>NC_049188.1:1912500-3112500 GCF_009769625.2 Cygnus olor | reverse complement strand
TAACAGCACTTCCTCATCTCTCACAGGGTGTTCTATAAAAAAAAAACACTTAGGAAGCACAGAAAAAAAATGACAAATTGCAGTTTTACCAATATTTCAATATACAAATGCTCAAAAAGTTTTACAGGGTAAATTCAGCCTTGTCCCTTCCTGGCCATGGCGTGCACCATTTGCTGCCCTGGCTTGTCTCCACCAAGCCCCTTAAGTCCTGCCTAAAATCTCTCTCTCTCTCTCTCTCTCTCTCTCTCATATATATATATATATATATATATATATATATATAATATAAATCCACTGGTGGAAACAGCATGCAAATGGCCAAATGCTCTCCAGCAGAAACAAATAAGCGGGGCTGCTACATCTCTGTTGAGCTGTATCTTGCTTTTAGAGATCGGCCTAAAATTTCAGTGAATCATTCCATTGTTTCAGCCAGAAAAGCATTTTTTACGTCCTGCATTTATAAGAGTGGCTTGATAAGAGCAAGCCATGGTATCTATCTACTCATCTGTCTCAGATTGGAAAGTGTTAGGAAGCAGCCAAGATGTAATAAATTTAAAGGAGGAAATCATGGCCAGTCAAGTGGTTCAGGAAGAAATGTCTGGGCTTTCTCACCACGGGCTGTGAAACAAAAATAGATATTGATACACACCCATGTGCAGGAAGAAACAGTGAAAAATATGTCTTATTTATGCAGCATTTCTTTAAATAGGAGCAGAGAAACTGGACCAAAAGTCTTTACGTGGCAGGCTACAAACATAAGGAATAATATGTGCGATCAAGATTTGCAAACCCACTCGCATGTCAGCACTAAGGAGAAGCTGAAGTGCTCCTTTACCCAGGTGACACAAACCAGACCTTGGAATATTACAGATTTCTCATCTTCCCTTCCCCTAAAAGATTTAAGTATCAAACCTTACTGCCTCTCAGGAGGGGGTCAGAAATCCCACATCATCACAGCTCCCCAACATGCATATTGATCTACACTGACACACATGCATTGCAGCAAAAACCCTTCTGAGCAAGCACATATCCCTCATTAGCCCGTAGTCAAATCCCCGTGTTTTTGATTTGTATTTAGGTCATTAATACCACATTACTTAAAAAAAAAACTGAAAACCACAGACACAGTATAGTCTGGCCAATACAGAGATCCAAAGGAGAGTGATTGTGCACGTGTTTAATAGAGAAAAACATCTTCTGCCTAGCAACCAGCCGGCTCTCCTGGCGGTCCAGGGGAAGGAATTCAGCGCTATAAATGTCAGCAAGCAAATTAAGCCACCGTGCCTGAGATACAAAGACCTAGTCATTGGGCAATACAAAATTAAAGGAGAAATAGTTACAGGAGAAATATTCAAAAAAACCCAGATGCATCTAATAGCTTGCTTCCCCGAGTATCTTTAAATAAAGTTACAGATTGCTCTCAGCTAGATGGGTTCTGTGCTTGCACTTATTTATAAGCTGATTTCTTGCCCATTTTATATACAGGATGAGAGAGAGGATACTGAAAGCAATTTACCATTTTGATGTTATTGAAAAAGGGACTCAACGTGGTACTAAAGTATATGATGGTCCTGAGTCCAAGGTCAGATAGGGAACAGGTTGTCTGAAGATGATGGTTATCAAAACAAAGCACTGCCAGCAGGGGGGCTTTTTTTCTTTTTATCCTTTCTTTTTATTAGAATGAGGTCAACGTTTTAAGAATTCTGACAAAATCTCTGCCACTCTAACTAGTCAAGGCTTTTCAAATAGTTCCATTATTCTTAACTTACTGGGCAATTTACTGTGAGGTCTGAGATTAGTAGCCTCCTCCTTCTGGAAGCTGTGTAAATACACGGATTTCTGGCCTTAGGGAAGTCACCACCCATATTAGGCAGCCCAAGAAGGTTAAAGGAAGGACTGCCACCTCCACTTTGAGATGAACCCACGTGTGGAGAGACCGACAGCCTTGCTCTACATTTACACAGGGGATCTGCACCAAAGGAGATGTTTCCCCCTGCTGCCTCAGTACTGAAATCCAAGTACCCTTGCCCTGCTTCCCATCCAGAAGAGATCAGTCGGGACCTACGTCTGCTACTGGCAGTGGCCAACATGAAATGGGCTGGCTGGTTCTGGGAGACAGAAGCCCAGAGTACAAAGTGCTGCATTCCCCTACTCACCCTCCGTTCCCTTAAACTGGAAGAAGCATGTTTGCCAGCCCAGAAACCACAGAGATTCACTCCTCCCTTAACCTCAGCATTTGATTTCTTTTCCCCCTCTCTGATACTTCTTAAGTTCATTGCCTGCAGAGAAAAACTGCATGGAAGGGCCTCCAGCCCAATGCCAAGGCTGGGCAGGCAGCGTGCTTGCCTAGCAAGAGGCTGCTTTACACTGTTCAGGACAGCTTCACCTGGGTGACAGACTGTCACAAAACCCTTTTATGCAGACGTTCATGGAGCAACTCAGCAGCTGCCAAGGTCACAGAGGAGGCTGGGTCAAGCCAGCAACAGGCTCAGTGCTCTCCCTGCAATGGGGAAAGACGCCTTCAAACTCCAGATGCTGCCCTTAAAGAGGTGTCAAAAAGGGGGACTTCTTTTTCCATCATGAATGGGGCAGAAACTCAGAAACTAGAGCTTGTTGCCTTCTAGGTGCAGTGACTATCTTGCCCCAGAGATGTTGTTATAGAGGACCTCCTTCTGCCCTAGCACAGAGCCAGGGCCCTGTGGTGGTCATTCTGAGAAAGTCTTTGCAAACCCCCCAGCTTTGTTTCAAGCAGATGCAAGAGATACAGAAAAAATAAATAATCTGAAGGTAAACCATAGACATCTCTCACATCCACGCAACTGGACCAACTTATACAGGTGACACTGGGTGGGCTCTTCCTTCATATGGCTTATAGAGAATGCAGGTGGCTGAGGGAGAGCATTAATTCTTCCTTTCACACTGTGCTGTACAATTAGAGAAACAATGTAAAACGGGGGGCTAGATGAATGGCTCTTCGCTGAGCTACCCAAGCAGAACTATCGCTAAACCTAGAAGTGGACTTCCAGGGGAAGAAAAAAAAATGGAAGAACACAACTGCAAACAAACCAGCTGAAGACACCAGGATCAGAAAAGAGATGAGTATAACAAACCACACACCCAAAATGCCCTTTTCCCCCCAGTAAAAGGTCCTCTGGATACATGGTAGAGATGCTGGACATGACAGCTGCTAGGAATGCCACTGGATGAACGCTGCCACACCATCATCCTCCCAAACCCACCATTTTATCCAGATGGCACCTCCAGGATAGCACCACAATGCCAGCAACTGTTTCCCAGTGCACGTACAGAGGGTTTCAGAGAGCACGGCTATCTCCAGGAGTGCTTTGCTTTCACTGTGTGAGACAACTAAAACCCGTGATGATGGAGGGAGGCTGGAAGAGGGACAGACTGTGCAGGGAGCACAGGGGCTGTGATAATATCTGCACCATGCACAGGTAGCTCCTGCTTTCGGCCAAACCTTGGGAAAAAAAGCAAATGAAACTCAAATATTCCTGTACGTCAGGAAGCAGCAGCCACTTGACTTTTCTGCCACGTGCTGGCTGCACAGCAGGTGATAAACGCAAGAATTTTACATGGCTGTCCACGCAGCCCAGCAGCCGAGCCACTTGTCCTCACACAGGAGGGCCAACGGCCAAGCTCCTTCTGCTAATTCATCTCGGCATCAGCCAGGAAAAGAGCCTTCTGTGCACGGTCCCCCTGTGTCATTTTGCTGAATAAAATTCTTCCCCATTAACAGGCCAAAGCCCAAGAAACGGTGCCTGGAACAAACAAGGTTCTGTGCAGATCTAATCCCCACCTCAGCGCCAGGGAATTAAAGCAAAGAATTAGGCTGTGGCCATTCCCTTCCAGCATGATGAATGCTTAAGCAGGTTACGGCTTTGCACTGCAGACGTTTTCTGGGGAGAAGTAATGACTTCTTTCCCAGCCCAGCTCACTTGCTTCTCTCAGGGAAACAAGCCTGAGGATTATTTTTTGACAAAACAGTTAAGAATGATTACTGCATGTCAGTATGCTTGAAGTGTTAACCTCAAGGATTGCTGAAAGTGCCAGTATTTCTCCAGCCTATTCTTCTCCCCGCAGTACTGTTTGTGCCGTGCAGGACGAGGGGCCTGGCTAACTCAAGGTTCCAGGGCAATCCTCTCGCTGCTGCCACAGCAAAAAAATCGTATCAGTGCCTGAGAGAGAAAAGCCCCAACTTTCCTCACAGAAATGCCTACCTTTCAGAAACTTGCATCAAGTTTGTTAAGCCTTGCAAGAAGAAAAATTACCTGGAGAGGAAAAAAAAAAAAAAAAAAAAAAAAAAACTTGCTGATGGACTTGCAGCCGACACTGCTCACCAAAGGTGAACTTGCCCTGCAATCCTGGAGCTGAACCCAGTGCCTCTCTAGTGAGACCAAGAGGCAGCTGATCCGCTTGAGGCAGGGATGATTCGTACTGCTCTGCAAGGAGGTGGGAGGCTGCAGCTCATACAGGTTTGGATCCTCCCTGAGTCCATGGGCTGATTGCACTTTTTATGTGAAGGCCGAGTGAGATTCCTCCTCCTTGGAGGCTTATAGCCACCGGGTGAGGGGAAGCAGGGAGCGAAGCAAAACTCTTTCGCACTTAGGTCCTGAATTCCTCCAGACCATGGAAAACTTTGCAGCACGTGGAAATTAGAAACAGGGATGAAGCAACAGTGGGGATATCCCAGCAGGGCTAACCCTGAGACAGCAGCTTTGGATGGGGTGGTGACAATTCAGAAAGAAGAGGTTTGGCTGGACACAGTCCCTAAGGGGAACGGGGTTGTGTCCTCTGCATCATTCAAACTCTCCTAACACAAGCCTTGCCAGCAGAAGTCTTTCACTTACCAGCAAAGGTAAGGTGATGAAGCTGCCAGTTCTGTGACACTACTACTCATGCTGAGTTTTGCACCTGACTTCAATGCCCTGCTGAAGCAGAGGATCACCTTCATGTGCCCCTTCCTTCCCTCCTTCCCCTGCATTGCCTGTAAGATGACCATTACCCCTGCAAATCTCCGCTTTAACACCCCAGCTGCACACCATGCATTTGACAAAAGGGATGCTACATGCTGTCAAAACCATAAGCCAACAGAAGCTACATGGGTACTGTAACTACCAGCAATAAATTCTCATGCACATGAGAACCAAGGTAGCAAAGTCAAAAGGGTGCAAGCAGAGAGGACTGCTGCTTTGGAGTGCGGCAGCACTGTCTGGTTCACAGAGAAAAGCTGGGACAGCAGCAGGACATGCAGTTCCTCGAGGACACAGGATTGGCTGGACCCAGGATTTGCTCTAAGTACAACCACTGGCACACAGTGCAACACAATCCCCCACTACTGATGAGCAAAACCTCTGTTTGAGCTTACCTTTGTTTCAAGCCGGAATCATTTCCAGAGAGACAAACAGCAGCATGGCCTGGTAACGTTAGAGGCTGCGCAGGGGTGGTGGCAATACAGATTTGCCACCAGTGATTGAACTGAGGGATCTACCTTGTGCCAGCTGGGCAGAGAAGTGAGCCCCACGGATATCACAGCATTAATATGACACTGGGGGTGAGCAAATCCACATGGACAGCACAGGTTCAGTGATGCAGACTCCCTCCTGAAAAGGGGAATCTCTAGATTTCTTGCTCTGCCACATGCTGCAGTCCTTGGGAAAAAATTTCTCCTCCTTTGGTGACTTCTCTCTCATAATTAAGCTCTTAGAGGTAGGTTTTGCATTCTACTATAATAGGGAGACCAAATTTGAATTCATCTCACCCAGCTAACACCCATAATAGAAAAGCCACTACCATCAATAGTAGCAATAAAACGTTCATGCATATGCCACCTGAACAAATACAACAAGGGACATTCTGGCAGCAGGATCGTAAGTCACCACATCATTTGGGAACAAAACCAGAACACATGACTTCCACTTCCAAGCAAACCCCACAACTCCCAAACTACAAAACAGCAATAGCTGTCAAGATCCATCCACCTATTGTCAACATAATGATTATTTTAGGAAAATGTTTAAGCCACCATTATAGTATTCCAAAACGTAATAATTTATTGTATGTTTATGAGTACTCCTGAAACAGAAGGGGGAATAATTCAGCAATGGTATTGATTATAAAACATTGAATCTGTACTAAGTAAAGATGGTATAGTTCCTAATTTTCTCTTTAGGACCTGGGTATCACAGAACCATTGAATATTACAGTGTCGCAAGTAGCTACTTGGCAGTTAATTCCTATTCAGGAATGAAATCCTTCCTTTTCATATTTTAATGAATTTTCTCCAAACCGGTAAAATGTGTAGACTTTGAATTCCAACCACAGAAAGCAGCAATTGAACAAAAATAATAATAGCTGCACAACACTTCCTCATTCCACTACCTCAATAACACTGCTACAAACAAAACCTCCCCACATGATAAATGTTATTACAAACTATTTCCATCCGCAAAGCCAAACTATTCTCTCCATCCACACTTGCCCAACACCAAGCATCTGCAGCTCCCAAGCGCCTTCTTTGGCGCACAACCACCTGGCTCCACTTTGGATGTGGGCAGAGAGAGACCTTCAGCCACCGTGGGCATTGGTGGCACACAGTCTGGACAGAGATGGGTGTGAGAAGAGGGATAAATCACAGCTTTCAGCAATCAGCCAAAGGAGCTGATTCGCAACTCCGCGGCACTGCGATGGGTATGGGGCTGATACCAAGCGCTCATCCTCAACTGCTCCTTTTAAAGAGAGAGGTTGGAGGAACAAGCTGGAGGTGCAAGATGTGGTGTGCTCGCAGAGGCTTGGGAACAAAGGCCAGCTCATTTTAACATAATATGCAGATGGTTTTGCTTTTTCAGATATGCTTAAGCTGCTCTTTAAGACTTGTGTGTCCTCTTCTCCTGGCATTAAAGCACATTCACATTCTGCGTGCGAGACGCCTTGTACAGCACAGCAGCACAGACAGCGTGCTTAAGTGATCAAAGCACCTTCTGTAGCTGCACCACGAGCAGTGACAAACAGAGCTGTTTTACAAACACTCTTCCTTATGATCTCGCCAAGAACTGACACATCCTCCTCCTCCCCGCGGGTCGGGTGCCGGAGCGGTGCACGCTGACACCTACCTAGGAAGCCCTCTTCATCCACGATGATGGTGTAGTCCTCTGGGGTTTCCGTGAGGCTGAAGAACTTGCACCTGGCAAAGGCAAACAGCAGAACAGGATTAGCCTTTGAGCTGAGGTCTTCCAGATAAAGCGGAGGCCTTCCAGCTAAAGCAGAGGCCCTTTCCCTCCCCAACCTCTGCTGGAGAAAAGAGCCACAGCCTGGTGCGTACAGAGTGGCCCAGGGCATTAACAGACGTAGACTTTACTCCTGGCTCAGCCACTCACGCTGCGTGACCCACATTCCCTGCTGCCTGCCCATACACCATGGAGCTGGTAAAACACATATTATTTTTATGACTTAGTTATTAGCTACTTTTCTTAATTACCGTACCCCTTAAGGCTCTCCATCACAGCCCACGACCTGCTGTGTTGCCCCAACACAGAGCAAAAGGCTCTGCTTACCCACTGATCGCTCCGACCTACTCCAAACGCCTCCCCATGGTTCACATGTGAACCCCTCTTGCCATTTAGCCCCTGAAGTTTCTTGCCACATCAATGTTTGAAGGCTGATCTCTCAAACAAAGCCCCTGCACCTCTTCCTACTGCTTCAGAGCCTCTTCCCAGGAGCAGACAGCATCCCAAATCCCGCTGCTGATCCCTGCAGGAAGCCTCCCTCCCTGGGGGGGCTGCAGGTGAAGAGACAAAGGGCAGCAAGCCGTGCACCCAAGCCCAAGGGCACGCTTCCCTCCTCTCCATCCTCTGCTGCCTCCGCTCTGCCCCACGCCCATCTCCTCACACCTCAGGCCACGCGAGGCACGGCCTCTCCATCTCCTTCAACACTGAGCCCAATGTCACCCCTAACACGAGACACAAAATAGAAGTGACGTGAGGTTCTCAAGCTGTAGACAAACAAACAAGAAAAGCCTCAGCCTTAAGGTTTAATGCCACGGAGAGCTGAAGGATTTTATTTTCCCCTGTCACACACCAACCTACGTACAGCAAAGTCTACTTGAAAAAAGACCTCCTCCACCTCTGTTCCTCTACCCTTGGTCCCCAGCAGCACGCCAGAGTGCCCAGACCGCATCTGCAGCCGAAGTCACTGGAGAGGTGGCAAAGAGCAGGATTTTGAAACTGCACTTTGTAATGTTATCAGATTTATCTGAGGCCAGCTATAGAAAATATTTAAATGTTGGCAAAATATGGATTTTTCTTAAGGTCCCCAAATTTCACAGTGCATTTACAGTGTAATTTCTGTACGCCGTACAACTCAGCAGGACTCACCAAGCACACACTACCAGGGCTTCTCAGCACCTGTGTCCCAAAGTCTTCAGGTCTTGTGGAAGCCAGGTACCCCACAATGGTGGCCCCACATCAGAAAACAGAGGCATCCACTTGATTAGAGGATCAGACTAAGAACTGGCGTAGGCTGTCTTTTGACTGGCTGAAAAGAACAAAGATTGCAGCTATCCCCTCCAAAAACAACAGGCAGGAAAACGAGATGGCTGCTGCCCTCCCCATCACCTCAGCAGGAAAACCAAAGAAACAACACGCAGCTCTATTAGCGATCTGCCACGCAACCTACAGGACTTCATGTAAATGGAAAATACCGGACAACCTGCCTCTACAGACTTGTCCTGCTTTCCTAGAAGCATCTGTCAGGACAATGAAGCATGACATTCTCCCTCCTAGCACAGATGTATCACTATAAAATACAGCAGTGGCCCCACCACAACAGAAACCACAACTTAATTATTTTGTGTCATTGGTAATAGCTACCGTGACAGCCACATTTACTAACTCAACTCTCTCCAGGAATAGTGCCAAGAGAAGCAGAAAACAGTAGCAGCCCCAATTTTTTATTCTCACTTCTTAACTGCACAAGGATGCTACCTGTGATGGGTGATCTACGGTGGGTAAAAGGGACTTCTGGTATGCTGCTCCAGGTGGCTCCCAGGAGGTATCAATATTTATTATTTAGCAGATGAATTCCCTGGAGAAGTCACTGAAATAAAATTATTTGCAACTAACAGGCCGCCTACCCACATGCATGCTGACAAGGGAGAACCTAGTGGTCTTAAAGGAGGAAACGTTAATATTAAAAAAAAACAAAGCAACAAAAACAACACCAGCTTTCTCTGGTCTGCGATGAGATTTACAGAGAAATTTTGTTCCACAATGGTAATGAACGTATGTGTGCACACACTGACCCAGCAGAAAAAGCATGAATGTTGACAGATGCCATTTTCTTAGCACACATCTAAAAGTGATGATATTTAAAGGATACGTACAGATGAAATCCCATAATTGCTGGCTCAGAAAGCATGTCAAAACCTCACATCTTCATATCCCAGCTCCACACCCAATCCCCACCTCACAGCGTTTCTGCAAAAGGTCAGCAGCGCAGAGCTATTTGACTTTAAAAGCAGTCTTTTTACCAGCCCACAAAAGACCAGTAGTTCTTGGGGTATATATTTGCTTTGTTCAAGCCAACCGTGCATTTTTTCTTAGGGAAAAGCTAAAAATGAAAAATTGGAATTGCAAACATTGTGTAATAAATATATGGCACAGGAAAATTTATTACCGTCGCATCTATTTCCACTGAGTGAAACTCAAATTGTCTTGAGGCATCAGAGACAGAAGGAGCCCAATATCGTATTTCTTTGTGTGCCATACTACACGTGCCTCTTCCATTCAAGCTATTCCAGCCATTTCTCTTCCCTCTTACACCAGTCCTAGAAAATCTGAATGCCACCAGCATCTTGTATTCTCACACCACAGCCAAGAAAGGAAAGGAAATGTCCTTTAATCGCTTTGAGACATCAGGCAAGCAGCATTTCTCTAACTACGTATGGAAAGCATATATATGTAAAGAAGAAAATATTTTTAGTTCCCTAATAGCCAAACCTTGGATAGATTCTTCTGGATTTCTGCCTTCTTCATGTTTCAGCACATTTCCACTTCAGCACTGTTGCTGACTTCGACTGCCTGACAACATATGTCTTTTTCTGGCAACGCAGCAAATGTAGACCAATCTATTATTAGATTAGATCTTTGAAACTGCAAAGCTTACACTGTGTATGGAAGTAATACCCGAGCTTGCACAGAGCCGGAAAGCATGTGTAGGATGCAGCAAAACCATCGTTTCAGTTTGCAAACAGCCTGTAAGCCTCCCCGGGAGAGGCAAGCGGGCAGGAGAGCATCCCCATTGGCCTCACTTGCAGGTTGGCACCAGAAGCATCTCCTCCAGACATTTGCTCCCCAGACCTGCCTGGATCACAAGGAATCGACACAACTTCCCTGGGTCTGGTCATACACACAAGGACGTGTCTGAGGGGACACTGCTAGGGGTTATTGGGAAGTTCAGCACAGATGATAGGCTTTAAGGAAACCACAAGTCCCATCTTCTCATTTATAAGGAAATCACTCAATTAATTGTTGCCTAGGCAGGGTAAAGGGTTGCAAAGCTGTTTGTTTTATGGAAAAAGACCCTTCCCAGAAGCAGGTGGGCATCCGGCCTCCCCACAATTCAGAAAGCACAGCTGAGTACCATTCAAAAGCGACATAATGGCTAAAAGGCATTCAAATGCAAAGTTTGGAGGTAACCCAAAAGTCTGCAAAGAAGCAGTTGATCTGAATGGGAGTTAAGAAGTAGCAGCAGAAAGCTGATCCGAGTGAATATGGAAAAACATAATTTGTTGGGTTTTATTCCAGGCTGTCTTCTTGTTTTAGTTGAGAAAGGATTTATATGCTTCACTCTGTACATTATTATGATAATATATATTCTTAGCATAGAAAGACAGTCTCATGCTAATCATTTCTATCCTGGTGATCTTAACTTCTTTGCAGTTTTATAAATAATGACAAGAGGTGAATTCTAGTACGACATATTGTGAAACGCATCTAGGAAAGCAGTAAAGAACACTTGTGCTGTTAATGCGTTTTGACATATTTGTGTAACATGTTAAGTACTTTACACCATCTAATTACAAGACTATACAGTCAAATAGCACTGAAAATTGCAAACAGTGAAATGGCTGGTGTTTTCTAAACAGTCTATCTGTTTGTTAGCCAAAAGACTTTGCCATCTTTTTGGTGAGACTCGAAGTACAGCTTAGCTGAACTCCAAAGACAAAAATGCCCCTTGCAGTAGTTGCCTGTTCGCTTTCTACTCAACGTCAATGTCAGAAAGCAATAGATCCACCTTTCTTACGGTAACGTAGTTCTGAAGTTTGGTATGAGAAGGCTACTACCCTGTTAAAAGGAGCACTATTTTTTGTATGAACTGTGTAAAACTCTGCATGACCACCCATGCCAAGGGCAACTCTGAAGATAGCACAGCACCCTTAGAAACGGTCAAAGGACGGTGGTGACATTCCTCCCCGTCGTTAGCTGTGCTCGGATCTGAGACACAGACATCAGCAAATACATTCAGAGACTGCCTACAGAGCCACTGTGATAGCAGAGTTTGGTTCATTACAGAAAGTTAATCATTTTCAAAATCAACAGAACAAAACTAACAGATTTGTGGCCAAGGAAAGCAAGTACTCACAAACAGACGAATTCTGGGAAGTCCTACAGCCTGTGCTATGCCAAGACTTCCAACACGATAACCATGACGGTCTTGTCTAATCCGTAATAATAATGACAGTTTAAACTACAGATTACATTGTGTACAGTTGAAAAGGGGGACCTTCAGTCAACCCCTCCCCTTGCCACTTTTCTGTAGCTGGGGAAGTTATCTAAAGCCTTTATTTAGACCTTGAGACAACTGGGAATAGAATAATTGAAGAATGATCTGCATTATTGAAAGAATGCAAATCAAGATCAAACACAAAAAGGATGCCTGCAATACAGAAAACAGGAAAGAAAAAAAAGGGGGGGGGAAGGATGTGGATGTGCTCAAAAAAATACTGATTTTAAGTACAGATTACTGATGAAGCCAGGACACACAGAAAAAATGTCAGCTGGGTGCCTACTGTACTTGCCTTCATTAAAGCAGTATCAAACCGTGGTTCATATCTTCATCAGAACAGTTCCATGTGGTCTGGACTGCAAGAGCCCATGCAAATCAAATTACTGCTGTAAATGAAAGATTAGCAGTAGCTTGGAACAATATTGACTAGTAACTCTGGTATGACTTCCATTTTTCTGGAGACAGACTTGGTCAGTCCAGACTTCCCAAGCTGCGGATTTAACAAAGCTATGATATTCAGGAGTTATCTTGCAACACAACCTCAGGAGATTTTTTTTGTTGTTGTTCTATAAACCCACACTTGGGAGTTTATTTTGTATGACTAGCAAAGTCTAAGTCATGATGCTTTCAGTAGTCAAAGCACGAAGTTTGCAGTATTGCTTTCTAAAACTGTTACTTTAGAAACTAAAACAATTTTTTCTTTCATTTGTCATGATAGCATTGATTTTTTTTAATATTTCCTAAAAAAACAATTAGAAAGCAACATGCAACTTGGCCGGCTTATTTTCCCCCCCTTCAATACACTTCCACCATCATATTTAGAAAGATTCTGTAAGAAAATCTGTTTTATCTCGACTTATGTGTAGAAATAAATTCTTGCCAAAAGCAAAGTAATACACTGAAGTAGGAGTAAGAATACACCATGTGAAGAAACGCATATTACGTGCTGGAACAGAGTGGAAAACTCAGCTTAGTGAAGGAGACTCTAAGGGAGATGAAAGGTCCGAGTCCCCCCAAGTGCAGCTCCCTCATTAAACCACTCTACCTGATGAATGTGACCGTGCTGGTTTCCCATCCCAGCACGACTGCGAACAGGAAAAAAGCCTGCGGTGCTCAGCAGAGATGTACTGCAGGAAATATAAATGCAGTTTAAGACCATGCAAGTGTTACTGCGCTCATCTGTTATTTGTCCACTAAGGGGCTAAATATAGAGAATTTTTCTTGAACTTCACGAGAACGATGCACAAAACAGTGACTTTAGGTGTGGACGTAGTGAAGTTAACGCATCTCTTACACCCTAGGCTCATCCTGGGCATGGATCTGCAGAATAATTTACTGACCTGATGTAATTAAAAGTTATTCTTAGCACAGATTTTTCTTCCCGGGTCATAAATTATTTCAACTGAGCTCTGCTATGCAGTTTTTACTTAGAACATCACTATTCACCACCTATATTAGTGCACGGGGCTGAATGAAAAACCTGGATCTGAACCTTACTGCTGTGGCCGGTGCTCAGATGATGAATGAGCCAGGTGCTTGGCAGCAGTTCCTCCTCCCATACATCGAGGAAAGTCACCCCGCTATCTGCAAATGGTTCATCTGCTCTTTGGGACTCCAGTCTGCAAGGCACCATGCAAGCATCCACAACAAAAAATGTGCTGCAGGGGGCAAAGCACAAGGACAGAGCCTGCAGCAGATCTGCACCCACACTGCACCTCGCCTCATCCAAGCACAAGGCTTCACTCAAGGTTTTAGCATTCCTACTGGATTTTTAGTGATACTAGATACGGGTGTTCACAGGGGTTTGGCAGATCCAATGTGTCTGAAAGCCTATTTGGTGCTCAGACAGGAAGCGGCTCTGAACATCAGGGTTTAAAAATCAGTTGTAGCACCAAATTACAAATTTCCTGGGGTAACAAAAAAAAAATATATTGCAAATGGGATTACCCCACCTCTATTTCTCATTCATCATTTTCTTTTCTTCTCTCCCACCTCACTTCCCAAAAAGGGGCAAGAGGAGTTAAGGGAGTAAGTTCTTGATAAATCAAAACTAGGAAATCACTTCTGGTAGTTTCACGTTGAAACACTTCCTTTGGTTTTTAAATGATATAAAAAACTTCATGCCAGCAACAAACGCTTCATGGAAGGCACTATTCCAATTTGACATGACTGAGCCCCTCAAATCTTCATTCCATAAATAATCTCAACTGGTGAATGCCTTCTGCTTGGGAAGCATTCATTTATCTTGGTGCAGCAGAGGACAAGGGGGGACAGAGGAAACCAGCAGCCATGGCTCAGATTTGCAGACAGGAACAAGATCCCCCACTAACTTTAAAGATAAGAAGACATTAGAATCAAACAGCACTCTGGTAGGTATACACTTAGGTTTCTGCTCCTACACTCGCATCTCAGGCCTTTGAAACCACGTTTCACAGCACGTATGGCTGCCACACTACCATGCTCATGCTCAACCTGGAACCACATGGTTATTTCTCTGCCTTACGCACGTTGCGTGCTCTGCAAACGCTGCTGTTGGAGCAGGTTTAACAATCCCGTGGCAGCAAGTGAGCCAGGACAGACCCCAGCTCCCTCTCCTGCAGCCATACGTGAGTTGCACAGCATGGTGTTGGCTTTTCCCTGTCTCGGAAAAGCCATTTTTATCACCTGCCTAAGTGGGGAACACAGTAAATCAAGACTGAGGGCTGGAGGGGAGGGGAAATGAGAGGGAGGCAACGCGTTCAGTTAGGTTTCACTATCCCAAATACTACTTGGACTTCCTAGATTACAGGAAAAAATGCAGGTGTCAGACCACTGATGGAACTGGCTGCTTTTCTTCCTGAAAGCAGACATCTCTCCATGCTCTAACTACTGAGGACAGAAAACAGAAGAAAATTACTAGGTCATTAATCTTCTGTTACAAACTTCAAGACATGTTGCTTAATGCTGCCTGCAAGGTGCTAGTTTTCTCCTGTCATCACACAGTAATTCTGAGCCCAAATTCATCAGCATACACATGAACATGAACTGAGGGAACTATACATCTTTGTCCCTTACCTGCACAGAAAGCATCAGCATGCCTGCTCATAGGGGAACAGAGCCAGACAGTCAATAACAGGTGCTCCTCCACACTCCAAAATGATTTCCCATGTTTCTCATAACATGAATTTGGCAACTTCAAGTCCCCCAGTATCAGTACTACTAATAATAATAATTAGAGCTAATATCAGTATTAGCTGATTTTCCCTGCCTGTCTAGAAATCAAAATCACCAGGGAGCTCAGGTAAGGGCATGCAGCAGGCAAGGTGAAGGCCACAGCTTCCCTCCCGCCTTGGGATTTCTCGGTGTGGTGACACAAGCTGGGGGCTTGGACACTCAACCCTCACCAGGTTGGCGTTCATCTTGTGTTGCCCCTTTTTACCAAACGGTGCATGCATTTCTACTGACTCAGACCATCTGAGATTGCCATGCTACCAGCTACCAGCTCAGAGCTTTCTGCTGGCCGTGCCGGAGAAGTATCTAAAGCACATGTGGAACAGAGGCTGGCACTACAGACCAGGGCTATCCCTCATCTAGCAGCCCATCCTGCCAGCTTGCAAGTGCTCCCAGGATCTGTTTTCCCACCTGCTAACAGAAGTAGCAGCTGATGTTGAGCTTTCACCAGGAGGAGCCTCCCTTGGCTTGACTACAGCCCTGCTTGCAACTTAAGGAGTCCTATGTGCAATAAAAGGGGAAATTAAGTGTATTAAGGCAAGCAATTTAGTGATGTCTATCTTCATGAGTTCCCACTTTTCTAGTTACTGAGATACATAAGCAAAACCCCTTTGCAGGAATAGAAGGATCTTGCTTAAGTTGGTTTTGGATCACTAAAGATACAATATTCCTCAACAACAAAGTGTGCAAAGAAGGCATATTCTTTGTTCTGAACACTGAAAACATGGATGAGAAAGTCCTCTTCTTCCAGCCCTCACTGTTGGTTGACCTGTATCATGTTACAGAAACTCAACTTAAAAAGTGAACTTTCAGGGAGAGTCACTGTAATGCAAATTCCTAATTTTGGAGGGGGAGGAAAGAAAACAACATACAAAAAGACAACAACAAGCTTTCAAAGTTCACCGAAATACAACAGAAAAAAAAAGCCCAGAAATTATTAGCATGGTTTTCTGAGCTAAAAAGTAGCCACAAAAAAAATGTGTTTTTTTTTTCTTTTTTCTCTTCTCTGTGCCATTCACTGAACATAACCCAGTTAGTGGCTTGCACCAACTCTCTTCCCAACCCTCCTGACTTTCATCAAATCCAATGGTAGCTTTATTCAATACAAAACGGACAAAGGGCAAAAGCAGAGGACATTTTTCTTTATAGAAATCTGCCTTTAACACTATTATCTGGAAGAACAGCAGAACTGTGTCTCTGTGTTGCACAGAACTCCAATTAGGACCGTCTAGCTCTATCTGTATTTAGCTTTACACTGCGGGCTCCAGGCACGTTTCTGCAGCTCCTGCCAGTGTGGTGCTGAGCCATGGACTACCGGGGAGTGGTACAACCCCACAAAGCCAGGAAAGTGGTGTAAAGAAAACAAACAAACAAAAAAACTATTCACAACTCTTCATGTCCAAGTAAAGTACCTGGAGACCTTGTAGTAGATGAAATGAATGAAAGTTGTGCTAAGGCAGCAGGTGAGGCACAGCACAAGGGGAAATACCAGACCCACATCAGGCAGAGGGTCTCTCCAGCTTGGCACTGCCAGCAGTGAAATCCAGAGCCTTGAAAGCAGACCCAACACGTCCACTAGGGTGCTGTCTGTGCAATGCTGATGTGCTATAACCATTAGCAGGAACCTTTATAACCATTAACGTGCAGGAGGAGCAAAGATGCTCTTGTTTTGCTTTAAGCATAGCAGAAAACTGCCTGTACAGACTCTGCATGTTCTCCTCTGTTAACCAAAACCGTCTATTTAAACCGATCCTCCCCTCTTTCCCTCCCCCCAAAAGTTATTGGGAACAACCATGAGAAGGGACTAAGACCCTTGCAGCATGAACAACAGTGTCACAGCCCTCGGGCCCAAGAGACGTGACAGCAGCTGATAATAGAAATATTCAAAAGATAAAGTAGCCTTAGATAAGGCGTTCCTCCAGCCCCAGCTACGTGAGGACAGTCACAAAACAGGCTGTGATCACCAACCCGATCCTGTTTTAGAAGTGAAAGCACCCCGGCACAGCTGCCTTTCCAGCTCCTGCCTGCTGTGAAGGTGGGCGGTAACGTGCCTCCGGGCTTATGGGGTCTGGTCCCAAGGGCTGCAGGCATCGCTACTGTCCTGAGCCTACAGAGCAGTAGGGGAGGCTCTGTTCCCTTTAGGAGAGCCCGTAAATTACATCAGAAATCATTTTAGTCCACTGATTTTGACTGCAATGTCTTTGGAGTTACAAATGGAAAAATGAGACCAAGTTCTTAGCCACTTTTTAAAAACGATAAACCAAAGAACATCACCACCACCACCACCACCAAACCTATCAGACTTATGCTATCATCTCCAGAGAGACTAACCTTGCCCCACACGGGTCCTGTGGGCTGGGCTATGACTCAGTTCCCATTTACAAAGCAGGTCTGCAAGCATCCCTGTTGAGCACAGCATGGTATATAAAACCACACCAAACCTCATCATACTCTCATTTAGTGTGCTATTGGGGATTAAATGAGCATCTCAGGCATCGCTTCGCTTATGTTTTATTGTTGTTCTTCCTCCAGCTTTATTTTCTGAACAAGCATCTGAAATAAAGCAATAGAGCAACAGCAAAGTGTTTGAATCCCCAAACTTTCAAAAATCATAAACTTATTTTCAGAGTTAAAACTATCATCTGACGTGCTGTGCAGTGCTGCCTGTACTAATTTCCTTCTCCTAGGATGATGACAATAGTGCACATCACTTCTCATTCAAGTGCTTTAATTTGTTCTTTTTGGCTTGATTCTCCCCCAAAGCATCTTTAACAATATTGTTTACAGTTTTATCATTGTTAATGACAGGGAAGTCATTCTTCAAATCTCCATAGAGGGTCAATGAATGTTTACACTGAAAAGGCAAGATCTCTCTGCTTTGGGAGAGAATGCTGCAATGAAATCTCTGAACGGGAAGCTGGAACAACAAATGAAAAGGAAGCTCAGTTTGTGTGCATTGGAAAAGGACTCATTTATTATCTAACAATTAACCAATTGATCCAGACACACCTTTTCCTCTTCTCTCTTCGCTATTCCTGCCTGCCAGCACTGTTAAAAGGCCATCTACTGAGAGCCAGCTCACCTGCATAAGAGATGCAAAAGCTATTCTTTCCACTGGAAACAGTCCATCATTTATTTAAGCAGAAAGTAACTATGCTTTAAAAACTTTTTCTTTACAGCAGCAACAGTATTCTCAGATCAACGCTTCGCTATTGGATCTGAACTTCATTTCAGCAAAGAAAGGTGGAGTACAACAGAGTTTTCCTTAACCACAAAATTATCTTCTACAAATCAGCAACTGTGTTGAGAAACGCATTACAGATGTGGGTGTGGGACCTAAGGTTTACAGTTGAAAACAAAGCATGATTTAATGCACAACAAAGGCTCATGAATACATTTTACTGAATGGATCCAGAAAGATTATCCGACGAGGACAATGCAAATGCTGAGAACAACAACAGCAACAGCGCAAGCCCTGCTTCCCTTCCAATTCAGACACTATACATCAGCACTGGCAAGTCTGATTCTCCCTTCGGTTACTCCTCCAATGCCCTCTGCTGCAGAATACTGACTTTGAAATTCTATCAGCAATAAAACAGAACTGACTTTTTCTAAGTGGAGTGCTACTGCACATCCAAACCCAAATATTTGGGGTACATAGTAGCTATTATTGTGTTCAGCCAAAACCCAATGATTATTGTGTGGGCAACACTGAAAAAGAGACTGCAGAGCATGTGCTTTTTATTTCAGACAGGAGAAACCCAGGCTCAACCCAACAGGGGCAAGAGGTTCTTACGATACTGCTCCAAGATACAAAGAAGGGAGGAAGAAACTGCAAAACTGTTGTGGACTGGAATTGATGAACTTGTTTCCCTGCAGGAACCATAAACACTATTTTCCCAGCATGGGACATAATAGTTCTCCCACAAATTACTAAAATATATTTCCAGCGCTCAATATAGAAAGCTAGATGCACAAGAAATGTTTGCAGCTTCAATGCAGGCAGTAATTGGGAACATGTGTGGCAGGGGGATTGGAGGGGGAGGAGGGAGCAAGCTATGCTTCATCGAAACAGAGTGGCGGGAGAAACACATTTCAGTCCTCATCATTTTCAAAGAGCTTCCATTTTTGAGCGGGTCCAAAACCCCACGATATAACCCCATCCAAGGGGGAACGCTGTGAGCCTGCACGTCAAACCTAAATTTAAT
This sequence comes from Cygnus olor, assembly GCF_009769625.2. Taxonomy (NCBI): domain Eukaryota; kingdom Metazoa; phylum Chordata; class Aves; order Anseriformes; family Anatidae; genus Cygnus; species Cygnus olor. The sequence goes on along the minus strand of NC_049188.1, from coordinate 3,093,280 downwards.
GCACATTAACAATTTCAGAGATGTTGTTGAGCCTGAATAATAATAAAAAAATGGTCATTTACTTTCCCTTCTGCACAGACAGTGGGTTTAGTTTCTTGAATGAATTAAGGACACATTTACAGGAAAAGCTACCTCTGACTCCTCTCATTCTCCCAAGCTCCATTTCCAGGTCCTGTGGCACAGGGATATTAACCAGCCCAGCTATGGATGAGAAAAGCAATACTCCTGCATATCCTAGCTGGCATTTTGTGCAAGATAGCATTGTAGATGTGCCAGCAGCCAGCCTTCCACGAACCAGTTCAGCAGTTAAGGTGTTGACTGAATTTGCAGCACTCAGAGGAGCTGAAAGGAAGCTTCATTTACTTCCTTGCTAATAAAGCGAAAGGAAACTGCTCTCACACCAATTCACTGTTTTTTTGGATAACGAATTCCTATAAATATAAGCAAAGGGGCAAAATGTATTCCAAGAATTTATTTATTTTTAATAAGTCAGTATTGACAACCCACAAGTTTCAGCCTTGAAAATGTAAAATGTCAGCCAGTATTATTTTTAAAAACGCTTTTCCAAAACGCTCTAAAACAGTCTCGTCAGGCTGCGAAGGAAGGACCCACGGAAAGGTAGGCCAGCATCGAAATTCTTCCCAGGCCACCAGGCCCAAGAAAAACATGAGTAATTATTCAGCAAGTGAGCATGACATGAGCTCAGACTGAAGTCTGCCCTTTCTGAATATTGCCCCTTAAATACAGCTGCCAGACCAACACCCAAAACAAAAGCCAGAGCTCTGCGAGAAACGAAGCCTGCTGATAATGTGGAGCGGGTCACTCTTTGGGTCAGAAGAGAGGTTATGGCTAGTTTTCCATAATCCCATGCACATTTTTGTGTTGCTCTGTCACTGAGGGAACATTTCGGCCACTCCACAGGGCTTAACCTCACTGGCTATGCTTTGGACCCCTGCAGGGCCAGCAATGTAGGCCGCTCAAATCGGGGCCTCAAACAAGCTGGAAGGTCGCTCAGATCGGGGCCTAAAATCAATGTGGCAGAAGTTAGTTAGCCCTTCCCTCTCTGGGGTCTGGAGAGGTTTGCTGGCTACCTCAACTGGCTGCACTGTACCTGCAGAGCCTTCAGATTTTTGTCTTTTGATCCCTTCAGTTTCAGCACAACTCTTGCTTGTGGTCTGTACAGCACCTAGCACAACGGGGCTCAGACATTTCAAGGAGCATTAACCCAAGTGACATGAAGGCCTGCATTAGGAATACTGCAAATTTTGTAATGCTGTTCAGCCTAAAAAGTTTGCCAGATTATGAGAAAACAGCTGCTTAGAGCCAAAGATTTATAAACTCCACCTAAAGATCTTATAATGCCTGCTGACTGAGTAATAAGATGGCAGGTGAAATACAAAGTCAATAAAGGGAAATTAATGCATACAGGGGGAAAATAATTTTAATTCTGAATGAAGAATGACAGGCTCTAAATGAGCTATTACCACTCAGGAAAGAGATTTTGAAGTCACTATGGGCTGTTCTCCAAAAGGTTCAGCGACTTTCAAAGGGGCCATGAGAACACCAGTAACCAGGGAGGGAGGTGAGAATATCTCCTTGCCCCAGTGCACAAATCCAGCACATACCCAGCTGCCAAGTACTTCATGATCTGACCATCCCAAGGCTACCAGTGGGCTGAAACTGAATTGTAAGAAACACACAGAAGGGGCCTAAGGGGAAACCAAGGCATGGAAAACTGAACAGACGCGGGCGATTCCACTGCAAGAAGAGATGGGTCAGCACTGGGATTACAGGAGAAGTTACTATGGCCAAGGTGGTTAAAGAAGAATTATTCATTGTCTCACGATGTGTGAAACAGGGGATGCAACAAAGTGATCTGAGAGTACAAAGTTTTCCATTTAAAAATGATTGTGGATGAGAGGGGCACGGCCAGAAAGTAGTGCAGAAGACAGTATGTACAAGGAAGCAACGGGTTCCAGGAAGAAGAGTTCACTGGTGAACATGGTGCCCCAGGTGACATCTTCTGTTTAGGATACCTCTTATGCTTTGGGCTCTGGGAGGATACAGCAGGGTACATATGCAGGCCCTGTTTTGCTTCCCTGAGCAGCAGAGTCAGCACAGGCTCCTTGCTCTGACCAACCCCATGTGCTCAACACAGGAGTAGGTCAGGACAGGCAGATACCGTGAAATAAAAACCTGATTGCTCCAACTCTTTTTATTTTTTTTTCCCCTTTAGGAAGCACTTGTGGTGTTCTGGTGTCCTCCAACATCTGCCAGGTACCTAGCTGGAGGGTCAGTGGATGACCCGAGATGCAGGCAGTAGCAGAGCAAAGGCCTGTCTGCATCACTGCACCCTCCCTGTGTTTGGGAATGAACCCTAGAGGGACTTAATGCTGAGCTGCCACCTTGGGAGAAATCTGTCAGCCCTCTCTCAGGGTGGGGAGGAGAGAACATCAGAGTTAAACTCCTCCGCAGTTAAGTTTCTGGTCCTGTGGTGGTTTTACTCGGGTCGGCAGCCAAGCTCCACCACAACCGCTCTCTCACTCCCCCTCCTCAAAGAGGAACGAGGAGAAAATACAATGAAAAGGGCTCAAGGGTTGAGATAAGGACGAGGAGATCGCGCAGTAATTATCATGACGGGCAAAACAGGCTCAGCATAGGGAGATAGTAAGATTTATTGCTTACTACTAACAAGTTCGAGAAGTGAGAAACAAAGGAAAGAAACCAAAAGCACCTTCCCCCCTATCCACCTTCTTCCACCTACTCCCCCCAGGTGGCGCAGGGGAACGGGGGAATGGGGGTTATGGTCAGTCTATAGCACTACTTCTCCACCCCTCCTTCTCAGTCACTCTCGTCCCCTGTGCTGTGGGGTCCCTCCCATGGGATGCAGTCCTTGCCGAACTGATCTGGCGTGGGCTTCCCATAGGCAGCAGCTCTTAAAGAACTGCTTCAGATATGGGTCCGTACCACAGGGTCCATCCCTCAGGAGCAAACTGCTCCAACCTGGGTGCCCCACGGGTAGCAGCTGCTGCCAGGTCACCTACTCCTGCATGGTCTCCTCTCCACGGGCTACAGGTCTGGCCCAGAATCTGCTCCGGCAAGGGTCCTCCACGGGTCGCAGTCTCCGTTGGTGCAGGTCCACTTGCTCCACCATGGTCTCCTCCATGGGCTGCAGCGTGGAACCCTGCTCCACCATGGTACTCCATGGGCTGCAGGGGGACAACCTGCTTGACCATGGTCCTCGCCACAGGGGACTTCTGCTCTGGCACCTGGAGCACCTCTCCCCCTCCTACTTCACTGACCTTGGCACCTGTAAGGCTGTTCCTCACTCCTCTCACTCTCCCAGCTGCTGTGTGGCGCAGCATTTTTTTTTTTTCCGTCTTAAATATGCTTGCACAGAGGCATAAAACAACATCGCTTATTGGCTCGACTCTGGTCAGCAGTGGGGCCCTTACCTAACATGGGGCAGCTTCTAGATTCTTCTCACAGAAGCCACCCCTATGGCCCCCTGCTACCAAAACCTTGCCACGTAAACCCACTACAGGTCCTGATAAATCACAGCCCACAGCCTCAGATACAATCACAAGTTTCAAATTCAGACTCAAATTCAGACTTCCAAGCCTATATGTTTCAGAATGGGTAAAAGGAGAGTTTTAGCCAGAAGCCAGGTAAAGCCCATGATCAAGATATATTCTCTCCTGGCATAGCTTTCATGGTTACTAAACTCATAAAAGCTTTTTTTAAGCAAGACAAACTGTGCTGGGGAAGGGGGATTGGACAGAACTGTATCAGGAAAAAGGCTGGCATTTTAGTAATGGTTCAGAGGTTTCAGCTACCAGAGATCAGTGCTAGCTGTCATCTTCGTCAAATTAAAAAGCTTCTAAACAGCAGTGGGCTGTGTGTTTTAAAGAGGCCTTTAAAGTCTATGGGAACGAATACAACACAGTTAACATGCTGGGAAAACCTTTCCACAAGCAGACAGGAAGAAGTTCAAGTAGTTCTAAGTAAGAGCCTGAAGGCACAGACATCATCTTTCCATTTCCAATTGTCTTGGACAGGATAGGAATTTTGGAAGTGAAAGGAAATGCTGTGCCGCAGGCAGGTTTTAATACCTGAACTAACAGATTTGCCCCTGCCCTACCCTCTTTGCTTTAAAATGGAGATGAATCAAACGCAGAACCATTTTAAATACCACTTCACACGAAATTCTAATCACCATTTCAGTTTATGTTCTACTGCATTGTTCACTCCCTGCTTCCCCGTGGAGAAGAGGAGGAAAAGAGAAGGGAAGAAGAGCTGTTTAGTAACCAGCAAAGTCCATGAATGTGTTCTATGGAAACATTCTAAGATTGCAAAACAGTCAGGCCTCATGAAAACCCAACAGGCTGTAATCATCTACTTGTGTCCTGTCCTCACCAAGTGCTGTGCAGGATAAGTATTAAAATTGATTAAAAAAAATTAAAGTTTGCTGTCAAGGATTTACAGAAAATTAAAATTGTGAAATCACTAGTTGGGATGAAAAAACATAAGAAAACTACACAACCTTCCACTTTTAAGGGCTTGGGGAAGAACAAATACTCTCAGAGTAATACAAGGCCCACCCCCAAAAGTGACCAGGGTAAGGCTGGGCGCTATCAGTACCACCTCCATCCCTGACTTCATCCTTCCTTTCAAGCAGTAAGTGGCCAAGTTGAGAGAACAAAAAATACATGGTCAGATGACGCTTTTACCTTTCATCAACAAAGAAGCTTAAATGCTCTGATGACTCAGAAAGGGAATATACAACACCTCCAGAGAGGTCCTGAGACTCCTCAGGCACCCGTTCCGCCTGTGGGCTCTGACCCACGGCTGAGGAGCTCCAAAGGGATCGTTCCCCTTGGTGTCACAACCAGCACAGGTGCCCAACAGCTCAGGCCTGCACCATCAGCAGCACCCAACTCCGAAAGGAAACGAGCCAAAGTCTCGTTATCTGAGACTTTAACACAAAAGGCTCTTCTGTCACCTCAGCTCTGCTCTTACTTTTTAACTTAAGCTTTGCAGCAGTTCCAGGATAACAAATCCACGTAGAACACAAGTGTCCATAGCTGTAAGGAAAGCACAGTTCTGTGAACTGAGAGATATCCCTGAGGTACATCAGCAATCCACTCCCACTCCAGTCAGGATTTAAAACACACTTTATGGGTACAGATGAGGCTTCACATTCGCCACCTGTGAGAGCCCTGTCTGCCAGCTGTATTTCAAGCACGATCATAAGACAGGCTGAAGTGGTTCAGTTGGGTGCTAAATACAGCATAATGCTTCCTGAAGAGTGAAATGAAAAGTATTCTTTTCAGGATGAATGACAAGAACTTCAGGTGAAATGCAGCCCAGGACTTTAGGTAGTATAGCACAAGACACGAAGACACTAACGAGAGTTATAGCCTCACCCACACAACACAATTCTTGTTCTCCAGGGCCAGCAAATACTTGTGATTAGCACCATCAGAAAAAACTCTCTTTAAAATGCATTTAGATCACAGAAAACACTAAAATATCCTCAGAGAAGATTTAAAAACAAAACAAAACAAACAAAACCAAACCAGAAAAACAAGTACAATGTTGAATAACAACAATCACAGGTAGAAAAAAACTAGAGAACATGGGTTATTGCTAGGCTATGAGTGGGCCTGGTAGGGAATCACTAAATTACCCTTGTCGAGGAACATGAGAAAAAAAGACTCTTAGAAAGGCACAATCCCACCTGGCTCCTATTTGCTGCTTTTCACAAACAGACCTCAAAGCACTTTCTAAAGAAAGTCAGTATCAATATCAGCTTTTATTGCATCTCAGCTTTGCAGGACAAAGCACAAGGTAGTAATTCTCTCCAGCCTCACATAACTCAGACAGGTCTGAACATTTAGTGCTCTTCCAGCAAGTCCGCTAGCAGAATGAACAGTTCGTAACAGTTAAGGAACATTTTAAACCTATGCTGAGGATAAAGCGAGCATAGCCTTTGGCAATATACAAGACTTTGCTTTCAAGCCAAGACTTTCCTTTATTCACAGCAGAAAGAAACAGAACAAAACCACCAGGTATTGCTGTCTGTGTGCTCTACAGGATGAGAAAGCAGCGAGATCAGAAAGAAGCAATGTCCCACAGGACAGCAGGGTTTGACCCAAACCACCAACAGCCCGACATCCTCGTTCACAGCTTAAGTCAACTAATGGTCTAAAAGCTGGAAAAGGAAGTAATGACCTGAACTACAAAATTCAGCCCCATTCAGAGGATGAATATGAATTACATTTTTTAAGCATGGCTAGGGAATTACACGTAATTGCATCTGACGTGGTTCACAGGTCCCCAGCAGAACCTCGCCTCCAGTCACCAGCTGTCTCCAGCAGCAGCAGCCGTTCTCCAGCAGTTGTCTCAGGAGGCTTCCGCAAAACACAGGCTGCCTCTGCTCCTTTCTGTGCATCACCTGAAGGATTTATAGGAAAACTGTCTGGAACTGGTACTTCACTGCTGGGGGATGGAGAAAAGAGCACAGGATGGTCTGGGAAAGATAGATCTCCACTGCAATATGGACTTCGTTGTTCTGCTGAGCCCTACGCTTTACCGTCAAGCTCATGCTTTAAGATAAGGTCTGCAGGCTTTGTTCTGGTAACAATTAAATGGCTTAGTCACCATTTTTTTTCCTGCTGTCATTGACCTATGTCAGTAAGTAAGCAATATGTTTGGTTTTTTTGATCAGACAAAGAGCGAGGGGGTGGAACCTGCTCAAAGAACAGAAAACAATCATAAATGAACCTCTGATCTCAGGAGCTATTATAAATCAAGAAGGGGAGCAACAGAGAAGGTGCTAGGAAACCCACTGGTTATTGCACAAGCTTTTCTTCACCCAACGCCAAGACTCAAATCCCACTGGAAGGTTAGGAACAAAACTGCCTTCTCCACAGCTATGACAGTGTGCCCAGTTTCCAGTCCGGGAGTCTTCTTTGTTTTTCCAGTTCAAAATACTGCATTGATGCACTTATATTATCACAGACAAGACCTCAGATTCTAGTATGTACATCTTAGTCCAAGTCTAGAGCATTTGCTATTATTCTCAATGCAGAATACCTCAATACACAATTCTGGTCTGTTCTATTGATGTACCTTCTCCCAAGGGCAAGCGGAGCTCTGCTCTCTGAGGACAGTGACAGGGCCTGAGGGAATAGCATGGAGCTGGGACAGCGGAGGGTCAGGCTGGGTGTTAGGGAAAGGTTCTGCACCCAGAGGGTGGTTAGGCACTGGGACAGGCTGCCCAGGGATGTGGTCACGGCACCGAGGCTGCTGGAGTTCAAGGAGCACTTGGACAAGGCTCTCAGACACGTTGTCTGATTTTTGTGTGGTCCTGTGTGGAGCCAGAGGTTGGACTCGATGGTCCTTGTCGGTCCCCTTTAACTTGAGATCTTCCATGATTCTATTCTATGAATCACTGCTCAAATTATGCTGAGCAGTCTTCTTCCTCACCACCTTCGCTGTGGGGATGACAAGCTGCACGGGGCATGGAGGCCGCTGAGGAAGACAAGAAGCCCCATGCTTCAGATTCAACATCACTGGGGCAAGCGCTATCTGTACACCACAGCAGGATCCTGTTCCATAATTAAACCCATCTGATCCTGTCACAGCAAGAGATATCAACTTGAAATATAACGAAACAGTGATTAAAATTCAGACATGGCTGAAGTCGCAGTAGTTTGGGGGTGATGAATGTCACACAAGGGGTGTTTTTCAAGGGATGAACTAACTTATTTTTCATAAGTCTGAATGATTAAAATTTCCTTAAGTAGTAACACAAGAAAAAACAACAAAAACATAATTGAGTAGTCATGTATTAAATGAACTACACCATGTTGTATTTTTCCCTCTAGGTTATTTCAAGATCCTCTTACACAGCCCTTCATAAAGGCCTGCTGAAAACATCAATCAAGCTTCCTAATGCAGAATGACCGATTTCTTTGGCCATCAAGAACACATTTATATCTCAAAGAACTGAACAAATCCAACAGAGGGAAGTTACCATTCATTTATTAGCCAGCAAGTTCTTTGCCATTTTGCCTTTTGCTCCTCTGCTAAAATGAGTACTTTGATGAATCGCAGAATGATCCTCTGACATATGAAGCAGCCAATTCCTATCACACCAAAGAGTCAGTCCAAACAGTATTTTGCTCTTCAAACAGTGACTTCACTCGTGGATTTAGGTTGTACTCACTGTGACTGTAGGATGAAGAGTCTGGTCCATGGTGGAGCTGTGAGAAGGTGTCTATGCACTGCTGTCTTGTGCAGATCTGGCACTGCAATATGCATGTTTGGGGAATGTGAATTTTTAATTGCTCTCTTCCCTATAACTACATTGCACTGTTTAACCTCACTACAGGGTTGAGATACCTTGGAAGCATTTGTAGAAACTGTGCATGCACACTAGCAGACGAAGCACGATGCAGGGTCACCCACCTAGATGTTCCTCGGTTACATGGCAGCTGCCAGCAGGGGTGAGCTGACCACAAGCCAGGCAGCCATCATTCAGGGCAACGAGGCCAAGCCACTAGTCACCTAACCTGCCTGGCATGGAAGAGCAACTGTGATGTACTGAAGGAGCTAAGGTCTTGCTGAGATGAGAAGCTCTGCTTGTTTTGTCGCTTTCCCATTACTCAGCAGCAAGGGGAGCATGGAGGAGATGACTGCGCTCTTCCCACAGTCAGGGCAGGGAAGGTTTGGGAAAGAATTACTGACAGATCCCCTACTTCGGGACTAGCTTTAAAGGGAAAGATGATTTATGCAGTCACACTATCCAATCTGTCCCCTGCATATATGTTTTTGAACTGTTTTCAATAAACATCAGAGTTGGAGATTTCAAAAGGTACTAAACAGAAATAAGGTCCATTCAAATGGGTGCTAGAAGGAAGAGGAAAGCCTGCCTGCAGCAGTGCTGAGGAAAAGGCCGTAACACAAGCGTGGACCTCATTAAACACCGATGAATCCAAGAGGGGCACATCCCAGCCACAAGAAACCTCGCTGCTCCCGTTGTGCCAGACTCCAGGGAGCCTCGCTGCAGGAGAAAGCGAGAGGAAACCAGCTCTGCTAGTTTGGCTGCTCATTTTCATCAGAGACGTGCAGCCCAGGCATGCAGAGCCCTATTTGTTTTACAGATCCTGCATAAGCTGCCGTGTTTCTTTACATCGACTGCCTGAAGGGGCTGGAAAACCTGGTGGTTAGCATCTCCAGCTGAGGGAAGCGGATGTGGACCGCTGTGCTGGAGAGTGCCAGCAGCTGTTCCAGTGCCTGGGCCAAGGACACAAACACAATAAAGCTTCCACCTAAAATGGGAACCAGACCTGACCCAAGCCCAGCTGCCTACAGAGGCACCTGGATGCCCACAGGAGAGAGAGGGTCTGCCCTGGGGAGGCTCTCATGGCCGAGGGGCATCTCTGGCAACCCTCACAGCAGGCCCTGCTGGCATGAGTCAGGCACAGCAGGCCCCGCTGCCCTCCTGGAGCAGCTCCTTCATCTCAGAAGCAGCTCTTCTCTGCTAAGAAGCAGTGACACCCACAACCAGCTCTGTGATTTTGGAGAAGAGAAATACAAGCCTGAATAGTACAAGCTTTTTTTTTTTTTTTAAAAAAAAAAAAAAGCTGAGGACTGGCAAACTTTCATTTAAGCAGTCTAAAAGTTTTCAGTTACCTCAACATATGCCTGTAAAAATATAACATTTCTCTCAAAGTCAACAGTGGTCTGTTTTTATCTTCGCAGTCCTTTGATGTCATCGCCCAGAGCGCTGGAAATGCTACTTAGCAGCATCACCACAAAAGCGTAGGTAGCAGGATCTTCTGCATCAATAGCCGATGACTCAGGACTCCAATATAATTCAGCCTTCACTTTTGGCTGTTTCCGTTACCTGGGTATTCACCACACTGCAAAACCTGTACAGAGAGCTTAGTATCTTCTCCTTGGAAATGGCTGTCTGTTTACCCTGACATGGCTGAGTTAATTTCAGGTTTCAGCATTGGCCATTAGCTATAAGCCATGGGGCAAACAGGAGAAGCCCCCAGAAGTTAGGCTGGGGAAAGGTATGTTTTAGTCATTGATATAAGGGGAAAATCAACTTAGAGCTGCTTTCGCCTCACCAACAGCAGCACTTTTCCACAGTTACTTGCCAGCCAGCCAACTTCCAAACTAAAACCCAGCAGCCAGACTTTCAAAGGGGTTGCTAACAGTGCAGACTGTGAGGTTTCCAAAGCGTCCACCCCTTCAAGAGATGGAAAAGGAGGCAGGCACTTCAGTGCCTCTGAAAATCCATACGAGTAACCACATCTCAAAATGAACTAAATGCCTTCGCACACTCAGTGCCTTGTCTCAGCCTCTAAGTGTGGGGTTCTTCTGCCTCCCACCCCAGGGGCTGCCATACCACAGGGTCTCTCTTTTCCAGGAAGATGAGATGGGACGTCATTAGGAGCTGCATCATTTCCACTCCCAGTGAATCACTGAGTACTGGCAGCAGGCTGGGGGAACCCCATCTAAGCAATTCTTGCTGTCACAAAAGTTAAGTTAGATAAACCCTGAGACAGCCAGAGATCATTCATGTTGTGTTAATCTAGCTAAGGCACAGCTCCAGCTCTCTTCCAGGCTGGTAGGAGGCAGAAGACACAACAAGTGAGATCAAAATGAGCTCGTGGTGCCAAACACTTTCATGATACACATGGAACAGAACGTCATCCTGCACTAATTTGTGCTACGCTTTCTTATTCATTCCTCTGCATCGGTTTCAGATACACTCAAGCTGCAGATCTTTAAATGGACACGCTAAATATAAGCTATGGAGTTGACTGACAGTTTTATTTTTGGCTTTTAAAGACATGACTGAATCTAGTATTGCTAGTTTTCTCTCTGTACCCATGGAAATTCCACTCCATAGCAGGTAAGAGAGGTAGGGGAAATTTCACTCATCTTTATAAGACAAGCAGTTATCTTGGATAAGTGTCATTTACATCTTCCTATATACATTTACATCTGCATCACTACATATAAATATACCAGTGAAACTAACACAAAAGAAATGATTTATGATCTTCCTCTGGTTTTCACTGGTCTCTAACATCACCTGTATCTGATCAGCCCTTTAGTAAAACCCAGAAAATCCCACTCCCAAGAAAGCACACCATCCTCTAAGCACTCACGGGCAGTATTGCAAGCTCAAGGCACTAGGAATTACATGTGCAAGGCATCGGCCACATCAGTCTCGACAGTTTATCTTTTTACTCCACTGGACTGAAGGAATACAAACCCTTTCCAAGGGAGGTGCATCCATTTGAATAGGAAGCTACCATGCTTCAAGGAGCACTCATGATGAAACTCAAAGGAACAACAGAAAACGTTTTCACTTAGTGGTGCACGTGCTTCACCCCATGTATCACAGAGGAGCTACAGGACTTAACTGCTTTGTCAACACAGGCCAGCATCCACTTCTGCTATCTGCTGCAACCAGACAGATATGTTTTGGGTCTTACTTAGAGCAGTTTTACCTTCCCAGCTATGCATCTCAAAGACAAAAACAGTCTCAAAAAACACTTTCACAAATGCCAGCCCTCCGAAAACAGGTTTTGAGGGACAAAAGGAGACATTGTCCAGACTGATCTTCATCCTAGTGCAAGCCACAGATTTTGACACTAAGTCTGTAACTTGCATATAAAGCAGAACCTCAAGTGTGGGAAAACAACTGTACATACAGGTGCTGAGTCCTCTGGAACAAAGTCCTGTGGTTTTAGCAAAGAAAGCCAAAAAAGGTACTTTTCCATTTTAACGTGCTTTAGTGTGTGTGAGGGCTCTTGTTCTCAAGAGGTGAATGCGAAGGGCAGCGTTGTTCCCTTGGGAAAAGGCCAGCTCCTCTAGTCTAAGACAACGTCCCCGCAAAATAAGAATGCAGCACTCACTCCTGCATTCCTCCCTGTCTCTCTTTATGTCTATGATTGAAAAGGCTTTTTTCTCTCAAGCACAGGAGCAGGCAAATTACTACCTTCGGTTTCAGCCTAGATAAAAAGAACGTGCCTGAAAAAGCTGGAGTGAAAACCAAAACATCCACATGAGTAGGAAAGGGTATGAGTGCACATGGTCATTTGAACTGCCAGGATGAGCCTGGATCCTCAATCTCTACCTGCAAGCAACAGTGGAATCTAATGGAAGTGGCAGCACTGGGACTCGGGGATCTTAGGTGCAGCTCATGGCTTCAACAGGGATTTACTGCAGTATTTTGGGCTGGCAGCCCCAAATCCTCTTCCCCATACTTCTTCCAGTGAAGAAAGCACAGAAAGCAACTTCTCGAGTAACCTCTGAGCTTACCAGCTATGGGGATGCACTATAATTCATAAGGATGTCTTTCACCCCGCTTCAGTAGAGGAGCCAATTTATTTTATTTTTCATATGATAGTTCAGTAGATACGGGAAACCATTAAAATCATGGAGAAAAGCCAGAAAATATAAAACGCGTGCAATTGGGGGTAACATAACGGCTTCTGTTATGTTCTTCTATACTGCTTGGGTAGGAGTTTATGACAATCCAACTATTCAGGACTTGAACCCAGCTCTCATGAAGTTTGTAACCATCCTTAAAATTCATTAAAACAAGTGCATTGAAGTGCCAAGGCAGAGATAAAGAGAGAAGAATTCAACAATGGGCATATAAGTGCTTACGTACATACTCTATTGGTTTGCATACCTGTCCCTCAAATTACAACTTCTTTACATTCATCTGTCATTTTGCTGGGAATTATAGAACACTCCATTTTGAAACACAAGCAGTTGCCAATGCATATTAATGAATATTAGCACTGACAGTGTGCTACCATACTGTCAAAATGGGTAGCTGTGCAACTTGCTGATTTTCATGAATTTTGAAGCACATAGAAGTAGGTGGGTTTGTGCACATATTGTTCCGCTGCCCAAGGAGAAGGAACAAACAACCCATTGTGTCCATCTGAGAAAGAAAAAAAAACAACCTGCTGTGGTGAAGACAAATCAGTTTTAAGTAATGCTGCCGGGGACACTGTTGATGACAAATGCTGAATTCTGGCTTGAATGTGTGGGGTGGGAAGATTAAACGTGCTCTGCCATTTAATAAACTTTACACTAAGCTCTGTTTTTTTCTGCCTTGATCTCTTATCAAAAGAATGAAGCAAGTTATCAGATGTTTCCAGGCATGCTTCATGTATTATTACCAACTTAAATAGTATCAGCTGCCTCTGCTGCTAGAAAAAGAAATAAACAGTGTGACATAGGTCAGAAGCCCAGAGTTTGGACCAAGTACTGTCCACCTGTGTCACCAAGTTAACTCCTTTTGTTATGAAACCAAAGGCAAGATGGAACATAAAGGGTTATTTTTAAGGCACCAGACGATTTCAACAGCATAGAGGCAGGAGAACCAAAGCTTTGGTGTGTTATTAAACCAGAACCAGATACAAAGAAATCCAGTTAGTCACAGAGATTGCTGCCACCTTATTGCCCCTGTGCCCATGCAGTCTCTATCTTGTACCAATGGCTCAGAAGTTGCTGACATCAGCATAAAAGTGTCCCTAGCCACAGAAAGCAGTACCCCCAAAACACCTTCACCAAGCTGCAGGAAATTGTTCTTGTTCTTGTATTTGTTTCTTGCTGCCAAATTTGCATGGTTTTCTGACTGTCAAATCTTATGACTTCTAGATATATTAGCAAGGCAACAGATGAAGTTTTCATGTAATCCTGTGTTCTTAAAAAAAGAGCCCTTTAGAATGAAGCAGCTCATCTAGCCCTTGCAGGTGTGGAGGAAGGTCTGAAGCATTCACTCGCCACTCAAAAACAGGATGCCAAAATACGTGCCTACATGGAGATCTGATGCATCTTGAATTCTGGATTGACATTTGCAATTTGCATAAATTCACATCTTCCCAAGAAGATATTGAGACACCAGCCACAAAGCAGAAGGGGGGGCAGAGGGGGAGAAGCATATAACTGGACCAATATTCAGGTAGCAACCAAAACCACAAACTAGAGTAAGATGACCACAAACTGGAGTAAGATACTGACTTCATAGGAACAGTATCAGCGGTACCCCAGAAATGCTCCTCTTCTTTTCATCAAGGACTGCTTCTTGTTTACATTCAACATGAATCCAATCGAGAGTTGGACAGCCCTAATTCTCATCTTACATCAAAGAGAAAGGAGGGGAGACAGCAAACACTAACAAGCCCCTACAAAACAACTACCACTTTCCCCCTGCCTGGCCGCCTGTGAACACTGCCACGTCCATAACACTGCTTTTATCATTTACCAAGTGAGCTCTCATTTTCTTTCAGAGGGTAATTCCTTGAGCGAAGGAATTTTTTGGCAGAGGAGACTTGGAAAAGCGCTTGAAGATGTCTCTTCCCTTTAAATGATGTGGAGATCATTTGAAGAAGGGGACTCTCGATGAAAGCAACAGATCCATGTGAGCCAAATGATTTCCCCAGTTAAGAGAAGTCTGATGGCCAGACCAACTCACATCTGCCTGCACTGAAAAAAAGTTTGCAGAGAGAATTAAGCAGTTGTGCACATAAAGGAGAGCAAGTGGCAAAAAATAAACGAGGTGTGGGAAGGGAAGAAAAGGATGCAATAGGTGGAATAAGGGTTTCAAAGAACCTTTAGTTATGGCTTTAAAATATAAATACTGCATACTCTTGCACAGAAACGCTAACACTAATGCACTATAGCATACTGTCAGACTCAGCCTCCACACAAAGCAGCACCATCTTGTGCTCCCAATACGTCCATTCTTCCCCTCTGGTCTTACACAGGAGGAGGAATAAGAGCAGGACACATACTAGGGCATTTCTGAGCATACTGCTGCTTCAGTACAAAGCTTATTACGTTATCAAGTGCTCACCTGTACACTTAATCTTAAAGCTCCCTCCTGCTATCGGATAAGAACTGCTAGGTGCAGGCAGCGCTCTTTAAGATCTCCTGCTAGCCCCATCTTGGTAATATTTGCCCCTGTGCTGGGACATCTGATGCACCCGAGAGGGCAAGTACCAAGGCAGTATTACTGGGAGGAGCTTCGCTCCTTTTTATGCATGCTTGCTATTTCACAAAGCAGTGGAAAAGGTTCAATCTCCTCCAAGACCACAACTGTCCCATTCCTGGTTGACAATAACTTTTCCCTGGATTTTTCTCCAGATAGATTCATCAGGGATGCTGGACTAGAACAGTCCTGACACAGGGACCAAAAGTCCCTGTCCTCTAGTGCAAACTCCATCAGAGCAGTCCTGGCAGGATAACACAACGGCAGGAAAATGTGCATCTTCAGCAACTTTACCGTGCACACAGGGAACGAGAATTTTGCCACCAATTAGCCAAAGGAGGAGGATTAAGCCATTGTGGGCGGGGGAAATCAGAAGCAAGAGCTTGTGATTCACTGGGCTGGAACAATCCTATCAAACGAGATCAATGCAACACAAAGCCCAGCTATGAGCCAACCACACACTTAACTCCTGAGCACTGAGTCACCATTACTGGTTTGACACCACTGGTACTCACATCTGCTGACTTACTACCCCAGGAACAGCTAGGGAGGAAGAGTTCATCTCCCATAAAACTTTTCTCTTGGTTGGCTACCAGGAACTGGCTCCTCTCTCTGCCCAGCATCGTTTCTTGCTACTCTTACCTCCTCTGCCATGCAAACTCAAGCCTGCACTTTCAGCCTTGCTGCCTACACCATCAAGTACCCCAGCGGCTCCAGGAGAGCCGAGCCACTGCAATTCCTGCTGGCATCAACTGGAGCTGCAGCAGCTCAGTGCCTCCGCACGGGAACAACCTGCTCAGCGCTTCACTGCAGATGTGGCGATTTGAACACTTCCACATCAAAATTTTGTTCCTGAATTTAAACATTCTTGTAAGTAAAGGCAAAACAGCATGTGTCCATTGCAAAGTGAGCCACAGGTGGCCTTGGACTCCCTTGGTTATCAGTGTTCCCGAGTAACCCTGCACATAGAGCCAAGACTGATTAACAAGTCATCTAATTGTGTTCGTGCTCCTGTTATCCCAAGGCTTTTATAAGCATGGTTTAGTTACAGCACTGTTCGAAGCACTACAGTAGATCCCCTACAACATGCTCATACTTAAGGAAAAAAAGGCTGCTTAACAAAGCCTCCCTCCCCACCAATTACCTCCTAATATTTCATACAGTCCTTTTCAACATCTCGGATGTGGAAATCAAGCTATACTTACTGAGTAAGCAGAAAACCTCAAGGCAAGTATAACCCCCCCAAATTTCCTCTCTGAAGACAGTTTGGGCTGTGTGCTTGTGGCAGTACCCTCAAACAAAACACACCCTAAGAACAACCGACCACTTACCCACCCTACAGACCACACAAGGCGTTTGGAGCCTTTGACATGACACAAATCTGGGGAACCTCTTTGTATTACAGTAGCCACCCCCAGTCTGAAATACAACGCATTTACATGGGCATCAGAACTGTAATATCTTACTTTCTCAACTGTCTTTGCCGCATTTACACTTAGAAGACTGTGAAGTAGGGCGATTTTTTTTCTCCATGTTTCACAGATCAAATTTGAGAATTCAAAGCCACCTCCTGCACAGTCATTGTAGGTTTCTTGTGTGATTTTAGGGCAGCCTCTTTGCTCTGTGAGCTGCCCCTTCCCTTGTACCTCAAAAAAAAAAAAAAAGAGGTTTGAGGAGGACTGGCATTATGACACTGCCAAAGAGCCCAGAAGGTCTCGTGCAAACCGAGTATGCTGAGCCCTTTCTACGATGGAGTCAGCATAGAGCACAGTCACTAGAAAGTAATTAGAAGACTGTGAAGTGTGATTAAAAGAAAAGGGAAGGAGACTGCACTACAGAGCAGCACATCAGTACTGCTGGGCTCAGCCCACGTTAACAGCCCCTAACAGCTTGTGGGTTTTTTCGTTGCTTTTTCTTTAACATGAAAAATTGCAGGGATGCCAGACAAAGGACAGCATCATGTGCCAATACACTCAGACCAGAGAAAAATCTTTAAAATTACTCAGAAGTCTAACTTAAACAAAACCCTAGCATGGCAATACAGCCCCCTTCCCCAGCCCCAGCCCAGCCCGTGGAGCAGAACCAAGCCCTCCACAGCGTCATCCCACTGCCCTCCCCATTGCAAGGGAACGGGGTGAAAAACAGGTGCCTGAACCCCACTAGCAAAACACCCCAAAGCCAGAGCTACTGCCCAGCTCTATGTAACCGGGCGCGTGCCCCACATGCTCACCTTTCACAGCTAAGGTCACTGCTTTAAGGAATAACACTGCCAAAGCATCAAAATCCAGACTAGGCACTATCATGCACAGGAAAAAAAAGTTCGTGCGTTTCCATGGGGATAGCGGTGATTACATATTTAGCGGCCGTACGATAAGGCAGCATGCATGATCAGCACACCGATTTCCTGGATGGCAGAAGAGCCACAACACCTAAATGCCGGGACAGCCACAGAACGACAGACCACAGGTTTCCATCCAGGCTCAAACATCGAGGCAGGGTTTTCCGCAGAGCGGGAGCTGGTGGAGAAGGCTCCTGCTAATTCATGCCTTGAGATCAGACAAGAGATGCCTTAACTCCTCCCCGGATCTGCTGGTTATAGAAATCCCAGCGGAGAGGCCTGCCACATCTAAAGCAGTGCAAGTCCCACGACTCCTCCCTTCCAGTTTTGGAGTGCCAGGAAGCACCTTCGGGGCTCACAGCTCACATGGGGGAAGAAGGGGCAAAACGCAGGGGCCATCAGCCTGGACACCACAGGGTCTCGATGCTGACACAGGAGCATGGAGGAAGGGGGGCATGGTGGGGAGCAGGCACTGTGTTGCAGAGGGCTCCCTGCAGCACAAAGCTCTGGTTTTCTGCTCCACAGCCCCACACGCCAGACCCCAGATCAGGCTGACACCTGCACAGCCAGCAGGCAAGCTCCCCGTCTGGCAACTGCGCAAAATGGAGCTGGAAAGCCCTAAAGGGAGATGAAGCAAGAGTTTCTTGCTGACCACAAGACCCAAGGAGGCTGCAGTGCAGTCCTGCAGGGCAACAAACACCTCCCCTGTACCAGCCAGCACTGCAGCAACATCCCGAGGAGCCACTAAAACCTGGATCATGTTGGACCCCCTGTCTTTTAATGCTCAGAAGTAGAATGAGACAAAGGACTGCAGCAGAATTAATCAAAACATAAAACTTTTCTACCAGCTAGAATACTCGGAGGCCACTTCTGCACATGTTTATGTCAATATTTTCGCACCCTAACCAGCACGGGGCAGGGATCGGGGATTGTTCCTTACACAGCTGCACTTTTGTGCTAATTCCTTTATGAAAGCAAACAAGCCATTTATAGGCAACCCAAATGCACACAGACACAAAGCAAAAGCATGCAGTTATAGCAGGCTTGATAAAATTAAACTCCCCAATGAATTTCAATTATATTCCTTCAACAGCTTAATAAATGGCAAGCTTAAACTACTGGCAAAAACAAAGTCATTTGACTGGTCACTGAAGTATGTTTCTATGGCTTATGTAATTATACCCCTGTGGCAAAGCTGTAGCATTTGAAGTCCTGTTTAAAGAAAGGGAAGAAATTAAAAAACGACCAATTACTGTATGCCAGCCCAGAGATTTCGGTACAAAGCCACATGCTGGCAAACAGCCTGCAATCACCAGAGCCGGGGATAATTTGCGTCTAATGCTGCCAGGGAAAAACAAGGCTTGGAAGGCCGACACCGCCGGGACCGACATGGGAATAAGGATGCAGTGTCCAGCACCAGTCACTGGGCTTTTCAAAAGCCCATTTCACATTAATGCCTGGTACTTGGCAATTCAGGACGTGCTGAAGATGCAAATGTATTTTACCAACATACCTTCACATCTCCCTGAAGCAAACAGGTGTAAATTGTCATTAACTTCATCACTTTCATCTCTGCACATGGAAGCAGGGGTGAAACCCACTTCCAGAGCCTCAATCACAGCTGAGTTTAGCATTAACCTAGATGTCCCTCCTGTGCACAGCTCAGACACCCAACCCCTTCACTCCCATATCTGCACCACGCAGAGCCTACTGCTCCCGCCATGCCCCTGCACTCCCACAGCTGGAAATGGAAACTAGAAGCAGATATCAAGCAAATTTAAGAGCTCCTGAATTAGAGCAGTGACCCCTGAAAAGAGAGTCATGAGAGCGTGAATCTGCTTTAAAAGATAAAACAGGCTTGACTGCAGGATCAAGAGGCAAATCATTAGTGAACTCCGAACTTTAAGGCCAAAATCAACACTGCGTCACTCAGTCCAGGTCCCTTTTGATGTCAGCATCACACCAGAGCTGGGCTTCAGGGAACAGAGCATGAAGGACTCTGCACAAGCAGCATTTCCAGGACCACCTTCAGATGCTTTCCCAGACCCAGCATATAGCTGTGAAGCCAGCATATCCCAAAATCCTCAAAAACATGTAAGGGAAAACCATGAAACTTGGACTGACACACAGCAGGCGATGCAGGTCTGGGAGTCAAGACAACATCTATCCAAGAACTGCCCCAGCATTCATTCTTGAGCATTTCACTATGACAGATCCTGTTCCTGGAATGTGTCCTTCTCAGAAATTCAGTTATTTGCCAAGGCAACAGGTAGCTCCTGCCACCAAAACCTGGCAAGTGCTTTTTCTAGGAGGACTTTTAGGGGGCTACCTCACAGGTAACTCCAAGCAACCTTTCAAGCCCACTGAAGGCAACGGCTGCACAGCTCCATCCCAGCCGGCAGCAGCCCTCTGCTGACAAGCAGCCAAGGCACAATGCGGTTGTCAGCTGCAGAGCTGTCATTCATCGCTTTCCTTCCCAGACTACAGCTGTTGAGTAGTAAATATCAGCATAATTAGAAAGAAGTGGAAAACACACAAACAAATCTAACAGACCAGGCGACAACAGCAGCACTGCGAGGACCCGGTCCTGAAGCTACCTTTATTCCTGGCTTGCTGCTGGTGTCCCCAGGCTGCCCTGATGGATGACAACCTGGCAAAATGGGAGATGTCCCACATGTCCCCCCACAAAGCTATGACTGCACCACCAGCTATCTCCTTATCTAGTCAGACACAGCAAGAAAGGGTAGAAAAGGAAGGACATTCATCCTGCTTTGCAAATAGGGAAGGGAGATGGAGAAGCTGAGGCTAGAAACAGCAATGCTTGGCTTCAGGAAGGTTTTACTGCCCATCAGTAGGCTGCTGCTCTTGAAACCCATCAGGCAGCTACAGTGACAGCACAGAAATGCAAGAGCAGGGTCCAAGCCACAGCCCAAAGAGTAACTCGAGTCCTGCCTGTATAGCCTACAGAAACACTTGCAAGTCCCTGTTTCACAGCCACCCTGCTCCAGACTGCGCCGCCTGCCGTGCTGGAAGGAAACGCTGCAAGACACAGCCGCAGGGATCTCGGGGCTGCCTTCCCACCTCCAAATCAAAGTTACAATGGGAGAAAATGGCTACTTGCTAGTACAAAATTATTTAGTTATGACAATAAATCCCAGCTGAGCCATAGAGGAGACACATAAGGAAAGCAATTTTTCCTACCTGTGCAGTGAATGAACTGTGTAATTCCCCGCTCCCCCCCAACAGATGTGTTGTTATACATTTCAGCAATGTTGCTGCATTACAGTGATTAGGGCTCAAATACAGTACTTGCATCTATTGGTGTACTTCCAAAAGTTGCACTCTACCCTGATAGAGACACCAAAACCTGTTTTGTGATCCTGCGGACACAGCCAGCTTTCCCCTTGAGCAGCCCACGGGTCTGGAATTGCAGCAGATCCAATGGCCACATGCCACTTTGAAGCTCTGCATTACGCATTACTAGAAGTCAGCGCCTGCTGCCATAGACCGCTTGGGCTGAAGACGGAGAACATAACACCATAGCAAAGGGAAGCAATCATTTCTTAAAATGATCTAGCTGCCACTCATTCAGTCAGCCCGCATACTAGAAGGGACTTCCAGCTCTCATCTGTGATGCATCTGTCAGCTTGTGCTTAACACCCCCCGGCACGGTAATAAATACAACTGCACAGTAACCCAAGTTTTCTTGCAACCTGATCTATAAAAAGCAGCTGGCTTCCCATCCCTCTCCCAACACTACCTTGGGTTTCCTGATACTCTTGGAAACCTAACAGGGTTTTTATTGAGCAAGTTGGCATTGGGTAGCTATAAACTTGAGTTCTAACCCTGCCTCTCTAAATATTACTTATAAGGCCAACACCTCTCATCTACCCTTCATCCTGCCCTCCAAAACAAACAACAAACACAAACTTTCTTTAGCCCCTCTGAGCTTCTGGAAGCTACCAAGCATAAAATTAAGATACCACCTAGTTGTGTAGTCTGCTTAAATGCCTTCGGCTGCCAGTGAAGAAAGTCATACTCAGAGGCACCTGAATGCAGACTAAGTAAATAAGGATAAACCTCCTACTTGCAACCAAACAGGGAGCAGAACAACATGGCAAATTCTTGTTCGCAGACACATCCTTACCCTCTCTCCACCTCCGCTGAAATGTTGCTTAGAAGACTAGATAATCGAGGGCATCCATTTTAGAAATTCCAACACACAGCGCCGCCATTTTAGTAAGCCTCACCCTGTCTGCAGTGACAGCATGGGATGCCAGAGTGGGATCAGGCACACCTCAGCCCTGTACCTTACTGCCATCAGACCATGAGACTGACTAAACCTGACAGAAACAAGGACAGAAGAAAAGGAGAATCCTGCAGCAAGCAGATATGAGGGCAGGACTAGCCTAAGGCTAGTTCTGTTTTCTGGGGAACAAGGAGGAAAGGGTAAAGGTCTCAGTACCCAAATGCCTTGCTATGGCTCAGTTCTGCCCCGCACCGTGATGCTCTGCAAATTTTAACACTCTCACTCTGAAGGGGAAAGAAATCCCACTGCAATGGCACAGAAGATGTTTACACATCTGGTCTCAGTTTCCCAGATTTTGCTGTGCTTCTGTCCATTGTTGTGAGCCTCTTTTTTCCCTGGACCTTCAAACCTCCTCTGGTTTAAGCCACTCTGCAGTTTGGCGCCATCTTCTACACTCAGGCCAAGACTTCATGTAGAGAGCCACAGAATCCCCTTAAAGCCCTCTAAAGCTGTATTTTGCTAAGAAAACATATGATTCCTCCCTGCACTATGGGGATAACATTCACTCTTCATAAAACGATCAGTAATGAAAGAGCCAAGTCCTGTTTCTCCACTCTGACATCCTTACACCAGAACACCACTCCACGTAGGGTATGAGGTCACTGTATGTCCCAGGCCAGACTTCTGTCCCATGTCACCCTTCAAGAGCCTGGCAGCAAGATCCACGTAAGTGCTGCTCTGCAGTGTGTTTGACCCCCCCACATCTGGTGGTTGTCTTGCTTTAAAAAGTACAAAACTGCTTGTGCAGTGTTGTTTTGCTGCAGAATTAGTTTTATTATTTATGGCATGTTTTTTCAGGGAAATATATATTCAAGCTTGGGTATAACCTTAAAAGTAGGCTGAGAGTACATCAGGGAGTAAGAACGAGTTGAGCTAATGACTTGCTCAGACTCAACCTCTGCTTTCTGCACCGTTTACTGAGGGAAAGAGCTGCTCCTATGACACAACTCACTATCAGAGCATTTAACCTGTACGCGTTGTCTCCTCCCTGTAGTCCACACACAAGTGTTCTGGGGTCTGCACATGGCTATAATAGGAAGCAATTCATCAATTCATCTCCTTCCTGGGTCCTCAAGGAGTATTTACCCAACTCTCAGGTAAATGAGGCAAGACAGAGCACGTCTTGTTCCCAGAACCAGCCCCTCTCTATCAAGTGTTAGACAAATTTGCTGAAAAACAAATTAGAGCATGTTAAAACACTTCACTTAATTAAAAATAATCCTAACAGTATCACAAAGGTAAAAGTAATTCAATGTTTTGGTTAAACACTGAAAACAGAACCGAAGTCTGTGAGATCACTCTGTGCATACTAAATAATGCTTTATTTTTAAAGCATACTAATGGAGCAAGAAGAAAAGTGATTTGAATTGCCTTTTAAGTCACACACTTTATGCTGTAGGGAGCCATCAAAAACAGCTGGACATGGGGAAAGGTCAGTATAGAAAGCAGATTTTTCTCCCAGTGTTAAAAAATGTTAGCATATCACCAGTATTTTGAATCTAAATGAAAAAAAAAAATTAACAGAAAACTTCAGATTTCTTCCCTCCTCCAGGGCCTGCCTTTTCTCCAGCTCTACAAACAATACCTTGAATAGATACCTAGCTCCCTGCACAAGCACGACACAAACCCACTGCCTTTTACAAAACGTGGATGAACTGTTAGTGTGACCCAGAGCTCCTCTCAACTCTAACTTGCAATGTCCCCCAGCATCACGGAGGCGGTAGGCCACGTCTTCCCCCCAGTGAGAAGGAACAGCCTTCAGCTCCCCGCTGAAGTCAGACCACGGTCTGTCAGAGATTTCTGCGCTTCTCCACCAGGCAGTTCATAAGAAATGAATCTGTCTGGCAAGCCAACTTTTGGCTATGAAAAACTGGAGGAAAAAAAACACACAAAAGAAAGAAGGGAAGAAAAATATGGGTGGAAATTTGCAGTGAGCCTCCTTCATTCAAAATAAAATGTGGCAGAATAATCCACCACCACAACCTTTTTTTTTTTTTTTTTTTGGTAATTGTTTTTTTCTTTCAATCCCCTTCCCGGTGCCTTCAAAGAGAAAGCAATGTACATCTTAACTTTTCCAGCACTATGTTTTAGTTCAGACTTCCTTACGAAAATACATCAAAAGTTATTTAAAAGAATGAAAAAGCAACAAAAATGCAAATTACTCATTGCTTGGCATTCAGATAGTAGGAACGCTCTAGGGAGATAAAAGCAAAACTTCAGTTTTTACAGTAATGTATGTCTGCTTAAGAAGACAAAGTCCATTGCTCTGGACAGTTTTTATTCATTTCATTTTTACTGTTACTGCTTGATGCCAAAATACATTCTTCCTGAAAATTTATGGACTGGCATTGCTAAAGTCAACCGCATTTTCATCACCAAGTGCAATGAAAGCAGGATCTAGGCTGCAGTGCCGAGCGTATCTATGTCCAGCTATTTTGAGAACATAAATTAACGCTGAAGCATCCATCTGGCATAACAGATTGGTTGGTGTACTCTGTCCCCTGCTAATTAATCGATTAGCTCTACTCAGTAACAAGAGATTTCCCCCCTGGTTGACCAGTTTGGGAGAACAGACTGGCTAACCGCAAAAGCAAGGGCTCACACCGGTTCTGGGTCTCCCTGGCTTTTTAAAGACCTTTCCACGAAACTACAGCTGGAAGGAAATTCCTCGGACAAGACGTATTTTGGAGAGGAGAGATGGTGAAGTGTATCGATTAAAAACTGTCCTTGTGTGAAGGGACATTGGGTGTCAAAGCTCTTCCAGTTTGACAGTCTGGAGAAAAAGGGGAGGAAAAAAAAAATTTCTGACAATCCCCCCAAACCAGCATAGGCACCACAGCAGAATGCAGCAGGTAAACACTGGTTGCCAGACCCAGCTGTGGAGCCCCAGGCTAGCTCACCTGGCAGCAGAGGACAGAGCTACCTGAAGGCAGGGATGGGGACAGCCACCCTCCTCCTGGCCCCAGGAGACCCCAGCCCTCTTCTGCTGCAGTGCTGGGAGCTTCTCAGGGCCTCCAGCTTGCAAAGTCCACCCTTGTCCCCAGATGTATGCTCATGAGAAGTAACACCCTCACCTGGGATGGCGGTGATCACACTGCAAGTGCAGAGTGATCAGCTTGGGGCTGCAGGAGGGACAAGGACATCCCTGCTCTAACCTTGCTCCTCATCCAAGCCATCACCTTGAGCTGTAGGAATGCAGCTGAAAACAGACTTACTCGACTCTGAAAGTGCAGAAAACTTAGGGGATTTGCTTGAACCATCTACATATGCGATATATTCTGGGAAGCACTTTGGAAACTGTACAGCTTTAGCAGCAAGAACACAACAGAAGATAGGCTCTGTTTAAGCTCTCTCAACAGTTTATGTCCTGCAGTTTTGCTGGATTTAACTACAGCTAGCTGTTTAACTACACTTTTTTTCAATTGCAGACTTGTGCTGCTGAAGGAGCAGACACGGCCCCGGGGCAGCCACTAACAAGCAGCGTGCGGCCCCGCTGCCCGGACTCGCTGGGTGCTCGAACCTACCCGCACCCACTGCGGCGCCGGGGCTCAAGCCAGAGCCTTCCAAACAAGCCCAGGAAGTCAAAAGTGCTTATGTCAGGAACTAAGGGCTTAACTTACCTGAGACATTAACAAAGGAGAATTATTGCAGGTTTACATGCTCTCTAAACTCCTTTTTGTAGCTCGGTTCAGCAACTTAAAGGGCAACGATGGTTTCATTCCTCTGGCTGAACTGGCCTGTTCGTGTAAGCTAACAAGTGAAAACTCGGAACAGGCTTCAGGAATAATGATTTTTCCTCAGAATCTGCCCATGTCATAAAAAGATTCCATATACACTGAATATGACTTTCTGGGAAACTGCTCTTCCAAGTTACATTCATCTCCTTGTCAAAAATCACATGCTAGGACAGGCCTTGGAGATCTGTGTAAGCTCCTTAGGGCTGAACCCATCCGTCCAAGTCCAGGGCTGGGAAGCTCCTTCTCACAATTGATGGCAGTACAGCAGAAAACACACAAGTGCAAGTGCCTGGAAAAGAGGTGTCTTACAAGCCAATGAGATACTCATCAAAATAGAAAGCTGACTCAACACTTCAACAATTCAGTAAACAGCCTGGTTCTTTGCTACAGGGCCACAGCTTCATTGTGTTGGGTTTGACTGCTAGGAGGTCGTGTAAAAATAGTCAGTTTTTGAGAAAAAGAGATGCTTTACATACCTACAAACGATTTTAAAAAGACTTGATGTCAAAAACCAAGGACTTTCAGTCCCTAGAATCACCACTAAGCTGCCTCAGACAGGCCAACAGGAAGTTCGTGTCGTGAAAGTTGTAGGGAAGAGGAAATATTTGGGTTATATGCTCACAAATGACATAAAAATTCGAATACTTTTTAAGTCTCTCCTATGGGGTGTGAAATTGTAGAAGGGAGCTATTCTGAAATCAGAAGTATGCCTCAGTTAGGCCTCTCACAGTGAAAAACTGGGACCTATGCTCATAAGTCAGGGTCTTGAACTTCCCACCTGGAAGAACTAAGCAAGGTTACAAGGGAGAGGACTTATGTCCCATGTGCTGGCTCAGTCAACATGTCTGGGATGTGATGCGGAAGCTGCCAGAAGGATTGAATGTGACTTGAAAATAAAAGCCTGTCACAAGGAAAACAACTGGAGAACAAAATGCATTCACCAACCAACCACCCTGCCTACCCCGACCACGCAGCCGTCCCTCAGCCACCTCCATGCTGGGACATGTTCCATGCTTCTGCTGCCAATGGGGTCTGTTCAAGCAACACCCAGCCACAAAATAACGCCTTCATGAATGATCAAACACTACTGACACACAACAGTGGCCCTCACTTCCCTCACCAAGTATTAATTTAGATAACAAGGCCCATTCTACCTCTGTACCCTGACTTCCGCAGCTTTTCGGTTATATTTTTCCCCCCTGCTCACAGATTCCTCACACATCCTCTGGCAAACACCGAGGGAACATAGGCTTCATTGCGCTGTAACACAGCAGCATCGCAGCTCGGAAGGCACGGAGACGAGATCAGTCATTCTCCTACAAAGAGATGGAAATCATGGCTCTCCCTGTGCTGAAGCAGGACAAGCCTCCAGTGACTGCAGTGTGAAACCTCCTGGAAGATGGAAACATGAAGATCAAGGACAGGAAGAAGAAAGCAGGTATTGTAGAAGGTCCCCCTAGCAGCTCCTGAGGCTTTCTGTAAGAAACCACAGATGTATCACGCACGCAGTCGCCCACGGGCTGGCCAAGACCCTGGTTCTGGTCAGAGAAGCCAGCCCTGCCCCTGTCCTGGTGCCTACGGGAGCTGATGTTGAGCAGCTCCGTACACCTCACTGAATATTTATCTGCAAGGCTCAGCTTGGGAGCTCTTACAAACAGGGATTTCATGGAAGTCACTGTGCTGGGAGCTCTACTGATCCAAAGGTGTGTGGCCATTTATCCATCTAAGCACAAGCGGTATAGCTGGAGTAGTTATTACCCTTCAACTGCACGGGCTCAAAACTTGCAAGGGTGGCTATTTCAAATGCAAAACAGTAAAATGGAATCTCATTCCTCCTTAATTTCCTTCCTTGTTTTAGTTTCTTCTGCTTGTCAGCCAGGGTCTGGTACCATTCTTCCAGGAAGTTTCCAACCGATGCCCTTTGCTCAACACATTGATCAAATACCAAGACGACATATCCCTACAGTCTCACGTGCAGGAAATTCCAGGCTTTGTCATAACTTGGCTTGAGACAAGAAATAAAAACTCTACATGTTCAGAAGTCTTCTGAGCACCACCACTTATACAGCCATAAGTATTTAGTTTAAACCTCTATCACAAGAGCCACATGTTTATTATTTCTATCTCAAAGTCAACTAATCAGTCCTCCTCCTCCTCCAAAGCCTCCCTATCCGTTTTCTTTAGAAACATATTTACACCCAGAGTTAACACCAAGGTCTTTGGGGTAGAGGGGTTGGGAGAACTATTTTCTGCAAAGGCAGCGGATCACATTCAAACAAATTATCTTCATGAATCAAGAGAGGTTGGGAACTGCCATGGTACTGCAGCTGTGGAGCACACCACTCACCTCTTCCAGCCTCCTGCACAACACTGGGCCATCATTCATTGCCATGTGGTTACAAAGCAGGTGGCTTTCCCTGAATCTCTACCTAGAATAGCATGATTGAGCAAGACCAAACATAAAAAATAAATAAATAGGTTCATGCTTGTTTGCTGACAAATCTAAACCAAAAGCCTGGCTACTAATCAGAGAAAGAAATACATATTGAATATTTTTAAATAAAACACACCTTTTAAAGCTTTTATAACAGTCTTCCTATTTGTTGGGGCCCAACCTCCTGTTTTTTTGGGATATCTGGATATGATGATGCTGAAAATGGAATGCCCAACCCACACCTACCTCACACAGGTGTTCTGTGGCTTAACCATTCTTAATGAAACGCTGCTGATCTTTTGACAGCTATCACTACTCAGAATTTGTGGTAACGCTGCTCCTAAAATAGCTGGCTACGAGAGGTCTCCAAGCAGCGTCTTCTCAAATTGTGCCTGGCTACCACACAGCACTCACCTCATGTACCCAGGCTCGGAGCAACCAAGCAGAAGCCAGGAGAGCCCACAAGCAGAGTCAGCTTTCTGCACATCTTCCAAACTCAGACGCCACACAGCAATAATCAAGACAAGATCCTTTACTGTAGCAACCTGGAGAAGCAACTCCAACAAGCCCACTACATCACACTCTTTCCATTTGGCCTCTGGCAAGACTCTGCCTGTTTGAACAGATGCCATCAAGTGCTTGTCCACGTTGTGCTGTGCTGTTTTTTTTTCCAATTTATTTCACCCTTCTTCTGCTTAAAAGAACAAACCAGCCTTTACAACCTGCATGTCCACCTGATGGCAAAAGATGACTAAACATTAAACCAGAACAATTTGCCATCCAGATCCCTACATACAGTTCTACATTTAAATGTTGTCTCCAACACAATTGACACTACACAAACATATTCCTGAAGTCAATGTCAGCTGTTAGAACAGTGCTAAGAGGTGATGTTGAACAAAGCGGCCCTTTACTGGGAATAAGAGTACAGACTTTCTCTTCAGAAATACAACCCCAACTCCAAACTCTGGCTGAGAATTATCTGAGAAGCCCTACACAGGCTCAAGACAGACTCAATCACTCTGAGCAAGATCTGAACCAATTTTTTAACTGAAGATATAGTTAGACATTCATCATGCCTTTTTTTTTTTTTTTTTAAGAAAAAAAAGTTTCCTTATCTTTTCTTTAGCTTTCCAGCTTCCAATTACCAAATGCATATAACTGCTTGGGATTCTACTTGGAATAAAATCGAGTACTGCTAATCTTTTTGTCTTACTGTCACTGATCCCATAGTATGAGTTTTTGTTGTTTTGCTTTTTTAACTCCAGGTTATAAAAATAAATCATCAAGAATATGTCTTTTAAACATCTGAGTTAGAAAAAGATGATACATGTGTAACTAAAGAGGCTCAGTCTGGAATGAAGTAAGAATACCTCAATTCTTATTTTAAAAAATTAAGATTTCAATGTCATTGTTTTTGGATGAGTGGCTGTGTATGTATAGTTGATCTGCATGAAAATGTTTAAAGCCAACTATCTTGCATTTTTTAAACTCTACATTCCAAAGAAAATGGCCACAGGCATGAGTAGGTTGTACAAACTCCCTTGCTACAAAGCTTGTACTACTGATTTTATTATTTTTTAATATATCCTCTATGTATCTTGCTGGAAAAGTCTAGAGAAGTATAATAAGCACTTAAAGAAAGTTACTATCTATCTCTGTAAAGTACTCAATGAATTCTAATCTATATCAAATGCTAAAGAGGGTTCACACAGACATCAACAAAGTGTTGTCCTCAATGACACTCTACAGAACTCAGTTGCTTTTTAAAGAACTCTTCTGCTTTTATCACCTTTGAATCCCACAAGGCTGCCTCCAAAAGAACCACTCGACTCTTCTTCTGCCAAAAGGAGGGTACACACTTTGAAAAAGTTAATGAGTAGAGCTTGGAAGCAAACAAATCTTCCAATTACACCACCACAGATGGGGTTGCGGCCAGGCGAGAGAATTGGGGAACAGCCCCCCCACTCCCTACTTATAACTCGCATTCCCCATTTATCAAGTTATTTAATCACATACCTAGCTAATAAATTTTAATGGAGTGACTCATGTGCTTGAAGTCAGGCATGCCTGCAGGCCTCCTGATGAAACAGGGATAGAGGGAGCGATGCATGTTGACCCTGCAGAAAAAACAACCCATCTAATATAAAACAATGTGGTTTTTTGTTTTGAAAAAAAAAATAAAAAAAAAATCCACCTTCCTCTGTTGAGGCCACTGCTTTCAGAGAAACATCACCCAAGCTATCTGGTGTTTACTCTATATTGTGGAGTTCCAAAATTCCCTAAAAATTGGCCTTCAAAAAAAAAAAAAGCCATTTTCTAATACATGCCTTCAGTCACTGCATACAGATAACTGGCTAGACCATTAATGGAAATTTTAGATACCAGCTTAACAACGACTACTTTGATCAGAGGTGAAATGATTCCTGTCAGCTACGTCAGTCTTGCATTACATGAGCGATCCCAAGAGTTGATGCTCCCGTGCACCAATAACCTTTCTCTTGCCAAACTGCCTAGGCAGCAAGTTGCCCTTTAATCAGCATCTCCATAAAACACTGTCACACGTTCCTACTGAAACAATTTACAAACGCTCTTAAGTTTCCCACCGTAGTTTTCCCCTCTCTTATCAAATCAAGGTAAGAGAGAGCATAAGAAAATATGACAGGGAGAAAATATACAGCTTAATTACCTGGAAGGCTATGGATAATCAAAGCAAGTCCCTGGGGCCAAAACAGGCCAAATACGTTCTGACTTTTCTATAAACATTAAATATCCACAGTATACCCCTAATTACTAAAAGTACTCAATGCAGACTAAATTGTAACTGCATAATTACTCAGTGAGCACAAAAAATGAACAGAAAACTGTGTTCACACAGAGCTATGGAGGCTGGAGCTCAGCTCCTCGTGTATTAGCATTATGAAAAATAAATTCAAATCTAGGGACTTACCAAAGACTTCCATGCACTTAAAAACAATAAAATCTTCCTCGTTATTCTCTTTTGTAAAAGATTAAGTCCCAAGTTTTCTTACAGAGAGGATGCAAGAAGGAAGTAATTAGCCTTCATATCAAGCTTGAAAACAAAGCCCTAAATCATATGATACTATAGTGTCAGCAAAAGGAAATGAACATGAAACAAAAAAAAACAAAAAAAAGATTTCTTTATGGCTGAAAACACAGTAAAAATATGAGCCACCCTGTCTGTGAGCAAGCTTTAGTCAAAATTCTAAAAGCTTAAACTCCACAACTTGGTCAGCACTGGGCTACAACTGAGCCTATCTTACTGTGCTTGTCCAGGGCAGTACCTGGAAAGCAGGGAAAAGGTTTTCTCCTGGCTCTTTTTCCAATACCCATTTTGCTAGGGAAGAAATTTCCTGCTCTTCTGGGGTGAAAAGCACTCGGGGCTGCCACCCTGTCTGCAAGGGAAGGTGTAAGAGGACTGGAAGCTGGGATAAGAGAACTGGAAACTCGCACCTACTTCTGAGCCCTCCAACTCACCCCCAGACATCCCAGACTTTACACTCAGGGGCCACTGGTACCCTCAGGCAGATCGGCAGCAAGCTGGCTCCTTCCAAGAGCCTTCCCTTCCAGGGGAACCCACAGCAGGGATCTAGCAACTGGTGGAGGAAGAGAGCAGACAGGAAAGCAAGCGGTTCCTGTACAGTGAGGATGAGAAAATATGTTGGAATAAATTGAGGGAACCTCATTAACGAAGTGTATTTAAAGTACAGGCTCTCCAATGTAGCTCCCAGCTAACTCAAAGCCACCTTCCAGCTGCTGGCTATGGCTGCCGGTGCTCTTTGCACCCTCAGCCCCGCAGGCTCCCAGGACTGGCTTGCTATAAGGGTCAGGACAACATTTTAATTCACTGGGGAAAGAGGAAAAGGAGGATGCCACCCCAGCCTGAGAGGCACAGGAAGTAATAGTTCTGCTCTTCTGCCTCTTACTTCACCTACATAACTTATTTATCACAGACTGCCCACTTCAAAGCCCTGTTAGTCAAGTATATGTAAGCACTGGGACATACCCAACCCTTCACAGGCAAAAGCGTGAAGTGCTGCTACACGGACAAATCTTTCCTAAAAAATAGAAAATAAACCACTGCCGAGCTCAGGGTTTTCAAGCATACATTTACAGTGAGACCATGCTTCCTCTAGCACCCATCAGCTGCACAAATGACAAAAAAATCAAGCAGTGTTTTTTTTTTTTCTGGCTGATCCCCTACTGAAAAGCCTGCTAACAGATTTCTGCCAATAGCTCCGTAGATTAATCCATCTCTGTCCCTGCACCAGGAAAATAAAGCCTCGCACAGACCAGCAGGGCAAGATGCTGCACTCGGCAGATACCAGAACCACACAGCTACAAGATACAGCTCAAGCAGATGCAGAGGTAAAATTTTTGCACATTACAGTATCTTGTTTTGTTGTGCCCTTTTATCTTCTAAGATACTCCAGAAATTAACTCCTAGCCCAGAATGTTTTTAACTCCATTCCACTTAAGATTGCAGCTCAGATTTTCTTAAAGCAAAAACACCATACAAAAAAAAAAAACAACATTCCTATTCGCCTCTTCAAAGGGGTGGGAAATTAATTTAAGGCCAATAAAAGCAGAATTCACTGCAGATAATAATTTCTAACTCTCTGAATTTATTGACAGCCGTATAACTCCTCGACTTCTAGCCGAGCCAGTAGCACAAAGAGAAGCAGCAGCACTTATCCTGGCACACAAAGCAAACGAGCAAGGTCCACGCTACAATGACCTTGCCGTCTGGACATGTGGCGAGCCCAGTGCAGAGGCATTTCCAGCATTATCCTCTATAATCATGTAAAACTGTATTCTGATGAGAGGAGCCAAAAACCCACGCTCCAAAGGCCCAGCTGATAACTGCAATCCATCAGTCCCCGTTATGGAAGCCAGGTCTCTCACATCACACAGAGATGCCCATGTTATCTCTTCACAAACAAATTGTCACACTTTCTGCATAAAGATGATGTTTTTCATTCCCCTAATCGTACTGAGTGAGAGGAGAACAGCAGGTAAGAAGCTGATCCTATGTCCCCAGTGAAAAAACTGGAAGGACTTTGTTCGGGGCTGCTGTATGTTCAGGATTAGGCCTGAACGGTTTGTGAGAGGCTCTGCAATGAAGTGGTTACTGAGCTGGGAAATAAAAGAATAAAAGCTGTGAATGCTGGTTCCCAGTTCTGTACCCGCTACAAAAGGGCTTCCAAAGGGCACAACCTGGTGGTTGGTGCTCAGCCTCTGCAACCACTGCCTTCACCGTGCTGGTCACTGGGGCACACAACGGGGCTCAGCACCAGGACACATTGCCCTTGGGACGCCTTACTCAGGAATCCTCCAGCAGCTACACCGAAAAGGCCCTGTGCTGGAAACTATGAAACAGCTGTAGCTTCAGCTCCCACTTCAGTATTACACACCAGTGTTATCAGCCTCCATCTTCGTGCCAGGAATTCTGCAGGAATTTGCTCTCTGTAGACTAAGAGAAAGAAGAACAACAAAAAAGATTAAGGGGGGTGGTGGGGAAGAGGGAGAGAGAAGATAAAAGGCTTTTTAATTATAGTTTGACCTTCTGCAAAACAGGCTGAAAAACCTGATGTAATAATTCCTATATCAACCCTGTAACTTGTACCAAGTCTTTCTGTGCAGCACTCATCCTGCCCGCTGTCCTACCTGCTGTATTGCAGCAGCTTCCAGCCTCCATTCAGGCATCTCACACAAACAGGCTCTGCCCCAAGGAGCTCACTTAGCTGCGTCAGACAAATCCCATTGCTCCAGCAGCAGCAAAGGCTTTAGCCAGCTGAGCACAAGTGGCATTTCTTCGAAACAGCACATTTTTGGAAGAACCTAACACCTCCAAGGCCTGAGATGCAAAAGACTATGGGTTCAGGAGGAGATCCTCCAACAACAAAAATACATACAACCCCTTCCCACACTCTTACATAACATGACTTTATAGGGGTAGAGAGAGCAAGTATAACAGTTGTGATATGTTGAAGCGAGTAACGTCACTCACTTTTTGCCTTGTACAACAGATTGACGGATTGCCAGTGCAGAACTTTCAGACGATTTCTAAAGGCAGCAAGCTGAAGACAAACTGTCAGTGGAAGGGCCAAGATCTTTTTTTGAAAATGAATAAACACAATCCTTGAATCCCCAAGCACTCTGGACTGTTATTAAAACAAAAGCACAATCCAAAAGAACAAATCCTGATATGAGCCCACAGAGGAGAACAGTCTGTCTTCTGCTTAGAAAAGATGAAAACTGCTTTCATGAAAGATGTCATTATTTATGTATCAGCAATCCAGACCAAGAAAAACAGGTTGATTCTGGAAGAAAATCAGAGAGCATTATGGGGTTTTCAGAAACCCAGCAATGAATCAGCTAACCAGAAAATCAGATATTTCCACTGAAGCCAGTCTCCCACGCTGACTCTTCACAATTCTGGGCACAGCCATGACATCCACTTGTTTGGAGAAGTACACAAGAAAATATGTTAATAAAATGACACTGATCATTCCACATGGCATCAAGAATGAAACGTGCTCCCTGTCTGTCATCTGCAGAACATGAAAGCTGCTCCACAGATACATATATTTCAGGAGTAGGTGCCACAAAGGTACACAGATCCATAGGATAAAATGGCTTTATAGAGCTCGTTGCTTCAAACCTGTCAGTGTGCAAGCCTGTACCAAAGTCTACCACCAGTTTAACAGCAATGTTGCATGTAGCGAAGAAGGTAGGCCAAGATGAAGCAGTTTTTAAAGGTTTCCTGGAAAGCTGCTGTGCCAGACTACTCTCTGTGGGAAGGGAGTTGTCTTCACAGCAGTCCTAAGAAAAGCTGAAACTCAATTCACTGGATTTCTGTAAAATAAGCTTCAGTTTCATCTGATGCCAAATAAGCAAAGTTGCAACTGCTGTGGAGTTTCAGTTGACACACAAAGCTTTATTCTGGAGCTGTGTGTACAGTAGGCAGCATCTACTACTCAAAGGGCCGTAAAGAACTGAACGTAAGCGTGCTGCAATAAAGAAAGTACCACTCAAATCTATCAACAAATAGGGACAAAGTCTGTCCCTTTCAATTATCGTCAACATAGCCACTGCATGTGATGGGCCTGTAACACAACCACACAGCATTCCTGAAAAAAGGTCCAAACAAGGCACCAAAATTATAACGAAGACAGAGAGATGGTGAAGAGAAACTGCAGGTTTTAACCAGAATTATTTAAGCACTACAAACTTCAAATTTTCCTGTTCTAAGCAAAGCAGGAGTAAAGAGTTCGGCAATACTGTGACCTGTACCCAACAGATGAATCTCTTCACCTAAGCTTGTACAACAGATGTGTAGAAAGGACATTAAGGTCATTCCTCTCAATTTTCCAAGCAAAACTTGACCAAAACAAAAAATTACATGCAAGTTTTCCTAGACGCTTGGTCAAGTCTAACACCTTTTCTTCCTTGCACCCTCTCTCTCCCAGCACAGCATCCAACTCCTGCCTAGCAGTCTGAGATGCTCTGAAGTGTTGTGGACTATTCTTGATATCGCATCCTGCTCTGGAACAGCTATGAGAGCTGGAAACAAAACATCTATGACAGAGTTCTGAGGCTGCAGACCCTCGTAGCAGCATCTCCATGCTCACCACAATGCACAACAGCTTCAGACTATGGTGGAGCTGCTGAGCAACAGGACAGGAGCACTGCAAACATCAGTTATGCAGAACGAAGGGACGGATGGAAGAGCCTTGGCAAAATAAAACTAAGTAGCAGAAATCATACGAATGAGCCTGGACCAGGCTGGGGGGTGGAAGAACAGGCAGCAATCCTGTTGCCTGCTGAGATTCCTGAGCCGGGAAATGGACGATGCAACGCCAGCAGAAGGCAGCACGCTGTTTTCAGTCTGCTCATCCAGATCCAGACTGGGTGTGTTTCTGCCCTCTTCGTACAGGAACTTCACCATTTACATAATTTACCCGGAGATAATCAAGAGCTGGCTTGAATATTGCATGAATTAATCCAAGAATCCTTATGCATGCTACACCCAGGAAAATGGTTTATTTTCCCAGACACCTCAGCTGTATTGCTGTCCAGGTTTCGTGAACTGGAGTCTGCAGAAAAATTCCCCCTCACATCAGATTTTCAGCGTGGGCTCTACCTCGCTGAAATCAATGAAAAGAAACCTGTTGTCTTCGCCAGGTATGAACTGGGCTATCAGGGCATTCCAAGCAGATTTGTAATGAAGTAATTGCCTTGAATAGTGATATTTATACTCTTGTACCTGTAGGCATGATGAAGAAAAAAATACCTCTTGCACAAGAAATCTCTAGTCAAGCATAACTCGAGAGTCAGCTGTTTTTCAATACAAACAGTAAGGTAACTTATTAGGCAGTGGTTACGCTATTTTAAAGTACACGCTGGCATTATTTCATACCAGCCTTTAGGCTTTACTATTCAATCTATTTCTAGTTTTCACCTTGCTGTGCTTTTTAACTTAGTACAATGCAAAATACAGTTAAATGGTACCACCTTGGAACTTAGGCCTAATGCCATTTGTTGGTCCTACAGCAACTGGAGCCAAAAAAACAGGACTTATTTGCAGGAGAAACAACCTGAACAACATCAGTTTGTTTTTGAAGGAAGACAGCAAACTCCTGGATAAGTGGGAAACATTCCCATGGAAGAGAAAGACACACCTGTAAGCTTCAGGTATTTCCTTATTATGAAAACTGATCTTGGGGACGAGAGCTATTTAACTCAGCATTTTTCTCACTTCTTGCTACCAGAAAGAGTGGATTCATCCACAGCACACACAAAACTAAGTCTCTATAGGGACTGTCATTTCACAACAACCTGATCTTTTCTGTTTATTAGCAGAGGCTTGACTTAAATTTTTCAATACTGTATACACAGACCTATATCACATGAGCTAAAAGAATACCCCAATAATTGACAAGATTAGGTGCGGCCAAATGTTTTTCTCATGCGGTTCAGAGATATCGTAGTCAGGCAGCATTGTCTCAAAACATAACAAAAGATGACACTTCATCAGACAACATAGATGTGCCAGGCAATAAATCTTGCAGCAGAAGGCTCCTTCCTATTTTAATTCTAGTCGACACCGATGGATAGATACAACTGTCTTTCTCAAGCTACGACAGACAGGAGAGAAATGAAGCCAGAGCAAACACCCCAAACAACAGAAAAAAAAAAAAACAACACAACACACTGAAATACTCAGGATTTCATTTAAATCCCAGTGCACTCATTCTGGTCTAATAAAAATAGCCCACCCCACTGTTTGCACAATCCCTGAGATCAGTAGATATTATCCTACAGCTGCCTGCACTACTCAGAACCGTACGGAGGCTTGCTTCAGTGGGGCACATCCATCTGTCTCCCCCTCCCTTTATCGGATGCTTCATTTCAGCCCCGAGCACGAAACTGGTGGGAGATCTCCCCTGCCGTGACTTGCAAATCTGTGCCCTGCTGACCACAAAAAGGTGTCCCTAAAGCTTTGACATTTTGCACTGTTCTAGGATCTGCCATCTAAAGGTTAGCAAATAAAGCTGTTTTGCAGTACTCCACAGGAGTGTTTTTTTTTTTTTTATTTGGCATCTGACCATGGTGGTTGTCAGCACACGCAGAAAGGGCTCTCATGTGTAGCAGCACAGACCATCACAGACTACAAAAATCCACCTAAGAACAGGGTAAACGTGGCCGCAGTTATCCCATGCCAGGTTGTGCTGCACTGGTTACAGCACTGGATTTGTCCAAGCCACCTAGCCTAAAGCTCTAGCTATGGTACTGCGCCGTGGGTTGGTCCTGAGGTAGGAAGCGTTCACTTTCCATCCCCAGCCACAAAACCAGGCAACAACAAAGTACAAAATGAAATCTCAGCACCTCGTCCCCCTTCCTGCACTCCAGCCGTGCACAACAGCCAGGCGGGTAAGGAAAAAAGCAGCAGTGGCAGCAGTAAGAGTCAGAGCCAGAAGAGTTTAAAACATTACCTCTTAAAGAGAAGATTTAGATATATTATCTAGTGAAGTCTATTCGTGTATCAGTGGCCACTTCTCCTTCAGAACAAATGATCAGAAATAGCTCCTTCAGTACTAGCAGCTCAGCGCTCACAAATAACCCTTTGACAAGAATCCAGAGTGCGCTCAGGGAGGATATACGGCCCGCCGGGACCAGGACTCAAACCAGCTTGCTTCTCCTTCTTCCTCTCCTTCTTGTTGTCCAGCTCCCTGCATGCCTGTGGATAAATCACTCAAGCTTCCCGTGCCTAAATCCCACATTTGTGTAACAGGGATAATCGCTCTTTGCTGCCACAGAGAGCCATTGTCAGATCACATTGACTAGTGATTGACAGGAGCCTAGGTACTACAGACAGCACCACTGAAAATTGCCCCTCTGCCCCAAAATGCTTGATGAGAAACAAATGTTCATTAAAGAAAAGAAAAAAGATTTCAGATTCAGTTCCCTAGTAGCTACCACGATGTCCTTTCAAGATCAGGCTTTTAACCTGACATTAAAAAAACCTACATGCACAATCACATATGATAAACTTAATGACAAAACTACAGAACAAAGAATGTGGACAATACTGTTCGTTCTAGCTTAAAAAAAATTACAGCGCACTCAATTTGCCAGTTTTATAGGTGATGTGACAGGTCCTCAGTTCATCTTTGGACAATGTGAGAACAGAATGATTAGCAGTGTATGATGACAGTGATCGCTAGCTGGTTCCTGGAGAGCTGATAAGTTATTAAGCTAAACAATGCATCACTATTATGAGCAAGTCAGTGCACTAACTGTAATTTCCTTGAAAGCTGAGCGGTGCATGATTATACTTGTCCACTCAGACTCCCTGCTGGCAGCTCCGTATTCTGCTATTGTTCAGAGCTCCACAGCCTCCCCGGTACCCAGGATACAGCCGCCTGAAAATGTATTCTTCACATCCAGCCCCCGTCGTGGCAGCTGTCATCTGAAGGGTACCGGGAAGAGAGACATTCTCTATCCTGAAGCACAGCTATTAGAGCCCCTGAAAACATGTGTTTTTGTTTGTCAGCACAAGCTACCTCTCATTTCTCGTCGAGGCAATTTCCATTTCAAGAGTGCTCTGACTTCAGAATGACATATATACATATATATTATATACATACATTTATACGTGTTTGTGTGTGTGCATTCAAAAACACACACGCACACAAGTACATCCCTGGCTATTTTCTTTATGACGCTCAGGAAGACTGCTGTTATTACTGGAAGCTCGAATGGACATCTTGCAACCCTACTTACGTTTCTCTCTCAAGGCATAAGCAAAGAAGACAGAGCATACCTTCAGTAACGAACCTCAGAGAAGCAGGAACAGAAAACGCAAAAGAGAAGGAAAGCCCAGCAGTCAGATAACAGGGATTTCAAGTGGCTAATGCAAACACGGACTGGAAACATGGCTCTTGTCTATCCTACCAGAAAGAGGCAGTTTAGCAGTGGTGTTGGTGCAGGGAATGGAAAAAAGAGTCAGGCTCCTACTACAGAGCTGCTCTGTGAGGTGAGCAGGTCGCTCACCCCCTCTACGTGCCTCAGTTTCTCCCTCCACACAGAAAGCCAGCCATGTCTCCCAGCTCTCAGAGATGCAGCCAAAATGCACCAAGATGGGTGACCCCTGAGCACCCAGCGGCTGCAGGGATTGCAGCTGCACAGAGGGGCAGTGCGGGGGCCTGATGCTGCACTGCTGGAAAAACGGAGTAAAGCGAGTCCCTAACCCACATGGTTATGGGGTAATAGGCGCACAGAGATCCCCATTTTGATTCCCTGAACTAATTCTCAGCAATGCATCTTCACTCCTTCCTGCATGAAGTTACACTAAGCCTCCCCCCCCGCCTTGGTACACTTTCACCATGCTTTTGTCCTGAAAGGTTGTCAGCAAGCCTGTCCAGGAGGCAATTTTTTTCTTAAAACCCCCTAAGCGTTTTTCCCTCCCACAGTAACAGACATTTCAGAGTCTAAGCCCCATTGGCTTCTAATGAGCCTTGGGGTGCCAAGTGCTTAAGCCATTTTTTTTAAATGGGACTTAGGTGATTCTGAAAATATTATCATGTACCTCACATTAGATTTGATATAAAGTGAACATTAAGTGGGAAGAAAACCTGACACTGAGAACATTTGACAAGTGCTTAAAAGGTAGAGTCTAATTCATTTCAAACTTTGTTTTATGTAAGACTCTTTTAAGGAGCACCATGAAATTCTCTCATTGTCCTTTTCTCTGTGCTGATCCTGCAAGGAATATATAAACAGTAATACGTTTAAACAAGCCAAGGAAAATGTACCACTCTATTTTGAATCCGGGAACTGCTCTATTCCTGTCATTGAGTGTTCTGTTTTTTTTTTTCCAAATGCAAGTAAGAGGGGAAAATCGTTATTGTTGGAATTAAAAATACAAAAGGAGCAAATGTAATACGCAAAACATGATACTAGTGATACACAGAAGACGTGCTTATCCTATAGTTCGGAAAAACGGTAAAAACCACCCCTGTTCATGTATCTCATACTTCACAAGTAAGTTATTTCTATCCCTACAATAAGATCTAATCATCTGACCACTCTCCTGCCCAGTAAAGAAGGGCTAAGAAGTCAAACAATCATTTGTACCCTGACTCCAAAATTAGCCATCCCACAGCTGCACTACAGCAGCTGTCTGTGAGCCCGTGCCATACACATAACCAAAATGATTTGGCTTCAAAGGTGCCTTTTTTTTCCCCACTGAACCTGGATCACGCTCGGCAAGCTGACAACAACCTCCACAACAGCGGAGGTGGGAGCTGCTGACTCGGGGCCAGGAATCTCAACTGCTTGGCTACGATCCTCCAACTGCACCCGCAGCTATCCAGCCAACAGGGGCTGCACCTAAAGATAGAGTCAGGAACTGTTTTAAGTGCTGGGGTCATCTACAAATCCGTAAGAAAATGCATGGTTATGTTCCAGTCAGGGAGAGCTCAAAAGGAGATGCACTGCAGTAACATGCCACAGAAGGCTATCAAGCATAGATTAACAGCCAAGGATGTACTGACTCAAAGGCTTGCTGATATACTACTAACATAATAGAAAATTAATTTAAAGCATATACTGATGTACATCTCCAAAGGCCACCAATGTTACAGGAGGCATTTTACACACACGTGCACACACACTTTGTCATTTCTGACTTTTTTCCTGTTTTATTTCCCCACCAAGAAGTAGGTCATTACCACTTGTACACTTCCACAACGAGATACCCATTGAAAACACGCTGCTTCACAAGCTCATTAAAAGCTAATAGATAACCATATTGTTTTGAGACTATTTCATATTTAAATCATTGCCTGAGATTACAATCCAGCCACCATCTGAACGAACAAAGCCATTCAGATGGGTACAGGACGCACAAAGTCTTTTTACATTAGTCATTCCAGGCTGATTTCACAGTGCTGCGCGAAGGAAAAGTATTTATTTCCCTTATGCTGCGACACCAGAAGAGCTACCATGGGACAACTCAGTGATTCGGCACAATCCCTTCCCTTCGAGACCTCTCTCCTTGCCCAGATGCATGGCGTCGGTCCTCGCTAGCACGGAGCGCCTGTCCTGGGGTCAAGCCCCGGCGGCCCCCGAATTACAGCACTGCGATGGGTAATGTGGCAAGGCACAAAGCCAAGGAAGTGACTGTGTGCACAGGAATTATGAGA
Organism: Cygnus olor; assembly: GCF_009769625.2. Classification (NCBI taxonomy): domain Eukaryota; kingdom Metazoa; phylum Chordata; class Aves; order Anseriformes; family Anatidae; genus Cygnus; species Cygnus olor. The sequence goes on along the minus strand of NC_049188.1, from coordinate 3,051,686 downwards.
ACCACTCAGAAAGGCAGGGCGTTGGAGTAATTTGATACGGGTATGAGGGCTATAGAGAAAACTCTTCCATATAGTGTGGTTTCATTGCATGATGACTATTGCAGATGGATTTCAGGAGCTGTGCAATAACCAAAGCACCAGTTTTCCTGCAGGCCATCCACCACACAGTGCTGTGTGCTAAAGTCAAACCGAGCACCATTTGGACTCCATGCCATTCTAATACTCTCTCTTACCTGTGTCGAGGACATAAATAAAACTTTCATGTCGAGGGCTGGGGTTGAAGTGGCTTCATTAGTCTTGTACATCCATCTAACAGTCCTACAAATTGTAATTCAGCTGCCTGCACTGATACAAAAGTGAGTACATGCCCTTTCCCAAGGCCAGCTTTGCTCTTATCCAGCTATGGAATTTTTTGGCTTCTACTTTGTTTAAATTAGAGCAGCCTCGAGGCTGCTCTAACTTCAGCTCCTTTTTTTCTTTAAACAATGTGCAGCCAATAAGCAGTTTCACATGAAATGCTCACGAAAAAACATAAAGGACCGATAAATTAATGCAACAGACAGTTCCCCTTCCATACTGAGGGACCTCTCCAAAGCTAAGAGGTCATATAACCCCACTATTACCTTCAAAAACCACCTCGTCCTGTTTAAATGAAACATTAAATCACAAGTTATACTAGAATAGGGAAAGCAGTGCCAAACAGAACAAAGTTATAATGTCGGGAAGGTCAACAACACCTCAACTCATAGAACAGCAAAGCCACGTGCAGGGCTTTAAGTACAGGATTCACCTGGCCAAAACCCTGCGGGACCATCTCTACTCAACTGTGCCTTAGCTGGGGGGGGCAGTCGGACCAGATGATGGCCAGAGATCCTTCCCAACCTCAACCACTCCATGAAGATGTGCTGTTTTCTACTTCTGTAACAGCACTGTACCAGGCTTGGACTGAAAACAACACAAAAAGGTTAAGGTCCTACTACAGCATTAACCAGCCTAAGTCCCACAAGAGGCTACCATGTGGTTATGAGACTTCAGTCACCAAGCCAACCTTGTGCTTTGTCGTTCTTCTCCCCCGTTGAAGAAAACCCTAACGCTTGCTTTGGTCAAGCTGAATTCTTGCAAACCTCTGCTTTGCTCAGCCAAAATCATTCTGGTCTAGCAAAGAGGTCCCCGCTGGCCATCAAAATGCTGAGACACCTGTGTGCCAGGGACACTGAAAAGAAAGTAAACGTTAAACCAAAAATCTCCATGTTAAAAGCAATGCTCTGTTCTCAAGGAATCCCATCATTTTATCCATTTCTAACTACCATTGCCTCATCTGCAGTGCCAGTAACTCAAATCCATTTCATTTTCCAGAATAACGTATTAATTTTATTTGCACAGAAATCTCTACAGACAGTCTACACTGCTGAGTTTTGCCTGAAAAAAGACCTCTTAACAAAAACAACGATCTATCTTGATTTGTGTGCCCTAGCCCACAGAAGATAAGCATTGCAGGACACACGGCCCCACCACTTGCTGCAGAAACCCATTCACCAACTGTTCTAAAACCCGTGGTGAGCTCGAGAGAAGGAGCCACAAGCGCGTATGGTTTAACACCTTGCTACCTCGGCACACGCAAACAAGTCATGCACAGTAAAACTCTGCCTGGCTGATGAAAACACCAAATGGGTGATAACATGCACCTCAAAACACATCATCTCAGTATTTTACAGTCTGTCCCAAATTTATCTCCGCAGCAATGAGAGGTGAATTCTACCTTGCCCATTTTGCAGCCCGGTAGTTAGTACATGAAAACAATTAAAAGTACAATTTTATTTTAACATTATAAAATCTGATCTAAAGATTCCAGATACCTGAAATCATTTTTCAAGTGATGGCATCTTACGCGTAAGGAAGATTATTTAAATAAGAATTAACTATCAAAGGAAGTATGTTTGTTGCTGAAACTCCAAAGCAAATTTAACAAGTCAATTGAGGAGAAATTGGTGACAAAGCAACTGGAACCAGTCCATTTACGCAATAAGCCAGATTTTAATAGCAACAGCATCTTCTGCAAGAAGAGTAATTTGAAATGAGGAAAATATTCTCTCAGTTTAGTTAGAATGATCACTAGTTCATTCCAGGTTGAGACACAAATTAGGAACTGAAAAAGCAAGTAAATTTGTTTTTTCTTTTTTTTTTTTTTTTCCCCTCCAGTCTGCAAACAAGAAGTAGGTGTGGGAGGCTGAGATCTACTAGCTCTAATCTCTTGACAGGCATAGTCTCACGTCACCATCAATTCAGTTTGTTTTATACAGATCAGAACAAGTTGCTTAGTTGCATACACAAAATAGGTTCGTACTTTTTCTAAATACTCAGCACATTTAATGTTGTTTATTATTAAAAAACAGCAAATGAAAATGCTTGTTTGCCACGTTATAACCAAACTCCAATTTCCACCCAAAAGCAGCGTGAAGAAGATCACAACTGGAAGATTAATCATGTAATAAATAAGTCATCCATCATTTTCAAAAAAGCATAAAAATAAAGACTGAGTAAATCTATGTAAATGTATACAGTTGCTTAGATGCATACAAAGTATATCCTTCTCATTACTAAGAACAACCTTTTTTCTTGTTGCCGAGACCACATTTATTTGCAAGTGAGTGCCTTAGAGGCTATCAGCAGAGGAGAGTCAATCGCTCTTTAGGAAAAGAAATAAAAACTACAAATGTTAAACGAGAATAACATGGGCCATTTCCATCAAGGTCTCTGACTTGTCAACTTCAGCCAACTTGCCCTGTAAAACAGGATATATTCTGTAGCATAATAAAGGGTTGAATGCTGATCTTTTAATCACAGAACTAGGATAAATATTCAGGTATCACTAAAACCAGAGCATATCATTACCCAGATCCTCTGACACACAATATTTCTAAAAGTCTGAACAGAAAAAAAGACAGGAAAAGAGAGTCACACCTACGTTTTAACTGTTCTACCCATGTCAAAACTTGTAAATTTTCCCCTCCCAGCTTTAGAAATTGCCGCAGCATCATTTAAAAAAAAAATCCACCGATTTGAATACTTTTATATAATGCTTCAAGGTTGCATTTTTACTTTAAATTTGTGTAGTTTGCAATACCTTATGACATCTCTGGTATCCTTTGTAATGAGGATGCTAAAACTGTGGATTAAGAAAAGGAACGTTTCCTATACAGTTACGTCTGCATCAAACACATTCACACTTATGAAGCAGTTGGGTTCCTTCTTTACAAACAATTTCTACTAAAAAAATTTGGGCTAAGGATAGCCGACTGGCAACTACAAGCTACATCTCCCTACAACTACTGGACAGTAATAGCACAAGTATCTTAAAAAACACTTATTCCATCACATTAATGAAACTGAATTGGACCAGAAAGGTCTGAAAAGCAATTGCTTTGTCAACTGAGCCATCCACACAATAGCGCGTCTCAAAGTCCTCCAAAGATTACCAATGGTTTGCTGCCACCAAACAAACTCGCTTGTCTTTTCCTCGTGCCAATGTTGTGCTAAACAGCAACTCCAATAGCTCAGCGTTAATGCTGTGAGCCCTCTGAAGTAGGCTGCAGTTCAGAAGGACTTTTTTATTTTAATCTCCAGTTAAGAATATTTAACCAAAGTAAGGAAGCCAGTTCTGGTTGGTGAGGAAGTTTAGGCATTCATCGCTTTCTTTTGGTTGTGAAAATAAAACTTTATCAACCAGTACAAAATATTTATGATATATCAGACCACAAAAATGAGATCTGATTCTCTGTTTCCATGGGCAGCACAGTAAAACTTAGTGCAGTAAGTCTGAAACTAACGGGACTGTATAGTCATGAAAAAGGCTTTATCAATCTTTATTTCCTTTGTTCCCTAATAAAACATTTTTGTCTGTTGTTTTCTCAACAACTGTACCTTATAGTTAGTTATACAAAACCAAGCTGAGCTCAGGGGGAGGAGAGATCTTTTTACTTTGAAATGATAACTGCAACTTACAGGCTTTGCTCTGCTGATTCTGAACTGCAATGAATGGAGTTATTTCCTCACATTCCTGTTGTATAATTCTTCCTTCACCAGCCTTCACCTATCAGCAGATCAGAGCTGGAGTTTACTCTGGAGTTGGCAGTAAACAAAAGAACAAATCTGCACTGTTTCCTCTGAAAAAGAAATTGTAGCCCTTGTCCAAATACATTAAAAAAATCGAAACACGCAGGATGATTAAGAAGTTGTGTATTAGATAAATGAGGTACTGTGCTCATCAGATATAAAAAAAAAAAAAAAAAAAGAGTAGAATTAAGTGAAAAGATCTACATATTTATAGAGGACAAACAAGGCACTGTCAAATAGTTCCAGCTATCAAACGGGGCCTAATTTAAGTTATAACTCAGTGGCAGGAATAGACTGTGGATTCAAGCTATTGTGTTAATGAACAACTCAACTGTTACTTCTTGATGACAAATGCACAACAGTCGTGCGTTCCTAAGCAGACCTGCAGCGCTGAAGCAGAGGAGCACCCAGCTTGCAGAGGGAGCCATCTAGGAACTAACAAAAGCCACATTTTTCATTTAAATATTGACTTTCATCTGAAAGTAATAAACAAATATTCAGCTGAAGGGAGTTTTAACAATTTACATGGCAAAAGATAAATATTTTTTTCCTCTTTTTTATTTCTCAGCTCAACATCAGTGGGCACCAGTGCTGCTTCCTCTGCATGACTGAACTTGTACCGTATCCCCAGATGATGGATTGAGTCTGTGCAACAGCTCTGCCCATGGACAGCAGCAGTTCAGCACGGGAAATGAGGAATAACAACCACCCCACGACAAGCTACAGCCAGGTGTTTGTTTATTTAAAAGGCAAATGTCCAAGTTCAGATGGGGGGTGGGAGAGGAAAGGGAGGAAATCTTAAAAAATGAACAGTTCTGTTACAACGGCCAACATCTAAACCAAACATTTCTCCAGCTACAAGGCGCTGTGGGTTTGGTCCAGAACTGCTTCTTTGGTCCAGATTCTGCCTTCTGAATCCCATTTATTTTCTAAGTGCTCCTGACAGCTTCTGACCGGGCACCAGCCTTAGGGCAGGCTGTGGACACAGGGACACTTGCCAGGCAGAGACAGGAGTAAACCAGGGCAGTGTCAGAGCAGAAAAGAAAGGAAAATCACAACGTTTGAAGATAAGCAGTAAGAGACTACCAGGAAGGAAACCTACTCTTTACAAGGTTTAATGTATTAAAATACCACAGAATGTCCTCACATCCCAGTGGTAGCTGGGACGCCCAGCAGCCCTGAACAGAGCCATGACATTCACAATTAAAGAGCTGATGTCCTTCGTTAGGCTCAAACAAACATCTATTTGCTCTCCCTCTCATTTGTTTGATTCTCCCAAGTTCTCGCTGGTCCCGACCATGCACCAGCAAGCTCAGCACCACACAGGGACAAGGGAAGGCAGTCAGGAAGGCCGAGTGCTTTTGGGAAGGGCAGGCAGGTGGCTTCGGCCACTAGGCTCCCCATCGCTCCAGCCTTCTGTGGCGACTGGACATCAACGTTTGGGTCCCTCCATAACTGGTGGTCAGCCAGCCAGGCTGAAAAAGGAGTCCCCAGACCTCAGATACCACACACCAGAAAGAAAAAACAGAGCCTTTGCCACACCAAAAGAAAACAAGAGCAACCTGTTTCGGTGAGTCAACACCGCAGAAGCCTCCATTCAGTGGTCTTCCTGGGACATCCCGGGTGGCAGAAGCCAAGAGCAAAAGGTTTTAACAACAGGAGTAACTTATCCTTGCCAGAAGATCACCCAATGCTGCAGACTGGTCTGTACTTTATAAAAGGGACATAAATGCCCCTCGTTTGTCTAAGTTTATACCAAAGGAATGGACTACTGATCTCCTGAACTCCCTCAAATGATACACATTTTAAGATATATTTCAAGCACTTGTTCATCCTATTATGTTTTGAAATCCAAAATAGATCTTTTATTACAGTATCTCCAATTTCAGGACACCTAAACAGTAAACAAGTGATGAGGGAATGAAAAACACATATTAATAGCAACAACACATTGCTTATAAGTAGGGGTGTCGATTATTACTAAGCAAAAGGGACACATCACCAAAGAAACTATCACAAAGTTAGCAAAAATAACAAACCTAGCTTCACAGCTTATTCACATATGAAAGAGAAGCCAGTTTATTCCACACAGCTTATCGTTGTTTACTTCTCACTACACTTTGATTGGAATGAACATTTTTAAGCACCTCTCTGAGAACCTTTCCTGCCTCCGAGCGTCCCCTGGCAGAGGCAGAGTGACAGCAGTGCTGAGCATGGGGCAGAGCCCAGCCTGGCTCCTACAGCCCTCCCGGCTCCTCTGGGAAGCATCTCTTCTCTCTCGCACGCCCAGCCCCGTGGATCTAGTGCCAGATCTCAAATCTGAACCTTGCAAAGTGCCTGTGATTCTGCTTGAAGCCACCGGTGTGCACAGACTGCACCTCTAGAAGGTGACCTGGGAGCCTTGCAGAAAAAAACAAGATGCTTTAGAAATGGCTGCCTTAAACACTCCTGTGATTGAGGTCTCACCCTTCACAAATGGAGAACTTGTTCCTTCTCTTTAGCACACTGAAATAACAAGGACCACCACAAACTAAACGCTATCAGAAAACTCTCAATTAGAGATTTTACGATTTTCGATGCTAGGCACAGGACCTACTATTATTTTAACTGCGCAGCTCTATGAACAAACCAACCTCTCAACTTCATCCTAATTATAACTTAATATCATTAGAATTTAAATAATACCTTTCTCCCTCAACCACTTCAGTTCTCTGTTTACCACCAAACCTTTATATTAGGTACTGGGACCCAGAGAGGAAAGGCTACTTGTTAACTCATTGACTCCAGATGTTCAAGGGTCTATCCCAGCACTACTCAGAAATCAGCAAGCAAAGGCCAGTTCCTTTATACAGACACAGTGCTTGGAAAAACCCTGACCCCACTTGATTCTCCAGGACTTGAACTCTCCGTATATATTTTTATAAACTCAAAAGACAAGGTCAATCTCACTTTTCCCTATTGCATGCACTAGTGGCTCAGTGCAGGCGTTATCCAAGACTTGGAACTGCCCTTCCTCCCCCTCCATCCAGATTTAATTCCTATGCTGTAGAGGGAGACGTACTTAGAAGTGTGCTGCAAGCAGGACGAAGATCAAGACTGGAGTGTGGTAACACAGCAGGATGTCTATCAAGTCCTCAAGCAGGTTATTTGGGGCACATCACCCAATAGCATGAGATGTTTCAACCCTGCAGAAAGGAGATGCTTAATTTTGGTGGATGGGAAGCTGTTCTTCTTGCAGCACTACAGGTGGGAAGGATGAGCACAGTTCTCTGCCCCTGAGAACGAACATTTACAGGGGCACGTACAAAAGCAAAAGGATGCAGTGTTAAAACCAGGCACAGTTACATTTTCATACACAAACACAAGGCACACCTTCTGAGTAGGTGAAGATCCTCGGCACCAAGGAACCCGTGAGCCAAATGCAGACAGGTCATGATCAGTAAAACACTAGGATGATGACGTTGAGAGCAACAGCAAAGAGATGAGGTACATGCAAATCTTCAGTATGCAACTAAACATTACAGGGACCTGATCCTCCACTAGGGTGCCTGGCAGAGCTCAGGTGAAGTCAATGGGTCTGCACTTATTTACACAAGCAGAGCACCAAAAGCACATTGCTCAGCATAACCAATTCGAGGTTTCATTATTAGTTATCATTTGACTATCTGTCTCAATGCATCTCTGCATAAAATATCTCATACCTAACAAAGTTATGATTAATAGTGTTTGTCTTTCAGCTCAGTTCAGCCCACTGTTTTATTCACTACTGGTCTCACCTCTTCACCTCGTTAACTGCTTTCTTGCTTCTGGCCATCGGAATAGTTCCAAAATTGCTGTTCTTTGTTCAAAAAAAATACTGCTATTGTAACAAGCTAAATTAAAAGACTCATGACATGAACAAGGGCAGACAAAGTGGCAAAGGCCAACTAACGAAAGGGAGATTTGTTACTTTTCCTTCCCAAGAGGATTAAGAAAAACGTACAAGATTTGAAAAATTGTTCCAGCCCTATTCCCTAGTGCGCGAGACTGTGAAAGATATTCCAATACTCCCTCCAGATCACTTCTCAGAAGTAAGAGCCTATGTAAAACTGGAGTTTCTTGCGTTACCAACATAAGGATACTGGTGATGTCATTGCCACCTCTATGGATCACATCTGTCCCTCAAGTCATTATTTCTCACTGGCAGCCTTGCAGCACAGGTAAGAGCTCTGTTTAAGGTCTCAATGGGAAAAAGATAGGTAGTAAAAGTAACGGGCATCTTTATTATCTCATCAGAAAAGATCAGCAGAGATGTAGGCCACCTTCTGCTTTCACCCCCCACGTGGTCCTTCCCTGGTGGGGTGGTTGGGGGGACATTTGTCTTGAACATGAATAAAAAGTTGTCGTCTCCTGGGTGCATTCACTACTCAGAGAAGTGAGAATAAGCCAGCAGGACCATAAATTCAGTTACATCTCTCAGAGACTTTCGCTTCTCACGCACACACATCCATCAGAGCAGAAGATCCATGGGGCAGGGGTCTTGGGTGCAGCAACCCAGAGGAGAAAGAGCAACATCTCAGCACTATCGGCTGTCTCAAGAACGACACAGGCAAGCTTTCCCTTCTCTCCCCTACATCTCTACTCTCTGCAAAAACAACAAAACAAAAGGGAAATAAATAGAAGTTCCCCATGCCAAACAAAACCTTTCCACAAACAGCTTTCTTCCTGACCAGCGAGGTTCCACGGAAGCGTTATTGATACTCACTGTGCATGGAAAGGGCCAGACACCAGTGGCCAGAGGAATTCCAAACTTCCCAGTGCTGCACCCCAACGCGGGACCAGGTATCGCACCCCAGGGCAAAGGGCACACTTGCTGTCCAAGCCTTTCACACCTCTCTATGTACATATATGAAATTTAGCATAAAGCAAGAAGAAAACAGGACCATCCCTTGCACTTAAATACGTAAATAAATCAGTAACCCCCAACCCCCAGACTATGCATTAGAAGTGACAGGTTTGAAGATTTCATTGCTGACGCCGATAGCGACACTTTGTCAGCGGGGGGAGCAACGCCCCCCCCCCCCCCAAATCAGCAACCGCTTTCAATTAGCAATGAAATAACACATGAAAAATAGAAATTTAAGATTTAAGAGCCTTTAATACCCCGCTGGGTATTCAGGGACAGCAGTAAACAAGGTGCTGATGTGCATTACGCTGCAAACAACGTTAGAGCTGAGCCAAATGGGATGAGCCCCAAATCAGAGTGAGATTTCAATGCATGAAGTTTAACTGTGAGATAAGGGACTGTAATCAAATTACACCACAAATAGGTCCATTCATCCGTAAGCATTATTGCAGAGAGAGGATTGAATTACAGCTTGGAATAAAACAATTTAAGAAATAAAAAGCAAATTTATTATCTATTTATTATTGTCCTACTGCCAAAGAAAATTTCCCACCTTCATTACAAGAATGCTATCTAAGATGAATCTGAGGAGAAAGCTGAAATACCAATTATCAGGCTGGAAAAACAAGAAGAGTTTGAGTCGTGCTATTTACATTCCCATTCCTCTTTCTGAATAGAGCAACAAAGTCAACAAGCGAAGTGAAGACATAAGAATATGCATTTGCAATTCAAGTTGTTTTGCTGTGAAAGGCCTAGGCAGCGAGGCACACTCGGTAATACCAGCCAGAGCGTTTTCTTTCCTTCCCCTAAGAAAAAAATAAAATTCTTCACGGTGCCTTCCATTACAGTTTTTTTTTTTCTCCTCCAGAAAGCTATCACAATCCCTATTACTCAACACCACGATTTTTAAAGAGCACCAAGTGCAAGGCGAGCATTCCCCCTGCCCTCCTGCAATCCGGCAGCACCAAAAAAACACCTTTTAGCGCAAACCTTTGGACGAGCCGCCCCGCCAGCGAGCGACAACAACCGGGAGGGGAGGAAAAAAAAAAAAAAAAAAAAGAAGAGCGAGAGAAAAAAATAAAAAAGAGCAAAAGGGAAAAAAAAAAAAAAAAAGCAAGAGGGGAAAAAAACACCAGCACCAAGCACTCCTCCTCCTCCTGCCGCTGCCTTTGTTGTCCGGCGGTGGCCCCGAGCCTGCCCCCCCGGCCCCCACCTGTTCCCGTTGCGCTGCCCCAGGACCTTTTGGGGGGGGGACCCCAAACTCCGGCCCTCTCAGCTTGGGATGGGGCTGGAGAACTGTAGGGGGGACACCCCTGTCCCCCCAAAACCACCCCTCTGGGGGGCAAGGTGTGCCCCAGGGCCAGCACCCCGGCTCCTAGCGAGGAGGGTGCCCCCCCAAAAAACGCAGCACCCCCGGGTGCCCCCACCCCTGGCAGCAGCACCCCGGGTGCAGAACGGCCGGGGGGTGTCCCCCGAGCTGGGTGCCCCCAAACTCCCCCCCCCCCGCCCGGGGGCGAGGAGGGGGCTCCCCCCAAACCCCGTCCCCTTTTGGGGGGAGCAGGGGGGGTCCCCGGCACCCACCTGGTCTTGGAGGAGAGGAAGGCAAGTTTGATCAATCCGTAGGTGAAGAGCTGGATGCTCTCCTTGGCTATGCTGGCCACCCGGAGCCTGTGCTCTAGGATGTGCAGTTCCATCTTTTCCTCTTTCTCATTTGTAGTTCATCTAGCCCCGGCGTTAATGGGGGGGCTGGGAGGGGGGGGCTGTTACTGCTGGCGCCCCGGGCTCGCTTTTTGTGTTGCCGTTGCTTTTATTATTATTTTTTTTTCCATCCCCCTCCTCTCTCTCCCTCCTTCCCTCCTTCCCTCCTTCCCTCCTCCTCCTCCTCCTCCTCCTCCTCCTCCTCCTCCTCGCCCGGCTCCTCTCCCCCTGCCCGGCTCCGGGGGCGGGGACGAAGGTGCAAAAGTTGCGCGGGGGGGCGCGGAGCGGGGCGGGCCGGGACCGGGGCCGGGGCCGGGGCAGGGAGCGGAGCCGAGCGGGGCCGAGCCGAGCCGAGCGGGGCCGGCCGCACAAACAAGTTGCCACTCACGGCCCGCGCCTGCGCAGCGCCCCGCCGCACGCCGGGCCTTGGAGTCCGCGCAGCCACCGCCGGGTGGGCGCCGGCAGCCCCCGAGCCCCCCCGGTGTCCCCGCTGGGGTGGTTCGGAGAGAAAGCCGGGGTCCTGCCTGCGAGCCCCCGGCCCGTTCCTTTTTATTTTAAAAAATTTCATTTATTTTATTTTTATTTTATTTTAATTTACCTTATTTTACTTCATCTTAATTTTATATTATTATATTTTAATTTACTTTATTTTATTTTACTTTATTTTATCCTTATTTAAAATTATTTTTATCTTTATTTATCTCTATCTTATTTTATCTTTATAATATCTTATATTTTATCTTTCCCTTGTTTTACTTTATCTTTACCTTACTTTACTTTTTCTTTACTATTTTTCTTTATTTTTCTTTCGTTTTCTTTATTTTCCTTTATTTTAATTTACTTTATTATTATTTATTTTTCTTTATTTTTCTTTTATTTTATCATGTGGCTCAGGAGGCACGCAGCGCAATCCTTCAGGAGCCAAGAGCCAGCAGAAAAGAGAAGCTTCAGAAGTTTTCAATAATAAAGGAAATACTCCTATCTTACCCCAGTTATTGTCCTATACAGAAATACTCCCATCTTACCCCGTTTGTTCTCCTATACAACCGATGCACAGCCCGCATCACTTTCCCCACAAAGCAAAACCAAAGCGAACAAACCACCCCAATGTGCACCCAGGTGTTACAAAAGGAGAGCTGCGGTCGGTAGGAAGGCCAAAGCAGCCGTGTGAGGATGAGGATGGCGGTGGCCGTGCTGCCAGGGAAGGACGGGTCGGGGCTCCACACCAGCACCCCACTGGTGGGGCAGCTCCCACACTCTGGCCTGACTGTGCCAAGGGTGGGGGATCTCAGAACCGGGACCAAAAATTGGGGTTTTAACCTTCCATGTGGAAGGGTTCACTCTGGCTTTGGACCACGCTGATTCTGCTGTGAATAAGAGCAATACCCACACTGCTGCGTCACTTTTCATTGCTAGATCACAAACCGACTTTGTAAAGACCATCGGTTACAGCCCTTGTGCTCTGCATGTGGGGAAACTGAGGCACGGGCTGTGTGCAAGGGGCAAGACACAGCTCGGTGGGCTAAGCCCCTCTCCGGGCCACTCTTCTGCTTGAGATGAGCTTCCACAGTTCAATAACCTTTCAGGGCCTGTGTTCCTGTGGCAGAAATCCCTTGAATCCAGGCCTGCTGCAAGCTTCAGAAACTAGAATTTCCAAATCCTTTCTGCTCTGTTAATTCCCGCCGGATGGCTGTATTTCCCCTACTGGACATGTCCATTCTTCCCCTGCCCATGGCCATACTTCTGAGAGGCTGTCTAAATTCTGTTATATCCCAAAAGGAAAACCTTGAAATTAGAGGCATTCGTATCGATAGTTTGAAATCATTTGGAGGAAAGGAAACAAAATATTGAATCTCTCGTACATTTTTAAAAGCCTTTAAAAACCTAGGGGTTATTTTCATTCGTTGCCTCACGCATAAGTCCTGATGACTGTAGGCGTTGCATTTTAGGAAGCTGAAGAGGGTTTTTAATCTGCTTCCACTGCTAGTTCAAGGTCTTGGTCTTCAAAGCTCTGGCTGTATCTGTGCCCAGCTACAGAAAGTGCCTGCACCTGCATCTGCAAATCACAGAGATAGCTGTGTTCCTGCGGGACAATGCAGGCCACAGAGTCCAGAAGGAAGCAGCCAGGGACAAAATACTTGCCGTCAAGGTTGCTGTGAGCTTCCAGAGGAAATCAGACAAATGTAGCCTGAATTGCTTCTAGGAAATGCAGCAAAACTTTCCTCTTTTAAAAGATTTTCCATCATAATCAGGACAGCATTCACAATATCAACTCTTTGCCTCCCCACTCAGAGACAAAATATGCTGCCCCCAAGCAGAGCTTTCTCAACCCAGAGAGGGCAGGCACTCCAGGAGGGCCACCAGGGAATATGCTTTTACCAGCCTAATTACCACAGAAAATGCTTACATGAAACAATGAGAGATGGTAGAACAGACCCAAAGGTAAAATCAGTGGGACCTTTTGAAGCAAGCAAATCATCAGAGACTTTTGTTCCGCCTGCAGGGAAGGAGAAAAGAGGCCCTGAGTTAGTCATCTGGATCTACTAAAAAAAGAAGAATCGAGCAAACAAGCAAAAAAAAAATCCCCCCAAACCCACAAAACACAGAAATACTTCTTCATTTTTTAAGTTTATATCTGCTCCTCTCCAAAATTGCAATTTCTTTTCTGGGTCTGACCAGCTGCTCCAAGCCTTTCCAAGAAGGCCCGAAGGCCTTGCGGGGCAGCGAGCGCAGCCCTCGTGGCTACGTGAACCTTCGCACAGCTGACTGTAGGAAGCATTAGGAAAATATTGAACTCTACCAACACCCAACCCAATTTTCTCCACTTGAAAAAAAAAATATGCCTAGCTCAGCACAGGCATATTTTTCAAGAGCAGGCAACCTGGCAATTAGCCAAAATACTATTAGGTGCCCCCTCCTCCAGTTGCCATTAGTATTCAGATCTCTCTCTCCCTCGTTGCCAGGTGTACCTGGGAGTTTCCGTGCAGGGAGCAGACTGGAATGCGTTGTTATTACATACAACATGCTGTAATATCATTTAATTATTGCAATTCCTAGTTTTTCATATTTTTTGCAGCTCGAAAGGACTCTCTTGGCCCAGCCACAGAGCAGGGACCTGTTGTGCAAGATGATGTAACCACACTTTTTTTTTTTTTTTAATTAAAAACAAAACCCATTCGCTGCCCACACAGCTTCCAATGTCAGTTACCACAGCACATGCTGGGCAGACAGAACAAAGAAATGGGGAGAACGGACAAGAAAACAGGAAGATGAGATAGCAGCCAAACAAATCTCAGTATGAGGACCAGGCACCATGACTCACCTCCTGCCTGGAGGGGGAGCAGAGCCCTTAAAAGCCATCACAAGTAGAAGAGATTTCTGAGTGCCCTAGGTCGGGGACCACCGATAACACTTAGCAAACTCTGGGCTTTGAAGCCCCAAGGGCAGAAGCGGCGGGGTTTCCCTGTAGAAGTGCAGACCAGATGGGCAGTTTTCAGATATTTCAGCTTCTGCTCATGTTCACCTGGACCTTCTTACTGCGAGCAGGGCAAGAGCCATCTCCTGTTCGCCCCCAGGCACCATTTATCTAGAAGTGAGGTCCTCTGAAGGAATGCAGTGTTTTATGATAACCCTAAGTTCAAGAAGATAGTCTGTATTGTGCCTTGAACCTTTGCCTCAGCAGCCAGGTATGGGTCAACAACAGTCCTCTGGGAGACTCCAGCTCTCCTGAGTCTTTTGTCCCAATGCTAAATTTCTCATAAACCACACCGCAGCCCAACACCCGAGTCTCTGCATACAGATTGCTTCCACTCAAACCGAGACACTCGAGAACAATCAGTGTTGCAGGAAAAAAAAATGGGAAACGTAGAAACAGTTTAGGTGAAAGGAATGTAATTACGCACTGTGATGAACAGTTCACCAAGAGCAGCACTGTGCACAGAGGAAAAATAAAAGAGAATTTCTAATCACGTGAGTCATCATGTTTTATGCAGCTACTCCAAACTACAGCAGGATATTTTAGTATTATTTTAGTTAGCTGGTGGAAGGAAGTTCTTGTATCATTTGTGGTCTCTTCTGATACCATAAAAAAGCCCCAAATTACTCTATTCATTTCTCAAAGATGAGGCTATGGTTGCCTTTTACAGATAGATTTTTAACATGCAGTATCTAAATTCTTGGCAATAAAACCTCATTTTCAAAAAGAAAAAAGAAATATAGTTTAAATTCTCTCACATGATTTGTCTGACATGGCACTGCTGCAAATCTAACATTACTCTGCTGTTGGCAGAATTATGCTTTTCTTTCAGAAACATCTGAAGTTCAACAGCATCTTGACCTCTGACTAGGGCTCGTACCAGCTTCTAAGATGTGAAACAGCAGATAATACCAGTCCCAATGTGAATGACGTAATGGCAATATCCTGGATAAATATGCCCAAGGCAAGATGAATCCAGTGTCGCAGTTGTTTATACTAGCGTTTGCTTTTCTGCAGTAGACAGAGCATATGAAGTTCTTAGCACGTCTGTAGCTCTGGTGTGAAACTGGGGTCAGTGTGCATTTCTGGGGTCCCCTTCAGGCTCAGTACACAAGGGACACAATCTGTTCCAGTCTCGGGGAGCACTTTCTGAATGCAGACTGTGTTCAAAGCTTTGAGGACTGGAGGTATCTTCAGGTCAGTCTCAGGTTTTGACCAAAAGGGAAGCCATCACATTTCTTAACCAGTTTATTTGGGGATGAAAGTTACTTAGTAACTATAATTATCCAGGAACCCTTAGCTTAAGTTAAACAGGCCTTTCTGACCCAGGGAGGGTAACACCTCTTTACACAAACCGGTGAGCAGAGGCACAGAAAGACAGGCAAAAAACAAAGCTGTACCATCAGCTACTGCCATTTTGGATGAACAATTCACAGGACACTGCCTGGCCATGGGACCCCTGTGAGGTTGTTGGAGGCAGACAGACAGGATGGCTTTACAGGCTGTTGTCTTACACTTCCAGTGACAATTAGTCTCTCTCAATAAGTTCTTTAAGAAAAATCATGTAAAAAATAAAAAAGCAAAGGGAAAAAAAATAAAAAATAATAATAAAAAAAAAAACCTTCCCAAATGATAGCTTCTGGGCTTGCTTGTGAAAAATTACCCATTTGTTTAATTGAAAAGAGCAATTTATCAAGCTAATTTCCTTCTAGCAACCAGAGACCTTTCAAAACTTGATTGCAGTTAATGTGCCAGTGTTTCAAAGCATTTTATTCAACTATCAAATAAGCTAATGAAGACCTTTAATTTACTGTTGAAGTACAAAGTGGGCTGAGCAGGTCAGGCATTTCATGCTCCCAGGGCAGCAGAGGTGCCGATGAGCCACTACCATTGCACCAGCCCCTGCGAGGAGCCCAGATGTCCAGCAGGAGTGTTACAACCACATACCTTGCTCAGGGAGGGGAGATATATACCTTACCCCCTGGTTCCCAGCTATGTCCTATGCTTTGGTGACATTTAACAGCTACTGTCCCTGCAGAACAGGAAACAACAGGACTCCCAGTCCTGGGCTAGCGAAAGCAAGCTTTGGCACTTGTAATCAGCATTACATAGCTTCTGAAGCAGCAAGTACAGGTTGCATATAGCTGGACATACCAACCTCCAACGGCCGTACCAACAAAAACTTAGCACTCCAGAAAGCAACAGGCTAATGCTGTGCCCATCTAAGGCAACCAGAATTTGCTCAACCTTGGCCTGTGAGGAGCCTAGTACAGGTATTTGGTGTTTCATTCCAATCCCTTGTTCTCCTAGCTACTGGCTGACAAAGCCTGTCCACATCCTTTAATGTTCAATGGATACAGCCACTCCTACGAATCTCTCATTTGCAGTAACACACACATGTATTAATGAGTTGCACCTACAACTCTACTGGAAACATAATGTCTGGGAGGGAACATGATTATTAACAAAAAGAGGAAAAGTTGTGCATGTGTTGCTGAACCAAAACATTACCCGACATAGAATCTGAAAGTTTCCTAGCCACGATGCTGATCACACACTGGTTACTGATTAGGTGAGCTACTTTGACCTGTTGGCTGCAACCATCAGCACTGAGACAGATCCAGCTCAGCTCACTGGCTCCACATGAAGCCAGGTGAAATGGCCAAAGTCATGTCCACATCATGATGGCTGAAAATCATCACTGACGCAGAACTGAGACAAGCATGGCTCAGGCTGTGGGAGGGACATCACAGCTACCGGGAGGCGTTAAAGATGACCTCATCTTCTTTTGCTTCTGGTATTGAAACAGGCGATTAAAGAAAATGTTCCCCCCTCCTCCTGCCAGCCTCCTAAAGAGCAACACATCTGCAAACACATTCTGCAAACCTAAGGGAAGAAAGCCAGATTGTAGCCTGCCTTATCTCTTCTGACTTGCTAAATGTATTTCAGGCCTCGAGCATCACATGACTGCACATAACGTGTGGGTACAATAACTAATGTGGCTTTCATAACGGATCAGCAGGGATCAGCAATGTTGAACAAACACCCTTATTCGCAAAACCACCTTCCCAGCCCATGAAGCAGATGACCTTGTCTCCCAAGGGTTACAGTTTGAAGTTAATGATCCACAAATTAAGGATTTGGAGCTTGTGCGATATTTATCCACAGCTCCCCCTTCACCTCACTGTTTTACATAGAGTCAGACACTGTCTCTGCTCCACAGAAACCTGGTGCAACAAGCGGCCAACTCCTGACATCACAGGAGGCAGTGAACAGTTCATTTTCTGCAAAAAGTTGCCTACGGTGGGGACAGGACTTTTTTTTTCATGGGAAAGCATTGATCAGCGTCTTGCTGAACACCCTTAGTTATACTCCCAAGTGAAGAATGAATGCCTCCTCCTGACTGCAACACCCATGGGAGATGCTCAGGGAGTGGCCGGCTCCAGAGCAATCCTGGGACTCCTCCCAAAGACCAAATCAAAATATAAGCTACTAAAGTTTTCCAGAACAGTTTTCTACACTCTGGAAAGATCCCATTGCACAGGAGGAAATCCTTTATGCTCTACTGAAACACAGGATTCATGCGTCTACAAGATTTAATTCTGGATGAAATACCACATGGAAAAATTCCCTGCCTGTCACCTCTCACCTTCTCAAGAAATTATATTCCACATCTAGATGGTGAGAACTCCTTATTTGCCCGTATATTTATAGAGAAATGTTCACAGAAGGCAATTTACTTTTGGTCACACTACATTTCTTTTACAACTGGTATAGCTAAGTCAGGCTCACAGGGTTTTGTTTAGGACTTGCCCTTTACACCTGCAGACCTCTTAAATCTCTTGGTATAACCGAACCTCAGTTGGTATAACCTCCGGATGAGTCCTGTAGCCTCATTAACTTTGTGGGCCTGTGACTGCCATGCTCTTTACTTGCTAGGGAATTTCTGGCTGTGGCAACGCATTTACTGCTGTTGAAGCTGGCTTTAGAAGTTGCAGCTTGCCCTAAGGGACTAATTCCTACACATTTGCTGTGCTAGTCAAAGCTTTTGTCTGGCTGCAGGACGGCCAGGGAGCTCCTGTGTCAGAAAATTAGCAAAGAAATGCAGACAGGGGAACAGCCTGCCCCCTTTGAGGGAAGCTGTGCAAGCCGGCTGAATCCCAGCCAGGCACGAGGCCCTGCTGTGACAAAGCAGGGCCTGTTGGTCACTCGTCAGTAAGAGGCATGCCCAGGCCTCTCCAGGCACGAGCTTGGTCTCTCGAGCAGCTTCCATGTCCCCTGGCACGTTATCATGTCCTTTCCTCCTTTCAATCCTGTTTGTCTTCTGCAGCAGGGTCTTTTTTACATGATTACTTTGATACAAGTGATGCCTCCTGGAGTGATTTGGAGGATAAAACCAGTTGTTCCTATAGTCTGTAACGTGGAGTCTTCTTTCAGATATCTCAACCCTCGATTCCAGACAGTGCATTCCAGCAAATACTTGAAAACACTCTCCTCCTCTTGCCTCTCATGCCAGGCAAGACTTTAACCCATTGCTAACCCCTGTAAACAGGATACAGCAGCATGCACAACAACTACTCTCGTGCACTTCATGGATTTTAGTACTAGAGACAGACTAAAAGCAAAATGAAGGATGGAGTAAGAAGACATGAAAATCACTTCACAATTAGTAAATGCACACCTCTTTACCTACACAAGGCCTGCTTCTACAACACTTGGGAGTCAGGTATAATTGCTTCAGGTTCCAGTGTGCAAGTGCAAAAATCACAGAAACGCCTCATCTATGCACAGGGTACCTCTGCAGAGAAACAGACATGAGTTTTTGCATCTTTGGATTGTGTGTTCCTTCAAGATGACCAGGGAATACTTTCAACTTGGTTTATACACCATATTTGTAGATTCATAGATGCTACAGGGGAGGAGTTGCCAAAATAAATTCAGTGATGAACATAAAGAGCTGCAGAACTGGACCATCTTGCCTTGAATCCTGTTTCTGACAGTAGCAAACACTGATAGCAGAATGCAAGAATAAGACACTTTTGTAGCCTCCTCTGCTGCACCCTGTCTAGTATCTAACTGGTAAAAAAAATCACATTCTTCAAACTACTCTTTGGACCTTGAACCTTTACCTTAAGAGCAAAAGTTTAGTAGTAATAATGAGTGCTCTGAGGAAAAAAAGCTGAACCAAGGAACAAAGGGATTTTAAGACAGCAGAGAAAAAGTCATAGAAATAGTTTAAAATGGAACACCACAAACACTGAAAACAAGCAGACTAAAGAAATGGGACAGATCCACACACAAGGGAGCAAGTAGAAGGAGGCTGTCAGCTGCATTTAACAGCATAGAAAGTTTGCCGTATATAAAACATTCCCCATGCCGAGGCTTAAATCACAGCTTTCCTCTGCCACTGGCCCCAGTAAAAAACAACATGAAAAATGTCCCAGCTTCAGGGATCAAGGGAGGAATTTATGTGCTGGGTGCTACAATACGGTCACAGATATCCCCCTCCCAACTGCTTTCTCGCCCCTTGTTGTAAGCACCCATGTCTTTGTCTGGTGAGCTGACAGGTTTAAATAGAGCATATAAAACTGGCTGTTTGCAAGACCCCATTTCTGCCTGTCACAGACAGCATGCAATAGACTTCTTTACACTCAGAATCACTTTTTCAAATTTCAGTTTTGATTACTTCAGGGCTATGTTTCATGCTATGCTGTTATTTATCTTAATGAACTCTGCCTACTCTATCATTTGGTTCAAACTAGGAGATCTCTGGAGCTGTTATGCTATGCACAAATTCAGGATGATACAGCAAAGTAACCTAAATGGAATGAGGCCAAACAACATGTAATCATGTCTAACAAGGAGGGAGGGTAGAGAGAGCGGAGGGGGATGGGTGGAGAGAAGTGGAGCTGTAACAAACACCATGCACAGAAAACCACCGCCTCTTACTACATGCACAAACACAAGGGAGGACAGGTCTCGGTGAGAGGAGTGAGTGAGATATTGGCAGTCAGGTGGATGGGCAGCAAAAGCCATTTTCTGAACTCCAAGCTGATTGTTTGTAGCGGCTTATTTTGCATTGCTGTTCATCACTACCAGAAAGCAGAGAAGAAAAAAGCAAAGTTACACAGAGAAGAGAGACTCCAGACAGATACCTGCTTCCTAAGCTGCTTATTACCTGAAGACCTCTTTAGTTCTTGACATTACCTGTGGCCTTCCTTCCCCCCCTTTCCACATTAACTCCCAGTTCATTCCTGCTCTGCTTACCCTTGCTGTGGAATAGGCAGTGCTTACCTGATCTGCTCCTTGGGCAGAGCTAGAAATGGGATAAACTTCTGAGACAGAGATAACACTTTAAATGGGTCCATGGGTTTGCAGAACAAATCGATGAGTTGAAGGTAAGGCAACACATTCACCAGAATATTATTTCACTGCTTCTGTTCCCACAGGGTGAGTAGCAGAAAGGTGTCTGCATTGGAGTAACTTGTCCCAAGGGGAAATGCGAATGGAGTACACTAGTACACAGTATCTGCTTAATGCAGGAGTGTGCAAAAACAAAAGTAGGAGATAATGAAGCCTATGGAAGAACAGAAATCCTAGGGTTTTTTCTTCATTTCACATACACCAACCACACTCATGGAAGCACTTCGCAACGTCCTGCAAATTCTTGGACCTGAACCTATAACTAAGCATACCAGAACTCCCCCTACTGAGGAGCTACCACAACCACAACTAAATATTTGGGGAATTTCTTTGGCAAAACACTTCTCCATTGGAAAGTGCTGATTTGTTGAAACCAAAGCTTTCTGTGGAAAAACATCAGCTTCAATGAAATACTGGTTGGGAAGCAGTTCTTGTGCTCACAGTACAATTGCTTGGCAAAACCAGATACAGCATTCCTTCTGGGGTTCTTCTGCACTGCCATATACTGCAGTCAGACAGACCAGCAGACAGACATAAATACAAACCAGAAGGGGCAACCTCTAATGTGGAAGGCAAGATTTAAAAAATGTGTTTGAACCTGACCTTTCCCACTGGGCTACCACCATATGGGAAGGGTGCTGATTCCTGTCTCAGAATCCTTTTTCAAGATAACGGGTTCAGGCACTTCGGTTTTCTGTTTCAAAAAAGAAGAAAGAAAGAAAGAAAGACAAAAAACAAACAAACAAACAAAACATTAACTTTTCATGAAACAGCACTTGGTTCCCACTCTCTAGTTTTAACATAAATGATATCATTGTATTCACAGTAGGGATTTGGTAATTATTTTGGCTCAAGAAAACTAAACAAACAAGAACAAAACCTTGCAACTCTGTGTGATAGCACTACATTTAGAAAGATTAAGCCTAAGATCCAAAATGAAAGAAATCCTGCCTCCCTCTCTATCCTTCAGCCTGAGGCTGACTCTCCTTACATGCACACTTCTATACTTGCTGCCAGCACCATTTTGCTACGTCAGTGGAACCAGATGCAAGTTAGGCCCCCTGACCAGAGGAACTGCATTTTCTGTTGGTGTTCAGAAGCATTAAAAATCTGCCCCAAAATGCCAGATCCTCCATTTACGTGATGTGGCTACAGTAAGATTTTGTTTGTAAGAATATAACTGCAGGAAATTCTTATTTTTTTTTAAGCCCAGATAGAAAGCACAGGAAAGACCTTTTTGGTCCTTGAATCCCATTCTGTGCTATTGTGAGCAATCACATTCTCTAACTCCCTTCCCAAATACCTCAGGCCCCAAGGTTTTTTAGAACATCTCAGCTGCTTGGCAAATTCCCAGTTAGCTCACTCTGGGTATGCCCTTGTCCATGCTGATGGCTGCAAGGGGGCTGCTGCTGACTGCGCTGAAGGTTGAGGAGCTGGGTGTGCTGCTCTGTGGCATCTCTGCCGTAGGCAGGTGTTGCACGTTTCACTGTAGATGTTTAGAGTCCAAAGAGAACTGTGCCTCCTCCTGATTCTGTTTCCCAAGGCAGCGCTATCAGCTTGCTATCAAACTTGGGGAAAAAACAAATGAAAGAATTACTTTCTGGATATGTTCATATGCCTAGCTATAAAATAAGCCACAGGCCATGAGAACAGGATCAAGACAAGGTCTTGCAGACATTGCCTGCTGGAACACAGCTGAGCTTAAATTAATTGAGGTTCCAAGTAATCAAGTAATGAGTCCACAAACAAGCTGTGAGCCCACAGCTACCTTGACATGAGTCTGCAGTTAGGATTAAAATCTGAACCATGGTTGTTTCAAAAAACATGGCATTACCTAATCTTAGGTCCTTCTGTGGTCCAAAATAAGCTTTACTTGTGGATCAGTATTATGTGACTGACATTTTTATGCCCCCCATTTGCTGTACACAATCTCTACTGTGGCAACAAGGGACAGTGCCTTGCACATTAGGGTTTACTGATGTACAAGCCACTCCAGAGGAAACTGCCCAGGGAGAAAGGAGCAATGACCCATGCATTAGCCACATACAGAGGGCTGAGTTAAAGCACGTTGCCATGCCATCAAACCTTCACAAGAAATTATCCAAAGGAAGGTTAGCAGAGACACTTTGGTCCGGTCCCAGGCTGTGTTTGCCATCAGGTTTTTGAGCTAAAAAATTGAAAGGCTAGAGAAGGCCATGAAAATTCAAGAGCCAGTAGGTGAGAGGGAGGGGCTATTTGCCAAAGAGTGGGTCAGTGGAAATCTGCTCGGATCAAACCAGTAATACAAACTCGCCCCATGTCATAGTTTCTATTAGGATATTGCACCCATGTATCTGCATCTGATGCACAAGAAAGCTGTGATTTCATTAGCAACCCCTTAGTACCCACCTTCAGTACTGTTGTGGATACTTACAAGCTTTGTATGAAGTTAAAGCTTGGCTATAAGCTTTTTCATTATTGGTAAGAGAAAGGTCCATAATATAATCCTGTAAAGTTTTATTCAGTCACACTTCAAATTCAGATTTTGGCACACTTGTCTCCTCTGCGTTCAGAATCATTGGCATATTTATAGCCTTTTAAGTCTGTTTCTTTCTAACTTTCAGTCTAAACAATTTCTTGAAAACACAGAAATATCCATGACAAATTAGAAGATATCAAACATGATCACAGGAGGCTTCATCCGATAGGCAAGAAGAATATGACTATTATGCTGTTGTCCAACACAGAAGCCAAGATTCATTAGAAAGGTATCTTGCAAGTAACATGGGCTTGCAAAAGAATCAAGTTCTCTGAACATAAATGGCTTGAAAATGAGAAATATCATGCTTAGACCACTAATGCAAAGCTTTTTTTTTTTTCCTACTCACAAAATAAAAAAAGGAACTTCTGTTCGAGACTCCAAGTACCTTTAACTGCCTTTGCTGAAGGAATTATTAAAGGTTTGTTTTTCCTCTTTAAAATTATTATTTTTTTTTTCCTTCCCCCTTCCTTTAAAGGGAGTCTGTCCTGACTGTCTGGAGAGAGTGGCACTGCTAAGGCACTGAGCCGACAGAAGGCAGGCTGCCTCCCCGGCACAGCAGAGTCCCCATCTTTTTGCGTGGAGAAAGGCAGTTGTGTTGTGGCTGCTTTTCAAAATGGCTATAAACCAACGCTGGGGTTTGCATCCGAGCAGCACACCTCAGAAATAATTATTTTCTCTTCCCTCACTTGTAGATTATATTTAAGCAGAAAGCAAATACAGCCCCAAATCCTTGCAATTAAATGAGAAGCATGTTGCTATAGCTCCAGCTGCTTTTGCAGAGATGTTTCAAAGAAACTTCTTATAGCAGATTTTTCATATTACATCCAGTTTCATCTGCTCCAGCAGCAGGTGGAGCAAATTTAGGCAGCGAGGATAGCATTGTCATTTCTGTATTATGGTCATTTTTGTGCAAGTCCCTCTTGGGAAGCTAGCATGAAATAGTACAACTCCACCAGACCTTTCTGGGATAATATTAGTTTACACTAGCTCTGATTTTCAGGCACATTACCTACCTACTGGTAAGATGTGTGGAAACAATTATGAGAGATGTAATGAAAAGACTGATGTGGTTCTGTAGTTGTGATGTTTTCTTGCACCATGTTTTGCCAATTTACAGATGTCTTCCTTATTAACCCTGTTTGCCCTCACAGTATCATAGCTAAGCTAGAAGCTGGTTCCTGCTATGCTGATCTATCACTTTGTGCAACACCTGCATCTGAAATTGGACAAGAAATATAGATTTACTACCGAGTAGCAGCAAGCAGCCCACAGTACTGAACCTGCAATCTTTATGAAGTTGGAATTCCCACAGGGTTTTGATTGAGGTGTGCAGAATTCAGTTTCAAAGGTCATGCATGAACAGAAACATAGTGAGGGCAAATGCCAGGAGGGACTCAGTGGTCCTGAGAACACTCCAGGAATGTTAAACTGCAACATCATACACTAACGTAAAGATACCAGGAGTTAAACTCTCTCTACAAAGAACAGAAATTAACTGTCATTTTGCTCTCTGTTCACTTATTTACAGCTAGATTATTCATTATTTTTTAGAACAGAATGAGAAACATTCTTCCATCCAACATGAATGCGATTTAAAAAATATTTTCCCCATTTAATTTGGGATGAAAAATTCAGCTTGATTTTTTTCAGTGAAACTGTTCATTTTGTCTTATCTTTTTCAATTTAGACTTCCATTTACATGTTTCAAAGAGAGTTTATAAAAGAAATTGTTCAAAGCAGATGTTTCAACAATGTCAAAACCTTTCCTGTAAAAATGATTTAAAAAGACAGAATGTGATAGGATAGTCTCAGAACAAGCCCTCTCCTGCAAACATGTTTGATTTTAATGAATTATCGTTTTACAACAGAGACATTTCAATAAGAAATTCTTGATTAATTCCTCCCAATAACCTCTCAAGAAAGAACATCCTTTTACTATCTATGAGCCTGGAATTACTGAGCAAGTATGCTGAAGGGTGCTAGAGACAGGTATGTGCTCAAAGCCACCTGGGTACTTCTCCTTCATGACACACTCTGGTAGCCTCAGAGGGAGCACAGAGAAAATACTACCCTCCAAACGACAACAGAACAATGCAGTTCACATGCCCTTGACAAATCAGGACAGAACAAAGAATGTTGTATTTCACTTGTCACTCTAATATCTTTTTGCACGCTCTTCAATGAGGAATACAAGAAGAGTACATCGAGTGGCTTTAACCACTGTGCATTATCTTGTTCTGAACCTGTATTGATGATATACATAAAATGTATTAAACTTATTCTTTAGAGCATGGCTGTATGTTCTCTACCCCAGGATGTGAGTTAGGAGCATGTTCTCCATCTTGAGATTCCACTCTTCATTGGAGTGCACTGCCATTACAACACTGAGCCGCCATGAACAAGATAGCATCAATTACATTTCCACGATGAAAAGTTTACACTAGAGCTGAGGTAACAACACATCATGCTGTCGACTTTCCATGGTTATGCCAATGACTTGGAAAACTGTAAATTTTTGTGCAAGAGGATAAGACAGATTTCCTAACTGCAGCCTCCAAGTGTCAGTGCTGCAGTTTACTTTCTTCCCTCCCCACACCTGCAACTTTCAAACCCACAAAAAAAAAATGCTGCAACCTGCACCCAAATACAGGACTCACTGCTCACTCCTGCATATACCTTTCTTCTCCAAGCAGGTGGACAGAAGTCTCCACATGGCTTAAACTTTCTTTCAGTATGGGCTTGCTGACTTTCATCATTTTTCATTATGCAGCAGCAAAGTATAGCAAAACCTTCACAGAATACAGATGCCATTAATATAAAAATAGAAGGGAAAGAAAAAGATCTTGGTGACAACTATATGATTATGAAATTCCAGAACTTTGCCAGATGAACATTAATATAGTTCCAGAGGGTCACGTCCACAGTATTTTGTTGAACAGAAGTTTGTACAGTCAGATGACAATGTGTTGCACACATTTAAAACATTCACCTATGTATTTTTAAGCCAAAAAGTATCATTAAGGATACCTGTCAAACCTTCTCTCTGTAACCTTTATTCATCTCTCGAAGACTTTCACCTTACAAACAAGATTCTCTTCTGCTCTACAACTGAGAAGAGACAAGTGATTACATACTGTACTCTGCTGTGTTACTGCTCATCAAAGAGACAAAGGAAGAAGGCACACATGGGGCCTCAGATGGACAGATGAGACCCAGAAGGCCACAAGCATCAGGGATGTACCTGCTTCCATGATCCACTTACATTTTGTCTTAGAAAACACGTTAAGAACTCAATATGAAGAATGGCATATGCCTACTCATATCAAATGTAGAAGCCTATTATTTCTTAGGGTCAGGCCTTGAAGACAATATAATTTCCATAAGGAAACAATGGCAAACCATTTATTTAATTTATTCATCCACAGTAAAATAAATGACTGTTTCTGACACCTCTGTTAGACTGGAACTGGTCAGGAACTGGTCTGGAATAAAGGGAATGAATTTTACTGTTGAGAAGACTGGGCGGGGGCGGAGTCTGGGGGGTGACACGTGATGGGGACACAGACAAGCTCCACAGTTAATTGGAAAGCTGAAGACCAAACACTCTTGCTGCAGAAAGCACATACCTCACACATACTCCTATCAACAGGAAAGCAATGTTGACTACAATCAGTGCTCACAGGGAAATATTCTGCTCACTGAACAGCCAGCCAGGTCATTTCCCTGGCTCTGCATCCAATTTCAGCTGGTTGCAGAGGGTATATTATCTTTATAAGTGATGTCCATAAGACCTGTGTAAATGCAGTATCTGGTTTTAAAACAACCCTCTGTCATGATAATATCATCTAACAAACATCAAAACAAATGCACATCCCACCAACTAACCCTCAAGAGAGCTGCGTTTACAAGGAAATACAGAGCTCTGCCATTAGATTTATGTTGCTGGCTACATCTACTGGATCCTATCAAGGCCAAGTTGTAATCTTCCTCACAGAGGTTCCCCCTCCCTTGCAGGGCAGAACTCCCTTGGTTTCACTGGGACCAATATTTGGCTCTGGGAGCACAAACTACAAAGCAGCAGCCAGGCCACACTGCTGCAGCTCATACAGCAAACAGCAGAAAAGGAAATGAAGAAGCTAGTACTGCCAGTACTTTCCAGGGGGAATGAAAAGGTCAGCGTTTCACAGCTATGTCCTGCATATAGACACGTATGTATACATTTGCAAGATAGTTGTTCTTTCCTCCTGCTGTGCTATATGTTGTTCTGTATACACAGCTCTCCGCTTTCTGATCGCAAGCCTTGAGGAATTACTACTGGAACAACTGTCCTGGACATGAGCATGATTGACGTGGCTGTATTCTGTTTAATCACACTCAGACACAAAAGTTTCACATCTAGAAGAACAAAAAAAAAAAAAGCTGAGTTCAGGCATAAGGAGCTGATTTGGACCACTACCACCTTCCCCCTGTCCTAGCGCCAGCACACTACTAGTGCCTAAGCCTGACGGTGCACAGGCTTGTTTCTGACACCTTCTGGAAGAAAAGCAATAGTTAAATAGGCATGAAGGCCCCTACTGTATGTCACTGACATTTTTATAGTACTGGAATCAGGTGGGCTTTTGCTGTTTCATCTATATTCCCTTGTTTGTTTTGTAATAACCAGGCTAAATAACCAGGCTATTTTTAAAAACAGTTATCTGTCCTGGATATTTGGCTTTGAATGCAGTACATGAATTAACTTTCAAACGTGCATATTTAACAGCCTGCAATTATTGCAGTCATCTCTCCCTACAGACCCATTTAAACAAATAGCTCCTCTTTGTGTACGGTAAGCTTCCCTGAAACCAGCAAACCCGACAACACAGGCACGGAGTCTAATCGCAGGGTCTTGTGCAGGGAGCAGACAGGAGGCACAGGCAGAGACGTGCACAGGGCTTCAGGACTTGGCACTGCACGGGTTCTCCGTCCGCTGCTGTGGTTCAGCAGAAGGTTCTGGCCTAGAAGAGGTACAAACAACAGAGATGATGCCCAAAACTGTGACAGTCATCTGTGAGCATCTACCAGAGCCCGTAAGCGTGTGCTTACTGTTAACCCCTTCTTAAAGTCTGCCTGATATCAAAGGGACTTAGCATGTGCTTGAAGGCTCTGTTGAGCGCACGAACTGAAGCACATGCTTAAAAGTGGTCAGATGTACTGCAGTCTCTATAAATTGAAAAGTTATTTTTGAAGGCAGCAATGAAAGACAACAAATATCTTCCAGAAGGCTTAGCAGAATACCCTTAAAAACAAGATTCATGGGGTCAGTGCAACTCACCATAAACCCAGGATTTACTGGGATCATATTTCGTTAGAAATCAGCCTGTATGCACTGGAAAGGAAACAAGGCAAAGGAGTTTGTAGAGCTTTAAGAATAGTTTCTGGTATCTAATAGGAAAATATTTCTCAATTGTATTCTTCATTACAGCTTTGGCTTTTTATTTTGTTTACAGTTCAGTTTAGCATTTTCCCCACTCTGAGTTTTTTTTTTCTACATGTCTTTTTCCTAATTCAATGCAAGTTCCTTAAAGATGGAGAGTATTTGTTACATACATAACCCAGCTGGATTTTCAAATTCAGTTTTGCAGGATTTCAAGAAAGAAATAAATTGATTTATTTAAAGAACTGGTGGGATACTGAATGTACGAGGGCCTTTCTATACCTAGGGGAAACAGAGCTCCATAGCTACTACAAAGGAACTATTTCACAATACCCCTTTCAGTGCAGTTCAGTTGCCCAGCGCAGCTCCAGACGTATCTCTGCAAAATAAAAGTCACTTTAATTTTAGATTAAGGAGTGAAAGAGGGATAGCTATGCTAGCACAGTTAAATCTGCATCAGCTAAGCCACAAAGAATTTTCCCTGGCATAAAAGTATGCCCGTTTTTGTAACTTCACTTTTTAAGGGAAATGGCCACTAAATCAATGTTAGGAGAGCAGGAATGTATTTTGCAGTCTCTCTTCCACACTGACTCCATTGCATGGACCTATCGGGATTGAGAAATGAGGGTTAGGCAAAACAGTAACCATAATATTTTCCAGAGCGTTAAGGAAATTTGGGATTCTCAGTTTCATTTGAGTGTATTAGTAATTCTTAGAAACGAAACTTTGTATGACAGTGCAGAAGTGAACATTCTTTTTTAATGAGATTTTCATCCTTTGATCTCATTGGTTTCTGTTCTCATTTGGAAACCCCAAATATCTTTATAGCAGATGTTCAAGATGATACATTAAAAAATTGAATAAATTAAAAGTTAAAGATAGCAATAATTACAAGTACTCACAGAAACTACCCCTCACTGTTTCCCATCATGTAGGAGCTATGCTAGTTGTATTTGTTCTGAAGGTGTTGGCTTGGTTTTCAGAATGTATCATATAAATCTGAGCATGTGTCAGCTTCAGTGGGTTTCCAAGTCTGGCTAGCTAAGAAAATGTAGCATGTCAATAGGCCACACACGGACAACACAACAGGAGGTTTGCACCTAGTCTGACGTAGCCAATTTACTCTGAAAGGTGTTTTTGCCCCCCCCCCCATCCCCCCCCTTTTGTGCCTTTTCCATTCAGCATTTGCTATGAAAGGAAATCACTAAACTTTCTGCTGAGAAAAGCTCACCTGACCCTTTCCTCTCACCTTCCCACTCCCAAGTAGTGCCCATTAATTGTCCTATTCAGCAATTCCCTGCCCTTTACAATGGAGAAAACATCTATTATCCAAGCAGTTTTCAGCGACCTTGGCC
The DNA here is from genome assembly GCF_009769625.2 of Cygnus olor. Classification (NCBI taxonomy): domain Eukaryota; kingdom Metazoa; phylum Chordata; class Aves; order Anseriformes; family Anatidae; genus Cygnus; species Cygnus olor. The sequence goes on along the minus strand of NC_049188.1, from coordinate 3,021,800 downwards.
TCACCGTGGTTGTTCAGGAGGCCTCCAGAAGACAGATGACTCTGACTGCATGGTGTGAACTCGGGCACTGCAGCAAACACCCTCTCTCAACCACCACCGAGTCATTCGTCTTCTACCCAGCACCCATGGGTGACCTTGAATTTGCCAGAGTGCTGTTGGCTTTGGAGACAAAAGTGATGACTTCTTTTCTTTACTGCTCTCTATACCATTTGGCAGACAATGATTTATCTGTCATATTAGTGTTTCCCTTTGTTCCCCAAGTAAACTCAGGGACAATAAGCAGAACCATGAAGCAAAACGATATAATCATATTATTTTTAAAAGCAGGTCTGCCATTCTCATTGCTCTGCAAAGATGATTCACAGCACCTCTTTATCAGTACTCATGTATACTTGGTCTTTGTTTTTCCACCCCTCATCATGCAATAGAAGCATTTCCAGAATTTCAAAATAGGCAATGAAGTCTCCTCTAAGGCAGTTAGCTACTTCCCATGCAGTTCTCATCAACATATACTCCAATTAACATATTACCATATTTTTAAAGGGGCAGAATCTGTGCCGTACTATCTCAGCTTCTAGACACAAATAGCATAGCCATATTCCCTGATGTTTCATTTGTTTAATTTAAAAACAGAAAATGGACATTTGTTCTCACTTGGACAAATTGCAGCAGAACCTCAGATACACGGTCTCTTTGTGAGAGGAAGTCTGACATACGGATGGAAGTGTATTCAGCTCAGGGACTATCCCAGGGGTATTAGCCTGACGTTATGGCTGTCTGTACACACCCATCAGAGCTCCAGCACAGTTCCAGAAGCCTGACTTAAAAAAATATATATATATTTTTTGGCCATCTGCAAAGCTGTCTTACACTGGCAGCTCTTGGCTCAGGATAACTGCCCACACTTCTACTTAGTCCTCTAAGACGTGGTTTGGAGACAACGTGGAGGAAGCTGGGAAGAACTAAGAACGTTTGGTATCCTTGTATCGGTGTTATATGGTACTGCAAGCTGTTCAATGGCCAGTCTCAGGCACAGTGACCCTGAACTAGCACAGGTTCCCATGCCTCTGCCAAGTGACACCCCTATTGACAGACCAACAGCAATTGCCTGTAGTAAAAAGAACAGGCTACATAACCAACAACTGCTGACCTACCTTTTTGTGTGTGTGTGTGTGTGTGTGTGTGTGACAAGCTTACAAATAACATCAGCAGATTGTTTTTTTTTAAATGTTCATAGGCCTCATTGATACTTAATATTTTGTTACACTGAACTCAGGTCTTGCAGCCTCCATTGAGTTTAATTGGATATCATGTAGTAGACTGAACTAAAAAGAAAAATAAAGAATTAATGTGTCTTGTAATATGCCAGGGTGAGAGTACAGATTTCTTATTGACTTTCCTGTATTTTGAAAGATAAAGGGCAGAGGACTGTGTGTGTCCCCCATTGCACTGCTCCGTGTTTAACCATGGGCCACCCTGGCACCCTCCTTCTGGTGGTTCAGAAACGGTAACAGCAAAGCATACACAGGAGCTTCCCAGCCCAAACCTGCTATTCCTGGCTGTGCAAAGCAGAACTTTATTGGGAAACTGTCCAGCTGTCCTCCACTTGGCCAAGTGCTCTCTGGTTCTGAAAAAAATGTACTTTAACAAGCCAAATACTTAGACAACCACATCTCTGCATAAATATCTCTGCACATCTCTGCATTATATAAAGCTGTATTGTTTTCAGCATACAAACTGGGTCATGACAGGTCTAAGCATAATATAGAATAAGGCTCAATATTTTACCTTTAGCATTTTGTACAAGGAACTGCACTGAGGAGTCAAGAGAAGCATCATGTTCCCAAGGCTCTCCTTCTGCAAAAGGGTATTACAAGAAAGCAGCACTCAATTTTCTCTGTAAGACTCAGCTGCCCCTTCAAACGCTCAAGGCTGAAAGCTGTGGCAGCTTCCATCTCCTTATCTTCTAGTGCTTCCTGCTCCTTATCAGGTGCTTACAGACAGCAATAGGATGATAGAGAAGCTGCTGCTAATGCTGCATCAGAAAGCAAAAGGCAGCACATATGTGTACAAACACACAACTCAGTCAAGCCAAGCTCCAGTTCCCCACCTGCTTTTACGAGGCCAACAAATCAAGAACCAGTTGAAATTACACTTGCCTAAACCTTCAGCATTTAAATTGCTCTCCTGCCAGAATACACACACAGGAAATTTGATTAACTCCCACTCCAAAAAGGGCAACACAGCCCTTCAATACCTTTTCACTTAATAATGAAAAGGATGGGCTGCAAAAATACCTCAAACAATATTCAACTCCTAGATAGTGCTTCACTTGCTCTAATTTGTATAACATGCCTGTCAAAAAAGAGCTCATACATCATGTAGGAAGAAATAAACGTTGACACAGTGTTCATTATATGAATACAATCTGCACGTGCAACATCAACCACATTGAACCTGTTGCCACTTAAAATCTCAAAGCAACATGCAGAGTCAACTATATTTAAACTCCAACTCTGAAAGGGAAATAAATAAGCTTCCAAAACACACATTGTGTGCATGGAACTCCACATAGATCTCATAGTCCTGGATATCAATGGATTGCAGGAAAAAAATTCTTTTTATCTTTTTTCCTGAAATCTGTAGTACAAGGACTATGCTGTATGGGCTGTCGGCACACTACCAGATATAACTCAAGTCAGGCTTTTTCCTTACAGGATGGCTAAGTCACCCTTCAGTCATTTAAATCAAGTTAATCGGGAACAGAAACATCAGATGTCCAAGCACTGTGGATCGATAGATGCTGTCAGGACAACTTACAGATAGGAAGCAGTTACTGAACAGCCAGCCACTCATGTGTTGCAAAAAATGTACATTTTTTAAACCCTCAGAGATGACTAATTAGGAAAAACAAGTACAAAAAAAAAAAAAGAAAAAAAGACCTATCTGCACAAAGAAAGGAGTGTGCAAAGAATAGTTTCATACAGACAGTTCTTTATTGAGAACATGAGTTTTCTGTTGAGGTGAAGTGGAATCTAGATCAAGATCTACCCCCACACAGCAGTGAGCCATCTATTCCCACTTCAGCTGAGTCATCAGAAGGCTTCAAAACTCTATAACCTTCCATCTAATCCACACATGAGTTAGAAGGAAAACGTTATTAGAGTTTAGTTACAGCCTTCCATGGAGGACTGCTACCAAGTCCATGAAGGCTTGACCTCCAGATTAGTTTTGCCTTAGTAGAGGAACACGTTATTCAAACTCTTCAACCTGTTAATGTCACATACGTTTCAGCAGCTCTCTCTTTCCACAGTGGCTCTGAGGTACTTCTTGCTCAGTTAATACATTTACTAACCTGTTCCTCCCCCCCCAGATCTTTTTTTTATTTAAAGGAAGAATTCTCTAAGTGCCTTTGAGATGTTTTGTCCCTGTTCTCAGAGAAAAGGGGACAAGGATAATGAAAAGTATTCTACTTTAGTCTTCCGTCTTGAGTGCAGACATTTGATGTGGATGCAAATGTTCTTGGCTAACTTGCATGAAAAAGATAAGCATGAGTTTTCTCCATATTGCAAAGTTCCCATTGGAAGTTTATCCCAATCCTTGCACATTTGCCAATCAAGCAATCCGTCAATCGCTACCATACTGCCGTGGTAGGAAGGAGGAGGCTGTGGACTGGTTTTCTAGCACACTGACAACCAACCTGACTATATGCAAGGATTATTTGTGTTAACCATTATTCAGATTTTACTTCTAACACGCAAGAATCATGATTCATTAAACCTACCTAGGCAGATTTATGCATTTCTTGTGTGTCATGTAAACCAGCCTAGAGAGGCCCCCCTGAACTTCCTGCAGGAATGTGCTGTTTGGGTGACAGAACAGTTTGTAGGGATTGAACCTGAGTAATCTCTTTACCTTCAGATCAATGAAACTCCTGACAAAGTAACGTAGAGTTCAAGGGATCTGGAAAATATCCAAATCTGAGCCATAATCTTTCTTAACTGAGTGGAAAAAAAAGTTGGATATTGCTCCACATCCAATCTGATCTCATGTGATGACTGCCACGGCAGTCTCTGATGCCATTTTGATCTGAAGTACGTGCATAATCTGGTGGGTGCCGGGAAAATTGTTTTCTAGTGGCACTGCTTGACTTGGGCAGTCTGCTGAACCAAGGCGCCGTGTATGAGTTACTGCTCCTCTGGAGGTACACCTGGTTCCCAGTACTTCGGGTCTGCTTCAACCAGAGCCTCGGGTAAGTTCAGATGAAAACTCCCATGGCAAGTTATCTTGCCACAGCTTGTTCAGACATTAAGAAATTGAGAGCAGAAGATAAAAACCAATTGCCTCTCTGCCCAGGCACTGATGATTTGTTAAGTCCCTATAGCTTACAGCTAGATTTTGTTTGGCACTAACAAAAAGGAGAGGAGCTCTGTAATGATTAGTGTTGAGCAAAAGCCACCTCAGAATTTTAAAAAAGCACTGATGTGGGTTCAGGAAACAGCCACTAGGATTAACTATGAGATCATCATAATAAAATTGCTTTACCTTAGGAAAAATTAAGCTTTAGATCTAGGACTTAAATCCTACAAATTCTTGGTACCCACATGGAAGCCTTTTGCTATAAATGTAGTTAAGAAATTAAATTTTTCCCAGAGGATCATAAATCAACTATTAAAAATAATCAGTCACAGAGGGCATCTCATTAAGAATTAAGTTGAGATAGATTTCAATTAGTCTCATTCCTAACTAACAGAACAATAGCCCTTCTGGGGCAGACAGGCATATCTGAAGTTTTCTTTGGTTTCCTTTTTCAGATCTTGAAGAACTTGACAAAAACATCCATCCTGAGAAGAAATGATCCAACTCATAAAACATACTAGTGCATTCTTAAAAAAACAAACAAACAAAAAAAAAACACACACAAAAAAACAACAAAACAACCAAAAAAAAAACAAGGGAAAAAAAGTTTGTAAGGCTGAGGTAGAGCTGGGCAATACAAATCAGCCAATATTTTCAGTAGAGGTTTTATATCAACCTGTATGAGAACGTGTATGACTAGCTTGGTACCCTGACACAGACAGCCTGGGAAACATAGGAAGAGGGGAAACCTCACTGCTCATCTGCAGCAACTTGCCAGCCTCCGTGGAGCTGCAGATCAAGGGGCTTCCTGAACTAACAATGATTCCTTGTATTCAATTATTCTTGATAAGCTTGTTCAACTGTTTTTTGAAGCTACATTGAGTATTTTGCTGTCCACAACGTTCTGGCTGCATGCTGTAAGGTTTATTAAGTTCGACTTAAATTCAGAGCAGGACTTGCACTGTTGAGGAACAATTCCTGTATGAATTGGTTTGTAAAGTTGTTTTTCAGTTCTTCCTGAAATCTAGTGAAGATTTTCTCTCTGCCTGAAGATGATGCAGTGATATTTGTCATTGGTTCCAGATCCAAACCTGGCAGAGAAACTCCATAATGGGGTCGGGGAGGGTGGGGAGATGAGGTCAAGTGGGCACTAATGAAGAAAAACGGTGGGTCAAAGGTAGACACAAATACACCTGAAGCTCAATTTAAACTGCCAGTCTCACTTAAGTCCCTTCCTGCCATCAATCATCTTTTTTTAGTCCTCCCTACAGTCTTCCTGAGGAGGTCACACCAATCCCAGCCAGTGACAAAGAACAGCTAAATTCCAGCCTCAAGCCTCCAATTCGCTTCTGTTCCCCAGCCAGGAACAAAATTCAGAAAGTGTTTGTAATCTACTATTATTACTATTATTTTTATAATTATGGGACTCATTCAAGACATTTTTAGTATCTTTTAGATGCAGATTACCATAATGAGACAGCAATTGCCTAAGCACTACCTGTAGCAAATTAATTGTCATTTTACCTGGAAGGATTATTTTCAGAATAATCAGTGTACACTATTTTTTTGTAAGCAAGCTAAAAAGCAAATTCATCAAATACAAACAGTATTATCTAGTAAATTTGCACTAATGTGCATGATGCTTTCTTCAGCCTAAATTTCTACTTTTGCTATGCTTTAAGAGAAGGCAGAGATGTAACACAGTATTCAACATGCATTACTTTTTCCACTGTGCTTGACTCACAGACAATGTGAACGCATGTTAGCTTCCAGCTAGGAAACATGTTATTTCCTTTTAAACTATAAAAGGTGCTTGCTCTTAGTTCTACAGATCTTTCAACAACAAAGATCACAACCACTGTGTTACCGATGAGTGGTGCAGCAGGAGAGGATGCTCTGTTGCAGTCAGATAAGGGCCAGGTGAATCAAAAGCGAAGGTTACTAACCTAGACTTTTTAAGGAAGCCTGCTTAATGTCAGATATTGCAATTTACAAGCTTCTGTGATAACACCTTCGCAAGAGCTAGGTAGTCCTTTAATTTATTAGGAAACATGCTGGCCTTTTGGATGAGATACAAAGCCAGAGGCTATTAAAAAGACTATTCATTATAGGATTATTCACATTAGCAGCATTTCCTCTCCTAGTTTTGGTGACAGTGGTCACAGTATTGACTCTAGGTCTGGTACAAGTTCGATGACTTCTATTAGCAAGCATGTATTTCACATTAATATGAATCATGAACTCCTGCTAGTGAGCTAAAACAGAAAGTAGCAGAACAAATGGCTGTAAACAACTGCTTGACCAGAGATCCCAATCTCTCTGTAGCATTCTAGAGCAACAAGAGGAGCTTTGGCACATAGACAAAGCTCGATTTAGCAACAAGTCCTGCAGTTTTGGTTCCTTAAACTGTCTGATAAGGCAGCCCACATTAGGGTTTCATGTTTTTAAAGGTCTGACTCAAGAACTCCCCTGGGTTGGGCATCTAATTATCAAATGATTTGAACAACTGACTTAAAGAGAAATGCTCAAGTCTCTCATTTACACCTGACAAAGATTCCTGAAATCTCTGATGGTTGCAGTTAGCGGTGTCAATCTGTGTCTAGGATCCAAGTAGTTGGGTTAGCTAGTGTTTTCTACAGGGAATACAATTAAATCACCTCTCTAGCTTTGGCTCACTTAGTAAATTCTTTGCACACAGTAAGTCTATAAGTCTTCTTGCTGCTCACCTTAGAAATCATTATCACTAGTCTTCTAACACATTGCTGCTCCAATCCACCTGCACTCACTTGCAATGTTTGAGCTGAGCTGTTCCTATGTATTTCTGTGCTAGGCTTAAGCACACTTCTAAAATGTGCATTTGTAATGCATCAGATTGTCACAAACTGTCAGCGTAGCAGAACATCACTGCAAGTTACTCTAATTGCTTATTTACGATCTTTTTGATGGCAGCATTTATAGCTATCTAATTTGCCAGGTAAGCCGCTTTGGCAGCTTCGACTCTGAAAGAAGAGAACTGATGAGTGAAGCCTCAAGGCAAGATTCAGACACTGTGAGTAGCGAAGAAGCTGTAGAGCTACATCTGATACCCTGACTAGGTGTAATACGTGGGCAGTGTAAAGAGGGAGGATGGTACAGCCACCAAGGCAACGGAGAAGAGTTAATGCCTTCTTCACGTCTTGGTCCAAGAACCTCAGCACTTCCATGCCTTGATTTGTTCATATACCTTCATGTATATACACACACACTCCTAAATACATATTTTATCACATAGTTTAACCTTTTACAACTGCCCTGAGTGCCCTGGAAGGGAGAAAGCCTCACATACAAATGTCAATCTCTGCTCTCTAACAACTGCTGCTCCTGAAAAATGCAGACAGGTAGATAAACTGATTTTTGTAAGGAGGTCATACATTTGTGACCATACACTGTGTCCCTTGTTAGCCTAGGCAATGTCACATTATACTATGAAACTCTGAATTATTTTGGAGAAGCTGTTTTAGGACAAGAAAACACTGTACAATCATAAACAATGAAGATAATACAGTCATCCTATTAGGTATCAACAGAATACAGACAAAACCCTTTACTGTTGTATATACTCAGTTCTACAGTGCGAGGGGATACACAATACAGGGATATAACACCATTGATCTGGTAAGGGAAGATCTTATGTGTCATTTCTTTAAGCATATGTTAGTGTCCAAAGGGAAAAGGAACAGCAAATTGGACTACTAATTTTAAGTACAAAACATGCATATGCTACATGGAGCTTAAACCTGTGACACCAACTAGCTTTGAATTTAGTGGTTTTGCTTTTAAGAAACTAATAGTGACAAATGCGACAGTTTTCCACTGGATATTATTGAAAGAGGAACAAATTACAAGCTAAACCAGACTTTATTTGCTTCCAACCTCTTTCCCCATCTTTATGAAACAACAATAAAAGAGCTGAATTAATTCAGAATTCATGTTTTAAAAATATCCTGATAAGATTTTTCCTTATACTTCTTTGCAAATCTTTCATTTTGAACTACACCAGTTTTTAAGCAAAAAAAAAAAAAAGGCAGAACTTACATACATTAATACAAATTAAAACTAGCATTGTATTTACCTTCATGTCGCAGAGCATCCTATAAACAGCACAGTGGCAAAGCTAGGAGATTGAAAAGCATTTATGCCTTCAGAATGAGAATTTCACTTGTTCAGGCTCACACTCCTTCAATTTACAAAGGAAACATTTACCTGAAGTAAACACCTCAAACATCTGAAGTCATCTCTGAATTTTAAAATAGTTATCAGGCCATGGGAAAGGATTTCCAAGGCAGGAGAACCAGGTGTCCATAACATCATAAATAACCCACCCCTGCAGCCACACCCCACACACATTCATATCTGTAAATAACAGGCTGTATGCTAATTAACATCTATGCATTCCTTGCTGGCATTGTTTCAGCCTAAACAAGTGAATTCCTTCAGGGTGATTAGGATGCAATTTTCTATTTAAAACATACAGAACACATGCACATGCAACTTCAACATCCCATACACCCTGTAACAGCAAGCTTTACCTGCAGCTCAGAGAACTGCACCAGACGAACACTGTTTTAGGTGACTCAAGTCAGCATCTGCAGGGCAGCCGAAAACACAGCCATGGATTTAAGAGTCATGATACTGAATTTGCAAGCCTCTCCTTCATCCCCCATACAGACATACATTCACTGTCAAAGAAATTTGGCCCAAGTGCAGTATAGTTCACTGCATCTGCTGAACATACATACTGAAAGCTGCCTGCTGGGAGACACTTCACTGATATGCTTGCTCCTTGTTTATTCTGATCAAAAGAGTATTTTGCTATAAATTAGTTCTGTGTTTTACAGAGTTAAGAAAATAATTTTTCTTTCCTTTGAAGGCTACTTGCTTGAAAGATCAGGCAAGATTTCACCAGGTCATGAAGATGCCTTCCAGTGCAAAGAAAAGCTTTTAATTTTTGCTCATGGAGTTTTTTCCTTGTATGCAAGCACATATTTTAGCAGATGCATTGATTTGTGAAGTGGTAAGTACCATTTGCCTATAATTAAAGACTGTCCACATAGATTAACGTGCATGAATATGGAACACACAAAATAGATCGCAGTGAGAAATGAAGAAAAATGCCTGACCTCTTGGCAGAGCAAACAACTCACTTTCCCCAATTTCTCTGATGACACACTGTTTGCTTGGAACATACCAGTAGCACACATTGCAATTAAATACAAGATATTTTAATCAGCAAAATCATTAACAGCAGAGGCCATCTCCCATGCCCTGGGTTGTGAATGGTAGGTTTTCATTTACTAAATGAAGATGGTCTCACTGAGACAGAGATCGCATTTTGAGAGGCATGCTCTGGGGCACCTGTGTTATCAGTTAGCTTCTCTTGCCAAATACAGCTGAAATCAAGGTCAAAAAAGCAAACATCTGTTTCCCTCTTGGAGAACAACTTGACCTCTCCCACCTGTGAGTTTTGATCAGTCTGAGTGAGCTGACCTCTGGTCTTCAACAGTTTGTTTGAACAAGGCTGAAGAGCTAGGAAGTAATCATCTCCCCTTGAAAAGACTGCAACGTCGAGGCAGAGAGAGGTGAAGCCACTTAAGAAGTTACCCCTCTGTGCTTCAGCATTCCGAGTGAAGGGATTGCACCGAAGTCCGTCTGTCAGCGGGCGGCACAGCCAGTAGCATGAAGCAGAATCTCCGGCTCCCAGTTTTATTCTCATCTCCATGCTTGCAATAATACCTTACACCATCAGCAGGCCTGTGCGAAGGTAGCCAAACGAGGGGCAGTGCCACACACACTTCAGCGAGACGTGAAGAGGAAGAGCTTAGCAGGATACACCAAACAAGACAGGAAAAGAGATGAGAAGGCAATAAGGGGAATACCAACACTACCCTAAATATTTTTAAAGATCACCTGTGTTCAGAAAAATAAAACTTATGTATAGAAAGCGGCAGGCAAGAGATGCTATGCAGCATACTGATCACCTGGATAAGAAATGCAATACTCTTTTTTCATTGACACAATTCTCCTGAAATAACAAAGCTGCGAGCCGTGGGGCTGAGTGCCCACTGCCTGAAATCTTTCCTCCCTTTTGCAGTCTTGGCAAAACTCACATAAGGCCGCTTCTTTCAGGTCTTCCTTAAAGGCTCTGTGCTACTTTGCTCATATCTACTGCACATAGACACTGGAATAACAGGTGTGAAGGCCTCTATCTCACCTATTAATTTCTTACCCTTAATGGTAGCACTAAATCAGCTACCTCTCTCAATTTTCAGGTTGAAAAATTTCTAAAGTTACACGAGGTTACAGCCCCAAACATACAGCAACCTCTGGGATTTAACATTCTGTTTCTTTCCCCTACTCTATCTGCGGAGAAGTCATGCATATGATGTACACCACTGCACAGAGATGTGTTTAACCTCAAGATCTTGAGTTACAGAGGTAAAGGTGTACCTCTAACCATCAACGTATAACTGTCTCCTCATCACAAGCTTCTCTCCCCTCTGGCTTCCTCCTGTTTGAGTACCCTGTGGAGCAAGCCGAGGGGATGCATTTGCAGCTCCAGGTTCTTCTCTCACTAATACGTGCTCACCCAACTACTGCCTCAGCACAGTAGTTTGCAGAGCTGCTCCTGAGAAGACAAATGCCGTCAAAAACACGGGTGCTCAGCAACATTGCTCTTCTGGAGCACAGAGTTACTTTGAGGAGAAACGCTGCTCTTCAATTCTTTAAAGGGAACAGGGCAAGAACCTCAAAGTTGTAATACTTAGAAGATTTACAGTTTTCCTCCTTAAGAAAACAGATGCAAACCCAAAGTATCACAAATACACCCTGCTGCTGACATCATTTTCTAAGGCAAGATAACCTGTCTGACTGACAGATCCACAGCCACATCCCTGGCTTTGATTATGAAGGCTGTATTCTCAAGGGCAAGCCATTTGCTCAGCTGCTGTTAGGCTACAGCTGATAATTCAAGCGCATTCAGAATGTAACATTTGCTGAGTTCACCTCTGTGCTTTTCATGACGCTGAGATACGATGCTTTTCCATTCATCAGGTTTGTCAGCTTCTTTGGGCACGGGCAGAGGCTGGGAGACTTATCTCTGCTCTAAGTAGAGAAGCCAAGATCCACACTGCAGTGCACGCAGCCAATTTCCCTTTCTAGTTATCTGTGCAGAAAACGTACCACCAGAAGCGCACTGCCGTGATGAGCTCCTACAGACTGCCTTACTTGAAAGCAGCCTGCCACCTTCTTTACACAAGACACCTGAAAACATATTCCCAGGCAAAAGATACATTACTGTGAGCATACACTTACTCTGAGTAGGATGGTCCTTTTGTCTATTAAAAACAATAGAAGGTATCCAGCAACCAGAAATTGGCTGAGGGTTTGACTCACATAGGTAGCACAGTTCACTGCTGCCTGCAGAGACAAATGTTAAAATGATCAGACCTAAACAGCATCCATGAAAGCCAGCTCATCCTCAGTGGAAACAGACAAGCCCAAGTGATATAGATATATTTTTTCAAATGAGTGTTGTCAAGCAAATTCTTTACAAACCAGTTTTTATTAGGTATGTTTGCTTATATTATTTCAGGAGAATACAATAATATGAATACAGAGATAACCGTTAGCATATTTAAACAATTTACATTAGTGAGTAAATATTAGGTTGGGCTACATTTTTGATTAAGATGAACCAAGGCATTAAAACCCAAGCATTTGAAGTATTGGTCTGATTGATTTTGACTCTCAAAAGGAATTCTCAGATTCAAGAGACTGTTGACCGTTAGCAGGAAACAAGAAGGTCAGAGTAGAGCTGAGAAGCAACCTCTTTAGTCCCTTCTGTCCTTGATGAAATATAGATATGGCCTATCACAACAGGTATCTGTAGGAAACGTAGCTCCTTAAGAAAAAGGACAATCTCGAAGCTAAAAAATCCACACTTTCAGGTAACCCCCAAGCAGATCTGTTCTTGTAAAGTGCACCATGGCTTATGTCAGGGAACAGATTTGTTAACAACAACAATAACAAGAAAGTGCATGTCTGGTAAGTGGAAAGGAAAGAAAGTATTGGTTAAGTATGAGGAGAAGCAAAGGGAGAACCTGAAATGGTGGTAGCTGAAACACAGTATGTGGGAAAACAGTTTTTCATCATAACAACCAGACTTATGGCTCTGTGGGTTAATGTGTTGATTAGATTTCTGATTACCTAAGTTAAGATGGGTTGTATTACTGCACATCCGATAAACTTATCAGGGAAGCCCACAGCAGGCATTTAATTAAGCATCATTTTGTCTTAAACAACTGCAGAATTTGTGTAGACAGGATTCTCTACTGCATTGCACAGCTTCACACACATATCTCCAGTGACATCAAAGGGAGTTGAACTGAACTCAGAGTAGTGAAAGGGAGGCTTAGAGCCACTATTTTCATAATTTTGCACAATCACCTGCCCCTTCGCCTATAGCTCATACCTTTAAAACTTATCGAACTGATGAGAAAGGTCTTTGAAGGCCTTAGGTTCTCATTCAATTCAAGATCTTTATGCTATACTTTCTTTCAACAGAAATTTTGCCTGTGTGTGGCTGAACAACAACAAAAAAAGCAGATAAAGTACCACCAATGAATGTCCTCGCACCTTCTGGACCAGAACTTGGTCTGTTGGCTCCTTGGTTGCCCAGAGTTGATATAGTATGTGTTGCTGTCATTTCCCTCCCTATGTGACTAAAAAGTAGGAAGTGTGCACAACAAAACGGGGAAAAAAACCAAAGGTCAGCAAAGTGCTACTTGGAACAAAGTAAGTAAAAGCACAGGCTCTGAGTCTCCTGATGTGTCCTTATCACCTTTTTTAGATACCAGTAAACTGTGTTTCGTCGGGAGTACCAAATAATGTATTTTAAACTTATTTGCAAGCTTGCTGAGGATGGTATTTGAAGAATGAATCTGTTCAGCGTAAGGAAATTACAGTGGAGAAATTAGTTACAACATACTTGTAAATTGCTGACATTTTACAAAAACAAACAAACAGAAAACCATTGCAGACTTACTGGAATATTCTCCTTAAGAAAAAAAAAAAAGGGGTGAGTTATCAAACTCGGGATCACTATGAAAGTCTAAAGAAAGCTGCAATTAGAGATTTAGTGATGCAACACCCATATTAGCAGCTGACATGTTCAAAGTATTAATTAAGCCATTCAAAGCTTTTGTTAGAAAGGTATAAACATAACCATGCCTGTTTTACAGATAGGAAAAAAGGATCAAAAACATTAATCATTGTCATTACCTAACTTTACACTCATAAGCATGCAGCTCCAAGTTTTATTTTCATTCCTTTGGCTCATGCTTACCAGATGAGCTCCATTAAATTTATTCTGCATTCATGATTCCATCATCTCAATTCTGCGTGGATACAAAAGTAAATACATCAGTATCTTACAACCAGAAATATAAGAACTATTTTTATTTACACTCACACACACAGAGGACCGGCAGGACAGGGACATGGACAGACAGCAGGTAAGCTACCTAACTGTACAGTTAATACACAGAGCATGCTGTGGTATCTAAAGTGCAATAAAAAAAGAGTAATATCAAAATATAATATACAAGATTAAAAGCACATCAATGAGCAGGGAAGCCTGAAACCCATTTAACTAAATTCACAAGTTGGTCAAAAATACTTTCCTCATCTGTAAAAGGGACAGCTACACTCCTCTACTTCATCAGAGGGCCAAAAAGAGTGCAAAAGTAGAATTGTCATAGAAAACATATATGCAAGTAGAATACACTTAATGTATTTTCCCTGAATTCAACAGTCAGTCACTTGGTTTTTCTAAATGTAGTTGAAAGCACTCTCACTGTCCTGCCAGAAGTACATCAGATTTTCACTTGACTTCCTTTCCAAACAGCAGCAGGATGGAAGCTGTGAATTCCTATACACAAAACGAGACGCAATGAAAGCTTTCCTGAGAGTACACTGAAGTCAATGAGTTTACACAGAGAAACCAGTCACAGCAGGGTAAAAAGTAAGATGCAACTTCGTAACTGAACCTCCTTTAATACATGCTAGGTATATTTCCTTTTATAACTTGGAGGAGCTGCCATAAAAAGAAGCAGTTTAAGTAATCACAAAAGAAATAAAACTAGAATGAATGATGACACAGGTAAATCACATATTTAATTTGAAATTTAGTACTGGAACTGCCCGTACATATCTGAACCATCTAAGGGTGTGGAAAAGATTCTGTAAGAGCCATCACCCTATGAGAATGACTTTTTTTTTTTTAAGTACAGTTTTTGTTGCTCCCCTCTATCATATGCCTAAGTAAGTCCCAACTAAGCAACACCGCTCCTAAGAACAATTACAGCTGCTAGAAAATCTTCTAAAAAGCATTGTCTACACATACACACACAAAAAAAATTAAAAAAAAAAAATCCGTACTCTAGTGCTGGTCCTGCTGCAGCACTGAGCAATCATGAAATTCAACACCAGGGAAAAAGGAAAGTTCTTATGCGGCCAAAAGGTTCTTAGTATTATCATTCTTTATATACACGCACAAACTTTTTAATATATACACAGTGCAGCTGTTCTAACCTAGAAGTTAAACGTTTTAAAGAGGAAAAACACTCCTTTAAATAAAACAAGGAACTTGAAGAAGGCCCTATTTCAACAATTTTGTATTCCAGTCTAGAAGCACTGACATTATAGATTTAGACACATAGCAAGCACTTACATTCAGCCTCCTAAACCCAGATGTATCGATAAAGTTAAGTTAAAATCTTACAGGCACAAACGGAAGGCTAAGTTCTATCCTGATTCCTGATTTAGTCACTGATAAAAGAATTATATTTGTCAACATGTGGCACATCTGGAAGAGTTAGAGCCATGGACCGGATGGGGAGTAAATCAGGACAGAATTAGACCTCTTGAGCACACGGCTGTATGGCTGCCAGATGTGCTCTCTGTCAACAAACATAATCCCTTTCGAGTCATTGACTCCATCACCAGCAGAAGTGGCATTATTAGCCAATGCTGTGTATGCAGTTTCACTAATGTACTCCCTTGGTCTCAGGGATAAACATGTGCATAATCCTGCGCTGCACGACTCCCACACACTAAACAGGAGTCATGCAGATTGGTCAGACCACCCAAGCTGAAGGTCAAACAGTGCAACTTGTAAAATGTCCAGACTGCAAATCCCCTACTCATACTGGTAAGCAGTTTCCTTACTTCCAGTTCACTGAGTCAGTGAGTGGGTAACCACTTGCCAGAGGATTCATGGCAGGGCTTCAGAATAGCAGAGATACCTTTATCTTAAGAAACGTGAAGGGAATAGTTGAGACAGTAGTGATTGCCATAGGCTATGTGACAGGAAACCAGAGCAAAAGAGACAGAGAAGTCATAACTATAAATATCACAGTCATCTCACAGAACTGTCTCTGATGGATACCCCTGTCTCCAGGCTGCAGAAGATACTTGCAGAGCTTGTGTCACCTTCCATGTTCTGCGATTAGAGCAGCAATGATTCTTCTTTGGAAGACGATGACAGATCAGATGACCTTGCAATCTCTTTTCTAGTACATGGCTTGATATATGCTGCTTCTAATTTTCAATGGCTACATAATGCATAGGAAAAGAGCACTGAAGTTCCTCTACTCAACATGAATGAAAAGTAGAAAGCTGAAATCATAAATGAAGTTCAGAGTCCTCTACTGATAACCAAGCTAATCAATCAGCATTACATTTAAGCTATTGATGCCATCAGGACTATTCCTCCAGAAGAGTACCACCTCAGCCTGTCTAAAGATGACAAAATGTGACTCATGACCAAGTTATACAAGTATCACTTGCATTCCAAAACCAAAATATTACAATGCAAAAACCTTCTAACGAAGAAGCATGAGTTTAAAGCTTCTTGACTGGCCCTGCTACTTCTGTGGATGCATAGACTGAGACTGCCTTGCTAACTGATGAAGAATAAATAAATAAATAAAATCATAAGTAAGTGAATTAATGCTACCTGGAAATGACTTTTATGAGACATTAACAAATATTTTTAAAGGTGTATTATGCTAAAGTTAATGACAAACATTGTGAGATGGACCATCAAAACAAACCAAAACTTAGTGTGTTCAGTTGTCTGGCTTTGGAGATGGGAGATGTCTAAGTCTATAACATGACAACTACTCTTACACACATGAAGATGGCCTAGGTCCCACCAGAGATTACATAATGTCTTAGCTCATAAAAGGTCACCCCAGTACAACAGCCATGGGGTAAAGGTGAATTAGTCTCAAGCAGGTGAATTATGCTGATAGTTTTATTTAGTGGAATTTAATGGAAGAGTTTAACTTCAACAATGCTCTCAACAACAGAAGAGCAAGAACAACAGAAGAGCAAGCCTTACTGTTATAAGCCATTTGAGATTTCCTTACACATCAAATTTTTTAAAGTTCAATTCTAAACAAAGAATTTTTACAATTTCTCTTGATGAGAGAATTGTTCTTACTCCACGTGTGAAAATGTGTCGTATTCATTAAGAAATGCTACAAAACTTCCTAAAGCATGCCTTAAAATGGAGCTACACCCCTGACTCCTAAGTTGAATCTATAATGCATTATCGTTTCTGCACACTCTTCTGAAACAGTTGAACAGTTTAACTGGTTTACAGACAGCTAACTAGGGAGACAAACACACTGGGGTCTGGCCTACTCTGGATACACAGAGTGTCTTCTACTTTTAAAAAGACATATTTGTGGAGTTTCACAAGAACAGTGAAATATTACTGCCTGGTTTAGAACAAATTAGAAAGCTGCCGACCAACACAAGCAGCAATGATTTATACTGCTTTCCCACGGAAAGTTATTATTTTAATAGCTGGTATGAAATTTTCAGGACTATCTTTAAATTCTATAGGTTAAATACAGGTGTTTCACATGCAGATAAAGATCTACCCTGCTTTACATCTTCACTGGCCTATTGAGCTTTAGAACATTTTTTATTAGACAAATGACAACACCACTCTGCCATACATAAAAGAAATGCAAAGGGATTATTAGTCAGGGAAATCTTTAGCAAGCCAATACTTTCCTTGCTGCAGCTGTTTTCAGAATGGAAGTGATCATTACTCAGACTTGCCAGAATTCCTGAAGGGGTGGAAAGTCATTCACAGTTCAGCATTTTCTGCCTAGAGACTGCTGGAGTCATGATACACATGGAAAAATCAGCATATTACAAAGGTTACATAGGAGAAGAATTCTCAGCTGGACAAATAGGTAATTTTCATGGCACCTCCTTCCATATTACATAAGTGTTCCTAAAGTAACAGAACCTTTATATGATTTTTTTTTTGTGCTGCCTGAACAGTCACTATGCATTTTAACTTTAATATTGCATTTTATTGCAGAAAAATAAAATTAGTTCCTGTTGATAATGACAATAGCTATCTGGCAAGGAAAAATCCCTTCCAGGTCTGTGTAAATGGAAATAAGGATCATGCAATAGATGGGTATGTCTTTCCCTACACAATTAGATCAGATGATTGGTATGAGAAACAGCAGCACAGCAAGATAAAATGTATGCATAGAGAAATCACACTGGAGATCTGGAGTAACTTTGGACACTGCGCTCAGTTTTGCTTCTTCCTAGTACTTATCATGGAAAGGTGAAAAGGTTGGGGAAATACTAGAAAAATATCAGCCCTATATAGAATACTACCTCTGTGCACAACAGCAGCACTGCTGGCCATCATGAAAGGCACATATGACCTTCAGCCTTTAGCCTCTATAAAAACTGTCTAATTGATACTGAAGGATTTTTTTTTGGCAAACTCTAGGACTGAGACTAGTGCTTACTGTACAGTTTGAGTTATATTAGGGCTAGCAGCAGTCTTGTGTGAAAAAAACAAAAACCACAAAAACTTCATTGCACTAGGAACAACAGTGTTGTTGGCTTCATATGCTGCCTGCAATATCAGGTATTTAAAGAGAATCTTGAGTCTGAGAATTTTATACATAATCGGATTTCAAGCAACAAAATTAGAGAGAAAAAAAAGTAACAGTATTAGCCTCAGCTTATTTCTTCCTAATTTGCATCTAAGCAGCATCAAACAACAGAGCTGTTTATTTTAAAAAAAGCCTGTGCTATTTCATTGAATAAGATTACTAAAAGAAAATTAAAACCCCCTTGGGTTAGATGAATTCGGCCTGAAACTATCACAAATGAGCTTTACCCGTGAACCCGTGATTCAGGGACAGAACGTTTGCGATCACCAGCAGTGAGCTCAGCTTCCTCCATCTACAGCTCCCAGAGGCCCCCTGCTTCAAGCCAGGCCTACACACAGGCAGAGCAAAGCCGAGGGAATTTGTTTGCCTTGTGCATCTTACCGGAGTGCAGCTTTAATCTCCGAACGTTTGCAAACTCCTGGTTAATAACAACGGACCTTGTATCTTCTCCATCCCCTGACAGCCATTGTGTTTTATTGGGGTTATCAAAGCAGGATTACCTGGAGCTTATCAGCACAAAGCCACCTACACAACATTAAAAAACAAAAAACACAGATATTACTAGCATCATCTTGAACTAATAGCGATTTTTCCAACTAAGCATTCACATTTGTTTGCTTGCACTAAAAGCTGACTAACCTGCTGAAACAAGCCAATCCCACTATTCCAGCCTATGCTGCCCCACCTCTAACAGTACATAAGAAGATAACACAATTCTCCCCTTCAAATAACTTTCTGAAAGCACCAAAACCACTCATTTTATGGATTGGGGGAAAAAGTAAAGGCTTTAGCTGAGGGCGTTGCCTATTCCACCCCTTCCCGCCACTTCTCCTCAGAGAACCAGGCCGGGCCCCAACCCGACGCTAGGGGGCGCCATCTTGTCTTCTTTCCTCACCCCTTCCACAGGCCCTGAAGCACCACGGCGCCATCTTTTCCTTCCTCACGCCTGTCGTTTGCCCCATCCCGGGTCTGTGGTCCCATAACCAAGGCGGTGCCACCAGCAAAGACTCGTTGCTCTTGCCTGCCCTGAAGATATGCTAACGTGGAGCCAGGAAGATGAGTTTGTGGTGACTTACTGTTAAACTATCTCATGGTAATTCTGGGTGCTGCAAGTTACAGGGCCGTCCTGCAGGGAGGGTCAGGCTTGATAACATTGCTCAAGTGGCTTGTGAGGGAGACCAGGCTTTGGAGCATTACGTGCTTGCGGCCTGAGGGCTTTCAGCCCCACAAATTATACTATCATATTTTCTCTTGTTTCTTCTGACAGAAAACTTTCTGGGCCATGCAGTGTGCTTGCAGTTGTGACAGAAATGCCACTGGCTGCAGACCCGTGTCAGCCTCGGAGCTCTCCTCCGGCTCTGATGAGGTACGTGGTGGGGCTGGGACCTGGGGACCAGCTTTACCTCAGAGATGGCACCTACACGTTCTTATTTTCCAGTCTCTTCACTGACTGACTTTTTGCACCCCCCCCTTTTTTTTTTAAAGGGACTTCCCTGTGATCTGTTGCGTAAGAAGGATTTCAACCTGAGGTAAATGAGAGTGGATGTTTAAAATACCCATGGAAAAATTCACCTTTGCCAGGAGCGTGGTACTTTAAATACATAAATAAAAATAATAAATTCTAAATGCAGCAGTTTCTTTGCCACACAGCATGAGTTACTGGTGCTGTATTTTGCAGCATGTTCTTACATTCCTCTTAAGACCCTCTTTACCTTTATTTCTGTGCCAATCTGACAGGTCTTCTGTGCTTTATTAAGCTTTCCTGGCTGGAATTGATTTTTTTTTCTTTAAAAGTCTTTTCCCTGATCAAGGATTTTTCTGCATTAATGAAGCAGTATGTTCTTGTGTCTATAAATGGAACGGTATGTGCAACACAGCAAGTGAATGGGGAACAATAGAGAAACCTCTAAGAAAAATACCTCTTCTACTAGCAAAAGCATGGAAGTGAGAAATGTTTTGCAAAATCATCTGTGTATGGGCAGTACCTCACTAGACGTAGGTTACCGTAATATTTGTTTTATGACTTTTGTGTTGTAATTCAACAGCGAAGCAGTATAGCTTTCTTGCAATTATTAAGTTAGGACAATGTGATACTTAAAAGCATTTTTCATTTTCTGTGATTTTTTTAATCCTGCTTAGGTTTTCTGTTGGCAGTCCTATAAATGTTACTAGCAGTGCGGTGTTGCTGATCGTGTTAATTGCTCTATAGAACTTGTGTTGATGTGGTGAGCTTAGTTTTAATGTTAACACACACATCCATTCCCTGTTTCTGGCTTCCCACCAACGCATGGTAAAAGCTTGCTGAATATTTGGCTGCCCAAGTTTAACTCATTGGCAGTATTTTAAAGATATAATTCATGTCGGTACGATGAGACATTTGACCTTTTCCTTCAAAGAGACATTTAAAAAAAAAACCCCAAAAATAAACAGACCCCTTGTGCTAGATAGTTACAGTCGGAAAATCCTGAAGCCATCCCAGAGGATCACTAGTTCAGAGAGATGGCAGTACAGGACAATTAGATAAGAATTTGGTGGTTAGATGAAAGGAAGTGAGAACTCCTAAACCCTCACGGGAGCAGTACTAGCTGATCTACCATGAAATGCAAATGATCAAAATGAGTAAAATGTAAGTTTGTAGTAATTTTGCCTTCCTCGTTCTTCTTTTTGTCTGGAGGCAAAAAGATAACATTGTGCACTCGAGTAATTTATTTATTTAGTTTTTAAATTGAAGATTTATGTATGGTTCTAACTAGTCTATAGTAGCTACTTTACCCACAAGGTGCCATTAGAATTTTTTCCTTAAGGCATTTGTTTATGAAAGCAATTCTCATTTATGGCAAAAAGATGTGTCTGGGAGACTGAGTGTATTTGCTGATAAAGCAAACATACGGAATGCCTGGGAAGGTGGCAGTCTGAGGAGGAGGTCATCTCCTAACTTAAATTAATAAAACTTTCCAAGGGTCTGGTTCAGGTAAGGAGGACACCATGGTCAGAATGGTGGTTTTCCGATAGTGAAGCTAATGCCTTATGTTTTCAAATATGCTTATCCTGGAAAAAAAAACAAACAGCTACATCACTCCTGTGTTAATAGAGGAACATGATTTTCAGAACTAACAGTGTGCTGCCCTGGCAGTAATGCCTTTTGCCTAAAGCTGGGGTGGATTTTGCATAATGTGGTAGCTTTTGCAATGCTGCAGCCAGGTGAAAGTCTTCTGACTACCATGCATTTGAAAGAAGCCAACTTCTAATTTCTCTACTGAATGAAGTGTTGGAAACTTTAAGTGCTCATTTTGATGCGGGATGAAAACAAATATGAGACTTAAGTGCAAACATTCTGTGGGAACACCATAACAAGAGGACTGCTGTTTTTCAAACAGTAGAGTTTTTGGTAATTGTTTCCCTTCAGAGACTTGTTAGTAAAGCACAAGCACCTTTGTAGCCCTGTCCACAGCTGTGGGAGATGTGGCACAGCTGTGTTGCAGTGTTCCTAAGGATAGGATGCTGTACCACTGTAGGTCTTGCTGTGCAGCCCAGTGTGCCAAAGTTAACATAAATGTTTAGGCTAAGAGTTGTAATCTCATTGTTCTCAAGTTTTTCCTCATTCTTCCTCTCACTCCTCCATCCTTCTATGTTCTGCTAAGGATACATGTTTCTGTCTGAAGGAATCCTGCTGGCTTTGCCTCTACAGAAATAAGCCCAGCAAACTTGAGCAGGCAGTCGTCTGCAGTGTGGTACCTGCGAGTTGGGCTCTTTCTAGCTGAGGAAACTTGTGACCTGTGTCCTGTTTCCCTAGAGGCTCAGCTAAAGCTTTCTTTGTGGAAACTGCGTGTTTGAGCAAGCCTGTGAATGAACTGCTTGCACGGTAGGAAGCATCAGCTGAGGCATTGGACGAAGGACAGAGAAAGTGCTGATTGGTGCTGAAAGCCTATCTAGTTTCCTGGACTCCTGGGATGTTAGTGGGGTAGAATGAGGTCAAAATAGATTGTTATGTTTATATTTTAAAACCAGCAGAAATGTCCAGGAAGGTAGAAATTGAAGAAACAATATGATGGATGGAGAGCAGCAAGATTCATTTGTTGCACGAATTAGTGAATAAAGTAATTAAAGTTATATGACTGTACAGGCCCAGTGTACCTAATGGGACGCGTCCACTGGTTTTAAACTGCTTTTGGGTCATGCTTCTACAGAGCAGAACTGAGACTACTTCTGATGAAGTCAAGCATTTTTTAGAGTAATAAGCATGTACAAAATCTTTTCCTTGGGAGTCCTCCAGGAGGCAATAGGAATGCAGATGGAGCCTTAAAAGCATGGATATTGGGAAGGCCAGGTCATGTAACATGGGAGAATTGTATATGAGATCTTGAATACACATGTAATTATTAAAATGATTGTATACTTGCAAGAACGGGGGTAACGTTTGTAAATTAGTGTTTGGACAGTAGCTAGCACATTGGTCTGTATGCAAAACCTTATATATGATTAATAACAAATAGTAAACTTGCTTGAATAAAACAGCATCCTTCAAGGTGTGAATGACCAAAGCATCTTTGAAGATGTGCAGGATTTATATCATTACCCAGTTCTACCTAGTGACTGGGAGCAATGGAAATACTTTTGTTAACGTGCTGGTTATATGAAATCTTCTCTTTCTGTTCCTGGGTGACTAAGTAGTTCTTCTAGGTAAGACTTCTCTTAATGCCATCATAATTGTAGCATGGCTTATCCTGTTGTTTTGATGCTTTTTGCATTCTCTTCCTGCTCTAATTTTATGTGATAATGTTTACTGGGATTTGGGTGGCCAATTGTTTGGAAATGGATGACTCAGAATGGTGTAACTGTCACCAGCTATGTTAATATTTACAGAGCAATTAGCAGAATATCATGGTGTCCCGTCCCTCCTCTGCCTCCCCACCCCGTGTAAACACGGAAGCAACATGACAGCTGTTATTTATGTGTAGTCAAGCAAGATGGTTTATAGCTCTGTGGCATCCAGTGCTGAGTCCCAGAACTTGATTATGGGAGACTCAAGAATTCAAGGTGACTACCTGCTGTACTGAGCAGAGGTTTATGGAGGTGAATTTAAGAGGCAGAGCAACACATACCTTTTAAATAATGCTTCTTCCCAGGTAGGTCTTAGATCCTAAGCTACAGATGCAATAATTTCTTCCTTGTTCTACAGGTGGAGAAACTAAGGTACAGAACAGTGGTAAGTCCTGTCTGTCACTTTGGAGGATGGACAGGGAGAGCTGATAAAATAACTTGGATTTCTCAAGACTTAAATCTAATTCCCATGACTTCTCTAATGACATGGGAAATACGGTGGACAGTAGTTTCAGGCTCTTGCAACCTCCCCTCCGTATTTCAAAGGAGTTGTGTGAAATTTCAGATGGGTCCACACGCAGGTTGCTATACAGCATGCACAAACCCAGTTTTCTTAGATTCCTTTTGTGAATCTGTCACAAATAGTTCATGAGCTCCTTCCCTGCCCCCCAGAGAAGTGTGAACCACAGGATGGAAATTGCTGGTGTAGGAGTGTTGTTAGCCAAAGCTGTAAGGCCTGAAGTGTGAAGGAAAATGCGTTTGAAGGCAGGTTTGAACTTGCTAGATTAACCTGCTGCTTTGCTCTTCAGATAGTTTCACCTACTACTTTGCTCTTCAGATAGTTGCAGCTGGAGAAAAATCTCAAGTGAAATTGTTGTGGAATGTGTTTGACTTCAGGTCAGAAAAGGAAGCTCTGTCAGTTTTTGTTTGTGGATGCCGCTGTGTGGCTCCTGAAGGACCACAGGTGGTACAGGTTGGGGCAGTGGTGGGGGCCTTTATGTGGAGCAACTGTGTTGAGTTGAGGAGCCTCTGCCTTGTTGCAGGAGTCAAAACTGGGAGGAACTTAAATGGTGACAGGCAGGTACTGCCCTTAGTGTCCTGGTATGTTAGTAGGGGCCTTCAACTTATATTTAGGGACAGCTTGGGCAGGCTTTGCTGGTTCAGGGACCATCTCCCCAGTGGAAGCGCTGACAGAAAGCTGCTAGGCAAGTACCATCAGTGTGGGGTTTAAAAGAAAACAGTCTGTGGAGCCGTAGGATTGGAATTGGTGTTCTAAACCCATGCTTGGAGATGTGGGGTTGGGGAATGGGAAAAGGAGTGGACAATGCTATCTGAGCTTCACTGACTTTTTTTTTTTGTATGGAAGACTTTTATTTCTTTATGGTGGCTTTGTATTTCCTCGCAGGGACAAAGCCGGTATCTGAGTGGGACTGCTCTGCCTTGAGTACTTGTAGCCCTGGGGCTTCCAGCCAGTGCTGCAGTGCATAGTGTAGTCTAACCTCAGCACTCTTAAACAATAAAACTGAGCTAAGCCAGTCTAGCTCTGCCAGGAATCGGAGCTTCAGAAAAACGGTTTGCATTTAAAAGTGCCTTTGGGGTTCTCATGTTATGTTTCCCATAGATGGTTGATGGATATGCTGTGCTACTATATGCAAGCCTCTGGAGCTCTTGATCTCACCAACTAGACAGCCTATGTGGGCTTTCTGCTGCATGCCCGTGTGTTGTTAAAAACGCTTAGGGAGTTAGATTCCACTCCATGTAGGCGAAGTGATAGGAATTTTGATTATGAAATGGAAGAGGTAAGTTCATTTGAGCATAATTCCACGTTTTGCTCTTGAGACATAAGCATGTAGCTTGTAATCTTCTTTTGTTCTTTTGTTTTATGTGCAATAATCTAAAGATGTTTATAGAGTTTCAGTTCATTGCCAAGTACTTAAATCTATGATTAAGCATGTGTACAATGTAAATGGACATTTTTTTGAACCATGTGTTCCATAAAATATCAGTAGCACATACAGTGCTGTAGGTTCAGGGATTCATTGCATCTTTGGTCTTTAAAAATATTCTTGTTTAAAAAGCCATAATATTGCTTTTCACTTGATACTTAACTGCAGCTAGAAATGAGAGAAGGACATATGCACCGTGCTGTCTTATGGGCTTTTGGTTTGAATTTATTTTGTTCTTTTTGATTACTAAGAAACCTTGTTAGAATAAAAAGAAAATTTTCCCTGGTGAAAGAGTATTGAAGTTCCCTTAGCTGCAAGAAAGAACTAGTGTAGAGCCAGTCCAAAAGCAGGGCTTGTTCCATGGATGAAGTCTTTGTGTTTTATCCCTGCTACTAAGTGTCTAGATTCCTTTCTTATCGCAGAACAGCTGGTGCTGGAAGGGACCTGAATGGTCATCCAGTTCCAACCCCCTGCCGAGGGCAGGGATGCCACCCACCAGATCAGGTTACCCAAGGCATCCTGGCCTTGAACACCTCCAGGGCAGCCTGTGCCAGTGCCTACCACCACCTGAGTGAAGAATTTCCTCCTACCCTCTAATCTAAATGTCCCCTCTTTTAGTTTAAAGCCATTCCCCCTTATCCTTTCACCATCTGTCCATGTGAAAAGTCCCTCTCCATCTTTTTCATAAGCCCCCTTTAAGTACTGAGAGGCTGCTTTGAGGTCTTCTCTTCCCAAAGCCTTCTCTTCTCCAGGCTGAACATCCCCAGCTCTTTCAGCCTGTCTTCATAGGAGAGGTGCTCCAGCCCTCTGAGTATGCTTGTGGCCTCCTCTGGACCCGCTCTAACAGCCCCACATCCTTCTTGTGCTGGGGGCCTCAGACCTGGATGCAGCACTCCCAGTGGGGCCTCACGAGGGCAGAGCAGAGGGGCACAATCCCCTCCCTCCCCTCCTCTGTTGATGCAGCCCAGGATGCAGTTGCCCTTCTGGGCTGCAGGCACACACTGCTGGCTCATGTTGATCTCTTTGTCCACCAGAACCCCCAAGTCCTTCTCTGCAGGGCTGCTCTCAGTGAGTTCTTCTCCCAGTCTGTGCTCATATCTGGATTGCCCCAACCCAGGTGCAGCCCCTTGCACTTGTTGAACCTCGTTAGGTTCACGTGGGCCCACTTCTCAAGCTTGTCCAGGTCCCTGTGGATGGCTTCCCTTCCTTCTGTTGTATCGACTGCACCACTCGGCTTGGTGTCATCTGCAAACTTGCTGAGGGTGCACTTGATTCCATCATCCATGTTATTGATGAAGATATTGAAAAGCACCGGTCCCAGGACAGACCCCTGAGGGACACCACTTGTCACTGGCCTCCACCTGGACATGGAGCCAGTGACCACCACTCTTTCTCAATCAAGTCTGGGTATTTTTTTTAAGAATAAAGTGAGAAACTAGATTTTATTGGTTGGCACTACAGAAATCCAAGGAGGCAGGCAGCTGATGGCATTGACATTGCTGCGGTTTCGCTGCTGCTCTGTGATAGTTGCAGGCATTTTCTGCACCAGGGGAAGGCAGCAGCTTATATTTGTTACTTACTTTTATACTACATTTGTGTTCACGTGGGGAGGAGTTGACCTGCAAAGGATGTCTCAGAGTTTAACAGTTCCCTTCTGTGCTGAGGATGAAGCACCCTGGAAACTGTCAGATCTTGAAGCAGCTGATAAAATAATGACGGACGTGTAGCCACCTCAGGCATCTTGCTGAGCTGCATTCATGGGTTCTGTTCTGTGCAGAGAGTTGTTCCTGTTCCCAAACTGCAATATGCAAGACCATGGTCCAGAAAATCCTAATTTGTTGGTGGGATTTCCAATTCCAAGTTTGGTGATGAGAGGGCACAGATTTGCTAGAAAAGCACCATGTTCCTTTAGTTTGATACATTTCTGCTAGAAAATCTGGACTCTGTTCTTGTCTTCTCTCAGGCCCTTTCCAGGGCCTACAGCTGAGACCCCTCCTCACTCTAAACTTCCTCCCTGCTGTAACTGCAGTGAGGTTAAAGCTAGCCTCTTCAACTCTGCGGCTAGCAGAAGCTCAGAGGAATCCAGCTTCACAGAAGCAATTGTGATTACCCTATTACTTGTATGTCAACTGGTATCAATTAAGTGATTACAAGCTCATTCATCTCTGCATGCTTTGGGATGGACAAACTTTCAGTATTTCTTAGGGACAGAAATATGGAAGCAGCACGTTACAGTTGCAAGGATCACAGCATGACCCCTGTCATTTGGAGGCTGATCATACAAAGGAAGGTTGTGCACGCTTTAGCACCCTTCCTGACTGTACGCAGTAACACCACCATGTACAGTGTATGCACCTGGATCCTGTGTACCACTGAACACGAGTGAAGTATTGTTTGCAAGAAAATCTTTGTGAATTTATGACAAGAACCCAACCTAGAAATTGGAAGCTGTCTTTCTTTATTAGAGCTTACTGCTTTGTATCCAGAATTTGATTTCTTTTCTACAGAAACAAATTGATTTTTAAACACAGAAGTATATCAATGTATTCATTCACCCCTGATTTATTTGGATAAATGTGACACTTAAATTCCAGCCACCTTCAACCCTTTGCCCTTCTTATGGTAATTAATTCATACTTTGTTCCAGTACCACTCAGAACGGGCTTAATCAGTTGTGGGTGTTATCCCCAGCATCTGTGACGTTTGTGTAAAACCTGTAGGAGCTTGACGCTGTATGAAATTGCTCTCATTACACAGTTCATTTCGAGATTGTAAGTACCCATGCTGCTCAGAAAACAGGATTAGGGTGAAGTATTGTATTAACACACTTAATCCATAACTAAAATAATATTCATTACTCCTATCCTCTTTTAAAAGACAAATGTTTTATTTAAGCTGGGAATAACCTTTCTGAATAGGACTTAAATAGTTACAATATGAAATTGAAGTCCGTAATGAAAAGGATTAGTTGGAGCTTGTAATACACCAAGGTTATGTACCAGATAGAGGAGGCAGTGTCAGAGGTGTTGCCACTTTGTCGGAGTCGCTTCTCTGCAGCTGGCAAGGATAAAATTTTAACTCCTTTCTGAAAAGTTGTTCTGTGGTGTATGTCAGAGTGGTCCAAAAACCATCTTCCCAGGATATGTCTGAGTTACTTGCTAGTAAGGCACTAGTTTCTCAGACCCGCTGCCTGGCTGCTGGTATTTCCAGCCATGTCTGTGTTGTAGCCACGTTTTTTGGCTCACGGGCTGGGACTGAACTGGAGGACTCCAGAGCTCAAACAATGAGAGCCGACAGCTTCAGTGAACGAGCCAAGCTCCTGTCGTGGGTGGCTGTCACAATACACATGCTTTGCATGTTCGCTAGAGGATGGATGAAGAGCATTAGAGCAGTAATGCTGGGTTTTTCTCCATGCACAGAGGCTGTCTGTAGTCTCTGTCAAAATTACTTCTTCTAGGCTGGAAACAACCGTGGGATCTTTGTTGGTGAGCATGCCGTGGCAGGGTCATGCTGGTGACTGCCTTTAATTGAAGTGAACGCAAAATGGCTGCCTGCGTACAGCAGGGCTGCAGCATCGTGCAGAGAAAAGAAAGGCACAGCTGCTGTGTGCCTGCTTAACCTTGCAGCACTGAATTTGCTAAACTCATCGCATTGCTAGTCCAAATTATGAATAAAAGAGGAATTGTATTCTTTAGCAAAGTATTAAAATGTTTCTAGTCAGAGAATGCCTTTAATAGCCTTTGGATACCTCGGTTATCTGAGACAACAAGGTCCTGCTGAAGCAGAAGGAAGCTTCACGCTCTTCATTCTGCTTTGGGAATGTTTTTATGAAGCGCATTGTGGAAAGGCATGCACATATCTCTGGTTGGAGTTTGTAGCTATGGGATGATTGACTGGGCTGGGGGATGCTCCATGTTTATTGTCCGTTCTGCCTGATTCATGGTGAAGTTCTTCCTTCCTGCATATACTGAGCAGGGGATAAAAGAGAATCTCCCTGTTAAATATCTGTTTGGTATACCTGGATTCATTTTTACCCAACTTCACACACCTAAATGCTGTTTTTCCAAACTATGGCAGTACTGATAGGAGGGGATAATATGAGTAGAAAAACCTAAGGATTAGCAGAACAGGTGACAGAAGGAACGACAGTGAAGTAAAGTTACCATTTTGTACAGATCTTTGTTATATACACAAAGTTTTGCTGAATGTTGGTGCCTAGCACAGAACAAGAAAGAGGAATGGAGGGAAGGAAAAATCAAACAATTCTGCAAGACCTACTATTTTTTTTTCTTGTGAAAAAAGCATCAGCCGAGCAGCACAGGATCTGGTCTGGGTAAGGAACGGGCCTGGCCAGAGCTAATCCCTTGGTCAGATAAGTGAGACTTCACATTCTCTGCAGCTTCTTGTACCAGCAGGTAGAGGAGCCTTCTGTGTTTCTTTTTGGCTAGAGGATTTTGTGATGTAAGAACCATGGAAGATGGACATAGGGCCTTCAGAAGGTAGCTCTTCCCAATTTGTCAAGGACAGGTATCCAGGATGGTTCAGAAATGAAGTCCTGTCTCCCTCTGAGAGATCATTTCTGTACTTAGTGGTGGAATTAAGATCTCCTTTATTTTCTCGTTCACCAATTGCCTTTTTTTCCATCTCTGTGTTAGCATTGGTTTGAATTGATATTTAAGATGTGAAAATATTTTGCCATTTTTGGATAATTTTCTGTTAATGTGAAGCTGCTGTGGGAGAATGATCACGATTACGTATTTTAAAATGAGTTTTCAGTTGAAATTGATTTCAGAAACAAGGGATAAAAGGAGATGAGCACAATTTAAAAAAAAAAAACCTCAAGTATCAATGAGCCAAATATTTTGGTTAAAATGCATTAATCTTGTGTTCAGATCTCCTTTCTTGTGGAAAGTGGAGAGTGGTCATGTGGAAGAACTGTTCTCTCTTGCAGAATTTTCTACTCTTCTAGTAAGCTTTCGGGGATTGTTTAAACATGCTGTAGAATATCTGTCATTTTCTATTATCATTTTATAGGCATTTATATGTCATTTATGAAGAAGGTATTCAATTTCATCTATAATAAATTGTAAGGGTCTGCTTCATAAAGGATCTGTATGTGACTGCCAAAGATGTGGATTATCATGCAGTCCCCTTTAAATATCTTTCTGGGAAATCAGTGTAGCAAAAAATTTCTTGATAGGAATATGACTTTAACTGTGCTTGAGCATGGAAACAAACATAAGCTCTGCCAGCGAAACAGCCTGTGTAAAGTGAGTGCTGGTGTTTAGTCACTTGGTGTAGTTTCAGCCAGAATCGGAGTTTCTGATTACCATAATGAAAAGAGATTGTATAGGCTGCTTGCTTCCCGTTGTAGGACGATGAAAGCAGTGCCATGTCAAACATTTGTGATGAGCGAGCTTCAATTCATGAGTAAAAAGGCATGGGGTGATTTAGACCAGTGAGTAAGGATTAAAAGAAAATAAGGTGTTAAATGATCGGTGCCTTTTGGTTAAAGGGCAGCTGGGGGAACTGGCACCTTGAGGTGCTGTGTGGGTGGCTGTGCTGGGCCCCTCTGCCCTGGCTGGTGCCTGCAGGGCGCTGGGCACCGGGCTCAGGAGAGCGCAGCCTGCTGGGTTCCCTGTCCACAGCACTCAGCTGAAAGGCCAAGGCAGGCCCTTTGTGGGGTGAGACGGGAGTGTTTTGCTCACCCGCTGTTCTGAGCAGGCTACTACCAGGTTTTGGTCCTAGTTTTGGAGAGGGCAGGGGAACAGGCAAAGAAAGTTTGATTGTAGAGATTTCACGTAGCACAAGATGGCAGTAATGCTCTACTATTTTTACATTCACCATCCTGGAGTTGAACAGACACTAAGAGCTGCAGAATGCAAAGCTGAGACTTTTTGCCTCAGAGATAACTTCATCTGCATCCCCCCCCCCCCCCACACACACACACTTTGTTCCATTCTTCCTGTTTTTCCTTGAGGTCCAGGGGTGGGATAGAATGGGAAATGTGTGACCTGAGCCTCCTTCCTCAAACCCACGCAAACTGAATCCTGCTGAGGTTGGTACTGTACGAAAATCAGTTGCAATGTGCTCACCAACTCTCCAGTCACTGCTAGATCTCTGCTAGGTACAGGCCACATGGAGCCACACCAGAGGGGCTGAGATAGCACAGGGTGAGATCTGAGTACAGGAACCGTCAAATCATGCTGTGGTGTAAATCTAATTCTCTGTTACTTACTGCAGAAAAAAGGTGTTTTTCCTCTACCAAGCTCTCTTGTGGTCTTCTTCAGAACAAATCTAAATAATGACTTCTTGGGGCCTTATCTCAGAAATGGCCTTGTGTTGGCTGTAATCATGTAGCCTTGTTCTCAGCTGGAGCGTGCAGTTCTGCCTTGGTGTGTGCAGGCCAGGTCTGTGTCACGGGGGAGCTGCTCGCCACCTCTGGTGCCTTGTGGAGGTTAGCTGGGCAGACAGCTAACCACACGGCTGCTCGCTCCCTTCCCCCTGCAGTGAGATGAGGGAGAAAAGAGCAAGAACTCTTGGTTTGAGATAAGGGCAGCTTAATAAGAGGGGAAAAAGAAAAAGGAATTGGAAAAAAATAAACAAGTGATGCACAGTGCAATTGCTCACCACCTGCTGACTGATGGCCAGCCAGCTCCTGAGCAGCAGCAGTACCCCCTTGTCAGCTCCCCCCCATTAACTGTTCAGCACGATGCTGTGTAGTGTGGGACATCCCTTTGGGCAGCATGGGCCACCTGTCCTGGCTCTGTCCCCTCCCAGCTCCTTGTGCACCCCCAGCCTCCTCCTCGCTGGCAGGGGGTGTGAGAAGCTGGAAAGTCCTTGGCTTCATGTAAGCACTGCTCTGCAACAACTGAAACCTCAGGGTGTTATCTGCATTGTTCTCAGCCTAAATCCAAAACACAGCACCATGCCAGCTGCTAGGAGGAAAATTAACTCTGTCCCAGCCAAAACCAGGACATGCCTTTACCTTGTGTTGGCCTTTGCTCTGCCTTATCTTTCTGCTAATAACTCATTAATCGATTTCCATTATGGCCCTCTTCGTGAATTTGTCAATTCTGTGAAACAGCTGTTCAAACTGTTTTCATAGAAAATACGCTTTCATTCATTCAGAGAAAGTGTTTGCATTCCTGTCATGAATGGGTCTGGGATTACTTATTTGAAAAATATCTGCATGTTATATGGGGAGAGAGGTACCAGAGTGGTGGCCCCAGCCAGACACTAGACACTGCAGGAGAAACTCTTGGGACAATTTTGTGTCCTCTTTTTTTTCCTGTACAAATTTTACAGAAAGGTGGAGTACATCTGATCACAATAACGTTGCCCATTGTTTTCCATCCAAGCTACAACACAACATTGTGTTTAAAGCCCAGACGTGAGGCATCTTTGCCCATATTACTAGGACAGCAATGACGGTATTACAGTTTGTCCTGTTTCTCTGTAACCTTCCCTCCTACCCTCCGGCTATTTGGATCAAAGCCTTTCTGTTGGCAGTCAGTGAAGGGAGGTTTCTTGGGGTTAGGCTTAATCTCATTCCTCTCGATGAAGAAAGCCCAGTGTTCAGCAGCATGAGGCCCACCAGATGTCACTCTTGACTTGCGGGAGAAAGCTGTTTGAGAAATCCCCCATTCTTTCTGCCAAACTGCTTTTCCCTTTGCACACTGCTGTGATGCTACCTTGGTGTGGTTGTCATGTGTTCTGGTACAGCGTTTCTTTCAGCTGCGAGTATTGTGAGAGGAAAATGGAATGATGTTCCTGTGGTTGAGTGTGCAGCATGCTAGTGATTTTGAGGAACACGGATTTAGTAGTTTATGGAGATGACTTTTTCGAATGCGTCCACGCAGTGTTCGTGTGACAAAATGCCATGACTTGCAATGCATCTGTAATTTTTTTTTATTTGTCTCATTAACTTTCTAGGCAACTGATTACATTTCCACAGTTATTTTGGTACACTGGCAACAACAGCTAATTCTTGCTGTATTTTGCTATGTAGCACCTTCGAAACGTGGAAGTGATGCCACCCTCATCCTGGGCAGCATGTACTGAGGATTAGATTTTGGGTTTCTTGCCTTGGGACTTGTCACCAAGGGTTAGCAAAATGTGCCTGGGCAGCTAGGCAGTGGCAGTGTGTAATTCATCTGAAGAATTGCCAGCTGTCCTGCTGCATCCCACAGCCCTTTGCAGCTGGAAGGGTGCGAGAGGTCTGGGCTCTAGCATAGTGTTCTAGTTCTGCTGTGGGAGGCACAGCACTTTGTTGGACTCAGGCTGACTGGAAGAACATCTTACTCCTGATTTTTAAGATTTTGCTAGGTTCTGAGGAACTGGTGCACTTACTACTAGCTTACTTATGAGCTGCTCAATGCAGCCTGAAGCACTGCTTAGCCATAGACGATACGTGTCGAGTAATACCAAAGCCTGCACAGGTATTTTTGACATACATAAGTGCATCCATATGTGTTTTTTGTATATGGTAAGAAAGTTGCCCTGAAAAACAGACTGTAACTATTAAACATATGCTAAAGCTCAGAGTTTCCATTAATTTAATATATCATGCATTGCTGGAGAATATACTGTACTAGCAGGAGATTCCCTCACCTAAGCAGAAATTGGGATTTGGGGTCTCATATGTTTTGTATCACTTCCTTGTCTTGACTCCATTTTAAAAAGTATTGAAGTGCTTTTAGATAAGTTACTCCTCGTCTCCCCTCCAAGTAGCTTCGCAAATTGTTAGGTTCAAAATTAATAACATGGTCCTTGATTTGCCAAAATGTAATGGGAGAAAGAGACATTAGCACTCCAGGATGCGGAGTGGTTTTTGCTACCTGTGGGCTTCCCTCTTTGCTGTGTAGTGCATCTTGGGGGTGTTTCTGAAAGGAAACCCGTCCACGCAACTGGGTGTTCTGGGTCAGGACCTGTGTGGGGGGTCAGAAGCAGTGGTTTAAGCCACGAACCCGAGGAGCATCCATTGGGATGTACTGACTGTGGCATGAGCCAAAGCTTCCTGGGTCACCCAGGGGTGGCTGGCACATTTTCTCTGCAGGAGAAGACATGGAGGTTATTTATATCTGTGCCCCCGAGGAGCGTCATGCTGCAGTGTGCTTGGACATGCCAGACTGAGCTGCACGTGCCTACTGGCCAGCAGTTACTGGGAAGGTGTAGCAGCAGGGACTCCTGCACGCTCTTGGGAACATGCGGTCAGGTCAGTGGCTTGTTATTAGCTCGTATGGTGCTTATTATGTATTAATGCAACTGCCCACAGTGGGTATGTTAAGCTAGTAGGTATGGTATGTGCTGCTATATACACCTGCTAGAGGTTACAGCCACACCTTTGTGTGGCTGTGTGGGTGCATCCCAGGAAGTTTTTGTGCCAGGAAGTTTCAGGTGTGTGTGTAGTCCTTATTGCCTGGAGCTGTGGTTGGGTCGAGTCTTTCAGGTCTGAAAGGCAGCAGAGATTCGTTTTATTTCCTCACTGTGCGTTTGGCAGGCAGGCAGGACATATTCTGCTGTCCTCCCTCCATGAGTTGTGACTATCAGCTCCTAAAATGCTTGCACCACTCGTAGAATTTGTAATTATTTAGCATGTTGTTTGAATGACACCTTTTGTATATTAATTGTTGAGTCAGGGCAAATGGTGTGTTCATTCATGCATACGGACTTAAGCCTGCCTTCCACCAAAGCAATTAAACTCCAGAAACACAACTGTGGCATCAGTCAGCAATGTCAAAATTTGCTTGCGTAGCAGTGGATAAACTATTCTTTTCTCTTGTGACTTGTGCATGTGCTCTTTTTCTTCCTTTTGCGTGGTGTAGACTGAGAGCTGGATACTTGTCAAATGCTGTAACATGAAGTTAAACATTTGACTTGGGGAGAATGACACATTGACACTTTTCATAATAATTGCTTCCTACACTGGAAACCTCCAGCTGTTTTGGTGGAAATAACATGATGTGACTGTGACAATAATACAGTCCCAAAGCTTGTAGACTGAAAATAGAAGCTTATAGATCTGCTTTTAGTTGAAGGGTATGGTTTTTGACCTTTTTACTACTGATCATAAAGATGGTTAGAAATGAAAATTAAATGAATCCAAAGAAAATTCTTCCAGTTGTTGACATGCATACATAGGTGTTTGTTGGATGTGCTTATGAATGAGGTTTATTTTCATGTCTGTCCTGCAGTAAATGTCAGGAGTGCCCTTCAAAAAGGAATAGGTTTAGATTTTTTTTGCTTCGGAAAATCTAGATTGCAAAATCTGTATCCCAAGACCACCCTGTCAAGTCCTGATGTTACGCTAGCTTAGGCAGCAGAGGAATCTCAGATGCTCTTTCCCTTTGAGGAGTGTATGGCCAGTCCCAAGTTGAAGGGAAGGTCATCTGAAGGTAAGTCTGTGCGTGGACACCGATGGGGTAGACCTCCATTTCATGCACTTCCTATAAGTGAAATCACTGGTGTAAATAGCAGTCATTAAAGTTAGAGCTGAATGGGGAGTAATTATTTTTAATACATGAAACGTTAAAGATTGGATGGTAAGAATGCTCTTAATGAGACACATAAACTATTCTGTGAAGGGCTGAATATGGTAACTGTGTTTCATTATCTGTTTCTCTGGAATTAGTGCTTCTATCCCCCCCACAATAAAAACAGGATGAACATAAATCTGCTAAATCTTTAATGTCTCTAATGGCCTCTTGGTCATTTGCATTTCAGATCCTTCTTTGCACACTGTAGCAATTTGTGATCTTGGAATGCGCTGCTGATTAAGCTGAAGGTCCTGCTTATTATTATTTTTTCACCCCCATTCAGCTGTAGGATGCAACAGATAAGACTGCTGTGATATTTCTGGAGATTCACTGCTGAGATCTCAGCATCGAGAGGGTACAGGCTTTGCTAATTGTGTTCTAAAGGGAGTATGCATTTATGCATCTTTCTTTTTGATGACAGTGATTCACAGAATTCATTTAAAAAACAAAGCAAGGCATTTGTTGAAGATGGTAGAAAGGCAGATAGGCAGTACCTGTGGTCGTTGTTTATAGTACTCAGAAGATGGTCCCAGAAGTCCTGTCATGTAACTCAATTAAGAGGTGGATTAAAATCACTTGACTTCGATGTGTCTTGTAGGTGGTGGCAGAGCCACTGATGGAGCAACTGCCGAAGAGAACAACTCATGGGACTGAAGTATGTTGTTAAGCCGTGGTCTGATTTTTAGTCAGCTGGTAGGAATTGCAAGGTACAGGGACTTGAGTGGAACTTGGCCTTTGCGAATATGGCCCTTAAAAAGGGATCTGTTGGTAGAAGAAGTTACTTGCTCAGCCTGCGTCGTGCTGAGGTTAGTTGTGCCACTTCATCACTATAAATGGCAAATCCAGGAATAGTTTTATCTGTTGGTGAAGGTTAGTTACTTTAGTGTGTGTGTTTGTTCACAGTATCCTTCTAGTCTAGATTAAATTGTTAAGTTGCTATGAAGAAGACCTGGAAGGTAGTTCACTATGGTAATTGATTTATTTGGACTTCTGCCAGTCACCAGGGCATATATTGTGGTTTTCAGTAGTAGCTACTAGAAAGTCTCTTTTCTATTAGTCAACTGAGTATAAGGTGCCTTAAGGGCTATATTGTAGAAGGCCAACAAAACCCTGACCTACCATGACCACTTCTGTTAAAGCAGGAAACAAGGTTGCAAGCTGTGCATAAAAATGTGGTTATTTTACACCCTTGAAGCCTTCACCTTGTTCTAGGGATGCCAAACAGATATGGTGGTTGACAGTTTTTCTCCTAGGACAACAGTTTCTCAGTTTCTGGGCCATACCAGATCCTGACAGATCTGTCTTGGGAGCCCCTCCATATTATGTCTGCTTTTTCATGCTTCTGTGAGTATTGTTGAGGATTGCATCAGTTACACATCCAAAATAAATCCTCTGTTCTTACTGGAAGGTGGAAGTAGAAACTCTTCTGATTACTCATGTATAACCTGTAACTGGATACCAGATATCAGACTTGCTACTTGCAGTCTGAAGATCAAACAGGTGCTCTAATTGTACCCTCTAATTTCCTGCTTAAAAAAAATGAAATTAGTACTTCCCTGTCATGTAGAAATGACTTTGTTGTTTGCGACACAGTCATGCCAAAGTTGCAGCAGCTTTCTATGTTCAGATGCAGCATGTTGAAATGCAGTGCTGAGCTTACTCCAAAAGATACCTTGTCCCCCTCACCCTAAAGAAAGATTCTTGTTATTGACAGCCCAGCTGTCATTGTGGCTCCCAGTTATCATGAGTTGTTCAGGGAGCCACTGCAGGTAGGTTACACTGCAGGTAGGTTATTCAAGCTCCTTCCTGCCTGTAGTGGATCCAGGTGGGTATTAAGCTTGCCAGTTTGGTTTGTAGTGCATATGCTCCTGTCTGCTGTGGACAAAGACCAGGTGTCAGTGGCGGTTCTCAGCCTGAGCCCTGATTTCAGTGACAGGAAAGTGATAGGTCTGTTGGGCCCTGGTACGGATAGATGAGATGCCCTCAAGTGTGTCTGTTTTTCATCCTTAGAAAACTCAGAATTTTCTGTGTGATTGCTCATCTGCCTTGAGGGTTAGCTTTACTGTGGTGGGATAGAAACACATGTTGGCATCCCTATTGTTCAAGGCTATGTGGTGATCTGAACAGCACTGTTAATATGTTGGGATGCTGTAAAACTCGATTTGTTTCACTGGATCCATGTGCTGTAGATAAAAAATATATATATTTGGGTTGAAAGTGGCCCTCTGAGATTTGACCTAGATAAGGAGGGAAGCATTCCAGCAGAAATGGTGTAGTCATGGAGTAACTGGTGAGATGTCTGTGTTTTCTCACTGTAACTTATTCTGGTGGCTCTTATGTTGATTTAGGTGTCTTAATAGTACTCCAGCATGCCTTTTCCACTTATTTTAGATCTCTTCTGGCCTATAAGGTGCCTGTTTCTACACGATACAAACTTTGCTTGTAATCTGTGCAATATGGCTGTTTTGCACCTCCCACTGGATTTTTGCAAATCGTTTTCCTTGTGGTTGCAGTTCCCTGGGTACCAAGGGCTGTTCAGTATGTCAGCGGTTCAGGAGGTGTGCAGGTCAGCGGGGGGCTTGGTGACACCTTGTGTTCAGTGTGCTTCTTTCGTCTATGCGCCAGCAGGGATGGGCAGCACCTGGGGTACAGGAATGAGATATCAGAGATGATTTTGAGGCTGCTCTGAAGGCAAGAATGCTGGGCACTTGATGACAGTAGAGGTTTGTCGAGGTGTCTGGCTAGCAAGGGAGGATCTGGTAGTCCCTGGATGGCTATGGTTCCGTGCATTTCATCCCAGTTTAAATTTGAAGGACATTATGCATGCTTTCTCAAGCTGTAGGTCTTAGTTTGTGGTAACTTGAAAACTTGAAGGTGGACTTACTATGTAAGA
The DNA here is from genome assembly GCF_009769625.2 of Cygnus olor. NCBI lineage: Eukaryota > Metazoa > Chordata > Aves > Anseriformes > Anatidae > Cygnus > Cygnus olor. The sequence goes on along the minus strand of NC_049188.1, from coordinate 2,983,204 downwards.
AAACTTTGCTCTTTTTCCTCTCAGAAGATATATTCTATTCATATGTATGCCGAGGCGATCGGCTCCGGGGCAGACGCGTTCTGCAGCGGAGCGGGGGATCGGGACAGGCAGGGCTTTTTTTCCGACGTCGAGGCCGCTCGAGAGAGCCGCCAGGACCCGGCAGCCCCCGCGAGGGAGGCTGACGAGGCGTAGGCGGAGCCAGCAGCGCCCCCTCCCCGGCCGTTCAAAAGCAGCCCCTAGGGAGCGCGAGCGACCAGGAGCGCGGCGAACAGGGCGGGCAAACAGGGCGTGGCACGTCAGAAGGGTGGGCGCGGCAGTTTGCGCAGGAAGGGCGGAGAGGGCAGAGTTTCCCCCCGCCCATAAGAACAACATCTTTAACGGCTGTCGACTGCTAACTGGATTGCGATGGTCTTCACTAGGCAGAGCACTCTCACTAGAAAGTCTGTGGCCACCCAGACTGGCCGCCTGCTCAACAATGCGGCAGTTCAGGTCTCTGGGTGCAGGGACTGCCTGAGTCTGTTGCAGCCATCTGAGGGAGGCAGAGGCGCTGTGTGTGTGAGGTGCGAGCAGGTGGACGACCTGGTCCGCCTGGTGGCAGAACTCAAAGAGGAGGTGGAGAGGTTGAGGGCTATCAGGGAGTGTGAGCGGGAGATAGACTGGTGGAGTGACTCCCTGCAGGGCCTGAAGGAGAGGTACCGGGGTGAGACACCCCAAATGGGGATGGACCCCCTGCCCTGTCGCTGTCGGGCAGAGGGTGGCGACCTAGAAGTTGAGGAGGGATGGAGACAGGTCCCTGCTCGACCTTTCAGGCAACGCCCCCCCCTACCGGCCCCACCTTCCCAGGTCCCCTTACGCAACAGATTTGAGGCCCTGGAGCTTGAGAGGCCGGTGGGTGAGGACGAGGTAGAAAGTTTACCCAGGAGGATGCCTAGGGCGAGGAAGCCGACCCCATGCCTCAAGACTGCCTCCACCAAGAAAGACAGAAGGGTGATCGTAGTAGGCGACTCCCTTCTCAGGGGAACGGAGGGCCCTATTTGTCGACCTGACCCTACCCGTAGGGAAGTCTGCTGCCTCCCTGGGGCCAGGGTCAGGGATGTTGCCAGGAAGCTTCCCAACCTGGTCCGCCCCTCTGACTACTACCCTCTTTTGATAGTCCAGGCTGGCAGTGATGATATTGATGAGAGAAGCCTGAAGGCTATCAAACGGGACTTTAGGGGACTGGGACGGTTAGTGGCTGGAGTGGGAATACAGGTGGTGTTTTCATCTATCCCTGCAGTAGCAGGGAGGGGTACCGAGAGGACACGGAAAGCCCACCTGATTAACACGTGGCTCAGAGGCTGGTGCCAACACAGAAATTTTGTTTTTTTTGACCATGGGGCGCTTTACTCGGCACCCGGCCTGATGGCCGCAGACGGGTCCCTATCTCTAAGGGGAAAACGGATCCTAGCCCAGGAGCTAGCAGGGCTCGTTGAGAGGGCTTTAAACTAGGAAAGAAGGGGGATGGGGCTGAAAGAAGGCCTGTTGGAGCTGTGCCAGGGGGAACAATGGCAGAGCCGGGGAAGATGGCAATGGCCCAGCTGAAGTGCATCTACACTAATGCGCGCAGCATGGGCAACAAACAGGATGAGCTGGAAGCCATCGTGCAGCGGGAAGGCTATGACTTGGTTGCCATCATGGAAACATGGTGGGACCACTCTCATGACTGGAGTGCTGCAATGTCTGGCTATAGGCTCTTCAGAAGGGACAGGCAGCACAGAAGGGGTGGTGGTGTGGCTCTCTATATTAGAGTGTGTTTAGATGCTCAGGAACTTGAGGTTGGGAATGATAAGGTTGAGTCCCTATGGGTTAGGATCAGAGGGAAGGCCAACAAGGCAAGCATCCTGGTGGGAGTCTGTTATAGACCGCCGAACCAGGATGAGGAGATGGATGAGGAGTTCTACAGGTAGCTGGCAGAAGCTGCGAAATCGTCAGCGCTTGTTCTCGTGGGGGACTTCAACTTCCCAGACATATCCTGGAAGCACAACACAGCCCAGAGAAAGCAGTCTAGGAAGTTTCTGGAGAGCGTGGAAGATAGCTTCCTGATGCAGCTGGTTAGAGAGCCTACCAGGGGAGGTGCCCCGCTAGACCTTCTGTTCACGAACAGTGACGGTCTGGTGGGAGATGTGGTGGTTGGGAGCTGTCTTGGGCAGAGTGACCACGAAATGGTTCAGTTCTCTATTCTTGGCGAAGTCAGGAAGGGGACCAGTAAAACCGCTGTCTTGGACTTCCGGAGGGCTGACTTTAAGCTGTTCAGGTCACTGGTTGGCAGAGTCCCTTGGGAGGAGGTTCTGAAGGGCAAAGGAGTCCAGGAAGGCTGGGCGCTCCTCAGGAAGGAAATCTTAACGGCTCAGGAGCGGTCTGTCCCCACGTGCCCAAAGACGAACCGACGCGGAACTAGACCGGCCTGGCTGAGCAGAGAGTTGTGGCTCGAGCTTAGGAGAAAAAGGAGGGTTTATAATCTTTGGAAAAGAGGGCGGGCTACTCAGGAGGACTATAAGGATGTTGCGAGGCTGTGCAGGGCCAAAATTAGAAAGGCCAAAACTCGTCTGGAGCTCAATCTGGCTACTGCCGTTAAAGATAACAAAAAACGTTTTTACAAATACATCAACGCAAAAAGGAGGACTAAGGAGAATCTCCATCCTTTACTGGATGCGGGGGGAAACTTAGTTACAAAAGATGAGGAAAAGGCTGAGGTGCTCAATGCTTTCTTTGCCTCAGTCTTTAGTGGCAAGACCGGTTGTTCTCTGGATACCTGGTACCCTGAGCTGGTGGAAGGGGATGGGGAGCAGGATGTGGCCCTCGCTATCCATGAAGAAATGGTTGGCGACCTGCTACGGAGCTTGGATGTACGCAAGTCGATGGGGCCGGATGGGATCCACCCGAGGGTACTGACAGAACTGGCGGAGGAGCTGGCCAAGCCGCTTTCCATTATTTATCGGCAGTCCTGGCTATCAGGGGAGGTTCCAGTTGACTGGAGGCTAGCAAACGTGACGCCCATCTACAAGAAGGGCCGGAGGGTAGACCCGGGGAACTATAGGCCTGTTAGTTTGACCTCGGTGCCAGGGAAGCTCATGGAGCAGATTATCTTCAGTGTCATCACGCGGCACTTGCAGGGCAACCAGGCGATCAGGCCCAGTCAGCATGGGTTTATGAAAGGTAGGTCCTGCTTGACGAACCTGATCTCCTTCTATGACCAAGTGACGCGCTTGGTGGATGAGGGGAAGGCTGTGGATGTGGTCTACCTTGACTTCAGTAAGGCTTTTGACACCGTTCCCCACAACATTCTCCTCAAGAAACTGGCTGCTCGTGGCTTGGACTGGCGTACGCTTTGTTGGGTTAAAAACTGGCTGGATGGCCGGGCCCAAAGAGTTGTGGTGAATGGAGCCAAATCCAGTTGGAGGCCGGTTACTAGTGGAGTCCCCCAGGGCTCAGTGCTGGGGCCGGTCCTCTTTAATATCTTTATCGATGACCTGGACGAGGGGATCGAGTGCACCCTCAGTAAGTTTGCAGATGACACCAAGTTAGGTGCATGTGTCGATCTGCTCGAGGGAAAGAAGGCTCTGCAGGAAGATCTGGATAGGCTGGACCGATGGGCTGAGGTCAACTGCATGAAGTTCAACAAGGCCAAGTGCCGGGTCCTGCACCTGGGGCGCAACAACCCCAAGCAGAGTTACAGGCTGGGAGATGAGTGGCTGGAAAGCTGCCTGGCGGAGAAGGACCTGGGAGTACTGGTTGATAGTTGGCTGAATATGAGCCAGCAGTGTGCTCAGGTGGCCAAGAAGGCCAACAGCATCCTGGCTTGCATAAGAAGCAGTGTGGCCAGCACGTCTAAGGAGGTGATTGTCCCCCTGTACTCGGCTCTGGTGAGGCCGCACCTCGAGTACTGTGTTCAGTTTTGGGCCCCTCGCTACAAGAAGGACATGGAGGTGCTCGAGAGAGTCCAGAGAAGGGCGACGAGGCTGGTGAGGGGTCTGGAGAACAAGTCTTACGAGGAGCGGCTGAGGGAGCTGGGCTTGTTCAGCCTGGAGAAGAGGAGGCGCAGGGGAGACCTCATCGCTCTCTATAGGTACCTTAAAGGAGGCTGTAGAGAGGTGGGGGTTGGTCTGTTCTCCCATGTGCCTGGTGACAGGACAAGGGGGAATGGGCTAAAGTTGCGCCAGGGGAGGTTTAGGTTGGATATTAGGAAGAACTTCTTTACTGAAAGGGTTGTTAGGCATTGGAATGGGCTGCCCAGGGAGGTGGTTGAGTCGCCATCCCTGGAGGTCTTTAAAAGACGTTTAGATGTAGCCCTTAGTGATATGGTTTAGTGGAGGACTTGTTGGTGTTAGGGCAGAGGTTGGACTGGGTGATCTTGGAGGTCTCTTCCAACCTAGACGATTCTGTGATTCTGTGATTCTGTATGTATATTTATAAAAATAAATAAATGGGGCCCAAAGCACTGTCAGGTAGTGCTGGCTGAACTTGCATGCCTGCTTTGGTTAAATGTAATCATTTGCTCTTTATAAATTGTTCTTCACATCTGAACATCAGTACAGGTTGAACAGTAACCATTTAGCAACGCAAATCCAAGAGTTCCCTAAATTTTTCTGGCTAAATTTTTACTGATGGCGGGATTTCTAGCTTGACCATAAATCATCTATTTTTCATGTTTTTTTGTCTGTCTTTGTAATAACGTGTTCTTGACATACTGTACTCCGTAGCTCAGTGCTGAAGACAGACTCTTCATTATTATTGAGCAGCGATATTCTAGAGAGTTTTTTGAGGTAGTACATCTTGCTCAATCTGTTAAACTAAGGCCTTCAGCATGCCTTACCAAACTAGTCACATCATTTTTTCATCCCTCTTTCTAGTTTGTAGTTGGTGACTTATATCATCCATCGACACCATAAATCCTCATTCGAACAGTCCAATTTACATATTGCTACGATCACACTGAAAGTTCTAATAAATTTCCGTCTGTGGCAGAAAGCTCTTTGAATAACGGCTCTGTCTAAAACTGTCATTTTAGTACCCACGAGCTTGTCATCTTCCTGGAGCTTATTACTCCAGTTTTAACAGTACCCTGCAACTGATGTCCTGCCTGCACGTTTCTCAGTTAAAGGCCTGTGAAGTTCCGTTGTCTGTGGTGCTGCTACTAGTGCTGCCAGTCCTCTGGGTTTTCTGTAAGCAAACAGACAGCCTTCACCAGTGCTAGACTAGGTGCTGGCCACCTGCTTCCACGTCTGTTTTGTTGTTCCTTCAAAGCAGTGGGCGAGAGTCTTCAAGAACCATCTCTCAGGAGTGAGCTTTTGCTTTTGATGTACATGTAGCTTATTGCTCTTCTGGAGTGGCATATCACTTACAAAGGGTGCCTGATCCAGGCGTCTCTGTGAGGCTATGTGTAGGCCTATTTTCTGTAACAACTCTTTCAATTTAATGTTTACACATTTTTTGTGTTGAAGAGTATAGAAATACTGGTGATGAGGGGAAATCGTTGGATGCACACAAGCTGATGCATTGTTTGGGTTACGGTTTGCATTAGCAAGGGAAAGAGGTACGAGGAGCTAAAAGTTGGTATTTGAGGTTATTGAAACTGCACGAGGAAACAGCATTTACCTGAGAATTTGTGCGTGACGGGCGGTTGTTACATGTTCCCTTTTTAAGTCAAATGCACTGTATTTGCAATTATTGTACAGAATCCATTGTAAATAGCTGTTTGCTCTTTAATTTATTTCTCTTGCAAGTATGCAATTTATCTTAGACACCTTTCCTCTTTGGTCTTCGTGTTCATTCTTTCTTGTCACATCCAGATGTGCTTCATGCCCACTGACTTGAATAGTAAGGAGAACAGAGAAAATTCGTTTTGGAGCAATCCATTGCACTGGGATTGTTTGTGAAGACAAACCTCTTGGATATAATAGATAAGTTGAAGTCTTTCTTTTCCTGTTAGTGTCCTAGATAGCCTATCTACTCTTCAGCCAGAAAAAAGAGGCTATTCTCATCTGTAGAAGGAACTCAGTCTTTGAATGGATCGATAGACAGCATAATGAAAATGGATGTGACAAAGGACAGGATGCACTTTTTGCTACAGGGCTGATAAGATCCCTCATGCGGAAGTGTAGTATTTGAAATGGTACGGAGGATATTTGTTTGCATGTGGAGTATAAATGCTACTTCAACATAGTGGTAATTTTAGAGCTAAACAGTTTACAGTCTGATGAGAGATTTTGGCATTTTTTTTTGTTTTAGGCTTTGTTTTAGGTTTGTTTCTCTTGCTCAGAGAAAAACTGGTTCAAGACCCTGCTCAAGGTGGATGAAAGCAGCAGCTGTAATTGGATTTTGGGTTTCCTGTGTTTCACATCAGTGTCTTGTCTGGGAGGATTTAGAGAAAGGCTTCTCTTCTGCTCTTTCTCATGTTTCCAGCTTTTGTTTTAATGCACAGTGAAACCAAATGTCAAACTCTCATCCTTCCTTAAAGAATGAATATTTTGCTTTCTAGCTTTTCTTGTAAATGGTGGTGTTTAGGACCAGCCAGTAGTGACTTGCACCTCTCACCAAAGACCACTTTTGGTGTTGGGTCTGACCCAGTTTCCAGTGAAGTTGCAGTAAACTTGGCCTAGGAAGCCTAATAAGAAAAAATGTGCAATATGCTGGGGAAATGAGTGTTGTGTTGAAGACAGGGAATCTGTACATTCAGCCTGCTTGCTTCCTGATTGCTGTCCCCAAATAGAAAGTGGATGTGTGCTTTCATATGTGATGAAAGTAGGCAATTTGGTCGGCTAATACCGAGTGTGGCACTAAGGCATGTGCAGCGATGGGAATTGGTAGCTCAGGTTGATGGTTGGGCTTGGTGATCTCAAAGGTCTTTTCTAACCTAGATGATTCTGTCATTCTATAAATACAGTGGGTTTTAATGGATTTAAGAAAAGAGGAAAATGAGTTGTAGAACTGTGATTGCAGGGCTGGACTGAGCAAGCGTGGAATTTTTGTCTGTTTATTTGTTTAGTTGTTAACTTAAAATTTAGGAAAACCTTTTCTGGCTAGGACTGTTTACTTCCTAAAATACAAGCTCTCTGGATTACAAGTATGTATGTTTTACCTTGAGAATTGGTTTTGACATCCTTTTCAGATATTTTGCATACGTGTATTTCCCTTAAACCATTTTTGTATCTACCTGAGTGGGCAGGTTAAAGGTGCTTTTTGGGTAGGTACATTGCAACAGCAAAGCACGGCAAGTTCAAGCCCTGGTGCAGGGATGGAGTTGCCTGAAGTGACCAGTGCGCGTGTGAGTGCCTAGCTCATGTGTCGTGATGGATTTGTAGGTCACAAAATTAAAAAAATAAATCTGCTGCAGTGTTGCTTAACATATTTGTGTAATAGTCTGTTCTTCTAATAATAGGTAATAAGGGTCATCTGATTATTAAACACTTGCACAGGCTGCCATCTGAGCTCTGTGTGAAATTGCAGAACCGTGGCCAAATCCTTCATGTTATTCAGGTGCTCAAGTCTTGTTGATTAGGAATTCATTGATTTCAGTGGGAGTGAGGTGATTTCAGTAGTTTTGCCTCTCCCTCCTGATCAGAAAATGTCTAGCTGAGCATGTGAATGGTCTCACTGATATTTTAATGATGCCTTGTTGGAAATTAGGTGCAAATCCACTTTTGGACAGACAGCGAGTGATTTCTGAGGCTTTTTGCACATTCATTTGAGAGGGCCTGATTTTTCCCTTCCTTCCCCCATATCTTGAAAATAAGTCCTCCCTAATGCTCAAGTTGAGTACTTCTATATCAAGTGTCAGTTTGGAAAATTGTATTTAGTTTCACTGTTTATTATTTATAAAGTATGGATGTAAACACCGCATACAGAGTGGTGATACATTAACGGTACCCAGACTGAAAAATATAATTTTTTTTACAATATTATATTCTAGGTACAATAAGGTAGAAAGCAAGTCTGGAAAATACCAAGGAAGGAGAAAAACATCTCCCATCTGTTCATCTGCTGTTCTCTGCCACTAGGTATTGTTTTTTGAGTGGGACGTAGGGTTTTATATCCTAGATGTAAGTAAAGCAAACTGCCTCCCTGTAAGGTATCTACTGCAGTTTGTTACCCCATGCAGCATTGCAGTGATTTCTGTACCTCCCTTGTACAAGAACATGCTGAGTTGCTGGAGCACAGTCAGGCTGGCAGGTGGCTGCACAGTGCCTAATTACAAAAGGGTAACGTGGGTTTCTGTCATATGTATATGTGAACATAAATCAGGCAGGAGATGAAAAATATTCTTTGTCCAAGTTGGGCAGCAAAACAGGAAGAACTAGCAATGACTTTTCTGGAACTTTCCCACTAACTTCACTAGACTCTTCGGGATATGTGGTGTGTTGTTCTATTGAGCTTCTTGCATCAGATGTGGAAGAAGTCAGACTTGCAACTCATGACCTAAATCAGGGTGCAGACAGAGGTGTGAATTACTCTCCTGTCTCACGTGTCTGTTCAGCTAGTACTTAAAAGGATTGGGTCTAGAAGAAATTTGATTTTGGTTACCCTTCTCCTATTAGGGGCAAAATACAGATATCAACTAAGTCAGTACTGCAGACGTGGAAGGAGATGTTACCGTTGTTCAGCTTTGAGAGATATGTCTCAGTCCAGTTTAACTGAGTTTATGACATACCTGCTTTGAGGTCGGGGGATATCAATGAATTGTCTGCAAACTCTTCTTGTTTGTTCACTATTTTTTTTTTTAAGCAGAAAAGTTGCAGAACATGAAGCTAGATTGTTGTTTTGCTTCAGCTTTTTATATTAGGAAAGGCAGTCTCTGACCTACAAATTCCTGTGTCAAATTCATGGTTTAGTGGACTGTTCCCAGTTAGAATTCTAGGTTTTTGTTTATTTCTGTGATATTGGTAGTTTGAAATTCCAGTGGAGCTTGGACATTGCTTGCTCTGGGTGCTGAACACAACACACAGACCTGCTGCCAGACAGCTGCAGTCCAACGTCCAGGACAGGCAGAGGACTGGAGCCTGTAGCTGACTGGACACAGGCCCCAAGTCCAGCATCCAATGCAGTGGGGTATGTTGCCTCCCTGTCTAAATACTTGTGTTTAATACAGTCGTTGACAAGTGAAAAATCTGCTGTACAAAAACACTGCTATAGAAAATAGGTTGGTTGTCAGTGCCCCCAGTGCTACGCACTTGCTAGACTTGAAGGGATGGTCTGTCTTCAAGCAGCCTGTGTCCCTGGTGCAAGTACAAAGCCAGCTGACGTTCCCACACTCACTTTGCTTCTAGCTTTGTGCAAGACAAACCAGACTCTGCCTGCACGATAAAGAGGGGAAGAAGAAGAGGTGTGTGAGAGAGAGAATCTTACTGTAGGTTTGCAAGTGGATATATGGAATTTGGACTGTGCTGGTGAATTGGAGAATAGGATGGATGTGAGTGGCACCCTTGATGCTGAGGCATTTGGCAGAGCTGCTGGCATTTGTTATTTTTGGTGAAACACGTAGCCTCTGAGGGGTCTGAGAGCTGTTTTATTTCAGGTCGGATTGTGGCACTGACAGTGCTAAGGAATATTTGTCTTCTGCTTTTCATCTGAGACTAACTGATGAACAAATTAATATACTTTCAGTGTGAAGTGGGAACTGAATTATTTATCTTTGTCTTTTTTGGATAAAGACATGTAAGTTATGAATAAACATTGATGAGAACTTCTGGTTGGTGTAAAGTCAATAACTGACTGAAGTACTGGAGCTAGATATTTCAATGGTATGCCTTGACTAGCTGGAGTGTGTGTGTTTTAGGCATAAGTTCATGAATACCTCCAAGTACCTATTAAATTGCAAAGCCTAACTGAATTTATTTGACCCAGGGACTTGCAGAGGAGTACTTCTGCCTACAGGAAAGCCGCTGTTGTACACAAAGATTGTAAAATCACCATGGAGCAACCTACCTTTGTTTTTTAAACCCAGACGTCAGGATGGCAGGATACACGTGTTTTGTTTTTTTTTCTTTCCCATTTGTTTGTCATTAAAAAGAGAGAAAAAGTACCAGCAAGTACTCTTATGTGTGTACTTCCAAAGGTAAAGAGGAAGTTAAGGCCATTTCCCCCCACATATGTGAAAAGAATAAAGTATGAGATCCTTTGGTATGTCATGCTGTATTTATGTTGTAGTTCAGAAGGACAATACCAAGCTGTAGCAGAAAGCCCTGTCCTGTTCAAAGGGAGTGCAAATGGAGAAGAAATACAGTGCTGTGGTCTAGAGCTGCACTTAGGCCTGTCACAGGTGCTCTGGGAGACCTTGAGGAAGTCCTGATGGAAGTTTCTGTCTCAGCTTCCTACCTCTAGTTCTGCTGTTGTCTGTTCAGGCTGTAAATATTCAGAGAATGTTCTGTCTTGAGATATGTACAGCAACTAGCACATAGGGTCTTGCTCTCAGGGCACTGTGGCAATATGAATAATAATCCTTAGCCAAGGAAGCAAGGCACGTTTTCCCTTTACAGCGTAATAGCACTTTAAATTCTTCTGCTGTCCTTGGTTGTGTGTATGCCGACTCAGCAACATACGGAGACACTGCAGAAATTTTTACGTATGCTATGGGTTTGTGACTGTGCTTCCATAGCCATGTAAATCAGAAATAACTCCACTGAAATCAGTGTTTTATGTACTGGCATATAACTGTGGGAGAGAAGAAAGGATTTATTTTGAAAAATGGGAACAGCAGCTTGCTTAACGTTTTCCTTGCATTAAAAAAAAAAAAACAAAATGCATTGATGATGTTTTCCTAATGGGCTCTAAAGACTCAGCCCTTAAAATAAGCAGATTCATGAATAAAAGAATTGTTCCTGGTAAGGAAAAACTGCCAAAAAAAATATGCTTAATTTATGGCACTAAGAAAGAAATACTCATGTAATAGATGAGTTAATTTTGCCATTTGATTATGCAGCTAAAGTTATGGGTGTTATAATCTTAAAATTGTTTCCAGTTTATTTTGTTTCCCTCCTGCGTCATATAAATACTGCAAAGTAGTTTAAAATGGATGTGTGCTGTGTAAGGAAAACTTCCCTTTGGTGTGTATCACGTTAACTTGCACAATGCCACGTGAATGCAGTCGCCAATCAAACACACGTCAGCTACCAGCAAGCTGACCTCGCCGTGCTGGTTGTCTGCTCTCATTAGGTGGTGTGGATAATGGGAGTAAGGCAGAGGCTGTACTATCTGGACAGGTGTCCTTGCAACACGTTTCTCTAAGACACTCCTCTTAATTATAAAATAAGAATGTTCTTCTGTGTTGTTTTCCCCTATCCAATGACTTTTCTTTCTTTTGCAAGGGCTCAGGGTTGCTTCAAAGCTTTGTGTGTTCTGCTGAGGACTCTGAGCAGTCAGCATGAGCTCCTGGGTGGCCCAAGAGAGTGAATGAGGGAGTCTGCACTCATTTTGAAATCAGAAGAACAGGGAATTTGGACCAACAGATTTCACAATGGTTGTATAAAACTGACTGAGAAAACAAGATGCCTAGCTGGGAGCTACTCTCTTCACTGTAATTACCTGGGTTTGTTGTAAAATTCAAGTGCAGGGGTTCTTTGCCAGTGATTTGAAGGAGCCTCAGGTACTACGATGTGCTGATTACCCCCGAGTACTGACATTATTTTACTGTAATGTAGTTCTTAAAACATGCAACAACAGATTATCTCAATTTATCAGCTGTGGAAGTGGTCAGAGAAGGAGGAACTGGTGGCCTTCCTGAGGTTTAAAAGGCAAATTCTAAGGCAGAATTGAGAGATTCAGTTCCCAGGTAGTGCTCTATCCATGAGGCAGCAGCTCCAGTTGAATTCTGATGTCTAATGTTGTCTAAAATTCAGTGTATTCTTATTATAGAGCAAATAATATCTTCTCAGTTAAGACTGCTGCCAAAAACTGCTTGAAACTGAAGTGATTTAAGTTTCTTGTTTCTTCCAGGGAGTAATGTGGGTGCAGGTTTCTAGAAGCATGCTAGTTTTGTGAAGTGGAATAGGATCGAAGCTGCGACTTAAACTTGGGTTTTGGTCTCTCAGGTCTGTTAAGCATCACTTGAGAAGCCGTTCCTAAAAGCTCTGAGATGTCGACACTAGAATGTGTCTAGTTCTAGTTCCCTGCCTGCCTGCCAGCTAGTTCACTTCTGCATCATCTTCTGCCCAGGACTGATGGCAAGTTCCCGGGCTCTGGGATGCCCTGGCTGATAGGGCGATGAGAGGTGTGGGTTTTAACCTCCCTCCAGCAAAGGAGGAAACTGAAACTGGACCTCCTACCTCCTGAGCACGAGGGCTTTGGGTGAGAGGGGGATGCCACTACACCCCAGGTCAGCCTTGTTTCAGAGGGAAGATTGACAGCTCACTGCTTTTCAGTAAAACAATCTGCAAGTGCACAGCTTGTCAAGATGTTGCCAGGTGTGTGAACACTACAAGAGAAAGAAAATGGATTCCTGCAGAAGGAGACGCAAAATATGCTGCCTCTTGCAAAAGGCAGTTTAGATGGTGGGTAGCTCAGCAAGTACATACAGTGAGGGATGGCACTGGTGAATGTGGGTGAGGTACCTGCGGTGCTTGTGAGAAGCAAGTCTCTGTGGGGACCTGATCCTGGCTTCGCTGCAGTTTGATTGCACGCTTGAGGAGAGGAGCCAGAGCTGCAAAGTTGGGGTGCTTTGCATACCTGGCATGAATTGGGTAGAGAATATTGAATCCAGCAGACCTAGAAATTTCCTTAACAAGCAGAGGAACTCTCGTGGAATGTTATGTTACGAGGCTTTTGGTTTTGTTTGTAAAAGTATTCCCAGAAGATGTCATAAATGTGCAGAACTGAGGCCGTGGAATAGAAAGCTACAGTCTTAGGTTAGGTGTTAGAGCCTACTTCTGTGATTCTGTGGTCATATAATGGTCTTGCAGAAATTGCTGGAATTACACTTCTGACTTCTGGGTTATCTCAAAGTAGAAAAAATACAAACACCTTATTTCCTCTACAAAAAGCCTTCCCCAGTTTGCTCCCCTGTCATTCTGCAGCCTTGACTGTTAAGAGCTTGTCTGTGTAACGTGAGGGATATAATCTGCACCAGAGTCCATGTTCCCATTAGTCCTCAGGTCTTTGTCTCTGGTTTTGATGGTTTGATGGTTTCTCTTCTGGCTTCCTCTATTTGTGAAAGGAGATGGGATATAAAAGCTAAGTGGCTGCATGATAAAGGTGTGCTGTCTCTTAGAGTGCTAGAGAAATCAGGATCTATAGCTGGTGAAATGTAGCAATTCCTGGATTTCTTAATAAATCAGGCTGTAGTTAGTCTTTTGAAAGTGGTTCTTGCTTGTAGAGTGCTTTAGTGTCTGAGTTTGTAGCTCTTAGTTTGCTTAAGGAACTCCAAATTCAGAGTATTTTGTGTGGCTTTTGCAGAGGAATTTTCATTTAAAGCTGTCTTCCTCCCCTGAAGAAAATTCAAAGCTATTACCAGGTGGTGTGAAGAGGTGAGTGGATAGGGCATAGCTTATATTGGCTGTGCTTATGGTAAATATTCCTGAGGACAATGCAATGAGTAGAAAGCCTGGGCTTTAATTGACAGGCGCAGACATGAAAAGAGACCTGTTTGATGCACTTCTCATTACTGGGCAAATAGAAGGTCAAGCTAATTAGTTCTCTTGATAACTTGCTTACTCCACTGTGGGAAAACTTGAATGTGTCTGAACAAAACTGGTTTGCAATGCAGCAGAGAATTGCCTTCCAAAATCATTAAAGAAACATTAAGGAAATCACAAGTGTAATGCACCTGGGCGGATTACAAGGCTCTGTTAAACCAGTGCATATTTAAAATTAGCTCTAATTTCTGCCTTCATTTAATGCACCTTCATATCTTTAATGAGGACTCCTGTGAATTTTAGCAAAGGGGGAGAACTGAAAGTGTCCCAAGATAGCACTGGTTTCGTGCAAATAATTCGACCAATTGCTCTGTGGCCAGGTTTAAAGGCTGATAGTAGTACTTCATCTAGTTTGATTCCAATAAACACAGAGCCTACGCTGAGCCTGGTCTTGGATCTTATGTTTGTCAGTGTGTGTCTCATAATTATGGAAGGCTGATGTTGCCTTGGTAAGGGGAAATTAGTCAAGTGAATGCATTGGTGTGCTCTACCTGAGAGCATCCTTACAGCAGTATTGTGACCTGAATCTTCATGGCCATCTCACGTGGTGTGCTCTGCTACATCAGTGAATGCATAGTTACTGTTTATGGTCTCCTCGTAGAACAACATTTGTAACTGAAGAGGTTTGTAACCTTTTCATAAAGCCCTAGCACTCTGCTTTCCTTGTTCCACATCCTACAAATTCAGAGGAGAGGCCTGCAGTAGAACGGTCGTTGCAGCAGTTGTATGCTGCCTGTATGCCAGGCTCTCCAGTTTTGCATCTGGGTGTAAACAGTGCTGGTTCCATTGCAAGCGTAAACTTGGATGTGCCCCTATCGGTTTTCTTTTAGCTGGTGGAGGTTTTTATATACTTTGTCATTAGCACAGGTCAATGGGAATCAAACAGTACAGGAAGAGTGCTGCGCAGATGTAGTTTAAAAATCTGCACACCTTGAAATCCAAATCAGTAGGCACAGAGGGGAATCAAAGGAATATTTTTATCTATTTATGGGAAGTGAAGTCAGGAAGAAATCAAGTAATTTACTGTAGCTCCCTTGGGGGAGAATGAGTCTAGGGTGGGAAAAGAGAAGTTGGAATTCAGATCTCCTGAAATACAGTGTGATTGCCCAGCAGCAGAACTGCTTTGCACAGTGATGCGTCTTGTCTGAAAAGCAGAGAGTGTTTGGGCACCGTGGGTTTAGCTTCTTTGTGCAGTGAAAGAAGCCTCTGGGAAAGTACTTGAATGCTTTCTGAGACCAGTTTCAGAGAGATCTAGTCTTTTAAAATGAGTTACTTTTTTTCCTCAAAGCTGTTCTGTGGTTCAAATCAAAAGCATGTATGGACTGTGAAGCTAAAAGTATCGTTAAGGTCAGCTCATTTTAAAAAGTGGGAACTACTTATATGTATGTTTTCCATTGGCTTTGTCTAGCAAAATGGTCCTGTGTTTTGGCAGACTGTAGCAAAATTTGGTTTAAACAATGGGGTTAGGATTTTTTTTGTGTGTGGATACTGAATATTATAGGAATGTGTTTCCAATTTTAAGCTTTTCTTAAGTGTGTGTATAGCCTAAATGTCAACTCCTTAATGTCAGGATCATTCCTATTTACAGTAAAATTTAGTTTTGTATAACCTCCCCTTTGAAAGAGAGGAGGAAAAATGTTTTCATTTTTATTAGTATCTATGGCTAATGCTTCTCCTCTTACCCCATTCTTCTGTGGTGTATTCCCTGCTGGCTCCTTCTGTTTTGCCTTGACATCCAGACTTGGATCATGCATAAACAACACCTGATGGTGTCAGTGGGACCACTGCATACTTGAGTGTCCTCACAGTAGTGCCCTACCAGCAGCGATGACATTCCATCCCTGCGTTTGACATTGATACCTGTTCAAAGACAGTGAGGAGTGTTATTGCCTGCTTGTGTTTAAAAATGCATAATGTATTATTTTAAAGAGTTTTTCTTTTTCCCTTGATGTGCCTAAAGGCAGTCTGTCCCACCCTGCTAGCTTAATCCTTGACTCCGAAACTGTATGTCCATAGTTTGATATACACACACAATTTATTTCTATGTATATGAACGAGAATTGTGTGTATATAAGACAAAATATCTATTAGGACTGTGTGAACATCCTACTTTTCTAAGTTTAATACCTGTGTTTGTCAGCTGCTAAATGGATCTTTGAATTGCTCTTTGATGCACAATTCAGTGTGTTGCATCTGCATTATTTTTTTGGCTATTCAGACCAATTTAAAGAAGTCACTTTACAAACCTTGATTTTTTTTTTTCTTTCCTGAGACCTCAGGCTCTGTTTTTATTGTTGTTCTGCAGGTAAATGGAAACCAGAGTTTCTGTGTGCCATCAACAGATGTCCAGTCAGAAGATTTCTTTTTGCTCTGAAGTTCATTGCCTTTTTGCTACAGACCTACATAACAGACATGAAATTAAGCTGGATGCAGTTCAAATAACAATGTCACTTTTTTGTAGATTTATTGAGTGGCTTGTAATAATTAGAAACCATGTGTAATGGCACTTTTTATTTTCTCACATTTTGATTTGTGTTAATGGATGGCAGCTGCTGGTTGTATTACTGCAATAATCGCAAGTTCTTTTGATTCTAGCCTTAGTATAGATGAAATCATATTTCTGGTCATAGTGCTTACTGCTGCTCCTGTTCCCCATGACTATGTGATAAAAATTGCCCGTGCGCATAAGTGAAGCCTACTTGAACTTTGTAACTACAATTTCAGTTTTATTAAAACTGAAGCCCTCATAGAAACCTGCTATTAAAAATTCAAAATTTAGATGTCGTAGTGCATATTGAAAAAGCTGACTATCTGACCAGGATGAGTTTGACTGAGTAAACAGTGAAGTGAATACGGCCTCGTGTAGCTGATACAAATCAGTATCACTCCAACTCTAGACCAGCAGTAATTTTATTATTTGAAACCTTTGTTCTGGCCTACGTGAGCACTTTAAGAAGAGGGATAGCCTAGTTTAATACAGCATTTAGAAGCAGAATCTAAGCAGTTGAGAAATAAAACTTCATACATTTGCAGTAGGAGGTGACTGGTTACTGTAGGGCTGGAGGTGGGCTGAAGTGAAAGTCATGCTAGTACTCTGTCTTGCATGGCCTCGTTTTTGTGTACAAGGTATGTGGAACTGAGTTACCTTTGCCTAAGAAGAGCTGTACTAAAATACAGAAAGGCACTGGGTATAAATGGAGGAGGACTTGTTCACTTTCCTTCTAAGCAGAAGTGCTGCTCCAGTAGTGCCTGATACCTGTTTAAAAAAAAAAAAAGAGACGTTTCTTAGGTCTTCAAGAAGATCCATCATTTGCAACATCCCTCTGTTTCACTGCCAACAGGCACCATAGAAGAGTCATTTATAACACCTCCCATCTGCTCTGTGGCTGAGTCGCTGTGAGCAGAAGCTGGGCAGGCAGCACCTGCATGCATCCATATCCAGTCTCCCTCCTGTTCCAAGAAATGAGCCCAGCAGTTAATTAAATGGGTCTTTCCCCAAGTCTGCATTGAGAAATACAGATATTCTGGTTAATGGAGTGTAGACTTATTGCTGGTTGAATATTGTTCGTCTCCCATAAAACTGTTGCAAGGTACGACTTCCTCTGTTTTGTCGAGGAGGGGAGCTCAAGAGGGCAGGAATAAGGGTGAGAGTAGCGCTCTGACCATGTGGGTCTTACTTGCAACTGCAGCTAGAATGAGAAAGGGAGAGCTGTGTGCAGGCTGTCTTTGTGCGTTTAGCGATAATTCACTCTTTTTGTAGGTATTTGCCATCATAAAGAGGGAGCCTGGAGGAATTACATCCCATTCTAAAGGCTGAATTTAGGTGAAATGTACGTTGCTCCGCCACAAAATGAAACAATGTTGACAACCAACATCTTCCTTTCTAGCAAGGATCAACTTCACAAAATCTCATACAGTGGAGCAAGTCTCCTTTCTTCCTCTCTGTTTGCCAAGTTCAAAACTGGTTATGTTTTTGATGTTAGGATTGCAGTTCCCAAATGCTGAAATAGCAACATTTGGTCCCATTTTAGAGCTTTCTTCACGTTAGAAATAGCCCCTTTTTAAAAAAGTAAATACTAAAATTCTTGTGTGCTCGTGTAAGTAAGCCCATGGGTATAGAGCACACAAATCGGATGAGCGTCATGATAAAATCACGTCTGGCTGCAATGTGTGTCTGTAAGTCATCCCTGAACGGATTGTTCCGTAACACTAGCAAGTACTTTGAAGTCTTTTGAAGTAGGCTAGTTTTAAATTAGTACATTCAGCAATGAATGACCTGCTTCCTATTTTACTTTACTTTTTATGAGGCCACTGTTCTACAGTAACAGGCTGTGGAAATTTTGGTGGACGTGGAATGGGGACCCTACAGGACTTCTTCCAGGTCCCTTGCATGCTAAGGGCAGCTAGAACTAAAAAGGTTAAGTTGGAGTCCTGAGCTCTGCCTGTAACGTTGGGCTGTGTCTTAGCAGGCTGCTGTGTGCTGCAACGTGAAGTGCACAGTTTGCTCTCAGAAGCCTCTGGCACTAATGCTGTATCAGTATTAAACAAACCAAGTGAATGTGAAGGTCCATGCAAGAGCAGCGAGATGTGGGCCTAAGTGAGAGAACAGACGTGGAGGAGGCAGAGATGGCAGTTCATGTGGAGCAGAATTCAAAATACAAAGTGTTAGGCGTGTATCTAGGAGAAGAGGGAACTGAAGCCATGGAGTTACAATTGCTTGACTCCCTTTGCCTCTGAACCACGGAAACTGTATGCACATTTTAATAACGTTGTGGTATGAGTAAGGACATCATTGTGCACAATTCTTTTGCTGACTCTAGTAATAAAGCATTCTGCCCTTTATTTATAGGACTGCCTCAAGGATCTGACAGGAGGAATTGAGTATGCTGCCAAGATATTAAATGAAATTCCCCAGAAAGACATTCAGTGCACTAAAAGAGCCTCAAAGGCAGAAAGGGAAGGAAATGGGCAAGGTAAGTCATACATAATGATCTCAGTTGGCGTCCATTGATCTCGTCCAGCATCCTTTGAGAGTGGAATATCCATAAAAGTCTTTAAAAAGTCACTTGGATATTCTGGGTAGTGTTTGCGCTCACAGATGTGCATTGTTCAGCAGTAAAGCTGACTGTGACAAGCCATTTTCTTTTGACCCAAATAATTAAAAAATGTTGCAGAAGTCCCTTGCTGTTAACCTGAACAGTCAGCAAAGAAATACTTAATTTCATCTGGATGTCTCTAGCTCTCTCCATTCTTTCACTGGGTTTTCCCTGAAGGGAATTCATCAGCATGGGATTGTACCAGGAGAGATGAAAAGTCCCTTGAGCTTTTGCTGTCTCCAGTGCGGGCCAGTGATGGATACCTGAGGTGAGTATAGGAACAGGCAAGTGCATGGTGACATTTTTCAGAATCGTTACTGCTACCCATTTGTGGCTCAGAGCCTTCCTGAGCCACGTGAATTTATTTGCTTGCTTTTTGAACTTCGAGAAGCTAGGAGCATCCACGAGGTCTTCCAGCAAGAAGTTCCAGAGGTGAACTGTGTGTTAACTACCGTTTCTGTCTGGATTTAGTGCTCCCCCAGAAGTTTCACTTGAATCTCCTTAGTTCTTACACTGTGGAACAAAGGAGCAGACTTCAATTTTTATGTTCCCAGATCTCCCCGCCCCCATTATCTGATTTCCCACCTGGAAAGCCCTCATCTACTTCAGTTGCTCCTTGTACAGAAGTTGCTCTTTTCATATATCTAAGCTGCCAGCTCATGAATCTTTTGTGGTAAAAGGAAAATGGTTGTTTTGGGGCAGACCTGTTTTGAGTATGGTTTTGTAACATCCCTGGGCTGTAAATGTAGCTCTTGAGAAAACTCTTCTTTTGTAGGAAGACCTGGGAAGGTATGTATTTCAAGTGACAATGCAAAGGAAAAGGTTTTGATGTCTGTGCTTCATGGCTAAACATTTTATATTTTGGAAACTGTAGTTTACAGGAACTGTAATGGTTTTAAACTAAAAGATGGTAGATTTAGATATTAGGGAGAAATTCCTTACTAGGAGGGTGGTGAAGCACTGGCACAGGTTGCATAGAGTAGTTGTGGATGCCCCATTCCTGAAAGTCTTGAAGGCCAGGCTGGATGGGGCTTTGTGCAACCTCGTCTGGTGGGAGGTGTCCGTGCCCATGGTAAGGGGGTTGGAATTAGATGGTCTTAAAGGTCCTTTCCAACACAAATCATTCTGTGATTCTCTTGTGCTCTGATAAAGAAATGTTACACTAGTATGTTCTGTTACAGCTGGTGTGGGGTTTGTTCTTAGTTTTGTCTTTTGTGTGGTAGGGAACATGTTTCCAAATTCAATGAGTGGCTCTCACTTTAATGCTTGAACAGCTTCTTTGAGGAGGTCTAATAAGGGAAGTGCAAATCTTTTACAAGAAACAGAAGTACATACTTAATGTACTTAATGCTTTAGGTCAACGTTTTCCTAAAATGCATGAAGGTGATCTAAATATTAGTATTACGAAGTGCTTCTAACCTGTATCTAAGGAAGGTGGAAGGAAGAGGCCGTGTCCATGGCCATGTTGTTGAAGGCACAGAGACTTCCCACGAGATGTGCAGTCAAGTCACTTTCAGCTCAGAAAGTTTCTCTACAGTTTGCGTGCAATTTGCTCTCTTATGCATTATTTTATTACCTTCTATAGACTCTTAGTAGTTGTGCACAAACTCAGCTTCCTAACTCAGAAGGGTGAAAGCAGTGTGTGTATTTTGTTTTTGTGATGTGATCAGTCAGGTTCTCCAACCCAAGAATTATGAAGAATCAAGACCCACCTAAATCTTTGGGCAGGTTGAGGTTTCGTGTACCAACATTACGGTTGTGAATTCTGTTTTTGAATCCTTCCTGTTCACTCTTCCATTGGAAGCATAAGACTATTCATGTTTCATCTCATTTTGTAAAAATACAACACTACTGCATTATTATCGTTATTCCAGTGATGTTGAGCAAGTGCTTGAGCTGTACAAACCATGTGAGAAATACTGAGGAGACAGCATTTGAAACTTGACAGGCTGTAAGGTACAAATTTGCTCCAGTTGTGCTGACTTGGGTAACTGGTGAAGGTTATAATGCTGCTGCTGCTTTTTTGACTAGAGCATTTAACTCTATTCACCACTATATACCAGCTAGCTAATTTTATCATCTGCATTGTACTCACAGGCACTAGATAGCATTAGCCGGGGAGGTGCTTGAGTCTCCTGTATTTTCTTTTTATTGTTGTTTTGGTATGCTCTTACTGCTCTGCAGTACAGTAGCAGATGCAACTTTCTCATCTGAGCAGTCCGTGTCCTTTTCACCAGGAATGTTACATGCTCTTTGCAGGCTTAGCGATTGTTTTGGTATTGCTGCAAAACTGATCTGTCTGGCCCTTTCATTTCAATTACAAATGAACAGGTTAGAGGCGGACGCCCACCAAACCAATGCTAAGGATACTAATAGTCTGGTCACCCTCCTTGGTTATTCTAACGTCATGGGAATTATTCTTCTAGGTAAATAACATTCAGGTTCTCCCCAAACAGTAGAGCAATGTAGTAATGCCATGTAAAGTGCTCCACAGACAAACCTCTGGAGAGTTCTTAAAAAGAGTCTAGAGCTGGTAACAAACTTGACATGGAGTAACTTCAATCACTACTAAGGCACAGTCACCTCCAAGCCAGAAATACAGCAGGCCTCCTTTACCAAAAATCAGACTGGATAACATGCTTTGGGGCTCTTGATTCTGGAAACTGAACCAGCACTGCTTTGGAAAAGCAGTAAGCTCTGGCCTCTTTGGAATTCGGCCCTGTTGGACTTTGGCTGAAACACCTGTGTGATGCTAAATTAAAAAGTCCCTCCAAGTTCTGATGACCAAAAGATGTCAGTGCTTTAAAAAAAAAAAAATCAAAAAAATAATTTACTTTGAACCTGGGCAAATATTTCACGCAGTTCCCTGACATTTTTAATAGAGTTTTTATTGATTACAGAGGGAGCTTTAAGTACGGGCTTTTCTAGCGTTGGACCTCTTCACTAAACAGCTGCACCTAAATTTTAGCAGATGTTTCTCTATTTTGAGCTTTTTGAAACCTCCAAGGATTTTTTTCGATCTAAGTACATTAGGACCAAATGGTGAATTACTGAAAGTCAAGAAACTTTGTTTTTATCATAAAAGTGCTTTCTAATAACAGAAAAGATGATATTAAAGCCTTTATTATTGTCTTCTGGATAAAATTGCTACAAATTATTCCATATTTAGTCCAGTAAAACACTTGTGATTACTTTGTATTGAATATGAACTGTAACAAAGTAATGTGGCAGTTGAATGAGCTGATGAATTAAAAAGGAGAATCTTTTACAGCTGGGAAACTGTCTTTGATGTGCCATTTATTATTTTCATGCTACGCCATGTGCTGGTGGTAAGCATGGCTGCTTTGGAGTCTGCATTTCTATTTGTGCACTATCTCGGTTGTGTCCTGATTACAGGAACCATTGGGTTTAGTGAGTGTAGCCGTTAGAAACGGGAATAGAAAATATTCCAGTGAGCAAACAAATAACCAAGTATGCACAACAGCTCACTAGGATTAGGAGAAAGAGCTTCCATTTAGTATTTCCATAGAGCTCAGAAAAGAAATACATCTAGCAAGCTAATGTTTTCAGTTGTTTGAGTAACGCTGCTATACCAAAAATGACTTCGTCAGTTACTTGAATGGGGTAAGTTGGCAGACTCTGCCCTTTTTTTTCTTAGGGCTGCAAAATCTGCACAGGGGAAGGGGTTAAGTGTGCATTGTCTCAGTATTTTTATTTTTGGGATCTTTTAGGAGCTGCCATGCTTTCTGGCAGTTTGACAAGGCTTTGGATTTGAGTTAGTGGTGCCTCTCTTGCCACCTTGTTCTCTTGAAGTTTTGTGCAACATGTTTTTTTTTCCTTGTAGTGTGTAAATAACTTCAGTTGCTGCTGTCTGTAGAGGCAGTAGTTCCCTGTTCTTAGCTGCTGCATGGAAGCCCTGCTGGCAAGGAAAGGAGTCCAACCACTTGAGTTGTTCAAACCTCTTTTCTTTTTCTAAAGCTGTTGGTAAAGTATCCTGGATTTTTCATAGAAATGTAGGAGCCTGCCTTTTAAGCTACAGTTAAGGTAAGTATTGAGCCAGTAGTGCACTGCCTTGTATCCAGGCTTTAAAGACCAGCTGGCCTTTCCTCTCACAGGTGTCAGTCACGGTACTGCCTTTCTGGTGTGAAGCTTTTGGTATGGGAAGCCACTAGTGGTAATTTGAATACAAAAAAAAAAGTGGGAAGAAAAAAGGAATTGTAAACTTTAGCAGCTGGTGTGGATTTTCCAGATACTTGTTTCTTTCTGAAAAGAAAACAGCTAATGAAAGTGCTTAAAAAAAAAAACAAACAAAAAGTGCCAAGAAGGTATCCTAATAGAAAGAAAAAGCAACTCTTAAGAGTGAACAGCCTTCATTTCTCTCCACTCTGCAGGATGCAGGAGACTTATCAAAATTTTTCGAGCCCTTTCTGTGAAGTGCAGACTGACCTTTTAATAGAATAATTTAGTTTGGAAAAGACCTTTAAGATCATCGGGTCCAACCATCCACCTAACACTACAAGTCCACTATGAAACTGTGACCCTAGGTGCCATATCCACACATCTCTTAACTATCTCCAGGCACGGTGACGCCACCACCTCTCAGAGCAGCTCATGCCAACACCGAACTACCCTTTCTGTAAAGAAATTCTTCCTGATATCCAATCTAAACCTCTCATGCTGTAATTTGAGGCTGTTGCCTTGTATCCTGTCACTAGGATTTCTGGCACTGCAGCCAGCTGTGCAGAAGTGTGCTTTCCTGGAGCTCAAAATTTTGTTTTTTCTTGTTGCATGTGTTAAGATAGAGGGCTCACATTTAAGGGAGAACAGGAGAAACCACAGAATTAGACCTGTGGCCACTTCCTAATGCCTCCTGCTCTGCAAACGTGTTTCGGACTGGAGAGGCTGAGGAGAGATTTGCCAGCCAGGAGTACCTCATGGCACAATGCATTTGTCCGGTATTTCTGGGTGCCAACAGCATCCAAGCAGTAGGCACAGGGCACACGCAGCTGGTGAGGCAGTTCTTGTCGATCACCCATATGTACAAGGGCAGCAAGTTTCACTCTTGTGAAAGGATTCTGTCCAGGATTTCCCACCCTTCCTTCATCTGAATCAGAGCTCTGTCAAGGGGCAAAAGAGATTGGGCCAACTACAGGTAAATGAACTCTGATTTGAAAACTGTCTTACTGAGTTAAATCGCATTGGAACTGAGGTAATAGCTCTTGCTGAGAGACAAGAGCTATTAGATTGTGCTCAGTGCCAGGCTAACATGGTTATGTACTTTCCTGCAAGCCTGGAGCACGGCCAGAGCAAGCTTAGGCTCTACTCACTAGAGACTGTGTGGCTATCCTTTAGAATAGAAGGGATAAAACTCAATTCTTTCCCCTTATCTTTAACAGTTAGGGACTGCTTTTTGTGCCCTGAAGAATGATATCTTCTCACCTTTAAAATGCTGCAAATTCTTTTTCTATATTTATATATATATTTTTATTTTTTTTATTTTTTTTAATGTGAAATGTTAGATATGGAGAGTCTGTGGGGATTGGGGGCATTTGGCGTTTGTCCAACTGGATTAAAAGCCTTTATCACTTTATTTCATCTACACCTTCACAACTTCTGCAGCTTGAGAACAGAAGCCCTGAAAACATGTTAGGAGATCGCTGCAATAAATAGTTGTTGCTGTTGATTCATAACTAAAAGATGTTTAAGCCATTTATGTGCTGGCCTGTACCCTAACATGGGTTAGGCTGGATGCAGCGTAACTTTCATCATGCTCTTTTCTGGCATTTTGACTTTGCACGGAATTATTAAGGAATCTGTTGAGGTATGTAAGTATGAGATACTCTGCTTTAAAAAAGCTAAACCATGTTCTACATGGAGGAGATTAGCATCCTTGAAGGAAGGCAGTCTGAAATGCAGAAATGAGGAAGGTAAACTGCGAGGCTGTATGTGCAGAATAGGTTATGGCTGTGTGGGACCGGGGTATGGTGCTTCACCAGAAGCTTCCTATAGCTAAATGGATTTGGATCCCCAGAAAAACTGGCAATGTGAGCCGGGGAGCCTGTAGATACACTAACTTTTGGGGGTGTTCCTGCCAATGTCATGAATAGTCACACAATAGCCCTCATGGGCGTCCCCTATTTTCCCAACTGAGAATGGCTTTGTGTAGCTCCTTTGGAGTGGGAAAGGCTAGTGATTTAGTCTGTTCAGACTGATTCGAGGATCCCTGAATTCCAGTGCTAAATGAGATTGTTATTTGAGGAAGATGCTGTCATTTAACTGTAGAATATATTAAGTTTACTTACAGTAAACATGGAAAAAGTAGTTTGGGAACTAGATTGGTTAAAACAAAAAACTAAAACTGGTGTGAAATTGGAAAGATGTGATGGCAAGAATGGTAAGGGATTTTGTTTAAGATACTCAGGTGGTGACTTCTGCTTGGGTAAGTTTTCGTATTTCATCCATATAAATAAGAACGTTTCCTTTAATTTTAGAAAGGCGATGTCTGCAATAAATTGGTGCCCTGTCTCACAGAAAAAAATTCATTTTTATCATATGTAGGTGTTAATTCCTGTCACTAATTCAGCATTCTTAATGAGTTTTTGATCTTCATTTTGGGAACAAAGCCAGTTCGAGAGATGTATTTTAAATGGAGGTAATATCAGGAAGGATATTCAGCCAGCTAGGAAACTATAGCAGTGACAGAACATAGATAATTATTTTCCAAAATAGTATAATTGCAGACCAAAATAGGGGAAAAACTTGTGCTGACTTCTGTGAATTGTTTTACCTGAAAAAGAGAATTGAAACGTTTTCCAAGCTTGAATGTCGTGCTGATTTAGATCAGGTGTCTTTTGAAATGTAAGCTAGTACATGAAATTAATTTTTTAACCTTAACATTGTGGCTTCTTTTTGGCATTTTGTTTCACCACGAAGACAGAGCAGTAACTCCCCTAGCCAGCCAGTCAGCTTTCCTTCCCTTGCCATCTCACCTTGCACAGTTTTGGTTTGATTTTCAACCCTGTGTCTCCTTCGGTTGTACTGTTATGCACAGATGTCACTTCCTTCTCGCAGGACTTCAATTTTGACAATGACGACTGCTACAGAAGGAAGAGAAAGTGCTAATTTTATGGCAGAAAGTGCTAATTTTATGGCAGAATTGCCTGCCTGTCAGTGTAGGACTGAAGGACTTGTTCATTTCCGCATTGATTGACATTTGGGTGGGTCGGGAAAGTAGTTTTGCAGTGAGTTGGGACTATAGAAGTGATAAAAATGAGTGTACTTACAGAGCTGCTGTTGGACACAAACAATTATAGCAGCCCTGAACTGGGGAGTTGATGGGTTCTGGGTATGTATTGTATGGTTTGCTTTTGCTCACGAAATAGCTTAAACATCACCTGTAAATCAAAAATATGCTACCTCTGGTAGAGATGGTAACAGTAGTTATATTTTGACCTTACCTTTAATACCAATGGTCATCTACCTTCATTAATTTCTCTTCAGAAAACGAACTACTTTTCATCTAATGATCCTTGGGCATTTTGTCAATGCTGCCATTTTTATGTGAAAAATGAGTTTGGGGCTCCATTTTTGGGAGGTAACTTAAGAAAATGAATTGCTTTCTATTCTTTCATTTTTGACTATTGCTAGGTGTCAGTAATAGCTGGACTAGTGCCTCTTCTAAGCTGATGTTTCCTAAAATAGATAGGAGATTTTTCCAAGCACATATATTTGTTTTAAAAAGTTACTTGTAATTATAGCTGCTAAATTTCTACTTTCTTCTGCAGCAGCTTGGACAAGCTTGAAGACATTTAAAACTCTGGGAAACTAGAGTTGATTTAAACCTTCTTAAATGCACAAAGGACCTGTGCTGTTGCCATTAGGAAGAATAAAAGCTTAATTTTTATTTTTTAAAAAGGCAATTTGTGTAGTAATGTGGATGTTTCTTACAGGGACTATATGCTAACTAATGTGCAATTATTTCTGGCAGCAGTAGTATTACTGTAGTAATGCTAGCTCTTCTCATATGTTAATGGTTTTATGATTACTGAAGTGATATTTTAAAGCCCAAATGTATCCAGTGGAGTTGGATATATTTAGGCAAAGTTTTCAGATTCTCTACAGGAAAGAATGAGGTGTCTAAGTGAAAACGTAGTCCTTTGAGATATTACTCAGAAGGAATGCTTTCTGTCTGTTACATGTTAATCTTTATTATCACTAGCTTTCCACCCTTCTTATTAAGAATTTCCTTGGAGAAAAGACTGCAAAATCCGAATCATTGTAATATGACATGAACAGAATAAAAGGCAGGAGCTATAGTGGCTTACCGCGCTCAGTAATAGAGCTTTCTCCTGGTTTGTTTCAATTAACGCTAGGTAGAAGTTTTATTGTATTTTGATTATATTTTATGTTGTCAGTTATATCCAGGAAGGTGCAAATTGTTTCTAACTTCTAAGGAGCATAAGAGCAGAGGTGTTAAAGCCGTGGGGGACTGACATGCTACCAAGAATATCTTTTTATTCAGGTATGGGATGAGTTTATTTTGCCTACAGATACTCCAGGGGGTAATGTTGAAACTGCTGTCCTCTGTGTTAGCACCACAGTGTAGTGGTTTGGGGTCATTACTGATCTCTCAAAACATGGATCTGCAGCAAAATTTCCTACGTCGTGCTGCCCCTTGGCAGTCCTTTTTGCAGCACCACTGCAGACATAGGTATGCCATTAACAGAGTTGTTCAGTTTCAGAGTTTCTCATTGATTTTTTTTTTGAGATATATGAAACATATTTCTGCTTCTGCCAGGGATTCATTGTTCAGCTATGTTTCACGTTTAAAGGCATGTCTAGATGAAATAGTAAGCTTCATACACACAGTACCTCCTTTGCAGAGCTTTTAAAAAGTGCTTGTATTCAATTAAAAGTGGCTTGATTCCCTTTTTAATACTCTGTGGGTTTAGTTCATACTTCAGTAATTGCTTTATTAAACATTTTGAACAGACTGGCTTTATACATCCTTTTGAATGACTTTTTTCCTCTGCCTTTCTGTGGCTAAGAGGTACACTGGATTAAAGCCTGGCTTTGTATAGCATGGCGGCTTCTCCTGCGCGCTGCCTGCACGCTTTGATTGCTGTCATATCAGGCTGTGACTTGCAGCTGTGTGTAACCTACAGCTGTGTGCTGTGCAGCACCACTGCAACCTTTTTCTGGGAACTGGGCTTGTCAAAGATGTTTTGTGTACGTGTGCACTTAACCCTTTTGAAGGACATCTCTTGACAGAACAAATCTGATTTTCATGCAGGAGAACAGGTGCCTCAGCCTCTTCAGAGGGAATCTTCAAGCAGCAGGCTTTTTAGCTCTGGGGCAGGGCATGGCTCCAGGAGGAGAGGATGCTACATGGGGTCACCTAAAGATTGGTGTCCTCCAGGTGGTGGGGAACAGCATCTCCCTCGTGGAAGTGTGAAGTCCCCAGCAAGCAGGGAAATGTAATTCTGACTGAGGAACACACACAGCTCTCCCTGCCTGCCCTGGGACTCTGTCATTGCTTCCCAGAATAGGGATGGTTCCTGTAATAAAGGCTTAAAAGAAGGGAATTACTGTTTTTTTTGGGGGGGTGGGACGGGGATGGATACGCAATTGTCTGAAGAATTAAAAGCTTTCAGAGGAAAGTGGTGGGAGGTCTTGAAAAACTAAGTTGAGCAAGGTACCAGTAAACAATAGCACTGGAAACTCTTGTGCTTGCAGGGGAATGCGTCAGCTGAGATATTCCAGCAAGCCTTATCTTGTCCGTCTCTGCTATAATTATCTGTCTTGGAGGCTCACAGTACTAAGGCATGATGACTACAGATGTTATCTGCTGCCTGATGGAAAAACAAGCACTTTGAAAAACCAAACAAATGTGGTGGTTACAGTAATCCTTTTTCCCCACAGCGGTTTGCAAATCATGCAAACATAAACAAATTCTATAGAATTTGGAGCAAGCGTAATCTGTTCCCATTCAAAGAGAGCTGGATTGTTGCTTTTCATAGCTTTAGCTTATGAAATCTGTAATGTAATTATAGTGTAGAAATAGCAAGAATGGAAGGAATTTAGCTTAATGTGCAATGAGTTCTCGAAAGGGAGATAAGTACAGATACTGCAGGGAACTATGCACATATTGGGCAACACGTACACTGAATGAAAATCACATCTTGACCTGGAGAACGTGCTGCCCACCTCCTGAGCAGGCGGCACTAGAAGGGAATGCGCTGGAGTTTCCCCTTTCTCATGACTTATTTCTAGTCAGAGGTTGGTCCAAGTCCGCTTTGTTTGTGCCATCAAGGAGCCAGGAGCAGAGCTGAGCTGGGGGGCAGGGGAGGCAGGGATAGCCGTCATCTGCTTTCCTTAATCTGGGGCTCAGGAGCACAGTTTAGTGTTGGCTGCACATTAGGTGAGTCTTACTGATTTTAAGGTACCTGCTGACGGCCCTGCTTAGCTGTCGAACTCCATGAGCATGTGCTGAGAGTTCCCCCTCCTGTCTGCTCTGATGCTCCAGCCAGAAGCTGGGGGAGACAGCTGCCGCTGTACCTCGGGGGGACCTCTGCTGCTGCTGTTCTGGGAAAGGGGAACATAGCTGCCCGCACATCCCGTTTTGTCACTACCAAGGGATGTTTTTCAGGGTCTGCAGCTGGCTAAGCGAAGGGGAAAGTCTAGGTGACACCGTGGTGGATGTTAAAGGAGGGTATTAAAAGTGGGTGGTGCAAGTTAGCGTGGCTGGCCTGCTGCCCAAAAGCATAGACAATTGTGGGAAGACTTGAAATGTGTTTTCATGACTAGAACTATCCATATAAAGGCGTTCTTCACAGCTCTTGTATCTTTCACAAATAAATTATGAGAGGAAATGTCTTTGTATTGAAACATTTGAGTGGTGTAGTTAATAATGCTCAATTACATGTAGCAAGGACCTGAAACATCCATAAATAATGGCAACTACTGCGTGGAACAAACGAGCAATTGGCCTTGTGCATGTAGTTTACTCATGCACCTGATAATGCAAATGTCTGATACCATTTAATGTGAAATGCTTTCATTTCAAGTGCCAGCCCCTCTCGTCAGAACAGGACGGGCCCAGCTGGTAGAAGTGGCACTGCCCTGGGGTGGAACATGTTGGAGTTCCCTGGAGTTTGGTGTACGCAGCCTGGCTGGTGTTCCTGACGTGGTGGGCTTGGAACCCCATTTCTTGCCGCTGTGCAGACAGAGGTGCTGTAGCTGACTTGGCAAATGTAGGCGAGCATATTGGGGAATTCTGGCATTAGCTGATCTGAGAATTGGACAGGAGTTTGGGGTGGGAGAGTGGGGGAAAGGTCTGGAGAGAGGGGAGAAGAGTGGAGAGAAGGTGAGTCTGTTTGGGGGTCTGAAAGTCTAAGCGTGAGGTGTGTGTGGTGGTGTTTTTTTTTTTTTTTTCTCCAAATGGGCTTTATCCAAATAGGATGGAACTCCTAATTGAGGGCTGGAAAGTATTTGTTCTGCACTCAGTGTTCAAATGTTTCAAAATTGGCACCTTTGTGTGCCATATAACTGGGGAAATCAAATGTATTTACAAAACTGTAGTCTCTGCCAAACAAGGTCAGTTGTATTTGTGTGCGCTGGCTGGATCTCACCTCCTCAGAGGAACCCCGTGTATGTATTGGAATGCCATCGGCTTTGCTTTTTAATGTTGTGTGATTTGATCTGTCCTGTGTTGTTGCTGTTAGTCTTGAGGCTAACTTTTAATACGTGCTCTGCCTGTGCCAGCAATCCAGAGTGTGTCAGATGGCGCTGAGGCTGGGCAGGCGGACACTGGGTAGAGCTCTCCACCTTGGTGCTCGCTGCTTCCGCGAGAGCAGCAGCACGAAGCCTGCCTCAAGGGCAGGTCTTTTACTGTGATGCCTGAAGCCTGCAACCTCCTCTTTGCTGCTTTTTTCCCTACAGATTCCGTGAATGTGAGCAGGAAGAGACTTGCAGAGTCCTTCCCCATCCCGTGAAAGCTGCTCCACCTTGTTTACCAGGTGGAATTGGCTCCTGCCACGTGCTGGGGGAGCTCCGGGAGCGTGCACTGCTTCTCACTGGGTGCTGCACGACCTCCCTGGCTGAGGGGCGCCCCACCTACAATGCAGGATCGTGCCCTCAGTCTTGCAGACACCCAGTGTTTTGTACTAGGATGAGGGAGGCATAAGAAGACTCGGAGACAGAAACAGAAGTGAAGACCTAGCATTTGTTGTTCAGGGTTTTAAGTTTCACAGGCATGAAGCTACAGCAGAGCGAGTTGTTTACATCCCTATTAATCACACACTGGCAGTAAAACAGCTCTGTTTAAAGCTTGTCTCCATTGTGGAGATAAGAAAACACAGAAAAGTTGTTAGAAATTAATTTTGACTGTGTATCAAATTAAATGTGTTAAAGCTCTCTGTACAGGAACTGTGTCAGAGCTGGAGTGGCTTTAATTTGCTTTTCATGTGAAACGGCGTTGAGGCATTTTCATTTTGAAATGAGAGAGTTCACTCCAGGGTTTATAGCACGCTCTGCAGAGAAGCCCATATGCAAGTTTTCAGCTGTGATGTTTGCAGGCTGTTGAGGAGTGGGTTATTCTGTAGTTGTTCAACTCTTGATGCTCTTGTTTCATTTTAAGCCTGTGCTAATGACCTGCGGCGTTCGGTGAGGTCTCTGGGTGGACGTGTGGCCTTGTCCTTGCCTTCACCGAGATGGTGGAGGCAGGGCAGTAAGACAAGATGGCAGCGAACTATTGTGCTGGCTGTGCATTTAAAACCACCTACTCTTGGCATCTCCGCGCTAGTAAAACTGGCACATCACCTAGTAAGCAGGCAGTACGCCATCCTGACAGATGGCTGTGGAAGCAAGCAGCCAAGAGGCTATACATGAGCATCAAATGCATTTGTTGAGGGCAGGATACCCAGCCAGAAGTGTCTAAGTGGTTTTCAACCCAGAACTGCTGAGTCTATATGCATGAGAATGTCATTGATGCTTCAGCTCAGAGCTGGATTAACTGGGTAAAAGCAAAGCTGGAATTCCCAGATCACAGACACTGAGGTTCTGGTAAGTTTTAGATTAAGTTTTGCCTGCCGCAGGGCATGAAAGGGAAAAGGCTATCATGCTGACCCTTACATTTCTCTCTCAAAATGCTCTGGAGGGAGCAGTGCTACATCCTCATCTATTTCTGGTTAATTAGTTAAGGATGCTGGGTACCTCATGGGTTTCTTTATTTTTAAACATTTTTTAAACAGTATTTCTGTAGTTAGGATCCTTTGGCAGGCTTGCACATTAATGCCAAAATACTACATGGTGGGGATAATGTCTGTGTTACAGCAGTACAGCACACTGCTGGTTGGCTTTCTCAGGGCAATGGAGTGGGACTCTATTTCTAAATCTAGCCCTCTGCTGACGTAGCATCACAATGTATGAAATTACTGTGCTTCATCTTGAAAATTGTTAGCTTTTCACTAAATGCTCTGATTGGAAAGCAAATGATAGGAAACTTCTTCCAGTTCTTTTTACGTAATTGAACTTGAAAGAAAACTTTGAAACCAATATAATTTTTTTAAAGAAAATTTTACGTAAAGCTCTAGTTTAGCAAATCTGAAACACAGCTGGCACCCACAGAAGTACTGTCCTTGCTCATCTGTGGGTCTGCAGCATGCACGTTTAAACTGTGTAATTACACTCATTAGCTTTATTCATAGAGTAATCAGATCAGTGTCTGGTAAAAATGATTTTTTTTTTCCACTTTATGACATAAGGAGATTATTTTCATTTAGTAGGTTTCAGTTTGTCGGTGCCGATATGTTAAATAAATAAATGGTTCATGGTCGTGTGGGACAGTTGGAACATAGCGCGTAAATTTGTGTTCAGACAGGAAGGGGTCCCAAGGGAAGGGTTTAGCATGTATTTCCATATCTTGCAAGGGAAATAATGGCGTTTAAAACTGTCTGTTCCTCACCTAAATATTTATTTGTTTTGCAATGATACCCAGAGGCCCTTCCTGATAGGGAAGCGGTTGCCCTGCGAAGTGCAGCCCCTGGTGCAGGGGCATTTGGTAACTGCACACCTTGGCCAGGCTTTTCCAGCACCCCTGGGTGTTCGGGCAGCATCACTGGTAGAGTCAGAGTTTTAATCCATGCTCATTAGGCTCCTCTGACTTTCCATGTGGTGTGGGCTGAGAAACCTCATCTGTAGTTTCTGCATCATGATCATAGTTTTCCCATTTTGTTATTATATTACAGAAAAATGAAGACTGGAAGAACTTGTAAGTTGTTGCACTCTCTTGAATTTTCTGTTTAGAGGCAAGTTCTGATCGTCCGCTCCCCTTCTTCATTTCACCTAGGAAAGAATATCTGTAACTTAAGGGACTTGACAATGCAACAACCCCAGTAATACATATGCAAAATAGCTAAGTCTACATTTTTCTTTGTTTATTTGAATTAAAAATAAAGCAAATGGAAGTTAATATGTGCGATTTACTAGAAATAAGTTGTTTTCATATCAAATAATATTGTACCCTAATTAATAATTCAGCTAAGGTCTAATGTTGACCTGTTTTTTTATTGCATATTGTTATGACTCCACAGCATTATGACTGAAGAGAGCTATTGTGGGTCTTCCAAAATTCAAATGATGCTATAAATCTCCTTCAAACCAGTAATGTGTTAATTAAATAAATGTATTGTGCATGCCTTTTGAACATAGACATTCATTATTTTGCTTGATGAAGTGACCTTAGCCAGAATTTGCTAATGTCCAAAGGGGTAAGCTTGTGACCTCAGAAACGTGGTTAATTTTAATTAGTCAAAGACACGCTCAGGCTCTCTGCAGCTTTGAAACATTTAAATTCAGTTTTGATGGCATTATTCTCAGGGAGCATGAAACAGATGCACATAATTCTTGTTAGCATATTACTTGAAGTTGACTTCAAACATGTGTTCATTGTTAATTGTTAGGCTGTTTGCATCCATTGGGAATCCAGTCTGCCAATTTTTTTTTTTTAAATATTATTACTACTACTATTACTGTTTGTAACTCACACCTAGGAGCCTGTGTCATGTGGTGGGCCCTTTTTATGTTAAGGCCTGTTTGGAAAAGTCTCTGCTGAAACAAGTTTATAGTATAAGCCTTGGCATTTCTTGCTTGGTTTTGTCTTACAAAAGACTGACTGACTTAAAGGAGTTGCATCTTATTTTTATTTCTAGTTCCCGCTTTGATTATTTTCTTTTCTGTTCTGTTTGCAAAACAAGGGTGGTGGCCATCCGAGTGTATTCTTGCAATTTCTGATGGGAGTGTGATGGTGACCTGCTGAGCACAGCTGTCGGCTTTGAGGTCCTGTCTTGAGGATGGCACTTTGCCTGAATGGAGGATCTCAGATTTTGGCACTTTGTAATGGGAAGCACATCTATCATTTAAGTAATGTTCCTTTTTTTCCTTTGTACTTAAATGTAAGATCATGAATGTTGGCCTGAATTTCAATACTAGGTAGTACTGTGTATGTTCAGGTATGTGCAAATCTGAAAGTAACTCATTAGTAATTCTTTTTAAATTGCTACTAGGCTGGGACAAGTTTTTTCTTTCAACAGGGAAGGACTGGAGGAAAAAATGTGCGTATAGGAGTAGTGTCCTGTACTTAAAGCTTTATTGCAGTTCAGTGAGTTCAGTGCACCCCGATGGGCCTAAAAGGTGCAAGTGGGATCAGAACCAAGGCGTTCATGACCAGGTCACCTCCCATATATTTATGCTGCCATTTCTCTCGGATACTTAAGCATCTTTACGAGGCATTTGTATCGCAACACTGATGCAAAGAGATCTATTTTAAAATTGTTTTCTTGGGTGTGGTTTCTATTGCTTTGTTTTTTTTCTGCCTCTATCCTGTTCAGTCTCTTTTCCCAAACGGAAGTCTTAGAAACTGCCAAAATGTCGGGCATTGATCTGAGAGCAGCCTGCCCAGGTACATGAACAATATTTTGCTTGCTCTGCTCTACCTTTTCAAGAACTGAAGTCGGGAGAAGTAACTTTATGATTCTCATTGCGACTAGTTAAATACTATAACTGAGAGGGGAAAAAAAGGATATTAAAATGGAAGTTGAACAGAATGTTAACCGGGAAGAGAATCTTTACTTATTAATACCTTGAGAATATTTTTTTAAATCTGAGATTAAATAGTTTTACTTCTACATCTAAAAAATAAAGATTCAAGAAGAGTTAGCATGTTGATATCTAACGATCTGTTTTATACTACTGTGCACCATTTCATTGTCCAAGTGTGCGCTTTTTCACCAAAATGGTCCTAGCAGAAATGGATTCCAGGTGACTCTGCAGTTTTCTGATTTACTTCCAAGCCTCTGAAGACAAGAAATGCTCTAAATAATCCTATGCCAGATGAGCGTGCTTCCTCCTGCATAGTCCCCACTGATTTACCCATTCTTGGTTATTTTATCTTACATCAATATTATGATGTTCCAACTGTGTGGGATTTTTACCTAGATGAAAATCCTGGGGATTTCTGGCTTGTGGTGCAATAGTAGTTCATTAATTCCCCAGTGTAGTTGGTAGCTAGTATATTTCCAATGAATACTTTTTATGCAAGGGTGAAGGTTAAGCTTTTATGGTTATTTGGTGTCATTCCATTGCAAGACAGTTTTCTTGCTGAGGTGGTGTTGAAAAGATTGGCTGAGCATAGCTCTGCAGCCGTGCTTTGTCAGGCTGGAGCCCTAATTTGCAATCTTGGCTGTAATTCCCTTCCTCCCAAGTCTGGAAGGAGCTGTAAAGTTAACAGTCAGTTCTCTGCAAAATCTATCTACCTCGTGAAAATGTTGGAAAACATTCTTGGGGTGATAGTGTGTATTAACACCTCTTTAGCTGGGCAGAAATATGTTAAGCAGCCAGTTTCTCCTGCAGCTCTGAAGTGATTCATGCTCCATGTGGCACTTGGTCTTGAATGCTTTCATTATGTGTTTTTATTTCTTTGTAATGTTCTTACTAAGTGTAGACAAGAGAGGCTTGAATTTGGTTGTTTTCTCAGTGACATAAGTTGGATTCAAAGTCCAGTAAGATGTGGCACTTGCAGTAAACAAGTTTGAGGAGAAAAGATAGCACCTGAGTTTGTTGGGTCCAGTAACCGGGAATCTGGAGCTTGGGCAAGTCTGGCACCTGGGCTTGCTTGTGCCATGCTGCCGTCTCCTCCCTGCGTGCAAGTACTGGTCACTTCCTCACGTTTTTAGACCTCTTTAGAGTCCAGTCAATAAAATAGCGAAGCTGTACAGTGAAGGTTTGGAAGTTTTGATCAGGACATTGCAGTGCGTTTGAGGGTATCTTTTGCGCCTCATGTGCATGTGAAGGTTTACAGACAGTACAGGCAAACTATTACCACCCATTTAAAAGTAAGTGTGTACCTAACACATTTCATCAGGTAATGAGCCAGATGAGGTGCTACTTCCTGCAAAATCTGCAGCTGAATTGCTTTAAATAAGGAAGGTGGATATTATTGTTCCTCTGATAGTAAACCCACATTTCTGTAAATGCAATTTTGAACTCCTGAGTAGAATGTGCAGCCCCTGAAGGCCTGTACTCACACTCGAGAAAGGGAAGTGAACTGTTGTGGGGTTAACTTGATAGCCTAAGGTAGGAAGGCTGGTAGACTGCTGTGTGTTGGTCAATCATGCCTGCTCTCCTAGGGATTCGAGTTCGTGGCAGCATACTCAGTAAAGGTGATGTGGCAGGTGCTTCTCTAGCTGTGGTTTCCTGGTGTTTTGGTAAACTTCACTTCGATTACTGCTGTTTGTCTCTGCAGCAACTATGCTTCATAAATGATGAGCAGAGGAAATACTTCAGGCATTTGTTGTAAGAGGAGACTTGCACTTGTTTCTCTCAAAGTACATTGTTAAGGTAGACAACTATCCTTGCAGTTGTTTTAGAAATAGGGAAATGGAGGTGGGATGTGCTCTAAGTCATAAAAGATAGTGGCAGAGATGAGGCCATCTTTCTGCTGAATCCAGCATTTAAAGGGCTTTATATAACAAGTTGAGAACGTAGAGATTCACTATTCCCACCTCTCCCCGTGCTTGTCACAGGTTGTAGTGTGTCCATGTATGATGGTGTCTCGCATGGTAGTGAGCTCATGACTCTGCTGCGACGTGCTTCTTCACACTGCAAGGCAGAGACCCGTGCATTTCAGTCTGTTTTGTCTAAATGGCCATGAGGCCTCCTCAGATAAGCACCTGACTGTTGCTTTGTCTGCTCTGCTTCTGTTGGATTTTACTGGGGCCCGAGGCAGCCCTGCAGTGGGAGGGGAGCTCTTCCTGCTGACCGCAGCCCTTTTCCCTGGGCCAGCTGTGTTATGCCCCCCAACAAAGTGGATCAAAGCAGCGGTCTCCTCTGCTCTCACCTCCCGGCTCATCCCATCAGAGTGGGGAGTCCTCTGCTCCCTGGTCTGCTTCTGGGGTGATTACAGGAACATCCCTCTTGCCATAAGAGGTCAGAGTGGCAGCGTGGTGGCTTCGCAATGGAGCTGCCTAAGCTCCACCACGCTGCACTCTCACTCTCCCTCCTCAAAGGGTTAGGGGGAGAAAATATGAAACAAAGGCTTGTGGGTTGTGATAAGGACAGGGAATTACCATCATGGGCAGAACAGACTGAGCATAAGGGCGGTAAATGCAATTGATTGCCTATTGCTAACAGACTGAAGCAGTGAGAACTAAAAGCAAACTAAAACCATCTTCATCCTCATCCACCCTCTTCTATCTCGTACCCCTGAGCAGTGCTGGGGAATGGGGGCTGCCGTGGGTCCATAAGGGTATTGATGGATAACAGGCTGAGGGACTTGCAGTTCTAGCAGTGCTCCCTGTTTGCTGAATTAGTAGATACTGCCAAGAACAAACAATCAAACAAAACCCCCACAAAAACACACAAAAAAAACCACAACAGAAACACTGTTGGGGCTGGGGTGATGGTACTGTCCAACAAGACCTCTCCATTTTAACTCCATGGCTACCTTCTGTTCTGAACAGTGGCACCAACACCTCTTAGCCGGGTGGGAAGAAAGCACCAGACTGCAGAGGGAGGCAGTATGGGCCTTCCTCGAAGGCTCAAGTTGACCTGTGGAGACATCGCACCACTTTATTCATTGTGCTCTGTCGTGTGTGACCAGAGATGTATTGTGTGATCTGTCAGATGACAAAACAGCTGCTCGAGGGATGTGCTGGCTGGGATCTCCGCCCATGTGCTTTCTGCAGGAGGCAGAAGTACCAAGTGTTGATCTGTTTAAACCATCCTATATCTAGGAGGCAACTGAGTGACTCTGGGATGTGGTTTGGCTGCTGCGCGAGAGAGCTGCTGAAGACATGGCTTGCTTTATTTATTTTATTTCATAAACAGACTTCTGGGGGCACGTTAGACTTTGAAAGACCTTTTCCCCTCCTCCTTCCCTGCAAAAGAAAAAAGTTTCTCTTACCCATACTGCTTGGGGCCCATATTTCAAAATGACACATTGGTACCAAAGATTGTAGAGCAGAGCACATCGCTCATGATGCATTGCTCCCTATCCACATAATTCCTCCACTTTATGATCAAAATAAAACACTTGAAATATGTTCTACTCTGCTGGGTGGGAGAGAGAACAAAATGCTGGAGGGGAACCTTTAAGTAGTATCTCTCTGGACTTATTTATAAGATTGCACTATTTCTTTCCCCCAACCCTTTCCCTGTTTCTCCTCCTCCTTTCCTTCAAATATTCTGACTGGTGCTGACAGAAATGATTATAGCTTATGAGTGATAATATAATTCA
Source organism: Cygnus olor (assembly GCF_009769625.2). NCBI lineage: Eukaryota > Metazoa > Chordata > Aves > Anseriformes > Anatidae > Cygnus > Cygnus olor. Next base: position 2,944,655 of record NC_049188.1, on the reverse strand, counting down.
GTTTCCCTCAAGGAGAGATGCTATCAGAGAAGGTTTTTTTAAAATATACTGGTTGAAAAGAGCCATCTTTCTTCCTAGAAGAACAGTTATTAATCTCTTACTAGTACATTTTCATATCGTTTTGGACATTTATTTCCATGCTGTGATATTATAAAACCAGGCATTTGTGTCAGTTTTGATGCAGTGCAACATGCTGGAACATGAAAAGGCGTAATTACCACTGTGGTCATTTGAATTGCTAACCAGATCCTGACATTTTCAAATCGGACCAATTTCTTAGTGATCCAGAAGCGAGCCTGGGTGCTGTATGAGCTGCATGTCAATTAGGCAGCTCAACATTTAAAAAGGAAGCGCGGAGCACTCGCATCCCCAGAGCATTGCTCAAATGAGGAGTGCTTTGCCAGTTTTCTATTGCTTCTCTAGATGAAATGTTTTGCTTGTGAGTTTTTTGATAAAATTGTAGGTAATTGTTAATTTTGATACATCTAAAATGTTTAAGAAGGTCTCCTTAAGGAAATTTTTCTTCAGCTCTAACTTTTTTTAAATGGATATCATCTTGCAAGCTGCTGTGAGATAGTTTGAATGCTGTGCACCTTCACTGCGTGAGCTGTTGGAGCTCCTGAGGATTTGTGGAAGCTGTTGTCTGGGCCCTGTTCATCTCTGTGTGTGGTGCAAGCTTCATAACTTGAGCATCCGAGGTGATTGGGGAGCTTCATGTTAACTGGTGGCTGCCCTTGTCTGTGCTTCTGGGTGCTGCTGGCACTTTGCTGGTGGGTGTTGCACAGAGAGGTCGTCTTCTTACAGCTCTGCTGGTTGGCAGGAGGCGAGGTAACTGTGCAGAGCCACAGTGAGAGAAATGCTCTGATCCGTGGCCTTCACAAGTAAAGGGCGTGACACCCTGTGACATCAAAGGCTTGTCTGCAAGGGTAATCCAGAGGCTCTCAGCATCTTATGTCCTTCCAGCCTTCTAGACCCACGTAATATAGCCAATAAGTAATGATATGTCTTAGACTTGAAGCTAAAGAGAACAGTACGGGAATCATCTTGTAAGTGTAAGAAAATGAGAATAAAGAACGTTTACGTGCGTTGTGTGGAGCAAAAGCAGTGGTTGCAAAAACATCTCCCTGTTAGATCAGTAACAATACTGGCCAACATAAGGACAGAAAGTGTAGAACATCCCAAGTGTTCTGAATTGAAATACTTGTATAGGATTACTTATTTTTTTTCTCTCACTTTCATGGAAAGGTTTATAATAAATATCTGAAGAGTCTGGACAACCCCCTCGCCCCCCCTTACCCGATTTTTTTCTTTTAGAAGTGCCAAAGTGTTTTCCCACAAGGAAAAGGTGAATTTTTAGTTTAGTCTGGGGAGGTGTGGTGTTCTTTTCCTTGTGCGGACAAAATCATCATTTTCCTTAAGCTGTGGATCTGCTTATTGAGTCAAGAAGAGAAAGTAAGATGACAGAAACCAGCTGCAGGCTTCTTTTAAAGATCAGACTTCAACCTTTCATATACAGGGATTTCACCTTTCGTGCCTGAAAATACCAGATTTGCATATCTGTCATAATGGTTTTTTGTATTGAACTATGAAAGTATAGCTGTAGACAAATGAAGCTAAAACTTGGCTTAAATTAATGGTTGTTTTCTTCATGACTCTTTGTGTCTTAGAGGATTGAGAGAAGTGTTTTAATTTTTGTGAAAGTATTTGAAATACAGATTTATTTATTTTTATCCCTGGCGTGCAGTGCAGTGGTTGCTGGTATATTAGTCATCAAAGCTATCTTTCCTGAATTCTGTCCTTCTCAAAGGGAGTCTTTGTATCTCCTTGAATCTCACGGGAATTTTGGTATGACTGAAGCTTGTTGACAACGTTATGTTGTGTGGTATTTAATGCAGTCTTCTAGGAAGCAGAGTTGATCTTGAGAACCCAGATAATTTGGGCATGTTGTGCTTTGCAGTCAAGTTGCCAGTGGATAATTTCCATGCAACGGATGTGTTTGATTATGGCAACCTGGGGCATGAAATTACTCCTAACGCTAAAACTGGCGGCTTCGGTACAGCGCGGGGCTGTGCAGCTCTTGCCACTGCAGAGCTGTCTAGACACCTCACCCAGGGAGCCAGGCCCCCAGGTAGAAAGCACCGTATGCGTGTGTAACAAAAACTCTCTGCCAGACTGAAACAGGTTTAAAAATACAATTTAATGCACATTGGTAGTCCCAAGAAGCAAGTCTTTTCTGATTGTGAAACTCCTAGGGGGTGGGATTGGAATCTGTGTGGCAAATAAGACAGTGTGCGCGGTTATGGATTGCCCTCTTAGAGAGACACGCAAGAAGAAGGGAAAGCAGTCTGTGCCAGCCCAGCGTGGGGCACAGCTATCGCCTGTACGCTGGTTGCGTGAGTGATAGCGGGCTTAGGATGAGAAGTGTGTGTGGTGCAAGAGTTGAGACTGGGATTTTGTAACCAGCTGTCCCTGGTCTGCTTGACCTTCCACCAGAATTCTGTGGGTGGTTTTTCATTTTAATGAAAAACGTAGGGAAATGGCTAATGATCTCTGGGGCTGAATCTGTGAAGTCCAAAGCATGAAGCAATTAAACAACTTGTTGGTATTTGTCCTGTGGCTTGTTCCATAAAGTGCATCATGTCAGAGCATCTCAGCTGCTTCTGCAAATGCTTTCATAGCCACGGACTACTTGCATATACAGTGCTACTCTCTAGAATGAGCATTGTGCTCTTTTTACCGAAGAACAAATACCACGTTTCCTTAGGGCATGACTGCAGATGGGATTATGTGTGCGTGTCTATAACATGGCACGCATTCTCCAGATATAATCGGTATCATATTATTAAATTGGAGTCCAATTTCTGTGGCATTTTAGAGATATGCTTGAGAGCATTGCCATAGATTCGTGCTTCAAGCCAGCCAGAATAGCAAACTGTTAGGATACTGCCCTAGCCTGGAGGTGAGGTAAAGGCTTGTGGACAGAGCGGTGGTCACTGCCATCCACTGCTCATTCCCTCCTTTGTCTGATGGGGCAAAGTGAACTTCTCCTCCCTTGTGGAGGCACTCTGGCCCCATGTCATCTTTCCATCAAGAAGCCACGTCACCTGCAATGACAGCAGTGACATCAGTAAGTGGCTTGCAGGGATGCAAGAAAGCATTGCACTGAACAAAACTTGTCAGCTTTAATTAGGGGTGTTGAATGATGTCTTGAAAGCCTGTAGGTATAAACAGACAAATAAGCTGGTAGAATTAAAAACAGATGTTAGAACTTAACTCCTTTAATAACAACATCCCCTGCCTCGTCCCCATTAAAAAAATAAATAAAAATTTTATGTCAGTTAATGCCCAATTCTATTTATACATTTCTCATTTACATGCAGATTTAGCATAATGCATTCAGGAAGACAACATGCTTTTTATTTGAACAGAGATGACTGTTAGGTTTTCTCAAATCTCTGTTCTTCTTCCTAGCCACTTGTCCAGGTAGAAGGGACTTAAGAACTGACCAGGTCATATCTCAAACTCCATGAACTCCAGCTTGTCCAAAAGAGCAAATAAAATTTGTAGTAAAATCCTACAGAGATGTCACCTGAATTACTAGAGGGTACACTGAAGACTCTTAACGCAAAACTCCTTCAGTGCTTAGAAAGATGAGGAACCCCTTCCAGGTGCAGTGTTTCCAGGGTCCCTGTGCCTTTCCAAAGCAAGCTGTTAATCGTGACCATATGCAGCTGTGAAAATGAAGCAGGCACAGCTCTGATCTAAACAGTAGGATTGCGCAGCCCCTGCCCATGGCCATGGCAGATGATGTATAACACGTGCTAAGCCAGCTATTAATGAAGAGGAGGAGAGGAAAGGTACCGTGGCTCCCTTTGCTCTCAGGTAAATCTACATCCCCTTGAGTTTGTCTTTGCAATTTCTAGTTGCAAAATGCCATGTGTTGCTCTAAGCCTACAGAGCACAAGCAAACTGTAGTCTTCATCTCCAGAGTCTGAATTGAGGCTGGAGCTGCACTGTGTCTTGGGAGGAGGTCCAAGGAAGTGAACAGTGTCTTGACCAAAAGGCTTCTTCAGTAAACCTGACTTGGAGATGTGCAAATGCTTTCCAATTGACTTTTGTTTTTTAGCAGATTAATCCAAGGTTCGACAGCCTGTGGCAGGGATGCCAGAGAGAGCACCTCGGTGAATTCTGAGTGGTGTTTGGCAAGGCTGCCACATTTTGAGAGGAGAAACAAAAGTGAGAAATAGGGTCTTCCATTACTGCGTCCTGGTGAGTTGCAGACATTGCCGGAGCAGAATCCCCGTGGTACACAAGAGGTAGCAGTTGAGCAGCAACTTTCCTCTGAGAGGCAGCCTCTCCAGGCTCCTGTAACTGTTTGTCTCTTGGCTTAATGCTGAAAATGGAAAGAGAAAATACAGTCTGGCATGGGTCTTCTGAAGCAGAATGCAGCATGTTCAAGTGGTGGGAACACAGCTCAGAGCACAGCTTTTCCCATCAGCTTCCTTAATGGGTTCACATCTTTGGGAACTTTTTTAAACATAAGTTTTCCTTTTGGTATGTACCAAGACAGAAAAATCAGTCTCTGATGTAACTGCTATTGCCATTTGTAAGTGATGTATTTCTCTGGATGAAATATTTCTTGTCAGACTTCCCTGTTGGACTTCGCTGGCACCTGAGGACTGAGCAGTGAGCATGGGTGTTCTTCATGATGACTAATTGGAAGGCACTCTTTCAACTATTAGTCATTGTTTTTCCTGCAGGCTAGGCCTGTATTTATGATGTAAGCTGTAAATGCTTCAATAAATTACAGATAGGCATGTAACTGTTTAAATCCATGTGCTTGGATGAGAGGCAAGACTGGAAAAATAAGAGCAATTCTTGATCTATTCTGATCTTCGCAGTGAGTGATTGTCAAGGTTAAAAGTACCTTCACAGATTTTTATTCAGTTTTTATATTACTTGCTTGATGTAGAATGTAGGTGGCAAAACAGAAGAGAGTCGTGGTGTGGTCTCAGGTTATGACTTAACTGTTTCATCAGAGTATGCAACGGAATGTGTGTAGTACTATGATGTAAAGATAGAGTATGTGTTAGATAGATTGACTAAGTATGTGGTTTGAGGGCATATCTTCCATTTTTATGTATTGAGCTTGCTGATGCTCACAGCTCGATAAGATATGATTAGTCTCCCAATCGTTAATATGGTACTACTGTAAAACATTGCTCCTGTTTCTATTCATTTTACTGAACTATGTCATGCTGAAAGCAGAATAATGGGCAGTTATAACTGAAATCAATAGCTATTGTTTCTTTTTTTCTACAGCATTAATATGGGAAAAAAATAAACATAGGGAGTATAGATTTCTTCTGAGAATTAGGAGAGTAGAAGTCAGTCACAGAAGATGTGGGTGTAAGAAAGATGACCATGTTTGTATTGAAATGAGTCTTCTACACTTTCTCTCCAGTTCGTATGCACATAAAACTTGAAAGTACGGAGGAGAATGTATAGGAACATTGCGTGGGGACCTAAGAGATGGTGAGCTAAGATCTGCATCACCTGGGTTCTGGTGAGCAGGGCTTACTGGAGCGGTGCAACCCTGTCTCAGCAGGCTGATGGATTTTTCCCTCAGAGGCATTGCTTCAAGCTGAACTAGCAGTTTGATAACTCTGCTTTTTGAAGACATTTGTCATGGTTGAAGGTCTTGCTGTCTGACAGCAAAAACAACAACCTGCTCCTCCACCCAAATCCCCCACACCCAACAAGAAAAACCCCAAAGAAACAAAAGCGCAAGCACCCTGAGGAGATGTTGGTATGGGTGATTTAATATAGACATAGTTCTGCTCCTAAAATGGCTTCCATTGTTATCTGGCTGTAATGGGCCTGAGGCTTTCAGTGTTTGGAGTCTGAAACTAGATGTATTGAAATTAAGAAATTGGTATAAAATCCTGTTGTTGAAGGTGAGTAACTCTTGGATCAACATCCATATTGTGGGGGGATCCTTCACTGAGGAGTTTATTTCTAAAAGAAATAGTCAAGCTCAGCTGGAAGTTTTGCTCCTGCTACACAAATACACTGCTGAAGTTGTGTGTCACACTGAGTAGCTAGACTTTGTTCTCTCATGTCCTTAAGATCTGTGACTTTATCCTTTTTTCTTGTTTTCCATTGCAGTAATCTTTTCAGCAAGGAGTAGATTGGAGGGTGGGAGCCCAAAGGTAATTTTCTCTGCTTTTCCTTCCTGGGAGGCATTGCATCTTCAGCTGTCAGTAGCAAGCTCTCTACCAGCAGCCCTTCGAACAAAGAAACTCCAAGCCCATCAGCTGCAGGGTTGGATTCAGGCAGCAAATGATGAATCACCACCCAAACGAGGCAGTGAGGTGACTTCAGCTTTCCTGTTTGCTGTGAGAACTTTCTGTGAAGCAGTTGTATCCATCTTTTCACTGGACGATATTTCCCATTTTTCCCCCTGTTATTTGGAATTCAAAGATCAATCATTGTGCTACTGTCCAATGTGTTGGTAGAGCCTTACCTAAAATGTAGTGCAAAAACTCTGAGCTGTCATTCGAGAATCATAAAATCACAGAATCATTTAGGTTGGGAAAGGCCTGTAAGGCCATCTGGTTCAACCTTTAACCTAGCACTGCCAAGTCCACCATTAAACCATGTCACTAAGCTCTACATCTACAACTTTTTTTGAACACCTGCAGGGATGGTGACTCAACCACTTCCCTGGGCAGCCTGTTCCAATACCTCACAACCCTTTCAGTGAAGAATTTTTTCCTAATATCTAACCTAAATCTCCCCTGGTGCAACTTAAGGCCAAAGAAAGATGAATTCGTACTGGGACTGGGTAAAAAGGGCTCCAGGAATGACATAGGGAATGAAGAGCTTCCAACAGGCAGAACAAGCGAGCTCATGAGTCTGCTGTATGGCACTCAGGGCTCTGAAAGAATACTCTTGGATAAATTGGTTTCTATCTTGCCAGTCTGTTCTCTCAGTGAAGTCTATATATTTCAAAACAAAAACCAAAAAACCCCACCATCCAAACCAACAAAAACCAAAACAACAACTACTTGTTTAAACATCTGAAGAACGCCCTATAGTGATAAATACACAGCTAACTTTGCAAAAGCAGGCAAGGCCAGAAAAGCCTATCTGGATCTGGGTTTCCACACTGGTGTCCCCTCCACACCACGTTTTCTGGTCATGTTGGCAAAAAATTATTCTTCTTCTTTGTGAAATGCAAAGCACTAGAAATAATCCTTGCTGGATTGTTCTTGGCTGGTGATGCTGAAAGCTTTATTTCCCTGTAGTTGGTACAATTTTGCTGCCAGCTTGCTATTCGGGTTTCTGTGTTTCTCATTCAATTTTGAGGAGTCTAATACCAAGGAATGCAGAGAACAGGATTGGGACTTCAGATTCAAAGAAAATGGTTGCGAGGGGAAAAAGAGACTGTTTCCAATTGAACCTAAAATACTGGGAAGTTTTTTGTTGTTTTTCATTTTTAATAGTTGATGAATTCCTTTGTCTGTTCTTCCAACATTGTCTGGGTTTTCTTGTTGTTTAATTTATTTAATAGCAATAGTTTCAAAATCAATAAGACATGAGAGAGAGCAAAACCAAAAACCCAAGCTTGTGCCTCCTTGGCAGAGAGCTCTCTGTTACACATCTGCTAGTTGAAACTTGAGACAACAGCTCTGTGTTCACGCTCAGAGCCTGGAACCTGAGCTGGTGTCCGTTTATGTGGAAGGGAATCTTGCCACGAGTTCACTGGGCTGTACTTTACACTGTAGCAGTGGTTTATCAGTCAGAAATTGGAACCCCCCCGTGTTATTATAGAGTTCAGCTAGATCATCCGTTCATTTTGCACTTAGAAATGCAACCACGTTAGTTCCTGAAACCTTCAGCCCATATTTTAGAAAACACATTTCTGTTTGCATTTGACTGCATGTAGACACAGCTATCCCTTCTGTAACAAAGTCTAGGTTATTGGTAACATCAGAAAAAGAAAATTATTCTGTTTGGGAGTTTATTCCCTTAGTCTTGCAAGACCTAGCTTTTCTTTGTGGTTTTAAGACTTGCAAGTTTAATGTTACTAATGATGGAAAACTGGATCTTGTTTTTTTCATTCATGTAGAGGGTGATGTCCACTCTGTGGGCAAAGCGGCAGCCCCACACATCTTTTGGTGGTGCAGACCACCTGGAGCTCTCCCTGTAGCCTGATGATTTGACTCATTGGCTTGCAGGTAGACTTCTGACTTGGCAAACTTGACATTACACCAGCCATGGTGTGGTGACTCCAGTGGGAATGCCCAGAAGGCTGCCTTCTGATAGAAGAGTTTGTAGTGTGCTAAAAACAACTAAATAAAAATATCTGATGCAAAAAATGTGGTGCTTGCATCAAGGAAGGCAAGATGATTACTTTCTCTAGGCTGTGGGAGAACACTAACATATGCCATCCTTACATCCAGTTAGATTGATGAATACCAGATGGAAGTCATGCAGAATGTTTTCTGCAGTATGCATAAGTGTTGCTGGCAGCTTTTCAGTTTTTGATATAGCAAAAGACAGTTGTGTTTGCTTTAGTGAGTTGAGATAAATGCCTGCAGACTCCAAAATCTAAGAGAAGCACTGCAACTCTAAAAGTTACCAGTGATCTTTCATTTAATGTTGAATCACAACTGTATTAATGCAAGCGCTCTGTGTAGACAATCTCTTAGTAGCAATTAGTGCAGATAAGTAGCTCTTTTGCACAACTTTAATTTTCATGAATTTTTATTTAAATCTGAGATGTACGTTCTGTTTTTCCTTTAATAACCAGAGATTCATGTTGAAATATTCACTAAACAGCCTTTCATGAATAACGTATGACTGTGGAGTTTCACATTCTTCTGTCTCTTTTCCCCAGCACTTTGTCCATCTTGTCCATTTGGGTCTTGCAGCTGCATTTAATCTGCATCAGTGGAGTCTTGTCAATTGTACCCTAAAACAATGAGCTGTGCAGTGCCAGCATAGTCTTCTTGTGTGCATGCTCCTGACTGCATTGCTGACTGTGTTCAATTACTAAATGTCTTCTGGCTAACAGTAACAGATCGTTTGAGATACTACAGAGTGTTCATCCCCTGAAATATCCGAGCATACAGCTGTTGAATTTTGGCACCGTGTTTTTATGATCTACATCGGTGGTTTACTTTCAGGGGACTTAACTGGCTTTGTTATTTTGTGATTTCTAGTTTTTAAGCTAATGGTCTGCAGCAGTTTGTCCTCTCAGAACTACAGAAGGGATCTCTGAGTCCTTCTGGCCCAGCCCCATCTCCAGCAGCGCCACCCAGAGCAGGGTGCCCAGGACCGTGCCCAGGTGGCTTTTGAAGATCACCAAGGAGGAGACTGCAGCACCTCTCAGGGCAGCCTGTGCCAGGGCTTGGTCACTGCACAGCACAGAACTGCTTCTTGATGTCCAGAGGGAACCTCCTGTGTGCCAAATGTCTTCTGTAATGTTAGCCTGTGATCTGGGTCTGGTGTGGCTGTGATTTCTGTGGGGACATTGTTTGTTTCCACCCACCCCCATGTGTGACTGTTTGATATAATTCAGTTGAGACCAGTTTGACAATTTCAGGTGAGACCAGAAATAAAAACAATGGAAATCTGTACTGATAAGCTGCTACATAAACCAGCTGTTGTGGCCGAGCTGTGCAGAGGTTCAGAAAAGGCTGTGAACCATGCAGTGGTGGCAGGGTTTGGGAGAGGAGGCACAATGCGATGTTTCCTTTGGGAAAAGGGAGCAAGACTGCAATCGATGGCTGCAAACGTTTACTCTGGCTGTGGAACTGCAAACTGCCTTTGGTTGCTGAGAGCAGCACGGTCTCCCAAGATGGGGGAGTACGTATTGCCTCCCCCAGTTAGCAACTCCAGCTGGTTTTCTTCTGCCTTTGCCATGGAAGAATGGAGTTGTTGCTGATGGAGGAGACCGCACAAAAGTAGCGGGGCCAAATAAAGGACAGAGTAGAGCAAATACATTAGAATGTGTTTGTGAAACGTGATGAAATGACTTTCCCACAAGGTGCCTAGAGGGATAGCATAATTGGAGCTGGTTGTGAATTTTTCAGTGATTTTTTTTTTCTTCTAGAAAATGCTGGTTTCTCAAAACGAGGAAACATTTTCTTGAAGCATATTGGTGCAGTTAAAAACCTTTTAAGGAGGGTTCTTAGTCTCAGTGTTCTGAACATGGGAGATGTACCTCTGTAACAGGTCAAAACCTGCTTGTTGGAGTGCTCAAGGGTGGAAGCCAGCCATCCTCAAGTCCTTGCTTTGCTGTGTTGAAACAGTCAATGAGTCCAGCCAGAGGCAGCAGTGCTCGCAGCTGCTGACAGGGTTACTGTCCTTGGCACCTTCTTGCTCCCCAGGGGCCAGGTAGTAGAGCTATTTCTGAGCCCGTCACTTAGATGCTACATTTCACAGCAAGGAAATTGATGATGTTTTCTTTAAAAATCATTTGGTAAATGCCCCACTGCAACTTCATTAGCCACTGAAAGCTGTGCAATCCCCGCTCATCAGTACGGGTCCTCTGTGATTAAGGTCCATCGCATTCCAATGCCTGGGCTGTTTTCCAGTGATTCAGTGCTGCTAGGTGTTACTGCACTGTGCTGTGTCCCCTGCGCTGCAGGAGCTCTTCTAGCATGTCAAGTAAGGAAAGCAAAGGAAGTCTGAACAGGTTAAAATCCTCATCAGGCCTTTAGAAGCAGGCGTGGACTAGAAAGATCTGATATTTCAGGCATTCCCCGGAAAGATACCAGAAGCCTCTTTGGATTTGCTGTGTTGTAGGAAACCTTAACTCCACTCACCTGTGGCCTGCAGGAAAACTTGAGAGGCCAAACTACTTCTGACCTACCTGTCTCACATATATAAACTGCTTCTCTTCATGTTGTCTCCAGCTCTGTACAGCGCTGCCTCTGTGCATCCCCCTCTTTTAAGCAGTAGCATGCAAAGCTCAGGTATTGCCTAACTTTACTTTTTTGTGGGAAGTGTGGAGGGGGCAACATGAGTTGTGAATTCAAGAGAGACAACTTGCTTCACCTGCTTTATGTGGAGAATGGCCGTATCCAGGTGGACCTGCAGCTTAAAATGAATGTTATTTAAGAACTCCTGAGAATATGAACAGTGTGTTTGCAAGGAAGTTCTGAGGGCTGAATCCTGTGATTCACCACTGAAATTGTGTTTTGTCCCGTTAAAAGTAATACCTGTTCTGTAGCTTTACTTAAGTAATACTTGTGTCTAAATCCTTTGGATGACTTCAGAAACCCAGTATCTGTTTGTGCGGTTTCACAGGGCTGTGTTGTATGCCCGTCCTTGACAGCCATAGAGGCGACTTGGTGCTGTTGGTGGTCCTGTTTCACGTTCACCTGTTTTAGTCCCTAGTGCTACGCAGGGCTTGTAGGGGTACTGCAGAGTAAGTGCACACGGAGTACAGCACTGTAAGCGTGTCACCAAAGCTAGTGGTGTCCTGGACTGCAAAATCCACCTTGCACAACGTGTGTACAACGTGGTGCTGGGAGAGGCTGTGGCAGAGGACCAAAGTTGAGGAGCCTGGTATGTGTCATGGCTGGAAGTAGAAGGCAGCCTTTGCAATGTGTGTGGAGGACCCCGGACACCTTGGTGACAAGGTCTGCAGGCAGGGAAGGTGGATCCCTTTTCTTGGCTTCTCTGGATCCCAACCAGGAAAGGAGAGTGACTGAAAACCAGTAACCACGTGCAGTGTGCCTCGTGCCGTGCGCTGCCGGCCTTGGTTAACTTCTTGATGCTGGCACAAAAGCACGGAACGCCGTGTAAATACACGGTGTGCTAAAGCTGAGGATGGGGGGTAGGTTGCAGTAGTTTCTCTCCTCTGGGTCCTGTTAGTGCAGGACCAGAAAATCCCCTGGTTGCTTTTCTGTGCCGTGATCTGCACGTGAGCGGTGTGGGTGTGAGTGGGAGAGAGGGAAGGGAGGGCTGGGGAGCCAGGGTGCCAGGGCACACTGTGGCAGGTAAAGCAAAGTGCGATTTCCTGGCCCCTGGGTGCGAAATGAGTTTTATCTTCTTACTTCCCAGCTTCATGCCAACCCTGCCTCTTCTTGCCAGCCCTGCCTGCCTTCAACCCTCTTCTCTGGGCAAGAGCTCTCTTCTGCTCTTCTCCCATAGCAGGTGTATCGGGTTCCATGGAGAATGAGGCAGTGGATGGAGCCATTGCATCCAGCTTGGCTGCTTCCTGTGACGTGTACAGAAAAGGAAGGATTAGTGGAACTGGCCCTAGAAAGATGGGGAAAACAATGGTAAAACGGTAGAAGGAATACTGAACAAGTGACTTTTGAAATTTCTAAACATAATTACAGGGAAGTTGTTACATTATAATGTCAGATCCTGTGAGATGCGGCGATAGATACCAAGATGTTTATACTCTGGTGATGATCTGGCGATAAGGACAAAAAGCAGTGCAGGCATTTGACCAGATGATGGTGCTGTGGTTTCACAAAAGTCTTCCCTCCTGTAGTAAAATTTTTTTGACAAGGCTATTATTGAACTTTCATTCTAGCTAGATACATCAGCAATGTTAGCCCTGCAGTACTGTGTCACTTGGGACTCTGGGCCATGACTTGCAGTGATGTGGAAAGAAAACTGCTTCCTGCTCCACAGAGCAAGACTCACAGAGAAGAATGCCTGGTGCTGCAGCGCCAGTTCTTAAGGGGATTTGGGATAATCTTAACCTTTTGAATGCTCCGTACCACTGTGATGTGTGCATATGATCAGTTCCAGTATATGGGAAGAGTCCTGTGAAATGGTTTGGTACTCACCCTTCGGCCTCTGCAAACCTTGGTGTGTCACATTGTTGTGGTTTAGCCCGGCTGGCAGTCAAACACCACACAGCCGTTCGCTCACCCTCCCCCCTCCCTCTCCGGGATGGGGGAGAGAAACGGGAAAGTGAAGTCTGTGAGTTGAGATAAAGACAGTTTATTAAGACAGGGAAAAGAGTAACAACAATAATAATAATAATAGTATTAATAGTAATAATGTGTATGAAATAAGTGATGCACAATGCAATTGCTCACCACCCGTTGACCGATGCCCAGCCTATCCCCGAGCAGCCGGCCCCCCCCTCCACCCCGGCTAGCCACCCCTATATATTGTTCAGCATGACGTCAGATGGTATGGAATACTCCTTTGGCCAGTTTGGGTCAGCTGTCCTGGGTCTGTCCCCTCCCAGCTCCTGCTGCATCCCTAGCCTGCTCGCTAGCAGGACAGAGAGAGGCTGAAAAGTCCTTGGCTTGGTGTAAGCACTGCTCTACAACAATTAAAACATCAGCATGTTATCAGCGCTCTTCTCATTCTAATCCAAAACATAGCACCCTGCCAGCTACTAGGAGGAAAATTAACTCTGTCCTAACTGAAACCAGGACACACAGCCAAGTCATGTGTTAAGGACCATGGAAGTAAATAACCCTCAGAAGACGGTCAAGGTACAGCAACAGGAAGCAGTGCATGAGGAACACACATGGTATCTTTTGGTGGAAGCATCTCAGAGCAACTCAGATCCTACCTAGGCACGATCATCAAAAGTATCCAAAGCAATTGGGAGCACAAGCCTTCTGGATTTTTCAGTGGGAGCCCCTTGTGTTTGTTCCTAGGATCCTGAGCGACCATGTTATGTGGCTTAGCAAGCAGCTCATCAGCCCAATTTCAACAGCTGACCACCTGCATAGTCCTAGTCGGTAAATGTGGATGGTTTAACTGCCATCCTGTGTCATTAGATTGTCATTGATAGTATTTTCTTTAGCAGTTTGAGAGCCCTTTGATGACGTTCGGTGATTGCCATCATGCTGCTTTTAGCAGAGCCAGGTGAAAAGCTGCATAAGCAGATCGAGGTCCTAAATCGCTGTTTTTACTTGATATATGTAGGCATGTGAGGCTCAGTTTACGCCTATGGGGCTTGCTCACTGTTTTTGTCTGATTTTTAAATACTGAGCAGTGTCAGAGGACTGCAGGTAATTAAGGATATTGCAGTCTCCCAGTGTACCATACTTGGGTATCTCAGCAGTAACTTAAATTTCCCAGCAAAGCTTTTTGCATCCCTGCTGAATTCCTTTTACTGCCTTTAGGGGTTTATCTGTGAGCACTCACGGCTTGTTTAAAATATCTCAAGCAAAGTTGACTGTAAAAAATCGCTAGTATCCAGGGAATTGTTTCAAAGGCTGTAGTTTAACAGTTGCAGAGGGGAGTTTATTCTCTTTTTTAAGACATAGTGCCACTGTAACAGGATAGCACTCAGTTAAGTACACCATCAAATGGTTTTGCCTAATTGGGTTTTTTATTTGATGGCTGGGGGAAACCTGCTAAGAGGAAGACTGTTGAATGCTTAGTTACTTTGTTTATCAGTTCATCAAATAACCTCGCTATTAAGAGTGTTCATTACCAGTCTTAATGAGTTCAGGGCTTGGGCAAAACGTGCTCCCTTCAGGTAGGTTTTCCTCAGTTACAACAGAACTGTGTTAAATTTTGGGTATTTTATGGTATCAAACAGGCTTCACATGAAGTTTTCTCTGGTTGTCTTTCAAACTTGTGATGGCTTTCATCCCTTAATTTTTTCCTTTTGAAATAAGGTTTTCACTATTTGGGTTGCTTAGCTTGTTGAAAACAGGTAGGATAGCACTGAGAGAGCAGATTCAAATTAGTGAATACAGCCACAAGGTTATTTGCATTAATTTTCGCACAACCAAAAAGAGTTACCTAGTCCAGATTATAAGTTATCTTTAGTTACAATTAAAAAATTAAGTATTCTATTACAAGTGCTTTGCAAGTCAAACAGTATTTGCTGAGTGTGATTTTACAGGTGTTGCCCTGTCCCAGCATGCGGAGGGCCTCTTCTGCCACATTCCTACATTGCTTGTGGGATCTGTATAGAAATCAAAGAAGTTTCAGAAATACAAGTTGAAACCTCACGCAGAGCTGGAGCTCAGTGTGGTTGCTGGAGCACCAGGAATAGCAGGTGCAATCATCAGCCCTACAGCAATCCTAGAAGAGCCTAAAGAGCAAAGCCAGTAGTGCTCAACATCTTCATTAGGGAATGTTGTTCTTTTAATAACACTGCCAATGTATGCATGTTTTCTGTCATTCCATACTGGAAGTCATAGCAGTGATTTGCTGCGGACGGAAACGAGTGTTTTCTTTAATGTAAAACCCTGCAGGAAACTTCTGAACCAGCGGCTGATGCCTGCTGAGATGTGTCTGCAGTCATGCTGATTTAGCTTGGGTGTAACACGCTATGAGCTCTTCAGCATCTTGTTCTAGAAAGACATAGGGAAGCCAGGTTCTTAAACGGGAAAATTATGAGCAAAGACTGAACTAACGTGGTTATTGTAGGGTAGACTAAACCCCATGATCACACTGATCTTTCTACCTGTTGTAATTGGAATTAAGTTTGCCACGTACTGGAAAAGAACTTCTACAAGCAAGTGACTTCCAAGCAGCTGCGTGGCAAGTAACTATTTGCCTTGCATATGGAAATAAGCTGTTTAGAGGTATACCTTAAATCACTGTCTAAAAGAGGTATGCCACTGGTAAATAAGGAAAAAGTGTACCATATATGCTAATAATAAATGAATGAGACCAGAGAAATGGCTGCTCTGATCTGTATATGACTGGAAACGCAGTTTCCAAGAATCACCTATTAACCTACAGGGGAGGTGATTTAAATAAAACCAGGATTTTACTGGTAATATCTTACAGTACCAGACAGTAAGACATGACAGATCGAGAAGAGCAGCAAAGACTGAAGAAACTTTGCATGGGGGTGGGAAGAGAGAATGGCAGAAGAGGAGTTCTGCCCTGATGCAAGGAATCAAGGCTGCTGATACATTCAGTGATGTAGCAGTGTGCACGTGCTTTGTCTGTAATCTGTGCTGCGACTGGCATAAGATGCATATTTTCAGACAAAGTTTTAAAGATATTTAATAAAGAAACCTTTAATTCACTTTTTGTTCTAATTGTCATGGGATTTATTCTTCCTCTGCTCAGTTTTCTAGCATCATTAAGTTTCCAAGCTGTGAAAAAGTCTGAATTATGAGAAGAGCCATCTTTAACGGCAGAACCCAGAGGTTTAGTTCAGCTTGGATTAACATCCAAAAAAGTGGGTGCTCGCTTGTTCAGATTTACAGTGTCGTAGTTCTGATGCAGAAATTGAATTCTTGCAGCACTGCGATTTCTTGCCAGATGATCCGGTGCTTCCCTCTCTCAAGGCTACAGACAAGACATAAGCTGTTTTTCTCCCTTCTGCTGCTCTAGTCCTAAATACAGTCTGGAAGTGGAAGCTGGAAATGCAAGAACAAATGGAGAAACAACGACATGATGTTACTCAAATGTCAGAGGTCTTATAGAGGATTAAGCACACTTTGTACATGCTTTTGTATTTAGGCCTCTAAACATTGAAAAGTGCTTTGCTCTGTTTAATTCAGCTGGTAGGTGCGATTTTCAGGAAAGTCATCTTCTGAGTTGCTACAAGAGTGTGCTCCAATTACTTTCGTACTTAAAATAAGAGAACTAGAAAACACCTGACAGAAGCGTGCAGAAAGTCCATCTCAGCCAGTCACACATGTGAACGCCAGCTCTCAGCACCATCCTTAGGACTTCGGTCAAGACTGAGGTGGCATGCCTGATTCTGTACCGTAGCACTGCAGAGAGCACTGTGTGCTCCCAACAGCTGGGGTTTCTTGGTCATGCCACAGGACTGAACACACAGCTGGTATCCAGAGTTTGAGCAAGGGGTGTGAAGAGACGAAGGGCGGCAGCAAATGAGTGGTGCTGGTGGTGTTGCTGCTGGGGTGCCCAGGTGAATGCAGGTGTGTCTGCTGCTGCCTGGCAGTGGTCCCATGCTGACGGAAGTGTGGGGTGTGGGTCCCAGCAGGGGCCTTGCAAGCCCACCTGCATGGGTCGCTAGCCTCCATACCACAGGCACGGTGCCCTGACTTTCCAAAAACCTTTGCTGCTGCTTTTTCTTGATGCCGCCACTGTTGCGGGTCCATAAGAAATTAGTTAATTTCTCTGCAGCTTGGGTTGTTCATCTGTAAAACATGGATAAATGTGCTGGCTTTGTAAAGTACTTTGGGTGCTAAAAGAAACGCAGGGTGCTGAGTGGCAGCTGGGGAAGTGCTGCAGCTTTCTGTTCAAGGAGTGTTGTTATTCTCTGCTCAAATGTAATATGCAGGACTTCTCCCATGAGGTTTTGAAATGCGGGAAGAAGGGAGGGGAGGTCTACTTCCCGGTGACTTGTGACTTCTACATAAAACATTTTCTCAGAACTAATTAAAACTTTGAGAAATCATCAGAACTTAAATGAATCAGTGCTGCGTAACTAACAGCTTATGTTAAAGGCTTTGAACAAATATCCACAATGCATCAGTAAACACGGAAATTACTTTTTCATGTCGGGATGTGTCTCACTACAATGCTGTGCATTGATAAAAGATTTCTCTGCCTCTGTAGCTTTCCATACTTTAAAATTTATTGGTTTTCCTAACCTCTCTTTCGGGCTTTTTAATATATAGAGAAACACTCTTTAAAATGATTTACCAAGCGAAATTGACTGTGCTTCAGCAATAACTAGCAGTTAACAAACAGTGCCTAAATTAAGGGCTGAAACAAAGCTGGGACCAGTTATTTTTCAATCATGGCTGTTAACTTTGGTAATCTCCTTTAAAGGGGGTTATTGCAGCTATAAAATATTTTCCCATGGTTATGATGGCAGTTGTAGAGAAGATTCATGACTTGCACAACTTTTGTTGGGCAGTTTGCTCATGTGTTTGATACTGTAAAGTATCCTAAAGATACCTGATACTGTAAAGTAAACCTCTGCTTGGAAAGGGAGAGGAGGGGAGAGGACTGGATCCAGCAGTGAGTATAATTAGCATCACTGGCTCCTTTTTCAGTTTTTCACAAGCAATAACCCACTCCTGCCTTGTTTTTAACAGGCTTTTGGATCGTTTTGTACCTTCTGTCTGCAGTACACTAGCAAGCAGCGCTGTTTTGGCTGGTTGCAAGATGGCTGTGAGCCTCCAGCAGCTGGCTGGCGGAACCGCTGCACTTCCTCGGTGGGGAGAGGCTGATCTTCCTGGGTCCGGGGACTCTCAGCTGAGTCAATACAACTGGCTCATGCTCTGATGGCTTCCTGTTACGGATTCATGCTAGGTGGCCGTTGATGTCCTTACTTTATACTGCGGGATGATACAGACTTTGAAGGACTCTGCAAATTCAGTATTCAGTAAGTAATGCTGTTTACAGCGCTGCAGTTCTACCTACGTGGGCTGTATGCGTCTAATCCTTCATTCCCTACAGACCCATGTGGACTTTTCAGAATCCGTTTATGGTTGCCATCACTTACTGGTTCTTTTGTGGTGCTTTTTGGTAGCTAAGGATGTTCTTTCTGTGTATGTAAGAGTGCAACTCCAGAACAAAATGTCTGCTGATGCCAAATATCCTGTTTGAGCTGGCCACCCGTATGTGGGGGCATGAATGTTGCATGCCTGTGTGATGGTTGCTGTCTTTGTTGCATCTTCCAGACTGAATCAAAGGCCACCAAAAGAAGTGTGAACTGTCAGAGAAGAGGACAGGCCGTATTTCTTCAACAGGGAGTGTCACTGGTAATGGACCAGGGTGGATTTCTGTCTTGGCTCTTTCAAAACCAGTGTATTCTTGCGTAAACCTGAGGAAGCCAAGGATTAATGCAGCTTGTTCTTAACCAGTGCTGTATTGTATTGGCTTAATTTGTTAGGGCAATGGTGCCAGCCTGTAGTGAACACGGACGGTATTAGTCCAGTGGTACGGGATGGACGCTGACTGCTGAGTTATGTTTTATGCACGTCACGTTGCTTCTATTTCCAGGCCAGTGTTTTCTGCCCTCACAGCGGGATGTTTTTGAGGCTGTCCTGGAAGCATTTAAAAGAATTCCAATGCTTTTGCAGGGATGGCGAATGATATCCTGGGTTAATGCAGTGATGAACTTGTATCACAACGTCACAGCATTTTAATGGGAACAAGAAGGGAGAGGTGGAGTGGGGCAGGAACTTCTGATGCTGGCTTTGCCACCGAGGAATACATGTTATGTAACTAGACTCTGAAAATTAAATGTTACGCTTCTGTGCTCTTCTTATTCAGCATCCCTTAATTAAAAGCCTCTTTCCTTTGGTTCATGGGTTCAAAACTGCTTAATGATGTTAAACAAACAAACATCTGACCAAATTTCTATCTACCAGATTAATTTTTAATAGCTTAATGAATAATGGCATATCATTAAGGGTAGATAGTGTGTTTAATCTCAAGTAAGACTTTTTGAGTAGAAATGAGTGTCTTTCTGGGATATTGTGGATTTCAGCTTGTTTTAAAACAAACCAAAAAAAAAAAAGGCAAGAAATGGTGTATTTTTCTTTTTTAAAAAAATGTAGATTTTGTAACTATTCTGCCACAAAACACGCATTCCTTTCCTAACTACCCTCTACACAAAAAAAATGAAAATGAGCACGGAACAACCATATTTCTGAATGATGGAGCAGAAGAGCTGAAAAGTATTCATACACTTCAAAAGTTGGGTATGAATGAGTTTTTGTTCAGACTTAGTTATAAGGATATAAACAATATCGTACTTAGATTTGTAGGGCAGTGAGGATAAAAAGATCGGTGGCTTATGTAAACTAACTTCAGCTAATTAACACAAGATGATGGCATTTAGTTTCTCAGTCATTTTCTGATACCCCTTGGCTCTCCGTTTGCCTGACTAATGCCAGACATTGTTGCAGCCAGTGCTGAACCAGCTCTCAGAGCCATGAACAGACCCCTTTGTAGGGCGTTCCAAGCTTTGCTGGTTATTGTGGTGGGTGGGTGGGTCGGTGGCTGCCGTGGTCGGGTTGTTTGCTCCATGGTCTGCGCTCCGCTTAATGGAAGAGCGCTGCTAATGGAAGAGCGCTGCCCTTGGGCCCTCGTGGAGAGGGATCCTCAGTGTTTGTCCCATTGCATTTGGTTTGTGAAGGAACTACTTTTTCCTTAATAGGCCGGAGAGTAAGAAAGAACCTTTTTGTATGCTTTATGCGGAGCACTTTGTATTAGATTTTATGTGATTTTATCTTTTGGTAGGAGTACTTAGTTTAGGTTAAGATTTCTGCATTAAGCTCAGAAACATGCTGTGCTGGCCTCTGCATGCGCTCGTCGTGTTCCCACATCCCCGATTTTCAGTATTATGTAATTGCAAGTGAGTTTGTGTGGAGAAACCTCAGCCGCTCTGGGATTCTGTGAAGTGGCTATGGTTTTGCTGCGTATAGCTGGAAGCTTGGTGAGTTCGCTTTCTTTTAGGACAGTTCAGAAAGTGGAAATAGGAAGTGTTTTGTTTGTTCCAAGGAGAATTTTCTTAAATTGCATATATTTTCAAAGAAATTTAGTACTTATTTTAGCGAGCTTAGATGGTTAGTCTAAATAAAAACAGATATAATAACACATACATAGAGTAACATCATTGCCAGAAAGGTGATTGCATGCTCTCAGAATAGCAACATGCTGGGTTCTTTTTTCCACCTACCTTTCAGAATCAAGGGAGTGGCTTCTCCCTTAGTTTTAAGATCTCCTTAGAAACAAAAGCTGATTTAACCAGCTGAGTCTATTAACTGTGTCCTGATTAAAAGTGCTGTGAATCATAAGCTTGTGAATAAGTGCTTACAGGCACTGTTGTTGCTGCCCTGCCTTTCTTAATCACACATACACCTCACAAGCTGTTTAGCAGAAGCTTGTCCCTTCTTTCCCACTAGGACTCACTGCACAGAGAACACTCTACTGGCTAGAGCCTCCATTTTCAGGCTCAAACCCCAGGTATGTACATCCCTCTAATGTAACACGATGCAATACACCTAGAGCTTTTTCTGCTTGCAAGTGTATGACCACCATTAACCTTCAATATTTTGCCCAGCCAGGCTGCTTATACCTGGCATGTTCCATATGGAAAGTGCTATTCCAGACACAGGACTTCTGCACTTCATATATTTGTGTGTGTCTGTTCAACTTGTCATGATCGTCAGTTCCCAGCCTCTTTCCCTTGCATTACACTGGTGAACTGGAACTCTGATAAAGGAGTTATGTACAGTGATGACAAGAATTGATTTCCAATTTCCTGTAGAATGACTCTATCATTGCTTGTGACTCAGGCAATTTAGCTTATATTACAGTGCTAGCTAGGGGCTATAGATCACCCTGACAGTCATCTAGTCACAGAGCATGCTGATTTTGACAAGATATTGAAAGAGATTTTACGAGAGTTTCCATTGTGAAACAGCTCGAAGTGTGGTTTTCCGTTGTTGGATCGTACGTAAAGAGATTTTGTCTGATGCAGAGTAAAAGTATTGGGTGCAGTCTATCTGATTTGTCCTTTTGTACTCTTTGCAGTTGTAAATTGTTCAGCCCTCTCATCTTGAAGCTGGTCTGGAATATGCAAATGTCTGTGTCAGGTCAGACAGAAGAGCCAGGATCTTTTAGAGAGCGCTAGG
Source organism: Cygnus olor (assembly GCF_009769625.2). Lineage (NCBI taxonomy): Eukaryota > Metazoa > Chordata > Aves > Anseriformes > Anatidae > Cygnus > Cygnus olor. The sequence continues at coordinate 2,923,116 of NC_049188.1, read as the reverse complement.
TAGCAGATGCTTAGGGGGAGAGGGTAAGAAATGAGGCAGAGGCAAGAGTAGTCCTTTCCTGGGTGTGCCCTGGCAGATTCAGCTGTCAGCGATCTGGAGCCTTGCTGGGCTGTGTGAAAAGCACTATAGAGAAGTAGATGGCATTCCTGCCCTCATTCAGGAGCTCCTGGTGCAAAACGATGCTCTGATTTGCTCTCTTGCTAGTGGAAGCTACAGCAGTCTGCTTTTCAGTCATCTCAGCATCTTTTGACAGCGCTGACCTGCGGCTAGAGCTGGATGGGGGTTCAGTGTCCTGTTGCTAATACACCCTGCTTCAAGCGTGCCCTTGCTCAACTGTGTCACCGTTAACTTAAGTGCAAGGCCCCCATGACGGCTGAGGTGAGGCGTGAGGGGCAGTGAGTGATGTGGGCTTCTGGGCCATTCGGTTATAAAAAGACAGGAGAGGGCTCCTTCTGGGAAGATCTCCCAGCTTCCCAGCTGCGGCTGAAGTCTTTCTGGCAGCAAGCTACTCAGAGCGCTGCTCAGTCTGAGGCGGCTGAGTGCTGCTGTGGATGTACTCCCAGAGGGCTCGGTGGAGGCAACAGTACTTCAATAATAACACATCTGTTGGGTCAGGGATGATGCTGTGGGGCAGTCTCTTCCTGTTTGTATAAAGCAGCTCATTTTGTTCTAGGTGCTCTGCTGAGAACTATGCTGAGTATTTTTTTTTAATGTTTTGGGCACTCATGTTCCATCACTCTAATATCCAATCACTTTGCACTTCATCATCACAAATACATCAGGAATGGGAAAAGCTTGCATCCTCAGGTTGCTGGCAGAATGAGAAGGTAACGTAGGTAGTCACCAGAAGGTATATGGAATTCTTAAGCTGCAATAACTTCTAACCTCCCTCTGCGTTTCTTTCTGCATCTTTATTGAAATGTCTTGAAATTTTAAAGGCTTCCTATTTCAGTTAAGCCTCAAGTATTTTTGAGAACTGACATGTGATTTCTTCCCAAGAACCTCATGAGCCAGGGAATTAAACTTGGAGTTCATAGCGTCGTAATGGCATCATGATTCTGCCTTCACATCAGAGGTTAAATGGAGCAGAAGTAGCCATTGCTTGTCAGTTCTGCCAAAACTTTTTCTTAAAGAATTAATAAAATGATAAAGTTAGAATTCAGGCTTGGCCAGGCTTATACAAAATGAAGCACTGAAATGCTCAACCCGCTTAATCCTTAAAAATAGGAGTCAGACACAAGTGTCCTCCTCTAAAGTGACTTCCATAAATTAAACCAATTCTCTTTCTGTCTTTAAATGTCAGTCTAGAGTTTCACGTTCCTCAGATTGTCAGATAGGCTGAAAACTAATGAGAATTAGCTTGAAGTATTGGATTTTTAATTGGATTTTCAAATTCAGCACGTAAAGTGACCATTATGAAAGTAAACCATGCCCTCATCTTAAGCTTAGAAACAAATTGCTTTGAAGGTTCTTGAGGACAAAGATGAAGACTTTAGATAGAAGGGATAGCAAGTGTTCCTGCTTCTGTACTAATGCACTAGGGAAGTATTTATGAAGTATTATGTTGGAATTCAGGCACTGCTAACAGGCAGTAACAGCATTTTGGTTACAGAGCTTCCACCTTGTTGAAAAGTCTGGTGTGGAGCTGTGGGTGGAAACTCCTTTTCCTATTTTAAGTATTGCATTTTAATTATATTACAGGAACTTTCCAAGTGCTACCTGAATTTAGATGAAGCTCTTTGGGAACTTGGAAGACTAAGTTCTGCAGTAGATGCCATTTCTTTCTTGTTTAAATTGTTTTGATTTTTTTTCCTTTTCTTACTGGGGTTATAACAGTTATAACAGACACAACTCAAGAAGATGATTCTGAGATCTCATAGCAGCTTCATGAGGAAACAGGATTCGTAACAGGATTGAGCTAATCTACTTGATGATAAAAAAAAAAAATTTGAAAAATGTACATCCCAATTTTTAAATTTACATCCCAATTTTTACTGTAACTATGGGCTTCTAATTTTGGAGTAGTGATTATTCAGTTTAGATTTTGTCACTGATTTTTGGTGTAGCCTTTTGAGGTGGAAAGAACTACAGGTCTCATTGGTTTTGAAAGCTTTTATGTAGATGTTGGGCAGTTACAGTACATTACACTCTGACAAGTACACAGTCCCAGGAAGCTTCATCTAAATTTACCCGTCTATCTTAAAAACAAGTTTGGTTTTTAACTCAGTGTTCCTGTTGTAGATTAATCCTTATTTGGCAACTGAGGTTGGGAAGAAGCAGACTGGAAAACAACAATCCGCAAATGCTCCGTGCCCTTGGTGCTCAGCAGAGTCTGCAGGCACACGCACCGCCCCTGCTGCACAGACGGAAGGGGTCGGGTAGCAGCAGATAGAAGAGTGGTGCACGCGGTAATTAGTACATCACAGCATCCTCGTTTTTCTACAAAATGCAATGACACTTTATTTTTTCCCCTGCCTTAGTAATTAATGTTTTGAAAACATTGAAGAAATGTAAAGTTCTCAGTAAGTGGTAAATGCTATTAATTGTAACCGCTGAGTAGGTTATCGCTTGGCTTTCACATGGTCCCCTTCCCTCTGGGTGAGCACCAGGGGATGTACACTTCCAGGATAACATGGTAGCTACTGTGCTCCTTGCAAGGCCGGGCACAGTAGCGCTTGTGCTTGTGTTCTCAGTGGGTGGGGAACCAACTGCAACACTAGGACATTTCCAGGGATTGCTCAGGTGTCTTTAATTACGGTGTTGTAAAAGCACTTTGTCTGCAAAACAATCAAACGTGCTGAAATAAAATCCCTGTTAGGTCTGTGACCTGAGTGATTAGTTGTTCTGTGTTTCTGGAGATTGTATGGAGCTGTGCAGGTTCCTCTCTCCCCAAAGTGTTTCCTTGCCTTCCTGTGCTCCCCCCCGTCCCTTACTAAGCCTCTGACACAGTCACTCATGTTGTGCAGCATTAATGGCTTCAGGGGATTGAATGTGACAATATAATGGCTCTTTTCATACCTGTCAGGTACAAGCTGGATTAAGCAGTGCACGTGAGGTATTTTTAGCTTGTGATCAAAGTGATTGAGGGAGAGGTACCCCAGGGATCTTATTTAATTGCTGCGAAAATGACTTTAATAGAGAAATAGAGTTGCCGAGAGGGCAGCAGGATGGGGGAGGCACTCTCACTCTTTCTGGTACGTGAGCACACTCAGTGCCCATCTGAAGTGTCTGTACCCAAAGGCGTGCGGCATGGGGGAGTTAGAGGTCTGTGATCTCACCGGGATCGCTGGATGTGGTGGGATGCTCATAGCTGGAGTGCTGCAGCGGAGGATGTGAGCCCCTGGGGAGGGGCTGGCTGGGGCATGAGGAAGAGTTGCCCTGTCTGCGAGGAAGGAGCAGGAGTGCGTGGGGCTCTGCCTTGAGGAGGGTGGTGAGCCAGTGGAGAGTTTTGAGGTCAGCATCACCAGGCAGTGCAGGTGGTGTTGTGGACAGTGTCTGGTACAGACTGCCTGATCAGGAAGAAGAAAGACACGAGGCCTTCATGCAAGTGGAAGAAGCCTGATATTTGCATGCCCTGGTCCTCATCGGGAACTGTAGCCACCCCAGTGTCCCCTGGAAGGGGAACCCAGCTGGGCACAAGTGATGCAGGAGGCTTCTGAAGTGGTGAAAACTCCCAAGCAGAGGTGGTCAGGGAATGGACAAGGGCAGGTGCTCTGCTGGGCCTCGTACTTACAGACAAAGAACTGGTTGGGCATGTGAGTTTGGGGGCATCCGTGGAGATAGTGGCCTTGATATGGTGGAGTTTAGGATCTGGAAGGAAAGGGACAAGGCAAATAGAATCACAACCTTGAGCTTCATGAGAAGAGCAAACTTTGGCCTGTTTGTGGACCTGCTTGGTTATTGTTCATGGGTAGTCTCCTCCACCACCAAGAGTGGGCCAAGCAGATGGGCAGGAAATGAAGTGCAGGTGAGCGGAGGTCTACATGGACAAACACGGAGCTCCTGATCCAGCATAAAAAGGCATGCAAGAGGTGGCAGCAGGGTCATATGGTACTGGTGCAAACCATCTTCATTAAAGACCTAGACGGTGGGTTGGTGCACCATGTGGTTGTGCTCCCCTTCAGATGGACGTCAACTGGAACCTTACCAAGTTCAGCAAAGGGAAGTGCAAAGTCCTGCTCCTGGGGGAGAAACAGTCCAATGTGCTCTGCGGGCTGGGGACTGGTGGGCTGCAAAATAGCTTGGCAGAAATGGCCTGAGAGGTCCCAGTGGACCAGAAGTTGAACACGAGCTAGCAGAGAAGGCCGGTGCATCCTGGGCTGCATTAGGAGGAGCATAGCCAGGAGGAGATGATCGTCCCCTCTGCCCAGTGGTGGGGAGACAAGGACAGGTCCTTGGAGATCCCCCAGCCTGGCTGGATGTGGTCCTGGGCAGCCAGCTCTGGTGGTGCTGTTTGGGCAGGGGTGGCACCAGGCAATCTGTAGGGGTCCCTCCCCCCGACTCTTCTCTGCTATCTGTGGTTCTGTGATATCCGTGTTCACTCCAAAATTATTTGTATGCAAATGATGCTTTTTTTAAGGCAGACAATTCATATTTTGCTGGGTAGTGTGTAGCCTACAAATTTTCGTAGATTACAAAATGCAGTTTATTAAGTTTGGCTGTTATGTCACGGTAAGCTGCACATGATTAATATGGCTCTTATGTTGAAAGGAGGTAGTACCTGGGTTATCTCTGACAGAGACAGCTTCGGGGGATAGGACTGGATTCTGTAGTAGTTCTTGTCTGTGCACTGAATAAGTGCAAGGGAATTTGAACGCTTTGCTTTCAGTGCTGGGATGACTAGCCTATGTAATTGTACACAGTAACAGCACTTACGTTACTTCAATAATGTGTTTATCCTTGTCCTGTCTACATGCTACAAAAGAGGGTAGCCAGTACAGAGAGATGGCTAAGGGATTCCACGTGTGGAAGGAAACCAGTGCAAGGGAAACTGGAGCACGTTGTAAATCAGAAGTAGGATTAGCAGCACTGCATCTGCCCCAACAAGCTAAATAGGGACTCCTTCCTGCAAAATACTAATCTGAAAAGATACTGAAAAGATCTGAAAAGAAGGGCACTGAGAAGTCGAAATAACGTGGGTCAGTGCATTGCTTTACAGCTAGCACCGTTGGGAAAAATGGTCTTGGAGGGAGCAAGTGTTGAACTGGTTTCAAATCCAGTGTCCTTGACCAATCCGAGGCACTTTAGTGGATGTTGCAGATGACCCGCAGGTAGTAGCTGCTCACAGTAGCTGCAGATGTGTTGAGTACAGTGACTGTACACTCTGATGCATGCTAACAGAGTTGCAGATGATCTCATCCAGAAATTGAAGTTAAAGGGGGAGCTGAAGACACGAGGAGACAAGGACACGTGTTCTTGCAGGGGTGATGCAGTCTGTGCAAGCTGTCAGTGGGGGATGTAGGCTACGTCCAGATCCCTAAAGAAGTTTTGGTCCCTGCGTCCTATCGACCTTCTGAGGATGTCAGCGCTGGTTGTAGGTGGGCTGTCAGGGGTCCTCTGCCCCCAGATGGCTGCAGCAAGACAGATAAAACTCAAGGTAGGAAGCTTTGGGAGTGGAGTTACTATGGAGCTGGTACACAGAAGCAGCTGTCAGGTGTTCCTGCTTTGGCTGTCTCAAGGGTAGTGGGGATAGAAAATCACTCCTTTTCAATAAGCTGAGTGGAACTAAGTGAAGTTGTATGCTCTACACTACGCAAGTTTTTTTCCCCAGCGATATCCACTTAGTTCCTGACAAAAATGTATTCAAAAGATTAGTGGCAGAACACTTGGAAGCTGGAACCACTCAGGACTAATGATATAATTACTCTATAAAGCCATTTGTAAAGCAATTATGTACTATTGTTCTCTTTTGTTCTATATCTTTATAAAAGTGAGCCATCTTGGCAGGCTGCGTTATGAATGCAGTGAGCTGGCTGTTATGTAAGAATATGAATAATTTGTGTGCATAGTTATAAAAGAGAAACGATGCTTTTACAATGTAACTGCAATGTTTATATGTAAAAATTCAGCTAGCTGGTACAATTCTGATGTGGCCAGTGTTTTTGAATGGGTAGTCTTTAACTTCCATAGGAAGGTTTTTTTCCCTCTAAAGAGAACATTATTAAATGTGTGGCTCAAATGCTGGAGGTAATCTAGTTATTAGAACTGCAAACTCTTGTAAATGAGGTGCCTTTTTTGCAACTTTTTTGCATTTTGTTGCTTTGCTTTAGTTAAAGTAAGAGGTGCAGTTGTTAACTGGCTGTAGTAAACACGTTTCACTTAATGCCGAAAACATTTCTGTTCCTTTTTCAGTCTTGGAACTGCTGTGGAGCTTAGCTGGCAAATTGTAATTATGGGACGTACTTCAACTTTGTAATACTTGGTCTTCCCCGGGTAAAAGAATAAAATCTGATGTTCAGAAATTTAAGATGATTAAATTGCAAACTTGTTTTTATTTTCATTGTTGTTGTTGTTGTTATTACTACTTTTACTATTATGCTGGTGTGCCATAGTCCTAGGAGGATGGCGGTTTGTAAATGAAGTGAAGAAGAGCTCTACTACATGGAAGCAGTGCTGCTTGGCTTTGTGACTGGCTAGGTTACCTGTTGTAACTTCATAGCTTTTTGGCTTTGTAGCTTAATATTTGCTACTTTTTGCCTCCATTCTTCCCCAAAATCGTAGTTGTTGACAAATGCTCAGTACTCCATCCGATTATGTAGTTTCTGACCTGGCCCTGGTGATAGGACTGGCACAGAGCACAGGAGGCAGCACGGCGTTTCCTGGCGGGCTGGCCTGCTGGCCTGGCCTGCTGGCCTTCCTTGGCGACCCAGCAAGGAGTGTCCCTAAAGGGGGCAGAAATGAGACCATTGAGCAGAAGAGTCGGTAAGGAACGCTGTCCCATACAATGACTGGCTAATTGTAGTGAAATTCAAAGAAGGTACTTAAGAGCTTTTGTAGGTAGATCTATTAACAAGCGCTTCCCTTCTAATTTGCACCTCATTCTGGAGAAGGCTGATGTGCACAGCTGCAGCCTGTCAGTATGTGCTTAGCTTTTGTTTGTTGCTGTGTGGGGACGTTGGATTTTTTTAATATGCCTAAGCATCAACATCTATTTTGGCTGAACTGTAAGTCATGGATGGGCTGAATTAATTTCCTGCTGGAAAAGGTGGCCCCATTCCGGCTCTCTCCTGTGTGCGTGCTCGTGTCAGATCCTCTGACAACCAAATCAGCCTGTCTAGAATGGGAGAAAGCTCAGCAAAGCCAGGTTTGTTTTCTGTTGGGTTCAGGAGCTGAACTGGCTTCCTGGGAGATGAGCCAGCCCAGAGGTGAGGGGAGGGCTGCATGGGTACACCTGCGGGGGAAGAGGGAGCTGGCAAACAGCAGGGAGCAGCAGCAGCATCTCTCCAGCAGCAAGGTGTGAAGTAAGGGAGGTTTTCTGGGCAGCTCGTGGAGCAGCAATGGAGCCATTTCAGTGTTTTACAGCAGTTGTGACGAGCATTGTGCTTGCTGGCCCAGAAAAACCTGTAGCAGGTGGCTGTGAATGGGCTGGATACTTGTTCTCAATTTTTGGTAAACATTTATTTGTAGCCTAATCTGCGGAATGTGTGTGTGTATATATATATTTAAGTTTAAAACTCTCCAGCAAGGACCATAACTTGCCTATTGAAACCTGTAGGTGCCCTGGTACAAATGTGGGAGTGGGAGCCAGTTACCTCCAAGGCCTGCTTTAGGCTGGAGAGAACCTTCCTGGTCAGAGGTAATGCTTTAGACAGGATGTGTGTGTTTCTGTGACATTGGTGTCGCTCCTGGCTTGGTTCAGCTGATGGCCTGGCAATAAAATGCATTTTACATGCACTGGAGCTTGTTGAGTTGTGGCTACGCGTGTCAGGGAACTGCAGACAGAGAGCTGCAAAGGGAGAGGGCTGGTATTTATCTGTAGGTAGGAGGCTCACCTGCAGGATGTGTTTGAGTTGAGAAATTTGTGCTGTAGAAGAATACAGAATTAATTTGTTGACATTATGGTATTAAGTAGTATTGAAGTTTGTGATTGTAACCTTCACTTTCAGAACAAGAACTTCAAATTTCTGAAGCAGCTTAAAAGAAATACTGGTGTTTACTTACCTTATGTGAAGAGGAAAGGAAGTGAGATAAGTGATCAGGCAGTGGAGTTGAAGCCTGAAAAGAACTTTGTTTTATTCAATGTCAGTAGAAAGGGATAAACATTATAAAATATTTCCAAAACTTTATTTTTCTCCTTGTTTTCTCTTACCAAAGTGGAGGGACAGCTGTATAATATGGTAGCTTTGAGAAGAGAACCAAGCACTTCCACTCAGAAGATGCACTTGCCTGCTGGCTGTGCTGCTGGCTTGCTGGGGAAAAGCAGGCCAGTCATTCTTCTGTGCGTTGTGAGAAATCTTTCCTTTCGCTGTAAAGGACTGGGGGGTCTACTACTAATAAAAACAGCACTACGGTTTAGATGTCACTGTTAGTTACTGCGTGCTGTGTTTCCAGGTGAGGAGAACCTTTACTTTCTACAGCTTTGAGGGGTCTGTCATTAAATTAGATGTCTAAATTTGCGTTTCTCAGAGGAACTCTTGTTTCCTCTCATTATTTTATGTTGGCAAAATATTCTTAATAATATGATATCATAACAGTTGGGCAATGTAGAGTGAGATGAATGATCTTAGATTACGAAACTGTTGGAGAAATCGAAGATAATTGTGTTCATCTTATGTTAATCTCCAACTTGGCTTCCTCTGAATCATTGAGTGACTTGTACAAGATGGGATTAAGCTCTCCAAGCGTTATCCTTCTTGAATTTTTCAACATGAAACATAGGATATATAAAAATCATAGGATATGAGATGTGATTATGAATCTCTGTTGTATAAGGGATCACAGAAATTCATCCAGCTTTATCAGATGCACCTCTAATTTCCCACATTAAAATCCTATAGTCAAACTCTGAAAATACCAATTAGATTGTACTCTTCAGTTCCTGGGAAATACTGAATGGTTTCTAACATCTTATTTTTTTTCCCCTTCCAGGAGGGTTGTGTCATTGTGCTAGGGTTGAATTTTAACTTCTGCTGTATGGTGGTAATATTGGTAACTTCCAGTTTTGTTCACTGGGATGTTTCTCGCTGCTGGCCTGCGCTGCTTTGACAAATGCAAAATACAGCCCAGGAAGTGCTGCGCTTGTTACCTTGCTGAACTTCAATTTGCTCAAGTTTTTCTCTTGAGTTTTGTATTGATTCTACTTTGCCTACTACCCGAAAGAACAGGCTGGATGATGGAACCTAACTAGCAGTTTTACATGTGGTACGAGGTTTTTTTCTCTGTTGAAATCTGATTGCCAAATGAATGTGACCTGAACATTAGGAAGCACCTTCCAGTTAATATTGCTGAACTATGTATAAATCATCATGAAAGCACTTCTGGTGTATACATGAGACTGTGTTCCTTGAAGCATCATAGAATTCTTTGAAGTGGAGGTGTCTGCAGCATTAATAATACAGAAATTTGGCGTGATAGCAGGAAGGAGCTGTCATGAGGTATTGTCAGTTCACCTGCTGGAGCCTTTCAAGTGCTAATTTAGCTATATAAAACAAGCTTACACCAGAGGTACTGCACAAATCTGAACATAGGCACTTCAGGCAGGGCTGAGGAAGGAAAAGGAGTTTTCCTTTTTAAAAACACAATGGAGAGAATACAGGGAACAGGACAAGGACAAAGAAATGACATGGAAGAATGGGGGAGCAGGGATCAAGACCTGAGCTCTGCTCTCTGGGGGCAGCGACAAGACCTGAGGAAATGGCGTGGAGCTGGGACAGGGGAGGGTCAGACTGGGTGTTAGGGAAAGGTTCTGCACCCAGAGGTGGTTGGGCACTGGGACAGGCTGCCCAGGGATGTGGTCAGAGCACCGAGGCTGCTGGAGTTCAGGGAGCGTTTGGACAAGGCCCTCAGACACATGGTCTGATTTTTGGGTGGTCCTGTGTGGAGCCAGGGGTTGGACTTGATGGTCCTTGTGGGTCCCTTCCAACTCAGGATATTCTATGGGATTCTCAGGATTCTATGAAAATGATGTGAGATTCCTTCTTTGAAGGTCCATATAGCCACGTGGTATGTCTGTGTCTGTTTGCCCTTCCTTCCTCTCTCTTTTTTTTTTTTAATAATTTCTTAACCAGATTTAGAGAGATGCTCACACATACAGTGTTCCTGCATGAAGTTAAAACACTCTTTTATCTGTCTGCAGGCTAAACAAAGCCTACCCCGTGAGCTGCCTCCTCACATGGCAGCCCGCAGCGGGGAGTGCTCTCCGGCATCGCCGAGCTGTGGAAGAAGCTTTCCCATGTCGGAGGGCACAGGAGCAGGGCAAGGCTGGAGCCAGGGGCACTCACAGTGCAGAATGGAGAATGGCCCCACTGATGGGACGCAGCCCCGCAGAGCCAGGAAGTGAGGGCAACAGCCAGGTCTGAGGGCAGTCCAGGAAATCCAAACGTCACCTCGGGGACAGAGCTGGGACGGGCACACCTAGGACAGTTTGGGCTGGGGCCGAAGGCCTGGGCTTGAGCTTGGATGGAGGCTGTGGGCTGGGGTGAGTCCCGGTCCCAGGCTGAAAAACACGAGGCAAACAGTGCTGTGGGCTCTGCTGCAAGTTCCAGGTGTTTGTTTTCAACCAAGGCCCACGTCTCTAGGTGTTTCTACAATAAAGTCATGGATTTTTCACATATATTTCAAACAAGTTCAAACTAAGTTCATGTAGATGCTGTTTCTGATGATGCAGATCCATGATGTTTCTTAAAAATGCTTATCAGTGGAAAGGGTGTCTTGCCAAGAATCAACATCGACATTTGTTACAGCAAATGCTGCTTGCTTTCTGCCCAGTCTGCAGCCTTTCAGGAAATATCAGACACATGGTATTTGCAAAAGATGGGTGTTATTTCGACAAAATTTTGCACACATTTTCATATACAATGATTGAGAGTGACAGTGAATCCACATAGTTCTAAGTGGCTTTTTGGAGCTGATAACATCTACAGCTGGAGCGGGAGTAATTTATAAGCGAATTATTTGCCATGCATGTCTGTCAGTGACATTTTCTAAAAATAAATAAAATAAAATGTAATTAGATTAGTCTGGTCCTGTGGAAATATAATCTTGACAAAGTATGTTTCTTGCTGCCACAGAATGCTATTAGCCCACTGAGTTTTGTGTGTGTGTTAGTAATTTAAGTACTGTACCAGTCAAAATAACTGCAAATTGCTGGTACCAGATGTCATTAATGCAGAAAAGCATTTCTCTGTCCTAACCTTATATTCAGTAATATAAAGGTTTTCTGAAGATACTGTGCGGTTAATTAGGAAATTAACTCTTGCCTCGTAATCTCACAGTTTTTTTTCTAAAGAAAACACTTTTGTATGTAGATCAGAGAATGAAACATCTCGTTGTTACTATTCCTCCACTGGAGTAACTGCTGGTGTAGCCTTGCTTGAGTGTTTTTTGTTTGCAAATCCAGATAACGTCAAGTAAGTCTGTGTATGCACAAGGTTACGTGCAAGAATTGAAGCATCACTGAGGAGGTGGAAGGGAAGCTGAGTGGGCAGGCGTGGTGAAGCTGCTCCCAGGGTAGCTAAGAGAACCCTGCGGGTGATGGAGGCCCAGACTCAAAGGCCTGGGCCACCTGATGGCCAGCTGCACTAGAGTCTGGCCTTCCAGTTTTTCCCTGGGGAATGTCCTCGCCACTTGGCTGTTGATGTTCGTGGGGGTAGATTGTACTTACACTGCATGGTGTGCGTCCTTTGCCATGCTCTCTTCTTGCCATTGGTTTACGTCATTCATTAGATGTGTAATGTAAAACTAAGTACGACAGATTTCTTGAGCTTGAAAATATGCTTTGGAACTTGGCAAGGTTTCTCTTTTCTCCTTTACTGTGACTAGGATCAAACTGAAATGAAAGGGAGGAATAGTAATGCTGGGAGAAAGGATGGAAGGTGTCAGCCAGAAGGTATTCACATAACAGCAGTGAAAAAGGAGAAGTGAATGTAAAATCAGAATCAAAACAGCAGATGGGGTGTTGAGCAATGAGAAAGCAGTGGGGAAAAAAAGGAAAGGGGGAAATAAGAGTGAGCAGTAAAATTAATGTTGAAGTATAAAAAGATGAGAAATGGAGGAAAAGGAAGGTGCCATGGGAGCTGAGCGTCAGGCTGCAGGAAGAGTGGGAGCAGGGAGGGCAGCTCGTGCCCCTCGCTCTAAGCACAGCTGGCGGAGCAAGGGGTTGAGAAAACAAGCAGCCCCGGATTTGGGAAAACTCTTGACTTCCTTGGTTGGAAGGACTGGGATTCTAGTAGTGGGCTTTGGGGCTGGTAGCATGTGAACAGACTGAGGAATCTTGTACCTATTTATGTAAATGGTGAGAAGTCAGCCTGAGTACTGTGGATGCACAAGAGGAGCTGTAGGAATTCACCGTGTCCTTGTGAAACTGTTCCCCTTGAATGATGGAAGGGATGCCAACATGAGTAAAGGATGCGTCTGGCTTTCAGCATAGGGTGATGAAACTCTCAAAATACTACTTTCCAAAAATGGAATCTGACAAATCTGATCTTGTCAAATAACCCAGGAAGGAGGAGCTGTAGCAAGCACTGAATGGACAATTCCCATTCTCCTTCCTCCATCACAGGACCCAACAGTAGCTCTGGAAAAGAGCCATGAGAGCACCTCATGGCTTCCAAAAATGCCTTGCAATGATAGATTCTGCAGGTGCAACCTGGTAAGCTTGTCAAAAGGAAGATGGAGAGGTGACCTGATTACACTGTAAATGGTACCTATTTTCATGGGGAGAAAATGCAGGGTGCTGAAGGACTCTCATCGTGCTTAGAACCACTGAAAGTGAAACCAGATGAATTAAAACGAGAGGTGAGGCAGGTGCTTTTAACAGTGAAACAGGAAAGAGGAGGATTTTCCATTTCCAGGTATCTATTTCAGTATCCTCCTTTTCAATGTGCAAAATCAAGCTATACACAGAGGCAGTCCTACCTACTCTCCTTTTAACATTTCCAATGAGTGGATCGAGTCTTTGCCACAGGACTGTGCTTGGAGCTCACAACGTCTCGTCTGCAAACCAAGCTTTCTTTTTCCATTGCTATTTTCCTGAGTATTGTTCCCTAGTCTTGAAAACAGGACTAGGGGAAGAAAAAAAAAAAAAAGGAATAAGTCGCTTTTCATGAAAAGATAACTGAGGGGAGATGGGCAAACAGATTGCAGGCTGCTGTTGTAAAATGTTGTTGCAAGGACAAAGTCTGCCTTGGTTTTCATGCCCACTGGGGACTGGCTAAGAAGTAAATGTCATCTGAAATTGCTGCTGAGGACATTTTAGTGCAGATGTGAGAGAGGCCTTTCATGCTGGGAAGGAATGTTAGACCAAATTTACTTGCTAGGCCTGTGGAATCTTGTCAATAGAGATTTTCAAGAGATTTTTAGTCAAATATCTGTCTGCGTGTCTTAGATCTCAGTAGGAGGAAAGGCTCGGATGGTACTTAGACCTTTCCATTCTGAATTTTTAAGGCTTTTCCCAGATGAACAATTTTGTGAGTTTTGATTTAAAATGAATTTTGTTCAAATGGGTCCTGTTTCCCAAGTGGCTCTGATTCCTTTTTCAGTGCTCTCATCTTTTCCTCATTTTTCAGTCTGCAGGTATCTGCAATACCAATTCCCTTTGTTAGCTTTGCTTTAGTTACTTTTCCTTATTGATGGAAGCATTTCTTTGTAAAGAGTTTCAGCCCAATTCTTTTGGGAACTCGTCAGTAATTGAGCCTCAGATGATGAGTCCCTGTTAACGTCTGTGTTTTCAAGCTAGGTAGATATTTTTAATCCATTTAATGTGCACTGCAGTCACACTGCATTCTCAGGTGCTAACTTTGAGGTCTTATCTAAATCTAAGAAATTTGCACTATTAACCTAACCTGAAATCTACTGGAAGGCAAAATCGGGTTTGTTAAGAGCTGGTCTCCATTGTATCATTTTTGCTGGCATTTTGTTATGTTCCTGGTTTTCTGTTGCCTAAATGCTACTTCAGTCATTCCATCCATGGCACCTATTAGATACTGGATTGATGTGACCACGCTTGCAGTCTGTGGGAACACACAAACTTAGCCTTGAACACAGGAATAGTCTTATTGAAATTAGTATTTATCTAGTTAGGGGGAAAGCAAAACAAAGACCCAACCCTGAATTTGATTTTTTTCACCAATTTTCAGCCACGTTGGAAAAAAAATAGACACAAAAACTACATGTAATATAAACAGCCACTTCTTTTTTGTGTAACTATTGGTGTTTTACTTTCTTTTTCTTGAAGCTAATATTGTATACCTCCCGTCTGAAAAGAAATGCATGGTGGTGGCTGAGGAAAACGGGAAAGTGAAGGGTTTTCATTTGAGCCCTCCTGGAGAACTGAAGCGCAGTGCTGGTCCATTGCAGAGCAAGCTGTCAGTAGCACAGGAAATAAATACGTAAATGTCAGAAAGCACTACAGATTTAGTGGGCCAGCTTTCAGAAGAAATGTATCAGCTTTGAGAACACATCAAGTGCTGTCAGCACAGCCCAGAGCCATAAATATTTAATTTATCTTGACCCTTTTGATGTTGACGATCAATGTTGTTCTCTTCTGCTGCAGATCTGGGACTATTATGCTGACGGTGATACCAGTCAGTTCCTCAAATGGAGTGACACTATCTCCCCATATTCTGTTCATCATGGTCGTGGGATTCTGTCAGAAGCCTTTGCTCACAGTGCAGAATGTGTGAGATTTATGGCTGAGAGCCTGCTCAGAAGTAGAGCAGAACAGAATAATTATGTAATGTATCTTGTTAATGATCATTTTATGCAACAAGATACACAAAGTAAAACTGTCTGTGTGCAAAAAAACCCTCACATTAACTAATGATAAACTTCTAAATGCTTAAAGGAGTCAAACGTTGCCGTTGTGGCTTTGCTTTGCCACCACTTATTTAGTTTCTCATTGCATTTAAAATACGGGAAAATATTTGCAGTGAGTTAAGGATATGATTTAGCTGTAGCAAATATTCTTTTTTTAGCTGACTTTTCCTGTTACAGAGGTTGCTTGGAAAAACAGGTTTTGGCTGTCCTGCAGTTACCCTGGCGCATTGATTTACATGAGTGAAGTGTACATCAGTGTTTAAAACCGAGTGTTTTAGTGAAACAGGTGAGTCATTTGAAATGAGGCAGTTAAAGTGGTTTTTGGTTTCAGCCATCAAAGAGAGGGAGGATTACACCTAAGGTAGATGGATGATTATTGGTCATCAGAGTGATGATGATTTTTACTGTAGCAATGTTTCACACCGGTAGGAGCTCAAAAGCACAAGATCTCCTATGCAGTCACTTCAGGTAGCAGATCTTTTCTGGAGTTTGGTTTGACTCAGCAACGTTTATCCTGTGATTTTCAGGGTGGAAGCAGAGGATGAGCTGCCATTTGAAACTTGATAGGGCTCTCTGAAGGTCCGTTTACGTGCGTGAAGTTTGAAAAAAAGACATCACCATCTAGTTCTGTTAAGTGCTATGGAGGTTATGTACCTCCTCTGCAAAAAGGGGAATCAGTGGAAGTACAGCATGTCCTAGTATGCGGCAATGTTAAGCAGGGTGCCACCTCCTGTATCTGTATAAATCTCTTTCTGATTCTCCCAGCCTGGAGCAGGCCAGGACTGTGCCTGACTGATGCTGATCATCTGATCTGGGTCCTGTTGGACCTGAATTCCAAATAGTACCACGGCTCTGGGCGGTAATGCAAAGTACTTATTTCTTCCATGGGTAGGAGGACAAATAGAATGAATGAATGTGAATTCCTATCCTGCAGGATTTCTTCTTTGTAAGCAAAAGTCTGCAGTTGTTTTAGGGCAGGGTGTTTTATGACTGGGATGCATGGCTTTTTCACAGCTATGTAGGAGAGAGACAAGAAATTCATTTTTGTTTCACAAATCTGTCTTTCTCCTGGATGTTTTTATTTGTTTCATTTGTGTTTTATACTATATAAGAACGTGACGATCAATATTTGTGGGTTTACTGCTTTGTTCCCATCTACTGATACAATTCCATAAGAGCAGCTGGGTCAGGTGCGACCTCTTGGAGGTGTGGCTTCTCACAAGCAGGGAGCTGAAGACTCTTCAGACCATAACTTCGCCTGCCAAGGAACCTCATGAGAGCTAGCGGAATTGGGTATAAAGCCCTGATTTTCTTCATGATGGGCTGTGAGTTCCTTTAATAACATCAGAGTGGCAGCACTTTTCCTTCCTGCTTTATTTTGAGGGCAAAACCCAACAACATGACTGCATCTCAAAGCAGGTTGATGGGGCACCATCTTGGCTGCTAGAATATGATTTCATCCAAGTTCTTCTAGCTTGCTTAAGCAAGAACTCATGTAATTTATTTATTTATGTATTTTCAAATCCTGGTTAAATTGACGACTGTTCTCATAGGCTGGGAGTGCAGTCACCTCTGGCAGGGGACTTGGTGAGCTCCCTGTATCACTGAAGCCTGTGTCCTGTCTGCAGTGACACCTGCTCAGCACTAGCCTGGGACATGTTTGAGATGGAATGGGAGCACAGGAATTCACCCAAGGCTTTGCACAAATGCATGTCAGTAAAGCTGGTGGCCAGCTTTAACAGCTGGCTGCAAGATTACACTAGTCAGGAGCGTTTTCATCTGGTTTGTAATCTTCCCCACTTCGTAGTGGTGGTCTGAAGCTAAAAGCTGTGAGCTCCATCCAGCCCCCAGGGGACAGTTTGGGGGTCTGCCGACAGGCAGTGCAAATTGTTGTTTTCACCTCGTGGCTCTGGCTGGATGCAGGAAGGGAACCGGCTCTGGCTTTCTTCTGCACTGGACTAAACTCTGCTCTGTTATGAGTTTATCTTTACCAGGGAAAAAGAAGTGGCACACCATCTACTCAACCTTTTCTCCAAATTGTTTTCATTTAATTAAAATTTGAAAAACTTGAGTGAAGGGATCAGCTTGGAGAGTTGTGTTCAACACTGAACGTATTTTTTCCTTTGACTTCAGAAGAAAAAGACGATAGTATGTAGTTCCTAATTAGAGAGAGAGGTTAAGCACAGTGGCCTTTACAATATTTTTCTCTTAATTTCTGATTGATAAAACCAGGGTGATGAAATGCAGTACATTATTTTTTTTTTGGAATAAATTGTTTAGCACTTGACAAAAATATCTGAATTAAAATGTAATGGGAGTCAGAGCGTAAACATTTATAAAGGAGAATAATCAATAAGTCTAAAGGTTGCATCTTGAGAAAATACCCACAGAATGTTTGTTCTGGAAGAAAATCCTGCCTCAAGGCATAATAACAATAATAAAGTGACCAAAACAAACAAGAAAAAAGTATTGTTGAAATTAGAAACTATGTTGAAACAGCCTCATTCCGAAGCAGAGCTGGAAGGCTTTGTTGCAATTGTTTGATGCCTTTGCTTTTATTTAAATGCATTTTGCAGCTGTCTGGCAAATTTTAAATGTTCATGTTCTGTTACATAAAAACACTTCCTGAGAATTTCTTCTCCCCTGCGCATATTATTGCTTAGAATTGGGGTGAAATTTCGTTTTTGGTAAAAACCCACATTTTTTTTTCAAGATCCATTAAAACTTACTGAAGTAGTGTACAGTAATTCTACTTCTGTACAGATGCTGAGGTAGCGTGTGTGTTTTGGCAGTATGAATTTGACAATGCTGGCTGGTATCAAACATATTACTTGCATTAAAACAGGTAGGGTCGTCTGGATAAAATGTTAGGAGTTCCTGCAAAGAAGTGTTATATCTATTTTGAAATTATTCGTGTAATACGAATGTCTGTTAATATAAAGCAAAGAGCAGCTTGGTTCCATTTAATAATTGCATTCTGTGTATAACACTTCCCATGTACAAGGCTCAAAGCTCCTTGTGAAAAAGAGAGAAATCCCTGACCTGCTGTGTACGGGTGGAAGCTGCAGAGTGGGCAGCGAGGTGACCATGGCCGTTGGCCAAGGTGGGAATTACCAGGCAGCGCGGTGCCTTTTTGATGGGTTTTGATCCCTCTTTAGATGCATTGTCAGCTCTCAGCTGCACTCGGGGAACATGATGTTTATTCCAAGGTCCTGTATTCTATGATCTTATTTTTTTCAGTTCTTTTTTTGTCAGTGTAGATGGTAGGCTTAGAGTGGTGTGAAGAGTGTATGTGCATTACTTATTTGCTTCAGCTGTCTGGAGGGCAAACAAATTGAGCACTGCAAAGCTAGCTCGTATCAACTGTCTAGGGCATACTTACCTTCCCTTCTACGGTTACTACCTGGATGCTGTACAACTTTGTGCTTTTCCTGAAAACACTGTGAGATGCTGAAGTGCTTTTAGCTCCACTTCACGAATGGGAATTGAGCTTTTCTACAGCCAGTGGAGGTAAGGAGGTCCCCTTCAGAGTCCCTGGAGTGTTTTAGACCCGTTGCTTAAGAGGTGGTAAATTTCCCTCTGGACGTACCTACGTCTCTCCGTAAGCTTACAGAAGCCATGAACAGCTTGCTTGGACTTGTGCAATTAACTGCTGGTGATTTCCTACCGAGGGGGATTAGCCAGGGCTTTAGTACTGATGTAGGCACCAAAAGGTAGACCAAGTGAATGCCTTGTTTTTGTTGTGCTGAGAGGGTTGTGTGCTCTCTCAGGAGACAGAAAAAGTCCTGGCCGTCACTTAGCTGTCTTCTTGGCTCCAAACCGTGGTTTTGCTGCTGTTTTTTCCTCTTTCAGAATTCCCCTTGGTGAACGTTTGGTGGAGACCTTTGTCTCCTCCATCTCCTTTGAGACAGGCGTGCCTGCATGTGTGTGTTGGAGAACAATTTGCCTTGCTTTGTCTCCACTATTCAAATTGAGGCTGTAATGCTAGAGATGTCTCATCTGGTTTGGGAATTATACATCAGAAAAAAACAAAGTCAAACAAAAACAAATACACTTTTTGATATTTGCATTCTGAAATTGTAGGAACGATCAATCGCTGTTTTATACTGTCTTCAGAATTTGGATAAAACTAGTTAGAGCTGGGCCGTCCTGATTCACCGGGATGTTCTACGTGTCCTCCATTGTGCCTCCGTAGCTTCCAAGACTCGGTTACATCTGTAGCCATGTACTATTTAGTACAAAATAATTACATAATTTCAGTTTCAGCCTTTGGACAAATTACTTTTTAAATTGAAAGAGGCTTAGCTGGCCTCGTGATCCTTCAGTTTAGGAAGGTAACTGCTGAGACTGAGCTCTCAAGCAACATTTAGTGCAGCCTTTCTTAAAACAAAGGTTTGTGGTCTCACTGATTAGTGTTGACATGTAATGGTTTAGACTGAAAACAGAGGGGATTATTTGTCTATACGGTCCTTTTGTATTTTCTAGATACGGGACTTATTTTGCAGATGAATAAGGGGAAAAAAAAGCCATTGTGTGGCAAATGGGTTGGAATTCTTTCCTCGGAGGAATCCAGTTTGGAAGTGACATGTAGATTTTGTTCCTGCCCTTAAAGTTGGGAAGAGAGCAGCTCTGAAGGAACTTGGGGAGAGCGTGTTCATCGGGCAGACAAGCAGGTAGTGTCGCACAGAAAAGAGTAGTTAAAAGCCCCTGCGTGTGGCACTGAGAAGACCCCCAGGTGGTCAGTCAGCAGCTTCGTGCCGGGATGCATCCAGGGGCTGCTGCAAGGTGCCAGCCCAGCTGCAGGCTCTGCCAGGCAGCCCGATGTGCCAGCCGCTGGAGCTCTCTCGTGGCATGGCTTCAACCCAAAGAGAAATTGAGGCCTTGTGTTTTCTCTGCTTCTGCTCCTGTATGAGATTGTGATGCACCATGGATGAATTGAATCACGGGCAGGTTTTTGCACGTGGTGTGAGGTTTGTTGCCACTCCTTGTTACTGTCATCGCTGATACCTGAGGGCCTCTCAAGTTCTTGCTTTGGTTTGCTGGGACAGGCATCCAGAAAGTCACAGATCCCCAAACCTTGAAACTGCAAACGGGTGTAGCAAACTTCTGGAGGGAGAAGAATAGCCTTGCTGTGTCCTGGCAGTGTTAGAAGTTATGTGAGTAGGATGTACAAGACCACAAGGCCATTGGAAAGGGAGATAAGAGAAAGCTGTTTGTTCATGCTTGTTCATCTTACAGGAATAAAGACCAAGAAGCTGTAGTCATGAATAGGGCGCAGTGACATTAAGTAGTTGATGAGACATTGCGAGGCAGCCCCTGAGACTTTAGCCTGGATGGTGAAAGCAAGCCGTGCAGTGCGGTGTGGAGTGCGTTATCCCTGGGGTCAGAAGTCACAGCTTTTGTTTCTGGAGCTGCCCTGAGCATGGCTGATCCAGAGCGCTGTGGCTGTCTGCTCCACCGTTTATCCTCCTTAGCTGCCTTTGGAAATGGTTTGTATTGGGTTTGTATCTTACCAACAGCAGGTACATATATAATGTCAGGGGGCTCTGTCTTCTGGCATAGGTAACTGTTGTCATCATGTAAACAGTGAGTAAAACAACAACACACCAAAAAAAACCCACAACCCAAACACACACCAAAACCTGCGTAGATTGAGCATGTTGTTAGAGCATAGCCAAGTGTTTTGTTTGGTTGCTGAGACCGAAGTCAAGACCTGTTGGTTTGCCCTGAAGGCAAATTGCCATCCTCAGCTCTAGGCCCCATCTGCTGAGGCCAGGCTGACAGCACAGGATTCACACATGGGATCCACGTACAGGGTGCACACACGGGATGCAGGTGCCGGCACCGTGTGCATCCACACGGCAGCACCGTGCTTTCTCTCAGCTTTCAGGCTGTGGCTGTCATGTAGGCATGTGAAGTGAGAAAGGTGCTGGAGCATCAGGCCCCCCTCTGACACGAGGTCCTCGTGCTCCAGCCCTGCCCCGCGCGCTGGGGCTGCCCCAACCTGGCCGTCAGGTGTGTGCGGGTAGAAGTGGCCCTGCTCTCGCTGTGTGCAGGGCTCTTGCAGCTGCCTGCCTGCGCCGCAGCCCTTTGTTGCACATCTAAGAGAGCTGGAGCTTTTATATCCAGCCCGTGTTGTGGCAGCGTGTGGGTGCCTGGAGGCACTGAAGTACTTACAGGCAGGAAAGGGAAATGGAGAGAGTGAATGTGAATTGCTATTATTATTAATAATAATATTAATGAAAAAGCTCCCAAAGATCAAGGACTTTCAAATTAATTATTCCTAGTTACAATATACAGCATGAAAAGAGGCTGCCTAAACCAATAATGGGCTTCTAGTCCTTCCCTTATTAAATTAATTTTGTTTCAGATCTTCAGCTTTTTCCCCATCTGTGCAAATTTTTTATAAATATTTAAAAGAAGAATTAGAAAGGAAAGATTAAGGAGAGCAGGAGCTGCAGTGAGCCAGCTGAGAAAAGAGTCTGGAAAAGAAATAACTTATGAGATACTGAAGCATTTCTGAATAAATATCCTTTCATTTTTATGACTATTATAATTCTCTTTCAAATACTCTTATGACCAGATCCTGCATTTCTTGTGCATTTAAATCTCCCATTAACCTCAATGCCACAGTATTCAAAGGACCCATCTTGCCTTCCTTGTGCTCAGTGGGACTATAGATTTGTGAGGAATGGAAAATTGCACCTTTAGAATAATTGAGCCATCTTTTTATTCTAAAACCAATAGTGGAGAGGGAAGCTAATCAGATACTCCTGCATGAATCATACTTGCTTAAAATATGATCATTGCCTAGGTTCATCTGAGCTACAGTGTGAGTTTCCTGCTGCCCTTCTGGGTGAATACTGACTGCGTTGTGCTGTGGTGAACGAGCTCGTCTCCGAGCACTAAGCCCAGAGGTGGTACCTGACTCCATCAAAGTCACCGGAAAAACTCCTGCTGACTGCAGGGGACCTGGGAAATCACCACACATAACTGAACAGACTCATGCTGGGGAATATTTACCTTTATCATTAGACTCCTGAGAACTTTTCCAGAATGCCTTACTCACAGGGAGACACTTTTTGTGTAGGGAAGGCTGTTTATTCCAAGTTAACTGTGAATGTCTGTCAAACCCACAAAGATCAAATTATGGGAGATGTACTGTAGTTTCTTTGTGTACTTTCTGCTCCAACTCTTTGCATAACAGCAAGATTTACACATGGTTTTCCATTGTTGGTATTTTATTTATGCCACAATTTTGAGCTGATAATTTAAAAGCCAGTATCTTTTGAAAGTATTACTTAAATAGATCATATGGTTCTCTGTGGGGAGTTTCTTTTTGTCCCTTTCAAGAAGAATGGCCTTGTAGTTGGAAAGTGCATTTGAAAAGAATGGTTTCGATGAAAAGGAGAGAGAGAAAAAACAATGTGCTTTACTATTCTGTGATATTGCAAAACAAACAAACACAAAAAGCCTCTATAAATCACGGTTATAGTTGCCTGAGCAATAGGTATTTGGATGCTTGGCTGGCTCTTCTTGTCCGTGAATAGCTGGTACATACTTAGGAGGACAGGAGCTTTGCACGCCACGTATGTGCACACCAGCTCCAATTCCTGTTCTCTCCGAACAGAAGACGGCTGCCAGACTGGGGACCTGCGGGGAGAAGCTGCCTGGTCTGTAGGGGGAGCAGAGTCTGTCCTGTCCTTGCCAAGTGAGAGGTATTACAGGGCGATCGTAGTCTGAAGCGTGGTGCGGAGTGCTGTGAATTCCTCCTGAGAACAGGGAGCTGCTGTTGGCCATTCCTTGGCAGCCGCTTGTCCCTGTTGTGAACCTGAGGGGAATCTCCAAGTGCCTCCTGGCTGTGCCTGGAAAGCAAATGTCAAATATTTTGCCATTAATTGTAAATAATTGCCTCTTGGGACACTTGAGCTGGGATGGCTGTGTACTAGCCTGGTGCAATGTTCCCTGACTTCTGCATTTCTGTACTTAGCAGTAGAGCTGGGTGCCTGTGGCATAAGGCCTGCCATGAAAATCGGCTCAGCTCTGACTGCATGCTTGCATTCAGACATTCCTAGGGCCTGCCTTCTTTCTCAGAAGCTTTGAGCACTTGCTTGACAAATTGGTTTCAGCTCTTTGCTCTGTTCTAATTTTAAATCCATTTGTCTAGGAAAACAAATAGAAAAACCAACCAAACGGAAACCGAAACAAAAAAGCCTGAACCCATCTTTCTTTGTCTGCCCCCCATCTCCCTGTGAGGCTGTGAGGTGCACAGCTTAGGGGCTGTCCGGTCTTCCCTGGCTGCTGCCAGCGTGTGGAGAGCTCTGGTCCCGCAGCAGCTGGGGGAGAAGAGGTGCCGTGGGGTCCCACAGAGGAACACCCTATCGGGGCTTCTGGCACGTGGTTTCGATCGCCCCTGGGGGCGCCTGTCTTTCCCCATGGCATGTGATTAGCCTGTGCTGCTCGCTGTGTTACATCACAGGTGTGATTGTGATGAGACCTGCCACTGGTCAGAGAGGTCCATTCTGTGCTCTTAATTTTGGTCATCAAACTGGTACGGATCTGCTTGGGAATGATTTGTCATAATGTCACGCTCAGTGCTAAACTGTTCCAGGGCTTCTGTCCGTAACCAAGGATGTGCACAGGAGTGGCAGTCACTTGGAGGGGTCTCCATGAGCGGTGCCATGGAACAGTACGGAAGAGTGAGCTTCAATATGATTTCTTAATGGCATCAAGATTTTGGGATGTCCTTTTTTAAAAGAACTTGATGAAGAAATTAATTATGGGGAAAAGTACACTATAGTGCTCTCATTTGGCAGATTTCAGTCTTGTTTATATCCGAAGCATGCTGAACTGGATGGAAGACAATATCAATAACCCCATCCCTTGTGTGAAAACATTAAAAATGTATTTAGAAGAAGCAGAGTTATGCAGCTGTTACCTCTGCATATTGTAGAAGTCTGGATTTCTCTGTTCATGCATGATATGGGGATTATATTATTTCTGTTTTAATATTAGAAAAACTTAAAGTGATTGCCCAACTTAGAGCTCTGACTGTGTAACCTATTGCTTGTATACCTTCCTCTCACACAATGTTGCTGAAGTGCATGTTTTCTTCCCCCAAAGCAAAAACAATCTTACTGTGTTTTAAACCACCGTGAAATGCCCATTTTGTTATTTAAAAGTAGAACAGCCCTATAATCTCCAGAATAAAAAATTAGTTAATAGAGGAAAGGCAGATGGTGAAAAAGAAAAGCTTGGTGGGGAGCGGGGAGATCTGAGGCCTTACAGAGAATCTTGTGCAGCATGTTTGAGGGATGTCTGTGCGTACACGGCCTTGTTCCTTTGTCCCTTGAATCGTTGCAGTTCATAGCCCTCATGAGCATGGTGAACCTCAATGACTTTTAGTGTAAAATAAGAAATTATTTTCCTGGTGTCACTTGGGAATGTGAATTTATTACGAGTCTCAGATCTTTCTTTTCTTCTTTTGTAACTCATTTCAGGGAGGGAGGCTCCGCCTAACAAAATGGAAGTGTTCATTTAAAATTATTTTTCTTCTTTCCTCTGCTGCCATGGCTGGTCTGTAGCTATTAACAATAGAAAAAGAACAGATAAAAACAAGACGAGCTTCCACATGGGGAGAAAATTGAAGAAAATGAGGGTCTTGCCTTTGGTAAAGTAGAAAGACATACCATGCTTAGAGTTTGTTTCATGTAACTAACACATCTGGGGTGGCTGGTTTTTAATTTATGTGTTTATATTCTTAGTATATGCAGTAATCGTTTCAGCTTGCATTTCTGAACTTCCTGTTCCTTGCAGAATCAGCATAGCTTTGCCAGAGTCTGTAGTCAGAGAGCCTATTAGATGTTACTCTCGCTTTTCTTGGTGAGTACAGAACTGCAGGGTTAATACTCCAGTGCTGCTTATGGCTGGTGTTGACAGAAGAATCGAATCATTACAAAACTTTTCTACGCAAAAAGTCCTGATGTCGAGTTCAGCAACATGTATAGGGTCACTTTCAATATCATTCTGCATTTTCTTTTCCCTCTTAATCTGCTTCTAAAATTGCCCTGGAAAACAGGTGGCATTTGTAATCCACTTAACTCATCTCTGCACCAAGCAACCCATAAAGAGATAATGAAATTAAACATCTCTTCGGCCATTAGGACAAATAATAAATGGCTCTGGTTTGACTAAGGAACAACATTGATCAGAACTGCTCAAGAGCAGCTAGGGAGACAAAGTCCTTTAGAAGCAAATACCTCTTGAAGACTGCTGAGGGGCAAGACAAACTCTCCAGGCTGCCTGCTTTCAGGGTGCACAGCCTGTTTGATCGCTGAGCTGTGCAGGCTGGTGTGATGCGGATACATAAATCTTAATGCAGCTTCTTTCCATCCCCTTTGTTACAGATAATGACCCCAGGGATATTTAGCTTAAAGAAAAGTCATTTAAAAAGGGAGGCTTGATCAAGGTAGACAAAATGGGTCTTCAGTGGGCACAAATTGAAATACAGGAAATTCCATTTAATCATAAGAAAAAAGGAACTATTTTACTGTAAGAGTGATGAAATGCTGGCACAGGTTGCTCAGAGAGGTTATGGAGTCTCCATCAGTGGAGATATTTGACACCCAACAGGAGATGGTCCTGAGCAGGCTGCTGGGGGTCACCATGCTTTGTCCAGACAATCTCCAGAGGGGAAGTGACTCTAAATCATCTAAATCTGTGAAATGACGATGGGGTAAAAAAAAAAAAAAGTGTCTTTTTTTTTTTTTTAATAACAAGGTGAACCAGACACATGAGAAGTCTAATGTTTAAGTACTAATGCTTCCCTTCTGTTTTTTTTTTTTTTTGGCCCCAAGGAGTTTGGAACAGTGCAGGAGCTTGAAGGGAGAAAGCACCAGCAAGTTTGGGATTTCTTTCTGTGTGTAACTCCTTTCGTGCTTGCACATGCCTACAGTGCTGGGTACTAGTATAAAAACTGGGTTAATTAGCTTATTCAGTCATGGTTATACAAAACCATGTGTGGTCCATGTATTCTCTGCTCCTAGAAATAAAACAAGGCTCCTGCAAATTCTGCTCAAGAAAAAAGGACGGAACAGAAAAGTAAAAGAATGGTCTTTTGGAATCACCTAGCAGCACATATTCATTCTGGGCATATCCTTGGCTCAGCAGGCGGCATTATTTACTGACCAAAGAACATTGCTCAGCATAGCTGAGGACATTCCAAATCAGAAAAAAAAAAAAGTAATAATGAAGTCTTCGCTGACTATGTAGCTCTTCTTAATTCATTGTTCACAGTAGGTGGAGAAGATTGAAATTATGGCGGTGATTAAAAATAAGCAGACAGAAACGTAGCGAAGTAGTTTGGAAGTTCGAGAAATATCCAGTCCTAACTGGGACAAGTCTGAACCGAAGAGCAGCCCCGCGCTCTGCACTCCGAACAAGCCTGCTGGGGGCTGGCTCCGGCTGCGCTGCAGCCGCCTTTCAGCTTGTGCTGGTCGGTGGGGAAGGCGAGGGAGCAAGCCAAGGCTTCAGTCAGCTTCAGTGGGTGGGCGAACAGCGAGCCAGCTGCAACGCCTTCCTGTAACCGTGCAGGCTGCATTAAAATGTGTCTTGGAATGTAATCAGAGATTAACGATCCATTGTCTGCTTGTCTCAGAACGGCTCGTGAAATAGCCTGCGCGGAGTGACGAGGTCTTGGTCTTTTGAGGTGGGCACTGAGGTTTTAGACTCCTTGTGTCTGGTTTTCGGTGGATGCAAAAATTCATTCCCCTTTGGGTAGTCAGAGCAGGCAGTTGTACTACTGTTATCTATTGAATACTTAACACAGTTCTGTAGAAATTGCCATAAAACCTCAAAAATTAAAAAGAACAGGATTTTTCCAGTGAAGTTATTTTAAAAAAAAAAAAAAAAATCCATATCACAGGGTAGTATTCATAAAATTACACATGATCAGGGCTGCCCTTTCAAAATAAAACTAAATAACAGCTATAGAAATATAACCGAAATATAATATATATTTTATATATTATGATATATTACAACCAAAATATAATATAACCACGTACAACCGAATAACTGGTTCAGTATTGTGTGTCAATTACCTGTCCTCTCCCTTCAAAGACGGCGGGGAGTGTGGGAGATTGCTGGGACTGTCAGTCTGGTGTTCTGGAGGAAGTTGACATCAAACAAATACACAACATCTGCAAAAGCCAGATGCACATCTTCTGCCAGCCCTTCCTAACAGGACATATCTGAAGGGGAAGAGCTTGTCTGCGGCTGATGGTCTGTGAAAGCTCTGCACGTTGGCAAGGTCAAGGCTGCTGCATCTAGTCCTGCTGTGCTCTGTCAGCAGAGGCCTCTGGCAAAACCCAGGTCAGGAAGTCATCTCTTGAGGCGATCTCATACACTCGTGGTTAAAGGCCCTTGACATCAGCGTCGCCCGTGTCAGTGCGTAGAGATGAGCGTGTGCTCAGGTGCACTCACTCGGGACCAATTTGCTTCAAGTGCTTAACTCCTTTTAAGACCTGGAGTAAAGGTGCGGTGAGTTCTTCGTACCATTGTGACGTCGGTTTGTCGGCCCTAATACAGTGTGTGGTTTCTCTTGATTTCTCTAGTAGTGTGCGCACGTTGCCACTGACACCTATTCCTTATGCAACACACGGAGCCTTTTTCAACTACAGAATATTACACTGCAACTAAACTTAAGTTCTCCCATTAATCTCAGGTTTAGAATTCATGATGACAAATCTTATTTAAGGACCCGTGTAAATTTTGACATTAATCATTCTCTAGCACTTTGACTTAAATATGGGAGCTCCCTGCAATGCCAGACCTCAGAATTGTGCTACAGTATATTTTTCAGTTGCTTTTATCGCAGCAATTTGTCTTAACCTGTCGCAGATCATTGTCTCTGAACACACAGAAACTGTCGGTAATGACTGTATAGGTCTTTACTCTGTGACTGCAGAATGACAAGTTTCAATTGCTAGTGTTTTGTTGAAAAGCTTGAGAATACTGTAAAATGCATTAATTTCTCCCTGATAGGCTGCAACTTGTGATCTCTAAATAGCGGGATGCTTTGATGCCACGCAATAAGCTGCTACTGCTTTTCTTCATTTGATAATTATCCTACAGAATGGTGAACAGGAGAAAAATATGACTTCATGTAAAGTTTGGGACTTTCCAAACTTTCTTTTCTCATTTTTTTATGCTGTAAGATTTCAGTTGTTCATAGTCTGAATAGGCAAAGATTTTTCCAGTACTGCAAGAACTTCTGTGTTCCCAGTCTTCCTTAGCTCCCTCCTTCTAAAAACTGCATTTGGAAAGTGCCCTACTAAAGTGGCACCTGCCTTCTCTCACTGATGGCATCTCAACATCAATTAAGCAGAACACTAATCATCATGGCATGTTCTATCCTGCTGTTCCTATTTGCTTCAGACTGCAAACTCCCATGAAAAGTATTCGACGTCTCTTAATTTCTTCCATTGCCATTGTTGCTTAGGTTCATGGACTACCGAAATCCAGCTGTGAAGGACAATTTTATCCAAACATGAATTACTTTTAATTTCTAGATTTTAATGAGGTGGTTAATTACGTATGACCGTATTGTATCATTGGTGACATTTCAATTTTTAAGATAATTACACAAGCATGCAAAGCTAAAGAATTATTCTTTCCAGTTCTGTAAGTCTTGTTGTTGTAACACAGATATGAAATAGAACTCATAATTCCGAACACTTGGATTTCCATAAGTTAAATAACCACTGATTGGTTAGTGAAGTTATCTAATATTTCCAGAGGGACTCATGGTAACATAAAATGGATTGTCTTACATCTGACCATACTTGAGAAGGCAGAGCAAACCTGTATTGAATTTGTTTATCTGTAATCAGGACTTTTAATTTGGCTTCATGGAATGCTGTTTTGTTGGCTAAATTCCATTAGCTACAAACTGTCTAAAGCCAGGTAGTGGCAAATAGAAATGGGAGCCGTAAAAATAAACCAAAAAAGCCAACCCCACATCGTAACAACTCTCTCCCTTACCTCAGTTTTGGTATATTGACCAGGTAGCCTTGCAAGGCGAGCTATTTCCCTTATGGGCAGGACAGGGTATATCCATGTCATTAGGGAGCAGCGTATGCTAACCACATGGCCACGTCTGTGTGTTGGTTTTCTAACATCAATGTTTTGGTGGCTGTTCTCTACAGCTGTTTTAAGCTTGTGACATGGCAGTTCAGAAGAGAGACTCTATTTGTTACATGCTTGACGTAGATGCCCCCATGTTCTCAGTCTGTATAGGGTTTAAGAGACGCAGGCCTCCGAATTTTGACACCAAAGTGACCCTGAGGTGCTGAGGGCTCGATGCAAGGCCAGTGACCTGCCTTCCTTCCTGGCTGCCCGTTACTTCTCCCCTGTTGTGCTGTTGACTGTTTCAAGACACTTGCCTACCTAATTCTCCTCCTCTAAAATAGGTGGATTGCTCTGAATTGACGTCCCTTGGGTCATGGCTCAACTGTGGGATTATCGGTCCAGTTCAAGGAGGGGCTGGTATCGTCAGCCACGTGAGGGCGAGCGCCCTTGGTCTTGATTGCAGTGTTCATCCTGAGTGTAATTCACATGCTGGGTGTGTAAGCTTTGGTGGTGGGTGCGGGACAAAACATTGCAAAACTGGAGTCAAATGGAATTGAGGCTTCTATCGTGATGTCTTCTCTTGTTTCATTTCAGTGTGTTCCTGTTCTTGATTTCCACTCAGATCAATGTGCTTGTAGTGGCTGGAAGTGCAATGCTGGTAGGCTGAAAAACTGGAAGTGCACTAACACGGGCTCTCCTGTCATGGGCGGGGATCAGTCTGAATATGTATACGCTGTGGTTTTAGGCAAGAAATGCATAGAAAAGGCTTGCCAGTAAGTTTTTAAACCTCCCCTTCCCCTTCTGGGTGATGAATTCCTCATATAGCTTATTAACTCTTCTATTTAACAACTGCTATTTTATTACGAAGTGCCTTTTAGTGAGGGTGCTGCACCCACAGCAAGTGTTGGCAGCGGGGGGTCACACTTCCTCCCTGCATATGCAAATTACAAGTTTCTAGAAGGAATTCTCTGAAGTCTTTGGTTGCTCTTTTCTAGTCCAGGCATAATTCACTTTATCTCACTTAATGTTGGTTACCCTTAAGACTGATTTCTGAAGAAAGCCAGCCTCGTTGTATTATGCATGTCCTGTCTACTCACAGCTTCAGATTCTGCTGACAGATTTTAACAAAGCTAGGTTCTAGGTTGTGGTGTCAAATTTAATGAAAATTGACAGTGATGAAGAGAGAATTAGGACTATCTAAACTGTGGGAAAGATTTCAAGTTTTGTTAGGAGAGCAGCCTTGAAGAAAGAGAGAAAAATGAAAACCACGTAAGAAATCGGATTTTATAATTCCGGTGTTCATGGAATAATTTTACTTTTTATTTCACCTGCAGAACACCTTGATTTCTAGAGAAATCTTGGACTGGCATTGCTGGTGTGAAATTAAATATCCCTAGTCATTGAATAAAGGCCTTTCTAGTCTTCCTTTTTCTGCTACAGTCTCATGGCTCTGCTTCAAACTATTGCCTCTGAAACCAAATCCTTAAGGTTACTTATTCCTTCATCTGACTGCTTGAGATGATCACCAGATACTTGCTGTACCTGCCAGTTATGCAGAATGCAGTACTCCTGCATTCTGCATGGAGCGAGAATGACAATTCACTCGATACGTGCTATCAAACAGCCACCAGATGCCAAGGACCATCCATCACTTGTGACTTCAGCTGTGTTTAAATCCATAACCTTGAGCGTAATGAGCGTGTTGTCTGTGAGTATGTTTTAATCTGGTATGCTCTGGGAGACGTGCAGTTCATCTCCTACATTCTCAGTATTATTGCTTGAATTTGGGGCTTAGCCAAATAGAACTGCTAAGAAATACAGGAAAATACTATTTGGTCCTATTCCATTCTTTCTCCTTCAGTATTCACATACTAATAAGCACTGAAATCTCATTTGCTGCTGTTGCTGCAATACCTGTCCCTCACTACAGTGTCAGAGAAAGCATTTTTCCTAATCCACAGTGTAGGTATGTGTGGACAAGAGGGTTTCCTCATCTCTTCTTTGGAGGAGTTGTAGGATATGTGTGTGTGCCTATGGGAGCAGCAGGCAGGAAGGTAAAGACAGGAGCTATAGAAGAAGATGGCTAACCAGATTTCCTGGTTAGAAAAGGATGGGAGTGGAGGGGGGAAAAAAAAAAGCATATATTTTATATATATGTGTTTTTTTTGATTCCTTCTGTATTCAGGGAAGTAGACTTTGTTCTTCAGGATGTGTAGCCTCAAGAGTGTCTTTACCGTTTATCAGTCCTAAAGGAGTGTGATATTGTGGATGGAAAGCTTTGGTTATAGCAGACTAATTGGTTGAAATCTAGCTTAATTCCTTTCCACACAATAGCAGGGTGCAGTAGTAAAATGCCTTGGGATTGAGGTGAGCACAGAGTTTTAACTCCAGACTCGTGTTAAGAGCTAAAATCTTGGGTGCATGACTTTGCCTCAGCTGGAGAGGACAGCAGACTCCACCAGCTGCATAATCTACAGACAGCTTTCTCCTTTAGATCCCCCGATAATAACTGAGCTGAGATACATTTTATTTTGCTAGTCAGTTTTACAGTCTATAAGCTATTAATTGTAAATTGGGTTCTTCTGAAAAGCAGTGCTCTTCATACAAGCTTGCTTAATATTCAGTTGTGCCATCTGTTTTGTAGTAGCGCTTTGCTCTTCTGTGCATACTGAGTGCTGCCGAGATTTTTACTAACATAAAAACCAACAACGAGAGATGGACAGTCCAGAGTGCAGGGTAATGAGAGCAGATCATAGATGCAATTTGCATGAGTGTCAGCCAAAGATCCCTGCCTTTATCACAAATTTTGGCACAGCCTGCTTGTCGCAGCCCTTTGATTCTGATAATGCTTCTGATTCTTCTCTTTTCTAGTGTCAATTTGTTATTTCCGCATCAGATTTTCCTGTTCTGATCCTGAATCGGCGTGCATACACAGACTGGCAGACCTGAGATTGGGAGGTGGTTGTTAGGAAGTGATCCTGCAGCAACACATTCATTGTTCTTATCTTCCTTACAGCTGAATTTATGGTTCTATTTGCGTGTGAATGGCAGAACCACGTTATTGTGGAACTGTTATAAGTATGAATGCTGTATATGAACAAGTGCTTTGCAAAAGACAATCAGAGTGTTTCAACAGGGATCCATTTGTATGTGCAGAGAGACTTGTGTGGTGACAGCTCAACCAGACTGTAGTAAGTTTCTGTGCAAGACAGATGCCACAGTACAGCAGAAGGACAGCATTTTGAACTCCTACTGCTCCTGCCTTGCTGCTGTTACTGTTTTGATTTCTGTTTGTGAAGAGGCAATGTAGAATTATAGTTATTTTGTTTGGAAAGGCCCTTGCAGATGATCCAGTCCTACCCCCTGCACAAAGCAGGGCTGACCTCAGCTGGTCAGGGCCTTGGCAAGCTTCTCATATCTCCAGAGGTGGAGTTCCCTCAGCTTCCCTAGGGCCCGTACCTGTGGTTAACCACTCCTCTCATGCAGTCTTCCCCGAGAGATCACATCCTGATCTTTCTCTCCTTTTTGGATGGCAAAGTTAGTTCTTTTTCATTTCTTTGCCTCTTCATGTGCATGGCTTTCCTATGTATTGCTGTCTTACATCTGTTGTTGAGTGGTCCTTTGCTTACAGCCTGAGCTGTACCTCTAGGGCCATAGCGATGTGAGTGCAGCAGGTGGGTACAGGAACTTCTGCACCCAAGACCTACAGCGTTGACTTCAGCTCGTGGTGTATGAGCCTGCTGAGGACCGTGGATGCTGATGTCAGCACCTGAATCCTGTGCTGGGACATTTTACCCTACCTTGCACGGTAGCAGAATCAGTCACCTGCCTTTCCAGTGATCGTAAGTTTTGTCAGGGTATCTTCTCTTGAATGTTTTTTGTTTAGAAGTATTACAATGGAATACTTGTTGTTATAATAAAATGAGACAGTCGCTATTTTTGTGCTTCACCAGCTCAAGTAAAGACTTGTACAAATCTTTCTATGCCGTGAGAAGGACACTTCAATGTTTTCTTTCTCTTGGGAGGGAGCAAGAAATGGAAATGAAACTAAATTTTCACAGAAAAATGTGTATGAAAAATTAAAATTGGTAATTAATTTGGAACCTGGAATTCCGATGCATTGATCTGACTAAAGTAAGTTTCTCATGATGTGGTGTGATATTAAATGGAATTGTTTTCTAGTGACAAATTGCCTACAGGAGCCTGTACTTCAGGATTTTTTTGTCCCTGTGGGTTTGGTGCTGTGTCTAAACAATAGTGCTCATCTCACCTCAAAGTCTGCATTGTAGTGATAGATTTTTTTTTTTTTTTTTTATCTTCTAGGGGGCTAGCAAGGGGTGAGCTGCCTCCGGGAGAAAGCTGTGTTTTCGTTTTTTTTTTTGTTTGTTTTTTTGTTTGAGTACTGGACCCATAATGTAATGGTTTTGTTACAGTGATGTAAAATAAAATGCTTGGGGCAGTTGTTTTCTGTTTGGTTTTCAGACAGGCCTATCCAACTCTAAAAGCACCAATTCCTTTAGAGCTTGCAATGGAAAATTTTTGTTTTTTACAGAAGAAAAGGACCAACTGTTATGTTCAGGAAGAGATAAAAGTCTTTGTTTTTACCAAAAAATGATTCATTGGGAAAATTGCCAGCTATCTCAATTGACACACCATAGAAGGTTCTCCCAGCTTTACAGGCTTGTCTAGTTCTGTTAGGGTGGAAAACTAACAGTATTTTAAGGTGGTTGTTTCCATTTCTACTACAGACTTTGTCTGAACTTTGTAAAGTTGTAGTGGTTTTCTAAAGTTTCTATCTGTAAAGTAATGCAGCAGTAACTCCCACCGTCTTGCCTAAATTCTTGTGTCCAGACTTGAAACAGCACTGAGAACAGTGAGTGTCAAACACTGCTGGGTCCTCTCTAGGCCCTGAAATGGGAGTGGTGAGTGATGCATAATGTGCATTTTGCGCTTAAATGGCTGAGACTGAACTTGAGTCCCAGCTGTCAGAACAACTGGGGATGCAGGTAGGTTGAACAGAGCCCAACCGGTGCAGGAGCAGGTACAACACCTTGTAAGCGTAACCAAGTGGCAAATCAGTTTGAATATTTTCAGTGAACTGTCAACACACGGTCTGCAAGCACGAGTTATTTGTGAATAATTTTGTGTAATGAATACATTGCAGAATTTCACAAAATGTTCAAAGAGAGATGAAAGGTGAAATGCAGTGAATAAATTATTCATAACAAATTACTCACTAAGCTCTATTCATCACTGAGATGAGACAGAATTATTGACTGGACATGGAAACAAAATTTCATTTCAGAGAGATGATATTAAAATACCGGTATGTTAGTGTAATTATGCTGTGACCGTAAAGACTTTACTATTCTGCAGTAAACCATGCCTTGGGTACTGCTGCAAGATTGATGTTCTCCAGGACTAGTCCATGGGATTTTTCCTTTAGCTACATAATAGAATTAGGTACTCTATTGATCTGTTCCCATACTGAGACAAATTTTTGTTTATTTTCTTTGCTGATAATTTGCTAAAAGGCAAATACTGTGCTCAGGTAGATGGGGTGGTGGGGCTGGAGGTGGGATAGATGTTAGTATTACCCACCCTTCCTTGTGCTTGGATGGCAGCCTGAAGTGTCTTAAATGTTCCTGTGGTATGAGAAGGAAATTAGCTTCTCTCATCACATGGATTTTCAATATGCAAGCATTTGGGTTTTGCTTCAGCTGTGAGTACTAGCACAGACGTGTAAATAATCTTTTGACCATCAGGTTAGGTAACAGTTAAAATGTTATCTCCTGCACTACTTCCATAGCCTCTAGGACGAGTGGAACTAAATGTGTATCATGTATGTATATTCACATTTTTTCAGCCCAGGGGATGCTTCCTTAGTCAGCTCCTTAGGTTTTTGAAACATTTTCATCTTGATGTGCTGCTTAAGCTACAAAACATTAATATTAATATGTCTGCTGCAGCCTGCACGTGGTTATTTATTATTGACATGCCAGTATTGCACCAGGTCCTGTATGAAATTGATGTGTCATTGTGTTAGGAGATGAATCGGTACAAAAAGACCTTGCATTTCCTCCAGTTGTACTGTGTGGTACTCTGTGTCCATGGGCTATTAACGTTGCAGTCCTGTTAAGCCATTAGTGAACTCAGGCATAAATTCTTCTTCCCTTACTTGTTTGTCCGTCTCTACATTGTGAACTCCTCGATGCAGGGGCTGTCTGCATGTGATCGGAGCCATTCGCTGCATGGAAGGTCTGCTGCAAACGGCGAGTGCCCGGGGGCACGGAAGGGGATGGTAGTTCCTCCTTTGAACTGCTCGCCCTGGGCATGGAGCATGAGATAAAATAAATGAGGTGCCTGAAGTTAGCACAACAAATCCAGTGTTCGAGTCAGTCCAAACAGTTCACCATTTCAGATCAGGACTTGAAAACACTTGAGTACTTTTCAGCTCTTCTTAGCTGTCCTGGGCTTATTTTCCAAATCACATAATAGAAGGGCTGTTCAGCCCTTGCAGATGAGCACATATTGGTTTGTACTGGAAGGCCCAATTTGTTCCACCCCAGTTAAAGAAGTTGGCCTGAAAACAGGAAAGGGTCACATGCAGACTTTGAGCAGCAACATTTTTGATGCTGCTGTACTAGCTGTAGCCTTGGCTTTGGTTACTGAATTGCTCTCACTTATTACTTAGAGAGAGTCTTCCAGCAAAAAGGGAGGCTTTTCAAAATGCTAATAAAAGCATTAGTGCTCCATCATCATCATCTTGCAGAAAACAATGTCTAGATCAATCTATCTCCTTCTAAATCTTTAGAGAAACAAAATTTAAACTCATTTTGCCAAGGCCAAATGTCAATCATAAGAAAAAATCTATATGAAATTTTAATTGCAAGATGTTCAGTGCAAATTTAATGAGTGAAATAAGAGATCTGAGAATTCAAGCATGCTCAGCTCATGCATAATGTTGACTTAAATTGGCTCTCTAGAGGTGCAGGGAATTGCGTTTTTAGAATTTACACACTGATAGAGCAAATGTACTGGGCCCTGCAGGTTAAGGTCATAAATCAGAATCACTTAACTGCCTTTGAGTGATTGCTACAGACTATAATGGTTGGGAGAACTGGCTTCAGCTACAAGTGATTACTCTGCTTGGATTATTGAAATGCTACTCAATATTCATAAATCAGTGATCATTAATCCCCCAAATAGTTCCTGTCAGCTTTCTAAATAAATTTCCTACTAGCTAATTGAGATTGAAGGAGACTAGCATGCTCTGGTTCAGAATTAGGACAAATGAACTGCTTTGCCTACCTAGGATCAGAACCACATCTTTGGGGGAAATTGAACCGTACTGCGTACATGTGTGGCTGCTAAAATTGTGACATTTAAGCTGTTAACTGGAGAAGCCTTCCTTGGTAGGTTTTGCCCTCGCGAGTTACAATGATTGTAAGAAGACTTCTTTTTTTTTTCTGATGAAGGTATTTGTGATGTGCCACGCATCAAAAGCATCTGAATTGCATCTGTGGCATTTATCACCATGTGGAGAGTAAATTCGTGACAGACAAAGAACTGCAACCCTGGAACTGCATTGTTGGGGAGATGACAACAAGCATCTTACAACAACAGCTGAAATTAAAATGTGTACCTCTGGGATGTAATTGGAACGTTTTGGCTCTGCAGAAGTCCTTGCTAGCTGCATGTGTTAACTTTGTTTAATTTTGTGCCACTGAAACTGCTCATACCTGAGCATGTAGAGAATCTTACGGGTGGCATCACTACTGGTCTTACTTTTCTCCTACTACAATAGGAGACATCAGGGACTGCAGACTTCAAATACCCAAGTTCTCTGAAAGTAGAGGTTTGAACTGATCCAAAGCCTGTGTGAATGGTTGTGTCTGTGGGTCCCACAAAAGGACTCAGTGCCGTTTGTGCGTAACAGCTGAGAGACACAGCTTGTTCCTGCTGTACAGAATCGTGCAAATGGCCCAAACGTATCTGAAAATATCGTCTAGGACGTCCCCAGCTCAGTCCCTGTGGCTGGATTTTTGCTGACTTTCCTGAAGAAATAATTATGCTGTGCCGATGCTGTACGCAGAGAATAGACTAGAAACACCCAGGTTGGAAAAGACCTTCAAGATCACCAAGGGCAACCATCAGCCTGACCTGCAGAGGTCCTCTGCGATCCTCTAAAGGGGTCCAGGCTGAGCTTGGCCCGTTTCAGGCCCCACAGTAGCCTCAGGGACCTTACCCACAGGAGACCCCATTGTTCTGTGGCTCAGGTGCTCGCAGAACTCCTGGTTTTTGTCTTGCCCCGTTGAAATGTTGTTGTTGCCATGGGCTTGGAGAGCATTTTTTTTTTTTTTTTTTTTTTTAATTATAACTGTGTAAGTGCTGCTCTCTGTCATTGTTTCCTTCTTCTCTGCTGTTCATTTCAGTTATGTGCATGCTTCTTTTAAGGGAAAAACAAAAGAAATAGCAAGGAAACTTTTTTTAAGACAGCATTTAGTTGAAGGGCAGTAGATAAATTAAAATGGTGTTTATAGGTGCTAGCACTGGCAGTGATGCTATTCAATTCTCATGACAATGTATTATATCTGTGTATTAAATGACAATGTATTAAATCTGTGTCTGTGTCTATATCAAAAGTCACTGAAGAAAGGAAGGATGCTGGTTCCTTGTAATTATCTCAGAATATCTCTTGTTAGTGGGATTTATGAGAAGATGAACTTGAGAGGCAGTTTTTATTTTTTAAATTTCTTCTTTTAAATGGAAGACTTAAACCAGAACTGATGCATGTCTAGATTCCTTTCATATCAGGACTACCAGAGCTCCAGGCAAACCCTAATTGTATCAAAAAGCCATACTTAATTTGACAAAG
This sequence comes from Cygnus olor, assembly GCF_009769625.2. NCBI lineage: Eukaryota > Metazoa > Chordata > Aves > Anseriformes > Anatidae > Cygnus > Cygnus olor. Next base: position 2,885,135 of record NC_049188.1, on the reverse strand, counting down.
AGGAATTATTTTTTGAAACCTGTATGGAAGGATTAAACCATGTACTTACAAGTAAGTGTACTTACGTGGCTGCTGCAATGCATCCTGTTACTGCTGTCAACACTGGCACAGATGTTAACAGAAGTCCTCTAACTGAAATTAGTACTGTGTTTAAAGTTGAGGATGCGATGAAGCAATTTGGGACAAAAATCTCATCTTCTGTCTCTGCCTCCTTGCTGTTCCATCTGAATTCTCCTGAAGCCTTCCCGAGCTGGCAGCTGTGCAGCAATGTAAGTGGTTGTGCCAGTAGGCAGTCACACCTTGGGGTGGAGCGTACAGGAGCGTGCACGTTCCTGGAACTGCCATCAGCTGTGCTCCAAAACACGCTTTGACATCCAGGCAATCAAAGCTACAGCTTCTTGTGCTGCAAATGTATTTGCTTCTTATTACAGGTGCTTCCACATAGTGAAAGATCCTAGAAATGCTTGTATGTTATAGTGTATCATTAGTTAATCACTTCGCTTGGTGTTACAGTTTGGTTAGTGATAAGCTGTAAACACTCCGGTAATCTCTGTTAAGCTTTTTGAGTCAGAGGCTGACAAATGCGTTGAGATTGCTGCCTCCTTCAGGATCGTTTTAGCAGGCATTTAGGAAGCACTGTTTCACTGGCAGGATTATCCTGGGAGTGGAGAAGCCCCCTTTGACACCTTGTGCTGGTAATGGAAATTAACTTGGTGCTATGAAGGAGCTCCTCCAGACCTGAACTGAGGATTCAGCTGCATCAGTTGTTGTTCACGTGCAGCTAAAGTTGCTTTAAACTTCGGTTTGCAACTGAAATACAAGGCAAGAGACGCCTGGTAGGCGGAGAGCGCGGAGCCAGCACGTGGGGAGTTATTTATTTCTCCTGCGGGTGCTGTCGAGATGTAGCTCAGCGTGTCACAGTCTGTAAAATTCTTCTGCAGTGCACTGTGATTTAATTTCTTTTCTTTGAAACCACGTAGTTGTATCTGAGCAGGCCTCTGTGGCTGCTGCTCGAAATAGAAATAAGCTGGTGATAACTTCTTTGCTAGAGCCAGCTTGGGGTTGTGCTGGGGATGGGCCTCGCTTGCTTTGCTGTGTGGGAAGCACGCAGCACGTCGTCTGCATCTCTCTTCCCCAGGTAAGGCAGGGGGACACTTGGAGGTAACGAGCTTCCTCCAGGCAGGCCTCAGTGGCTTCGTTTTTGATGCGGAAGAGGTAAGCAGGCAGGTAGCAATGTGTAGAGGCTCCTTCCGCTGAAGGAGCACCATTGCTGGGTTTCTTTCCAAGCTTGTCTTCACAGACGTGAGAGCAGAAGGTGAAGGTGCAGCATACCTGAACAGAAACGGGATGGAAGAACTGCCGAGTGCTTTGCTCATTTTCTGGGTGGCCTGGATGCCATTTGGATCTCCGAGACTTGTCAGAAGACAGAGCAGAGCATCGCACCTGAGCTGTGCAAGGGCAGCCAGCCGGTAGGAAATGGAGCTCGGTTCACCCGACTGGTGTGTGGTGTTGAGCACTGTTCTCCTTCCTACTTTCTGTTTTGGTACAAAGTCAGGATCCATTTAACATCTCCTGTCCCCCCCCTCCCTTACACCCTGTTCAGTCCCACTGTGTGCCAAGGCAAGGAAGCAACAATGGTTTATTTGTTCGCTTTTCAACCTCGTTTTAAAGCATGTTTATACTTGGTTGGAACAGAGGAGAGGACAAAAATGACAATGTCATCGCAAAGACTACCCAGATGTTTGTCTGCACTCGGTTTTCCATATGGATAGCCCCAAACTGCTGGTGCAATTATTTATTTTTCAGCCTTTTTGTACACCTGCAGCTATCAGTATCTGACTCTGAGGACTTTATTATTTTTACTTCCATTGCTGTGCCTTCAATTCTTAATTCCTTCTGCTGTTGCAGTGGTTTTTCTCCAAGAATAAACTTACTGGTTCTGTAGAGCTTGGCATCAAAAGGGAGCACGCACTAAGCTGAAACAATGATGTTCTCGTGTCTGCATTTTTCATGTTGATTTACCAGGGCTTCCTTTTTATACTGTAAGAACTGATTGTGAAATGATAAATAGCCAAACCTTGTTGTGTCTCATTAATAGTCTAATCCCATTGTCATGTCAGATCCTCTAATCTTGATCCAAATTTTGTCTGTTGATCTAATTAGGTTTTTCATTTGTTCCTGGCAAATTTCTGGCTCTTGGAGTTGCTGGGCTGGCTCTTGAGACTGATGAGGTGGAATGATCCATACGGTTCCTGGTGGCTTTAAACAGAAACATCTGTCAGAAACGAGGAATTTGTTGGCTGAGTTTAGCAGTAAGTAAACTTAAATCTGACAGCACTGCATCTTGCCTCTGAGAGATGTAAGTCAGCAAGAAAAGCTATTAGAGATTGCAGAGCCAGCAGAGATCCTGTCTCTACCAGGGTCTGTGGAAGGCATTGTGCTCTCTGGTCACCTTCACAGCAAAACTAAGGGTCCAGACCGATAATATTGACATATTTTCTTTTTATTGTTCATGTTTCTTCCCCCTCCTTTGTTGGAGCGGATGCTTCAGCAGTCACATCTTCTTTGTCTTCTTGCTGCCTAAAGATGAACATTAAAATAAATTGGACTTAAAGTCATCAAGGACTCTTTCTGAAGTGTAAAGCTGTGAGTTTAAATACTGTCCTGTACAGAGATGCTTTCCTGTAAATTAGGATTAAGTTAAGAGCGAAGATGGTTTTGTAAAGTAAAACTGATCTGGAAGGAGGATACACTTCTGTAGTGTGTATGTGAGAACATACATATGTATGTGTACATACATATGTGCACACATACACACAAATAAAACCAACTGCCTGTTTCCTTTTTTCACCTTATGTTGCATTGTGCTAAACAATATGGTTTTGAGAGAGAAGTTATTTCCTTGGCACTGATTCTACTGCCATTTAAGCCAGGGGCTAAATTTTCCACATTTAAGAGTGGCGTGGAGGCAGTGAGAGCGGAGTTTGTCAGAACGTTTCTTTCCTTAGGCTCCCAAGAGGATATCAGAAGTCACCAGGCAAAGATCTTTAGCTTCTGGATGTTTATTTTTTATTTTTTAAATTAAATTGTGGACAGAGGCCTGCCCATGAACCTGCAAGGAAATGCAAACCCCGCAGTTTCATTGTAATCTTGTTTGCTGCAGACCCATTACAACACGTTACAGCCATCCGCTGGGGCGGCAGCTCTGCTGGCTTTGCAGCGGCTCTGCTGCTGTTAGCGTAGCGATGTGGAAGCACCCGCTGAGTGATGACAAAGACAGGGCTGTAGGAAAAACAAAATGCCGCTCTGCTAGGTTGAGCCACGAAGCGACACCGCACCTGCTGAGAGCAGAGAGAGGAGCTGCCCGCGTGCGCAGAGCAGGAGCGCTTTGCAGGAGGGTGTAGGCAAGGCAGGTGCCGTGAGGTTGACGAGCCTGCTGTCAAAATCCATAATTAAGATTTGTGTATCCGAGTGGTCTGCTGCGTGTTGGAGTAGCCACGCTGCGTCTCCTACTAAGCAAAGGCGGGGTGAAGGAAAACTGGGCAGGACCTGCGGTAGGTGAAGCCTGGTCTCTGCAAGATGTTCCAGGCTCGGGAACCCGCCGGTCGTTGCCTCCACCCCATTTGGCATGGGGCTGCCTTCCCATTCCAGCGGGGCACGCGCAGATGGCGTCTCCGCGTGCCTGGCAGCTCTGACCAACGCTTCGCACCTGCCAGGAGCCGGCAGGGTCAGAGGAAGGATCATGCAGAGCACCAGGCTGGGAGTCCCAGCGGCTGACCCTGTGCTGAAGGAGCCTTGGGCTGCGGTGGGGCTGTGCCTGGAGCAGCGCTACTGAGGATTTTGTTGTCTTCTGAGGTTTCCCCTGGCACCTGGCTTGCAGTTGATTCGTATTGCTCAAGCTGAACGCAACTCCTGAGGATCTTGCACTGATCCTGTATATAAAGAAGAAAAATCATGATAAAGTGAGCCAAGCAATGATTTTTTTTTTTAAGTGTTTTCTGGCTATGAGTGCTGTTGATTGCAGTGGTGTATATAGCATATACAGTTTATTCCAGTCCTCAAAACCTACACATCCATGGGGGAGGTGTTATTTTGCTTTACTTCTTAGCACATACTTCTGCAGTGGGTGTGAATTTTCGAGATAAGAGTGATGTGTGAAGCAAAACTGTGCAGTTAGTTATCTTCCTTTCACTTTGTATGAAAACTTAGGTGTAGTTTGAGTATGAACCTTCAACATGTCTGCTCTAACTCACGAAGCTGGAAAGTTAGCCTTGGAAAATGGGAAACATGTTTTGTTTTGTTTGTTCCATTCCATGCAATGCAGGGATTAATCTCTGCTTAGATAAAATTCTTTTGAGCTGAGGTGGCTTAAATTACAAGGACATCAATTTTGGATGGAAATGAGCAAATGCTTTAATGGAAGTAATAGAGTTGGCCAAAATGACTTCAGTGAGAATAAGATTTTCAATGGCACGCACTGTGCAGAAGTCTTATTGTGTCCACTTCCCAGTCCTGTATCCAGAGGCCCAAAGATCCCTGGTTTGACTTAAATGATCTCTAATTAACAAGCTCAGTTATTGTTTGCACCATGTGTTTCAGTCCAGGCAGTGATTTTTACATCATTCTACACTAATTAGGCATGTTATCTCTAATCTTGTGTGGCTGTTATGAAAATGGGGAGGAGAACTGGTGGATAATACGTATAGATTCAATATTAGATTCTCTTTAAGTTATCGCTCATGGGAGACTGCACATGCACAAAAAGCAGATGTTATTTTAATGTGAAAATCAATAAAGCTGCCTTGTTTTTTCTGGTTTTATTCCAGTATCGATGGGATTTGTAAAAGTCTCTTCAGAAACAGCATCCTGCCTGTCTTGGGTTTTCAGTAGGAAGGATGGATCAATTTCTTTGGGATGATTCTGAAAGAGCATAAAACAAACAGATATGATCAGTGGTTCTGAAAACTGAGATTAATCTAAGTATTGATGGCCTCCAACCAGGGCCTTGTATGCTCCTGGAATATGTGCTGTAGCCAGCTGCGAGCTGTGCTCTAGTTAAACACAGTTGGCCCTGAGAAGGGCTGATCCTGGAAACAGAAAGGCCTGGGAGATGCAGGGTTCAGGCTGCTCAACCCCGTCATTCCTCTGACTTGAAACTTGCTCTGCCTTTGACTTCTTAGTGAAAGTTTGTGTATCTGGGGGAAAAGGGAAGGAAATAATAGTGACGTAAAGAGCTAGGGTATTGGGAATAGGAAGGGGGTGACTTTTTAATTAATTTTTCTCTTGGTTATGCATGATGGCAGATCTTGCTGTGGAACAACAAGCTACCCTCAGAAATAGAAGGAATAAGAGCATCTGTACCGAGGAGCCCCCAGGATAAGTGTGTGTAGGGAAATAGCTGTTCTCAGTAAGAGGGACCATAATGATTATATTTCTAAAATGATTGAGACTAATAAATGTTGATATGTAAAAAGAAATGATCCTTTTTTATTGGTCCATTGAGGCAGGCTATAATATATTTTTTTTTATGTTCAAGCTCTGATCAGAAATTGAAGTGACATATGGAATCAGAATTGAAATACAGCTCCGTGGAATACTTTGTCAGTAGGAAAAAATTGCATATGATAAAGCTGCTGAATTTTTGGCATCAATTACTACACCATCTTGTGAGCACTGTTGAGAAACATTTACATCCAGGTTTCAGCAGCCTTGTGCTCTGAATGAATGGAGAATGTCAGATAACTGCATTTCCCTTTCCTGTTCCAAGTATGTGTGGGTATTCTGCAGGGGTTTTAGTAAATTGAATTGTATTCAGATAGAGTCGTTACGTAGCTGCTTGGAAAGATAATTCCTAAGAATGTGAAGTTAGGGTAAGATTCATTTTTCTGGAAATTTAGAGCTCTTAAGTCTACCAAATTTTCAGGATATTCCACATCTCAGTTTCATTGCGTGCTTGAGGAGTACAAATATCCTCTGCCCTCAACAGGAATATCCTGAGCGAGGACCCAGGAGACCTTGAGTTCTGATCTCTCCTGGCTGCTACCTGTATTACTGGGGGCTTTTTTTTTTTTTTTTAAAAAAAAAAAAAAAAGGAACACTAAGCTGAAAACCCAAGATCTTGCATCCTGTCTAGGACTGTGGTCAAATATGTTGGTTGCTAAAATAAAAATCTTGACGTTACACAGTTCTGTCTTGGGTAGCAGTTTCAAATGAAATTCAGCTATATGCCATGACACAAACATCTCGCTTGCTTTTTTATTCTGTATTTCAAGAATATGCTTATCTAAATCAGCCCTCCAGGCTTTCTCGGCTTGTAATATCTGATGTAGCCTCCTTTCTCTTCCAGCTTAAACCAGCCTTTAGATTTTGAACCCATTATGATGCCTCGTTATTGCAGCAAACAGACATTCCACGGCTTGAGCCATCTTCTATCCTGACTGCGAAGAGCTGCTGTTATCTCAGTGACCTTTGTTGTGCTTCAGCTGCAGCCCTGTTAAATAAAGTGTGATCTGTTGCCTTATGCAATAATTATTATTTGCATTAGATCTGTCTAGACACTTCACCTGCCTTGTTACGGATTAATTTGGAGGAAAGTTGCTGTTCAGCTGCTCACCGTGACAAGGTCATTGCTGCACACCTTGATGCAGACAGCTAGTTAATATTTCCCTGTCTTTTGAGAAGAGCTTTACTTAATAGATCGCAAAAGTTCTAGAAATTAGTTCTTCCCAGGTATGTATGGTTTGTTGAGCCTCTTCTGTTATTCTTGTCCATTTTTTGTTAACTGAGACCAGGCTTTACGATCCTCATAGGCTTAGGGTTTGTTCTGAAGATCTTTGAAAGACTTCATAATGGGACTTCCTTTAGGTTGAACAGTTCTTGGTTTTGATACGAGATTCTTACACCTTATATTATTATGACCTAACTTGTTTTGCTGAATGAGAGCATTAAAAGGCTGAGTAGAAGAGACAGATGACTAAGGACAGAGGTTTGTAAATAAAAAGAAGGCGAAGAGTGACGTGTTATCGAGGAAAGTACAGGCAGTGTAAGTTAAGGACGTTAGGTGAAATGGCAGTAGTAGTTGTCTGGATATCAGCATTTTTTTTTTATCTGTTTGATTATACCCCAAACAGAAGCTTGCTGTCTTCTTCAGTGCGAAAGAAGTTTCTTCAGTTTCTAGGCATCTCATCCTCCTGCACCACGTGAGATTTCTTTGAAGTGAGTTCAGTTGCTGTCGGGCCCAGCATGGAGATCCGTTCCACTCCATGTGGCATCATGGGCTGTGAGAGGCTCCTGCCCCAGTCCGTTCCTGTGTCCATGGTACAGGTTACCACGATGGCAAAACAAGTCTGGACTTTCACTGACTTGAGTCAAAAAAAAAAACAACAAGCCAACACCAAAAAACAAACTGCAAACTTCATTTTGCAGGTCTTTTCTTCAACTGGCTTCTTTTCCCACAGAAACTGTAACACCTCGTTGTGCCTGAAGACTGGTTGCTTTTTTGTGTTTTCTTTGTTTTGTAAAGAGGCAAGAACACTTGCACAAGAAAACTGAATGGGAGTGCTGCTGGACCTGGTGAGATTAGTGTGAAATGTAAACATCTGAGATGGCTGGCTGTTAATAGGGGACAGCCCAGGATTGCCAATGTGAGGTATTTTGTCCTTAGGTGCCATGTGGGTGTGCCTTGGTTTCCTGCCTGCGATTCAGGACCATGGTGTTGTATCTCACCTGCGCAGCCTCAGGGTAGGCAGACGGTCCTACCCCAAAATATTTATGAGAAAGCACACAACAGATGGCCACAGATAGAGATGGAGTAGCAGAAGGAAGCGATGAAGCAGAATTGGTTGCTGTGGCAGTGCGTGCTCTTGCACATCTCCATCCCCTTTGCCCTGTGTGGGCTCCCTGGGCCTCTGACTGTGTCTTACAGAGAAGTTGGTGTCAGCAAGAAACGGGGGAACCCCAGAAGTCAAGCAGAGCTCACGACCCTCCTGTTGTCCCTTCATCCTCTCCCTTGCTGTTAAGAGCCCTTTCTCGTCCAGGGTCACTTAAGTACAGAGGCTGGTGGTATTTTACGGGGAGCTGTCTTTCAAAGGGATGGATACTGTACAAAGATCCTTTTTTGTTTTTTCCTTCCTACTCTGTCAGGAAAGCTCGTGCCAGTCTCTCTATTCTAAGTTTAAAGTGCCATGTGCTCTGTGCTATTCCAAGCTTTTCTTTTGGCAAGGAGAGAAAAGCAGGCCTGTTATGCTGTAATAATAGTCGCCCTCATTCGCTGAGGATGCCATGTGTCGTGCTTTGGAGCCAAACACATTTCTGATTGTGTGATACCTCAATCTACCACCCAATATTTCCCATGCTCTGAGTTTTAATAAAAGCCATTCCAAGTTGCCTGTATTCCAAACTGTGTGTGTAATCTCTTTATTATGTCTGGCCTGGCTTGCTGGGCACATGAATAAACCTGGCTGCGTGTCATGGTGACTGTTTGTATCGCCTGACAATAATTGGAACAGAGTTAAATAAAATCAGTGTTTTGTCTTTCCTTAGGTTGGACTCATCAGCAGATGGGGAATGCTGCCATTCTTTCTTTATTTTTGGCAAGGACCTGCATGGCTCACAGACCCCTGCTATGATGGAAGGAGGTGGTTCAATGAGGTTCAGGGAAGAACTAATAATACGTCGTTTACTTCTGTCACACTTGGAGTATGGTTTGATTTGATCATTTTAAATGTATTTTTTTTAATCTTAAAGAAACCTGCTTTATTACCTACCTCCTGGTTTGACATCTGTGTAGCAAAATGTGAGCGTTTGGAATATGCAAACTAAAATCAAAGTGTAGAATTCCCTTTGAAGCTTACAGTTTCTAGGTCTTCCTCCCACCCCCACCCCTTTTAATATTCAACCTGCTGTAATTTTATTTCTCTGAAATTTTCAGTGTAATTGAAAGAGTGTTGAAGGAACAAAGCAAATATTTACGTTGCACAAATGCCACTTGATGTGATTAGTTAAAAGCAATCTATTTAAAATTTAATATGTGTATTAAATACAGGAGCGTGCGTGCATCCACAGATGGAGCAGCCAGTGGAATAAATTCAGAATTGAGATAACCTAGAAGTTTCTAGGCTCCGGAGCACAGTACCTGGGAAAAGGCATTAGACAGTCTGATCTGTCTGATCCTCAGGCTTTAAAGGAGCAAAAACTCATCTAGCTCATTTCAGGATAGTAAATCTGGAAGTCACTTAGAGAGAGACTTGTAGTCCTGTCTTCTGGCCTGATGTGTATGGTCCTGTAAGGAACCTTCCCTGCAAGCTTGTGCCAATTTACCAATTTAGCATTAGGAGCCTCACATTCACCGATAAACAGACCTGTGCAGTTATTTATGGAATTACGAGTGTCCAAATGATTCAGTAAGTCACTTGCAGTTTCCCATTGGATTATAGGAGCTTATGGTGGTGACCCTGTGCTGCCTGTCCCTACCTGGTGCTTGGGGGCTGCAGGGACAACCTGCCTGCCTGCACGAGGACAGCAGAGCCGGAGCTGCCACAGGGTTATGTCTGAGGTGCAACACCTTGGTGCAGTGTGCATTCAGCCAGTGTGGCTTCCTCAGGGCTGTGACTGGAGTCACCGCATGGTACTTGTGCCCCTAAGGTATTACCTTGTTGTGTCCTCCTCTAGGGACACTCCACATGGGGGTGGACCAGACCAAGCGTCAGGTACCGAAGCTGATATTATACAACTTGAGCAAATGGATAGCAGTTACAGGCTTCCTCTCTTCCATTGTCTAAAGCTTAACTAAATGTCACTTTTAGCTGTTCTCTGTTGTGACAGAGACAGAGATGAACGAGCAGGAAGAATGTAATGGAACATGCAAACTAAGCCAGTCCAGTGACCTGAAAAACAGATGCTGGGTGCAGCAAAGAGATTGATATCCAGAGAGCAGCTGATGTTGACAGACCGTCTGGGGAGAGGGATGATGATTTGCAAAGAAATTGACTTATCCTCCTTTATCTATGCTTTTTTTGTCTCTGGGTAAGAGCTGGGGAATGGCCAATAATGCAGATATTATGGGGGAAGTCTGTTATAGACTGCCCAACCAGGATGAAGAGGTAGGTGAGATGTTCTACAAGCAACTAGGAGAAGTCTCGTGATTGTTCTTGTGGGGGAATTCAACTTCCCAGATGTCTGCTGGAAATGCAGTGCAGCAGAGAGGAGACAGTGTAGGAAACTCCTCGAGTGTGAGGAGGATGACTTTCTGATGCAGGTGGTGAGTGAGCCAGCTGGGTAAGGTGCCCCACTTGCCCTGTTGTTTGCAGACAGGGAAGGACTTGTCGGTGATGTGGTGGTTGGAGGCTCTCTTGGGATCAGTGATCACGAAATTCTAGGTTTTAGTCTCTCGTGACGTAAGGAGGGCAGTTAGCAGAACTACTGCCTTGGATTTCCAGAGGACAGACTTCAGCCTGCTCAGAGACTTGGTTAACAGAGTCCCTTGGGAGGTGTTTCTGAAGGTTAAGGGAGTCCAGAAGGGCAGGACCTGCTTGGGAATGGAATCCTGAAGACACGGGAGCAGTCCCAGTGCACTGGGACTGGGGGAGAAGATCGGTTTGCTGGAACAGAGAGCTTCTTCAGGACCTCAGGAAGAAAAAGAGTTTATGAACTCTGGAAGAAGAGGCAGGTGCCTCAGGAGGGTGATAGAGCTATTAAGCTGTACGGGTAGAAACTCAGAAGGGCAAAGCCCAGTTTGGCTTTGCAGAATCCGAATCGGGAACTCAGAAGGGTAGTGCAGTCGAGGACAATAAAAATGCTTTTATAAATACATCATTAGCAAAAGGTGGGTTAAGGAGAATCTCATCCTTTATTGGATGTGAGGGGAAACGGTGATGAACAATGAGGTACTTAATGCAGTTTTTGCCTCAGTCTTTTATTAGTAGGGTTAGTTGGAAAATGAGTTTGAAACTGGGGACAGGGAGTTGTATGGAGCTCCTGTAGTCCAGTGGGGAAACTGTAAGTGCCCTACCACATCACTTGGACTTCCCGAGTCGGTGGGGCTGGAGGATGTTCATCCAAAGGTACTGAAGGAGCTGGTGGAAGTGGTCACCAAGCCACCTTGAATAATTTAGCAGCAGTCCTTGCTAACAGAGAAGGTCCCAGCTGACTGAAGGTTACAGTGCGACTCCAATCTACAAGAAGAACAGGAAGGAGGATCCAGGGAATTCGAGGCCTGCCAGTCTGAGCTTGGTCCCAGGGAAGGTTATGGAGCAGATCGTCCTGAATGTCATCACGTGGCACCATGGGACATGGAGTGCTAAGAAGCAAACAGCATAGTTCTATGAAAGGCAGATCTCCTCGTATGGCAAGATGACCCACTTAGGTGAGGGAAGGCTGTGGATGTTCTTTACCTGGATTTTAGTAAAGTGTTTCCCAGAGCATTCTCCTGGCAAAGTTGACTGTTCAGGGCTTGGACAGGCGCACAGTTTGCTGGGTTCAGAGAGTCCTAGTGAAGGGACCTCAGTCCAGCTGGCAGCCGCTGACAGGTGGCATTCCCCAAGGCTCAGCATTGGGCCAGTTCTGTTTAATATTTCTCAGTGGTCTGGATGAGGGGATAGAGTGCATGCTTGTTAAGTTTGCATATGATACCAAGTTGGGGTAGGAAGGCTCTGCAGAGGGATGTGGGTAGGCTAGATCGATGGACCAAGTCCAGTTGCACAACATTCAACAAGGGTAAGTACTGGGTCCTGCACTGGGGTCACAGTCTGCAAGTCAAGCTGGATTGCTCCCAGTGTTCCCTCCAGGAGGAATTTCAAATGTCAGGGTAAGAATCATTCTCTCTGATTTCAACCCTAGAAATAACTCTTTGGTTTGTAGGTTCTTTTTTGGGTGGTGGGGTGGGGAAGGGATTTCTCTGCACTGTGATTGTCATGATGGACCAAATATTGGAAGTGCTCGAATGAGTATCTGGAGGCTGAGGTACCATTTTTTGAACACATCAGTGGGTTATTTGCATGAGTAGAGTGTGGAGCTGTTAGCAGCAAACTTTCACGTGTGGTTTTACGTGTTACTTTGTTTAGTTAGCATTTCCTGAAAGCCTGCATCCCTCGGCCCCATGCGTGCCAAAGGCAGACATCGTATTGCACTTAGGATTCACGGGGGAAATAGGCACTTCTTCCATATGGTTTCCTCAATATCCATACCACTGTCTTAACAGCACAGAGTGGCTTCTGTGCAACTGATGCAAGGGTTAAGATTCACCAAACCCAATCTGTCAATTAGAGGAGGAAATAACGTTTAATCCACAATATTAAGCCTGATTTCATGTTACTGGGGAGAATCATTGGAAACGGCTGCATTAAAAGAGTATCTTAACAGAATCGTAGCGCACAGAGAAGGAGCCATGTAGTGTTTTTGTAACGGATGTCTCTTTTTCCTATGATTCTCTTTTAATTCTCTTTTAATGTGGCTTTGAAAATTGCCCAGCAGTACAGCATTATTTAGCTGTGCTTTAAATGTTAAAACACTTTTTTTTTCCCCAACCTAAAGGAGACCTTTATATGAAATTACTGCACAAAATCACAAGTAAAGGACCATTAAACAAGTATAATGCTGGGGGGGAAAGTATGCTTTGAACGTTGTTTCCATTATTCGTAATACATGAAGTTTCAGTCCAAACAGAAATGAAAGACTAGTGAGGAAACTTTGCAAATACCTGAAAATCTAACTTTTACTTTGCTCTTGTTAACTATATCATCGTTAAGGAAGAAAGGAAAATTGCTAAGAGGCTTTGCCATTGGAAGTGACATAACCATGACCCTGTCTTAACCATAGGCGTTTGCAAAAGTTCATTGGTAGTCAGTAAATTCTGCACTGAACTTTTAAAACCTTTTTCTTTGATACATCAAACTAAAAGGAATAACACACTCTTGAAAGCCCAAGAAAACTTTGTGTATTTCCCAATATTAATGACATATGAGGTTGTATTTCTGCCTCGAGATGAAATGATGCAATTGTGTCTCATGGAAAACAGTTTCTTACCACAGCAGGATTGTTAGGGTTTTACAAATCCCATGCTGCCTCCCATTGATTTTGAAGGTAAGGTAATTGCAGAGATATAAAAGTGTAGCCTTACGCACTGTAAAGCTGATCATTCAATAACTGTTTCCTATGGGCTTTATTGTATCAGTTTTCAGATATTTTTCTGGCCAACTTTTGAACCTTCCTCCTTCTCCGCTGGCATTGCTGGGGCAGTTGCCCTTTGTTCTCGACAACCCTTCCTACCCAGAGCTCTAGGCAGCAGTCTAATTCCACAAAATGTCCTGGAGATGATTATGTTTTGTCTTACTCAGTTGGACTGTTGCAGTGCTTAGAAATCAGATAAGGGCCTTTAGAAAGGGCCTTTGTTTGAACCTCAGACGCTTGCTCTTACTCATAAACATGTATGTGCAGGGCTAGTACTGTGAGATTTTAACCTTAAACCTTTGCAGTCTGGCTGTCGGTAAACTCCAGTAAAGTATCCTTTTCTGTGGGTGCGGCTTTCCAGCACGTTTTGCCACTGGTGTTATAGAGAGGGGATGCTGATTGTACTTTCCCTCTCCTTTTTAGTGAGCATATTTGTGTGTTCTTGCAAAACCAGTTTTTGGTAGCTGTCTGTTTTTTTCTACCGTGACAATTTAAAAAAAGAAAAGAGTGGGGAGGAGAGTTTTAACTGATTTCTATTCTTACCACTGTTTTGCATTGTCAGAGCTGATAAGTTAGTTGAGATAGCAAATCAGAGGTGGCTTTTGTAATAGCCTGCTCATATCATAAGGGTTATTGGCCCAATGTAGTGCATTCTTAATCTTCTTTACAATATATGGATGTTGCTCACTTAAATGGATTTCAGCTGAAGTAGAATTCTCTAATTAGACAGTAAGGTTGGAGAAATTGACCGTTATCTCCAGTTATTGAATTTTCTGGCAGCCTGCATCAGCATTTGTGCTTCTAGCAGTTGGTCTTTAAACATGGAAATAATGCATCCAGAGATTATTGTTCAAAACTATTTTCAATAGTCTAATAGCTTTTTAATTTTTTCTAAATGGCATATATTCATCAGCTGCAGCACAGGGTAATCAGATTGACTCAATCAACTCAGTTCTTTTGTCCCTCTTAGCTAATTACAGGTTGTATTCAGATATTAAACTAGTAGGGAAGCTGTGAAATTTTGTTGATAATCTCATAAGCAGGAGTCTGTGCAGCCAGTGAGTTAAGGATGTGGGATTCTCTGGCAAGTAAGAAAAGGGCCTCTTATGCAAAGAGTTGCTTTGGTCGTTTATCAGTGGTTTGAGTGATTCTTGGTTACTGCTCTCTCTTGTGCTCTGTAGGCATATCTGTGTAGGGAAGATGCTGCCCAGGGTATGAATTCCTGGTGCTTTACCTGTCCTGTGCTTGGGTATCCATGCAGGTACTCTAGGGAGAAGATTCAAGATTTCTTCAGAGCTCTGGCTTACCACCACGGAATCCAGCGGTGATCAGGACAAAAGGGTACGAGTGGGCTGTGCCATCATCCAGCAGCTCCCTTGTTGCAGGGCTGGGAGGCTGTGCTGAACAGAAGGGTGAACCGAGGAAGCCCGTAACTTTTCTTTGTCATCCTTTTTAGGTCAGCTTTTAGAGTAAAGCATAGCAAGGACGCTGGCAGGCTGTGGGAGTGAAGATTTGTCTGCATCCACATGCTGAGCACCAGCACGAGGCTAGCTGTACATTGCAGGAGTGCTGTGCAGAAAGGGCGGGCTGGATCCTTGGAGCAGCGCGTGGCCAGGGCTCATCCGCCCAGGCGGGACACCACGGCGGGTCTCTGCCTGAGCGGCTGGCTGGTTCTGTGCTGACTCTGGGATCGCTCCAAAGGCCCGTGTTGTGCAACGATAGGCATGTTCCAGGGCTGAGCTCGCTGCATTGCTATGCTTGTGTGAAATTGGGAATTAGAAGTATCTTCAAAATATTGATGTGATAGGAGACAGATGTATTCCAATCAGTTAAATTTTCCATGAAATTGATTTTTCATGGAAAAATAACCTATTTCATTGAAGTGCCATGGATAAAAGTTCATAATTTCAATGCATCTTCTTTCTGAAAGTGATTGACTAGATGTACTTTGTTTTTCATGCAGAAATCCCAGCTGTCTGAAATGAATTTGCATGTGAAAGAAGGTTGGTTCAGTCCACCTTTCCATGTATGGTTACAATTTGCTCTCAGAGTATCTGCAATCGTTTGTTGGGAATGTTCTCATTCGTGGGAACACGCACTACAGTCTGTGCCAGTTTAAGATTACGAACCGGCGAAGGATTTGAGGACGATAGTTATGAAATTAAAAAAAAAAAAGCTGTTTTTCCAGCTTCTGAAAGGATGATAAAACTCTTACCTTACTCTTTGATTTTAATTTTTGTTTGGCATAGAAGAAACTTGTAGTTATCATGTTCCAGGTATGCTTTGGCAGTCATCTTTACGGTGCTGCTGATTGCTGTGACGTTTGTGTGCCTGCGATGCAGCCCAGAGAAATGGGCACATGCCTTTGTGCCTGGACTCCCAGGGGCCAGTGGGCTTGCTACAGAACAACTGGTTCTTTGTCTAGTGAGTGCTCAGTCATGTCAGTGTGAGTCAGCAGCAACTGAAACCTTGATTTTCTATTGCAAACACAGCTTTGTTACCTTCTGAATAGCCAACTAGTGTGGCTCCTTTTCCTATTCAGGACAATAGATAGCAGTAACTTATTTGGAAACCGTACATCCTGTTTTCCAGGTCTTTGAAGGGTAAGTTTCTTGTTCCAAACGGCATGTAAACATGAAGCGTTCAGCTTTCCTGCAGAACAGGAATGTTGAAATTTCCTTCTGCAAATACATGGATTCTTCTAAATGTATCCAGGCTTGCACCAAATTCCTGGAGTGCTTGGAAACCAGAGGGCCTGGAGTTCAGCTTGCCTGTTGCTAGAAGGCTCCTAAGGAGCTGGAGACTTCAGAGGCAGTGGGGTTACCGTAAATTCAGGGCACGTTGCCTGGCAGCCCACCAGTGTGACTGAGAGTCTTGCAAACTTGGCTAGTGAACTTGCAAGTCTGTGGGTTTAGGAGTCAGGGTTTCTTTATCCCTGGGTTTCCATCAGCCTGCTGGGATGATTGCAGAGGAGCTATGAGGAAATGAAGTAATTTTCCGATGGAAAGGTGCCTGGTTTTCATCAGAATTTTAGCCAAATTAATGAACTAAGATGTTTTGATGAACTTGATTTTTTTTTTTTCTGATGGAAATTGTTCTGTTGGAAAGTTTTTAATGGCCACAAGCACCTGTGCATCTTATTCCAGCTCCAGTGGTGGTCACTGGTTATTTCAATTTATTTGCTTGAGATTATCTGGGTAATGCAGGTATCATGACTGCCATCTTCAATCACAAGAGGAAAATCTTTTAAAAAAATCTATAATGTAGTTTATGAAATGAACTGTTACTACAAACCAGAGGAAACATACTGTAAACTGTTTTTATTATGTCTCATGTGTAAGTGATTTATTTAGTGTTGACTTTCTGTGAAGTTCATAAATACAAGGAGCTTGCAGAAATCTCCACAAATGCCTGTGTGCAATGGAACTCTGGACACTGAAGGTCTTTTCTTCCTGCCTTAGAGTGAGTCCTGCTTCCCCGTTAGTTTTTATGTATGTTTCTTGTCCATTAATGCTTGTCTCTCATGTTGTGCTTCTTATAAATGCCCAATATTTTAATTCTTGCTTGGTGGTATAACAGCACTAACTCCATGTGCAACTCAAATGATGCCCACCGGTTGTGCTCGTCTTGGGGAGAAAAAGATTATTGGAAGGGATTTGGGGAACAGTGAGAGGTCTATGCTCCAGATACAAACAGTGGCTAACTGCCTTCCAAGGGCTTACCATGTCTATAAAAGTGTACTGGCACAGGAAGAGTAATCAAGGCCCTTGGATTCCTGCCCAGGCAGATACTTTGGTCAAAGCTGCAGGGAGTGGGCTCTGCAGGAATGGAGTCTAAAATGGCTCTGAGTCAGCAGCAGCAGCTGCAGAAAATGTGGCCTGGGGAGAAAATGGAAAGCAAACCATGCAGGTGTGCAGTGTTGAAAGAATTTTGCCCTGCAAAACTCACTTAATGATTCGACCAAAGCCGCATAAACCAGACAATATTGCAGCTCTGTCTAGACTCCAGAGAGACTTGACATACAATAAAATGCAATAAAATTTTTTACCTTAGAAATAGAGATGAGCTGCTGAGTATCCACTGTGCTCAGATGTGTCCAGTCAGAAGGAGTGCTTCTGCACATCTGCAGGGGTACTTGCTCTTTATTGTGGTGTAGACAGCCAGCTCTCTGGAGTCTTAAACCCAAAGCTTTGTATGTCTGCAATAAGAACTGAAATTTCCATAAAGCTCTGGAAGCTTTTCATAAAGTTTGGCAAAGCGTTTTAGGAGATTTGATAGCTGTAGTACTTGAAGGAACAGTAAGATGTGAAGTCAAATGTGCCAGAACGGTACTTCGTGAAGCTGGGTTCAGGTGCTGGCTGAATTTCACATGCAAGGTGTGTGTCAGGTCTGGTCAGGTCTGTAGTTTGTTGATGGCAGGTGCACTGCGTGCGCCCATCATGGAGGGTAATGTGTGGACTCCCACGTTAGTCCAGTCACTCATTAATGGAAATGATTTTTGGGTGAGAATAGTAGGCTTCACTGCTGCAGTGGTGGAATTACCCAGTTCGCTTCACTTGTTGGGATTTATAAGACTTGCCTCTAGGAATCCCTGTGACTTGGGCTCTGGTGGCTGTATTTCCTGCTCTCCATCCTATGGCGCACATAGAACACAGTCATGCAAAGAAGCATCCTTCAGTGGGTTTGATCTGCTCCTGAGAATATCCCTGGGTGGTGAACGAGCTTGCAAGTAGGCCTCCAAGGAATATGCTGCAGCTGCGGTGAGTTATTACATCTTTGTTGATTTGTAACCTGAAATCTATATCCCACTGAGGCTTGCTGCGTAGCCATCATCTCTTTACCTTGGGATTATTGATTGTATTAAAATGTTCACTTTGTACTTTGCACAGCTAGAGTACTGATTAGACTTTTATTCGTGTTGCCACTTGGAAAGGTTATTTATGTGGGACTACTTCCAACATCTGTGCCAATCTGGAAAGCAGAATGTTTTTATCTTTAATTATTTACTGAAAATCTTTATGCAAAATAAGTTGCTCACTGAGATGAAACGCTGATTCAAGGGGACATCTTGCCCTTTCTATTTACTTTATTTATTTTGGTGCGTTGTCTTCAAATTAAGGAAACATCAAACTAAATAGGTTTCATCCTTGGTTCGTTACGTGAAGGCTTGTGTTCCTGCTAAGAGATTACCTGGTCTAGGTTTGTGGCAGAGCATTTTTTTAGCCATAATAAATGTTTTGGAGTATTGTGCAGTCACATACAAGTGTGGATATCATTTTACGTATACAAGACACACTTCCATCCTTATTGCTGGAAATTTTCCTTCTGTGTCTTTAAATCATGGAAACAAGTTCCATTACCACGCTGACTGTTCCCCTTTTTGGGTTATTACCAAAATCCAGACTTTACTAAATGGTACCACCGGGATTTTGGTTGGTTGTTTTGAATTGCAGTATCAGAACCAGGAACATCCAGTTGGATCACTTTGCAGAAAGCTTTGGCATTAATACTTGAAGTTTTTTCTCCACACCAACCTGATGTACCAACTAGGACTTGCTGGGATTTCCTGTTGACGCTTTCTGCAGGGACCATTTCGGCTGCTGCTTCTCACTGCCTGTTCGGATAGGCTCTGGGGGCCGCCTCAGGTTAAGAAATGCTCTCTGTAGGTAGAAGTGTCTTAAAGTTGAGCCTTCGCAGCTGTTGGAGAGGTTCCTACAGTGAGCTCTTAATCATATTCTACTAAGCTGGAGGCCTGATGGAGAAGACGCCAGCCTGCCAGAGCTCTTCCTCTGGCGAAGCAGCGGGGTGAGCATCAGGGTGGGACTGAGCCCCTGCTCGTGCGGGTGACACGGCCGCTTGCCTTTGCTGTGGCTCTGTCTGCTAGCTGCAGGGTCAGCTCATGGCACCACTGCTGCAAAGATGGGGGAACTGCAGCAGTGTGAAATGAAACTGCTTAATTTCAACCCCATGAAGTTTTAATTTGGCTTTTAGGATGTTTTTTCCACCATTGCTGAAAGAATTCTTGGGGGGAAGTAAGTAATGTTGTTTGTTTTCAACTGATTTCCCACCATACACTTCAAACATAAATAAATGCACAGATATGTTCTTTTGATATAACTTTGAATCAAGTATTAAAAATATTTAATTTATGCAATGACTAAGTGCATTAATTGCTGTTTTCAGAAGCTGGAATAGGTGAAATGGTTGGTAGACTCCAGTCCAAATTTACAGGTAATTATTCATTTAAAAAATGCAGTTGTGGGGTGTTTTTTGGTGGCTTCTTTTTTTTCCCTCTCCAAATAAACCTACCACATCTAATTTTTCCAGGCATAAATGTCATCTCTTGTTTTACATGGGAAGACAAAATTTATTTCAAAATCCTGTTTTCAATTCTGGACACAGAACATAAAAAACAAGGAGTTTGCTCAGGCTTCTCAGCCTTGGAACCATTTAGGCTGTCTCTATCCTTATTGTAGCCAGTGTTTTTCTATTGAAAATTCATTTCTTAAACAACTGAAAAAAATGAGTACAAGATAGTTCTTTCTTTTAGCTTCATAATGGTGGAAAGGCAGGAGGTAGGGGCGTGAACTGAGAGCAGATCAAAGTGCAGAGTTTCTGCTTCATTTTCATACTATGAATAACAAAATCCATAAAGTGAGTCTCGGGAGTCAGGCTCAAGGGCCTCTTGATTAAGAATTAAATTACAGGTATGATTTACTAAATTTGTGCTTGGGGAAAGGAGGTTTTTGATGATGGTATGATTGGTAAACTACACATTTCCTCAGCTCCGTATTAAAATTAATGGGAGTAGCATAACTGTACATGCAAAATACTTCACAAATCTCAGGAAATATTTTGTCTTGTATGTTAAGCCACGTAACTGGAATTCTGTGTCTGTAACTCCTTTACTAAAGTAAACCCAAGGGAGAGGGTAAAGCTGGCGCCCACTCTTCTTAGACTGAAATTTCTTCTGTTGTCAAAGATGATGTAGTCAGAGGAGCTTCCAAATCAGCTCTTTTATGCAATTTTGTTCCCATAGTTTTCATATAGTTGTTTTAAAACATGGAAATGTGGAACTATTTGAAAGCATTTCAAGAGTTATGTATTTTTATTAGACTAATAAAAGTTTCTTTTCAATTTCTTTCAAAATTGCTTGAAATTATACTTGCTATATCTTGTTCTTTGTCGCAGAAGTGTTGGCTTAGTGGGATCCTTTGCTGTGTTTTTGGTTTCAAGATGGTGTTGGCATACAAGCAACATATGAAGATGAGGTCTGGAAGGAGAAATAATACATTTATTGCAGAATCATGTGGATGTAGAGGTGAGGTTACATGTATGAGATTACCTCATACACTGCCACAGTCTCAGTCCAAGATCTTGTTTGGCATATAGCTTTAGGCCAGCACGGATATGGCAGTGTTGCTGCTTTCATGATGCAAACTGGTGTGGGACATGACAAAACACCAGTGTCATCCTGTACCATGCCAAATCAGCAGTGTTTGACTAGCACACAGTGCAAAGTCTGTGCATTTCCATTACTGTTTGCTGTCTCAAGACAGGCAAGTTGGACCAGTGTTTTTTACAACCCCAAATAATTGGATATTCCCCTTCTGGGGTGCAGAAAGGACTTCAGTGTGAGTAGATGGAAGAAGATGGGAATGATCAGGACCAAGTTTTCCAGCACTCATCATACCATCAATTCCTCTTATCTGGGAGGAGCATTTTGCTTGCAGCCCTGGGGGTACTGTAACTGCCAGGACTTGAGACAGTGGGTAACAGTCACTCCCACTCTACACATCCGTTATATTTCGGTGGGATTAATAATCTACCTCTTCCTTTGAAACCTTTATTTGTAGTCATTACAACTTTTGACCAAGAGCAGCAGAGCTCTGAAGGTCCTTTTTTTCTAGCAGAGGAAGTGCTTGATTTACTGCTGCCTTATGCCTGGGCTCCCTCACCTGCAGATGCAAGAATCATTAAGGAGAGAGCTCTCAGTCGGTGCAGGAGCAGAGAAACATGAAAGGCTGCTTTCTTCTAATATGCAACAAAGCACATAATTAAAATAAACAAAATAACGTTAACCATAAGGTCTTGCTGGTGTCGTTTTCAAAGCCGTGAAGGGATCTTGGAGTCTCTAAGATCTAATCTGTTTGGATTTCAGTAAGGCATTAGCTACAGGGCCACATGGGAAATTATTAGTGAAGCTGGAAGTTGGTACAAGGAACCAGCTGAAAAACAACCCTTTTTTGTGATGTTTAGGGAACTAGTGGGCTGGGGCAGAGCAGGCTGGAATGCCCACAGAAATGAAGGGTGACCAGCTTTAATGACAACAGGACTCAATCTGAAGTCACTCGTGTTACTGACAATATAACGTGGGGACTTCCATCAAACCGGGCAAAGGACGAGACCGTCATAGTGGAAGTGGAGGGTAGTCTCAGGGACTGAAATTAGAGATTGTGAAATATATTAGTATAAAATTCAAGTGAGTAATTAGGGGCTAGTAATAAAAAATTCACTTTTAAAGTGGAGCTTTGTAATTCGGGACTAACTGACGAGGAAACCCAGAACAATTGTGCAGTACATCCAGCAAGTCATTGGTAGTACAACCACAGTGTTTATGCTGCTGTTGTGTCAAGCACAGGTGAGACTGTGTCTGGAATATGGGGACAAATCTGGTCCCCTGTGTTTAGGAGAAATTAAATAATGCAGGAACAGCTGCAGAGGACATTACCAGGGGGATCAGGGAGCTCAACTTGTGAGATGAAGCTGGGAGACTGGGCTTCTTCCACCTGGCAGAATGAGGCCCGTGGAGCAGGATATGGTCCGTGTCTGCAAATGTGTCAGCAGTAAAGGCTAAAGAATGGGGGAGATGTCCTAAAGAACATAGACAACAATGGTGCAATATTAAAGGCACATAAATTGCTAAAAATAGATGTAGACTTGTTTTAGGAGAAGGTTTCTAGCACTTACGGAGGTTCAGAGTAGAATTATTGGAGTAGTTTGGTGATTGGTGTGCCAGTGGCAATGTAGGTACATGCATTTAATAGCACGTGCGTTGTGTAGGAAGCTGTAAGGCACAGTTACCTGTCTGAACAGTTGTCAGACCTTTGTGGCCCAGGAAAAGAGTTCCTCTTTCTGCGCTCTTAAATTAAAACGCGTCTGGCTTCGTGGGGACTTGCAGCAATCGGTGCATCTATGCATATGCAATGGAGGGGTGATTTTTTTCAGGTGTAAATATTTAAATTTCAGGGTTCCAAGTTAGGTGCAAGTATGTTGCTACAGGTACCCATAATATTTCATTTTTAAGCCACTGCTGTAATGAAATTTCTTTTCAATTCTGCTCCACAGCATTTGGTGTACTGAGACACAACAGCTAAGGGAACAAGTAAGTAAAAGCACTAATTAAGACTCCGAGTGCTTTCAATAAACTTGTGTTGCAATGAACAAATTAACTGACAAGGGAAAAAGACAGTTTTGCCCTCAAGGGAATGTGCTGACATAAAGATAACTCTAAGTAGTTCGGAAGTCTTTTGATTTGGAGGAAGCTATGAAATTGGAGTCTGGTTCAGTTGCATTTACTACTTAGGATTCTGAAGGAATAGCACAAAAATGTCATCACATTAGAAGACAAAAAAAAATTTTCTGACTACAGAAAGTGCATGTAGGAAAACCAGTAAGAAGCTTAAGTAAGCAATTGTTCTTGCTGCTGCCTGGTTAGGTGCGGTGCATGAGGACAGTGGGGTTTGCTGTCGATGTGCAGGGAGCACGCCTCTGGCACTGCAGGTGTCAGAATACAGTGAGGAGGAACCTCAGGCATACTCAGTTTTACTACTTGTTTTAAAATACAAAACCTTTTTTTTTTTTTTTTTTTTTCCCCTGAAGGTGCAATCCTGAAGAAAGAGTACCCACTGTTCTCTGAAGCCACTGTCTGGTACAGGAAATGGTAAACTTCAGGACAGAACCAGCACTTCTGAGCCATGCACACAGCAATAGCAGAAGCAAAAGGTATTCAAGAATTGTTTCTTTTTTCTAGTGTTTCTGGGTTTATATTGCTTGTCTTTTTTGAATGAAGTATATCATGTGTTGTCGGAGAGCACATACTTCAGTTGTGATTTTTGACCAATTTAGTACAGAAACATTTGTGAGACCTTAAAATTTCTGGTTGATTGGGGATTTTTCCCCCACTCTCGGTCACACTAATTATATAGATTTTGTTGTATGAGCATCTGGGTGTTAACAGTGTTGCTGTGTCCCCTCCATAAACACTGCAACTATAAAATGAATAAATTCAAAAGCGTTAACTCACTGGGATGAAAATGGTGGGTAGGAAGATGGTGTCAGTGGCTTTGGCAGCACGAGCTAGGTGCAGCCCTGTGCTTGTTTTGGTTGCTGGTTCATGTAATGTCTGTAATCCCTTGTTCATTTGCAGAGTCCTAGAGTGAAAGCAGTAGGTTTGGATCTGTGGGTTCTCGGTTTTCATCTTCATTATTTACACTTGTTTTACACTTGTTTGCCTCAGCTGCCTGGTGTTTGTGAAACACTTTCCCCATCTCAGGCTAGGCCAGGTGTGAGGAGTGGTGGTGTGGGGAGCTGCCTGCTTGCACAGCCGAGGCGCTCCCTCCTCGCTGGGTGGAGAGGAGCCTTCATTTGCAGCAGCTGTTCAGCTTCTGCCATGAATGCTAAATCCAGTCCTCACACAAGAAAAGGAGGAAGGGGGAAAAGAAAGAAGAAGAAGAAAAAAAGCAAGCAGCTTACATGGTTTCTGTATCATTTTCTGATTTTTTTTTCCCAAAGCCTGTAACTTGAGGTCATTTTGGGATTAATTGAAGCTAATATCTTTACTTCAAAGCAGCCCAAGATCAAGCCAAATGTACACACACAGCAATTAAAGATTTGGCAAGGTAATATAGATTGGTGTCTACACAGCAGCAGCTTTCTCCCTGTACTGTTCTACTTATTCAGGCCTTTGATATGGCTTCAGAGCACAAGTAACTAGGCCTGTGCTTTAAACAAAGGAACATTTGAGTGCTATATTCTGCAGAGATTGACCGCTCTGCTATAGCTAATATTTTTAACTGTCTGTAAAATTGGAAAGATTATGAATCTGTAGTCTGACTGGCTACTGGAGAATGCTGTGGATAATGATGAAAATTGCAGGGGGCAAATTGAAAGATTTCTCTTTCATATTGTGTAGTATCATTATTCCTTTAGTGCTAACAAAGATGAGGCCAATTTAGAATAAATCATCAAAGCAACATGTGTGAATTTATCTGTCCAGTGCTCATTACAGTTAATGGGAATCATGTGGCTGGAACTTTGCAAGTGATTTGAAAATGCTCCTTTTATGGTTACATTATAGACCCCCACGTCAGCCGTTTTGCTGTTGTTTTTATATTGCTCCATTTGTTTTCTTGACATTAAAAAAGCCAAAACAGTAAATTAATTAAAAACTGCATCACCCCCTCTGGTGTTAAATAGAGTAAAATACTCATTTTCTAAAGTAAATAAAATACACTTAAATCAACTTGTGACACGGCATGAATCGCTCCCACTTTAAATCCCTGGAGTATTAGACATGCTGCTTGTTGTGCATTAATTACGGTGAACCTAGCTGGGAAGTCAAAACGTTGATTCAGATAGGCACGTGTGAAATTTGGTCCCACCATTGTGCTAATCACCGTGTGTGGTATGTGATTAATACTGGTTCTTAATCTCTAGGAAATATTTGGGTAAGCTGCTGTGGGGAAGAGGAGAGACATAACAACAACAGGAACTTACAAGAAAGACAGGTAATGGGCATAAAAGTGCACCTATACACACAAAAGAGTAAAATGTTTGAAGTTTGATCTTAATTAATACTCTGACTGCTGTCTGTTAAAATACATGAATAGCCATACACCTTATTACAGAAAGAAGTAAATTTTTCCCCACAAGAAATTTGGATAGGTTAGAGAAAATTTCATGAAATCATTGGAAACATGAGAATAATGAAAGGTTTTCAGTCTGGCACAAGGTGAAATGCCCTGGGTTTCTGGTGAGGAAGATGCTGTGGTTCAGGAGTACGTTACTGAGATGGTCAGTGGTCCCCTGCCTGGGACACGAGCTGTGTGCTGGGCAGTGCCTCCTTTATCTCCCACAGCCTCGTTTGCTGGGGGCGATGTGCAAAATACCCTACAAATCTCTCTCCTTGGACACAACGCTCTTCTGAGTTTCTTTTGGTGGTGCTCTGTATTGGGCGTTGTGTTTCAGCTTCCTTTGGATCGGAGATGCACCTTCAGGGTTGTCCTCCTTCCCTTCCTTCCCTCCTTCCCTCCAGCCCAGGTTTAATCCACAAGCGTTGTGTAGGAGCCCGGGTATTATTTTTGAAAAGTTTTAATCCTGAGGTTGTTTACTGTGAACGATACTGCAAATTATAACGTTCTTTTCCTTAGCTTGTTAGTGAACTTCCAAGCACAGATGGTTTGAGAAAACCACCAGATATTGCTAAAACTGGCAAACGGAGAGGTTCCTGCACCGTGGTCTCCAGAAAAAGGCAGTGCTCAGTCATCTTTGCTGCAGGCCTGGCAAAAGCCAGAGTCCAGTGTCAGCTGGTGGCCGCAGGCCGTCTCAGCTTGGTGATGACTTTTGCAGGCAGGCTGTGCTATCCGTGTTATTCTCAAGGACGAGGCACAGTTTTTACCTTTGCTTTGTTTTCCCTCAATCTCAAGCAAGCTTGCAGGCCCCAATTTAACAGTGAGCCATGCAAGAGATCTAAAATGGGAGAACATTTTCCCATCTGTACAAAAACCCAGAGAACTCCTGCAGGCACTAATAAACCATGGCTGCAGAAGGATCAGTGCTAGCGAGGTCCTCCAGGGAGACAGGCAGGGAGCAGAGCTAAGTTCCCCAGCCTGACTCTTTTTATTTTTCTTTTCATTCTTCAAGTTCTTTACAGGGAACCAGATTTTGACCAGTGAGAGAGGGGAAACATCCCCATGGTATAAGCAAGATTCTCAAGATTTTTCAACAGAAGATAAAGGAAAAGAGATGGTGGGAAGCTGCTTCACACTGGGAAGGCTGGTATGTAGATGCAGTTGTTTGCTGAGAGCTTGTACCTTTGAGTTGTTGATTAAATTACTGCTGCAGTAGCAGAAAGCTTTTGGGGGTTTGAGTATGGTAAGAGGGTTGTTGTTCAAAGCTGTCACCCTGGAGGGAAGGAAAACATTCAGAGGCACTGAATGCGAGCACTGTTCAGCAGGTACTTGCTGCTAGAACAATGGCTGGCACCGAGCTTTGCCGCAGGAAACCAGCTTTGGTGTCTCAGCTTTCCACTTGCAGTTGCTATTGCCAGAGGGAGGGAGATGAGAGAAATGGGCTATAACAGCAGAAAATCTGATTTATTAAAAAAAATATAATCCTGGGGAATTGCCAGTATTAAATGTACTTAGCACTTTTGCTTGGAGGTAAGAATGTGACATGTAAGAGAGAAGTAGGGACATTGTGGGGAAAAGGCAAAATAAATACAAATGTTGCAGTTGCCAGCTTCTCTGTTTTGCATGCAATTACAAAATGTAGTAGCAGCCCATATGTATCGTAGATGATTGTGTATTATGATTAAACACTGAGGTCTCGACTGGCAAGAACAAGTTGCCTTAGCAAAATATTTTGTGCAGCCTACACAGTAGTAAGCATCTTACTGGGAGGAGAGAGAAACAAATCCCTTTGGAAAGAGCTGTTGGATCTCTCTTCATTTGGAAAAAGTACAAGAAAATGTTGTCCAGGCTGTCAGACATGTCAGGGGTTTTGCTGCCAGTGTGCTGGTCTGATCCAAAGCCTGTAAAAAGCCTTCACAAAGCCTGATACTTGCAGTGGGTTTTAGATTGTTGTGATGAGTAATCTGATTAGAGAGGAAGCCTCTGAGTATGTGGAAAAATCCTGTGGCAAAGGAAGTGACGGGTCTGAAGGACAAGAGTGCACCTCGGCAGGGATCTTGTAAAGGTCAGCAAAAGTCTTTGTGGGAAGATCAGATCTGAATGATAATGTGCTAGTATTGATAATTTCAGGTGAAAAGAGTACTAAAACATGCAGTGGGTCCATTTTTCTAATATTAATGCTGGAAGTAGTGCCTCTTTAACTTAAATTGAATTATTCTTGGGCACAGCTGGTATTATAAATGGTTTTCAGGTCCTGGTCTGCAGTCTGCATGCAGTTAATCACAAGATAAATGATGTTCATGAGCAGTATACAAAGACAATGGCTTAAGTTAACATTGCATGACTTAGCAACATCCCATCTGTAGGGGAGGATGAGTTCAAAGTAATGTTCCTGCTCCTGCCAAAGACAAGAGGCGTTTCTGCTCTGTGGTCGGTAGGAGTAGGCTGGGGTCCTGCTTGTGAATCACTACGAAACCAGAAGTGATGATTCAGCTTTGGTGTGGGACCGTGCCTGAGACCCAGAAGGACTATTGGGTGGGGCTAACACAGCCTCAAGGGAAGGAAAAGAAGGCTAAAGAGTATATGTTCCCATTTTAACCTCTACTTTGGAGGTAACTAGCAGGCTGTTTTTAAATGAAACAGATTACTAATTGCTACATTTTTTTTCTTCAGATGCAATTTCCATGCATATAGCTTAATGCAAAATATTCTTGGTGGAAATATATGGTACGCTTGAACTGTGAAACAAACTCTGTCTGGTAGAATATTAAGCATATCTTTGTTAAAATTTATGTTGTGACTCCAATATTTTAAGTAAAATTGTGGTTATAGATGGTGAATGTTACGTAACAGATTTGTAAAGAGTATGGATGTGTAGCCAGGACCATGTGAAAGCAAGACGTCCCCACACCTCGGATCTGTGTGGCAAAGGGAGTGATGTGGAAGGAGAGTTAACATGTGATCCACCTTGTGCCCTGCCTGAAAAAATGCAGCTGAATTGATCGTTTAAAAATTTAATGTGGTTACTGCCAGAAGTCTTCACATCTTTCTCAAAGTGAGGGAAATGGCTAAAAGAAAATTCCTTTGACTCCTTGTAGTCTTTGTCTATTGGGGTGTGCTGAGCTTTCAAGCTTGGCTTTGCTCAGCAGTTGCCACCAGTACGTGCAGGCACGTGTGTTCTGTAAGGCTGAGCTCAGCCCGAACAGATGTCAAGGAGCTGCTGAGGCCTGACAGAATCCATGTCCTCACTCCGATTCATGGCCTGTATACGTCAGCGAACTCAAAAAAAGGTTTAGGATCGTTCAGATCAGCTCTAAAGGTGAGGTAAGAGCGTTATACCACCAGACACCGTGCCTTCTATTTCTTTAGATCTAAATTATTTTAGGTGTATTTTCTGGGGGAACCCCCTCTTTCATAGCACACTTTTAAAAATGTCTTAGTATTGAAATTGTTTGTCATAAGAGTTGTTGGTGAAAATTATGTTGTGACTTTGTCTTCAAGCAAGCTAAACAAAAGACATCAAGGTTGAAAAGAATTGCTATGGTTACCTTATTTAAAGGCAATTGTTAATAAAGGAAAGAAAAGGGAACTGAGAAAGACAGTAATTGCAAAAGCATAGGAAAGGTTAGACTGATGTTTTTCATCAAAACTGGATGTGAACTTCATGTTATGTTTATTAAATATCCATTTTAAGGATGCCATCTTAACTCAAAGGATAGAGCTAGGAGAAATCAAACTTAAAAGTTTAGGATTTTAAAAAAAGGACAGCATTCATGTTTTGAATTCCTGGACTAATGGCTCTGGATGGAGTCCAGCTAAGCTTTAGAGTGGGTGGTTTTCTCCCTTCTTTAGTATTTTGAGAAGAGATAATTGGTTTTAAAATGGTTGCAATGTGCCTTTTAAATCACATATGTTCTGATTTTGCTTTCCTGTTCTTTATCACAGTGCATTACATATCCGCATGGGACCAGAACCTTAGAAGCAAGGAATTTGAGCCCAAGCTGCTAGCATGATTTAAAAGCCAACCTTAAATATTTTAATTGAAGTCAGCTAACATGTAGCTTCCAATCCCAGGGTTGGCTTTTTTTTAAAATCATAAACACGCCCGGAGTCTCTGAAATCAAAAGAACAACATGTTCTGGTAGCATGGCTCGTGGTGACAGCAACTGTCTCACTCTTTGCCTGCACAAAGACCCCTATTCAAATCTGCATAAAATATTTTCTAATTACTTCCTTTCTGGGGTAATATTTTTGAGTTCAGAGGATTAGACCAAAGCTGATTGATGGCCTCCATTTATGCAGAAAGGGCTTGTTTACTTTGAAATTATCAGTTAACTGAATATTGGCTTTCATATTAGTCTACTTTATCATTTAAAAGAGATGTTTTTAAATTAAAATAAAAAGATATTACATACCTAAAGTTAGAGAAACATGTTCTTTAAAAATTAAGTTAAATTAGAAATGACATTTCCTCTTCTAATATTGATGTTGTAGCTGAGAGTTAAGCTATAAAAGGAGTCAATTACATTATCTGCAGCTTTGCTGCAAAATCCAAATTTAAACAGCACAGTAAAGCATCACATTAATGCTGGCAGTTTCAGACCACTCATTTCTAGAAATAAACCGGGGCAAAACCATTAATCTAAACTCACACCTGTCTAACAGATTCCTGTGACGTCAGGATTTAGATACGGACACATCACAGGTTTGGTTTGGTGGCAGGTTTCTGACGCCAGCAGGCTCTGAGGGGCTGTTAGGGAAGCACTGTGTTTATTGGTACTAAAAATGAACACATCCAACCTGTGCTGCACGGTTTGTCCAGTGAATCCCAAACGCTTGCAGTAGTGCTGCTGTCTCGTCTCCGTGAGCTGACCAACACTGGGTGTCCAGGAGCCTTTAGATTTTGTCATCACGCTTTGCAAAGAGAAATCAGGGAACGCTTTTTCTGGTTTTAGACTACTCCAGTGAAGGAAGATCAATGAATGCCAAATCTTTTAGTAGTATATTACGAAATATTGAATTAGGAGATCTGGATTGGATTTTAAGCTTTTGGATGTAGATCTTTGCGATTTCAAAAAGCTAGCCCTGAACTTCAGGGAGGTGAAACAGAGGAAATAGCAGGGCTGCTCCAGCTCACGTTGAATTGCCCAGGTTGGCTTTGGCAGCCCTTTGGGGGCAGAGCAGCCCCTTGACGGCTGTAACTAAAGCAAGATACCTGACTTGAGAGCACAAATCTTCGTTGAACAGGACCTAAGTTCCCTATGAGTCTTAAGGCTTCTGAGATCTTCCCTATCTCCTTCGCTTTGCAGATGCCCACAGCAGAGATGCTGCAGTGCTTTTGTAGACGGGGTCTGTAGAGCAGAGCATCATCTTGGTGGTTTCTGCATTTGCAAATGGTGGTGGAAGCTCTTCTGGCTGAGTACAGGGATGTACAGAGCAGGCGTGTGACGCTGTTAGTATTAGGCCTTGTGATCCTGGGGGCCAAAAGGACCCCAAAGATCAAACCATAGACGAGCAAAATTTTTTACCTGATTTCTCCCCAGCAGTTGCTGTTAGACTTGGTTGTAAAGCTCATCAGTAATCCTAACTCTTGGAGTTTGCTCTGTAACTGTTTTATAGCTTCATCTTTACCACTGGATCATTTAACGAAGATATTAAAACTAGTGTACTGAAGATTACCTTGCTTGGAAATGGTTAAAAACTGCAGAGAACTACGTTCTCATTTACGAGCGTGTATTACGTATCTCTTGTGTACTCTGCACTTGGGCTGTGGCCATATTTTCTAAGCAGTCCCTGTGTCTCTGCTTATCTCTGCAGCAGCCAAGACCTACCTGTCTAGCCTCACGCTGTGCAGACTTAGAGAAGGAATTTAGAAGGTTCCCTTCCTAAAGAATTTAAACTCTGAAAAACGGTGATGAAATAGAAAAAGTCATGCTAATTTCAAGGTCCATTAGAAGCAAAAGGCTAGATATTTGTGTCCATCTCCTGTGCTATAGTTCGGACCTGTTGATACTTGGTTTTAGTGTGCTGCTTAAATACTGGAGTGAGGAATGTTTCAGAGGTCAGAGGAAATGGGGAGCAAGTGCTCGTTCAATAGGGGTTGTCAGGAATATCACATTAAACTCTTAAAAAACAAAAACAACTGCTTATTGCTGTAGTGCCAACGGTATCTTTGTGAGACGCTCCTCCTTCCTCTGGCCACCTCACGATCAAAATGGGTGGGTTCTGGCAGCCCTGTTTTGCTGACCAGCACCTTACTTGGTTATCATTGCTCCTGCCTTAAGCAAAGGTGTTTCTGAGACAGGGGAGAAGCAGGATTCGACCTGATGCGAAGGTGAGCAGTAGGGCGTGCAGTGCAGCCAGGCCGAGTGTTGCACCATCTCCAGTGTTCAATCAGCTGCCCGAGGAGGGGTTGCTGCCGCTTGGGTAAAGCTTCCCATGCCCGTTGCTGAATGCAGAGTGTGGTCTTCATCTCCATCGGAGCCCTAAGGAGCTGCCCCAGCCTCTGTGTCAGGAGCGCGTGGGGTGGCCGTGCCTTCCGTGCCGTGCAGGGCTGTTCCACCGCTCCCGACAGCACGGAGCTCAGGCTCCCCATACCCCATGCTTTGTTTTTTTAGTACAATGTTTGTTTTATATGTTTGTCTCCAGCAGCCTGACTTCCGTTGTGTTTGTTTAATGCAGTTCTGATCCCCGTTGTAGCAGTTTTCTAAATTACATCATGAGCAAGCTGAATGGGGATATTTAAGAACAGTGGTGCTGCGCTCTGTGCTGTTTGGAAAACCAGCTGTGTGGTGAAGAATAGAACTGCTCCTGATGGGAGTGTATTAGTTTAAATACAAACATTTAACAGGTCTGTGCTAGCTATCTGACCTGTAATCTAAACTGATGGGGTTTTGCCTTAGGGCCACCCAACCACTGTTCTTAAGTATTGTAATCTTAATGCTTCTTGGATAGCTAGCCTGCTATTTCCAGCAGCCTCTCCAGAAGCAGAGGATTTGGTTCCAATGAAACTAGTATTCACCGGAGCTGAAAGTTAATCTGATCCTATTTGTAGCTGGCATTTATATAAATCATTTGAACAACTTTGTGCAAAACCTGCTCATTATTCCATATTTATCCAGTGCCTACACGGATACAATCCTAATCCATACCTGCAGTCTCCTGACGTTGGGGCACACCGGTGTTCAGCCACACTGACAATCCCAATGTGTTCCAGAAGTGTACAAGGCAGGTCAGGTATTTAGCACGCTTACCTTGAACATCTGTGCTGGCAGAGTTGAATCAGCCAACAGTAAATAGGTTCAGCAAAATGCAAATAGTGGTTGAATTTGCACCGTTGGTAACAATAGACCAGCCAGGTAAAGCAAATAAAGAGGAAAAAAACAGTAGTTTATGATATAATGGAGATGTATAATGCAGTGTATACAAACTTAATTAGTGTTTCCAAATAAGAGGTTTAAGTGAAGCTTTTTTCTTGCATAGAAACTAGAAATACTAATGCTCCTATATATGTTAAATCTCTCCAAATATAAAGGGCGTTATACGTAAAAGCATGTTTAACCGCAGAATGGTTTGCAATGGTGAGGGAATGGGATGATTTCCATTTTGTGTCAAAGCAAGGCAAAGACACAATGAAATGCATGTCCTGATTCTGGGCTTGTTCCAGTCATGGCACAAGAAACGAGTGTGGATGTTACAGGTAGTTCTCTCCTGGAGCCTCACTCCATGAGCACTCACTCCACTAAAAACCATTCTGATTTCAGGGGGACCAAGGCTGACACGAGACGTTCGCAGACTTGTGGTGATGCTGCTCAGGCCCTGCCGGATGCAGTTTTAGGTGAAATCACAGCCAGTTCCCAAATTGCCTGTTAGAACCCCCTCCAGCAAACTCTGGTTTCCTACCTCAGGTTGGCTGCCGGGGCTGTCTGAGCAGGCGGCTTCTGCCCACGTGCCCTGTGTTGCCCGTGTGCCCTGTGCCACCCCGTGCAGCGAGGCTCCTGCCTGGAGACCCTGCTCCACATCCTGGAGTGTGCTACTGCTGTGCTGGGCACAAGAAGGGGTCCCACCGAGTGCTTGGAGGCTCTGGCTGTGTTGGATAGATACAATTAGAGAACTGATTCATTTGGGCAAGGGAAGAATATCCTGCCCAATTTGGGGCAGTGTTTTAGGGGCCAGTCATTTTGTAATGGGCTAGCAGCATAGCGCTGCCTGCTTGGCAGGGAGGCAGGAGAGGCTGAGTGGGCAAAGGAAGCGCCCTCACACCGTGCCTGCTCAGGGCAGGCTCTGGCAGGCTGACCCCTCTGTCAGGGGGGCCTGGAGATCTTTCTGGGGGTTTTCTGTAGCCAAGGGTGAGGCTGATGGGTCCTGTGGAGCGGTAGCATGCAGGGGTAGGACGTGGGGTGGAGGGCCGTGACATCTGCACATGGTACAGGCACATCCAGAGCTGGATGCATGGGTTTTGGAAACGTCCCCCCCTTTATTTCTAATCTCTGTTTTCTCATGTGTGAAATGGGATAGTGATATGATGCTTACCTCACTCAGAAAATGCTTTCAGTTTCATAGATGAAAAGCCTTTTACAGGACCGATGTATTATATTTTTTTCTAGGAAATCATAACCATGAAATTCTACTTCTTTCTGTTATTTCAGTCTCTTGTGCTTTGCTCAACAGGAGTTCCCTTGCTCCCCGATGTAAAATAAACATAATTTAAAGTCACTTTGTCTTTTTGGAGTTTTAGTGTTAAATCTTACCACAGCAGTGTCATTGCAGCTGTAATGTTTTAAAGATCTAAGAACAGCAAGTTTTACTTTCATGTTTAGCTCTCAAATTTTACAATATACAGACAGAGATAGTAGCAAGATTTTCCAAGGAAGATGAACTCATGCTTGAATTTCTTACGCAAAAAAAAAAAAAAAAAGATCTTAATAAATTCTGATTCTTTAAATTATTTGGAGAACCCTATATACAGTGGATCTCCTGCTAGCAGAATTTATTTTTCTTTGTTTTTTAACCTACCTGAGGATGTTCTGTGACACAGCCAGCCATAATGGTACCAGACGTTAGTCTATTGTGTTAATAATCCGTGAATTAAAGCATCCCCCAGCAAGCTCTTAACATGATGGATTGTATCAATGATGTGTGGTTAAAGGGTCCCCAAGCAGGCCTCGACACGACAGACCGGAGCAGTTCGCAGGGTCTGGCGCTGTTGATGATCCGCTGCTTATGGCAGGGACCTGCGGGGAGGTGGAGCGGGGGCAGAGGGAGGCTCTGAACAGCAGCTCCAGCTCTGTCAGCTGCGCGGGCTGCCTGTGGCAGGTGGAAAGCTGGCAAGAAAAGTGTGGTGCCTGGGATGAACCTAACGGGAGGCCGTGAGGAACTTCAGAAGGAGGGTCACGGTGCTCATCAGATTGCCGGGGATGAGCCCGGGAGCCCAGAATGCTTAGAAACCTCTTGACGAAGACAAGCATAAGTCCCAGCATTAAAAATAGATGCTTTTTATCTTGCATATGATACAAAATCTCTTGTGATAGGGTAATTTTTTATTATATTTTAGCAGCTCCGAGCAGTCTTGGATTAGGCCTGTATCACAACGGTAATACACAGGAGGCTGTGTTTTGTCTTGCTATGACACCAGCTACTATTGTTTTTGATCTGCAGCCTCTGAAGAGGAATGCTGCATCTTCCACGGAAGGTGTTATGAGTGCAGATTAGTTAGACAAGTGCTGGAGTGAATGCATAAGTAGTGATTTTGCATAATGAGGTATGTGAAATCCCAGTGGAGGTTGTTAAAACAGATAGACAGCCTGTGGTAAACAACAAGGAAGGTAAGCTTTGAAAACAGATGGCTTTGAAAACCTGGCAAATGACTGCTCCGTACTTAAAAATCGGTTTAGTTAGTAGAAAATATCTTCTTTAAAAAAAAAAAAAAAAGGAAAAAGCTGAAAAAGCTTAGGCTGCATATTTTTGTAAACCTGAACGTGTTAATAAAGTTCTGTGGGTAGCCATATATCATCTGCCTGTCCTGCTGTATGTATGTCTGCACCATAGGGGCACCAGGCTGAACGCCCCCAAGCGCTGTGCAGCGATCCCACTGGCCTTGTCATGGGGCTCCTTCCCTCTGGCAGGTATGTGGGGCTTCACTGCCACTTTGACTCTCTCTCGGCGTGTACTTTGCATTGGGAAATTAATCTTGAGACCAAAGGGTTAATTCATCCTGAAAAATAAGTGTACAAGTGAAGTGGAAATGCAGAGGAATGCTGCTTCCAGTTGGAAGGGGCGCAGAGAAGCCTGTTGCCATCCGAGATGCTACCTAGCGAAGATATAAGCTTGCCAGAAGATGAAATTCTGCTGTGAAGCTTTAAAATGTGGCTGCTTCTGTGTCTTGTATGCCCTCGGCATGGGCATCTGGAGGCGTGAGGCTGGGGGCAGCTTCCTGTGCTCGGTCGTGGGTCAGCTCAGCCCGGAGGGTGCAGTGAGAGGCACAGCCATGGCTGGTGCGGCCTCCCTGGGGCTTGTGCTCTGCATTGTCCTGCAGAAAAAGCTGCAACATAAATTTGAATAGTGTGAACCGCAGGTCTAGTGGCTGTTAGGGGATTTCCGGAGGGCCAGCTTGGGGCTCACTCAAGAGTGCTGGCACTGAAGCACTCAGGGACTGCTCAAGGCCTTCCCCTCTGCCTTGAACTGGGGATGCGAGGCCATGGTACTGCAGGAATGGTTTTGTCCTTTCTCAGTGTAATCTCAGAAAGCTTTCCCATGTAGGTATGTGGTACTATGTAGCTGGGGGGTAAATAAACTTTCCTTCCTTAGTTATTTTGTGGCTCCCTTAGGATTAGCCCATGGTTGTCCATGGACTGGTCTGCAAATTGGGCAGGTGGTCCGAGGCCTTTTTGAAAAGGATCTCATGTGCAAACAGGGGACGCCAAGGTCCCCACCTTCAGCTGGAAAAAGAGCAAGTTCCGCTGATGTGGGAATAAGAGCTGGGTCATCCTGTGTCCTGAGAAAAGTTGGGGACATTTGGACTTGTCAAACACTGGCTCTGGCGTGCCGGGACTGCCTGGGCTGATGGGGTGCTTGCGGTCAGGCAGTTACAAGGCCAGCAGAGAGCTGCAGCTCTGGGGATGGCGGCTCGTGCTCTTCAATCCTGGGATAACGGGGGAAGAGGGCAGCTGCTGCACTTGTTTCCCAGCTCATTAAAGCTGTGTTGAAAATGGGGCTGCACCTGGAAGATGGTTTGTGGGAGTGGGAGCCACATGGGGCTTGGAAAAAGAGATGTGTCCTGTCCCCTTTGCCCTTGGGTGTGCAAGGCCGGTGCTGGGGACAAGCCCTCTGTGTCTGGTGTTGGCAGAGGAGCTGGGGCAGGTGAGGGAGCAGGGGCTCTGCTTTCATTTACGTTGGGTGGGGCAATATGTGCTTAGAAAGTAAGAGCAGCAAATTTTATCCTCTTCGTCTTTCTTTTCATAAATTAAATGAAGTACTTGCTGAGTAGCTCATTTCTCGAGGTACTAAGTACAGCTGTTGAGAATTTTTGCCATTATGTTGTTTTTAATCAAAAAATGCTGATTATAAAACTGGGTCTCAATGCAAGAGAAGGTAGTGGATTTTTTTTTTTCCAGTAATTTCCCTTTTTGAGTAATTTCAAAATGCCTGATACCAGTATTGGCAAAATGACAAAGTGAGTTTCTTTGTTGTTACTTAACATTGTTCTTAGCATTTAAGACAAGAAGGCTAGAAGTATTGGTTTTGCTTGAAATAAAACTGAAATGATTGGCCTGGTCATTTTTTGCAGATGGAGATCACTGGATGAGCAGCTACTGAAAGGTGTGCCAGGACAGGAAACTGCATTTGTTTTCCGCTGAGGGAGAAGCCTTTGCTGCACAGAGGTTGATCAGACTGGGGAGTTTCTGCCATTTCTGTGATGAGGTGTGTTTTCCCTCCTACTGGGTGTTTGCACCCAGCACTGAGATATTTCTCAAACTCTGCCAGGCTCTGCAGGGCACTCAGCAGCGTGCTTAAAATCTCATTTTTTCCAAAGAGACCTGTCTTTCATTAAGTGTTGAGAGTAACGCTTTTAGATAACTTTTCAAAAGCACTTGAGTTACCCTGCTGAAAACTTTCAAGTTCCGATTATTTAGTTTTATACCTAAATAATAGTTGAACTGTCTTGAAAAAGCTCACCTCCAGTGTCTCAACATGCTATTTTCTGTGCTTCATCAAGACTTTTACAAAAGTCTGAGTGTATGAAGTTGTTGAATAAATGAGAAGGGACAGTGTTGTCCTGTCATTGACTGGTTAAGAAAAAGTCAGATATCCCTGCGGTACAATAGTCACCTGATTTTTCTTTTGGTTTCTGGCTGCAGGGAACCAGGATATTTTATCCATGATACTCCGCTAGCTCTGTGCTAATGAAAATCAGGCTGGTGCTTTTCAGTTCTAGGATTAGTGTTAGAAATGTTTATTACACATGGGGGCAGTAGCACACCGTAAAGATGCTCAGTATGTTAATGCTGGCTGGGTTGATTTATGGGCATGCAATATACAGGGGGATATTTAGTATTCGTTAGCTGGCAGTATGTTTGACAGATATTGGCAAGAAGTATTAACTTACATCCAAGTTTGTCTTAAGCAGTAAGTGATGAGCAAAGAGAAGTTTGTATTAGCTGTCTTAAAATGATCTGTGGATCTGCATCTTTCAAAGTTTTTGATTCCAGCTGTGACACGTGGCTGCTCTCATTTGTTCAAATGCCGCAGGTGCCATCAGAGCCCAAAGTGGAACGGCAGCTCTTGAGAACAACATAAAGTTCTTCTTCTCGTGCCTTGGAATCTGCCCTTGTATTTAGGTTTGCTATGGCCTATAAGCTATTTTTTAAGCCTTTTGGATATTTTTTCTACTAACTGTATCAGAGAAAATTTGCTGTACTTTTTAAAGGGATAACCGCGTGCTTAAGTGCTTTGCTGGATGCAGGCCAGAGCCAGCATCTTGCAGAATGGAGCCCACGACAACTCATTTCATCCCAAAATCTCAGTTTTCTTCACAAACCTGGTAAACAAAGTCTCCTGATAGCCCGTGAGTGCTGCAGCAGCGGCAGTGTCCCAGCTTTCCAGATGGCAAAGAGAGTGGTTAAATGACTTGCTCAGGGGAGTTGGGAGATGAGTGAGGCTGGGCAGATGTAGGAGGCGGACCCTGGGGATGATTTTGTTGGCTGGGTTTATTACATGTTTGTTATATTTATGCTGCTGCCTGGGTGGTGTGATTGGGACATAATTGCCTGAGTCCGTCTGTTCTGTGAGGTGTTTGCTAAGAGTGCATCAGGAGCTCTCAGGCTGAAGGTGAGGGAGCTCTGCTTGCTCCTTGAGGGGGTGCACCTGAACCACACCACCTTGCTCCTGGGCAACTCCTGATGGAGTTACACGTTGCAGACGGCACGTTGTGCCGACCTTTGGTGCTCCCAGTCACCCTTGACTCTCAGTGTGAAAGTAAATAATGGGAAAAAGAGTAAAAGCGAGAAAATGAACAAGCAAAAGCCCAGTAACACCTTTTCTAAACCTGCGTTTACAATTTACGTTAGTGTCACTAACTCCAGCCAGGAACTCACCTGAAGCAATTATCCAGGGGCTTCCCAATAGTATTTCATCGTAACACAGGGAGTTACACGGGGTATTATTTTAAGGTAATGCATTCTGTGTATTAATAATTGGTTGTTATTGACTTGGTGACACATTGCTGTTGGTGAAATGAACTGTGATATAATTAGGAGCAAATAATACCCAGGCATGCTGTGCTAATTATTTTTATGTGAACCCAATTCATCGCTAATGTAAATAGCAATATTAATCACAGCAAGTATCAATATTTATGCAGCATGCTTCCATTTACGTTCAGCTGTAGATGACGATTCTTGTACGTACACCAAAGAAAGAGAAGTAAGTGGGGTTAGATAGTCTTGGTAATCACAGCAGAGGACAGAGCCTTCTGACCATTATCTGACAAGAAGCAAGTTGTTGTGTGGCTGTAACAAAGAACTGCAAGGTGGCACTCCAGGCTGTTTCCCTGCAGTAGCCCCATGTCTTTAATATAACAAACTGAACTAATGCACTTAGAAGACTTCTGCATTTCTGTCTGATCATTTCTTCTTTCTGCCATTCCTACCCGCATAGGCTGTGGGCACCTCTTGGCCTGCAACTCCGGTACTGGCTGCTGCTGGGCACAGCAGGTGTCTGGAGAGGACCTGGTGTAGGAACGAGGAGCACATCCTGCTGCATTTCCATGGAAATCTCTCTGAAGCTGAACCTAATTTGGGTGAGTCGGGATCATCTTTCTGTCTCAACTTCCTCATATTTAAGAAGCAGCTGGGCTGCAAGGAGGTAAGTGTGGCAAATGGAAACCTCGACTGCCCCAGCTGGATTTCCATTCTGTAAAATGAAGAAAGGAGAATCTCTGACTGGCTGCCAGTGTGTGAGCCTGTGGATCCAGGTGCTTTCCTTGTTCCAGGGGCTCCTGCCGGGGTGCCATCTTTCTTACTACTTCTGGATTTTCACACAATCTTGCTTTTAATGAGTGTGGTGGATTGTTTGTGGTTCAGGCTCAGTATGCACCTGCTCTGACAAAAGCAGCGTAGGGTGCAGCTGAGCTGTGAGCACACGGCTTGCTGCACAGACCATGGCAGTATTGGCATGCGGCAGAGTCCCGGGGCTGGGAAAAGCGAGGCTGAAGATTGGCATGTGATCCTGACCCTGGGCAGGGATGTACAGTGCGTGCTGCAGAGGTGCACTCAATAAATTAGACGATGATGTATGGCATAGTACATCACGTTCTTGAAGGCAAGGCATATATACTCACCAGATAATGTGGAGCATGTGAAGTATTGAATATATCAAAGAGAGATTAATCTTTGTCTGGAGTAACCACGCACATTTTCTGTCTAGCTGAGCCAATGCTGTGTAACTTAGAATGGGGGAGTGTTTGCTTCTGTGCTTGGACATAGGAGGAATATGTTCGTGTGTGTGTTTCATGTTAGAGGATGTCAGGGTACACATCTGTTAGTTTTCATATGAAAAGGTTTGTCTCCATTATTTTGCAGAAGATGTTCCCTTAGCATCCAAAAGTCTTCTAATAAATGAGGACCTGTCCCTTGTGTCAAATGCTGCATAAACTCGGAAAGAACAGCACGTCCTGCCCCACCAAGACTTGCAGACAATGAGTTTTGTTCTTTCAAATCTAACTAAAGGAAGCAGTGGCTGCAGTGCTATTTGTACACTCCTCACCATCAGCTGAACAGTAAAAGAACAGAAACGGACAGAATAACCATTGTGTGGTGACTGGGCAAGTATCTGCTAAAAAATGGATATTGTTCTGTGAAGGCATGTGTGACTGAAAGGTTAGTTAAAAATTTCCAATGTGTGTTTTGTTGGTGTTTAAGGACTGGTATTTGGTGTAGTTAAAATTGTAACAACTTTCTTCACCTCAGCAACTTGCGTCTGTTATATTAACATGAAAATGCAAAACCGTAGTGTGATGTATGAAATGATGATTAATTTACAGCATTTATCTTGGTTTACTAATCATTCTGTTTTTAGATGATAATTTTATTTGTAATCTCCACAGTTAAATTGCCATAAAATATCATACTTACAAAGACATTCATGAGCAGTTGAAAGGATATGACACATAGTAATTTAGCAATTAATGCACACATAAAAAAGCAAATTCACGAGGAAGCTCCTAATACATGTATGTTGTAGCAAAAACAAAGTGGGGGCAGGGGGAAAACTGCAAGCCAGAAGATAGGCATGTGAGCATTGCAGCTGTGTCACCAAATGACAGGTTGAAGATAACTTCCATCCCACCTTCTCTGAACAAGGAGTAACAAAGGGCAGAGAAATGGAACGAAGTAATGTAGTGCTGAGCATGAGTGGCACCAGCTGGAAAACATTTGTAGTCTGTGCCTGACTAAGCTCTGCTTTGCTGTCTCTCGTAGTGGACAGCTAGGAAATGTCCCCCATTTAATAAATCTTGGACTCGTCACTTCCACTTTAGAGGCCCTGGGGAGCTCCAGGAAAGGATCAGGACCTGTGGTACCAGGGAACACAAAGCTGTGAACGAGATGCTTTTTGCTTGGGGTGCTGGGTACTCCCTAATTATGAGATGTCCAAGGACATGTAAAACCTACAAAAACCAAAAACTGCAATACAGTTTTCCTCAAACCTTTCCTCAAACCACATGCGATCTGCTGCCTACGCCGAGCCCATGTGTGTAACCAGAGTGTGTCTGCAGGCTTACTCTGCACCTGGTGAGGTACCTTGCCAGGCTGCGCTGCGTACCCAGGGCTGAGTGCTGGTTGCTCTTTCCATGCCAGGTGTGTAGTGGCAGGGTGCTCTGGGTTGCTGGGGCTCCTCCAACATGCTTCTTGCACCGTGTAGTTTCAGTCTGGGCTGGGCATGTCCATGTAAGCAGCTGTTTGAAGTGTGGGAATACCAGCACTGGTAGCCAGTTCCTCCTCACCTGTGTGTCTCCCTGGATAACATCCTCACGTCACATCACAGCGGTGTTACGGGAAGGACACAGGATATCACGTCTGCAAGCGATACAGAACAAATGCGTTTTCTTCAGAACAGCGACCAGAAGCTTAAAAGCGGGGGCAGGGGTGAGTGAAATAATCACACTAATCACACAGATTTTGATGCATTTAACGTGCAGTTAAGTTTGTGGTAGAGTTGGTTTATTTGTTTAAACCTGGCTACTTTATCTCCTGCAAATGATGGCCATTACGAGCTGCATTAATGCGATTATGCTTTTCAGATAATTGTAATTGCATGAAGGAGAAATTTCGAGTTAGGTTCTCCTTTTGTTGACTATTAATTGCCCATGTAGCTTCACTTAGGTGCATGGGGAGAGATCCATTTCCTTCATAGCATAGCAGAGACATAAATTACATGAAATTAGGGAAGGTTTTTTCCACCCTGTGCAGACAACCCTTTGTTACGTGTTTGTTCTTCATGGAAAACATTTAGTCATTAATCTTACGCAATGCAGTTGGGAATTTCAAGATAAAGAAATCAAGAGCTCGAACATGCTTTCTTTGAGGGATGTTTTCACAACATATGCTGAATCCCTTGGCAAAATCATCTATAACAATGACGAGAAGAGCCAAAAGGGGTAGAACAGCAGTAACTTTCTGGTCCCTTTCAACTTTCTTGGGAAATTGCAACTTATATCTAGAAAAGAATGGGAAGAGTTTGAAGAATGATGTGATGATATGAGGTAGAGCCTGTATCTCAATGGGTTGCAGTGTTTAATGGTATCCTGGCTCACAAACAAACTAATTTCTTTTCTCAAACACTCTTCATGGAAATGCACGTGTCGGTATGGGTCACTGCTGTCACCCTGCTTTCATTCTAAATAATAACGGATGTTTAAGAACTGGCAGAGATTTTTTTTTTTTAATTAGCTCAGTCCCTTGGGCACAACTATATTGCATATCATAAATTCCACAATTCTATTATTTAATGTTCTAATGTACCTTGATAGTACATATGCTGCTGTTCATAAGGGGCTTAAAATTTAGCTGATTTAATTTCTAGCCTTGGATTTTATTGTAGAATATTAAATACATTTTAATTTAATCCCCTGTAATGAGAATGACTGGTCACTTCTTCTGATTTGTTAAATTTCTGCAGGTGTATTACCTGTGGTAGTATCTGGCATAGGTGATTTCCATGCCATTAATTCCAATACGATTAATTAGTTATAGATAACTGCAAAATAAATAATCTTTGTGTTTCACCATCCTTTCAGCCTTCTGCAGCCTTCCTCCTATCTGAGAGGAAGAGAGCCTGTGTAAGATAGTAGGATTTTTACCTGCCCACATTAAACTGATTATGAGTGATCCTTCTGCCTCGACCTCTTCCTCAGCATCTGCATACATGCGCCTTCAGCCTCTCCCCATCAACCAGATTTTCATCAAGTGTCAGGATTACAGGGTTACAGAGTAGTCCAGGATCATCAGAGTATCTTGCAGGGAGTGCACAGCACGGAGTACGCTGGATTGAATGATAGAGGCAATGACATTATTAGTATTTATGTATTTTTTTTAACATCAGCTGTTTTTTTGCTAGAACGCAAAAAGCATACCAGTAGCTTCTGGGCAGCTTTTCCATTTGTTTGTAATGTTCTTTCTATTGATGCTGTGTCCCAGTAATCAATAAAACTTGATTAAGGATAATAGTGAAAAGCAGCAGCCTGCAACCTCATTAAATGTAAAAATCCAGTACAGAGCGTGGTGAGTGGAGTCAAAGAATCATGACTCAAAGGACAAATATGTGACTTCAGAATAGAAGAAGCTGAGGCTGATATTTCCAGGATTTTTTCTCAGGACTTTGTCCCACAAGAAGGAAGCTACCACTTCTGTGCATTGGAGGTGGAGTTACAGCTGGACAGGTAAGTGTCTTGTTAAAGTTTTGCTCTCGTTTCAGATCAAACCAGAAAGGTTGTTTTAGGATGATTGAGAAAAACAAAATAATTAAGAAGTTTTTTTTTTTTCTTGAAGCTGGAAGAATGCTTTGGCTAACCTTAAATGCAATATTTTATTTTTGTCTTTAGTAGATATAAAAATTGTAGCCATGATTAAAAACATTTTGGAGTGAAATGCCATTTCAAAATTTTATAAAGTATTATTATTTTTTTCTTTCTCTAGATACTTTTTCAAGTAACAGTGTGATGGAATGCAAACAAGAATCTGAAATGTTTTGTTTGAATGTGGATTCCTCATTCCAATAAGGCCTGGTTGTCACCAGCTCTATTTGAAGGTCTGTGTAGCAATAAACTTGTGTCTTGATTTTGTGACTTGAGACTTCTACTCTTTGAGTATAATAGAGTTGGAAAGTTCAAGGTTTCCAACTGCAAATTTCTAAAAATTGTATTAAACAGGTAAATCAAACTATTGATATGATGCAATTGTGGATTATTTTGATTTGCCTTCTGGTTTGCAGGTTGTTAAGAGTATTCATTGTTCTTTCTCCATCTTTTCTGTAGCACCACAAAGGCATAATGCTCACTTCATGAAATGGGAGTGTCATGTCTAAACACTGGCAGTTGTGACTTAAAACAGTAA
The DNA here is from genome assembly GCF_009769625.2 of Cygnus olor. Lineage (NCBI taxonomy): Eukaryota > Metazoa > Chordata > Aves > Anseriformes > Anatidae > Cygnus > Cygnus olor. The sequence continues at coordinate 2,840,953 of NC_049188.1, read as the reverse complement.
AGCAACATTGGAAATTCCTGAGATAGGTGAGTTTCTCCTGGATTGTTCGGTGTTTCTGGGAGCGTGGGTATCTTGTGAGAGAGGAGCCAGCATGCCTGAAATTGTAATTCTTTGTTTAAATACTTCAGGCTCTAGGTACAGTAAGGGGCAAAACCTCGTCTCTGGAGAGCCTTGCCTTACAGCATGGCTGTGATGGGTTTAGAGGTTTGGTGATGGCAAGACTCTGGGGTAGTTTGTAGGTGGGGAGGTCTGGCTGCTGTGCTCTGTGCTGGTGGAGTTGGGAAATCCTGCCTTGAGGTAAGGTGTTCTTTGCCAACATTCTGCAGTGGTTCCCCGTCTCTCTTACACCTCTGCAGCTGCAGTGTACTGGAGCTCAACCATTGCACGAGGATTACAGACTCACGCTTTCTAAGGCATTAGTGAAGTATGTTCCAGGGAAATTCTGTCTCCTAGATGCATCAGTAGCATTAAAGCAATGTTTGAATTACCGCATTTCAGAAAGCAAAATGAGATGTTAAAGTAGAGGTACCTGATGGATGATAACTTACATGCTGGTCACTTAGTGTGTCAATGCAAACTTGGCATCATACTTCGTAACTTGCCCAGTTAATCAGGGCTGTGTTTGAAATTATTTCTCTTTTTCTTTTCTCCCAAATGGAAAGTTAAATGCAATCCACTTTCTAGAAGCTGTTTTTAATTTTGACCATCCAGTAACATGCTCCAATAATGAAACCTATACCTACATTTAAAGGTCCTTTGTGTAATTTATAGGCCCTATTTTCTTTCCTCATAAATTCCCACCCTGCTTTCTAGGGAGGCAAAGTGTACATTAGCCACTCTCCCAGGAGACTTCCATACTGTGCATGTAACAACTGTGAGATAATAACTCAGCCTAGGAGGGCTGAGTGCACTCGGTTTCCAGCACCATGCAGAATTGGGTCCTCAGCGTGACCCCAATATGAGCCAACAAGGGGCTCTTTTTTTTCCAGGCAGTAGAATTTTTGGTGTATATTTTTTTCCAAAGCACTGACTCATGGGAGAAGGGGGGTGTGGATTTTCCTTTTGCTCAATTTCTGTGTAAGTCTCTGACACAAATGGTTCTTTGAAGTGTCTTTAGGCTGCTGTAGGGCAACCATATTTCTCATTTTAAAATATCTTTTAAATGACTAAAATCTTCAGATGTGTGTGTTTGTATTCATTACAGGATGTAAGCACAAAGATACAACTGCTAACATGCATAGAAAGTCAGCTTGGTCAAGCTACACCACTGTTGCAATTTCTCTTCGGTCCTGTGGTTGGGGACCTTTTAGATTAAATTCATTAGTTCATGGTAGTTTTGAGATATAACATAAGCCTCCAAAGGGATCTTAAGCTTCTCTTTTTTATTAAAATGAAATCTTCCCTTGGCATTTCTCTAGGCACTTCTCCAGTCACATATAAAAGGGACACTGCTGAAGGATATTCTGCGGCACACTTAAATGCCAGCAATCCAATTAAAGAAATGTTTAACCTTTTGTAAATAAAGCTATGGCTTGGACTGCCTTTTGGCTGAAGGAAAAAAATTAACTAATTTATTATTAAGCTTCTTACCCAAGACTTGATGTATGTATTCACAATATGGTTTACAGCATTATAAGCCCAGAATGCCATTAAAATCATTCTGTCCCAGAAGGTCAACCGGCTGCCGACTCGGAGGCTGAGCTCTGCTAAGGGGTGCCCTTCTCAAAAGCTACCTCTGAGTCTGTCACAGCCTCTAGTCACGGAACTTCTGATCCAGACACTAGACTCTTCCCAGTATTTTTTTTTCAATATTTTTGCTTTTGGGTATGACTCTTGTTAAAACGAGGGTCATTTTCCAGTTTCAAGTGGTACACGTGGATTTAGATAGGAATGTGTTCGAAGCTCTGATAGGCTTTGTTTTGAGTCATCGTCAAAATCATGTTCCAAACTAAACAATTAGTTCTAAATCTGAACATCAATTTTGTACTGCCCCTAGAAAACAAACAGTGTAAAATGCTGTGCTACAATTTATCTTGATTGCCTCTTTTGCTTCTGCTCAGAAACTTGCCTGTTGGGATGTCCTGTCCAAGAAGATTTGTCAGAGATGTCAGACCAAGCCATGCTCTGCCGGGCCTGGTAACAAAACTGACAAAGGCTCGCAAGGACGGTGAAAAGCAGGAGGCATCATGCGACTCTGCAGGGCTTTAAACAGCAATTTCTGTGATGGTAGGAAAGCCCACGTGCAAATCTCAGTTTAGATGATAAATTTGGACCAAGACAAGGTTCCTAAGTAGAAGTTATATATTTTACTTGATTGGCTGGTATGCTTGAGGCATGTAAGCCTACTTGAATTCTGAAATAAAAGCAGCGTGCTTTGAAACTAAATAAAACTGAAAAAGAATTGTGCAGTGCACAAGTGTAAGATGTCACCTCTACATATGAATCCCAGCTTAACTTTTCTCAATGTATTTCTTCCTTTCCTGTTGTGGCATCCCTGAGAGAGGTTACATGAGAAGCTCTGAATACCTGTGGTCCAGCAGAAGGCATTTCTGAGGGACTAAGCAGCTCGGGCCAGTGGATAGCAGTATTACACTTGCTACAAGAAGGCACCAGACAAGAGCTCTGAGCCTGGAGGTGAGCCTGAGCAGACCAAGACAAATAGACGGTGAGTGTGCCTGAGCGACAGCATTGAACCCACATGGCAGGGTGGCTGGAAACCTTTGTGGGAGTGGGGCGGATTACATTACATTACCATTTCTCACAACAGCCTTACTTCTGTCTGTACATTTCATTTGGTCCAAGCACTTGCACAGCAAGGGTTGAAAGATATGCCTGCTCATTATACCGGAAGGGAAGTGCTGTCCTCAGTTACTCTATAGGCATGTGCTGTACGGAAAAAGGTTAAAAGATAATGTGAAAGATCAGACAGGAGTCCAGCACTTTTGAGCCTCTTTGGGACAGTGCCTGAGCTCTGTATTAGAACAGTTCCTTGTTCTTGAGGCCACAGTATGAATAATAACAGCATAAAGAGGAGTGATGAATAGCAGAAATGGAGGCTGGCACTGCATGTTACGATCATGCTTAAAACTAAGTTCATTATTGTTGTGTAGCTAAGATCTGAGCAATTGTGATTTTTCAATTTGTGATCTTCCTCTGTGTGGCTCTGTGAATAAAATATGGTTTATATGAGAAAGAGGAATTGCACGTAGATAATTCAAACTATTTTGTCCCAGTTGAAAATAATAGACCAAAACCAGGCCATGTCTTATCAGCTGTCAAGGTTCAGTAGCGGGATACTCAAGACAACAACAGTGAAGATCCCATATAGCAATCATTGCAGCAAAAACCTTAAAAGGTGTTAAAATCATAAAGAGAGGTTTGGTCCTCACGTGATCTGTGATTCAAGCCTGTTAATAATAATCAGCAATAATATTTAAGAAAGGAAAATTTCTGTAAAACTAGGGAGTGTCACCCATTGAAAGGATTGCTTTGGTTTTGCAAAATTTCTTGGAAAAACTGTAAGTCAGATTTACAGCTGAGTTGATGCAGGTTGCACTTCATGTTACCGTACAGGTTGCAGAGTGTCTGGCTGGGTTCTTGCACTATTTTTCTTCTTTTGCGAGTAATGCACAAACGAGAATGCTTTTGCCTTTGCATGATCTTTTCAGTTTGGTTTTTCCTGACCAAACCAGTACCTACATTCTCCTGTCCCCAGTTCCTTGGAAGAACAGCAGTGCAGGGGTTCCAGGAAGACTATCCCAGCGTTGATCCTTTTTCCAAAGGAAAAACATTTTTTTTCAGGATTTCAGTGCCAGAAGTCACAAAGGGCCATTTTGAGGGTGGTAAGGCATTGTCACTGAGCTGCAGTGCCAATTCTGTGTGCAGACCTGGTATATCGCTGCTGCTGTTGAGATTCCCTAATGCTGATCTCACACGCTGTGATACTCATGCCAGCCTGCTATAGGATGGGCTTCTGAATGTCTTTAATTGGTGGGAACACAGAGGTCCATTGTCTGCTTGTCTGCTATGTGTGTGGCTTGCCAGCTGGCTTATTCTTTTATGTTTGTATTGCTCCTTGCTTGCAACTTGGCATGGTTTTGGATGGTGTTTTTTTTTTTTTGATGTTGCTTGCAAGGCAGATATATTTTCTTCCCCTTGTAAGCTATGGAAAAACCTAAAGCTTCTTTAAAAAAAAATAAAAAATTAAAGCAATTCAGCTTTTTGAAAACGCATAATTGAAGAGCTCTGAAATAATTGGCTTATTATAGTGCACCCGTAAAAATGAATTTGCATCTCATTTATGAACTATTAGATTCCCTATTACATGAGACTGATTGTTCTTAATGTGACTTGCATGTAATTTAGCATTCTTTACTCAAACACTTTGTAGCTAAACACTGGGGGAGGGAAGTTCAATCCAAAATCATGGTGCTAGATCTTAGATTATGGAGCATTTACAAACTGGATTCTGCATGTTGTGCTCTCAGTGTGCCATTTGCCTCCATATTCCCATCCCAGCTATGCACTGTACTGCAGAAGCCTAAAATTAACAAACTAATTTTTTCCTTACTACTTCTTCACTGGTAAGGCCTGGTCATGCTGCCATGAGAGGTGTGATTACTGAAGGTAAGTGTGAGCTGCAAGTACCTGGGTAGTTGCCCGGTGCCATGGGTGCACTTCTGCTCACCCCTCACTGTGACAGTGACCCAGGCTTGTTTAGCCTAAGGGGTCTGTCTGAAGTCTGCTCTCCTGGGCTTCAGGAGAACAGACCTTGGCCTTTTCCAGGATCTACTTGGTAGAGTCCTGTAGGATAAGGCCCTGGAGGGAAGAAGGGGCCCAAGAAAGCTGGTTAATATTCCAAGATTACCTTCTCTAAGCTCATGAGTGATGCATCTCAACAAAGTGGAAGTCAATTCAAAAATGCCAGGAGGTCTGCATGGCTGAACAGGGAGCAAACTCAAGGCCAAATGAACACAGAGAAGAGGCCTACAGAGGGTGGAAGCAAGGACAGACAATCTGGGAGAAATACAGAGATATTGTCAAAGCATCCAGGGATGGAGTAGGAAAAGCCCAGATGGAATTGGATCTGGCCAGGGATGTCAAGGGCAACAAGATGGGCTTCTGCAAGTGCATCAGTGACGAAAAGAATACTAAGGAAAATGTGGGTCCAGAGCTGAATGAAATGGGAGACCCAGGACGGTGAAAAGGACAAGGTACTGAAAACCTTTTTTGCTTCACTCTTTACCAGGTAGAGTGGCCTTCAGGAATCCCAGGTCCTAGAGACTAGGCTCAAAGGCTGGAACAAGGAAGATGTACCTTTGGTGGAAGAGGATCAGGTCAGGGAATACTTAAGCAAACTGGACATCTGTAAGTTCATGGACCCTGGTGGGATGTACCACAGGTGCTGAGGGAGCTGGTGGATGTGATTGCGACGCTACTCTGTAACCTTTGGTCAGTCATGGCTCTGCCAGAGTGCCCAAGGTCTGCAGGGAAAATTACAGAAGGACCTTATGCTCTCTCAGGCAAAGTAAACTACATACAAATCCATTAACTTGAGAAGAGTAACCAGCAACGGTGAGAGCAGGTACACCAGAACAGCAGTGAAATCCTTTGTGTTTCATTTGCCTTTCTTCTTGACTGTGAACGCTCTCAGAATTGCAGGTCAGCAGCACAACATGTATGGCTAGAAGCACCTACAACACCAAACAGCCAGAGAAGCATGATTTATCCCTGTAGCCCCCTTCTCCTCTTTCACTGATTTATAACAGAGGTTTAATTTGGCTTCAGAAACATAGAGGTACTGCGCCTTTAAAAGCTACCATTTCACGTAGGGAAATTATTCACTTTGTGCATTAGAGCAGATGAGAAAAGTGTCAGTACCGGTTCTGGGAGTTTCTGGGCTGCTGCTGGGGGAACAATGACTCCAAGTCTTGAGTCGAGCCTGACTTTGGGGCTGAAGCTAAGGAAGTTTAAGGCACACTGCAGAAATGTGGGCTCTGCAGCTCAGCAGTTGAGGCGATAGCCTGCTGCAGCTGCTCCGTTAGCATATTTCTTCCACTCCATCCGTTGCACTGCACGGTAGACTTTGTTATTGTTTTGCTTAGAGGTGCTTTTACACCTCAGAGTCTGCGAAAGGTTGTAATAGAGACTCAGAGTTCAGGGGTTAAGCAGAATTGATATGTTAGCTTTTCCAGGATGGGTGCTCTACTGCCCTGGCCTTCGAAGGATAAATGTCTTATTCAGACAAATCCACGCCGCTTTTCAGAGCGACTTAGTTTGCTGCACAGCTGTTGTCAGGAGCATGGCTGGTTGTACATTGCTGGTGTAAGGCAGCAGGGAATGGACTTCTGGCTTCTTTTGGGGAGGAAGGGAGAAGCATGCATTTTCAAAGCAGCTTGTTGTTTAGTAAATGTCTGTTTTTAATTCCCAAATAAACACATTTTCAGTCTGTTCCCATGTTGGAACGTGGATTCTGGGCACTATTTAAAAGGTTCCTTTCAGCTTTCGCTAGTTGGCAATCAAAAGCACCCATCAACCTGGATCAAAAATTGGAAGTCTCTGCTTGGGCTAAAACTTGCAGTTGTGAGTGAAAAAAAAAAAGCAGTACAGAGGTGAGGCTGTAAGATTTACCCCACCCCTCTTTTTTTATTTTTATTTTATAATAAACATTTTATGAAGAAAGCTTCATTTCTCCCACCAAAGTTAAAGGTTGTGTCTGATGACACTCGCTTGAAACGGACAGAGGAAAGAGGTGGGAGAAAGGTTGTCCTCACACAACAGAGGTACAGAAATTGTGTGGCTTTGCCAGGGTCACAGGAAATCTGCGGTGAGCTGAGAACTAGATCCTGGAGTTGCACGTAGCTCTTGTCTCCTGGAAGCAGCACTGTTGCTTGTTTACAAGTTGTTGTGTTTTTTTTTTTTTTAAGGACACACCATGGTTTTTAATAAGGTAAATAAGAAGGGCAAAAGTCATAGAGAGACAGTGGAGAGAAATCCTTACACCTGTTACCGTGTTCATTACTCACCACTGTTTGTGTTTTTTCACTGCCACAGATCACAATGCAGACGTAATGCTAATTATCTGTGCAGGAGGTCGTTTTTGCATGCTAAAGGAAAACACTGGTATGTCTTGCTAATTTGATTTTAATATCTGTGCCACGCTATTGTTTGGCCTAGAAATTAGATTGCTTTTTACTAATATAATTGGCTAATTAAAACATCGTCTTCTCTAGGAGATGGGGAAGATACCCATGGTCCTTATGTGACTTGGGACATAATAAAGTAAACATGAGTCAGTTCCTAATTCAACAAGAGCTCATTTGGAGCACAAAGAAAGGAGAGTGCTTAATGCAATCTCCTTAACAAGCTTTTGAGATAATTTCGGGTCCAGTCTTCCACCTTTGTGGCGGAGATAGAAATACTTGGAACTTTTAAGAGTGGCACTGTAGGACTGCTGTGGCAATACCTGACAGATAGCTGACTACCATCGATTTAATGTATTTGTAGTATTCTGTATTGTTAGTCGTTGCAAGTTTCCTATGTGGGGCTAGTTCTGAGATGTAAAGCAATAGAAAAGAACAAAGTTGCACCAAAATATGCTCCCTCTCCCAGCAAAGAAAACAGAGCTGGCTTTGAAGCCTAATGCTCAAATCTTGCTATTTCCTTGCTGTGCTGTAAGCACTTACCACCAGGTCTGAGTCCCTAGAAGGGAAATTACTATGGGTAGAGCCACTGCTTTCCCATGAAAGCCACTGCTTTCCCGTGAGCAGGGGACAAATGTTAACCTCTGCCAAAAGAATGAAGATGGAGGAGAGTGGGAAATAACTTGCAGTAAGCAGATCGCTCTCTTGTCTCGGATGCCAGCTGTGATAGTCACAGCCTCTTTTTCCCCAGGACACTCATTGGATTCCACATTAATACAGCACCCTTCAGACAGGGCTCAAGGAAAAATCACAATCTATCTCTGAGTCTGGAAAGAGTTTTAGAGACTTATGCTAATCATATTTAATTTGTATGTGCAAATGATTTTAACTAAATGTAGGCTTCCCTTAGTATCTTCAATTAAAAGCGCTGGATGTGCTCCAAAGTTGCAAATTCCTTCACTAAGCCAGTAGGGAATGATAATGAATTATTGCTAATATAGCCATAAAGCTTTTATTTGCATAAGTAATATGAAGCTAATGTGTGGATAAAATTAAACTTTAAAAATGAAATATTATTAAAACAAAACTGTTAATGAGTTTGGACACATTACTGAGCAGGTATATTTGGCAGCTGGCTAGAACAGATAATTCTAATAGAAGTCTAGTTGAATCAAAATCAATATTGAACATTACATAACATGTTGGAGATAGTTTAGCAAGTTATATGTGCTCATCTTCTCAATTCTGATGTGCTTCATCATTGTTAGCTTTCACAATCTTGACTAAAACAAAAGAAGGTATGATAACGGAGGAAGGTGAAATGGATCTCTGAATTTGAGTATTTCATTCTCTCCTTACTGCTATAATTAGGTTGTCTGGGGAGAAAGTGCTCTGAATTCTCACTAGTATGCAAGAGAACTTGAAGATTGAAAGTCACATTATAGGTAGGTGCTGGACTTGTGTCCTCCTTGTACCGGCAGTATTGTTATTGTATTAATGATATTACCAAGGCCACACTTTATTCTTCTTGAAGTGTTCTACTAATCATTTTTTCACTCTTCCATATCACAGAAATCTTTCCTCAAAGTATTGTGAATGTTTTGGGCAGCAGCAGTTCAGGGGAATTACTCCAGACTAAAATAATCTTAAGGCCAGAACGGGGTTAGATGAGAGAAATTATTCCAAAATAGAAAATTCTGCCTCTCTAAGAAAGCTATGCGATGGAGTATTTTGATCAGATTTTTCTTTTCTGCCACTATCACACATGAAATTGAATCTGAGTAACATCTCTCTGCTTTGGCACACAGCACGGTAGGCTTTTATGGTGTCTCAACAAAAAATTGCAGAGTAATTGCTGCGATTGCCTTGCTAGTGGCTCTTAAATGTAAACATCGGACATGCCTCCATTACACTCTTGTGCTCGCCATGCTGCTGCCTTCTACACGCGTTCATTTCTACTCATTTACACGGGTATGGCTTTACTCCTGGTTGTATCCAGGTGCTCGACTGTGGAAAAGTTCAGCTTCAGTTTCAATGTTAGGTTCTTGTGCTGCCCTTTTTCTATAAAGCAATGTATGCGAGACTGTATAGAGCACCCCATAGATGTTCTATCCTGATATCCCAAATCTATTCCCTTCTGGGGCTCGACATGGACCGTATTGTGAACATCTACTTTTTCTGGCATGCAGACCCCATTGAGACAACTTGGAGTTGCTGCATGTCTCGACTAGCAGAGAAAGAAGTGTTTTGGGGGCCAGAGGTTTCACTATCATGACTGAGAAATGAATTCATGTTCTCTTTTGCACAGGAGGATTCAGTACTTCACCTTTTTGCAGAGGCCAAAACGCTGACACCTGAAAAGATGAAAGTTGTCAACTCTCAGCTGGTGTTTTGTCCGAAGTGGAAAGGCCTGTGTTGATTTCAGCCATCTAAGAATTTGTCCATATCTGTGTTCTTTCAGAGAAGGCATTTCAGAAATAACCTAGGGAAGTTGTTGCATTTCTGTGGGGCTTGCATACCTGACCTACATACACAGCTTTGAAAATTCAAGTCCTTAGGAACTAAAATTGAATTTAATGTTGCTTTTTGATGCAGAAAAGCCCGTTAGGTTTTCCTTTTGTTTTTTGTCAATTTTACATAAGGATGTTTTGGTGGACAAAAAATTGGGAGATATTTCTCCCTGTGTTTAATTTCAGTTACTTTATTATTATTTTTTGATAGGAATAAATTAGTTCCTGTTACATTCTAAGAACAGAGGATGTGTCTATTGAAGCTAAAAGCTGACCTGGATAGAGTGGTAAATCAAACTGGCTATTCTGTCATTTATAGTTTGACTCTGACATGTATGATAATCTTACCACAGTGGGATACTGGCATATTTTGTGTCCCAAAGAAGAGACTGGTGCTTGGGATATCAAGAGTCATCTACCATTTTTGCAGATGTATTTCCCATTTTTGCACGTAAGTGTATTATGTTTAGCTTTATCTAGTTTTATGCACATAACTTTCAAAACATTTGAGTTATACCTTTTCTTATTTGTATTGTAATTGTCTCCTAACTCAGTGATGAAGGGAAAAGGTTCCCTTAGGAAGCTGGCTGTATTAATCTTAAGTATGCTGTATTCTGTAAGACTATACACACTTGGTCTGTGTACCAGAGGAGGTTGCAGAGTTTCTGGAAGGTGATGAACTTTGGGGAAAGCAGTACCTGCTTTTCCCACCTACCTGTGGCTTGTTCCATCAGGTTGTGATACCTCAGAGGTTTCCAGTGTGGGTGTCTGCACTGGCACAGCTCCCCCAGCCTCGCATGGCAGGGCTGAACTGGTGCTGGGTCAGCCAGCAAGCTGAAGCGCTTGATGTGGAGGGAAAGGAGGCAGTAGAAGCTGCTGACACTGGCCCTGCCTCTTCCCTGGGACCTGGCCTTGAGCCTGGCCCAGACCCGGCTCTGTGCTGGTAAGATGCACAGAGACCTCTCTCCTCTCCCAGTTCACCCCGTGAGCTCCCCAGGAAGTTGTACCATGCGTCTTACGGGTCTTGCTGGCTTTGAGTTCTTGATACAATCAGATCCTGAATTACCAGGTTGCTTAATTTTCGCACATGTGCATCTGAACATCTAAATTTAGTAAGTAACTCATTCTGTTCATTGGAGACTGTATGAATAAACAGGGAGCAATGGGAATAAGCCCGAAGCTTGTGGGACAGGAGGCATTTCTGATTCCTTCACCGAAATGCACCTGTGCTCACTTGACCCAGTGGAAAATTTGGTGTTCAGATCATGAAACCCCTAAACAGATGAAGAGGAAGATGCTGGCCCTGCCTTTTAGATCTCTGATTCAGCAACAGCTGAGTGGATTTAAATTATGCTTTTGATAAACAGATAAGCCCAAACTGTGTCTCTCTGCTGATATCTCGGATGTCGAATTTCACCCCTGTGCAATTGGAACTGCTGACTTACTAAACCTTGGAAATTGGGCTTGATAATGGAAACAGCAACTTAGCGAATCTTAATTATTATTGCAGCCCTGGTCATGGCCTGCCTTTCTGCACACAGGAAGAATTCAACGTGAGAGGGTGAGCACAGTAGGAACAATTTATCGTGAATGCTGCTAGTTGTGAACGTGGGCGTTCTCTGTTCTGGCCACCTGGCTTAGTCACCCTGCGAAGTTATTGAACTCAGCAGGGGCTGTGTTGGCGCTGAGATAGTGAAAAAGAAGCAACTATTAGCCTTTTTTTGTACCGTGTTTTGAAGAGTCAGTTTCAATATCTGGGTGGAAATGTGTCTGCTGTACAGCTTTGTTACTAAGATAGCTCAGGAAGATTTGACAGAGTGGTGTTAAAAAGTTAAATCACAAATGACTGTTCAGAGGTGAGTTTACTCAATTCTGCTTTCATTCACTCCTGCTCCTCAGTTTTAGAAGTATTTCAATACTGAAATGTATCTCATCATTTTCAAATGCTTAGAAGACAAGGCCAATGTTTCATCAATTTATGTATGTCTCAAATGGCCTTTCTATCCAAGAGTGTGCTTGAAACTCCGGATTATAGGCATAAAAAGATGAATAGAATTGTAGTGATTTGCTTTAAAAGAGCACTAAGATTTGGGGTGTACGATGAAAGCCAGCTATAGCCTAAGCGTTTTTCTCCTGTGTTGCTTTTTCAAAAGAGTAGAGTGGCAAAATCAAAAGAGATGGCAAGGGTATGTTTTATATTACTGTACAAAAGCAAACAGATGGTTTTCTTTTTCTCCTTTTTTAAAATATGTAGCTACTGCATTCTCATGTTATCTCTTGGAATGGTTTCAGATATCAATTTAGTTTGCAAAACTGAGTTGATTGAATAACAGGTTTATCACAATTTCAAATCAATTAGAAATATTGCTCGCCAGAGGAGGAGATGGATTACCTAAATGTCAATAATAAAATTGTATAAGCCATGAATTACTTCGGACTATTTAACATTATTACATTTCTCTGTTACAGGGACAGTTCTGCTGATATTAGTTGGCAGGAGCTGCTAGAGATGGGCAGGCTGGTTTATGACCAGATGTAAAGCAGCTCTCAGGGTCCTCCGCGGGAGTTTTGCTGCCTCTTGGTGCTGGCGTGAGCGATTCCCTCCCATCGGCCGCTCCCAACCTTCGGTCTGTCCCTCCTCTCCATCCCATTCAGCACGTGCTGCTGGAAGGACAGATGTTAGGGTCCTTGCTCTGGGCTGCGATTGACTGTGTTCAGTGTATGATTATCCCTTCTTTTTTGTTGGTGTGGTGTTTTTTGTATTTGTGATTAACTTTGTACGCTATTTTCTCTTCCACATCAAGAAGCAGGAGATACAGACAGATAGGTGCTTTTGTATTGTGCTAGCTGTAACTAACTGTTCTGCCCAGGCCAGTTTCTTGTAACCTGGCTTGTCTCTCATAATTATGTATTTCATATAGTATGTTATACAAGTTCTCCTCAGGGAATAAAATTATCCCTGAGAGTCTAATTTTTAAGAGAAGGAGATTGAAAGAGGTGATATATGGGAGCTTTAAAAACCCAGGTCAAATCCAGCATTATCAGTATCCTTCTTAGAAGAGTGTTGATTTTTATCATTTGATCTGTTATTAGTTCAAAACATGATTGTTTCCTTAATCTGCAGTACTTTGCCCATTGGGTCCCCATGACACAAAAGCACTTGCTTAAACATGTTCCGATTTGATGAAGCAACACTTCAGCAGCTACTCCCATGGAAATTTGTTGACCCCAAAATCATTGCATGAATTGTTGCCATTTCTGCCAGGGCATGCGTGTGCTTTGGGAATGTGTTCTTGCCATGCGAGAGGACTTGGTGCACAACTGTGGCACACACGGTTCTTGCACTGTGCTACAGGACGTGTTCTGTGGATATCTGAAAACTTGTAATTTGAAGGTTGCCTGGCAGCTGGCTCGGGGAGGTTTAAGCTCTAGCACGCTGGCTCACTGTTAGCAGCGAAGTGCTGGGGTAAATTTACATGTAGCTTGAGAAAATTTGCAAATGGTTGTGTACTGTCTTCTTGTCCTTCAGTGGAATCTGAAATAGAGCTGAGGTATGTGAACTGGGCTCAGCTTTGCGTCCAGGAAATGAGCGTTGAGATCAACATCGGGATAGTGTATGGAGAGCACATCCCAAGCTGTGAAGCCCCTTACTGTTGAGACAGGTTGGCAGCATTACAGCACTTAGGCTCAGTTGAACCGTGAACCAAATTCAAATGTTTTTGCATTGTATGTTTGCAGTTTTATTCCAGTGTCTGCTTCACAGATTGCAGAGGTGCAGATTTCTAGTTTAGAGATAGGGGAAAAGTTTTTCCCCTTTAAGGAACCAGCTCCTCTCACCTCTCTCAACAGTAGCAATAGGAAAGCCACTGGAAAGTGATTCAAGATGCTGAGTCTTGATACAGGTCTTGCACATGGGTGGCAGGGAGACGTGTAGAGGTCCTTAAGTTCCTTATGCTGTATTGCACGGGAGCGAGGTGCTCCCTGTTCATCTCCATGCCATCCTCCCAGGCTGTCAGTGGTGCTGGTCAGCTGATGGGGTTTGAATTGCATCCAACTTGGCTTTGTCCTGCAGTCAGAGCTGCATACACGTGGATAACCAGTTTGAAAGGCGCTGTTTTTCTAGGTAAATACCTGTCTTGTGATGAACTATACCCAGGACTTCCTTCCTACAGAAGCATCTTTAGTCGAAGCAAATCCTATGGGTTTTGAGTCCTTCAGGGCAGACCAAGAGCAGGTGGGTTGAGCTAATTCATCCATTTCTTACCTGTTGTTTTGTTCAGGGCTGTAATAACACGTTATGACATAATCCATGCTGTGCAACTGGCCAAAATGATGGTCTTCGGTCTCAGACTAAAACTGGGAGCACTATTTATTTTTATTACAGAATTTAAGGTGCATCAACAGCTGTGACTGAGCTCAAAAGAAGCTTCCAGCACTCATCAGTGTTGGATCGCAGAAAGCTGCTTTCGGCTGGGGCAGAAGGTAATTCCTGGCGTGGTCTTTGCAGTAACCTCTAACACCTCTGAGCTCAGTGAGGTCAGCCTGGGTCACTGAACAGCTTTTAGGGTTGTTTTGTTTTGGTTTGTTTTTATTTGCTTGTGATGGCATTGATCTTTGGAATACAGTAAAAATATTTGTTCAGCAGAGGCAGGGTGACAGATATCTCTTGTATGAAGAACTATTTGATGAGCTGTTAGTTTTGAGTGCCTTTCTTATTCATTGAACTAATTAGCTCTACAAATCTTACTGTCAACCAGTCATATAGCCACTTATTTATTTTCCCCTGTGCAGAATTTTTACTTTGCTGCATACACACAGAGCTATAAAACCAAATGCACCAAAAATTGTCTCTTAGTTGGATATAAATGGAAGCAAAATGCGCTTGGAATTATTATTATATGTACCATTAATTTTTATTTGAACTGTCATATAAAAATGCCAAACGGCTTTCATTGTTTTTCACTGTTGCACTCATGTAAATGTAGAAAGGTTGTTGATATTTTTTTTTTCTTTTAATGCTGTTTTACTGTTTTCAGTGAGGGAGTATGAAAATGGCTATGTCGAACTCAGGGGAAAACGGAGGTTTTAATGCTTGCCAGGGTACCTGGCATCTCCTGCTGTCACTGCTTGCAGCGTCTCTTTAGAGTTACTGCTTGGTTTTAACCTCCTCTGGTGCTTTCCCCCTCCTGTAAGCTTAGCATTTTTGGCAGCCTTTTTTTACATCGTAGAGAGTGGAGGTGAGTGTTTGCTGCAGTTAAAGCATTTCAAGCTCATGAAAATGTGGCTGCTAAGATGGTCCTGAGCTGTGTTTAGTCATGGTGAGTCTGGCTGATGCTGGCAGCGCTGGTGCAGAGGGCGTTATCATGGAAGGTACCTAGCAAATGTACTTTGTGGGAAACAGACACAGGAATTGTGTGATTCCTGGCACAAACACCTCTTGTGATTTGATCTGTGTGACATTTCTGATTTGGGACGGGATCATGTGGGCTCTGGAGACTCAGCAGAATTTGTCAGTAGCCAGTGGTGCTCCTGGGGAGCTGTGAGGTTGGGCCTAGGCAGGGTGTGATCACCCTTGGAAACATGGCCAGGTGCTGTCTGGCTGCACAGCTGCCTACAGAAGTTGCCAGTAATTGCTGGAAGTTGTGCCATGTAATGGCAACTGCAATTGTACTGCCTGTTGGGAAGGCATTTCCCATTTTGTAACCTGATGTATCTGAAGTCAGCACAGCCAAGATTCCTCTTCTACATATGCAGCAAAGTCTATTTGTGAGCGTGAAGTACACACAGTTTTTTGCCAATTACAAAGTTTTGCCAGGGATCACCTGTGTTGTAATGTGCCACAGTTTGTGCTTTTTTTCTCATGTTAGCTGTTTTTGTTGTTTTTATGTTGCACCGCCCTTCCCACCCTGCTTTGGGAAAAATTTAAATATACCTCATTTTGGAAGCAGATGGAAGTAATGGAGTTGTGTAGGATCAAGCATGAATTAAGCTGGATTTGAGAGGAAGCAAGCATTTACATTTTATTCTTCCCACTGAAGAAAGCCCAGCTCAGATGAAGTGTAGGCAAACAGAGCATGTGTGGCCCAAAGGCAGTGAGTGGTGAAAGCATAGCTGTAAAATGGAGAACTGCTAAATAGAACTGCTCTAATTAGCTTCAGAGTGCTCTTACTTAACTATTAGAAATGTGTGGCCAATTTTGATGTGTGGACTTCAAAAAGGATGTTGGCAAAGTGGAAAGGATTTGGAAAAGGTTTACAGGAAAGATTTGAAAATCATGCCATCTGAAGAGAGGCTTAATTTCTTTCTCCTGTTTGAAAAGAAGAAAAGATGACTTGAGGAGGAGATCTGTGATAATAACAGCTCTTTTATCTCATGTTAGAAAGTACAAGAGCCCGCGTTTGGCAGCTGTAGCTACACGTGGCTAAGGCAGAGTTTTGTCTGTGGGTGTAATTATCAACTGGATCACCTTCAGTGTGTCGGGCATTGGCTGCTGCTTGAAGTCTGTGTGATCAAGGCGGAGTCCTCAGAACCGTAGATCTGATGAAGTTCTGCAACAAATGTTCTGGTCTGTGTTAGACAAATCAGGTAATCATAGTGGGGCAATGGGAAGAACAACGTACCTAATTTTGGATGAAACTGGACACGCCTGCAAATGTGGGTAGGTGATGTGGCCGCATCTGATACCTGTGGAAGATGCTCACCAAGACAGTGGCAATAAATAAGTTGGTGGGTGACCTGGAAATTGTGAGGAGGACTTCAGGTGTACTTTTTTTAGTTCGTTCTCTGTTGATTCACTTGGTGCATTATTAAATGTTGGTGTGGTGTTACACATTTGAGAAGGGATTAGGTTTCTTTTAAGGTGTGTAATACCTGTGTTTGGGGAGAAGAAAGTCTGGGTGATAGAAATACATTTAAACCACTACAAAGCCCTTGAGTTAGAACTTTTTTTCATGTCACATTCTACTGAAGAGCTCAGCTGAAGTGGAGCTACATTGTGGACGTTCTCTTACAGCCTGTGTCAGGGCAGGGGCGGGGACAGGGAGGAATGGGGACAGGGACCCAGGGAGAGTTTTTGAAACATTGGAAATCAGAGAGCTTCAAGTTTCCATATTTCAGTGGCTGGCAGGTACTAATTTATCCTGGACAAAACCTCCTTTCTCTCTGTGCTCTTTTCATTGCTGTAATGCATGCTTTGCATTCTGACTTTTCCTTTTAAATATCCTTCCCATCAACCAGACCTCATCTGTTCCCATCAACCAACCTCATTAGATCTCTGTCAGTTCTCTGCTCAGTATGCTTTCATTTGGGAAATTTTGTAAATTTTCCTTCGGTAAATCAGCAGGTACACATGAGACTCTGGACCGAAACCAGTTAGACTTTGACTTCTGGTGGAACAAGCAGAAACAGGACTTGACCTGTAACATCTAGGCTGTGATCACCTCGAGGTAAGTGATGTTTAGAACTAGGGTTTTAACTTGGGCCCATGTCTTATTACTAACACCAGTTCTGAAATGATGACATCTGTTGATATGATCTAACTGTCATCACTATTCAGAAATCTCTCTTCTTTGGTGCTGAAGGACTTCTTGGTCATCATGAGAGCACAGTGTGTTACTTTGATTTTCTCTTTAAGCATCTTATCCACGCTGTTTCACCTGAAGCTTTCCTCAAAAGAAAACACAGTAACACTGGTGTTACAGTACCAAGCTCATCACAACTCTGGAGTGAATAATAAACAGCTTGCTGAGGTAGATGGAAAGGTTTTGTTTGAGTGATGCGGGCTTTCGATCAGACAGGTCAATCAAAAAGATGTTTAGACATATGCTTAAGGGCTAGGAATTGGCTTTAAAGGGTCATATGTGCTGCATTAGAATAAAGTGCATGGCAATGAGATTTGGTAAAATGGGGTTTACAACAGTTGAAGTTGGTACGGTTTTTAGTCTGTGGTACTTGTTCGTCTATGTTAATAGTGAATTTACAAAACCTACAGTAAAACAAACTATAAAAGTTGTAACTTACTTGAATTATGCTTTGAAGTCAATTTCTGTGTATCCCATTTAAAGAAAGTCTTACGCTATGTTAAAAACATAGATCCCTACAGACTGTTCCTCAGGGTGGCAGATCTTGGTGTTACCATTTTTCAGATATTTGTCAGTCATGCTAGTACCTCTGATTATAGGAAATGGGGTGTTCAGTTTTATGCTTATAAGAGGTATTTCAATTTTAATTCAACTTATACCATCTGTAATATTTTCTTTAGTCCTGTCACATCGTTGTTAAGAGTATGCTTCAGTACAATTTTGAAACGTTTCTTTGCTGTCTTGGCAATACTAGAAGTGCTTTTCCATATCAGCAATGGTGCGTGAACGCTGAAAACTCACTAGAGAATTGTGCTGTGTGTTGAGAGAGAGTCTAACTAAAAAAAGCAAATGCATCACTGGTGTTACTATCTTAAAATTAAGAATTAGTCATCTTTGCAGTTTAGTTTTAAGTCTTATAGTCAGGATTTCTCACATCCCCAAATTTCTGAACAAAAATATGTACTAAAAGAAATGACTACACAACGAAGTCCTGGCATGACACTTACAGCACTCATCTGGGCGTTGACCTGTCAACTTCCACCAGGATGTGAGCAGTGTTTGAATGCTGGTGTATTTTTTCCAGGTTGGCAGAAGATGTAGGTATACTCACACATTGAAACAACTTATTATTTATGTTTATCAGAAAAAACTTATACTGAGGAAAGCTGAGGCTGTTTTTTGTTGATATTTATCATTTAGCAGCTATGGTAAAATTTGGGGAAGCAACAAATGTTCTTGGTGGAACATTGGAGCAAATCTCCCTGTATTGCTGTGCTGAATAACTCTGCAGGAGGAGGTGGAAAAACCTCAGGGAGGGCTGCATTGAGTACTGCATTTAAGAGGAGAGGGTTAAAAAAAAAAAAAAAAAAAAAAAGCCTAGTAAAGTTTTTAGGAATTTTGGCTTGAAGGGTAATTTTCTTGTCAACTATATAATTAATGCACCGTACATTACAGTAGCCCATTGTTATTCTAGAATGCCAGGATACATTTCAAACTGAATAGCTGTTTAACAAAACACTTGGCAGATTTATTACCCTTAGGTGATTCTGTCAGTCAGCATTTTCACACGTTTAGCCTGAAGTAGGCAGAATCAATTTTGGTATCTATTTAGTGAAATGCAGAGCTGTTTAAATTAAACCACACACACATATGCACAGCCCCCTAGAAAATCAGGACTTGTATTGGATCTTCATCTATTAGCAGTGAAACAAGAATTACCCTATCATGCTCCTTGTCTTTTTCCTCCGCAGTTAAGGCATCATCTGCCACTTCCAATATCTACAAAGAGGGATTTTGTGGTCATTTTCAGATAATGTCTTCAATGTTGTGCTTGTCTTTTTGTTACTTTGCAGAACACTTACTTAGCAGCTTCAGAAATTGAGGTTCAGCAATACCCGTGTACATAATGGGTATCCTTAAACAAGGAGATGTCATGTTGAATTTTTAGTTGCCAGTGCTGAAAAATAAATAAATAAATGCAATTAATATTGGAAAGAGGAAGTGGTGCCTTCTGAATTTAATAATGTTTCTTATGATAGGCTCAGAACTTTTTCCAAAAGCGATTGATTGGTTTAAGTTGCTTGCTACAAAGTACTAGGATTTTCAAGGATGAAAATGCTTCATTTTTATTTTTCAGTAGCAGGAGATACAGACTACAAATAGGAGCATTGTATAGCCCAGGTATGAAGATGGAGAATAAAGGTGGTAGATGAGAAACAAAAAATGCATATTGCACGTTTGAAGCAGCAAAACATCAGGTAATCATGTTCTCATATTTTCATTGTTGAGGCACCACATTTTTCCACTATTTTTAAATATCCTGGGAAATATTCTTTGAAGCTTTTTTTTTTTTTTTACTTAAAATGAAAAATGAATACATTCAGTATATATCCACTTTTTTTTCATTGCTACATATTTCTTCTTTTGCTACTGTGCTTTCTAATATTCATTTATTTATTTATTTTTATTTTGAAGCTACAAAATGCCAGAGCTGTAATTTCTTTCCTGTTTCACAGTAGGCATCTTTGGTGGAGGCTGAAAAGTCAGCAAAGAGCAAAGGCATGAGTGGGGGGAAGACTTAATTCTGACACCTCACCTGAACTGATCTTCTGTTAACAGGTTTAAAGGTAGGAAATTGAAATTAAAAAGAAATCAAGTAATTCCTCTCACAAACATTTAAACAGTTTTAAAATGCTTGTATTTCCATGTAAACCTTAAAGAAGAAAAAGATATGTTCATTGTATGGCAAAGCCTAAAGAGGAAAAACATTTGAAATAAAAAAAATCTACATGAAAATCTTCAACGAGCTTTAAAAAAAACACAACCCACAAGTTGGGCTCCCTGATACTGCACCTGCTGAACTGTCTGTAAGATCAAATTCACTTCTGAGAGAGACCAAGGTGCGTTAAGTAGGCCAGGTTTGTCACTGGGAGGTTGTTCAGACGTCAATCATTGTCACTTCTCGCCCCAGCTGGTGGCAATCCATCTGCACTTGTCAGGCTGGGTGGTGGTTGTATTCACTCGTGCATTAAGCTGGCACAGCCGTCCACTGTGGATCTGACAGTAGTACCAGACCTTCCCACAGGGAGAGGCTTCTCAAATATGACTAATTTGGATAGCTTTAATTAAAGAGCAGCACATAAATATGCATACACAGCAGTAACCGGTGGACAGCTTCCTTGGGAGTTAATGAGAGGGTGGGAAGGAGGAGCTGTGAGCTTTGTCTTCCCCATTCCCCGTTGGTGCTGGGTGATGCGGCTCACCGCCTGGTAACTTCCCCTGTAGCTCAAGGTGGTCGTTCTGCCTGTGGGCTGAGGGCTCTGTGCTTTGTGGCACAGGGAGCCAAGGCAGCAGCAGCAGCTGTTACAGAGCACTAGAAGATGAGGAGGCTCAGGGATCAATGAAATGTTTTATTATTCCAGTTGATGTCAGACCTCGCCATGCACGCTGCTGGTGGTAACAAAGGTTCCCGGGGAAACAGTTGGGATAACCTTCCAGTAACAAATAACTCACTCTCAAGTTACACCGAGCAATTGTGCTACCTGGTTTTGTCTTGCCACAGCAAGACAAAGCAACCAGCCTGTGAAGAGGCTGGCTTTTTGTTGCAGACAGGATACTCCGTACTGTGTTAGGTAAATCCTAACCACGACAGGTTACTTCTTCACTCTGGTTTTCAAAGCAGCTTTGAATGTTCGTGCACTGTGCAGTGATATTAGGAAATGGCATTTTCCCAGGGCTTGTAAATGAACTCAAAGAAAGGATTTGACATTGCACAAATGCACAGTGAGAAAGGGTCTAAAAGCTAGCCATGCAAAGGCAGCGATGCCACCCTGCTGCTGCAGTGTAATACTTGTGGTGCAAGGCATTGTGAGGCCGAGGTTTTCCAGGTTTCACATAATTCCTGTAGGCTTTTTCACACTTCCTGGTGTGTCAGCAGCCCCTGCTAGGTGCAGAGATAAGCACTAGATGCAACACTGCAGCAGTGTGTACTGACGCTACTATTTAACAGTACAAGGCCATGAGCAAAACATTTGAAGTTGTCTTTGTTTTGAGCAGGGAGTTGGCCGAGAGACCTCCAGAGGTCCCTTCCAACTTGAAATTATTATTCGATACCACTGAATTACAAGATTGTAGATCTATAACAAAAGAAAGAGAATTCCAAGAAAGCTGGTCCAATGCCCTGGCGTTTTTTCCAGTGAAAAAATAAACCTTACATTTTGTATGTATTTTGTTTTGCACTTTTATTTTGATTAATTGCTAATGGAATGATACGATTTTAATCTAGATCCATTATGTTGCACTTTCCTGCATGGAAAGGTTTCCCAGATACTTCTCAAAAAGACAGCAAAGTTATGGTTGTATTCATCAGTCTTCTTGTAAAAGGCAGGCATATATATTGATCTAAATCTGTTCAGCTTTACCCACGATAAATGAACCCACTTTCTGCTTATTCAGTTGGCATTGCATAAGCAGATGAACACTAAGCTGTTTTTCCATATTGAAGAAAACTCACCAGGAGAACTAAGATGGCAAATTTATTTTTACATTGCAGTATCTGTGAATGTGGACTAGAAAGGACTTCTATTGCTGTTAGTAGGCAGGATAAATCCCTTTTACTTGTATTTTATTTTATATGCCTCTACTTACTCTTTACCTCAAGGCATTCATGATCCATCCTAAAGTATAAAATGATGACTTGACGTAAGGAAATAAAGTATCAGCCCCACATTTGCTCTCTGACTATTCCCATGCAGGTGTTGGAATGAGTGCTCCCCATTCCTTGCAGAACATCTTTCTTATTTCACAAGCAGTGTCTTTGCTGTGGCATTGTCAGAGTTATTTTCATAATTCATAATTATCTTGGTTCTTAAAAATTTAGACATACATTTAAAAGCATGATCCAATCTTGCCTGATTGCCACCACATTGTGTTTGAAGTAATTACCATTCATTTGGCTTTTGAGGCTGTTGAATGAATTTTCCACATGAGATTCCTTAATTTGTACATATTTTATGGCTATAAAATAGGTATTGGCAAGCTGCCTAAACTGTAGTGAAGGCCTTTAATTTCTATCCCTATGTGATGAAACAAATTAAGTGCAAATGGGGATGCCTAAGATAGACAGTATATTCTGTTGGCGCTCAACGTTGTCCTTACACAGGTGCAGATACACAGGTAGGATTGAGGTAGCTCAGTTCTGCACTGCAGAGCCAAAATGGTTAGTTTTCATACAAGAAAAAGAATATTCCTATATATTGTAAAAATTCTCTTTTTCTATCCTTGAGCTATTATCCCCAACAGAAAAGGTACTCTGTTCGAGGAGGTTATTAGTGCCTTTGTGCTGGCTTTGTGTGTGCTAAGTGAAACCTCCAAGAATATTAATCGTCCCTGTCCTGTATATCTACTCTCTAGGGCCAAGCAGGCCTGCCCCGCTAGTTAGATTTTAGAGGCACATTTTAGAATACGTTTCATATAGTTTATCTCACCAGACTGGAGGAGCCTGAATGTTACAAGATAGCCATGGTTAGGTGGAGGTAAAATAAGAAGGTAACGTTGACATGCATCAGGGTACTTCAGGTATGGTCTTTGTGGCGAAAAAAAGTAGCAAAATAGCCATTCTTGGCACATGCCCTGGTACAGACAGAATTGGTACAAAATTTTGCTCAGTCCAAAGTAACAAAACCAACCCTAGTGATCTAGCAGCTCATGTTTATCATAATCACAAGGCTCTCATAAATTAAACAGCAAGAGTGGAGGCCTTGATCTGAGTAATGAGCACTTGTTGATGATCAGCTGCTGTTTGTGGAATCAAGCTTTGTGCCATGCTCCTAGTGGGACAGTACTGGAGTTCCCAAAATGCAGAGCTTGTTCAGAAACCTGGCTAGTTGTGTACCTCTGCAGCAAAAGGTTTACAGATCGAGGGGCGTACTGTACAGGGACATGAGGGCTTCCAGTTAGGCAATGTTAGGGATTGGTGTAAATGTGGAGTGTGACGGGTGGTTACGCTGGGTTGGCTTTAAACACGTTGGCTTATTCTGCTTAGGGCAGACCTGCGGCTCGGAGGCCCCAATGAAGTCAATATTACAAACACTGGTGCTTAAGGGCTTTGTCGAACTTGAGGACCAGATTTGTAACTTCAAACATAAGAAATAAGTTCAGAATAAGCAATGTACCTCACATCAGACATCACAGGGAATAGCACATCTTTCTCTCCCCCTACACCCATCCACTCAGGATAACCCAGCCACCAAAGAAACATTTCTCTTAGTCCTGCTGAACCTCTCTCTACCTGCTTGAAATTCTCGTGCCCTAGTGTTCTGAGCTCTCTTCTGCTGTGCAGAGTCTCTGCTGGCCTGGGAAGAACATCGTGGATGCATTTGGTGTACTCTGGTCCCCTCCGTGTTGAATCAGTCTAACTATTCATGAGCATATTTGAACTAAAGAGCAGCATTTCATGGACAATTATGCAGAGAAGACTGAGGGATGGGATTTTTTCAAAGGGAGAGGTTTCAGTGCTGGCCACTTTTGTATTGGTTCCAAGAAGTCTGCAGTTTCTCTGCTGGCCTTTTTCTGCTTGCAAACAGCAGTTTACCAGCATCCTGAAAACACCAGGATGTAGAATGGCCAGCATCTTAGGTGGGCTGTTCCTGTTATTTCTGTTAATGGTGGGCAGAATGCAGAAGCTGATGTGGCTCTGTCGGCTCCAGCCCTAGAGCAAGTGCCTGGTTTGTGCGTGCTGCCCCGCGCTGTGTTGTACGCACAGACGTGCACTGAAAGACACGCAACTTCTTGTGCCTACAAACCAGAGGAAATCAAGGGATAAGGTCACGTAGTGTAGAAGGGAAGAGCATCATTGGATTGTCACACTTATCACCATACTCACAGGACCTCCCTTTCCTATGATCTCTTCCTCTGGGAATGTTCATTGCCCCTTTGATGACTCTTTGCTGAGAATACCGAAGATGACAAATGCTCTGTTTCATTATGGCAATACATAACTTAATTTTGAGACGGATCGCAGATTGCTGTCTGACATTTCTACATTTCAACTGTTGCAAGTTTTTCAGCAAACAGTGAAGGAAGAAGACAGAGCCACCATGTTAAATGTTAATTTGCTTTTCTTCTCCCTCTGGAGGTGGGTCTCGGTGAAATGTATAACAGTTTTAAATCTTGTTTCAATACATTTTTATGTGAAAATACATGAAGTACATTCTGAAAGGACAAAAGAATATACTTACTTGTCCTTTAGGCAAAGCTTTGTAAGTGTTCATACATAAAATATGATAGAGAGTATCACTGGCATTTCAACTAGAGACAAAGGAAAACTTTTCTTTCCTAAGTTCTTTGTGAAGACCCTTTTAATAGTGGTGCAGGATATAACTGAGCTGTTGAATGCAAACTTCTTCAGCTGAAGAGAACTGAATCAGGGTAGTGCTGGCTGTGAACGGTGCATCTATCTTTGATATTAACTTGTCTGTTTCCTGGTTTCTTGATGGCCTTTGTCTTCTGATAACAGATGAATGTACAAAGTTACCAATCGGGCAAGCTTCCCCCTTAACTGTGAGTTCTTGGGAACAACCTTTGCAATTTGGTTTCATCACAGAATAATAAAAAAATAATAAAAAAAAATCAAGCCCTAGCCATGGACTCAGATCTTAGTGAACTGAAATCTAAATGTATGAGATTCAGTCCTCCTGCATGGAAAAAAAAATTCTTGTGTTTCTAGAAGCAGCAACACTCTGTTGGGCGGTCTGTAGTTAAGAAAACATCACAGGTAAACTTGGATGTGCATTTACTAAGAGTGAAGTGCCATTTATGTTTCATGTACTCCTGCCTCTGTGAATATGGTTCTGCTCTGTGTGAAGAGCACCTCTGGCTGTTTCAGTGATGCTTTAGATTTGAACAGTCGTGGAATTAAGTGTAGAAGTGAGGAATACTTCAACTTGTGCCTTTTCTTGGGTGGAAAAGGAAGAATCTACTTATGTGTCACCCTCTCTGGGTAAAGGGGCTTGCATTCTGCTCACACAGTGTCTAACCTAGCCATGGCTTTAATGCTTCAGGATGGCTGTAGCTTGCAGCAGAAACCAAGAGGAAAGCTCAGACAGGTTGATTTATCAGCAAGTCTCAAAAACAAAAAGTTCCTTTCTATTTATCTAATATGTTGCTTTTCCCTGGTCAGTCCAGATGTGTGAGCGTCTGAGCCCCTGAAGTTGCCAACAGTCAGGAGATGCATGTGAGCAAAGAGGCTGGAAGTACTGGAAGCCTTTCAGGTAACGCAAGACTCCTTGGCTTTGATTTGAGGCCCTCTCTGTTCTCTCTGCACAGCTCAGCAAAGTTCCTCCTGTGGTAAAACCAGCCCAGCTTGGGGCAGTGTTGGGCAGCAGCGCAGTGATGTTGTACACATGGACTCTTGTTGTAACACTGATACCAGCACAGTGTGTTTGTAGGGAGGCTTGTTTTGTTTGCAAAAGCAAGAAAACTGCCGAATTGCAGGCACTAGATGGATTTGCCTGAACACCTGTAGCTGTCTGACTTCCCAGCTGTCCGGAAGGGTGAGCGCTTAACTCAGTTGTGTAGGCCACAGTGTGCTGACAGGTTGGGTGAGGTAACAAACTGCCAGCTAAAGAGCCACTCCTCCACCTTACAAGTCTCCTCTGACTTCACACTTGGACGTGGGTAACATTACGTACGTTCAGGTTCCATATTTAAATGTTATTTTGAACAACTTTTACTGTCTTGTCATCTAGGTATCATAATTTGTGCTCTGTAGCAGTAGCTGTTTATTTTGGTATTTTATCTTTTTTTTTTTTATCATTTGTAATCCAAACTGACCTTTTTACTACATAACCACTTTGAAAAAGAGATGTCCTGCTCACATAAGGAATGCCTCGAGAGAAGGGCAGCCCTGCATAATTTCCTGTCCTCTCACAGAAAGCATTCATATTGGAAAACTGGGGAATATTACTTTCTGGCCCTGCACACTCTCCTGGGTAGAAAGGTCCTGAAACACAATTTATTGTAAAACACACAGTGGTTACAGAGCTAGCACAGTCAATGATATTCCTTTTATTACCACTCAGATGAGAACACAAAATGACATTGGAAAGCAGTGAACTCACCAGAAGGGCAGAGAAAGCCATTAAATTCAACACGCATCATATTTCATAATCAGAATCCTGCAGTCAGAGCTGACACCACTGAATGAGTTTGTTGCAGTCATGATAATATAAAACCCGCTGCATCTGCTTCCCTTGGCACTTTTCTTTGTAGACCCTTGCAGTGTATGGGCTATTAATCATCAGTAGCCAGGGACACTGCAGACCAATGCACTTTGTATTGCATAAATTGAAAATGCATCACTATTAGAGAGAAAACTGCCTTCTGTACATCTCTATTTAGATAAGCAGTTTCCTAAAGGGCTGCCATGCTATTATGGCTAACCACTTAATTGGAGTTCCTTCCACAGCCTCGTAATTGGGGTTGGGGGGGAGGGCAGGTAATGCAATCCCTTTTGTAGCGGGTATGAAAACAAGGCAGGAGAGTGTTTCTTTTCGTACCTAGGGTGCCTGACAGGGCTGGAGCTGGAGGTGAGAAAATGCAGTCAAATACACT
Organism: Cygnus olor; assembly: GCF_009769625.2. Classification (NCBI taxonomy): domain Eukaryota; kingdom Metazoa; phylum Chordata; class Aves; order Anseriformes; family Anatidae; genus Cygnus; species Cygnus olor. The sequence continues at coordinate 2,814,109 of NC_049188.1, read as the reverse complement.
GTATCATTTAACCTCACTGAATTAACTTCATAAATGAGAGGGCTGAGTGTACCGGTGAGTGGGAGAGGGATGTTGTGTAACCTGTACATTAATGAATTTTCAATAGCTGACTGGAGCAACAGATCACCGGAGAAGGGGAGTTGCCTTTCCTTCTGCTAGCTCTGCTCACAGCAGAGGGTAAACTACAGCTTAGGAGGGGAAAAAGTTCTAGTGGCAGCCAAAAAAAAAAAAAAAAAGCAAATTCACTGCTCTTTTTTTTAAAGAGAACCCATTTTATTTTACCATCATTTATCCAAGTTTTTGTATGTAAAGAACAAAGATCAGTAACTAGTGAAAAATGGGGGATTTGAGGTAATGTGACAATGAAAGTATAGCTTTAAAACTGTTTTTAACTGTAAATTGCTGCATGGTTTAATTGTTTTTTCTTGGAGGTCTGTGGTCAGCATTTGCAACTTCATTGATCTCTGGTTGTAGCTAACGACACCTAATTCTCATTACATCTACCATCTTCTGTGGGGTTTATTTCCTTGTGTGCAGGAGGTGATGCATCAGAGAGACAAACATGAGTCTGAATTTAAATTACGTGTACTTGTTGAATCCTGTGTCTTCTGACTCAAACACAGGCAGATAGCTGAAGTGCTGAGGCCAGATCAAAATTGAACTGTTCAGAAATGTGATCTTCAAGCTCTCCCCACATGCTACCTCATGTGGAGGTGTTTGCATTTCTTCACTTGACCTATTTGGGCGAAGTTCTCCAGAAAGATACAAGTCTATCCACAACCAAAAATACTCTCATCGTGATTGATCCAAACAGCTCAGAGGATCTCAAGTCACTCAGGTACTGTCTCAAAGCTTCTGGGGGGTTGTTTTCTGGCCTTTTCCGTCAGTGAGGTTATCTGCGCATAGCTGCAGGAGTTGGAGAAGCCAGGTTATTAGATAAAAGGATGGCACTGTATTCACTAAAGGATGGAGGAGGGTTAGGCTGTAGCCCGCAGTTGCCTGCTTCTGTCTGTACAGTAACAGTAAGACCCAGGAGTATACCCTGGACCCAAATCAGGTAGAGCTGGCTGGCTCAGCTGATCGGCACTGACTTGCTTCGCGGTAAGGCACTAATTCCCAAGCCCTGATGAAAAGGTGAAGGATTTGTGAGAAGCCCATTCACACTGTCAGGAAAAGGTGGCATGGTAAAATCATTCCCAGAAATACACACAGGTAAGTGTCGTGCTCTTCTTAGTCCTCCCAGTTTGAGTCTTTTGACTCTAAGACATGATCCTGCTTGGTTGAAGGTTAAGCGGATCTAAGCCCAGGTTGCTGGTGCCCTGCCCTGCCCTCCCCACCGGCTCCTGTGTGCCCTGCTGCTGCTCTGCACGGCCTACGTTGGAACGGGTTTTGCTCTGTGCAGCTCAGCTGAATTGACCCCAGAGCTGGAGCAGGGTGTGTGTGGTAGTGGTGTTAAGGAACAGACGTGCCCAAAAGGGAATCAAGAATAAGGGCTGCACTTACACCTAGTAAGTAGAATTCGGTTTTAACCTCTGATTGCTGGGTCCGTAGCAGGTAATAGGGACAGAGAGGTCACTTGATACAGAAGGTACGAAGGAGAACAGCATCTTCATAAGGAATGACAGTTCACTCCTGTGGAGAGAACATGAAGGACTGGAGTTTGAAGAAATGAGATATGCTTGAGTAATTAAAAAAAAAAAAAAACCCACAAAAAAACCCACAGACCCCTCAAAAGCTGACTAGCTGCCACTGCTTTCCTTGTATTTCAATGAGAATTCCATTTTATTCTAGGTAAGCTGGTGGTGAGAAGCTGGTGGTGAGTTATAAGCAACTCTGGTTGTTGGCCATGTGTTACACCAATCAACCAATTTCTGATGCAGAATGTATTACCATCTTTAGCAGGAGGTAACATGGAATACGTTCAATTCTAAAGTAATTCTGTGCTTTTCTGTGATGTAATCATGGAAGGAGAAAACCTATATTCATCAGAGTTCAGGACCAGGGCAGAATTGGTAAGCAGTTTGATCCTGGGTCCAATACCTGAATGTTAATGCCACCTGCATAAAAATGCAGAAATGTATTTAGGGAAACTTGTCATGCTCTCTGCTGTCTATCACAAAGGACTCCAAGTTCTTGAGAGTTACCATATCTGATTTTAGAAAGTAAATTATTACAGTAATAATATTCAGTTTATGAAAAAGCCCTTTTGAAAGACAAGCAAATACTCTTCTGCTTCAGAGTGCTGTTGCTGGGTAGTGTAAGTTTATACAAAATTACCTTCTCGAAACTATTGCAAGTTTCCTTTAACAAAATAAAAATAAATGCACATACGCATATTTAAAGCTACCTGTGCTTACACATTAGCTTTGAATACATGTTGTTTTGAAAAAGATAACAACATCAAGACATAGAAGTATCTTGTTGAAAGAAATAAATTATGCAGAGCTTTCCTAAATAATTTAGCAGATACAGTAAACAAAAATTATGATATCTTACCAAAAAGCATTGACTTGCTAGCTTTTTGTTCCTGTGGTAATGGATATGGGTTCTGTGTTTTGAGGCTTTAATTTTAATCACACAACATCCTGTCCATGGTCAGAGCGATGCTGCAAATGCAGAGTAACATCCTGAAAGCCTTCTCAAACGTTGTGCTAGCATCCTTTCAAGTTCTCTGTAAATTAAAGTAGTTGCATGCTAATATCCTAGTCTTTGCTCTAAGACTATTGAAAAATAAAACATTCTAGTATCATCAGCCAGTGAGTGTGGCCTTGAAGACAGCATCTCATTTTATTTGTTAGCTAATGTTATCAGTGTGATGAGGGGGGAAAAAGGCAACCTAGTCAAGTTGTCAGTTCAGCTGGTCAGTAAAGTAAAATTAAAAAAAAATAGTGTGGAAACTACCACAGATTTCTTGTCTGTATCTTAGCTTTGTTAGTTGAATTTCTGTTGGTCAGCATTGCCATTTATAAAGGCTTTTATTTAACTTGGGAAGTCTCAGCCCCTAGTTCAGCCTGCTTTTGTCAATATTATTTTTAAAATGGCTTTGACATATTGCCCTTGCTATACTTAAAACTATGTTTAATATCAATTGAAGCATCTCCTTCAGTTATTTGTGTTATTCATGAGAAGACAAATACAAGTGCTTACAAAGCACTGGAAATTTTCATTCTTAATGTGTATAATTTTCTCGGTCAGTGTCGGTAATGGGAAATTCAGGATCACGCTTTCCTTCTGTCCTGAGACTTTGCAACAAGTAGAGTAAGTTACTGCAACAAAGTCGGCTTTAGATTTATTTGGTCCTGGGGGATGCTGGAACTAAGACTAGAAGTAAATGAGGCCTCACTGAGTTAAGTATACAGTGCCTCAAAGAGGTTAACCAGTTAGTGCGATTTAGGTATGTCCTCACACACACCCTCCTTAAAAGAACACGTAAGCAGGATTGCAGTTATGCTGTATTCATTGCTTTGATTCTGGTGAATTTTCTCAATTTCTTGTGTGAAAGAAAAGCCAAGCAAAGCAAATTACAACAAAACATTTCAGTTAATGCTGTAGTTCACTTACAGTGCAATGTTGTATGTTTTGTACCCTGTTTTGTTTACTATTAGCAACATTTTGATTTGAAGATAGGATTGCAGTAACTGCTACCTACCAAGAGCTGATACAGTTAAAAGAGGGAGTGGAACTTTGTTTTATGGTTTGGGAGCTCAGAAAAATGAACTGAGGAGTCAAACAGTAGGTCAGTGCTAGGGTCAGGAATAAAAATTAGTTTCCTGTGTTTATTTCCAATTCTAAACAAACTCACTTATATCCAGGCACAGGGTAAGTAGTATTTCTCTAGGATGACAGACCTCCTGCAGCATCCTTCCAGAGGAACCACACCAGAGAACAGTACCTGCTTCCAGTGGTGCAGGAGAGAAGGAACAGAGTGGACAGCACAGCAACCAGCTTTCTTGGGATTGTTCACCATCAGTTCCACAAACTTTCTCCTCCTTCCTCCTCCATATATATATCATTTTAATTTACGCTTTTCTTTTTCGGATGTGCACAATAAGTGGATCCATCTGCCTTTAGAGAGCAGGAATGGGAAGAGCCTTGGGGAGAAGCTACAACAGCACACGGAGGAGGAGGGCAGCACAGTCTGGCTGGGCATCTGCGCCAGCTGTGGTACTCTGGGGACCTGGGAGGAGGAGAGGAGCTGTGCCTGCAAGGTACCGCAGCTTTTCACTGTACTGAGATCAGTACAGTTTGTATGGCACCATTTATCTGAGCAAGGCTATGTTAGAGTAACAGGCAGTGTAGTTCTGTACACGGTGAAAGCTGCACGTGGGTTTTACTTTGCTCTCTGTGTTGGAGTAAATTGAAGAAAAATGAATCCAGAGTGCCACTGCCCTCCTAAATGGGGGAGTTCAGCCCGAGCCTCATCTGCGCAGCAGGGAGCGAGAGCAGCAGGAGCAAAGTGTGCTCTGTGCGACATGGGTACTAGCCTGGTATTTTATGCATTAGAGAGATGTCAGTGTGAATTACACAGCACAATCATCCCCACAGATCTGCCTGGTAACAGTATGTTTGCAGGCTTATGTTCTGGCACTTCCTTCCAGTGCCGCCGGGCCTTGTGATCTCGCGCAGTTCTCCAGCATGAAGGGACACAAAGAGATTCCCTGGCAGACTTTGGTTGTGCGTCCCACTGCCTTCATGAAGGCAGATGGGAATGACAGCTAGCTCGGTTTGGCAGTAACCTGGTATTTTCACTATGGGAAAAACACAGCTTTAAAATCACCTAGTTATGTTTGTGAAACAACATGTTCCAGATTGATTACTTACTTCTGGAAGCTGCTGCAGCTGAAAGTGTAGCTGTTAAAGACTTACAGGTGCAGCAAGTCAGGGTCATCCACATAAATCATTGCCTACTGTTGACAAGAAATTTAACAATTTGGATTAGTTGTTAGGAGAGCATGCACAATTGGATATGTTGAAATCTTAATGGTGGTTTTCCTTACTGTTTGATACAGCTAGTAAAAAAAAAAAAAACAATAAAAATCACTCACCACAAGCCTTAATTATTTTATGTAGTAGGCAGAAATGTCTCGAGACAACATTCTGAAAAAAGCCTTAGTTGATCAAAACCAGATTCCTCCGTGCATGCACAAATGATTGACTTGCATTCATTTAATACTTTCAACTGCCTATATCTGGAAAAATCATTATCGCAAGCTTCCTTGCTTATAAAGGAGCTCAGCAGAAAGGGAGGAGGACAGGGAATAAGAAGAAACACTGCAGGGATATGAAAGGAAAGAGATGGTACAGCAAGTTAAGGAAGATGCCTCCAGTGAAAGAATAGAGGGCAAAGTCTAATGCTGATCTCCCTGCTTTGCCATAGGGCAGTTTGCCATACGGCAAGCACATCAGTTCAGTTCTGTACTGCCTTGTAGGGTGAGCCCCAGGTAGTTCTTGAGGAAAACATAAGAATGTGTTTAAGGTTTGTTTGTTATTAACTCTGTCCTTACCCAACACCACTCAGGCTTCTCCTCCCAGGAGAGCTGTTTGGTGGTACCCCAGGCAGTCCTGCACGCTCAAATGTCACTGCGTGCTTTCAGGCCTGTGCTCTCCATATCAGACTGTAAGGACACCGTAGTCACCATTATTTTGAATCAAAAAACAAAAAAAAAAAGAAAGTTTCAAGGCTGTAAGGGCATCACAGAGCACAAAGGCCAAATCCAGTGTGCATATGGTCAGCCTTTTTTAGGTAGTGCTAGTTCGGAGCAACTAAGATGTGAGGCCCAGTTTTCCTCCTTGGAGCAGCTGGTGAGGTCAGTACGCACAGCCTTAGGGTATCAGGAGCTACATCCAAATTTCCAAACACACTTCACCTTACTCAGAGTTCCAGGTTGCGTGTTCCTGCTGAACAGGGACTGTTTTAAAAGAAGTTTTTGTAACTTTTCAAGTGTTACGTGGTCTGAATTACAGAAAAATCTCTTCTGGTTTTATAATCTACAGTACTGAATGGGTTAATAAATAAATAAAAACAAACTGATGTTTTTTTAGGTTACTGCTTTGTCCGGTCATTTGTCATAGCCAGCTGATGACAGAATCACAACTAGCTCTCTTCAGCATTAGGAAAACTATATTTAAAAACTATATTTAACAAAAGAAAAGTCTCCTTCAGCCAAAGGTGGAGATATTTGGCAGATTACTGCAATGAAAGTTTTCCACGGTGTATCAGTCAGCTTCAGTAAGTTCTCATTATTTAAGGAGTTTATGAGAGGGTAAGCATCAGCACTGGCTGTAGAATCCCTCAGTTCTCAGGTGCAGGGTTGGTTGTGCAGCTTTTGTATAAACAGAAGAACCCATCACCACTAATGAGATCTGTAATCATGACAGATGATTGAAAATTAGAATTAGCAAAGTTTGGGGGGAGAGTGGGAAGAAATCTGCCACCTCTCTCTTTGAAATCAAAAATAATTTTTGAAGGTTTCCATAAAGGCAGAAGATACAGAAGAAATTTTCTAGAAACACTTTCAAAACTTCAGATTTGAGGTACTCTACCACAAGGCAGGAAATTCTGTTCCTGTTGATGGAATGTTAAAATTAATGTTTAAAAACGCACCCTGAGTATACAGGAATGTTTCTTTCATAGATTTATCTATCAGTGCCTCTCACTGCAGTATGTAAACTCTCACTTTTTAGTGTCACTTAAAACCAGAAATTTATTTAGAGCATATATATGCATAGTGCCTGTTGCCAGAAATGTGTAATTGAGAGAGGAGATTGCAGAAGGATTGTGTTCCACCTTGTGCTAGCATTAAGAGTTCTGGGATGTATTTTTAGAGGTTTCTGTGATGACTCTTACGTCCTGGAGACTTTGTGCAATTATTTTGGGTTCAACAGTGCAGAAGTATAGATTACCGTGCAGACATATCCACATAAGTAAAACGTTGTCCATTGTTTAATACTTGATTTTTGTTTCCATGTGCTTTCTGAATGCTCTATTCTGCCAAACCAAAAAGCAGTCCCTTAAGAAACAGCTACCCTCAGTGCAGGGAGTTTGGCTTCCTTAGAGGATAGCCAAATGGATTCTATTGCCTCTCTCACCATAGAAATAGGAAAATAGAAATATGACTTTCTGTTTCTAAATACCGAGTTTATCACTTGTGTTTTGTGTTCGTTTGGTACCAAAGCCCGTTTGCACTGAAGTCTAAGGGCTGAGTACTTAGCTCTGAATAGAGGGTGCTTAAGGAAGGCACAAGTTAGATCCAGACATTCTGTCATTATTGGGCAGGGAGGCCTGGAAACTCGGCCCTAAACTTGGGTGTCTACCATGAGAGCTCTTTAGATGATTACAATTGCAAGCATGTATACCTGAAATTGCGTGGCATCTTTTACTTTTTAAGGACATGTTACCTATAATAACTAATATAATCTGAATTAAGTTGATTCCAGTAAGTAGTTTCTTAAAGCAAATTTAATCCAGAAAGTATTTTCTATCAACTAATAAAGAGATTACTACATATTTTAGGCTAAATGCATTAATGTAGCCACTGAAAGCTGTGCAAACAGCCACAACCCTACGTTAGGAAAACTTACCTGCAGGCCCTCATTGCTACTAAAGGAGAGATGATGAGTATGGGGGCTTGCAGGTATGTCTGGACAGGAAAAGTTGTCAACAAATTGGTTTAAGAAGGTGAAGTATATTTGCATTCCATTTCTATGCATTTTTTTTCCATTCCATAATTTTTGCTCCCGTTATGGAAGGCATTATGAGAAGAACATTTAATACTGGAAATGAAGTTACTCCTTTGATGTGTTAATTTCAGAAATTCTAGAGGACATTCAGCCCTCCATAAAAATAAATGTTTTGTAACTGGCAAGTGATTCAGCTACAGAAAGGTACAAAATTAAATGAATGCTCTGAGAATGGGCAATGCATGAATCAATAAGTTAAGGACAGCGTGCTAAGATCTTAGAAGAACAACGTAAATAGCGTGAAGCTGCCTTCCTGCTTCTGTATGTCAGGAAGGCTGTGAGAAGTAATGTGAGACAGGGTGTAAAACAGGGATCAGATGCTTCACCTTGTGGCGGTCTCTGAAGGCTGGTTCATTTTTAACCATTTCTCTCTCAAATGCTCACAGCGCAAGGCTGTTGGAATGGCAGCAGCCAAGTACTTTGGCTTTTATTCAAGAGTTTTGTTCTCTGTAAGATGCTGAAAATCAGCAACGCAAATTTTTTTTGGGTTATTAACCTAAAATGCTGTTCAGATGATTATTTGTCTATACATTTGTTAGGTTTAATATATCTGAACTTGGGCACATAAATCATTTCAAGGTGCTCAGCATTACACTTCCCTTTTAGCACTTCCTCTTCTGATGCTCACTGATGTTTTATACTGGCAAAGGAAACAGGCACATAGCAAATGTGATAGGTTGAGATAGGCAATATGAATGAAGTACCATTTTATCTGAAATTTGGGTTGTGACTGAGTACAGTCCCTTTTTTTCTAGCAATATCATTCAGTCCTGGGGCCCCCATGATAATAATGTTACGTTTGATTTATGAATTTTAACAACCTGTGGTTTTGCAAATAAAACTGCAACTCAGTGTTCTGGTTTGAGTTAGATTTATAATGGTAAAACAAATTGGCACCTTCTGTGGGTTATTCATGTAAAAGTTCCAGATGTGGCTCTCCTAAAACTCTAAATTCACTCCTTCAGTCCGCAGCATAATGGGTGTTTGCAAAGCAAAACCGGAATTATAACAGCAATTTTTACTGCTCCAGCTTGTAGCAGCAGTGCACAGGGTAACACCAGTCTCATGTTAAACAGGCAGAGAGGGAGGAAAAGGTCAAGATTTTCCACAAAACAACTTTGTAGAGTAACACCCACAAAGCAAAAGAAGAATGTTGTTGGGCATAATCATTGCTCAGTGTTTTCTTTTAACTGTTTATAGCAGTCTAAGGTAACATAAATATGCTCAGTGGAAAAAAAAATCCTCTAGCATTTGAGCAGCAGAATCTTTTGTATTCCTGATGCTGGTGTTTGCATTGTGTTTTGTCTGGGGCTTTGTCAAGTATTTCTCTGCTAGGTTTTTCTTGAGGTCTTTAAAGATCCCTCCTCAAAGTTATATGACTCTAAAGCCGTAGTAAAACAAAGACTTCATATCACAGTTTAATATTTCAATTAAACTACAGAGTAATAATTTGCATTAATTATAGCCTATTAGTTGCAAATGACAATGTTTTATTTTGTTGTACGTAAAGATTTTATTAGTAACAGACGCTCTTAGTTAGTGTTTGTTGCCCCAAGAGCTTTAGAGGAACTGATTTTCTGTCAGAAAAGATTGGAATCAATTGCATTCCTCCCTTCCAGATAGTGCTAAAACATTTATTTAAAGGTTTATATGCTCACCCTGCCTTATCTGTATTCCAAGTCACTTGTCCAATGAAATAAAATTCATTCATGCCTTCCTTCACTGTGTTATTGACAAAGTGTAAGCTTTATGTGACTGGAAGCCAGAATTCTGTCTTTTGGGAATACCTCTCTCTAAACTTGTCTGAAAGAATTATTTTATTGCATTTTTTGTGCCAGTTCAAGTATGTTTGAATGGTAAATCCTAGAAGCTGGGCTGTCTGTGACCATATCAACCTTTTGAATTAGCAGCATGTGCAGCGTGATAGAAATACTAGATTGCATGGAAGGAGTATGAGCGCTACATAATTTTTTGTAAGTTTTTTTTTTTTTTTTTTCACATAATAAACTGCATGTCACTTGGCTCTACAAATCAAAACTAGGTCAAGTCAGTTTTCTAAAGGGGTGGCATTATGCTGATGGAAAGTTTGCCACCGCTATATGTTTCCTTAGCCTGTTCTCTGTGAAAGAACAGTGTCTGGGGAGCAAGTGCTGAAAACTCCTTACGCTGTGTTTCATTCGGGGGGGTTGGAGCAGCAGCAGCTGCGTTGTTCATCCGTGCAGCGAGTGCTGCAGGAGTGATGTTTAGCTGTCCGTCAGGGACATAATACGAAATAGATGTTACATTCTAGGTGATTTTCCTTTCTATATAAGACACAGTAGGTCATTGCTGAATTAAATACTTAAACCAAAACAACCTAGCCTTGCAGCTGCAATACTGATTGAGAAGTCCAGGCGCAAGATGTGTACACGACCTAACTGTCACTGCTCCTTACTGCTGCACTGGGATAACTTGTAAAGCCAAGGAGAGGTAGAGGTAAAGGTAGAATTTAACAGTGCTGTGCTGATTTGAGACTAGAGAATGGGAGGAGGAAGTGGTAAGCTTACCTCCTCCTTTTGTCACTCAGCACGTTCCCAGAGCGGATCCTGGACAGAACAACGTGCATGCGAGTGCCAGGATATTACAGCAGATGATTCCTCTGCCTCAACCACAAACTAATTTAAAAACTTCTGATTCTCCCCAGTCCCTTCCTCTCTGTTTCATTTCCTCTCCAAGCAGGACTTAAGTTTAAATTTGATACCATTTGGGGACTTTGCAGTGAATAAGACTGTTTGAGTTGTTGTAGAGCTTTCTTAAGCTTTCCTTAGAGAAACTATCCAAGTGTTCAGTAATGTGCATGGACTAAGTCCTAAAAGCAGAACATATCTGATTGTGTGAGCTGTCAAAACAGAGTGCATAGAGAAGGCCTGGAAAGAGGAATTAAATTCATTCTGTTTCTCATACAGGAGCAGCTATTCCTCCAGTGATGCTATTGAGAAGAGATGACTTGGAGAAGCCAAGCTATTAGAGGATGTCACCCATGCAGCACTCCAGAAGGGGACCATCCCTGGTGTTACAGGTAATGGGAGCAGGTGTGCAGGTGCTGCAAGAACAGTTTTTTTTTTGTTTTTTTTTTTTTTTTAGAAACATGATGTATAAGGAAAACTGTTGAGATACTGGGAAGATTTGGGCCTGGAGATAAATGCTTATTTCTATGATAATGCTTTCTTGTTGTGCTAATGAGATGAAGTTGTGGTGTGTAAGCTACAGCTTTCATGTGTCCATGTCTTATCAGCCTGTGGCCAGTCCTGTCTGAACAGATCTCTTAACCACTACTGTAACACAGAAAGCAGACCTAAAGTAGGCATGTGAGGATGCTTTACTTTGTTTTCCTCCTTTCAGAAAAAGCCCCTACTTTTAGATGTGCTTTTTTTAGTCACAGAAGTTCTGAGTGCTGGGGGAATCAATCACAATGCCAGTGCTTAGAGTTCTTGTTAGTTTTGAGGATGTCTTTGGAGGACGTACTCTCTCTTACCCATGTCATTTTTATAACATAGCCCCATGGGAATTTGCCACTTTGAAAAATAAGCTGGGGAACTCAGTCACCTCCAGTTCCTTTCGCTGGGAATCCTTCCATGTAAGCTTTCCAGCCTTCATAAAGTCACGTGTGAAGTGAAGGCTCAGCAGGCCCAGTTCAGAGTGACCCTTGTGCTCAACCACATTCCAAGCCATCAAACCCCAAAACATGATTAGCACGTGTCAGCATATTAACTCAGTGATCTCATATTGGACAGTTCCTCACTCTTACTGGAGCTCACAGAGAGCTGGAACATAAATATTAGCAAATAAATTGGCCTCTATCTCAATAGACACCTTTTTCTTTGGTGTCCATAAACCACCTACTGTGATCCTGGTCTATCTCTGGGCGTCCTTGGAAGAGCCCCAACACAAGTGATTAACATCAATAGCTGCAAAATACATTTCTCATGCCATGAGGGAGATGAAGCATGTCACACAGTCCTTTCCTTTGGAGCAGACAGCTGAGAGAACATGCTACTGCAGAAGCGCTCAGGGGTGTCATTGTCAGTAAGTAACATTAACCGGCCTCCCCCTCCTCCCCATGCATGCACACACAAACCCCATGTGCAATATCCCACAAGGTTAAGTGTTGTGCTGCTCAGGGCACAGTGTTATATCCTGCTTGCCTGGAGGCAGTTGTTGGCTCCGTGAAAAGATCTGTCTAAGGCAGGAAATACAATCTCAATGGGAGAATGGGAGCTCCGAACAAAAGTCATGAACTCATTCACAATCCAGACATGCCCCAGGAGTTGGTTTTCAAGTGACCTCGTTTGCCCTCTGTTGTTACACATTTGTCCCCGTGGCACTATTTCACAGGAAAAAAAAATTCAAATATGACTAATCAAAGACAAAATGTTGCTTTCAGCTGCCAGTTGGCAGCTTTCACTCTTGTGGTGGGTAGGTGGTTAAAGAAGTAGAAAGCAAATATTTGGATTCTGAGAGTACTCTTACTGCACCTTTTTTTGGTATTTGTGTTTAAATAAACTACCAGCTGAATGGATGATTAATTCTAGAGAGGTGGATACACATGAATTTAAAAAGGTCATTTTGTGCTCAAGCCAGCTTGCTAACACAGAGCTGATATTCTGCTGATTGGCAGAAATGATTTTTCCCTGAAGAGAATCCAGTGTCTTTAAGCAGTTGTCCTGTGTTGTTTCTTTTTAAGGGAAGAAAAAATCTAAACAAACTCAGCAGCGAACTCTCAAATGACTCTGTCATCAAATGAAACACACAACCATTCTCATCCTGAAGTGTCTGTGCCAAATTTTATCGTGCTTAAGAATCAGCTGATGATGGAGGGAGAAGAAAATATACCGAAGAGAGACAAACATGTCCTGAATCAGAAAGCTCCTGTGCATGCTCACACAGTGGGAACACTGTTACAAACCATTCCTGACTGGTTTATGGAGCCTTCAGACCCAGAAGCTAGTGATAAACCTGGGAAATGTTTACGTGCTATTTAAAGAAGTGCTGTCCTGGTCCTCACATAGGCTTGTGAGATGGCTCCCTTCATGCAGAAGGCAGTTTAGTAGACTTGCTCTTTCCACTGTGGCCAGAAATTAGCCAAAGTCCTAAGAAAATTGGTATAAGAAGTATATTTTCGTGCTTCTGAATGCTGGTCTGCACTGGGCCATGTGAGGCAGAACCTTACAGGGTGAGTCCATCTTAATACTTATATATATATATAAAACCATGTAGAGAAGAATGAAGATGCTGTGACGTAATTGCATGTCAAAACTGGGAATATTGAATTCTCGGTTGCCCTGGTAGTAAAATGTGCTAGTGTAGGCTGGAAGTAGGGATACTGAAAAATACCCCTTTGCTCTACCCCTCATTTTTGGATTCAAGTCTCAATTTTAAAAGCTCTCGAGTAAAAGTACTGATGCAGTAAATCACTGGGGCATTGGACCATACCTAAGGAGAGGCCTTTTACCCAGTCATAACCGATCCTACAGAATGTAGTTACTTACACATGGCAAGTAGTAAGAGGCAGTAGCCTTGCTTAGAGTCTGAACAAAGCTTGGCTTGCTAATCTTGGAATGCTGAAATTCAGCAGTAATCTATGTAGATAAAGGAAAGCAAAATCTCCATCAAACAGGAACGCCACACAAGGATTTCCTTCAAGTCTTCATTCAGAAATGCTGTTTGACTCTGTTTTACCTGTAGTTTAGAAATTTTTTTTCAGAACAAACATTAGAAAATGCTTTTCAGATACACTAATTTGAGAAAATGCTTGCCACTATGAATAGTGAGATGTACAGGAACATATCTCCATGTTTACTCAGCAACTGAAAGAGCTAAGACTTGCTACTTGTCTTACCTTCAATTAATTTCTAATAACAGAAAACCTTTACAAAATGCAACGGTCAATGTAGCGAGCTTTGCTAATGAAAAACTGCACAGATGGTTCACAAACACCAGGAGAAACTTAAACTCTGGTCAGGACAAGTTTTCTATTAGATGAGATTGCAGCAGTATTAGTCAGTTACTATCTACCTAACCGCTTGGCTTCAAGCTCTACAGAGGAGAAACACGTACTTGGACATCAGCCTCTCTTATACAAACATGCCAAACACTCCCGTAAAGTAGACTATGAAGTGTGGTAAACAGCACTTTCCATTTAAGTGGTCTTAAGCATGATAATGCTAGACATGTTGGAAGGATAGGAAGTGATAAAAAAAACACCCCACAAAAATCTTTGGCATCCAGGAAGGAAGCAGCTGTCCCTGCATTCCCACAAACAATCCCAAGGCATCAGATCTGTGCAAAAATATCCTCAGCAGAAAAAGCACAAGGAAAAAAAAAAAGGCAAAAAGAAAAAGCCTCAGGAACTGTTTCAGTATGTTTCACAGAGATACCTAAACTCTTAGTAGGGGTGACCCTCTATGCTTCAACTATTTGGTAATATATTTTGTAGACCTCAAACTTTTTTTTTTTATAATTTAATAACAGAGATTAAAGTGTTTTCTTATTGTAGTTCTTGTAGTGTTAATTGTAGCTTTGTTTCCTGATGTTTTGCTTGTGTTTGTTTTCAGCCGAGAGAAAAGGCACTTGGGAAGTCTGCTAAACCCAGGTAAATTTACTGTTACATGAAACTACAAGCTTCGGCATTCAAAATGTTGCCTTGTTAGCTCAAATTCAGAGTAAACAGTTGGCTTGGCAAGAGAAAGACCAAGCAAAAAGAAAATGCTTCCTTAGGTCAGCTGGACCAAAGTGCAGTCTCTGCTCCTGCACCCCCTCTCCCTCCTCCTTCCATAGCACAAACTCCTGCTCTTGATAGAGAAGACAACTACTCAACGATCCATTTTTAGGAATAAGATATTCTGAAAACAGACTAAAGTAACCAGAATAAATCCTGGCTGGTGGTATCTCAGGATCTCATCAGTAGTGCTACTGAGCTAACATTAACTCATTGTAACATACAGAATGTTAAATGTGTAGTGGAGTAGATGTACATCAGAAAAACTTGTTGAATTGAAAGATTTTTATTTATTTATTTTCCCAGTTAAAAAAAAAAAAAGAAGAAAAAAAAAAAAGGAAAGTTTCCAAATTGGTAACAACTTAGGGAGAACTTCAGTTTCTGCAATGAGAAATGAGTCTCCCAGTGTTAATCTTCTATTACAATGCTGTCCATAAACTTGATTGCCTCTGTTGTTTCTGCTTGTTTTATGATGGACTTCTCTGATATCCAATTAAGACAGAGATCTGAATTTGAAACCTCTGAATGCATTTTGTTGTGAAAATCCTGAGCCAACCTTGTCTAGTAACCTTTGACCTATAAAGAGGGCTGGTAATTGCTACTTTCATTCCTAAATGTAAATGACATAGCAAGTTATTACTTGATAGTGTCTACTTCTAGATCTCACTGTAAAAGGCAGACAACTTCAGAGAATAAATCATTTTTCTTCTCCTGTACTTGTGGTTTACACCCCTCTTCCTTGATGTCTAATTACGTAAGATAAATGTGTGTAAACATGAGCCTTATCCTCCATAATCCAACTCCTACCTTACTTGTTTATACAAAGGTTAATAAGCTCAGTGTATGTACAATACTGCTTAGAGTAATGTTTTTAATGCTCTATGTAACTTCATGGTCTTTTACCAGGAGTAAAAAGGCAAGGAATTAGGGGATAATCATCTTTGATTGTTCTGGGTTCAGTAACAGAGACTTTTAACTTATGAGTCTATGAGCAGAAATGCCAGTAAACAGATTTGCAGAAATATTTGATTTGTTTTCCAGGAGCATTAATTTTCATTTTTATCCTGTTTATCCTTCTGTGTAATAATTCCTCATTCCTGATTTGGAGAGGAGACTCATGCATTATCATTCAGAATGCCACAAAATTCAATTAAGGGCTGGCTGCAGCATCCCTTCTTGGTTTTTGAATGATTTAGCTCTGTTGAGAAAACAGGATGACTTTTTCCAACACAAGGCATGGTTGCTAATTTTAACAGAGTAGACAGCCTTAGGCTATGCAACCATCATTAAGCAACACAGAAATGTTAATGAAATGACTCAAGAGGTGCTGTCTTTTAGCCAGGTAGGGTAACCAACTGTCCCTTGAATGTTGTAGGAACAAAGGATGGAAAATAACATAACATCTGAGGTACTAATGCTGCACCCACCTGTCTCCGGCCTCTGCAAGCCCCTCTCACTCCTACAGCTGGACCCGGACTGCCTGAGAACTCGATTGTCTTTCAGTCAGGTATCATCTGCTGTCAGCATGTTACTGTCTGTATCTCTGAGGTCTACGGGCACCTGTCACCTTGGTGGAAGCAATTAATGTATATAAACTGGGGGATATGTTTATGCGTATATATATGGGGAAATGTTGATTCTAGACTTCTGACATCATCATTATTATTTATATTTCCATTTATTTTTCAAGATGACCAAAAGCTTCCAAGATGAGCTTTCATATTTAGAAAACTTAAGATATCTTATCCTTAAGCATGGTAGAACCCCTGCCCAATAGTGTTTAATCAAAATTTACAGCCTTTTACCAGCACAGTGCATAGTCACATTTTTTCTTCGCTCTATACTAGGAGAGAGTGTGGCACAGATGAAGCGTTCTGTGTAAAAATGCTTTGACACATTTTGTTGAAGCCAAGACAATTCTCTTGAAGTATTATCATGACTTACTTGAAGTAAATCAGCAAATAACTCATGTCACCCCACAGGGCCACTCAGCTAAGTGTGTGTTTTATATACACAGAGCACTATAGCTTCAGCAGTTGGCACATTTCCTTCAAGTAAATGTAGAGATGATAAGACATGATAAGACAGAGATATTTAGAGAGATGCTGCTGGTGGTGTCTAAGCCCCTAGGCTTTGTTCAGGCAGCTCCAATCTGAATGGATTGCTTCCATACCAAAAGAAAAAAAATCTCTGGAGTGCAATGCAAAGTGTTTTCTATTAATGGCAACATGAATGTTATTGCTGAGCTGTGTTATGCTGGATGATTGTATGCAGCAGAAGGTAACTTAACTCACCAGAATTCTGCTTTGCTACCCTCCCCCCGGTTAAAAGTCTGATCAGATGCCTGCTCTTCACACAAAATCATCAAGTGACTGCAGCGAACGCCTCTCAGAACACAAAGCAGTATCAGGCAGACAGCAGCTAAAACAAACCTCTGCTGCCAGGGGAAGCATGCAGTGGGGCCCTGGTTTCCCACCGATTTCCCCAGCCCTTAGTTGGTGGGGAGAGGGTTATTAAACCCTTTTGCGTTGCTCTAAAAGGCTGCAAATTGAACGGTAAATCTAAATAATGAGGTGCATGCTGTTCCCTTCAGTATGTACTGCAGATGACGGGCAGGGACCAAGCACCAAAAGGAAGCTGTAAGTATAGCTGGAGGCTATTGTGCCCACCACGGAGCTGACTGCTGAAGTGTGTCGAGGTCTATACCTTGTGTCGTGTAGCCTGCAATTGTGGCTGCCTGGTCTTGTAAGCGATGCTGTTTATTCATGCCAGGATACTCTGTGCCAGCTCCCCCCACCCATCCCTGAGTGGCTCAGTACCTGCTCAGACAAGCTGCAGAAAAGGGAGGTTGTATTCTGAGGTTGGAGCAGCAGTTCTCAACATTCTCCTTGTATCCACACCCTAGATTTCCTCCTCTTCTGCTTTCTGCTCCCCTAATAAAGGTGGCAAGTATGACTGCACCAGGACCACTTCTCCCATCACAGTCCCTGTGGATTATTAAGCCCAGTCCACAGAGACTCTTGGCCACAAAGAGCCTGATAAGAGTCTTCTGAAGGGGACTGCTTCTCATCCCTGCCCCTAAATAAATCCTACCTGCTCTGGTTTGAGATGTTAGACTGGGTTCAAAAGCTCAGAGAACTGCCTGTGCCCACTAGCTGCATAGCAAATGTGAGAGCTGCCAGCTGTCAACTGCCAGCACAGAGTGGGCAGGGATTGCACCAAGTTAGTTCTTGTTAGCACCATGTTAGTTCTTGTAGGCCAATTCACACCCGAGATAAACGATTGCTTTATCTGCTACAAACACTACAACCCCTTGGTTCTGGGAGTAGAAACCTCAGAAAGAGGGTGAGCGCCTACAGAAATACGCTGAGAGGTGAAATCTAGGTACTATCCCTAGGACTGATCACAAGTCCTGCATGGGGCCATTGATGCCTTGTCCAAATCTCTATTTAACTGGTAGGTTGTGAAGACAGTGGACAAAGGTCATTAACCCAGGTCTGAAAGTAGCATTTTGAAGAGCAGGCATAACTATTCATAAGGGATAGGTCTGAGATACTTGGTGCTTCAGTTGGTTAGAGTTACAGGGCAGATTATTTTTTCCCTGATGTGAGTATTGAGCTAGAAATTCATGGCCGCTTTCAGAAGTGATCCAAGTCCTTCATATTCAAGATAGAAATAGATGAGCAACAATGTTTTTATCTGGGAAAGGTTAAAGGCTAAGATGAGGTCTTCGTTCTCTCTCCATCTATCTCAGGATCCTCAGCTGGGAGTCTAAAGGCTGCTTTTCAAGGCTTTTCTCTCCTGTGTGAGTGCCTAAAGCAGCAGTTTGTGAGGTTTTGGAGGGCATTAATCTCCCTCTTGAACCTGACAGAACTTTCCTGATAGAAAGCTAATTTCAGATTTAGAAAATCTCCCACCTGCATTACCAAAAATATTCCTGGCCATTCTTCTACGCTCCGGAAGACTTTCAGTTTCCAGTGAGATTCACTGGATCTCATCATTTGTTAGCAATCAGTGATCCTGCTAACGGCAGTGCCTGGGGTCCCAGCCAAAGCCAACGTGATGACAGGTTGGGATCTCAGTATGCTGAACCATTTTTGAAGGGGGACCTGACATTTTACATGTCTCCAGCTACTTGGTATTTCTCTGCAGTAGTTGCTACATATGACCCTGCATGCCTGGGCTGAGTATATCCACTCTGGCTAATGCTTCCTAAAATTACAGATTTGAGAATAATTCTGTTATGTATTGGGAGAAGTGTTTTAAAAATGGTATTCAAGAAATGGCAATGAAAAACAAATGATTAAAAAAAAGAGAAAATAGAAAGTAGTTAGTGCTGCTGGAGCAAAATGGCATCATCAGTCTAAGGGAAGACTTTGGGGCTCTGATTTGGAAGTGGAGCTGATTACCAAACCTGCTTTATAACAAAATCACTTTCATTTCCTTCACAATTTTGAAGTTAATAGGAGCTCTTGTGGAAGTTCCTAATGTTATTTTTCTTCTCTTAACCTAATTAACAAACTGAAAATTTATGTAGTCCTAAATGGAATTACTTTCTTCTAAGCACTGCAGAGGGAGTTATTTCTCATGTACCTATTAAAGCATGGATATCGATGTTAATGCTTCACTCCAGCTACGATACCTGAATTGTCTTCACAGGAACGATTTCACATTGAAATTGCCCCGTCTGCTGCCATACTCCCTTATGACACATGCACGGCAAACGTTAACCAAGGACAGGATAACCCTACCTGCATTATTATAATTTTAAATACTGATTTTTTATTGTTAATTTTAACATATTTACCTGCTGAATATTTAGAAAACCCCGGGTATTGCTCAAAAAATGTTGTTTTTAAAGAACTTTGTGGGGGGGGAACAACACTAGTTTTCATTTCATAAAAGGCTGCAAAAACTCTTTAGATTAAATTTAAAAGAAAAAAATACATTGCTTGAAGTCTTAAGAGAGGACTCAGCATATTTTTTCTTGAACATAATTCTTCAATGATGAATTTCTCAATAGAGTTGTATTAAAACAGGATTACTGGCTAACAAGAAACTGCCATCACTTTTAGAGTGATATTCCAGGGTATTACCACTACTGTGCTAATAGTTTCACATGCAGTTAGTTTCCCAAAAACAGATTTAACACATTTCCAAACAGAAAATGTGTGTATTATTTTGTGGCTTAAATCTGTTTTATCGTGATACCACTTCCAAAATACTGAAGGCGTAAAATGGTTTATGGTCCAAAAGATGAACTAGCACAAGTCACTCTGGTGGAATATAGAGAAGGATCTGAGAAAGTGCTAAAAGCATTATTACAGCTACAGAATGGACTCTTAAATCTTGTATGCAACTTGATCAGTTCCCACTGGAACCACACTATATTGTTTTCATAAATAAACACCAAAATTTGCTGTGCACAGTGTTTCTATACTATAACAGACTGCTCTTGTGCTTTAACAGGTTTTGTGTTAAATTGTAAACTAGAAATGATCCCATGAAAAATTCTTTTTTCCATCACGCTGCTTGTGAATGGCAAGTCATCATTCTTGATGATCAACAAAGCAATCACATTTGTATAGCACTAAAGCAGTCAGTCACTTCATCCTCCAGGGGAGCGCTGCGGCTTGCAGCCAGGCTGGAAGGAACAGACATCACCACTGTCCTCTCCAAGGGCAGAGACTGGTTTCCTGAGCTGGGAATGAGACCAACAGCAATGAGATGAAGGAGATGATTCATTTCCCAACCTTGGTTTGCTCTTGAGAGCAGTAGAAAATAACCCTCCATTTTTATCTGCTTAACGGTTACAACACTGAAAGCCTCTGTACGTTGAACTGTCTTTTGCATGTAGAAAATGCATCCAAATCCATGGCTTATTGCTCAGTGTGAGTTTGGGTTTGACCATTTTCAATGCTACGCTTTAACCTTGCACTAGACTGTACTTTTCCAGCTCATTTTTTTTTAAGTAGAGTGCTCCCCAAGAGACCAGACTGTGGCAGAGATCTCCTGTCTTGCATTGTTTACAGCTCAATGATTTGCAAAACACGAAATTCCACGTCCTGCAGGCTCCAGTCCCCAAACTGCCCTCCTCGCCCCAACTCTGCATACTCGTGTTGTACTCACCCTCATCCCCTGCTCAAGAAGTTGAGAAAAATATCTGTCAGAGAAAAGGCATTTTGTCCAAGTGGTTCCAGTGGTGTGGTTGAAGCCCTGTGAGGGTGGTTTCTGATTTTTTTATGACTATGAGAAGTAGCAACACATTTAAAGGAGGAGAACATACGTTAAATAATAACCGTTTATTGCAGGAAGGTCAAGGGCTACTGCCTTAACCAAAAGCTATAAGTAGAGATGACAAAGGAAAGACAACAGAAATGTTTTATTCAAGTAGGAAAAAAAAAACAAAACCAACAATAAAACACCTCTTGAAAAGTTTCTGTGAGGAATTAAGCAACACTGGAGGAAGGAAATAATGCTGTGCTCCCAGATAAAATATAATCCATTATTTTTAAACTCTAAGCACCGCTGTTGGTTAAAAAAATGCAGGTGACTTTGTGAAGATGTACTGTGGAGAGCAGCATGAAAAGAAAAACCACAAAAAGTGGTTTCATAACTAAAGACTTCTGAAACTCCTTTTGAAAGGAGTTTTTGGAGAATTTGTGATATTCCAAGACCCATGAAAAGACCCTAGACCACAAATATTGAAACAAAACATTTGTTAAGTGAACAAAACACCTGAAGTACTGTACAAGAGAGAATGAAACTCTCTGCAGTATAATTATGTATTTTATAGTTCTGAATTAGTGATAGAATTTAAAAAGGGAAAGTCAGTGCAGTTATCTTTTAAGGGCACTAATATGATTTAACCTAGCCCTTAAATTAGAGGCAGAAACAGGTATTCTGTTAATGTTCTCCCATGAGCCAGTATAAGATAACAAACAGATAAAGTAAAAAAGTATGTGGCTTACCATTATGTATAAGGTATTCTAGTCTAAGGGAGACAGTTTTTTTTTTTTTTCTAGAAAAGAATAAAAATTGGCTGTGTCCCATATACCGTTTAGCATGCAGATGGTGTTACTTCAGAGAACACGAGGTGAACAAGTGGAAAGGTCAGCAATTCCATATAAATGTCTGCATAAGCTATGAATGGTCTTCCTACCATGTAGTGGCAGTGATCTTGGGACAAGTAGTATCAATTCATTTGTCCCAGAATGGTTAGGCTTCTTAGCACAAAGCACAAATAACATTTTAAAATGTCCACATTCTACCCCTGAAATGCCTCCAGACTGTTCTCTTGACCAGAGAATGCTGACAAGTTGGAGAGAGAGGGATGAAATGCGTATCAATGGTCTAGTGCAGGAGGATGAGCTAACATGAGGTCTCGCTGTGCTAGGATCTATACCTACATACAGTAACTGCTGTTCTTCTTTAAGCCTCCCACTGTTTAAATAGAAAGGATTGTTATCTGTGTCTTGCAGAGGAATCAAGAGATATGCTTTAAAAAGTCTCAGATTAACTTGTTGCAGAGCCAGAAACTAAACTTGAAGGCCTGGAAATTGAACTTCAAGTGCTTAAAAACTGGAAATATCCAGAACAGGGCAGTGGTTGTAGCACAGGACTTGCAAAAGAGCTACAGGGGGCAACAAAGGGCATTGAAGATGGTGAAGGGTCTAGAGGGGAAGACCTGAGGAGTGGCTGAGGTCCCTTGTTCAGCCCAGAGCAGAGCAGGCTGAGAGGAGGCCTCATGGCGGCCTGCAGCTCCCTCACGAGGGGAGCGGAGGGGCAGGTGCTGAGCTCTGCTCTCTGAGGACAGCGACAGAACCCAAGGGAACAACATGGAGCTGGTACAGGGGAGGGTCAGGGTGGGTGTTAGGGAAAGGTTCTGCACCCAGAGGTGGTCGGGCACTGGGACAGGCTCCTCAGGGACATGGTGATGGTCCTGAGCCTGACAGAGTTCAAGGAGTGTTTGGACAAGGCTCTCAGACACATGGTCTGATTTTGGGGTGGTCCTGTGTGGAGCCAGTTGGACTTGGTGATCTTTGTGGGTCCCATCCAACTTGGGATATTCTGTGGTTCTATGATTTTTCAGTATGTGTGGTGTCCCCAGAAAAAGCCTTTTAACTCCCTTGGCTCTGCTGACCAGCTGACTCTTTCTGCAGCAACCATGCAGGCCTGTTTTTAGTAAAACAATGTCACAGCTAAAAGTACCTAACCTAAACCAACACATCTGTCTGTGTAAGAAGTTGTCAGCTGCTGCACACTGACCAAAATATCTACTCAGCTAGTTTTTGTTTGTTTTCTGTGGCAGCTGTAATGTCACATCAGAACTGTTAGATCTTGGCCTGTCCTGGTTAAGGTCTGGTTTGGCACCCAGAGAAAGTCATGTTGAGTCAAGGCTCATTCATCAGTTTTATATCTGCTGACTTTACACTAAGAAACAATTTCAGGATCCATTTCCTAGTTCTATAGCAGGGAATATAGGATTTCTAACATACACAACCCGCAGAATGCTGTAGGAGAGAACACAGGCTGTGTTGTGCAGTATAATTTGGACCATCTGTAATGAAAAATCTTTCCAAGTTGTATTTTTGCTGGAGCTCTCTGACATTTCTCAGTGCTGGGGTATGAGTTATATAACTGCTTCTCAACAGACATCAACAGAAGCGTCCCCAGCTTCAGCAACACTGTAATTCTTTAAATCATGCCTTGTCCCATCCCAGTGTGTGGCAACATGCAGTGAAAGTTCCGATATATCCACTTTTACTCCCTTGGCATTTGCTTTCTGCTCATACAGAAAACCATATTTTATTTTATTTTTTCATTTTGGCCATGGGGCAACATGTTTTAGTTCTCCTTCATTTTCTTACAAAGGTATCTTCCTAAGTATGTCAGGAGACACAGCACTGCATTTTTGGTTGACTTAAAAAACTCTTCATTAACTTCTTTGCAGGGTGGAGACAGGAAGGAAATATTCGTTGATGTCCAAGTGCGCTTTATAGTATATGCTTAATGGCTGATACATGGCTGAAGCAGAGATAGTGAGCATTAACAGCAGCACGTGCTTTAAATGGCTGTTCATTTCTTCCGTCGTACCTCCCGTGTGTTCAGAAATGGCTCAAAGTGTGGCTTGCTAGGATTTTACTCTGTTTTTTGTCTAAATTCCTGATGATTTTTGCTGTATTCATTGAAGGTGCAGGACTATTCTGTCAGTCCTACAGGAATAGAGATTGTATCTGTAACTTGTCAGCACGTGAACTCAGTTTTGAAAATAACTCTGTTTCTCCATCTGTTGAGGGAAAAGTAAAAGGCCAAGATGCAAGGCTGGGACTTAGCTGCACAAATGTTGTTGTAGATGCTCCTCCAGTTGCCACTTCAGGTCAGTGCTCCTGCAGCTCCATGCCGTTCCCTTGAGTCCTGTCGCTGTCCCCAGAGAGCAGTGCTCAGCGCCTGCCCCTCCGCTCCCCTCGTGAGGGAGCTGCAGGCCGCCATGAGGCCTCACCTCGGCCTGCTCTGGGCTGAACAAACCAAGGGACCTCAGCCACTCCTTATACACTCTATGCTAGACCCTTCACCATCTTGTTTGCAAGCACCATGCAGAGTCCCTGCCTCCTTCATGACTTTCCACAGACTCATTCTGCTTTCCTCATGGACCTTTCTCCTGCTCCCCAGTGTCTCTGTTGATTGTCTGCTGGTCATAAGTAGTTTCATCCACAATGCTGTGAATGTAACAGCTCCCGCCAGCTTTGAATCAGGCTTTAGGAGAGAAAGAACAGAAGTTCAGTAGCCTGTAAGGTGATTAAAAAGGTAATAAAAAACTTCCTTTGCCTTTTGTTTGCTCAGCTTCTCCTGAGGTGTAGGCTGGGTGAGGAAGTTAAAGTCTATCTGTAGTCTACTACAGAAATTACATTGAGTGGAAAGAGTCATGTTGGCTACAAAACCAGGAGGCTGCACTGCACAGGAAATAGAGCATGAAAGGGATTCATGCTGTGATGTTGAGATTAGAGAGAACAAACAACATGAACTAGCAAGTGGAATGCAAATATTGTACATTCAAGTGCAACTTCAGCATAATCCCAGAGATGGGGGTCCATAAAGAATTGGAGAGACTCTAAAGTAATATTAAAACTGCTTCTCTGTGCTGACTGGAGCCCATGCACAGTGGCCTAGGTGGCCCCAGCCCCACCGATGTATATCTAGTGCTGACACTTTCTTCGTAGTCTTTGTTTATGCAGGTGCTTCACATTTGGACATGGAGCCAGGAGGCTCCCTCGGTCACTGTCTGGATGTCTCGTGATGGGCTGCAGAGCTGCGCTCAGTAGCTGAGATCCACCACTGAGTCGCTCACAAGAACCTGTGGAGATTGTCATGTCTTGGCTTTGGACAGAGCCAGCAGGAATTAACCAGAGATGACCTACAGGTCTTTCAGAAGTGGGGTGGGGGTGGAGGACAGAAAAGCAGAGTTGTGAGAAAGGCAATGTGCTGGTAAACACAAACTTAGTTGCTTGGTGGATCAATAGCCAGAGACTGAAGTGTCGGCCTTCTGTGCTTCCCATAGCACCTCTTTGAAAAATGAAGGAACAGGGGCAGAAGTTAGTAGGGATAAATTTTTTAATGCACCATTCTTTAGTTTCAAAGCTCTCTTCCCCTCTAACTTGGAGATTCGAGTCCTTTGAGTTTTTAAGTATCTGTAATTCCAGTTGCATCAGTGGGGCTCTGCTGCAGTTGCAATTAAACAAATACTTAAACACTTTGATGAATCAGGGCTATGATACACCAAAAGCTTTCTGTAGTTGGAAGGGTTGAACTGGGCACCTCCTGAATGCAGACAATAAAAGTTATTTTTCTTGTATAAAAATTCTTTTAAAGGCTTTACATGTTTTATAGTCCAGGGGAAGAAGTATTTCAAAACATGAACAAATACTAAGCAAATTTGCTTTAATTCTGTAAGAATGGAGCCTGTGTTTTTTTAAAGGAAAGATTCCACACATAAGCTTGTCTGTGCCTATACAAATCCATTGATAAATTTAAGGTTCATCATCATTACCTCCTTGTTTCCAAGCCCTCCGCTTCTCTTGATCTGTGAGCTCAAGATTGAATACGGAAATGACAGGTTTAGGACACACTCCATATTATCCCTCCATATCCTCCCTTCATTTATAAGGTCTAATGCCATAGAAATTGTCATCTCTCACCTTAATTACTTGCCCTTCTCCCTGAAAATGGTGTACTTGCATTGCAGTTACTGCACTTGACTTAACAGCTACCACTTCTACGTGCATTGCTCTTTCCTACTTAACCCCAAACTCATCTCACTACTTCATTTTTGGAGGTATTTCATTGCTTTTCCGTAAGGAAATCAATTCCTTCATTGTACAAGGAGGCTGAGTACTGTTTTCCACTTGAATATTTTTGTAGGCAAAGACGGGAGAAGGAATGAAGTGGATGATTTGGGTTTTTAAATAAATAAACTCCCAAAATACAGTGCTAGTTCAATTGCAAGTATGTAATTTTCTCTGTAGCAAATATAGCTACATGTATCTAAATCCAAGACATTCATCAGCTCTTTTATAGGATAAGACAGGACTCAGAAATGGTTTTCTGTTTAAGTACATAAGATCAAACATATTTGTCATTTTAGCCTTCTCTTTATTCTATCCGATTTCGAGATCTTCAGACAGACTCTCTTTAGATGTCATTGCTTCAAGCTTCTGCTTTTATCACATTAACCACTCTTCATGAGCTTTTACACATCAAAATGTCTTTAGATACATTGTTGAAGAGAGAGTACTTGTGAAGATTTTTCAATAAAAAGTTACAGAATTTGCACCTGAAACTTTATACAAACAGAGGAAAAACAAAAAAACAAAACCCCAAGCAAAAATCCACAACGCTGGGTTCTCATTATGTTTTCTCAAGAAGGAAAAAAAAACACAAGCATTTTCATTCAAAGCTGAATGGAGCTTTGTTTGTGTGCAAGAACCCAGAAGTGGTGAGCCACCTAACACCTATCAGATCCTTAAATATTGGGAGCTTAGTACTTTTGCCCTTTTGAACTGTTCTTTCTCTGATGCATTGAGTGGATGGTTATACCAAGGTTTGTCATTAGAAAGACTTCCATTTCCTAATGTAGCACCTAGATGTTCATGGTGCTCTGCCTCCAGTACTGGTTGGTCCTGCTTCTATTTCAGTTTCTAAATGTATAAAATTAATTCTTCCTGGCTATTGGAAAGGGCTAGCTTTACTCTGAATGGATTTAACTGAGGACAGAACTAAGCTTTGCAAGATCACTCCGTGATTTCCTTATGTGTTGCTAATTAAGAGTAATGAACGCAGACCAATAAAAACACGTGAAAGGCACTGAAGTGCTTTCATCCCTCACGCAAGCAGGTTTGGCCTCCCCCGTGGCTGGAAGGTGCATTGCTACATGGAACAGACTGTTCCCCATGCACAGCTGCAGCGTGGGATCACAAGGAGACCGGCACAGCAACAAGATATTTCCATGGTAAGTTCATCATACTGGCAGTTTTCTTATCAGTTACAGATTCACTTATTTCTGGAATAAGTCAGCTATTTTTTACATAACTGCTTGTATTGGAACCAGAGTGCAAGGACCATTAGAAAAAACAACAACAACAAAAAACTTTAAAAGCATTTTCAAAACATTTTAATGCATATGCATGCAGGTAGACTGATTCTAACAAGCTAAATAGCCAGCTGGGCTGTGCTGATACATGGCAGGGAAGTATAGCCCCAGGATTCCCTAGAGGATTAAGGGGATTTACCTTTGTTTTATCAGTATGGGCTGGGTGCTGGAATCATACTGAAACAGATGTTGTAACGCTGTGATGTGTCAGCACGTTTGGTAAGGAGAAGCCCAGCCACCACACTTGAATTAACAGGAATAAGAAGAGCTGCCCCCAGAGCATCCAGCTTTCTAATTGCGTTCTCCTGCATTTCCTTCAGAATATCTGAAGGACTAAAACCTCTAGCCATATTTGAAAATAATTTAATTTAATTTAATTTCTTGCATTAACAAAATAAAACCACAAACTCACATACCTGGTCATTAGCAGTTTATGCAGTGGGGCTGGCCACCTCAGAGAGACCACTTGCAAGTTGTGGTGGTGCCACCGTAGTGGGCAGCTGAAGACCACCACAACTGCCCTCTCAGTCCCCTCTTCAGAGGAAAAAGGGGAGAAAATAAGATGAAAAAGGGCTCAGGGGTTGAGGTAAGGACAGGGTCAGATCTGCAGCAAGGGACCCATGGGCTGCAGGGGGACAGCCTGCTCCACCAGGGACCTCTGCACAGGCCACAGGGGAACTGCTGCTGTGTGCCTGGAGCACCTCCTGCACTCACCTCGGGGGCTGCAGGGCTGGTTCTTTACGTGTTCTCACTCCTTTCTCCAGCTGCTGTCATGCAGCAGGTTTTTTTTTCCCGTTTTGCTCTCCCAGAGGCACAACCAACATCTCTTACAGGTTCGGCTCTGGCCAGCAGCAGGTCCCTTTGGATCTGGCTCTGATCTGACAAGGGGCAGCTGCTGGGCTCTGCTCCCAGATGCCAGCCCTGCAGCACCCACCACCACCAAAACCTTGCTGAGTAAAGCTAATACACAAGTCAATGACTGGAATTTGCTAGCACAAGGATAAGCACTCCAGTGGTATGTGAGCAGTAGATCCCCAGCCATATTGGGTTAGTTGCTTGTTTCTGGAGCAGGAAGGTCTGCCTGGAGGAGCTTATGGTGTGAGTGGAAGCACTCATGTTCCAGCTCCTGGAACAAAGTGGTCACTCACACAGATGCAGGCCTTCAGGGTTAGAAAGGAAGTTTGCATCTTTGGCAGAGATTTTCTATCCTGTTCTGTAGGTGCTTGAAGACCACACATCTTGTCTTCAGTTGAGCCTGGCTGCACAGCCAAAGCCTTCCGCACCGTATTTACACTATTTTCAGAGCATGTTGCATGGAGGAAGTGGAGAGCAAAGGTGTTATTAATCGTTAGGAACAGTTCTCCCTCAGCCATTTCAAATCTTCCTGTGCAGAATGTCACCATAATGTCTCGGCTGTTACCAATCAAGTCTCCAAATTACCAATTTACAATCCTAATCAGTTCTGAAATTAACACCCCTCCCCAACATCCCATCCCACAGCAGAGAAGTAGGACTAAAATAAAAGCTATTTGCCAGAAAACAAACAAAAAGAAGCCACAACATACTCCAACTCATCCAGTGTGGATACAGTAAGTACAGTGACAGTGTTTGTTGCTAAAATTTTCTAAACAATGTCACCTGTTCATCTGATGTGTAAATCATTGCTGGTGAGCTATTTTATTTTAATTTTTAGTCTATTTGGACATCACGAGAGCACTGGAATATGAATGAAATTAAAGAATGAAAGGAAAATAAGGGAAATATTCTTAACTTATTGCATAAAAAGATAATTTGAATTTCTAGTCATGTTACACTGTTTGAAAAATAGAGTACTGTTATGTGCTTCAGGGACTGGAGTTTGATTGTTGATAGCCCTTGAATATATTTGCATAGAACAAAAAAATCTTCTATTTAAAATATTGTCATACATCAGACCCTAATGAAGCATATTTTCTTAGTGTAACTGCAGGAAAGGTTTAAGCTAAGAAGACCTAAACAGGAAATTCAGTTGCGTC
Source organism: Cygnus olor (assembly GCF_009769625.2). NCBI lineage: Eukaryota > Metazoa > Chordata > Aves > Anseriformes > Anatidae > Cygnus > Cygnus olor. Next base: position 2,784,951 of record NC_049188.1, on the reverse strand, counting down.
CCATTTCCATGCTACTCAGAGATGACTGAGTTCAGAATGTCATGTGTCTTTTTTTTTTCAGTTCCTGTTACATACTGATTTGAGAGATTCATTATTTTACATACATGAAGCACCTAGGAGTAATGATAATAATTTGGTGCTTGAGACAGCATGTGTTAATGCAGGATAGGACTGTAGTTAGGAACGAGCAGAAAGGATGTTCAGTGATGTCACAGATAAGGACAAAATAAGCATGCACCTGAAAGATGCAGCAACAAATCTTTAATTGTTTTCTAGCAAATTTTAAGCCTTGATTTATCCAAATGAGGAATACTCACTCTAGGCTGTTAACTGTTAAAAATGGTTGTTGATTCTGATAATCTGGTGCCTTGATTCCTGAAGTGAGGAGTGGATGTTTCTGGGATGGGGGCTGGGAGGCAGACAGAGGTGACTGCTATGGAAAGGCAACTAAATTAGAGGTGCAGGAAGGCCTTTTATTTAACTGGTTTTGTGCTACACTCATGCTGAATGGTTTTTTTTTTTTTTTGGTTTGCTAAAAGGTTCTTTGATATCTTTTTGATAGCTGCAACCATGCAATGTGAGAGCAGGAAGGTCACCACCTGAGAAGGGGTGAGCAGTGCAGCAGCCATTGTGATATGACTTGGGCACCTGTTGTTCATCACCACCTCTCCTGTTTGTTTATAGCTGCAAACCAGTCCAATGCTCTGGGGAAGAAGCTTAGAACTGATCCCTAGGAGCTTAACTGGAAAAAGCTGAAGGAAAGACATGCATAAGCAAGCAAGGAGCAGCAGTGAGCATGGTGAACGTGCTATGGTAATGCAGATTGATCGGTCCTCTCGGAAAACCAGCCCACCGCTAACAGGTCTGTGCACTACACTCATCCATTTGAGACTTGGCAACTATGAGGTCAACTGTATGAAGTTCAACAAGGCCAAGTGCCGGGTCTTGCACCTGGGGCGTAACAACCCCAAGCAGCGCTACAGGCTGGGAGATGAGTGGTTGGAAAGCTGCCTGGCAGAGAAGGACCTGGGAGTACTGGTTGATAGTCGGCTGAATATGAGCCAGCAGTGTGCTCGGGTGGCCAAGAAGGCCAACAGCATCCTGGCCTGTATAAGAAGCAGCATGGCCAGCAGGTCTAGGGAAGCGATTGTCCCCCTGTACTTGGCTCTGGTGAGGCCGCACCTCGAGTACTGTGTTCAGTTTTGGGCCCCTCGCTACAAGAAGGACGTGGAGGTGCTCGAGAGAGTCCAGAGAAGGGCGACGAGGCTGGTGAGGGGTCTGGAGAACAAGTCTTACGAGGAGCGGCTGAGGGAGCTGGGATTGTTCAGCCTGGAGAAGAGGAGGCTCAGGGGAGACCTTATCACTCTCTACAGGTACCTTAAAGGAGGCTGTAGCGAGGTGGGGGTTGGTCTATTCTCCCACGTGCCTGGTGACAGGACAAGGGGGAATGGGCTAAAGTTGCGCCAGGGGAGGTTTAGGTTGGATATTAGGAAGAACTTCTTTACTGAAAGGGCTGTTAGGCATTGGAATGGGCTGCCCAGGGAGGTGGTTGAGTCGCCATCCCTGGAGGGCTTTAAGAGACATTTAGATGTTGAGCTTAGTGATATGGTTTAGTGGAGGACTTGTTGGTGTTAGGGCAGAGGTTGGACTGGGTGATCTTGGAGGTCTCTTCCAACCTAGACGATTCTGTGATTCTGTAATCAGACCACATGCTGCTTTTTGATATTCTTTTTTTTTTTTTTTTTTCCCATATTTAAATGTTTGTAAACTGTGAACAGTCTGTCTCAGTTATCTGCACTCCCAGTTAAGTTTCAGAGCAAGAAGTGATATGTACATGTATGTATGCACCACAGGTTTTGTCTGTGATGGCCCTTCTGAGAGAGCTGCTGTTCCCCAGCTTGCCTCTCGTGCTGTGCATGTGCTAAGCTGAAGGGCCAGCCATGGAACAGAATTAAAAGCAATTAGCACAGAGCCTGCTTAACTACACCTCCCTGATTTAGGTGCAGGCCTGGGGCTTACCAAGGCAGCTAACTCACCTGCACAGTCTCTAATTAGAAGATTAGGTGCACAGGGTGACCTGAGCTGATCTCAGTTCCCACATCCAGATCTCAGTTTGAACAATTGGCCTCAGAGAATTGTGTATGGGGTAAGGAAAGGGTAGGGATCCAGCACTTCTGGAAGGATCTACTGGGTACCTAGAGGTATAAGCTGCTTTGAAAGTAGGTAAATAGAATACGTCTGAGTTAAATCCCCGGTGCCTGCTCATTTGGTATTTTTCATATGTAAATCTATGCCTACCTCAATTTTCCTTCTGCATTTGCATTTCCATTTATATCTTCTTATGAGAAGTCATAAGTGAGTTTAAAAAAAAAAAAGGGGGGAGGGGGAAGGGAATGAAAATGGAGAGCAAATAACTTTCAAGAACATAAGATAAAATTGTTACCTTACAAAGGAAAACATGTGACGTCTAGCACACCAAAAGATATTACTTCCTTAAATAAGGCTGGGTTTGAATATCGTAAACTGAATGTTGTAGAAGATTAAATGCTAATAATCAGATCAAAAGTGGATATATGAGATGGGAGATGACGCTGGGAAATTGCTTCCTAGACTGAACAAAGACGAGGACTGGAGTAAAGTTATTAGCTCAATTAAGGAGAAAGATGTTTTGATGAAACCCTACACTCACTTAAATAAATCAAGTATTTAGAATATTATTAAAAAAAAAAAAAGACTTAAATCTGTGGACAGTTTTTATTTGACAGCCTCTACGCCAATGTAATCTAAAGGCTTCTCTGATTATGAATGAGTATTACAAGAAGTTATCTGCAAGAAATAAACATAACGTTTAGCAGCCTTTCAGTATTTTACAAGGAGTTCCTGAAGTGGATTTCACAGATGGGAAATTATTGTTATCCCTGCATTTTATGGACAGGAAGGGAGAACTCTTGTGGTTGCAGCTTTCTCTGTTTTAGTCCTCGTCCCTCAGACTTGGGGTAGTACATAGCTCTCCTGGTGCTTCTCCCCTCGTGAGCCAGCTACAAGGCCGTGAACTCTGCTTTCAAGACTGATTTCAATGATGAAGCATTAAAGAAGCATTTTAGGTTCCAGTGATCCCCAGTGTAAGATATTGGTGGATGCTTATGAAGCTTTTTCTTATATCCCAGTCTGTTAACTTTTCATTAATTCAGGGATATTTCTAGAAACATAAAATGTGTAACAGTGGATTGACTACACTATAACTAAAAGTAAAAACAAAATAACTTTCTTAAACCCCAAAGGCCCTTGCTAATTGACCTGACATGCTAATTAAGCAGTTTTGATCAGAAATAATTAACATAATCCAGCTAGACCAATTAGAACACTGAAAAAAATTCATAACTTTATAGGAGCTTTAATTTTAAGAGTATCGTTTGCAGTATGAAAGACCAGCTGATTCAGCAACACAAGCAGGAGTTGTGAGTTGAGGAAACAAGTTATAACCCACTACACATGGAAATAGTAGATAAACCAAAAAGCCATGACAAGACATTTTCTTCGTGGCAGGGAGAAGACGAGCAGAAAACCTTTAAAACTTATTATCACCTCTAGACGAGGCAGGCTGAAGAAGACAGAGTAGTCAGCTGTTGCAGCAGCACAGTGAGAATGATCTAAATGCTGGTCCCACACTGCAGCCACTGTGGCTAGGTGAGAAAATCACAGCCTGTAGGACGCCAACATTTGAAATTTACCCTCGGGAGACGCTGTTAGCGATTATTATTTGTTATTTCCACCACAGAAGACTGGAAACCTCAAATCTCACTGCCTTAAATGCAAAGGAAGAGAGAACAAAACCCTACTAATGAAATGAGCAGTGAGTGATATGATTGCAAATAAAGTGAGACAGCTGTGTGGGCTGTAAGCTGTGGAGATGGTGCAAACAGTTGCTTAATTTGTTTTGGGGTTTTAAAAAAAATAGAGTAGTTCAGTTGGAAGGGATTTACAAAGATCATGCAGTCCAATGGCCTGTCCACCTCAGGGCTAACCAAAAGTCCAAGTGTGTTAACGAGGGCATTGCCCAAATGTCTCTTGAATGCCAGCAGGAATGGGGCATCAGCCACCTCCCTAGGAAGCCTGTTCCAGCTTTGGCACCCTCCCAGGACAGGAACTTTGTCTCGTGCCCAGGCCGTCCCTCCCCTGGCGCAGCTCCGTGCTGTCCCCACGCCTCCTGCCCTCGGTCCCCGGGGAGCAGAGGCTGGCACCTGCCTCTGCACTTCCCCTCCCCAGGGAGCTGCAGGGAGCAGCATGGCCGCCCCTCGACCTCCTCTCCTCCAGGCTGGGCAGCCCAGGTGTCCTCAGGATGTGCCCTCCAGCCCCTTCACCAGCTTTGCTGCCCTCCTCCAGACGTGCTCAAGCACCTCAGGGACCTTTTTATATCGGGGAGCCCAGAACCACACGCGATGCTCAAAGCGAGGCTGCAGCAGCACAAAATACAGCAGGAGAATCCCCTCTGGGGCCGGCCGTGCTGTGCTTCGTGTGCCCCAACGTGCGGTTTGTCCCATTGACTGCCAGGGCTCCTGCTGGGCTGCTGCCACCAGCCCCTAGAGCCCCTTTCCGCTGAGCTGCCCTGCAGCCCTCGTACCCCAGCTGTGTCTGTGCCTGGCCCTGCTGCGTCCCAGGGGCAGCACCCGGCGTTCCCTGTGCTCAGCTTCATGCTGCTGCTCATTGCCTGCTGCCCCAAGCATATCCAGATCCCTCTGCAAGGCCTCTTGTCTCTTGACCATGAAGAGCAGCTGATACGGAAATGAGTTCTGAGAATTGAACCCACAGGGATGCTCAGCAGTATGGAAGCAAGAATGGGTGGAGTAATTTGACTTCTAACAGCAAGATGCTACACAGAGTGGAGAGGAGCCACGAAGGATGCAGCACTCCCCAGGATCACACCAAGGATTACTTCTGAGCCATCCTTCTCTCTGGCAGCCAGGAGCCAAGAGCCACGCTCGCCTAACTAATGAGGCAAACTCCCAGATAAGGTTCCCCACAGGCTTTAACTAAACCATCTCAATACCTCTGCTATTTTTCATCCCTGTTTCAGCTGCAAGGTGGGGTGTGCTGTCCCGGGCACAACATCCCCAGGTTCCCATTCCAGCCCATCTCTGACGATGTGATGCTGCCAGACGGTGTGCCGACACACACCTCCGTAAGGGTGGGCTGTGTGGGAAGACAAAACAGCATTTGGATGTATTAGCAAGAAGAATATCAAGTTGCTATGATGTTGCGTTGTATAATTTTGTATTTCTTACTTTTTTTTCTTCTTGCAGATAGTTGTCTTGAGAATTTAAGCAGGTGCATAGTTAGACTGAGATTTTCAGAACATATATTTTGGTCTTTAGGTCGTAACTAACTTAGCCCCAGGGACAATTTCTAGTAAAACGCTGCATGGAAACCTTTGTTACTGGAAGCTCCCTACCAGGGAGTGTTACATTTGTAACTGCCTATTTAGATATTGATCTAATGTTGAGAGGGTTATGGTTTTTTTTGGTTTTGTTTTTAAAACCCACTTACACCTATTTTCACAAAGTACACTTTTGGAGTCTAATACAGGAAAATAGATCCTGTAGGAAACTATCTGCAGATTTCAGCATTTCAAGATAAGTTCTGTCTTAGAACTTCACTTTCTCTTAGTGGCCTCCAGAAAAGGAGTTCCCTATGCACAAAATAAACACCCTGAAAGTCCCCAAAGCGATGATAGATTTGAACACTTCACATGAAATATTCAGGGAAGATTTTTTTCCTCCTGAACCTTGAGACACACTTTGCTTTCTTGCACGTCCCCAAAATGCCCATCATCTCAGGGAATATGGATTTCAAGGCTCATATTCAGTTGGACTGACTAATTACTTGAGTTGTAATGATCAACCTGCCTAATTTATCACTTCTTTGAACATTTAATTAGCCAACAGTGCAAGACAATTAGGTTCTGAATTAGGATAAATTAAAATGCTAGCTTTGCAGCTTTAAGGATATGCAAGCCACCACCGATTGCTGCTATAAAAATATTCAACAAAGCAGATAGGAATGCGAAGATCTCAGCCAGGTTAATGATTCTGAAGTAACACAGCCTTTGAAAAGCTAACTGTGAAATGTTATGTTTCATCACATGTCAATCTATCTGCACTGAAAGACAAAACCAAGAAGCTGAAAATGGCAGTTTCCTCCTCCTCCCTGCACAGCTCCAGCTCCCGCTGGTGAGAGGCTCATCCAACCACCCGCTCCTCTGCTCCTACCCCTGGGTCTCTGAGATCCCAGTTCAATTCCCATACACATCCACTCAGGGGCAAGGTCACATTTTGCTTTCCTGTAAGCAAAACACTAATCTGTGTTCCTAAGTACTCTAAAACTGCTTTGGAACTGTCCCAGTATCGGGCACGTAAATGTTTTTGAACAGATATAAGATAATAAACCTGACTGTGGAGCTCTAATAGGAAAAATGAGCATTGGAAATGGCTTAAGATTAGTAGTCAGTGGAGATGCTTTGGTAAAACTAGCAGAAGTGCTTTCATTATGTTTGCTGTCATTTGGTTTCCATGACTAAGCCATTGTAATAAACTGAAAAGGACCAGGGATAATACTTTCAAAGGTGCTCAAGAATCACAGGCCTAATTCTTGCTGGTTTTTCGAGAGACTCATTCTCAGTCTCACACCTGCAGCACGTATTGAGGTGCCTGATTTGTATTTTCTCAGGATTACTATGGAAAGGATGGGACTCTTATCTTTGTATACTTGGGTAAAAGCAGTGATAGAAAAAAATTGATTGTCCCAATCTTTGGGCTGTTTTGAAGTCTCTGAGTCTTTGTTCTGGAGGTCACTATTCAAATAGTCACCACACTGAAGGCACATGCTTGTAGTACAGAGATAAGGACCAGTGGATGCATTTCTTTCTTATCTAATGAATGTAACTCTACAAATGCATTCAGAATCTCCTGAAGAGCCCTCAGAGATGCTCACGTACACGAGTATAAGGTACCGATTGATACGGACACCAGTGGTTCTAAGCAGCAATGCCAGTTCAGTTCCAAATAATTCTGACAACGTTTTTCAACTGTGTATTTAGTGCTAATTAGTCCATTTTGGATTGTTTGCCCAAACTACACAATAATATCACTTCATTAAAAAGGCTTCAATTAAAGAAGAGAGAAAAAAGTTCTCATCAGAAAGCTATCTGCACGCATTATACAAGCGTTCTCAAATTAGAGATGAAATTACAGCCTTCCTGTTACCATGAGAACAGCAACATTTCTCGCAGCCTGTTAAAATTATTAACCCAAGGAGCATATATCTTTTTAAATTTCATTATTATTTATTTGGGGTTGTGCAAGCTTTGGCTAGGCCCACACTAACCACTATTAATCACATATCAAGTGAACTATTGCCAGCATGGAGAGAGCTTCCACCATTTTTTGCCAGCAGCTATAATTAGCTTTTATCCTTCTGTTGCCTTTTTTGTACTAGCAGTGTGTGGACATTAAGGCAGGAACTGTTATAATGAAAAAAAAAAACCACAACAGAAAAGCTTATGTCTCCAGGAATCTTACAGCCTGTGCTCCACAGCAGCTGGCGAGTTCAGTGGTGGTCTGAGTTCAATGGTGTGGGGAAAAGGAATAGCAGCAAGGGCTCAAAACACTTTGCTGCCAGCCTGTGCTTCCTGCGGGTTTCACTGATGGCATCAGGTCACCCAAGAGCCTGAGTGTGATGCAGTGATGTCCAGAGGCCAACTTTGCTCGGGCAGGACAAGGGCTGTACGTTCTCCCTTCTGGCAGCCATTCGATCCTCGGGTGCGCGTGCTGCCCTGTGCTCTCCTTCTCACCTCAGCAGCAATCCTAACAGTTTGCCTTCAGCAGGGAGAGGCTGGAGGAAAGCTGCTGGGAGCATTTGGCTCTGCCCAAGAAAGATTAACGGCAGGAGTGAGGGTCTGCACCAGAGAGCCTGCTGTCAGCGTGTGCTGTCAGCAAAGCTAGCCTGATTCATGCCGTATTTCATGTGCTTCGCCTGCCCTGATGGCTCAAAGGAGATGAAGGGGACATTCTGAAAATGGGTCCAGCTGCCTTGTTACCTGCCAACACCGGAGTTGCTGTGCCTGCCTGGGCCATCCATCATACTCTGGCTTCCGCCTGGCTGCCAGCTTTCAGGTTATTCCAGGAGAGGGCAACTCATTCGGATGGATGTTGGAAGAAAACACAGGGTGAATTCAGGTGTGGGGGGTGCACAGCTCAGAGGCATTTCAGTCTTTCTTTATAGCATGCATATTTACTGGATTCCTGCTCCCATCTCAGGAAAAGACAGATAGAGTTCTAGGATTTTGTAAGTCACCAAATTCACAAAATTTCTTGACAATTCTGATTCTCTCCTTTAGCTAAATTGCTACCTAGGCACAGTCGGACTTCATTGTCTTAAAATTAACCATATTCTTTCCTTCTGTTACCAGTCTGAACTATTAGATCAGCTCAAACAAAGCCAGCCCACAACGGACAGCGTAAGTGTGTGTTGGTACACCTTGTCACAAGTTAAGCCCTTTCTGTGGACACGTTGGCTCTGAGGTGGTCGGGCCACACACTACAGATTCCCTGCACTCTGGAAGTGCAATGCAAGGTAAAAATCGTTCTGAATTCTTGCTTTTTTTCTTTCTTTAGTGATTTTTTTCTGGGGATGAAAATAGTCACTATGAAGAGGCCCTGCTCTCCCACTGTCAGTTGTTAGAATGTCGATGGCTTTGTGCCCCACCCGTGTGCAGCAGTGCCCTTACCAGGGCTGTAGGTCACGCATCTTGCCTATGCTCGTGCTCAGAACACTTGTCATGCTTGTAAATCACAAATGTTTGTGTGAACCAGTCAAGAGGTGTTTCCCAACAAATCTTTTGCAACTGCATCATTTTAATTTTGTTTAGGTCCTTATAAAGTACAAAACAATTCCAGAATTAAGAGCATCTTACGAATGGAGAGCAGCCCTTTAACCCCTACTGAAATCCACTTTAAAGTATGGTCAGGCACAAGGCAGCACAGTAGGACTGGTCCCAGTACAGCCAGCTGTCTCTGAAACACAAAGCATTTGATACAGACACTGGACCTGCATTTTACCAGTCTGAATAGGGCCTCAGCTCAGTGTATTATCTGCAGTGTATAAAATCTAGCAAATAAAGCTAACACTTATTAATAGTACTGGAAATACCTATTTTTAAAAGGTTTTGTATTGTCTCATGTTATCCACCAGATTTTTGGTTACTTGTGGGCCCAGAATCTCTTCTTTAGACTCATACCCAGTGCTTTAATAGTTTTGCTGCCTCATCTTCTTAAAGACCCTAAAGCCTTTGTGATCAATATCCACTTATTGTTTATGAAAATAGAAGTAGGATAATAAAAATATGTTCATACTAACTATGAGGATGAAGGTAAGATAAAGGAGGAGTATCTCTACAGATTAAAATAGTTTTGAAGATAAGGAATGCCCATGTATTCTGGGGGAAAATAATAAGATTCCAGAGATAAAGTAAACCATAACAATCTTTATGATAATGGGAGAAGAGCACATTAAGAATTTTATTAGCAAGAACTACAAAAATTAGCTTTCCCCATTTTCATTTTAGAACCAGTGAACATTTTGTTTCCATAATAAAAACAGCAATGAAAAGAAAATTGGACACAGGGCATTACACTTCTTCCTCTGCAGGCAAAGATGAAATTCTCCTCTCTCAGAGGACTAATATGGACAATCCAGGCTTTAGCTCTGGGGGCCATGGTGGATATCATGAATGTGCCATCTAACCCCACTGCTCCCACCACTTCAGAGCTCACTCTGCATTTGCTGAGCGTGACTTCAGGAGAGTCACACCTTCTCAGCCGTTCACACCAGGAACAGGAATTGTCAGTATACTGATGGATGAGGGGCAAAGTTTTCCCTTACACCTTTCTGCACGTTGGCTGCAAATGAACCCAGAGCAAGGGCCAGTATCCACACGATGCTGCAGTGCAGGACCTCCAGCAGATGCTGACACTGCCTGGCCTGAGCACCGTATGAAGCACTGTGTAATAGTGGAGGTATGGCACAGAGCTTAGGAAGAGAAATATCTGCACCATTGTGAAACTGCAACTAGAGGCTTTTTATGTCCTCCCCCCGACTGGTTTAGTATTCAGATAAGGCACTTCGGGATTGCAGAGAACCTACTAGTGACAGAAAGACTCCTTGGATGGAGCTCAAGGGAGTAGAAACTTCCTACAGACAGAGCCACTGTGAGACCTGTGGGGAGCAGAAATCAGCTGGGAACAGCTTTATGTGACTATTGGATATGCTCCTGAAGCAGTCTGAAGAAACTGCTTAGCTTGCCTGAATAACAGGTCCAGCCTCCACAGCCAGCACCTTCAGCACTTAAGTTTGTGACTCAGGTACTAGAGCTATTTTGTTGCTATCTGGCAGGCAAGCGTGCAATGTCTGGTGCTTCTTCAGTCAGCAGATCCTGAGATAGAATTCAGAAAGTGACTTAGTACCAACATTAACTTGAATTCATACTCCAGAGATTTTGCAATATGACAGCCACTAAACTGCTCGGGTGCAGCTCTGACATGCTTCAGGCTTGGAGGAAAGCTGCTGTTTCCACAGCTTTAGCTTTTCTAAAGCACTTTTCACCAGTGCACCTCAGCCACATCATTCTTTCTTAGCACTGTTCATAGAAATATGGGACTTCAAGTTCATGCAGTGCCTCATTGCGAAAGCCCAATTTGGGTTCAGGTTGGCTACTGAAGCCTCGCTCTGTAGGATCTTTACTCCCATCTCAATAAAATGTGCATAGCAGCTCAAGAACAAAATACAGCCCCATCTTGTAATGATCATTATGCTGTATTTTGAAGCCCATTTATCACTTCTCAGGAGCCATTTCTGATATCATAACTTTGCACGTTCACTAACTGTAAAAAAATTGCTGTTTCCAGCATCCAATCCTGAAAGAGAAGATTGTGTTCAGTGATTGCTCCAATTGCATTGCCAATGAGTCGAAACACTTTTTTGCTAGGACCATTAAGCAGACTAGGGGAACATTCATGTATGTTTAATGCTCAGGAAATCAGTACAATTGAATTCCAAGGATCAGAGAGAAAACAAGTAAAATTAGAAGAGTTGATGGAATGAGGAGAGGAAAATGTGCACACATTGCTAGAGAACCTCGGCTTGAAGAAGCTGGCTTGGGACTTCTTGAGACTTTTTGCTGTAGGAATCTTATCCTGGATGAGTTTGTCCACTCAATTACCTTTGTATAAGCACTAGCCCTAAAACAGGAGAGTGAATGTCAGATCCATTACAACTCCTGCAAAGACAAAACAACCAATCCATCACATTTAAGACTTCACGTTAACTCCAATCTCCGATTCACAGCACTGAAGAGTTACCTGATCAACATCTTCACACCACAAAGGCCCAGGTGGTGTCCAGGTTCAGACAGAAATTAGATTATTAGTTTTGAGATGCTACTTGATGGTGTTGAAAATACTGAGTCAGAATTGGACTGACTGAACTCAGTTGATAAAGACTGGCATAATGTTTAAAGGTGGACACCGAATTGTGCGGGTTACTGTAGTGAGAACTGGGACAGGCTGATTGACTCCCAGGCCCTGGCAAGATCATCCTGTCAACACGCCCTTCATTGCTCTCCTCCCTTTCCAGGCATGGGGGAAGACCTAACATCCATTTTTCTGCTAGCAGCAGCTGTGGCAGTGTACAGCGGGGAGGGATGTCCTCTCAAGTATTGCTGCCAACATCTCATGCTGCTTCAGCACTGAATTTTTTTCTCAGGCCGCTCTATGAGGTCTGTGAGAAGCAGCACATACTTGCCCCACTGCTGTGCCTCCAAACCCAACCCACAGCACTGAATGCTGTCTCATGGTAACCGGGAACAGTTGTATCCCCTCTTCTCTTTTTGGAGTCTTCTCCATTTTAAAGAAGTGACAGGACTGGCATAGACAGCTCCTATCCCTTTGAACCATTAAACTGCTATGGATCTAGTTTATTGCCCTTGATTATGAGTCCTCTCTCTTCACTGAGCTGTAAATAAAAGCTTTTGACTTTAAACACAGCTCAGATATGTCATGATTGAAAACAGCCTGCTGCTCTCTCAACATGTTTATCTAATGTCTGCAGGAGTAAGAACAGGGAGCAGGAGAGCAGATGGTGCAGCTATCTCAGTGCAGAGAGTACAGTCTATGTATGCAATATGTAGACATCCAGTATTTCCTAATGCAACACTATAATTATTGTGGAGAGAGGATTTTATTTTTAAACTGCAGCTTAAATGATATGATCTCTTCAGACCACACAGGCTCAAGTACAGCTGGAATGATAACAACCCTTTTCTCAAGGCAGGAGGGAGAATCCCAAATACACAGGCTAAGGTGAGCAGGAACGTAGGACAAGGAAGTAGAGCAATAAACTACTGAATGGATAAGGGATTTCCAGGGAAAATAATAAGGTACAGAAGGGTCCACCCTGGAAACTTTCCTCCTTCACCTTAGACGTATTGGAGGGGTAGGTGAGGGCTGGTGTGTCTTGGGAAGAATATCAGGGAAACTGCAAAACTAATAGGGAAAATAAGAAGTAGGATCTTTCCAGAGGGAAGGGCACTGGTGCAAGTCAATGTCAGAATTTATTCTGATCAGATAGAGAACAACTAGTAACCACTTATTCTTCCATCATCCAAATGACAGCCTCTTTCCCATCACATCATATGCATTATTGAGTAAGAACAGAATTACAAAGACCTAATTAATCCTTTCAATTAAGTTACCATTTTCATTACTTAATTCTAAGTAAAGTGCTGTATTTTGGACTGGTTCAATAAATAGCCCATGTCACTTAATCTCCCTCCTTCTCATACACAATCTCTGAAAAGCAAAACAGAGCATGCTGAACTTGGCTTAATGAAAAGGCTTCCTTCAGAAGTTACCTCAGTAAGGCAATAGCACAAGGAGGCATATATCCCTTTGAAACAGGACTGGGGATTATTAGTTATTTGTACAGAGGGGAAGAGATTGGTAATAAGGGGGAAATAACGTTTAGGTAATTTTTTAGTCCTCCTAATTTAGAGCAGAGAGAGTCTAGGTGCTGGTGGGCGAGGGCTCGAGTGTGCACGGTGATGTGCAGGGCGATACAAAAGGCTGTCCTGGCTCTAAATGGCTCAGCCCAGAAAGCCATTCTTTGTAGTCAGGGGGCCTGTGGGCAGACAGTGCTCCACAGCACCCCAGGTGTAGCAATCCACAAGGTGAATTGAGAGCTAGGGCCTGCATTTGGGCAAGAACTGACCAAAATAGCAGCTGCGTAATGGAATTTAAGAACTGCTGCACAACAAAGGAGTCGCAGCGATGCCCTCCGACAGTCATTCCTGCCAGGCAATCTGAAAGCATTTTCCTTCTTCAGTGATCTGAAGCTTCTGAAATGATTATATACTTTCCATTTCCCCCTCCTTCCTGAGATAACAGCAACAGAATACTTAGCGATATCAGTACCATTGCTAATTTTGCACGGTCGTCCATAATTTACTTTACCTGTGTTCTCATTTTCCCCATTTGTAAAGTACAGCTTGTACCCACATCAGAAGAGCTTTAAAAGGAAAAGGGATTTATATTAAGCACGATTCTAATCTCTTTTGTAGTGTATATAAATAACTTATGCACTGAAAATTCAGCCCCGTATTCTGGCATATTTAGATTAATAGATCTTTTTTTAATTAAAAAAATAATAAAAATTACAGAACACTCAGAAATAAGTGGCTGGCTAAAGCATTGTTTTCTAGCAGAAAATATTTGTAAGTGCAAAATGACCTTATAGTCACAGGCTGCATGTAACAGCAGAGAGCTGTTGAAAAACAATCCTAAGGAGGTGCCAAGATTTTATTATTCTTTTATTCCTTGCAGGTTCTTGTAATGTTGGAAAGCCAGAGCCCTGAGAACTGGGTGCAGAACAGGAGCTCCCTCATGGTGCTTACCAGCAGGTTGGGAGGAAAACAGCCCCATGACAGCAGCCCAGTAGGGAAGAGAGTGCAAGTGAGGAAGGGCGCTTGGTTGGACCACTCGGGTCTCATCTGCCTGAAAGAAGCTGTGATATTTTCATTAAAATGGTATGTTCTCAGCAACTTTAAAGTAGTGGCAAACACTGGTGCTAGGGAGTGTCTGGACAGGAGAACCAAGTTTATGTTTTCTGGGTAATGTGGCCGTTCTGTCAGACTAATTGCAGACATGCTGTGAGAGACCCATAAAAATAGTTTGTTCTGGTTATAAGGATTTATGAAGGAGTTTTTATGCTGCTGCTACCGTTCCAAAAGAGCTGCATCACGAAGCTGCAAGAAACATCCTCTAAGTGCAAATTTGATGCTATCATAGCTTCTGCAGCGATACTACAACCCCCAGCAAGCTGGGGCTGAGGATGATGGTAACTGCAGGAGCTTCCTACCCATCACAAAGCTGTGGTCTCCCTTCAGTGCATTACATTCTTTAATCCCTGTGTGTAATGTTGCTGTTTGAGAGTGAGGAAGTGTTATTCGTTCCTGAATGTCCTGAAAATTCAATTGAAGTCCCCAGGATAATGAGTGTAAACTTGATCCATTAAATCCCATGGCCTAATCTCCTGAAGAAACCAGGCCTTTGTGACCACATTGTCAATCTACCTCCAAAAAAACAACCACCCAAAACAACCCCTCATAAACTTAAAAACCTGCTGACCCATTTTAACAAAAATTTACATAGCATAAATACATTCCTATAAAGTTTATGCCAGTTAGTGTCAACCTAACATAGAGACACAAATGAGCACCTCTGCCAGTGACAAGGCAAGTGGGCCTCGGTCATTGTGTTCAGCTTGGAGGTTACTGTCTGGCCTGTCTTGCTCAGTGTGGCTCTCACAAAGGACATATAAGGAGGCTGTGGTTACTCTGAGTGGAAAAAGAAGGGTAAAAAGGAACAGAAGGGTCAACTTCATAGGAAGTTCAACTCCATTAGCTCTGTTGTTCACAGAACAACTTTGTGTTTTTATTTTAGACCACTAGAAATCAAAGCTTTCCTTTCTAGTACCAGAGCAAATGGGTGAAGCAGTTGGAAATTTCTGAAAATATTAATGGTGATAGTAGTGAGGGTTCACTCTGTTTGGTTCTTTTTCTAATGAATTCTGAGTATAAAAGTATATTTTAATCATGGAGTATTTTTAAAGCAGTTCATAGTGTTGTGTTTTTATTATTATTATTTAATGCAATGATTCCTCTTCTCTAAACTACTGAATTATTCAGGAAAAAAATCCATCCAGTACTTCCTCCACTGACTCGAACAAGTCAGGGCTGAAGTAGTATGTTGTAGAATGGGACTCAAGCTATTTATTTAAAAGCCTTTGTACATAGTCAGCTGGCAAACTATGTCCAGCAATGACAAGTAGACTGTTCTACGGTCAGAATTCCTCACAACACCAAAGGAAGAAGCCCAAGTCATCTGAATGACCTCAGTCACCCCAATTAACAGCAAAGCACTACTTAAAGACCATAGGGTTGACTGAGCTTGAACACTGTGTTCAAAGAAATACTGAAGATTCCAGATGTCTCACATTTTCTATGCATTTATAAAAATAAAATGACCTTTTTCTGACTTTTTACAGAAAAAATAGAAATTAATCTGAAGTGTTCTGTGGGATTTTGCTGTCCTTGACTCAAAGAGAAGCATGCTTTCCCTTCACGTCACAGAACAGTCTCTAAAGCTGCTCACGAAGGAGGCTGATGGTCTGTGCAGTCTATACTGTCAGACGATTGGCATCTGAACCTGTTGGCTGGCTTTTATTTTCGGTCACTTCCATGGTGAGTGGTAGATGGGGCACAGCTGTGAGCTCTGAAAGTAGTTCTCTGTGTATTATTGCTACAGTAAACAAGTGGTTTCATTTCTTGTGCTGAAGAGAAGAAAAAAGTAATCTATACAAGGTGATGGATGATTGCACTCACCATTTGTAACGTTTTAATAAAATTGTGGGAGGGTTTTTCCTCCCTACAGCATTCCCAAAATTGGGTAATTTTTTAAAACCTCTTTCATAGTCACAGATGTTACATCCTTCTTTTTAAGGTTAGAGATATTCCTATTTTAACAAGTACTTAAAAGGCACAGAGGTTTTACCTGTAGCCCTTTCAGATGGCAAGGTTGATAAGTCATTCACACAACTACAAACTGCTGCCACAGCCCTGCGTCGCTTTAAGATCCCCCCCCTCCAAGTGGGGCACTATCTCCTCTCCTCAAGAGCCGGGCTCAGGAGGGCTTTGACAGCCTCAGGAAGGCTCGAGAAGGAGGTGAGCACCCTTCGTCCATAGCCGGGCACTTCCCCTCAGTGCCACAGCAGGTCGTCACCTGTAATGGCAGCGCAGCTGTGAGGAGAGGCGGCGCCTGTGCGGCAGCGGCTGTGTGGTGTCGTGCGCAGGTGAGTGGGTCTTCCCTCAGACGTGGCTTCTAATTGCATGTGGGGAGCATGTGTGAAGTGAAATGAAGGGGTCTGGGGAGCTTCAGAACGTGGTGGTATTTGCAGGTGTATGATGGAGCTTGTGTGGGCTTTGTTAGGAGGGTGGATGAGCTGGTTTGTGTGTGACAGAAAACAAGGCACGGGGCAGTGGAAAGGAACTTACAAACCCTATGTTTAAAAGCACAAAACAAACCTCATGGAACCTCAGATTTAAAAGCATCACAATATAAAACACAAAGAACTGTAGTTGGGTGGGGGGGGGGTGGGGAGGGAATATATTTAACTACTGGCTTCATCTGAACTGGGGCTGCAGCAGCCTGGGCCCCAGAGCAGCTGTGTGGAGGTGCCTCTGAACAGGGATACGTGAGGTTTTTCTCGATGTGTGCAGCACTTAGGTCTAATTCTCCTCTGATAAGATGCATTTTCATTGCACGTTAGTCATAATTAGGTTCAAACGTAGCTCTGAAAGCAAAAGCGCCGGGCAGCTCCGAGGCAGCTCGGGGACGGTGAGCCCTTGTCAGGCCCGGTGGTGCAGGTGTGCTCCTCCAGTGCCAGCCAGGTGGAGGAGGATCTGGCTGAGGAGTAAAACGCTGACTAGACTGTGCCGAGATACCTCCTTGAGAAAAGACAGCGATTCTAATTATGTGAAACAACCTTCTCAAGCTTCCTGGTAAGGATAAGAGAATAAATTAGGCAGTTGGTACGTGAAGGGGTTCGGGAGAAAGGAGCTTTACAAATTCTGTAACACCGCTGACTAAGTGCTGATTTACAGTAATTCCTTTCATTTCTTTTCTAATTAAACATCTCCTGAAGGATCAGGCCTGTCAATGTGATCTGAGGCCTATAGCCTGAAGTGTGAAGTGAGGCAAATTGCATGACTTACTTGCAATGATAGAGTCATTTTGGAAGGAGATTGAAAATCAATACTTGTCATCCCTGCGCAGTGCTCTTTATTCAGAGGGGCAATTTGTAAGTGTAATCTGTATGAGTGTAGTGGGAGCATACAAAGTTACAGTACTAGTCATGCAGAGTGAAATGACAGAATATAAAATATAAGCTTATTGCCATTTTTATTCATATTAATGTCAAGGAAGCTTATTCATAAGTGCAACATTTTAATTCAGTGCTGTGCAGCCAGGCCACTCGCTGCAGTTTTTGGCTTAGGCTGCAATCACCATAAAGGGTACCAGTGGCTGACATAATTTGTCCACTGACAATGTTGGGCAGTATCTGTGTGCATCTGCTTTCAGCTGTGGCAAGGCAAACAAAGGCTAAAAAAAGAAATGGATCAACCCCACGTATGCAGAGAAATCAGCAAACAAGCTCTTGGTGATCATGGGGCTTAGTCAAACTCAAAAAGGATGGCAGCATTGGAGTGCAGATGCAATCACAGAGGACAAGAGGCACTCAAGAGCTTGTGCTTTTCTCAAATGAGAGTACTCAAGAGAAGAAGACTGACAGCTCTGGCTTACTCCAAGCATAATAAAGTCAGGTGCCTTGTTAGCTTCCCCTTGTAACTCTGGCAGTTCACTTTAAACTGTACTGGTAACTGCAAAAAGTTCTCCTCTCAATTTTTTCCTGAAATGCATTTGCTGGTTATGATGATTATTGGAACAAATTAGTTAGGATAAATTAGAGAGAGACAAATGGGCTGTGGTAGCACTGTTGGGCTCATTTTGCCTATTCGCTGAAACAGAGCTGGAGAAGTGAGCTGTAATTCTAGTCAGCACTGCTACCACTGTGCTGGCTTAAGTACTTTATCATGCTGGAAGAAACTGTGACATCATAAAATACAGTATGACATCTCTCTCTGGAAAAGGAGTTTAAAAAGAATGACACACAGTTATTCAGAAAAAAAAGCACCGTTGTTATTTAGAAAACACTCCTCTCCTAACAGCACTAATCCCTTCCCAAGATAAAGAGATTATAAAACCAGCTTAAATCCTTCCTGTGGAAGGCCTGTGCCCAAGAATTATCCTGAGGAGAATGTGGGTTTCTTATGGGTATGTTTTACTTCTCATCTGGCTCAGAGGGAATTTTAAGTAGCTGTGTTTGAATTTTTTCCTGATTGTGGGGATGGTTCCTTTGCACCCTCCCCTAGCCCAAAAGGTAGAGTAGCCAAACCAAAACCAAATGCACTTCCTACAACTCCTGGCTCACATTGTAATTGTTTTTAAACAATAAAAAGGTTTCATTGAGACAGTCTGGTCCTGAGGCATCCAAGTCTATTTTCTATTACTTTGTGAAAACAAAATAAGTGAGAATTATGAAAAAAAAAAAAAAAAAGACTTACTAAATTGGGAAGGGAAGGCTAATTTCAAACATCTTTTCCCGATTTAAAGAACACTTTGGGAACCAGACCTGTTGACAAAAGCAGGTGTTCAGAGACATGAATTGCCAAAGCAGTTCTAAAGCGCTGCCCCACAAGGCTCCCAGACCTTGTCCATGTGGGTGGGAGGAGCAGGAGAGCTCAGTGACATGCTTCTTGCTGCTGCTGCATCCCCTCCCTGCCCACCCGAAAGCAATTGACATGTCGTGTTTCCTGCAGATGGACCACAAATGGCACATGTACTGCTGATGTGCTCTGGCACTTGGGGAATGAGATTGCATTTGCTAGTTAGCTCGCCAGCAGCCAGATTTAATTTGGAAAAGAATGGTCCACAGTTGTTGCAGAAATAGCAAAGAGCAGATTTTTAATCATCCTCTGTTCCTCCCTGTTCAGTCTCATCCCCTAATTGGTAAATGAGAGGCCCAATCAGCTCAAATCAGGGGAAAAATGTGTCAGAAGCAGCCAGTGAGACAGAAAATAGAGGTACCCACTCCTTGATATCATGATCTTGCAGCTGTTTGCAAGTCAGATTTAGCTAATCAGAGGGTCCCAGGGAGAGATTAGTCTCTCTTTCTAGATTCTGTGTGTAAATTGTGGTAGAAAAGAGCTTTTTTCCACTTGCTGCCCTGATTATTTTTGCATGCTGTTGACTGCAGTTTTATCCACCAGAAGGGACATATAATGTAATTTTATGTTTGTAGATAAGCATAGCTAGACTGATCAGAAATTAAAATATTTTTAACTGGGTGTAGTAAAGAAGTAAATTTCCTATTTTCTGTGTTTATTAGTCATGGTGCTTTTCCTTTCCCTGTATTTCCTCACTGGTGGTGTACTTCCCTTCAGTCTGAATTAATTCCTTAGTCTATGAGCCTGAATTGCAGGACGAGTGGCTCAGCCTCGAGACCTTCAGATGCTCGAGCAGGACTTGTGTTCAGCTGACAGCAGCTCAGCAGTTGGCCTTTTGAGATACTCCAGTTGAAGAAAATTGAAATTGCATCTCACTAAGGGATGTCTGGCTTGGTTTGTGGGTGATTGCTCTTAAGGAGAACGGATGGTGCTGTCCCACTGTCGGGATAGGACATCCCCTTCTGGGCAGGAGGGATGGCAGAGCAGAGCCCTGAGCATGGAACAACATTCTCACATTCTGGAGCATTGGCACCAGGCTGGTTTAGACCCATTTCTTGTACACTGCTCTTACAAAGCTCTTGGCTCCCACCCCACGATCGAGCTCCAAACGTGCTGCATGTGTTGGGCCATGTGCCCTGCCGCCGTAACGCCTCGTCTGCGCTGCGCCGTGCTCTGCATCTCGGCTGTGCGGGCTCCTCTCCTGTGGGCCTGAGCAGCCGACTGGCAATTCCTGTTGCTACAGGATTATCCGTGGGACTGGGTAGCTGGAAAATGATGTGTTAGACCTGTAATCTCAACTGGCCTGGGGATTTTTATTTATGGTTATTGTTGTCTGCACTTAGTATTCTGTTATCTGCTGGTTACAAATGTGCATTTTACGGGCTACTGTGTGTTTCTCGTGTTCCTTTGTGCTGCTTAAGTGGGTTCTCGTTGGCTTTAGTCTGTCAGGCTCTCTGGAGCTTTAGCATGGGATTTGCAGGAGTACAAAGGAATCCCAAAGGCTTGTGAGCATATCAAATGTGGTCCTGGGAGTCTGGCGACCTGGGCCTGCAGCGCTCTGCGCAGTCTCCTGCTTCCTCTTGGAAAATGACGGATTTATAAAAGGCATCAGCGAGTATTTCATAGATGAAAGTTGATTCAGCTGCAGACGAAATCTCATTGACTCCAGCCAGGCCAGGTTTGAGCCTTGAGCATCTGACCCCTCGTCCATGAGCAGTACTGAACTGGCAGGAGGGTGGCCAGGCACCGCGCACGTGAGCATTGCTCCGGCTGCCCTTGCCCTCCACCTTGTGATCCAAGGGGGGGGCTGCGCGGCGGTGGCAGCTTGGGAAGCTACCTGGAGCAAATTGAGACAGGAGGGATTTGAATTGTCCTTTGGGGATACAGTAACCATGGAAACCAGAGGGAAACTGTTTCTCAACTTTGTTTCGATGCCAACCTGATGGCTTAAAAACTCTTCATTAATACTTCGATATGTTTGAGGCTGAGTGCTGTGTACAAGTTCTTCTGGGGAGTAAACAAAAGTATAGAGATTAATAATGGAGAAGCAGGGGAGTGTTTTTACATCGGGAGAGCCGGGTGTGTTGGTTCTGATGAAGCAGTGCCAATTGACTCATGCTCCAAGCCCCTGAAGTGATGGTTTGCCTTGGGGCTGGGCTGGGTACTGGCTTGTGCCTTGCTAAGTGTTGCGGTTCTAAACTCTTAACTAACTGGCAGTTCAGCTGGAGCAGCCTCGAGTACAGATGTGGTTACACTGGTATAAACATTCTTGGCTCCTTCAAAGCTGCAGGGGTGTTCTGGAAGTCAGACCGGTCATTTCTGAGGGGTTAGAGCTGTACAAACAGTGTGCACTATGGGAGTATGGGGCATGCTTGGATCCCATCAAAATGTCAGCTCAATACTCTATCAGAAAAGCAAATTTAAAAAGTAAGTCATCAAGAAACAGACAGAAAATAAAACTACGTAATTGTACAAATCCATGTCTGACCCATATCCTAACGCTGCGTGGCGTTCTGCTGCCTGTATCCACTGTGTTAGACCTGGAGAAGGCTTGGAGAAGGGTGACACCGGTTGTCAGCGGTGAGGAGTGGCTGTTTTGAGAGAGGTGACTGCGTATGTCAGTGCTCTGCAGATTTGGTGGAGACACAGCAGAGCTCTGCAAAACCGTGAGTGGCCCAGGACGGGCAGAAGAGGATTGTTTGTTCAGTCCCTGTAGTGAAAAACCCCAGAGGTATGGGCAGGGGTAGCAGGTGTTGAAGGCAAACGGAGGTGTTAATACGTCTGTGAATCTGATGGCCAAAGACCATCGTACAGGCAGAAAGAGTATGTGGGTTCCACGGAGTCTGCACAATGTTTGTAAGAGTTGTCTCCTGAGTGTTACCGGATGGACAAACAATGTTAGCTTCTTGACTTTCCTTGAGCAGAAAACGCTCAGAGGCTGTGAGGTACCTGGGGAGCAGCACAGACGTGCACAGCTCTTGCTGTTCTCTAGGGGTCACCTTACCCCTGTCAGGGTGCTCGGCGAGATGGGGTTCTCTCGCCTTCTTGGCTGGCTTAGTCAGAGCATTAATGTGCAAGCAAATACGCTACACAGAAGTGGTTGGGACTACTGATGTCTACCTTATGCACTTATCTTACAAGTTTAATTCATTTTTAATTGCTTGTAATACTGCTCACTGTGGAATGTCACATCTCTACTGACACTAGCTTTTTGTTTGCACAAATAGGATGTTTGCAAAGTGCAGGATTATGCACCAGTTATTTTTTCATAGAATTGCTTATCTTTTCAGAGAGATGTAGAAAGGGAAAAATGAAATGGCTCTGCAGACTAAATGAAATGAGCTATTATTTTTTCTGTAGACTGCTGCTAATTTTTTCCCACTTATTTTTTTTTTCAAAAATCACGATTCTGTTTCTTGCTATAACATTATTTCTTATACAATTAATTCTACTTACACAGCTTGCATGTAGAAGTATCAATGTGGAGGTGGTCAGGACACTTCCATCTGAGATCTGGCTGGGGGTTTTCTGTCCCCGCTGCTGCCTGCGTTACAGCCATGCCATGATGCTCAGCATCAGCCTTGCTGGAGCCAGGGGGAGTGCCCCAAGCCTGGGGTTTGGTTTCTGCTGGTCCAGCCAGCACAGACAGCAGCAGCAGGGTTGTCCTGGAGCTGGGGCTTTAGCCCATGCTCCTGATGAGGAGATGAGCTCTGCAGATGCCCCACACAAGTATCAGCCAGCATGGGGCACCGAGGTGGTGTCCGACCAACTTGCACAGGGACCCGCTGCCACCTAGCTCAGCTTTGCCACCTTTTGGGGTGTGGGTCCTTCCACGAGCACAGGCTGGCACTGATTGAATAGGATGCTTACTTTTGTAATGAATTTATCGTTAAAGGTGAATTATCCCAAATCTGCTACAACCTCTAATGCGTTTGATATTTTAGAGTCACTTAAAATAAACAAACACTGAAGCTAATGTTCCCAGCAATCTGGAGGGAATTAACATCACACTGCAAAGGGTGTTTAAATTACTTCTAAAATTCTAATTAGCCCGTGAACAGCAGTATATGTGGGACAAATTGCCTGGCTTCAAAACAAGACGATCAAAAAAGACAACAAAGGAAAGCAAAGGTTGGAGGATGGCAGACGTCAAATAAATGAAGCCGACCCCATCCGTTTATTTAAGTAATAGCCTATTTTGTGGCTTGTGTTACATTGTCCCATGTTCACAGTGCTCTGGGAGATCAGGAGGCAAAGGAGAAGCTTCAGTGGGTTAGAAAAAGAGCTCGACAACTAAAAATGATGGCAATAAAATCCCAGATGCTTAGTTGCAAAGAAATTAGCTGGAAACCAGTTTGGGGTGGTTGTTACTGGAATAATCAAAACAATTGTTCTGCCATAGACTCCACCTTTCCCACAATTACTTCACTTCCTCTATTCATATATAAACCAGCAGGAATTAGATCAGAGGCATTTGTAGCTCTAAATGGACTGTCCGCCCCCCAAAAAATTTGGAGTCCAGAGGTTTTTCACACTTTGTCTTTCTTTACTGTGGGTGTGCCAGCAAGCAGTAAAACACCACCCTGCAGTACAATGCCTCACCGTGCACTTGTGCCTGCTGCCAAGATCTGAGATATTCTTAGGAAAGTTTCCATGGATGGATTCTGTCTGTCACTGCTTACTACTGCTGCCCTTTTAGAGACCATCTGCTTCAGTCATGGAAAGTTGAACCATGCTCTTGTCAGGTTTGTGCCATATAACTCGAATAGGAATTTATGTATTTGTTTTTTGGTCTTTGCAATAGCGCGTGCTTTTCCCCAATATGTGATCAGTTTTGCTTGTTTTGGCTTAGTGCTGTTGGGTAACTGTAGCCTTCCAATGATGGATACTGGAAAAGCAACAGTTTGCCTTGGGTTTCCTGGGGTTTCTGTGGTTTTCTTTGCTAAACCAAATCCTTCTCCTGAATCAAGAGAACTGGAAGTATTACATTCTCAAATTTTTTTTTCCTTGTCTCAAGTTTTTAAAGTCTTTTTAAAAAGGAGATATTAAAGACAAAACAAAAACAAACAAAAGCTGTTAGTCACTTTTCATGCAGCTTGCTTCTGCTAGTTAATAGGCAGCCTTGATTTGTTACGTCTGACTCATGGCATCGCTGGCCTAAGTTCAGTTCAGAGATTTTGCCCCTTCAAGTGGAAGGAAAAAAATGATGGGCATGGCTGTGATTTCTGCCCCTTGCTATGAGGTGATCACTGTCCCAGGCAGAGTGCTTCCATGCACCTGCAGCTCTGCACAGAGCCGTAGTGCATGCCTAATGCTGATGTTTGCTCTTGTACCATACTGATTCGTCTGATCCTCAAATGTGTGAACACTTCATTCCACGCTGAAGCTGCTCCATGCAGCTATTTTTCCTTGCACATTGTTGAAACCCAAAGACGGAAAGAAGACACAAGTAGTAATGAAGATGTCTCTCTGGGACCCATGGAAACGTGTTTCCTGGATAATACCTTTGTGATAAAACACTGGGTTATGCTCCAAGTTACAGGAGGACTTTTTCCAAAGTTGTCTTCATTTCAGCCTATCACCTTCACAGATCCCAGACCTGGAAATGCTCGGGTCCTGAAGAACCAGCTGTTGAGATTTCTGGACGTGGACTTTTAGCTCCTTGCTGCTGGAAGTTTGCAGAGGACCAGAGGCCAGACTGGAAATTGTCTTTTCCGTCTCAGACCACAGCAGAGTGCCTGTGTCCATGGCTCTGCTGAACCTCTGCGTGTTCATTAAGTGTCCCTATAGTTCCTCTTCCCAAACCATATGTTGGTGTTTTTTGATTAAGGTGTTTTGAAACTCTTATTTTCTTTAAAAAAAAAGAAAAATGCTGGAAGTGTGAGCCATTAGCTTTTCCAGTGCATGTGGCAGCATTTCTCTTTGAAGAGATGAGATTAAAATGTTCAGTCCGAATGTTTCTAGGTGTCCTATAATAGTCATTAATGTAAATTAGTTATGTATTTCATTAACTAGGCCAAAACTTACACTCTGGCTGATTGCTGAAAAACAAAAAACCTGTCTGAATTAGATCAAAGAAATTAAAATAAGAACCACTCAATGGCAGCAGTTAATGAACTGTAACTAACTGAAAAAAAAAAAGTCTCCTTCCAGTAGCAAAACAGCAAGAGAATCATTCTGTTTTGTAAATGCTCCGAACACACCATTTGCATTACCCTCCACCATTAAATTGCCTAAACATCCCTAAGGGGCTTCCCTGCACAGTGTGCCAGGCTGCGTAGCCACAGTACGTTTCAGCAGTGTCCTTGACTCTGACTTTGATTTCCAGGTCCCTGAGACATTGCAAGGAGAGCCGCAAGGGGGAAGATCTCGTGTCTGGCTGTAAAAACACCTCTGCTCTGCCTCACTTGTGTGTCTCCCCAGTTTTATTGCTTTCTTGCTACCAGGCTCAGCCATTTCCTCAGTGACTGCATGTCACCAACAGACATCGATCTACAGGTTCTTCCCTCCAAGTCTCTGGTTTGATTCAGCTGTTGCAGAAGCAGCTCAAGCTGCAGCTGGGATGAACAATGCACTTCTTTGGCAAAACTGCTGGACTTAAAGCAGTTGTTGTCCTTCAAACTTCTTTCAGAGTGTACAGATCCTGCATCCAGTCTGCAGTAGTGCCTGTCTGGCTTACCCACAAATTTCATCTGTGAATAACTTCTCATGTTGGGTACCTTGTCCCTTAGAAACCAGGAATCTGAACCTGAGGACCTAATTTCAGTATGGGAGATAAAGTAGAGATAATGCATTATTATCACTCTGTCACAGATGGAGAAAGGAGTTGGGAAATGACTTATTCAAAATGATTTGTGGTATCTGAGGTCTAGCTACAATCTACAGCCAGCTGAACTGGGCCCCAGTACCTCAATCCGAAGTGGCTCTCAGCTTCCCCTGAGAAGGAATCAGGATTGAATCCAGGCTGTGCACTCAACCCATCGCTTGAGAGAGTGCCCAAAACTATGCTTACCTCATTGCAAACCATAAAGCATTTTTTTTCAACACTTAAAACAAAAGTGGTCTTAAATTTCCAATTTTTGTCATATGCCATTATTTCTAAAGGACAAAGTCTCTTCTAAAAATGTATCTGCCATTTTTTATTCTGAAAGTGTTAATTTTTTGGTAGTTGCAAGAATGTGTTAATTTCTAAAGGAATAGTCACTGCTGTCTGGGAAGTAATTTTTATGAATAGTTTTTATTTCCTGAAAGTACAAATATGAAACTTATGAAAATAATTTAAATCGCATAACTCAAAAACAGTGACTGATACAGATTTTTCAAGTGGGCAATATTATTGTTAATGAATAAGTTATTAATGCAAACCCAAACTGGGAAGGGTGTGTCCAAGAAAAGATTTTTAGGTACTGTTTTTCTGTCCTTTGTGATAAGATCTACAAAGATAATGCTGAAAACTCTTAGGGCATTCCTTTCCAGCCTTGCTACTTCTAATATTTGTGCAATACTTTTCCGCTTCACAGTAGGCCTTCTGTCAAAACCAGGGCACAGTGTTCCACTCTGAATTATATCCATGATGCTGATATGGGAAGGGATGTGAAGAGACTTAGCAGAGACTGTAATGAGTCTTTAGAGGAGCAGGAGCAGGTTGCCTGCTGTGTGCTCAGGCACTGGTTTCCCACAGGTCGAAACCTGGCACTCTAGAAGATGCTATTTGGCAGGTGGTATTGATTTCTGGGTAAGAAAAAAATCCAGAACAAAAACGTTTTTTCAGTTGTCTAGCTTAGGTTCACAAAGACCAGCATAGTTCATCTTAATTTCTTCAACAGAGACAGGTCTTACACCTTCTTGAACTGACACTACCAGCTTTACCATGCCTTTTGTTCCTCAAGTCCCTACATAGTGACTGGATATCTCTCTGAGTTGATTTACGTTAAAAGATAGGTATTAACATTCTTGTCACATCAAAATGACCAGGTTTTTTTTTCTCTGCTTGCAACAAATATGACCAGAGAAATTCAAAATGTGGCTGTAATGTAATAGCCAGACCTTCTCTGAACTGTGTCAGAATCCTGAATCACATCGAATCTTTTCCTTTCTCTCCCCCAAAGCATTGATTTCAGCCTATTTCCTGACTTAGATTTTCATCGGCTTCTTGTACTATCTTTCCCCCTTACAACACAACATCAATGGTAAAACAATTGGAATTGGATTTCTCATACAAGAATGAGCTCCCACAATCTTAGAGAGTTCAGAGCTGTGTGGAGATTGAGTCAGAAAGCCTTTGAATTTGGATTTCCCAAGGGGCTGTTGGGTTTTATTTACATTTCCTATTTCCTGGCAGAGATGTCAGGTGGTGTTTTCTGAATTTCTCTTCAGGAACGGAACAGGAATGTAAGACACGAACAAAAAGTACTGTAAATTGTCAGCAGCTGCTAGGAGGCACCCTTGCTCTGATCCGCTGTACCTGTACTCCAAGCTCCTCTGCTGCATCCTAGACCTGAAAACAGATGGCTACACATGCCAGTGGGCTGTCTTTTAAATTGGATATTTGCTCCTCTTGTGCCGTTCTTCGAGCTCTTTCCAAACTCTCCCTCCTTTGTCTGCAAGAGTACGTGCAAGGCCTGGGAGATGGAAGGCTCTTCAGCGTGACAGGGTATCCTGTAATGCAACATAAAAACACAGTGAAAACTGTTAAAAGTGCAGTCCAGGGAAGACCGGTAAATGCTGTCCTTCCCAAAACCTGGCTTGCTCACACTGATCTGTACTAGACTTGTGTGCCATCTTGCAGTAGAAAGTTTGGAGATGCACTTTCATCTTGTTTATCCTTTTAATGTTTACATCCAGCAGCATTTATCTGTCAATCTTTTTCTCCTCCCTGTAGAAGAGCAGAGAAGAGGGGGAAGAACCCAAAGCCTAGCAGTTTGACCTTGCATCATTACAGCAATCTCAGTGGAAGCCATTTGATTAAAAAAAAAATAATTAACAGCGTCATGTTTTTATTTCCAACACAGGCACCGGAAAAACATTGTTAAATAATGGGCCCGTGTTTCATGTGGTTTCTTTCACAGCCTTTAATCAATAAAATGTTCTTAGATCAATACAGATGTTATTGCGCTGCTTGGAACCATTTAGAAGTATACGATGGAGGTAGTTACAGCATAGTCGGTGCATAGTAAGGATAGCTCTTGGGCACAACACAGTTACAGCTCCGCACATACACAGCAGGTATGAATATAAAATTGGATACACCAGCATAAAAATCACAACATCCTCTCTACAAAGCAACCCCAGATAAGCTGCACTGGGGGAATGAGGGCTGAGTGCACTTAACACTGTGTTTTGCTCCCTATCAGCAATGTCAGCAGAAGTGTTTTGCAGATTTATGTTGATTATTGTATCAGTAAACTGACATAGTCCCTTGCTGAAAGGATGTTTGCAAAATGTCTGGTGCCTCAGTAATAGCAAATACAGAGGATAATTCTAATTCTGCCAGCTCATTTCAAGTAGATGAGTTTCATGCTGCATGTCATGGGTGGAAAGTTTGGACGTTGCTGATGATCTAGTGTGAGAGTTTATTGTCACAGTAATGTTGGTGCAAATAACAAAAATGCTGCCGAGTGGTGTCTGGAAAATATCAGAACCCTGTTCATAATAATACTTTAACACTGAGAGGCACTGTTTGTGCCTCCAAAGCATTACACAACCTCTGAATCATTAAGCGTGTGGATTGGCAATACTCTGTGAACCGAGCCACTGAGAATTCAACCCCCAAGGTCATGGACAGGTTTAGAGCTTCTTTCCTCCTGTATCAGGTGCAGGGTTTGACAGTCTGTTGGCAGAAAACTGGGCTTTTTGAAGAGACCTGTATTGTGTTGAGCAAATCTGTATCTGTGTTTGATCTGCGCAACGTAAGCCATGCCATAAAATCTTTTCATGCATCAACAGCGAGAAAGGGGACTAGCCTGTTGCAGCATCCTAAAAATTCTCAAATGTGGCTGCAGCACAGGGGTGTGATGAGCAAACCCGGCAGGAGGGATGAGGAGCATCATCCCACAGGGACAAGGGCCGGGCTGGGGGCTGCAGCCCCAAAAGTTGTCTGGGGCTGGGACAGGCCAGCGCTGGCCATGCCTGGAAAGCTCATGGGTTGTTGTGAGAACAGCGATCAGGAATGCCAGAGTGTCCTGGTTTCGGCTGGGATAGTTAATCTTCCTAGCAGCTGGCATGGTGCTGTGTTTTGGATTTAGGCTGAGAACAATGCAGATAACACCCTGAGGTTTCAGTTGTTGCAGAGCAGTGCTTACATGAAGCCAAGGACTTTCCAGCTTCTCACACCCCCTGCCAGTGAGGAGGCCGGGGGTGCACAAGGAGCTGGGAGGGGACAGAGCCAGGACAGATGGCTCAGGCTGCTCAAAGGGATGTCCCACAGCACACAGCATCGTGCTGAACAGTTAATGGGGGGGAATTGGCTGGTGGGGGCTGTTTAGGGTCTGGCTGGGCATTGGTCAGTAGGTGGTAAGCAATTGTGTTGTGCATCACTTGTTCTGTATGTTCTTCTATCATTATTATTATTATTCTCTTCTGTTTCTGTCCTACTGAACCGTCCTTATCTCAACCCCACGAGTTTTACCTTTTTCCAGTTCTCTCCCCCACCCCACTGCGGGGATTGCACGAATGGCTGCGTGGTGCTGAGCTGCCTGCCAGGTTAAACCACGACACAGAGCAGTGTAGGAACAGTGACTGGAGACCAAGTACTTAGCTATGCTATCAATTTTAGTTTTCATATTAATTGCCATTAGTTAACCTGATGTAACGAGCCTGAAGTGGCAGCTAAAAATGACGGTAAGGGTGAGTATGGCTTCTGATTGCAACGAGTAAAAGCAGCCAGCTTGTTAGTGGAGGTCTCCAAGGGATACCTGCAAACCCACAGGGAAAGCCTCAGTTCAGCACTGGTTTCAGTCTCATCCTGTTGTGTTTTGAAACCACTGAATCCCCCACACAAGTAATTGTTCATTTTGGTGCAAACTCTGTGCAGCCAGACTCAAATCTCCTGTTTTCAAACCCAATTAGGAGATGGTAATTACCTGTGGGACGTGGGGATTTTGTTTGTCTGCAGGGGCAATGCAGCTATTCTGCTTGTATCTCCCCTTTCAGTTATCAATAAAACAGTAGAGCAAAACAGTAGTTTCCTCTCCGAATTCTCAGGCAGTGTTATGCCAAATGATGGCAATATTATGAGATTGCATGTGTTTGGGAATAATCATGCAAGCTATTAGTAATCATGTCTCACTGTTCTTCAGCAATGCTCACCCCCTGCTTTTGTGTGTTTGACACACAAGTAGCTGTTTGATTATTCTCATCGCTGCCTTATGGACAGGGAAGCTGAGGTCATCCAGTAAGTCAGTGACAAGTCAAAGGATGAATGCAAATCTCATGAGTCTCAGCGCTGTGATGCACTTCTCCTAGGAACTCAGCCTGTCTGAAAAACATGTCTGTAACATATTCTCTATCCTGGTATAAAACAACCACTCCAGCTCAAGGACAAGCTGAGCAGAGGAAGCATATTGCTAAGCAGCTGTTCAGTAAGGGAGACCTGCAGAACGTGGAGAACACCGATTTCTTTCAAAAGAGAGAGAAGAGTGGATTGGGAGCCTTTTGTGATATAGACAGCACTCAGTTGCCAGCCACTCTAGGAGGTGAGAAGACATATTCCGAACTCTTAATATAATTTCCAGTAGGGCAGAAATGGCAGTTGGCAGTTGGCAGCTCCTCATCTATCTCTGGATGAGGATTTCGTCTTCCCCATTGTAATGGTCCTAGCCCTGGTGAAGCTGAGAGTGTCAAGGAAGAGAACTGCTTCAAATATGCAGGTGTCCTTAGAAATAAGCAAACAAACAAAAAACCCACAAAGCCAGCCATCTGGCTACCAATCCATCTTAAAATAATTTGTCTCACATATGCTGATAACCACTGAGATTGTCAGAAACTCTGGTGGTCTTTGTCCTACAAAGCAAATTAAGCATGATAAGCTGGAGTTTCTGCAAATTGTTAAGGAGTTCAGAAAATTCGTCACTGATAAACACCATTTGGATTCATTAATTTTGTTCTCTTCCTTCTTCTGGACTTGCAGTGAGCTTGGACCTGCAACGAGCCTGGCACAAAGGTAATCATTACTTGGAGCAGAATGAATGTGAAGCAAGCAAGAAAGTCATACCACCAGCTTCCAAAACAGGCCTAAATGCTTGAATGCCACTTCACTCTTGTTGCAACTGAAGTGAAAGAACATAAGGAAAAACAAACAGCAAAATCTAGATTGCCGGAGGAGTTTGTTCAGCTGTGAGATTTCCTGTTGCTGGAAATCACAACAGCTGTTCTTGCCTAGCTCCTGCTATTCGTCCTGGTAAGAGTCTGCTCCTGACCACGGGAACGGAACAGAATAGTTCAATATTCAGCATGGTAGTGGAGCTGAGATTCATGATGTAGGGCTGTCCTTGCACCTGTTTTCTCAGAACTTGCCTATTTTTACAAAGCAATATGCAAACAGCATGCATGCTTTTGGTACGCTACTGCTCAGAACTGGTATGAATGGAAATTGGAATTGCAGGAGTGCCATGGTGGAGAGAACTGGGTTTGCTGTGACTCCTCTCCTTCCCTTCACAGCTGAGACTGAGAGAAGTGTGTAGTTCAGACGATGTACAGAGCGACAGAGTCATTCTTCGCCATGCACCTTCTCCCTCACGTCAAGTCTAGGAGGAAGGGTGGTGAAATGGCTACTCCACAGTTCAGGATAATAGTGCTCTGCTGGTGCAGGTGAGAGCTTCTTAACCCACCTCTTCTTTAAACTAAGAAATCGTAGTCATCATAGTACAGAAAGAGTGAGCCTGTTTTGGTAAGTGGGATAAAGAACAGCAAGGAGTTCTAATCCCAGGCCTGATCTCATAATAGAGCAGCCGAGAAATGTACCCAGAGAACAGTCACAGGGTTTGCTCTGAGGAGCCCCGAGCTGGGGCAGGCAGCCCTCCTGGTATGGAGTGTGACCAGCCCTCCCGGGGGGTCTGGAGGGGTCAAGTGTTCAGGGGAGTGGGGGTGTCCCTGCCACGTTTGGGGCTAAACGATTGATGTAAATTGATTACGGTAATGAAACAGAGCTCATTTACACCTGCAGAGGACTTGGTCTCTTGCTCCCTTGAGACAGGACTCTCATTCTGCGGGGGTGTCTGTGGAAGAAGATTTTGTTCAACAGCCAGATTTAGGGGGGAATCCAGGTGCCCGAACATAAAGAAGGTTTTTGTGGTTACACCTAGAAAATGCTGACGGGGACATCAGCAAAAGTCCAAGGAGCACAAATGGTGAGAAGAGAAAGAAAAACAAATCCACATTAAATAAATAAGACAGTTTTAAAAAGAATGTTTAGAAGAAGCTGCACATCCACTTCTTGAAGTTCTCAAGTCAACACTGGATGCTTTTGCCTTAGTCAAATGCAAGGTACTGAGCTAAGCCTTGGAGTAAGTGAATTTAGTATTATGTTCTGTGCCACAGAAACTTAGGCTGGAAAATCTCTTTCGGACTGAAATCTACGGGACAAGAATTAAGTAGTAACATTATTGATCTAATAACTGTAAGCAAAGAATAATATTAACATGTTCCTGAACAACTGCCAACTGAAAGAAAGATAAATTCAGCATGTCTTACTTGCTACTTGGACATTGCCCCTTTTTGTTTTTTGTTATTTCTAATATTTTGCCTTCTGCTTATCATTACTGAAGGATCCAACAGTGCCATTATGAATTTGTGGCTTCCCAAAAACTGTTGGGCGA
Organism: Cygnus olor; assembly: GCF_009769625.2. Taxonomy (NCBI): domain Eukaryota; kingdom Metazoa; phylum Chordata; class Aves; order Anseriformes; family Anatidae; genus Cygnus; species Cygnus olor. The sequence goes on along the minus strand of NC_049188.1, from coordinate 2,752,188 downwards.
GTTTGATCCCAAGCTCAGTGAAGTCGATGGAAAGAGTCTGCCTTTTTAAGAATGTCCTGTCCAATTTTCATTTTTAATTATCATTAAAAAAGCAACAGAAAAAATAGTAGAGCCAGAAATTATTTGTCAGTCCTCTGTGTCAGGGTTGAACCGTTAGATATGTTAGTGTGGGACATCATGTTCCTTGAATGATCTCAGTGAATGCAGTGAATGACAAAGGCAGGCATCGGTGCGTTTTTGGGATGTCCCGTAAGCTGACTTGCAGCTGGCTGCTGGCTGGAGACACCTCAGAAGGCGCCCAGTCTCGAACAGATACCACGTCTGGTTCGTGTGTTCAGATGCAGATAAAAAAGGGCTTTGCTTTCACCACTGAATGCCTGCTGAACTGTTTGGTACTCATAGTCTGCTGCTTCTCCTCTCTGGCTTTTCCCCCTTGCGGGATATTTTGTGAAGGTTGGTTTGACTGGCAGGTGAGAAATGCCACGGTAGAGTGAGGAGCAAGTCAGCCCAACGTGGATGTATTCAGCAGCACCTTACTTTATTGAAAAAGCGGAGTCCTGAAAGTCTATGGCATGCTACCAGAATGGGATTTTTGGTGTATTGACATTTAGAGCTGTGCCTCTGGGGTTCTAGCTACTCCTTCATCCCAGAGGTACACCTTTTGAACAGTGGGATTCATCCCATGTAACTTCAGATACATAAACCAAAAATGTCTACGTGACAAGGAGAAATATTCCATCAACTGTGTAGGGAGAGGAAGGTGGCCAGCTGTGTACAGTGCAGGTTTCAATACTCCTTCTGATCGTCCTCTCCCTTCATGTAGCCAGCGTTAAGTTAGGAAGTGATGGGAGCCCAGCACTTTGCACTACAATCTTCGTGTCATTTTCACAAGTACTCTCAGGCCACTGACGGAAATGCTGCCCATGAGTTCTTTGCAAACCATCAACTTGCAGCTGAACTTCAGCAGGACAATTCTGGCCAGGAGGTTCTCTTCTAAACACCTGCAGACACTTCAATGCTGTTTACCTCTGGTAAGATTGGGGTGATCTTAAAGCACACCAAAGGATTTCCTAGGTGCCGGTTGGGAGTGTTAAAGTTGTGTGTTGAAGCTGGGCAGATCTGAGCAGGGATCAGAGGTGGTAGCGTTTGCTGCAGCTTGATGGTCAGGGATTTACTCTAACCTCTGTGATAAGATATTTGAGAATTGGGCACCTTGTATTTCTCAGTTTTTTAACTTGTAAAGTTGGAAGCAGCCTTTTCCTTTCAGTTAAGTGCTTTGACTTTTACAAGTGAGAAATGTTAAACAAATAGATTGAAACCACTGCAGACATGGGAATATATCCTTTAACTTCAGGGAGATTTGGCTTACGGCCCGTATCATATTGTATTGTGCCGGCTCAATTAGGAAAAGAATAATGAATTAAAAGGTCATAGCTCTTTAAATTAAAATGTGGGTAAAAGGGCAAAATTTGTGTGAGGGGCTTCCTCCTCCACTGCCCTGGGCATTTACCATTAACTATCAATGGGAACGCTCCATCCAACAAGTTCACTAATCTCCTTTTAATCTCATTGAGTCCTGAACGTTTTCTGGAAAACATTTTTCAGAACTAATCTGCCTGGGCAGGGCGGGGAAAATGTTAAAACACACAAAAATCTGCGCAACAGGAAATAATGTTAGAAAGCTGTGAAAATCATTTATCCTTTTGAAGCTTAATGGTTTTTAATTTTCTCATGCCCTGATCTCCCTGGCAACAATTTAAAAGTGCATAAGCATTCATGAATCAAAGCCGTTCACGTCTGCATTTTTAATTATGTGTCATTGGATTGAAACTTTCCCTTTGATCTTTGCATTTAAAGGGATTTACAATTTAATGATTACAGTCCCCCTCCCCCCCCCAAGTCTGTGCTCGTTATTGAGCAATGTCACCACGGGGTCCCTGTTGGACGGGGGGATGACAGTTTGGTTTGGGATGCCAAAAGCATGTCTGAAACCTTGCTTATGCTCTGGCTCCCGGCAAAGAGCTGCGTGCGGTGGGGCTTCCCGGCGGTGGTGACTCTAGGCCTTTTGCTCTAGGCAAGATGTTTAAAAACAAAGCAGGATAAAAGAGAGCAAAAATAACCTGGTTGCCCACTAAGCAGTCCGGTGCTCGAGGCAACTGCCTCTCTCGCCCGGTGTAATGACTTGCGAACCACGCGGGCACTGCGACAAACGGTGCTTGCCGTGCGGGTACAGCTTTGGTGGTGGTAAGGTGAAGGGAGCACTTCTCCTTGCGAGGAGAAACGAAGTGAATGGGAGCACCTCAATGCTGATGTGGGCTGGGGAGAGCACAGCTGTGTTGCTTTGCCCCTTGGAGCTCCGTGGAGGCGGCTTGCAGCAGGGCAGCCAGCAAGCCCAGTGGTCAGAGCGCAGGGTGCCCTGGGACGACTCGGGCTGAGCACTGGGGGACGCTTGGTGGGTCTGGAGGAAGTCTGGGGCTGGGGGCTTTGCTGCGGGACTTGGGGCTCCTGAGAATCATAGAATCATAGGATATCCTGAGTTGGAAGGGACGCATAAGGATCATCGAGTCCAACTCCTGAAACAAGGACTGAAATCCGTGAACAGCTCCTAGATGCTATGTCTGTGAATTAAACGCGTGGCTAAAAGGAGCGGATGGCACTAGTGAAGTTGCTCACCTTTGTTTTCTCGTGAGGCACAGAAATGCCCCCTGCATCCCGTGCATGTGTGGCACATTACCCGCTCACCACAAAAGCAGCGTTAGAAGATGTCAACAGTTTCCCATGAGGTTTGCGTGTGCGTGTGACTTGGTGCGATGCGCTGCACATACCAGGTACTCTCTAATGAATTGTTCTTTCAAAGCTTTCTGCTAGATATTTAATTTTCTTGCTGAATAACAGTTTAAAGGTCATGTGGATCAGTGACACGTGCAAAATGAATGCGTGTTACTTTTGATGTGCCTGTGCAAAATTAAGGCCTTGCACAGACTCCTTTATATGCACAATGTTATTGTATTTTCTTGTAAAAAAAAATCAATAAAAAAGTATTAAACTAAAAATCCTGAGCAGAATATTTTATGTCTTATTAAGCTACTTACAAGTTGAGCTAGGATAGCAAGGGTCCTATTAATCAATGCTTTAAGTTGACTCCATGGTGAGTTGATGAGTTGAAAAATTTGTTAAGATCCCTTTTTTGCCTCTCTTTAGAGGGTCTTAATGTGGTAGATTTTGTGAAGTGAGCATACGTTTGTGCCATTAGCAATGAGTTAACATTGCATGATTTCACATTAGAAACATCATTTATTGAGCTTATACTTAAAAAAAAAAAAAAAGCTGCTGTTTTCACTGAAATGTGTTCTGATGATCCAATTTTACAATCATTTTCTCCGATGAAAAAATTCATGGTTACACTATTGACAGCTGCTGCTAAATCGCTCCAGATGGGATTACACTGGAGGTAGACCACTCATCCACAGAAAGGCTAGGCGAAAACATCCAAACAGTTTTAGCCATGATACTCAGGAAATAGTTGTGCTTTTTAGAACACAAGCACCATTTATATTTTACACAAACGGTGTAGATCAAGGGTAAATATGAATAGGGCTTTGGGAACCAGTAGTGATATAAGGAGGTAAGATAGGAGGAGGCAGAGAACTTGTAGAAAAGGAGAATGCTCAGGGGTAGAGTCCTGCCTGTGGTGTTTTGTTCTGTGTCGTTTTGGGTTTTGTCTGGAGATGTGTAGAAGGTATGGGAGAGTAGTAGGAGCAGCAGTTGGTTTTCGAAGCAGCAGCAATCTATAGAATGTTTCTGCTCATAAGATAATTAGTGCCATGGTGTAATTAGAGGGGAAAGAACGAAAGGAAGATAGGTTTTGCTGAGAGCTTCAGTTTAATTTACAAAGAAGTCTAGATAACCAGCTAAATATAATATACTCCTCTTAAAACATTACAAGTTGGTATTAGACTTTAGAGAACACACAACACTGGTTTGTAGGGGTAGGAACAACGGCTTGGAGAAATACGCCCATACCTTTTTAAGTCTTCTTTAGAGTGAACTTCCTTTCTTTGAAACACGTGCTGTTTAAATATTTGGAGGTTCTCCTAGTGAACTTCAGCTTACTTCTGGGTCGTGGGCAGGCTGCTGAAAGCTTTGGCCAGGTGGTGCCTGGGGAAGGTTTGCCCCTTGCAGTCCCATCCCCGCTCTGAACCCAGCCACCAGTGCCGCGGCTGGCATGGGGCTGCGATTCTGCAGCACGGTGGCAGCTTGGAAGTCTCAGACCTAAGCTTAGCATCTTCTAGCTTCAGGTCTTAATGTCACACGGGAAGGGTAAAGAGAACTGGGGTGGTGTGAGGCCAGTATCTGCAGGGATCCAGAAAAGGTGGATCTTGTTTTGAGGCTGGGAAAAGTGCATTGGACATGGCTGATTTGCTCATTTGTTGCACTCATCTGCAGTCCTTCATTCCAGCTGCCTTCTGTGGCCCATAGGAAGTGCATTGGTTGGCAAATCTCACTCAATTTCATACTAAAAGCAAGACTGTCTATGTTAGTGGTGTCAATAGATGGATTAAGAAAGCAATGGACTTGGTGCCCTGATTTTCCTCTTGCCTGCAGAAGTAGTTCTTGGTGCAGCTGATACAACGTGCCATCACTACTGTTCTGCATGTTGTGGAGTACTTGCTGGGCTGGCAAGCCAGCAGCCTTCCCCAGGCAATAGCCCCTTTCTCAGCCCTGAATTCACATGCAAGCATTAACAAGCCAACAACAATTATACCAGGCAAAAGCGTGGTTGAGAAAAACATCAGGCACTCTGGCATCCTCAAAACCAGCATGACTGCGCTTGAAAACCCGACTGTACTGAAGCTTCCACAAGCTGTTGCCAGATTGTTAGTAAATAAGTTTCTAACGTTGTCTGCTCCAAGTTGCTTTGACCTTTGCTATCGTAGAATGAAATCTCCTTTTCCAGGCTGAGGATGTGAAGTATATCACGAGAAAACTCAAAAGTGACGGACTTGGAACATCCAACAACATACCTTGAGCTTGGAGCATCCCATGAGCGTGGCTGTGCTGAACCCCTGCCTGCTAGGATTCTTCCAAAAGTCCCTCCCAGGGACTCCAGGTAAGTTGTGATCAAATGGTGGTTATTAGCAGCTCTGTAATACTTTTGTTTCCTAAGTGCCCCTTCTGAGCTTCCCTGTTTAATGCCTTCTCTTTGTCTGTTACTATATTTTTCCCGTAATGTTTTGAACCATAAGGGTCATTCAGTATCTTATTTTTCACACGGCTCCTATTAGAAAGTTCTCTGTTCTTGATAGGAATATGAAGAATGATTAAAACTGGCTAAAAACAAGTCAGTTCCAATAAAAAATAACAATGAAGCAAGCAATGCACATATTAAAATCAGTCATATAAATTATTCAGCAAATGATCTTAAATAATAAACACATTTGGGGAAAATATGAAATTGATGTAGTCTTTCCAAAAAGGAAAAACACGACACTAATTGAAAAAAATTGCTCAGCTCAGGGTTGCATTTGTTTCTCTTAACGGTTGTTGTGGCTGGAATGGCAGCACATCAGAGCATAAGCCATAAACCATCAGTGAGGCTCCCAGGGTCCTCTGCTACACAAACAAAATGACAGAGCCCACTGGTGCCCCGCTGCCAGTAGAGGACTGCCAACAGAAAGTAGGATTCGGATGCAGTGGGGGATCTGCTATACACCACCACAGACATGGCACGTGGTGGGAGAGTGAGTGTAGCTTTCAGCTGGGGGGAAGGAAGAGCAACCTCCCCCTCTCCCTGAGTGCTGTATGTCTGTTTGTGATCATGTTTTCTTCTTTGCCTGGGTTTGAGGGATTAAGAACAATTATTCAGACTCTTGAGTGCCAGCAAGCTAGTTGGGAGGAATAGCTTGGGTTGCCTGACGTACGGAAACCCCAGGCATGTCCCCTGCACAAATAAACCCTAAAAAATGTGCAGTGAATTCAGTGCTACACAATGCCACTCAGCATGTACCGGTTTGTGAAGTCCTGATCACAAATTCCCCTTCTTTTTCCTTGTAGCCCTGTGGCAAGAAGAAAGGCAGTGGGCTCAGCTGCTGGTGGCATTTGGCCTTGGTCCTACAGTGGGTATGGCAGGGGGGCATTACACTGTGCTCACAGCAGCGTGTGTGCAGCCTTCTTACCCTCCGAATTTCTGAACAACTCAGTAGAGACCTGAGACCTCCGTGGAGAGTGTTCAGGTCTCGTCTTACCTAAGGTTTCCAGCAGTAGAAGTCAAACATCTCACTCCAGCCTTGGGTGATGACTTAGATTGATGAAAGAAAATTAAAACTTTCAACTCCCTGCCCTAGAGGGAGAATATAATGATCCAGACCAATCCCACTTACCACTTCAAAATTATTGTTATCTTTTTAGAGAAAGTCAATGATTTATGAGATGTTTAGTGGGCAAAAACCTCTGCAAACACTGGGCTGGCTAGGTTATAAATGATCTGTACACAACCTGGGATTTTTCTGGCAATTCATATGCTGTCTATCCGTGACTAGTGCTTCTTTCTCCAAGTTGCAGGGCGTACAGAAATAAAAATGATTTGTTGTGCTTGGGTATAGCTTAGGCAGTGGTAATTACTGCATGGTAAGGTACTCCACTTAATCAATGGGCTGATGCACAATTCATTTGAGATTTTCTCATTTGCTCCAATATAAAGGAGAGAAAACAGAAACAGAGGTAACAAAACTGGCCACGAGGAAAAACATTCAAATTCATTACTGCAAACTCTCTGCACTACAAGCTGACAAATGCAGAAATACAGAAAATACAGAGGGGGAAAAAAAAAGTAAGAAGACAAAGAATAAATAAATGTGACAGTCCCTGGCCTGGAAATCCTTTAGTACAGACAGAAAAACAAGGATCATGAGGAAGACAGAGAGGGACGAGGAGTTCAAAGAAACAATGCGACATTAAAATCAGTGTAGTAGGCTTACTGACTTACGAGCCTTATTGAGAGACAAACCGATTCACTGTAGAACAAGCAAGAAGACAACACAATTTGCAAAGCTAAAGCACTTTCCGGGGAAAGTAGAAGGTGGGATAGTGCTTAACTGTAAGTGTGACTTGGTGGGTTTTCCTTTGTGCTTTGAGAGGCTGTATGGGTAGTCAGGATTGTGCCATGGCCTCAAGTTTTTTAGCTGCATCATGTGAACAAGGCTTTCCCGTAGGGATGGTGAGCCGATTTTGACAGAGGCAGAGGGAGGCACTTGGAGAAGCGAGGCAATTTGGCCAGACTGCGTTCACCATTGCTACTCCACTTGTCTGGGTTTGGCAGCGTTTGCCCTTTGCTCATTCTTCCAGACTGCGTGTTCCCAACTGCTGCTGTCAGCATCCGTCAGTTCATGACCTTGGCTCCAAGCCAGAGGTGCTCAGTCTGTGCCTGTTGAGTTACCAGGTTCTTGGTATCGTTCCTGACCTATGTAACTGTTCTCTCGTAAGGTTATAAGCAGCCTTGTTTGTAGGAACAGGTGGAGGTAGATTTTGTATTCCACATATGTGGGAATGAACACAAGTCATGAAGCATATGTGTTGCTTTTGGAAATACAGGGAAGGGAGGCACAGAAGGCTGCTGTATTTTTGGCTCTTCAGAAAATCAGACTGCTGGTTAGCAAATCTGGATCTTCAAAACAAGAAGTCCTTGTGGGAACCGTGGCTGTGCAGGAGTTTGATCAGCCCCCAGTACAACAACTCAAAGCTTTTTTGTGACATGAGTGAAAGCAGTGAGCCCTGCTCATCTTCAAGTGGGTCAATACAGTACGTTTTTGCAAAATGCTATATGCTTTGTAAATGGAGGACTCGTTAGTTTAGTCACGTAGGAGCTGTATAAAATAGAGGTGTGTTATTACATATCCTAACCTTGTAATGCTGATGGACAAGATTCTGCAAATGCTAAATTAATTTGTTTTCTTTTGCGGTTATCCAAGTGAAATTTAACACAATTGTAGCTGGCAGTTGTAAAGACTCAGGCTATATCCCAATAGTCATGTAGGAGTACTGTCAAAAGCTATAAAATAGACTATGTTGGTAGGAAGCAATGCACTTTATTAGGTTGATACTGCTGGAAAAAAAAAAACAGGCTCCAAGATGGGCATTTTTAGCAACAGTTTGGTTTGTGTGTCATACCGACAGAGCTTGAGTGCCAAGTGAGTTTATGCAGAAGGCGGGGAAGCAGAGTCCCCTCCTTTTCTCTCTCACTGTGGAATATCTCTCTGTGTGGAAGTAGCCAAAATGAAATGCTGTCAGGCCAGGACTTTGCTTTTTGGGGATCATCAGATGAAGTGTATTGCAGTGCAGGCTGTGCCCTATCTGGCAACTTGTGTGTGCTCAGTGTGCAGCTGTGTTGCATAGAAAATAACCCGCTCTGCATCATTGTTGTAGGAAAGGTCAAACTCGAGCTGACAGGACTTTTCTGGGAGTTTGCCTCTCTGTGCAAAACCCATGATGGCATTATGGCTCATCACAGGGGTACTCAAGCTACAGAAATGTGATTGTCTCCATGTCTGGGCATATAACTCCACACACAGATGCGTGCTCAGTGCACCAACTGTGAAAATGAGAGATCCCTCTGAGGCTTTCAGGGACACGGGTGCAACTTCCCAGCAATGTGCCGTGAACCAGGGAAGTTCAGCTCGCAGCACACGCAGGGGAAATTGTGTGGAAATTTAGAAATTCTGCCCTTTGTTTTTCCTTTGAAAATGTCTCCCTTTGGGACCTCACCACATGTTGCAGGTATCTAACCATAGGTACTCAGAGTTATTAACCTGCATGCCATAGCACTAAACAACAGCTGTATAGCACAGCACAACATAAATACAACTGGGCTTGTAAAAACATTTGGGTTTTAGGTCATAAGACTGTATGCTTTCTTTTACCTGACTGCCCCGTTTTTGAGGTGTGTTCGCAAGGAGACAAGACTAGCACCTCATCAGTGACTCACTCCTTAACGAAATGGAAACTGGCATCAAGAAAGGAGAAAAAAATACTAGGGGAAAAAAAAGGCAAGATGAATGCCTTTCTTTCTGAAAAGCATGCAGTGAAACAATGGGACTAAATGAGATACATTCCTGACAAAGATCTTTTCTGTTCTTTAAAGGCTTTTATTGTACCTAGAGTTATGTTTTATCTTAAAAAAGTGGTGTTCTTTATTTTATGTGAGCTTTCTCCACCTCACCCTCTTTTCTACTTGCTGAGATTTAAGTAAGTAAGCTCTTGTAGTGCTGTATCTCTGATCGGGCTTAAAGATTTGGAAAGCCCCGAGTTTGCCAGGATAAAAAAGGCCTTAGTATCTAGACACTGATAGATCTGATTCATCACCTCGGGAGGACATTACCACACAGCCTGTGCCACAGATTGTCTTGATAACAAGCTCTGGATTTTTCTTGGCATGCACCTTCATTTAAAGGTCAAAGCTCTTCCGAAGAAAGAGGAATTGCTGGGTGAGAAAAAAAAAAAAGTGCTCACATTATCTTGACAAAGCCACGCTTGACTGAGGCCAGGGGATTTCAAGGGAGATCGGTGGGCCTGATTCTAGCTGAATGAGAGGTGCTTTTGAGCTGCCCTGAGCACAGCAGGGGAAGCAGAGCAGGAGCACCGCACAGCAGGGCAGTCTGTGTCCTGGGCTGGGCTGGGCGTCCAGCTGGAGCAGGAGGACTCCTCTCCTGTTCCTTCCCCACCTGGGAACAAATGGCAGAACAGGGACATGTCTTGCTGTCCCTGCAAGACCCTGGCCTTATGCACAACGAGAGGAAGACACCCCAATTCAGGGGATCCCCAGACGAGCTCTGGTTTTATTTAGTGAAAATGAATGTCTCCAGCTTTTGACCAAAGGATTCTACTCTCTTATTTCTGGTTTTCATTTTCGTTTTTTTTCCTACATAGCTAGGCAATAACCCACTGCATAAGATGTGCTAGACTTCATCTGCTCTTAATCAGGATACCTCCCTGGGTAGCAATTAAGCAGTGATGGCTGCCACTTAATGGGGATGGTAATTTTCACTTAATTGGGGTGTTTTCTAGTTCCTTAAAGTTGTGTGGGTCTCTGTGCATTGTCTGTCTCGGGCTTTAAATGGCTCTTTAGCACTGAGACACAAGCAGTGCTTCCCCATCACCTTGTCCTGCCTGCTCACTTGACCTTGCTGTAATAAGCGAGGTCAATCAATATTGACTGTTCTGCATATTCCAGTGGTTGGCCCATAATGTAGCCATGCCATGCTCTCATTAGGAGTTTCTCGGCCCCAGCACACAGCCGCCCACATTTTGGCATTAAATTCACTAAGAACAGCAAATCAAAGACTCTTACAAATTCATGCCGCTGATGGCTCTGTGCAACAGAATCGAATTTTAGCATTTAGCAGCACCAGTAAAGGCCAGCAAGAGGACCCCAGCCCCGGGAGAATGGGATTTAGAGTAGATCTTATTCTTTTCTCCAGGCTGCCCTGTAATCTGCTCTTTGACACCAGCCTAATCTTTTTATCACTCTGCACTGAAATTTCATGATCTGGAAAATGATTCCACTGTGAAGCGAGCTGTGTGTGAATAACTGATTTGTTTTTGATTGTGAGAGTAGATCAGAAGGGAGCCAGGTTCACCATTTGACAGAGAATCAAAAAGCTAAAAAGCAGTTTGCCCTGTTGTAACACATTTTTAGAAAGTCTTCTAAACATTGATTTAAAAATAAATAAAACTGAGGAGTAATACATGGTTTGAAGCTAAAAAAAATAAAGGAAAAAACCAAAATGTCACATGTTGACATTTTTAGAATTTTAAATTTGGATTACTGACAATATTCAAAACCCACTGCTTTCCTCAGCATTGCCTGCTAGCCCGCCTCGTTTAATTCTGAAGAGAAGAAAACTACCAGCAAATGGAAAACAATGTTCTTTTCCCAGGTGTTGATTAAATGAAAAGCCTAGAAGGCGCTCCCACAATGGACAAATGAGCAAGTACATTTCTTCAGTTGACATAATACCTGTAACAGGAAACATTGTATGTTCTCTGTGTTGGACAACACACAACATAGATTTTTAAGCGCTACAGAGCGTGCTGGAGATAATAGTTTTCGTAAGTAGATCCCATCAAGGCTCCCAGATATTTTCCATTTTAATCCTATCTGTAAAACATTGACTTTTCTAATCAATTGTGAAAGTAAATCCTCTGGATTTGCCAGATTATGTGTGAAATGCAATAGGGAGTACTTAAATATATCAGTAAATAAACAAACGCATAAATCAAAAACTAGAGAGAGAGAGAAAGCAGCACTCAGTATCCTGGCTCCGATCCATGTTTATTATTTAACTTTAAAATGACAAATCAATGGCAAAATGGAATTAAGTAGCTGTGTAAGCACAGAAGTAATTTTCCCAGTGTATGAGATGCTCATGTTTTACATTACCCAGAACGCAGGGCGCTTACTGAGCAAAGGCAGCACCTCGGCGAGGGCTGGAAGTGGAGCCGAGGCTGAAGGGAGCGCGGATGCCATCTGAGAAGTGGGACCCTGGGGACAAGTTTCTGATGGTAACAGCACGGACAGTAATGGGAAAGTGATGCATTCGGGTTCTTCAGAGAAGAAAATGAAACTTGCTTTATGATTTGAAGGTTGAGCTGAGCAAGAAGAGGGAAGACCTTGTCTATAGGTCAAGGCTAACACAGTCACAACTAGTAGGATGTTTAAGCATGACTGATCTGCTAGTGGATACAGTTGTAACCCTAGGACTGACCTTGATTAGCTAATGTATGTATTAGAAGGCATTAGTGTTTTGTCTTGTAGTGGGAATTGTGTGAAAGTAAGGCTGCTCAAGCGGAGAGCTGGAACACAGGCAGCATCTCAATCTGTTCAGATGTTGTGCAGTTCTCTGCCCCTTTCAGAACATGCCTGTTTCAGCCATCACAGATTGACTGGGGAGGAATTCCCGACCATGTTGTGGTATAGCTGTATTTTACACTTAATTTAAAATCCATTTTTTCAAAAAGATCAGTGAAACGTCATCTGTGTGTATATTCAGGGGAAGTGGTATTAGGACCAAAGCAAGGAATTATTTAAGCAAGAAAATAAACTTGTTCTGTGATTGAGAAGGAGCTCCTGAGGGTAGAAGATAACAGAGATTAAGTAAATCACTAGTTAATAGTAAATCACTAGTTGCTACTCCAAAACAATATTCTGTGACTAAAAGCTTATCACACTATATGGAGAACTGAGAATATGTGGAAATCAAAGGCAAACACTTACCAAATGTGCCAACCTCAAGCTGTACGGCTTACCACAGTGATGTTTTCCACAGGGTAAAGTCTAATTCAGCTTGAGTAGCAATAGGGAAAATCTCAGTGTTTGTGAGCATTTCCTATGAAACAGTCCCAAGCAGTCACCAGATGCTATTCATAATGTTCAGTTTGCACATCTGTCCCAGTTGGGCTGCCTGGAGCCTAGCTCAGATTCGTTTAAGCTCAGCCTCAGCTTGGGAAGGTCTGGGGGTTGTTAAGATATAACACATTCCAAGTCTCACTGGACCTGCCTGTGCCAGAAAACTGAATCAAATTTCAGACACTGAAGTATACCCAGATGACAACACAAATGTCAGGGGTGTTTTTACTTGTCTGCCCCTTTGCCAGGCCAAGCCCAAATGGTCCCCTACCTGCATGTCAAAGGTGTCAAAAGTTTGCGGTATGGGAAAAATGCAATTGGAAAAAAAAATCTGTGGAAGCCACTGAAAGTGACAAGTCAGGAAATCCAGATTTCATCCCAAACAAGGGAATTTCTTGTGTCTGTCTTGCAAGAAATAGTAAGTGTTATGAATAACCCCTGAACATGTCCCTGGAGATCAGGATGTCAAGAGGGCTGAGGGAGTGTTGCTTCTCCTCACCGGGTCCTCTGAGCACCTCTGGCCACTGTGCTTCAACTACCCCGTCGTTCTCCCCCAGAGTGTAAAAGTCAAACTACCTGGGACCCAAATTTTGCCCTCCCCACATCCTGCAGCCAGTCAGTCCTGCTTGTGCCAGCTCCCGTGTGAGCTGCTGTGAAGGGGTGAGCGTGCCAAGGCAGGAAGGCGGTGCGGTTCACAGCAGCCAACGGCACAGGCGGCACACTTCTGAATGACGTGGAAAGGAAAGGAGAACAATGAAGTGTGTCCCTAAATCAGTGAAGAAATCTCAAAACCAGAAACGTCCTACATCATGGGTTTTATGGCTGTTACAGAGCTCTGCTGACTTATTATTGGCATAGACGCCAGAGAATGGTTTTATATAAAGAGAAAAGAAAGCTGGGGAGTAATTGAGGGTTGGCTACTAAATCAACATAGAGAGGCTTTCAAATGCTAGGGCCAACAGACTGCAGGAGCAGTAACTGCTTACTTCTGTGGTGTTATGCGAGTGCTAGTGTTTTATACCTTAGCAGTAGTACCAGGAGGCTTCAAGAACCTGCTTGGGCTGTATCAGGTATGAGTTTTGGGGTCTTTTGCTTCACCTCGTAGGCTTTCTTGTTTGATTGCTCTGAAGTTGCATTTTCAACTTCTGCTCCACAGTGTGGGCGACTAGAAATGGTTGTGCTTCTTCGCTCAGAGGACCAAATAGCTGAAGCTGCAGAGAAAACAGGAAATATCAAAGACCTTCAGTGAAGTCATGAGAGCTTGGCAATGCTGACCTTCTTTCCTCTATGATTTTATTTCAATTTTTATTTCAAATCTTTACTTTCTGTCTTCAGCAGTCACTTTGGTTGTTGAGGCTCTCGGGGATGTAGTTCAGGAGGTTCTGACCCTGGTTCAAGGAAGCTTTGTTTTACTGCCGGGTATCACTTGGATGCAGAAGTAGTGGTGATGGTGTTATAGATGCAGCTATTTAAAGATTTAAGAGATGCAAGGTTTGCAGGAAGATACAGTGTCTTTCATTGGCTGGTCTGATATGGTTGCAAAAGCAGCTTTAAGCACACAGCCTTTTGTCAAACCACTTCTTTCAGCCCAAAGACCGGGTAAGAAGCGTGGGTGGCTCTGTCCCCGCCTGCTCTGAGACCTGCGTCAAGTTGCTTCCCTCTGTTCTGGGGCTCAGTTTCCCACTTGTAACCCATAACACAGCTGAACGTGTTCAGAGCGCTGTGCAGGAGCGGTGCTTGGAGAATCTAAGGAGTATCACCTTGACGGGTCCTTGGCAGAAGACCTGAGATATCTTTTCTGTACTTCACGCACTCCTGCCTGGTGGGACACTTAGGAGGTTCAGAGGATCAGTGGTGTGATCTGGGCCATGCTTTTCTAATTATTTGCTCATGTTTTGATATGTTCCTGTTGTAACGGGTTTCTGAGGGAGGAGCTGAACACCAGAAAGGATTGCACCTTCCCTCTGGGCTCTGCTTGCCTAATCTCAGCGTGCACAGAGTTGTCCGATGGCCGTGGTTGTACGTGGAGGTGAACGTGCTGCTGCCCAGTGCGGGGATGAACTCCTAGCACACTGCAGTCCTTCGTGCACAATGGCTGTGCCGAACGTCTGGCTGCCCTGTTCATTAATCATCTCTGCTGAAAAGCCCTTTTAATTACATTATGTTCAGAATCCATAAAATATAATTAAAATATGTAAATCTATTATATTATTTAATGAGTACACTGAGACCTGAAAGTTTAAATTAGATGTAAAACTGATACAGACCTATTGCTATTGATTACTTATATTAATAAATCATTGCAGCCTTGGACAGAGATTTTTTCTCCAATCGGGTGGCAATAGCTCTTTTTAAATTTGATCCATCAATTGTTACATTTCTGCAGTCTTTTAAAACTACTGTGGAGTAGTAATGAACAATTGTGTAACTTTTCTGTAACTAGTATTCATTCTCTAGACTGATTTCTTCAAGTTCTATTCCCTTCTTTTGCTCTTTCTTTGCAGGCATGGCAAACTGCTTGCAGGACAGTTGAGGTAGCACAAATAAACCCCACTCCTTCCTCCAACATGTGAGCGACAGCCATTACATCAGACATATACTTTAGGATTAGCACCTCTTTCTGGGGGCATGGGATGCCAGTTTGGTGGGGCTGGGGCATTGAAACCTGGTAATGCAGAAATTATGATAGTTAGCTGAGATTTGAATCGTTTACACTGGGGGAGGAAGATATAGAAATATGGGTTGGTGGCCCTGCACTGGGAAACAAAGATGTCTTTACTACATGGATATAGCTTGCCGGGTCTTTTGAAACAGCCATCATGGTGTAGAGCCGTGCAGGAATTAATTTTTTTTTGGATGTTGTCTTATTACTGGCTGCTTTTCTTCTGTCTAAATACATTTTGCATCAAACATATGTTGTGTTTGTTTCGTGGTGAGGGCTTTTCTAGCAGAGTCTGTAAAACTGAGGGTGCTTCTTTCCTACGGAGGCTGCTCACCGGGCCCTGCCCCAGCAGAGGGGAGGAATGACCTTGGACATCCCCCTGCCTGCCCAGCCACAGACCCCACATCTCCACGGAGCTGCTGACAGGAAAATCCAAAGGATATTGCACAACAGATTATAAGGATTTGAAACCAGAGCAAATGTCAGGCTGCTTGACAGCAAAATATAGCCCTTTAGCACAGCCACCTGTATCACCTTCCATTTTCTTGATTCGGCGAGATCACAGGCTTCAACCTCATTTAATACCCTTTCCCTGCATTTCCTTCCTGTAGGGCAGACATACATCTCCTCTCTCTTCACTGTGCTGCACGGCTCACCAGCCGCATGCCAAAACTTCCAAGGGAAATATTCAGGAGATGAGAACTCATCAGCAGCAAAGCACCAATTTCATGTCAGGCAGTGTGTCAGTAATATGAGATAAAACAGCCCTTTAACCTGTTTAAAACCCTGATGCCTACTAGGCATTCAGAGCAGCACTTCAGGCACGTTTTGTATTTTCGGACACCAAGGTCATATCCTTAAAGATAGGAATTTAAATGGCATACAAAAATATGCAGGCAGGGGTGCAAAGAGGTAATTGTGCGTATGAAATATGCAGTTGCAAACACCCACTGGGTAATTGTGTGTTCACAAGCATTCAGCTGCACCTGCAGGTTCCTGCTTTCCTTTCAGAATGACTTGTCTGTGCCCAGGCGTGCATGTTTGGCACGTTTCATCTCTGCACTTGAAGCTGTGGCCCTAAGCACCATGTTGCTGTTTAGCACAGATTTAAGCTTCTGATTTCAAAGCTGCTCTAATTAGTAACTTGCAGTTAGTGTACTCTACCAATTCTTAGCCCACTGGGATATTACCAGACTTTATTGTTTCTTTCTGTCTTTGTGGAACTTCTGTAAATCTTTTCTTTGATAGCAGCTAGGGTTTCAAAGCTGCCCACGTTGGAGCCAGAGGAGACTAGTAATGATCTAATTAATGAAAGATGTTTTTCTCTGCATTGCTGTATTTTATCTCTTCCCCAAAGACTTGTTGGTGCAACCAAACCCCAGGCACCAGCCAGATCCTTTTTTTTTCCTCATGTATTAGAGAAATACACAGATATATCTGTATATATCCCATGTTGTTCTCACTTGAGTGTGTAAATCTTGAAAAATCTTCCCAAGTGTAACTTGGATTTAGGAAGTAGCTTTGTTATTCCCAGCAGGTTTTTCTTCCAGCTAAGATTTGTTTCTCTAGCTCAAACCACAAAGCCACTTTAACTCTCCCTAAAAGACTTCAGTCTGTGTAAGCTGCAGTGTAGGACATACTTATTATCCCCCAGTGGGTATTCATTGCCCCTCTCCTCCTGCTTTTTCAATTTCACTTTCTTTTTATTAATTAATGAGCTCCCTTAATTATTTATAGAAGCCTTAAAATGCATCAAGGTTGGATTCCACAGCCTCTTCTTTGTCACGTTGCGCTGTTTTGCCACAGGAAGGACACAAATTCCTGCCCAAAGGCACAGAGAGTGTTAGCAGCTTTAATTGGGTGTGCAGTACCACGTCGTTATTCACTGGGTGCAAAGCAAGTGAGTTCCTGCTGGGCACTGAAGATCAGTGAGTCTGGCTGTACAGCTCCTCAGGGCCAAATAGCAGTGGGCAGGGCCCTGACCATCCTGTTGCTTTAGGCAGGTGCATGCAGGAAAAGCTGAGGATTCCAGGTCTGCATTACAGATCTGTTCCCTCATCTGCCCAGACAGGCTGTGTCACGCTGAATGAACTGGCTGCAGGAGAGGCAATACAGGAGCAGCATTTTTCTGCCCTTTTTACTCCTACCTGCTCCCTTTCTAGGTTTCTCACTTCTTCATCACAGGGTCAACATTGGGAATGGTTTATTAACTCCTCCTTTGGCAGAGCTGTTTCACACATACCTTGGAACCCAACCCTTCTGTCTAGCTTTACTGTCGCTGAAGCTTTCCCTTTCCAGTCCTGGCTCAGAGCTACCAAATCAGTCCCCACAGATACCTGCAGTGACACATCTGATCCCATCCAGATGTGGAGATGCTGGGGAGCGTGGGAAGAGGCACAGGGAGCATGAAGGAAGCTGAAGAGAAGAGATCTCTTCAGTGGCAGAAGTTCAAGCTGGCAGGCAAGTTGTGTCACTTCATGGTGCTTTATGACCTTGAGACACTGCCTCAATAAATCATGCCAAGTAATTAAAAACATAGTTTAGAACTTAACTGGCATGTCAGAGCACTGGATGTGCACCGGTGATGCCTTTCTGTTTTCCTTCCCTGTCCCCCTGTGATGCTGGGCTCCAGTGGAGTTAAACCACCTACTGACTGCAAAAGCTCCAGCAATTAATGGCTTGCTGCCAGCCACTTAAATAGAAAGAAGCTGATCTAGCCCAGTGAGCTATCCGCAGGTGCCCTGGAGCCTCCTGCTGTACATTGAATGGCCTCCTCTGACACTGCAAGCAAAACCACAAGTTCTCCTGTAGCATAAATATTTCCTTGCTGGTTTAAATAGAAAGCAGATGTATCTCATTTACTTGTGACCCAGAACACCGAGACCAGTAGCAAGGAAAGAAGATGATGGCAAGATATGGGGCACTTTAGAAAAAATAAAGACAATGGTAGAACTCAGAAGTGTCCAGGTCAGGGACTTCCTTTACTTGTTTGATAGATTTTTAGAAAATAGATTTTCTTTGGTGGTAACAGACAGAAAATTGCCAGTTTCCATAGATCACCTGGCCCCATCCCCTGGGCCAGCACAGGGTGCAATACAGCCGAGTTGCCCTGTCAATGTGTGGAGCCCCAGCTGCCGTGGTGGTCTTTCTGTCAGTGTTAAGGTAGTGTGATCAGGGTGTGAAAATCAGGAAAGAGGACTTGCTGCTGCCAGGAGAGGCATTCTTAGTAAGAAGGGTGGAAGGAAGAGGAGGAAGAAAGCTGTTTCATTTGACACTGAGGTGCAGACGGATTAGGGTGGCTTAGTCTGGGACAGAGCTGGACCGTGCCTGTGCTTCTGGTGAGTTCAGTCCATAGCATCCTTTTAGCACAAAAGACAAAACGAACCCAGAAACTGAATAATCCAGGTGTTAGCTCTCTGACCCGGACTCGAGGTGTTTGGGAAGTGAGCAGCAGGTTCGCAGCACTCTGCCTGCTCCCTGGGGAAAGCTGACCCAGAGCTGTCACTGGCAGACACCAGATCTGTGGGAAGGACCAGAACAGTGCTTAGCAGTGCCTTGGTGTCAGGACATTGCCTTCTGTGTCGCGTGAGCGAGGCAGTGAAATAAAAGAGGCTAAGCTGCGCTCCTCAGTGGGGCACTTCCTGATGGATGAAGGTGCTTTCTGTGTTTCTCTTGTGCTTGTTTGGAAGGGAAAGAGTACAGAATGTGGTATCTCTATCTCTCACCGTGCAGTTACTTGGCAGAAGGTCTCACTGGTTTCCTTTCACAAAAGAACCAAGTCAGGGAGGATATTCTCACCTTTCTTTAAGCTGTGCTGGAGCCTCTTGCCACCAGCTGTTCCTGTATTGTTACCTACCCCTGCCATTTTGGGGGCTGCAGCAAAGCTTATTTCTGGTGGTTGCCAGCCTGCTGGCAGTTAATTGCCTGAGCACAAAAACAGTCACGCAACAAAAAACCCAAAGAGTTAATTAATTTTTAATTTGTGTCATTTAAAAATCCATTGCATCTTCTTGCAGCTGAGTTCTAAAGAGTGTCATTTCCTCAGACGGGGGACAGCCTTTCCAGTTTTGGGTGGAAGACAGAGCTCTCTTATCAAACCAGCGCCATGCTGGGTAGAACCTAGTGCAGCCCATCTGGATCAGATTAAGTTTGTCTTCATTCTTTTTTTTTTTTTTTTGGCAAGAGCTTTGGTACTTCATTTATTAAAACATAAACTTGACTCCATGCTGTAATTGCCCAGCTTGACAATAATAAATCTTATAAGCAGGTTTTGCTGTTTGTGTGCTTGAAGTAATAATTTACGTTCATTCATACAAAACTTTAGAGCCATAGTTTGTTTTTACAGCTACGTATGTGGACATCGGAGCAACAAACTGAGGAAGTGGGGTGTTCCCCTCTGGTGCCTGTTCCAGTGGGAGAAAGCAGCCCGTGCCACCCGCCCGTGAAGGTGCTGTGTGCTGGAGTCAGCTGGAGGCAGGAGGTGTTATGTGACCCCCCGAGGGAAGGCTGCGGTACGGTTTTCTTTGTGCCATAAATGTCATGAGTATTTAGAGTTTGAGCTGATACTTCTCATATCTGGTTTATGATCAATGAGCTGTTAGTTTGGAAAGTTAGAGCAGGATCTATGCAGATTATGTTGCAGGTAAGTCATTGTCTGCACAGTTTGAAGCAAAATGTGACCCTTATTTTGGATGGGAGTTAGGCGAGTAACGTGTACCGGAATATTAATATAACTTACTTCTCTAGCTTCATGCAAATATGACAATTAGGCTGTGGCTATATTACTTTTTTTGGCTGTCTGAGTGTAGTTGTCTGCACTGCACAGCCTGAGGTGTTATGTCAATAATTCCTGTAGTACTGGGCTCGAATTCAGGGCTGTTCCCACTGCTGGGCCCAGGTTCCCTGCCAGCTGATACAGCTTGCCTGGCTCTGGGGATACGTAGGCAGCAGCAAGCCTGGAGCTACCGTGCTCATATAGACACCCTGATAGTGCCTGGCTGGGACACGCACAGAATAAACACAGGGATAGCTCTCAGTGAGGACTGGCTGCTTAGCCTAGCTTGGGGAAAGAAAATGAATGCCTTTACTGTGCCACTAGGAACAAGAAAAAATTGTTCCAGGGGGACAGAGCTACCTTCTATAATTCTACCTTCTATGATTCTACCTTCTACCTTATGTGATTCTAAATTTGGAACTTCCTGTTTCATTTAGCCAGTTCTGCTGGTTCTGGGCCTGCGTTATCTACAGGGTCTCAGAGGACAGGGGAGCCCCACTGGGAGCAGACACAGCTACAGGAGCACTGGGGACACACTGGGTTCATTCCTCTCTGCTCACATGACCGAAGGAGCTATCGACCTGTTCCTGGGATTTCTTTCTGGTTATTCCAAAGGTATAATAACCACAGCGAAGGCAGTGAACATCCCAAACAGAGGCTCTGCCCCATTCACAAGTTACTGGCAATTCTCAGTGGCACAGCAGGGCTGCTAGTCCACCGACATGCCCGATAACCAGCAGCAACCCCCTGACTGTCTGCCACGGCTGGGTGAGATCATTAGGGATGCACTTCAAGTGTTCATAAGCACGGAGCTGCCGCTGTGGGGAAGCCTTGAGCCTGAGAGCTGCAAATCTGTTACTGTGTGTGCCTGATGGCTGTCTCACCCTCTCTCTTGCTGCTGTGTTTGTAATGCTAGATGTGAAAAATTAGCAAGACTCCCTTCATGCAAACAGTGGGAGGAAGCCTGCCCCTCCTGATTTATGCAATATGAGGAGCAAAAGCAGAATGTCACGTTGTCAACAGGACGGGGTTTTCTTGTGCTTTCCTGCTTGACTCAGTGCATTTCACTGGTGTCACAGATTGATACCAGAGAGGGTTGGATCTGTTTGGGTTTGTGTTATAGGCTGGACGGGTCCTCCAGTCATACCTCCAAGGTGAAATACTGAGTTATATAGCTCAGGATTTCTTTGATCCTCCCTCCCTCGGATAATGCTTTACGTATTGCTGATTCAGGCCAGTGAAGTCGTAGGGATGGTAGGTGCTCCAGACAGATCAGTATTTGGCTCTTTACTGCCAAAATCCTGGCCAAATGCATGCTGGACAGAGAGTAAGGCGGGAGAGGGTTGCTGGCTGCTCCCCAGCCCTGCCCGGAAGTGGCCAGCCCTGAAGCAGCACTTTACAGCTGATGTCTTTTGTTCAGGAAGACAGGATGTTTGTTTAAAGAGGAGCAAGCACGATAACACTTCAAAGTCAAGTAAATCCTTTCAGTGGGAAGCAAGAATATGACACTGACAGCATCAATGTGAGGCTCCGAAAGCAACCGCAGCAATATGCCTCAAAATCTGAGCAGCTGCCATCCATCTGAGCAGCTGAAAGGAGCTGTTGTCCAAACCCACCCTCTGCAGCCCATGTTTTCCTCTCTCCCAGCTGCAGACCCCAAAGATGACAGTAACATTTCCTGCAGACCTTTACTTATGACTCAGATCTTGAAGTCAAATTGAAAAAAAAAGAAAGAAAGAAAAAAAAAACAACAACAACAAACTGTGCCTCACTGGGCTGAGGGAGAAAGAAAAATACAAGATACTCAGAAATATTAAATGCAAATATTGGCTTGCCCCCTCCTCTCTGACTTTGGTTAGTACTGAAAAATCGAGGAAGTTTGAAATGCACTTTGCACACAGACTCAGCATAAATAACGCTACTTTGCATTTCATCAGCCTTATTTTCCCCATGGGTTCACTGTCATCTCTCATTTAGGCTCCACAGGGATGATCAACTTCAGAAAGAAGTTGAGATGAAAGGCGCCAAAATATAAGTGAGTAAAAAAATTCCTGGCACTCAAGAGCAATCCAGAAAACTTTCCACTCCACAGGTGCATGAGCACTGGGGGATTGAGTCTGTCTCTTTTTTAAATGAAAACTTTTTCTGTATCGGTAGTATAAACAGTTTATGAAGTTACATTTTGTGTTTGCCAACAACGCTTGGTATTGTCTGTGACACTAGAGGCAGTGCTTTTGTGATCGCTGTGAAACTAGGAATTCCTGTGCATGGAAGGGGGATGCAGGCAATATAGTAATCACTTGTTATTTAATTTCTATTTCAAAGTGTATTTAATACTACAAAATAATTACAGCTGATATTTACAAAGAAAAGAAGGTGAAGAGAATGGCATTCAGATTGAAAGAGACGCAGTAAAACAGAAGGATGTTTCTGGGGCTGTGGCGTCTTGGGTAGGATTCTAATCCAGGCTCACCTTCCGTGCTCCTGTTTGACCTGATGCGAGTCCATTTCTTTGTGCCCTGGTTTCCCAGGCAGTAAACAGAGGTAGAAGTATATCCTTTTCTCAGGCATTGCCTGTGGGGACTGACTGGACACCGAACTCTTCTGAACAGCGTGTTCCCCCCCAGCGTGCACTGTGTGAGCCCTGCCTGGCAGACGAGGAGGCGGCAAGGGCAGGCAGTGTAGGACAAGGGCACAGGTGGGAGCAGAGAGGCGAGTGCAACCTGTAAACCAGACTGGGGACTTTGGATGGAGACTCACAAGCCTGCATAAGACCAGCACCTGCTGACCACCGAAGGCAGTGCCTGTGATCTGTGGGTGTGCCACGTGCAGAGCAAAGGTAACCCGAGGGGGCAGAACTGGCCCCCATGTGGAGCACAAGGAAGCCCTGACTTTGAATGGGGCTTACAAGAGAAATACAAAGACTAGTAATACTAGACAAGGGATTCAAATACATTGACAGCAACAAAAAAGGGATAAGGCAAGATCAGTTCATATCTTTTCAGTGCAGTCTGCTACATGTAGCTGTGCACAGAATAATTTTGGGAAAGGTGAGGCAATATTCCAACAGCTAAATATTGCCACTTTTATTTGTTTTATATGCAATGATATTCCAGAAGGGGATTCATTCAAGACATCAGAGTAATATGGCAGAGCTTATCCACACGTGGGTCAGTGGAAGGTCACTGTACTGCATCCTCCAGAGGAGATTTGTGCACCTCAGCAGATGGACATTTTCCCTCTTACTTGACTGTGTGTTTATGCTTTGGAAGGGTGTTGCACTGTAGGTCAATACTAGGTGCCTTCGGAAATGTCTAGGTGCACAGAATTACTCTGGCTACCACTAGCAGGTTTTTTTTTCACACTATGGCTTTCTTCTGTACTGAAATGGCTTGGGAGCAGATTTCAGACACCCATCATGCATAATGCTTTCAAATATATCACCCAGGCCGTGTTTTGTGTCCTCTTTTATAGCTGTAGATGGTGCTTAGTCAGGCAATTTGCACAAGGTCAGGAAGTTAAGTGGCTAAGTGAACATCTTCAGACCAGCATCCTTATTGGTTCCCGGCCCTGCTTTAAACACAGGTGGTCAAAAAGGGTCAGCTTTTCCCAGTGGCATCATCCAGCAGAGCAGGGTGGCTCCTGTCCCTTCCCGCCCCCTCGCTGCAGTGGCAAAGAGGCTCCGGAGTCGTTGCCTCCAGAGGTGCTGAGCTGCTCCAGGCTTGGCCAGAGCCAAACAGAAACCCTTGCTTCTCCGGAGCACTGCAGATCAGGCTCTTAAGATCTCATAAAACCACTTGTAAAACATTCTCTGTAGGGTTGTCTGTTTAAATATTTAATTTAGGGACTAGCTAAGAATAATTTAGCAGCTGATTAAGAGAGATGCCAGTTCTGTTGTTGCAGGATTGATAATCCATAGTGTACACATGTTGCTGCTGTTGCAGCGGTGTTGTTGTGGGTATGAAGTAGCAGCATCATTTCTACCAAGCTTGGGCTCTGTCACCTTGATTTTGTCAGCCTAATGACAAAAGTAAATGCTGTTTTAAGGACCTCGCTGGTGAGCGTCTTTCTGTCAGAATGAAACTGCCGTATGCTCAATATGTTCCAGGGTAGAAGGAGCTGTAGCCCTGATGGAGACTAAATGTGAGATAGACAGGAAATTATCAAGAAGAGAGAGCATCACGTTAATTTTTAGCCACTAAAAATAATTGCTGTCCTGCTGTTCACATGGAGGAGCCAGTTCCATTGCTGAAGCACAGGGGAAATTAGGAGACATGCTGGTTACTGTTACTACAGCTTAAAACAAAACTGGGCTTCCTTTTTGCAACAGGTGCGCTACAGCCAGTGCGCACCCAGTCTGTGAGCTTTATTTCCTGACCCTGACAAGACTCGGGGTTACAGAAGCAAATACCCCTGGCACCGAATGTGGCCAGCATCCGTCAGCTGCAGAGGTTTTGTTCTGTCTGTTCACAAACATCTTTTTGATTATGATGGTGCTATTTACAAGGTTATTCTTTGCTGACATGACTTTCTGCCCCTGTATCAGGCAATATCTTTGTCCTCAAAGGCCGTGGGTCCGAGCTTTTATATTTTAGAAGCTCTCATTCTTTCTCATCTGCTGTCTGAACAACAACTTCTGATCGGTCATTTGAAATCATTGATTTCAAATCTCTTTCTGCTCCTTGTGCCTGTTACGTTACTACCAGTACTAACACCTGAGTCTTGCAGAGTGCAGGATGTTTAAATCAGACATCAGTTTTGGTATCTTTGTCCCCATGTTGTATTGGGTAAACTGAGGTATAAAGAAGAAACTTGGTTCAGGTGTTAATGGACACCTGTGATCCAGGCAGCTTTTTAATGAGTTAGAGCATCTGGGTGTCTTTCTGACCAGCTCTCCAGTCAGTACCAGTATGGAGATTCTGGGCTTAATGGGGCAGGACGCATAGATGCAAATATACGCCAGATACAAACAGGTCCATGTAATTTCTACAGATAAAAACAATAAAGGAAAATACTGGGAAAATAATTAATCAGCCTCAAATTACTACAACATTGTCATCTTGAACTAACTGTTCAAATTCCCTTCAGAAGTCACAGAGAAAAAGGGATGCTTTCAAGGCACAACTCCTCTTCTGAAGTGGCCAACAAAAAAAGGGCAGATGAGCTGTGCTGCTCAGGGAGCACATATACTTGTGCTTTGGCTGAAACTAGGGCGAGATGTAGGCATGCACGTGGGAGGTGTTGCTAGAAAAGGAGAGAGCCTCCTTCTGCCCAGGTCTGAGGAGAGGATCAAGGATTTCCATAGGCACAGGTGATGTGGAGCTGCAAGAAGGGCTCACTGCAGCTTTCCCTGTTCCTTTGTCCCTGTAATCATCAAACGCACAGCAGCAAACAATTATTGGAATCCAAATAGCCTGGGAAAAAACACAGAGCTAGATCCTTTTCGTTTAGCCAAGTACATGATTTGAAAACAAACAAATGCTTTCTTTAAAACAAATCCACTACAACAATTTATTTGCAAAATTCCTGGAGTGGAGCAGAAGCCACATAAAAGCTTTGAGGCTGTGGACTGAATCAAGGGTATGTTGTATTTAGCAGATGTGAATAGATAAGCCACAGAGAGAATATAAGAGAAGGGAAAAATATGCATCCATGGTTGGGAAGTTATCACATGTTTATATGCAGGATTTTTCACTGACTTCTCCGCTTCCAAACCTAACAGTGACTGAGCACATTAGTGAAGGTTGTGCTGCAGTTATTGATGATTGCATTAGTCAGATACAGAGCAGCACTGAATTCCTGCAGTGGCCCCTAGCTCAGAGACACAGAAGCAGTGCAGATGATAGAGCAGAGCCTGCAGGGTAGCTCCGCTGTGGGTTTGTTCAGAGGAATGTTTTCACCAGAATCAAAGTGCCAGTGTTTGTACACTTCTTGCTGCTGTTTGTGGAGACGTTGTTATTAATTATCATTTCAGGAATATCAGGCGGGCTGCGGCACAGGCCAGGCCTCCACAGTGTTAGGAGCTGTGCGAACACACAGAAGGTTGTACCCGTTGTTCTGAGGTTGCAGTTTGCTCTGTGGTTCAGTTAATAACATACTTGGAGTGACAAGCTCTTTAACCACATGAAGAGCATTTCCTGTCACTGGAAAGCACTGGCTCTATGGAAAATCCTTGTCCAAAGCAGCTGAAAAGGCAGAGAGTGTGGCTTGGAAAAACCAAGCCTACAGCCATCATTTTGAAGTGGCGTAAACCAATACATCAGTGGTCTGTCATGTCAGCTGCAATTTTGGCCCTGAATATTTAACCTTGGAAAGCCAGTGACTGAATGCTGTAAGTGAAGAAAAGAAGTTTTCATCATTAGAAGCGTATGAAGAATTAACAACTCTGTTGCTTATTTCTGCCGAGACTCCTCTCCATACTTGGAAATATTTGACATCTTTGGAGAGACATCAACTTTTGATATTATTCAAGGCATGCACCTGGGCCAGCTGACAGTTTGGCTGCTGATGGACTGAGCAGATGACCAGGAACTATTCCTTTGCTCAGATGAAACCTCCGTCCTCCTTTTCAGGAAGATTTCTACTGCAGAAGTGGTTAGATTTATTAATGGAAGATTTACTTAGTCTCAGTTAGCTGCCGTGTTGTTAGAGGAGGGTGAAGGGTGTGTGAAGATGAATTCAGGTGCTGTTTTGTTTTATCAGATAGTCTGCTGCAGCAATCGGGGAATGAGATTCTCTTCCTCTCCTCCAAAGTTTATGGATCTGAGAAGCAAGAACAGAGTCTGGTGCAGGAAGCACGATGCAATCTGAGAGCACCTCGGGTAAGACCAGATGTCAGAGGGTGCTTGCTTTCTGGTTTAGTTATTTCTCTCCTACTTGGTGCTGCACACATTTTAGCTCAATTGTAAGAACTCACACATCTTCAGAATGGAGTTTGTCATACCCCGGAAACAGGTCCCATCAAGAGAAAAGCAAACAGAAGGAAACTCCTTTCCTGAGTTCACTCGTTGTCATAAACACTTCACACTTCCCCGGATGCTCAGAGCTCTTTAACAGTATAAATGTGATGGGAATCTTTTGCTTATGGCTGAGATGGGGGTGTTTCTGTTGTGGACCTGAGCAGCTGCTCACTGATGGCAGTCTTTTACGGCAGTATTTCTCCATAGAAAAAGAATTGAGGATGAATCTGTGGCTCTAAGTAGGGAACATGAAGAGATGCTGCTAATTGCATGGATTAGATCCATGCCCTGTTAGTATGCATTTTCCATGATGTGTCTGTACTGACAGGCTAAAACTACTGGGGTGGAAGAGGATCTTGCCCATAATTGCCAGGCATCATTCATGTTTTGAGGGAAATGTGGGCATTTGAATCTCTGAGCAGAACACTTAGGTCACTGCTAGTCCAGATATTTTGTAGTTTACAGAGGCCAATTGATTGACTGAGAAAGGAAATGCATCAAGAAATGGTACTGAATACAAATAGAAGACCCTGCTTTTCAGGTGTCTGCTAGGTTTCATTTTTAAGAAGGGATAGGTATGAGTGAGAGAATTTATATTAAAATTTATATTTAAGATTATTAAAGCCTACTTCCCAGACTGCAGATATTAATATCTAGACCATGGTACCAGATAATCTCCCAGAAGGAAATGCTGTTTGAACCATGAAATGTCAATGTTCAGTTGTAGGAAGAATGAACTTAGGGCTTTGCAGGTCTGTGTTGGAAAGTTTAAGTTCTTACTTGTGAATAAATATAAAATATTAATTATTGAAGGATATTTTTGAGAGGATATAGTCTAACAGTGGAGGGTTGTAAAGCAGCTGCCCCGGTGCCTTCAGAAGAAACACAATTATAAGGGAATTGTAGTGGGTAAAGAAAAAATAGATCTAATATATTTTGAAATAAAAATAAATCCTTAGAAATTAGATATGGCTGTCAATACTCTGAGAAAATCTCTAACCAAATTAATGCCATGATAAGTATATTTGTTGTGGGTTTAGTGGATTTTACTAGGGAGGCATGCCTAAGAATTTGTAAACAATATTTATTATATCTGATGGAGGGGAAAATTTAACCATATGGTGGTAAAGCATGGAGTGAGCATGCTGCGGCTTGCGAAGTATTCCATTATCAATGTCAGTACTCTTCCAAAACACACTCACCTCCAAGCCAGACCTCAGGGAGAAAGCCATTCCTCTCATAGATGGCCTCGTAAAGTCAGAAAAAGGTTGGAAAAGGGTTGGTGGCTCAGCGGGCCTGGCTCAGCACAGTACTCTGCGCCTGTCTGGCATGGGCTGTACGCGAAGGGCGCTGAAGTTGCACCGAGCGTTAGCTTGATCCTGGTGGACATCGTGGTGCTGCCGTGGGTGCTGTCTCACAGGTGTCTGAGGAGGGAGTGGATAGGCTGAACAATCTCCATCTCGCCTCCATGGCCTGTCAGGAGGGTTCCTTGGTTTGAGGCAATGCAGCCAGAAAGTGCTCGTGCTCACATATCAAACCTTTCAGGCTACTTTTTCAAGAAAAGAAGCTTCCAATTGTTTTTCAGCTATTTTTCACCTCTCCCATCAGCCTGCCCAGGTGTTCTCTCTCTTGTGCATTTGCAAAACCCTGCAGGGTTTCACCTTGTGTGCCATGGATGTGTGTAGCACGAAGTGTGCTGGGCCCCTCTCTGGGTTTAAAATGGAGAAGGGGAGAAAGAAAGCAGTCAAGAGGCCTCCCTGAAGACACATGTGTGAGCGCACACACTGTTACTGCTCAGCGCTTCTGTTTCCACCAGTATTCAGCTGGTGGTTCACCTCCTTTCTAGTATTTTATTTAACCTCCACTTAACCTTCCTCTTTAACCATGTGTTTGTTTACTGACTCCTAGCTTCTCACCCTCAGTACTCCCTCCAGCAGTCACTGCTCTTTATTAAACCTTTCTTGTTGCTGCACCAGAACCCCACTCCTTCCCAAAAGCAACGAGCGGTTGCTCAGTTGAGCAGGGTTTGGTATCGTACAAGGACAGATTTCTACTGGTACAATTCCCAAGACCCATGTCCATCGCATTTCCAGTCTGTTATTAGCCATGGAGCCCTTTTGAAGCACAAGGTAACACACATACATAGACACACTCGAATCTTACTAGCTGCGTTACTTGAGGAAGCTTGCAGCAATATACCTGAATTTTTACTGGATGGATGCATGGAGGAATTTAAAGCATTTCTAATGACTGGTATTACAAACTTCCTTTAGCATTTAATATACCACAGAATGAAGGTCCCGATTCTTACTTGTACATAAGTCCTTAGGGGAGGCCTTGGTCACCTGGAGCTGTGAGCAACGACTACGCTGGAATCAGGCTGCCAGGTCTTTTTTCAATATTTATGTTTGCTCCTGAGTTTTCTGTGCCTGTAGCTAAATGACAGAGCAAGGATATGTTGTTTCTAATTGCACTCTGTAGTTTTGAATTCACAGTTTAAGTGGTGAAAGCAAAAGAGAGAAAAACTGAAATGGAGAGGCACACAGGTTTGCCTCAGGCAGGCTGCTGAAGATGGGGAAGAGCTAGGCACTACATGAGAGAGAATAAAAATTGCAGGTATGAGAAAACTGGCCAATGAAGAGGTCTTGAATTCCAGTTCTAAGAGAAAGGAAAGAGCTTTCATTCTTTTCCACTTCCCATGTGCTACCCTGCAGACGGACTCTGTGTATTATGGTATATTATCAAGTTTGAACAGTAATTCTACATGATTGTTCCTCAAAAATTGCTATTGATGCATTTGGTTAACTCACCTTTTCACAGCTCTCCTGCTATGTAGCGCAGGGCTGTGAGGAGAATACTGAATTGTTCTCTGGATGGCTTCTGATTTGTAACCTGTCCCTGTGAATTTGAAGAGATGACCTTTCCCTGAAATACTTTGTAGCAGCCCAGGAAATATGGTCAAAGTTGTAATACAATTCCTAAAAAGAGGAAGAAGATGTAAAAATCTCAGAGGAGGTTTGTTTTTCACACTAGAGTGAAGCTTTGGGGATTTTTCTGACTGTTCCTAGGACACTACGGCAGGCACCAATGGAAAACAAGAATGGAGGCTTCCTGGCTGTTATGGTTGGGATGAACGGCCTCAAAATCGTTGCTGATGTTGGAAGGAGAAGAGAACATCTGGTTTTCTACTGGAAATTAGACTTTGGTTATAAGGGATGGTATTTGTTCCCACCAGCAGGTCACACCCAGTGGTCACTTCAGGAATCACCACACTGGCCAAGCCAGCTTCTGCATTGCTGGGGTTTTTGGAGCTTATAACTTTAACAGGAAAATGCCCGAGCACTGTCTGACCGTATAAAACATAATTATATCCCTTTCAAATTCAGATTGGGGAAGTATGAAGTGCTTAATCTCATACTTTCTTCATTAATTGCAAATTTAATTTATAAACAGCTGCATGAGTTAGAAATTCTATCTCCTGTGATGAATACAGTCCAATTAAGTTTATAAGTAGAAATAATTTATGGAATGTGTCAAAAGCAAAAATAGATTTACATAGAGCTGTATTGATTGAAATGTGATCTCATCAATCTGGAGGATGTTCTGGACAGTATTCAAGGAACTTGGAGATGAAAAAGATGGGAAGACAACACAATAAATGGAACATCTTCATTTGTAAGGCAACTAAACCATAGAGTGAATCCCAGCTGCTATAATAATTCCCTCCCTTCTCACACAGCTCCGCAATACTGACAAATCTAAATATGAAGAAGAAAAATGTCTCTAGAAGGCTGTTATTTTGCTGCCTGAATTGTGTCAAGGAAGTGTAAATATAATCGCACTTTATCCTCCAATCTCAAATGGATTTCTGTGGCACAGATCACAATGTAGCTTGCCTTGATTGATAATAACTCCCTTGTTACCATCAGTAATGCGGTGAGGTGGGGAGGAAGGAGAAAGCAGTGCAGTTTATACCAGAATTGCTAGGCAATTCACTCAAAATCCTGCATCTTTATTTGGGCCAGCAAGGGAGGGTAAACCTTAGTGGTTTGTTGTAAGAAACAGATCATCCAAAGGCAATTCTTTCTACAATTATTTGGATCCAGAGGCCCAAGAGATATCATCTGACAGACACTGCCACTTTATCCCTCTTTGAGTGATCTGCAAGAAGCTCACAGTTTTCCTGGATTTGTTATGCATAAACTAATTCTGGGTGATCCTTCTTGGTGTGTTCACAAGCAGTCAGCAGTAGGTTGCTAGAGGATTCTTACTCCTGGTCTGTAGCTGACTACGAAAACCCGTGCTCTTCCACCCCTGCCTCCTGCATCCCTCCAGCAGGATCTGTGCTCCTAGAGTGGAAGCGACTCGGACGTCCTCTTCTGAATCTGCTTGGGTCAGTTGTAAATGTACTGCTCTCAGCTGCTCGTGGTGCCACCCCCGGTGGAGAACAGCATCCTTGTTCCTTCCTGACACACATCTGACAGCTGAACAGGACCAGCGCTGTGGGGAGAGGACGCAGAGTGTACTTTGATCTCCTTTGGCCCCTTACTCATTTACTCAGCAGCTGTGAGCAGCGACTGATAGCTTAGGGAAATGGTGGAGGGAAGGTGGGCAGAGAAATAGCTGGTGCTAACCCTAGTTTGGTCAGGGATCTTGTATGCAGAGCCGTATCCTTTTCCTCCTGAGTGCTTTGTCTCCTGTGTAACAGCAGAACTGGCTTTTCCAAACAAGAGTTGCACATTAGCAGTGTGGGGACTAAGCGGGGAAAAGCAGGAAGGCAACAGCCTGTGCTCGTGGCTGTCCTGCCTCACCTGGCTGTGCCAGCGTTACAACCTGTACCGGCAAGGTGCGTTCCCAGGTGTAGGCTGTGCAGTTTAGGAAGGGATGAGCTGGAGAAACGCTCCTGAGGAGCTGCAGGAGAGTGGACAAGTAAGTTCCCTTCCCTCTGTGATACAACACCATAAATAGGGGCAGCATCTGATGAAGAAATGGCTGACACTCAGTGCACTGGGGACTTGAGGGGCTTATGCATGTCCACAGAATGACTTCTGGATTATAGATGAAATTCCCAACTGGAGCTGTCTCCTAGTTTTCTCTCCTCCCAGTTCTTCAGCAAATGAATTCCTAACCTGCTTACCTGGCCAAGCAAGTTAATTTTATCTTGAATTTACTGCTCGCACAGCTCCATCCATTTCCTCTCCCTTCCCCAGGCGTGACTAGGGAGTAGCTGGCAGAGCTGTGTGAGGGAGCACAGTGTGTCTGAGGCTCTGCTGGCTTGGGAGCCAGCCAAAAATGACGCATGTGGAGACCCCCCTCCACAGCTGTATCCTTTTCAAAGTGATGTTTGTAGCAGAGAGCTACAAAAGTGCTATTATGTTGTCTTGAGTGGCTATGCGGGTTGCATTCTAAGCAGAGCAGGGATTAAATTTTGCCATCACTGCCCATGAGCAATTTGCCATTGTGCAGCAAGCGGCTTTCAGAGCAGGTTATTATTGCTGTCTGCGCCGTACCATTCTTATTATATGAAACCTGAAACAGGACTCCCAACCTTGGAAGAAAAAAAGATAATCCCTTTTCCTCTATTGTTGGCAATACTGTCTTAGAAACCAGAGAAATGCAGCCCCCCTTCTCCTCCCTTAATGATTCTGTGCTTTTCTACTCAGTGTTATTTCTGTGTTTGCTTCTGCTGCATTTCGAATAATGCCGGGACTAATATGGCTGTTCCCACTGAACGGTTCCAGCCGATGTAGGGCCGTGTCTTGCCCAGAGATCTCTGTCTGTGCACAAATGAGCAATGACAGCCCACTTCTGGGGACAAGAAGTTAAGTGGCAGGTTACAGTGAACAAAGCGAGTAGAGAAAACTGTTGAGGTATATTTATTTTTATTTTATTGTGGGTCAGACATATTAGTGATGGAAGATGGCTTTTTGGAATGGAAATTTTTAAAGAAAATAGATGCTTATTGCCAAGGGGTGTTTCTTCCATTATTATTACCAAGGCAGGGCTAAGCCTTAATGGTTCAAGATGTTTTGAATTAAAACAAATCCCTTCTCCTTACCTTTTCTCATCCCACTCTGTCTCCCCCACAGTAGCAAGCAGATCACAGAAGTGCCCACCTCTGCCTCTCAAACTGTTTTTGTTCTTTCAGACAAGCAAAAAAAATCATAGTTGACTGCATGCTATATTAAAGAGGTACTATGCGTTTGCACGTAGTGACTTTCTATTTTTATCTAACTGCAGTTGATACTCCTAATTCATCCCAAATCTCAGTTCTTTTCAATATTATACTAAGAATTCAGTCCCTGTTCAGCTGACTCCCACAGAATAACTCTGAATCTGTCTTAAATACCAGCTTGATACTAAAGTAAATTTATCATTAGAATTAGTCCCAGAGTTTTCTTCTTTGCCTTAGTGTTGTAGAGGACCTGGCTCTTGTGCTGATGAAAATCAGGTGGCAGCTGTAGGTCTTCTGTCTTATCTCAGAGGAACCCCAACCTCTCAGGCCTCATGTATGAAAACCCAAAAAGCCAGAGGAGTTCCTGGGAAGATCTGAAGAAGGCCATCTGTGTGGACAAAATTGCCCCAGGAATCACAGTGCTTTTTCTTCACTTTTTCTCAGGATCCATATTCATTCTACCTTATAAAAAGTCCTCTTTGAGAGAAACACTATTATCGCTTTTTACTCTAAGGATCCATACCAATCTCCTTTTCAAAAGAAAAGACTAAAAATTCAAGGCCTAGGGTCAAAATTAGCTTCTTAAGAAAAAAATGTCCAGACACAGAAGGAAACCCAGTGAAGACTTTTTTAATACTCCTTATTTTACATGCAGTGGATTCTGTGGTACTGGGAGCAAAGCAAGGATCAAAGTGGCAACCTTATCTTTGTGTATCACAGGCAATGAGGTTCAAGGCATCACTTTGCTGGAGGAAATGCCAGGGCTTCTGGACTGTGGGCCTAGATCTGGGCTTCGCTTTGCTTGTGGGAGCTGGTGCAAGGCCCTTCAGTAATGTAGTCCATGGTCCTCTGGTCCATAAACAATTTGCTTCATGAGACAGACTGTCCCAAGTCCAGTTTCCTCCAGATATTTCTCTCAGTTCACTGCCCAAGAAATTACAAGGTTTTGCTGAAGCTTTTCCATGGATGGCGTGTTTCCTGCCTGTAATGCCTGATGAACTCATGCTGCAACCTTTCCCTTCTGCACCCTGAAGTGGTGTTTCTTTGGGGCTACAAAACCTTTGGGAGATCCATTTTCTCTCTGTGCACTACCCCTGTGAAACCTGCTCTAAGTAGGCCAACATTCCAGTGCATGTCAGGGGGAGAGCAAGCAGATGCATACCCAGCCAGCCAGCACGGTCACCTCTGCTTCTTTTCCATAGGAAACAAAGCTACAGCAAAGTCAGATTGGATTGACCTGCTGCTCAAGGAGGTTGTGAAATTTAATTAGCACTCAGAGAAGCACTTGGTGATCTTCGGACTCAAAAGTGCGATTGAAGTATCTTTGTTTCCATGCTAATAAAACCTGCCAGAAAATGAAATAACCACATAGTTTTTCTGGTCAACATTTGTTGGAGCAGAACGATGAGGGGTGCAGGAGGGAAATACGTTTGTGCTGTTCCTTTCTGCCCAGGCTCAGTGTGGTGCTGTGCCCTGTCACCTCACAGACGGGAAGTGGTGCCAACCTGACACGCGGGGGCATTCTGAGCAGGAATGGTGATCGCACAGCGAGTGCTTAGGAAGGAGCTTTGTGCTGCAGCTTCCCAAGCAGGAAAGTAAGGAACACCCTCCCCTCACTCCCCCACGGTCCCTTGTTTCCAGCAGGCTTGGGGACCCTAATTACACTATTGCACAGCTCCTGGCAATTGCAAGGGCTTTTACTGCTGCTGCCTGCCTTGGAGAAGAGAAGCTGGAATAATCTGCTCTGTGTAGTGTCCCTTGCTGGAGATAAGAGAAGGAAGTGAGTTGCAGGGAATGTAAATAGAATGAGCATATTGCAGTTGCTGGACAGAGCCCTGGTAGGTCTGCTCTGGCTCCACTTCTCACTGGCACAGCCCACCTCGCCCAGTGCCACCGCGCTGCGTGTCCCTGCTGCCTGTCCCTGAGCACAGCCATGAAACAGGCCGTGGCTTCACAGAATGGCACAGGAGTGGTTTCTTCGTCATGATTTTTTTTTTCTTTACCTTTTTCTCCTCTTCCCTTCCTGTGAGCAGATGAAACATGCACTTAATTTTCAGGAAAGTGACTGCTGTGGTAGCAGCTGTGGGAAATCAAATGCACAGCAGGCCCCCATAATTCACAATAATTTTGTGTAGCAGTTTCTGATGATGTGATATCAGGTGAAAATTATCCCTGCTACTTTTTCGTGTGCCGCATCTTTTGAACTCCAGCCTGCTTTTCCATTGGCATGTATGCCTAGGGCTACCAGATTATTGACAGGGGAGAAGGAGTAATATCTACGTTTAGTTTTAAAATCTTTCTAGTAAATGTGTTGCTGGAGATGCACACAGGGTGCTGCTGGAGCCTCAGCAGCAAAGACCATTGTTGCTAGCCCTTTAATCTCCACTGTTTGTATTTATACAGATTCCTTTGCTAAGCAGCATCCATTTTGATCTATTATATTTACCCACAAACGTGATGTTTACTTCTGACGAGATGAAAATGATAATGATATCTCTGTGTCACAGGCTTTTATTTCGAATGAAAGATCTGACAGAGCATATCCTGTTTTATTATTGCTGTAAGTTCAGTTATTAGTATCTGTGGAGAGGCGCCCTTCCTTTCCTCATCTCCCTTCAAGTGGCAGGGCTGGAGCTAGGCCCAGGGGAGAGGCTGCACGGGGCTGAACCATCCCTCACCAGCTGTGCAGCCTCTTCCTTTGAAAAAAATTCCGGAATAAATGCTTGGAAATGTGGGTCCGGGAGGCCTATTTCCCATAACCAGCATACAGCTTGGAAGACACGAGACCCAAAGCTTCACTTCTTGAGCAGGAAGGAGTAGGGCTTTGGGAAGCGCTTAGGAGCTTCAGAGCGTGCTGTGACCAGCATGAGATCAAAGCAGAGAAGCCCTAAGGCAAAGGGATGAAAATATATGTAGTTTCTTCACATTAAACCAAGGGGTCACTTGCCTTATAGCAGTAGGACGTGTGATTGCTGGGATTCGTGTAGGTGCGTGGACCGTAACACCAGATTTTTTAATGAGGTGGGCTCAGGAAGAGCAAGAAAATGTGGCTGTAGTTACAGAACACGTTGGTGAAAGGGTAAAACCTATTGCAATGTGGTACATCGTTCCCATTAATACATATCAAATAGGGCTGGTAGCAGCTTGATATGAAAAAACCTTTAAATATTGATGATGAGAGTCTGCTCAGCGGAACATTGCGTATACTGAGAGGACCCTGTGAGTCTGGAATATTTAATGTAATCAGCTGGAATGTAAAGCACAATATGTACAGACTTGTTCAACCTGTGCATTTAATCACTGCTCTCAAAAGGCTATTGCTTGCAATAATGCAATGCCGAGTGTGAAGCGGGGAACAGAACACCTTTTCCCAAGGTACAGTACAGAACAGTACAGGAGCTCCTTAGAAGATTTGGGTTTCCTGTTTTCAGAGAACACCTTATGGGGTATCATCAGAAAGCTGGCCTAATGGTACTGACAAATTTGCAAATAAAAGCACTAAATACTGTTCTCTGGGATTTGTGGGGCCATTATATGTACTAACTTAGGAATTAACCAAAAAGATCACTAATCTGGAGAAATTCAGAATTTTTGCACAATTTATAATTCATCCAAGGTGCTAGCCAAAAATTGCCCCCTTAATATACATGCCTTTCTCATGCTAAAGTAATTTCTTTCCTTCCAAGATGTTCCAACAGCCCTGCAAGACCACGCGGTGCTGTCGTAAGCAAAGTCAATGGTTAGCAAAAAATAGGTCAAATTAGAGAAAATAGTTCATCTGAAGTTTTAAGCTGAAGATCAATGATTAATGGATTCGAGCAAGAAAGGCAGCATCAGTGAGCTAACGATCTGTTGTTGGGAAAGAAGCTCGTGTTTCTGACACATTAGATGTGTCAATAGCCTCTGCAGCGATGGGTTTATAATAGCTGGTGCGTCCTATTAGCAGGGCTGTGAATGATAAGCAGAAGGAAACCAAGTGCATAGTTCAGCCAGAACTGATAAAACATAAAACGAGCAGCCCTGAGCACGCAGAGGTGTGGGAAGTGGTGAGTTGCGTGTCTGCCGATCCTGGAGTTTAGGCCCAGGGATGCTCAGGGATGGTGGGCCTGGGTCTCGGTCCTGCTCAGTCAGAGCAGGGCAGAGGAATTAGGCCCAGGAGCAGCCTTAAGCTCATGTCAGTGCTGCGTGATGTTAGCCCATGTGCAGAGCCGGGATGGACATGTGCGAGGTCAGCTCTGCAACGGCATTTGGGTTGGTGCACCAATGGGCAGCTCCTGGATGTGTGTTTTCCAAGGGCCTTTTCCCTTTGCCAGGACAAGGCCTTGGACAAGTGTTCAAGCCAGGCTCCTTTTTCTCCCTGACTCTTTGAGAGAAGTTAGGCTGAGCGTTGAATGGTTGGGGTGTGCATTTGGGTATTTGAACAAGGCTTGCTTCAGGTTTGCTGCACGTTTTGCCTGAACTCACTGTCCCGCTTTCCATTCACTAGCACCTGACTGCTGTTAGAGGAAAGGGACTCGCTCTGCCCTTAGAGTGCTTTTGTGGGGTATTGTAACCCCGTAACACCAAACTGAGACACCACAGCTATATGGCTGTTTCTGTTGTTCATGGGAAAAGCTGGGCTGGGAGAGAGATGGCAAGGAGACCAGTAGTGGTATCTTTTTCTACTAATAAAAATATATAACCTATGTCAGCTGACAAGGAGGATTTAATGGCTAAGCAACAGCCCCTAATTGCCCCCAACCCCACATCTTCTTGCCTTCTTCATCCAGGAGTGTGACCCAGAACTACGCTCATGATTAATAAAGGCAAGACTGAGGAGGGAGGTGGCCCTGCTGTTAAAATGATGATGCAGAGATTCCCGAAGAGCTGCACCAATTGTATTTTCGTTTCCAGGAGTGTTGCTAAACGTCCTGCAGTGGGAAGCACAGCCCTCCAGAAAGCTGCAGCCCCATTGCTTTGAAAATACAGCCTGTCAAATAATACTGAGCATGCCGGTATTGACCTGCCGTAGCCCTAATTTCTCCGGTGCAGGCAGGTACCGTAAAACATGGCTCAGCACTGATTCATCACATCAGGTTCCTCCTACCAGGCAAAGATTTTAAACAAAAGTGAAAATCCTTCCATTTTTTATTTCTGTTAAGAGCATGGTAACGGGAACACATATGTTTATAACCAACCTCTGGACTGAAACAGGTCTCTGTAGGAAGGGTTTTGGAGAGCTGAGCCAATACATTCATCCCGAACTAAATGCAAATAAAACCACATCACTGCTGCACAAGGAAATGAGTTCACAGGGAGGTGAAACTGCTCTCCTAAACTACCGGTCCCCAGTCTCTTTTCCAGGTTTGCTAGAATTACTCTCACACTCAAAGGGAGAAAGCTTGTTCTAAAAGCAAGTCCTTCTTGCCCTGATGTTAGCCCTCATGATTTGTGAACAGTTGCACCTGGCTCTGTTGTTACACAAGTGCATGTGCTAACACCTGTGCTCTTCAGCTCCTGGTACAAAGCTGGGTTTTCAGCCCTGTAAATTCCTACCTGTAGACCTTCTAACCCTGTTCTGAAAACATAAGCCCTTTAAGAAAGCTATTTTATGGTCTGAAATAAAATACCTCCCCCCTTCCATCCAAAAGCCTCCTTCACCTCAGCAAGCCCCCCAAACCACAAGGACCCATGACAGAACCAGTCCTTGGGCTGCCTGGGCCCCTATTTTAGGGGACGGTGCTGAGGCAGGAGGAAGGAAACACTCTGCCCATGCCTGGGGATGTGCTGTGGGAGGTAGGAGCTGAAGGGGCTTTGCTTTCTTTCTGGGTGGAATTAAAGGGCTAGATCTAGGGAGTAGAGGCTATAGGACTAAAAAAACAAACAAAACAAACAAACAAAAAAAACAACAATCCAGAAATGGGGGTGGAAGAAAGGGAGAATATAAAACTCTCTGGTTTTAATCAGGAAAAGCAATTTAGTTGCAGTTTTCCGCATAATTCTGTTGAAGAAATAAATTATGCAGAGGAATGTGCTTTTCTCCTGAGGCTAAAAAAAGAACAAGTGGGGCTTGGGGAAAGGCCTGGGACTTACATGTGTTTGCCATTTAGCTGTGTTTTTGACAACTCCTCTTAGGTTGAATGGTTTATCCTGTAAACTTCAGCTCTGAAATGGATTCCTAGCAAGGACGTGCAGCCTGAGAATCCTCTCAGGTGGAAGAAATTAGTTTTTTTCTTCTGTGGTGTGAGACCATTTCAGAAAGGGCTTTCCTGGAGCCTGTCAGAGTCCCTGATGGCTCTGGTGGGGCAGCTCTGCTCCATGGAGTCCTAGCTGGGGCAGCTCGGGCTGAGACCTGCCTGGTTTATCTCTCCCCAGTTTGAGCTCGATGCCTTCCCGGACCTGTTGGCTTTGGTGGATGTCCTGGGGAATGACTGTGAGATACAGGAAACCAGTCAGAAAGAGATGAAGAGGTAGGCAAAGTTGTTTTTTTCTGTGGTTATGCTAAAAAAAAAAAACAACACACAAAGGCTGCAGTTTTTTCTTTAATGTGTTGTGCGACTGTTCCCCAACCCATGAAATAAGCAGTGCTTCTCCTGAAAAAGAAAAAAAATCCAGGCTCAAGAGACTGAAATTTTGGACTCCTTCATGGGAAAAGCCTTGCTCTTAGAATTATTTCTTTTTTTTTTCTGAAATACATAGATTTGGGAATTAGGAGCTTAAAGTACTTTGATTGGAATGCTTGTATACTAAGCTTCAAAATAGTAATTTAGAAATCCTTAGTGTAGGAGGATTGTCACGAACCATCCTAGCAAACTTTTGTCAATTCTTTGTTTTAGCTGATTACGCTTGAGTACAAAGCTTGTCTTGTGCATATGATGGGCTTTGCAGGGAAGTAAAACACATCGAGAGGCAAAGCAGTCTTTATCCTCCAAGCTTTGGCTTTTCTCGATATAGATCCAGCCTCAGACAATTACCGAGTCCCTCCTGCTTAGTCTCAAGTGGTCTTTAGGAATTGGAAGCAGCATCTGTTAATTGTTAGCAGTGGACTCCTGAGCGGCTGGGCTTGGGCCTTCCTGCCAGCTGTTACCATGGCTCGGGAGGAAGGGGAGGAGGAGGAGGAGGAGGAGGAGGAGGTGGCCTCGGTGACTTGGGGACCTGGAGATGAGAGGTGCTGAGGAGGACAGGAATGCAGACGAGTCCCGTGGCTCTGCCATGCGAGGGTGTCTGGGTGAGAAGAAGCCGCGTCTGTGTAAAGCCCGTCTTCCCCTGCCCCTCAGCTTGTCTGGGAGTCTGAAAGGCTGTGTGGGTCCCTGTGAGGCCCTGCGCTCCCACCTGTAGGCAAGGCTTGTCCCTCTGCTTTTCCTTTGTGCCACCATTCCTCAGGAGATGTGCTCCTGAGTCTGCAGGCTTGGCTGGAGCCTTCAGAAATGAGTAGAGGTTTCCTGGAGAGCTTTGCCAGTGGGATTTTGTGTGGTGCATGGGGGAGAAGTGGGTGTCTGCTGAGTGAGGACGGGCAGCAAGCAGTTCAGATCCCAGGTCCACCACTTTGGGCAGGTCTCCTTTTCTGTCAGGGATGTAATATTTCCCTGAAGTGTTAATACCCAAAGAAGGTACAATAGTGCCAAGCTAACTGGTATTTGTAACTCATGAAGGCCCTCAAGCCCCAGGTGCTGTGGAAGCTCCTAAATCTCATTTTGTGTTTGTGGCTACGCTGATGATGTTTGCTGTGGGTCAGGGGCTTATTTAAATGACTCTGCAATCACAAGGAGATGTATAATTTAATTTAATCCCCTGGTTACAGTGAGTGTGATTTGATGATGTCTCACAACTGCTTAATGAAGACATACGTGATTACAGTTCATAGACATCTCACAGCTGGAGAAAAGAATAATTTTTTTTTTCTTGGAGATTACTGTGGAAACCATTTCATACAAGCTACCTTCCTGCCCTGATGGCTGCAGTTCACAAATATCAACAAGACCCCACTATTTCTAACCAGGGAAAGATCTGCATTCTGTATAGCATATATGGCTCTAATTTTTCTTTTCTTTCTCTTGGTGTAGTGACTGATCCTGGCACTCCTTTAGGGTACAAGCAGGATGAACGGCAATGCGCTGGAGACTAGCCTGTCCTTGAAATAACGGCATGGGTTTTTTTGAGAGTTTAAAAAAAGGAGGAGGTAGAAACTTACCGATTAAAATTGGACTTAAGTTCTGTGGAGAACTGTTTGCACTCCATGTATAGACTGATGAAAATACAATAAAAATCACCGATGGAAAAATATAGTGTTTCCTAAAGGAAAAGTTTTAAAAGAAAAAAGTATATTTGATAAAGTCCTTTTTTTTTTTTTTTTTAATGCTGAGACTTTAAAATGTCAGATCCAATGCTCTGTATCCATAAGGGTCAGCTCTTATTCTTGGGAAAGCCTTCTGTTTTGCAGGTTTTTGTGTCTTTAGTTCAAATAACGAAGATCGCTTTTACACATCAGTTACAACGCAGAATTGAGTTCTGTGACAGGTGAACATGCAGAAGGCCATTTGCTTGGTTGGAGCATCGAAAGCGGTTGCTGTTAGCCATGCCCATCTCTACAGATCTGGTGGATAACGACGTTTACGTCGTGGTTCAGGGACCGCAGGAGGCTCTAAAAGAAGTTGGTTTATAGGACAGTAACTAATTTTTGGCAATGTGTACACAGCATGTTATTGGTGCTGAATTTGGTAGCTGTTAGGGCTGTTTTCCCCTTGTGTTTCTCCTGTCCCCAGCCTGGTTGATTTGCCTAACGGAAGCTGACAGTAAACCTCAGCCCTGATTGTCAGGCTTCTCTAGAAACCTCAAGGGAAAGAGAGGAAAGCAGGCATTTGAGGAACAGAAATAGCATACGTAATGAGCTCCCTTATTTAGCCAAACTGCTTTTTTAGTAACCTTCCATTTCTTTCTCTTGCACACACAGACACACCAAACGTGCAGCATCTTCAGACAATAGGAGGTGCTTTGGGCATTGGAGCTGAGAGAAAATAGATGGATGTGACTACTGGCCCTGCCAGTTATTGCTTGGCCCCACCCCACTGTGGAGATGCTGCTTGGAAAAGCCATTCAGGAGCTGTTTAAAAAGTGATCTCTTCCTCCTTAATATTTTTGTTCAACTCCTCTAAATTCTCATCCCAGACATGGGAGTCTCATTAGATTTAGACTTTGCCTTAAAGTTGTGTCCCTTGAGCATGTGCTAAGGCTGACACTCCAAGGGTGACCTTTGGGCAGCGGTGACAGCTCATGGCAGTCTGTGCTTTTTTACCTCCTGTCCAGGAGGATGTTTTGCTCAACTAGACCTGAAAAACCATCCTTAAAGCAGGAAAGGGGAGTCAATGAAAGACGTGTAAAGGAAGTCATCCTTCATATGCTCTATAGAAGTCGGGCATGGCAATCTTTGGCTTTTGTGCTTGAGATGGTCTGTGTGGGATGGTTTATTACTAAATTATGCTATGAAATTCTCTTGAAGTTTTTTTTCCCCTCTCTTCCTGTGTAGCTGACGAGCAAAGTTTAAAAAAGAGGGGGAGGAAAAAAAGCTTTTTTACTGACTTTCCATGGAAAAATATAAAGAAATGTAAGATGGAAAATATAGCGAAGAGGTTGGTTTACTTCAGGATATATCTGTTCTGCCTCCAAGTCCTTAGAGAGGACTCTCACAAATAACCTGGCACTAGAGATGACAAGCCATACTTCTAGCATCCCTCCCCCCTATTAAGCAGGCTTTCCTTACCTTCCTCTCACTCTGGGGTCCTATTTTATGGTAACCAGTTGACAGTGAGATAAATTACTGAGGACAAGACGTGGCACATCTTTTGTAGCATTGTTTGTCCAGAGAGGTCTCAAAACTATAAAGTACTTGAACTGTATATTATCTCGCCCAGTGGAGAAATGCAGCTTCTGGGGTGGCACAGAGCAGCTGTCCAGCCAAAGTAGCTCACGCCAAACGATTGTTGAGGCACAATGGTACAAGAACTGAAGTGTGCCAAGGGTATAGAACAGTACTTGTAGTTATTATTTTGTTATTACTACAAGTAGGCTTAATTTGGTTGTCTGTTTTACTTACAACAACAACAACAAAAAAGAACTTGAAGAGTAAATTCATCTATAATTATCTAAATACTTTTAAATGAGACTGGTCTTAAGCAGCAGCTTGGCTTTTAAACCTTGGCTGTTTAGCTCCTAAATAACACTGCTGACATTGACTGTGCATTGGGAGATAAATGATGTCTGAATGTCATCAAAATGTTAGACAGCTCCAAATAAATCCCAATAAGTTGTCTGGGCAAAGGGAACACAGAGGTGAGGTATAGTACATTTTGTGTTGCCTTGGAAATTTAAACCCATTTACAGCATATGTCTTATATTTATCTGTATTCCAGAACTGTATTATCTTTATTCTTGTGGATTCCTATTGCTTTTCAGTGCTTTTAGTCTGCAAATTCAACTCCAGGTGGATGTTTTTGTTTTATGTATATCAAATCATCTCCTCCTCAATCGGAGGCTGAGTTTCTTCTTAGGCACATTTCTAGTGTAATATACCCAGCTCAAAACCAGGCTGGGTTGAAGCAAAATGCCAATTTGGAAGTATTTATATGCCTGTGTTAGAGTGTCTTACCCATTCCACAGAGCTATTATTATTAGTTAGAAAGTAGGAGGTGTGTGCAGATGCTGAGGAATTTTCCA
This sequence comes from Cygnus olor, assembly GCF_009769625.2. Taxonomy (NCBI): domain Eukaryota; kingdom Metazoa; phylum Chordata; class Aves; order Anseriformes; family Anatidae; genus Cygnus; species Cygnus olor. The sequence goes on along the minus strand of NC_049188.1, from coordinate 2,708,529 downwards.
CTGTGCTGGCCCTGCACTGCTGTGTGTTTATCCATTCACCAGGCAGGCTTGGAAAAGATGTCCAAAAAAGCAGAGCAGGGCAAGCTCCTCACAGCTCATTTTATAGCTCCCTCTCTTTCAAGTAGAGGAAGCTCTTACAAATGAGTTTTCCCACCTCTGTCCCTCCCTGTATATTCTTCTTCCCTATCCACCGTCTTCCCTTGCGCTCAGTCCTGCACATGCAAACCTATAAAATAGCTCCCAAGCTATTTCACTAGACAGGTTCTGCCTTGCTTCCATTGAAACAAAACTTGGTTCTTGTAGCTGCACGTAAAAAACAAAAAACTCAGGTGAGCAAAGTGCCCATTAGATCTTCTCAACGTTTTGCACTGCTGTAGTTCCTGCAGGTTTTATTGACAAATCCTACGTGTGTTTGTTACTGAAAGTGGAAGAATACAATCTCTATTTGTGTAGCTGCAATGAGGAGGAAGTCCTTCTCATCTTCTTAGCTTGCATTAGCCCTCTCAGCCTCTTTTCCTGGGTGTTGTTTCAATCCCTGTTAAATCCATTAAACCCTGTGAGACATTCTGTTTTAAAGGGCTTGAATGCATCACTCTACGCTGATCTGGGAGATATAATTACTAGAACAAATATCACTCATGTAATCTTCTTTAAAGACCAGAAATCTATCTGTAAGTCGCTAATGTGGCCCAATAGGTATGATTTTGCTGCAGGGTATTAGGAGTAAAAAGCCCTCCTTGGAATCCAGAAAATAAATAAATATTAAAATTGATTGTTAAATACTTTCAGAAGTTGACAGACAGATTGATGGTTAATAAGTGTGTGTTCTTAATTTGCATTGCAGAATTTTCGGTGAAAACTACAAGCAGCCATCAAAATAGTCAGTTCATTATTTTGTTAGTTTTCCTTTTTCCTATTGTCTGCCCATGGATAAGAAGCTATATATCAATAAAGGGATACTGTGAAACTCTGCTGAAGACAAGCAAGATAACAGATTGTGGTAGGTATTGTTGGTTCCCTGGATTTGTGCCAGGGTTAGTGCCTCACGGTAACTCAGAAAGTCAGCAGACAGGATATTCTTTACCAAAAATATTTTCCCTCGTTTCTTTATTTTTTAGCAGTATGTATACACAAAGTGAATTTCAAATTCAACAGATGGATGAGATTATAAAGAAAAGACGGGCTGCTAAAGAAAGCAAAAAAGCTATTGTCTTTGATTTATGGATTTGTTCCAGTCTGAGAGGCTCAGAGCTTTCTTCGATAAGGGCCATAAGTGATTAGAAAGTAATGAGGTATGGAAAAGGGTCGGAAGATGCTGAGATTAGATCTTCATGACTGAACAGGAGCTAGTGATGAACCAATCTGCATGAAATGTTGCCTCAGTGTCAGCTTCTCAAAACTGTTGATTTATTTCTGTTATCCTTACGTTTTGCTTCTGAAGAGCATTATGAGGAATTAAGTAGCCGAAGATAGGGGCGTATTTATTTAATGTTTCATTAGCTTCTGTATGTTTCTGGTTTACTTAAAGTTAGTGCAGATGACCATCATTTCCTTGTTCACCTTCTCGGAGATTCATGTTTAAAAGAAGATTCATAAAACATTTTCATGTGAGGAAGGATTGTTTGGTTAAATTCAAAGTCTCTTTTGATCTCCCTGAGATTTAATCATTGAAAGCTCTCCATGAAAGGGAAAACCTTTATACCTTTATTAGACTAAAGAAATAGTATTGTGGGTCTCAAAAGTCTTTAGAATTTTCTTCCTTGTCAGGTATAGAAGATCTAATATTAAAATCTGTTTCTGTTTATTTCTGTATCCGCAGGGTTGAAAGTTTCTTATTCCACTTTTAATTCTATCAAGAAGGCTCCATGCAAAGCTAGTTCTTTGTAGCAGTAATGTTCTTATTGCTGTGGTGATCTTGGGGTGGAAGTGAGGCAAGATTAAGAAGTAAAAGTAGCGCCTTTGAGTTAATCAACTACTGCACTGGTCTAACAAAAGATGATGCCAAGCAGCCTGTCATGTCTCAAGTAGTTATTCTCTATGATTAATATATGGAAACCCTAACAGCCCCCATGGGATGTGGAGCTGCCCGTTATATACTGACATGAGAAAACATTGTCCAAACTCTAATTACATTTATTTCTAACAAAGAGTAGAGGGAGAAAAAATATTATCCCTATTTTAACTTGGGACACAGTTATACTGCAGTGTACTGGCTGTTTACTCAGGAAACTTGTACGGGACAGTAGTTGCATGTAGATTGTCTGAATCTGTGCTGTTGTCACAAGGCCATCTTCTGATGTTATTTCTGGTGTTATGTTAAGCACTATTTATAAGACTTAAAGAAACTAGGACATCTGAACACCCAGTTTCATAGAATGGTTTGGGTTGGAAGAGACCTTATAGATTATCTAAGTCCACCCCCACCATGGGCAGGGACACCTCCCACTAGACCAGGTTGCTCAAAGCCCCATCCCACTGGGCCTTAATCACTTCTGATTTCAATAACTTTGGTGTAACTAGGATGCTGTATTCTCTGGACAGCTTTGACAATCTCAGCATATCTGCAGGATGATATATGAATATAATGTTTTTTGTAGGAATTGAGTGAAGGGCAGCATAGAATATTAATGAGTATTTTGCAGATCCTTTGCCTAAGCATATTCTAGCTCTGTAAAATTCCTAGGTCAGTAAAACTCTGAAATTCTTCCATGTCGTTTGGTCAAATACCAACATTTATTAAATTATGTACTTGTTGACTCCTTGGCAAGTGCATTTATTCAGTGAGTCACTTACAAAATTTCAATGCTGAGCAGCCAGACCACATCCTGACAGGTAGACTAAAGGTAATGTGTTTGCATTGAGGAGCCATCCAATGTATAGGCTTTGAAATGTTTCAAAAGAACAAGTCTTCCCCTCTTCCTCCTCTTCTGGATCCAAACCCAGGCTCTCATAACTACCACTTGTTTTCTCTGCCCCAAAATATTTTGTGCTTGGCAGGTCTTATTTCATCCATTCAGCTTTACTTTGATTCAACTACAAAGGGCACTGCATATTTTTTCCAGGGTAGGAGTGGTATCCATCTGTCTAAATAAGAAAAGACTATCTAAGCTCTTTATTGAAAAAGGAAAAAAGAAAACCATAAGCTCTCCCTTCATTGTTGTCTTACACTTGAAATGGGAAACTGTTCAATTTTGTTAAAATTCTTTCAAAAAGAATATTAAGGCTAGCTCCTAAGCCATATCTAGCCTTGTAGATCTGATTCCACTCTGTCATGCACTCATCCAGATGAGCTGACTGCAAACATGGGTTTTGTTGTTTGCCATTCCAGTTTGTGGTCTCAGAAGACGGCCATCTGGATGGAATATGCGTTTTGATGCTCAGTCAGGTGTCACAGGAGCTATTTGTGTTTGTTCTTCCTGTAGACGGCTTTGTTCCATCAGATTAAACTGGGATTCTTTCCAGTTGAGGCACCTTGATGCAAGCAGCTAGTATTATTGTCTCGTGCTAGCAGTGGGCTAGGGACTTTAACTCAGAACAGAACTCTGTGTTCTTTTCATATGGCTGTAAAATGATCATGCGGTTTTATGGGCCACTTTTGCTTACCAGACTCCAGTAGTGCTTGTGCAGAAGGAATTACTTGGAAAAAAAGCTCTGGATATTGGCCAACGGACAAACAAGACATTGGGCTAGACACACAAAACTTGCCCTAACTCTTGGCCAAAGATCCATTGGGCAGATTTTGATAGAGCTTGTAGGGAACTTCCAAAGCGTATTAAACCTCTGTGGATTGATCCTGGCTTTCTGGACTGTAACAAATCCTTGAAGACAAGAAAATTTAGCTTCAGGTATGGGTTTCACAAATAGGAAGAGGTTGGTTTGCATAATAAGCATTAATTTACTTCAAGCCCAAACTGAAAAGCTCAACGTCCTCCACCCCCCCCCAAAAGTGTTGTCTTTGATCTGCTGTCTAGGTAGGTGCATGACTGGATGGGACTGAATATGTTGGAATCAGGATCTTAATTCTCACTGTCATTGGAGAACTTGGCCAGATTTGGGTTGGAATTTTGTTTTCTGTAAAATACTGGGTGTGTCTGGATTTGGTCTCTGGTGACTGGGACCTGCTGTATGACAGCATTGCTGTCCATGAGGCACTGGGCTGTCAGGACAATCCAGGTCTTCCTGAGAGCTGCAGATCTGTGACACAAGTGAAATAGCTGGAAGTTCTTGTGTGTGTGGTTTGGTTGGTTGGTTGTTTTTTATGCAATGCAAAGCCAACATCCAAGAATTTGAGGTGACTCTTTCCCCACAAGAAAATAAAAGGCACTTTAAAGTATTATATTTATTCTGATATCACCTTTCTTTCCGGATTTCACCTCGGTACAAAACAATTGAATAGTGTTTATTCATATATCTGAATCCATTTGATGATCATATAATGCTGCACTTCAACAGCATCTTCCTTTTGAGAATAAGTGTAATCCTGTGTTTCTGTGAAGTTGAGGTTTCCTGCCAGACCTTAAGCACTTACATTCAGATATTTGCCCCCGTCTGGATTCCTGTGAACCTGGACTCAGTGAAGCTTTTTTGGAAAGTCTTTTTCCTTGTATTTCTGTAGTCAGTAGTGTTGGTCACTGTGTTGGCCATTGCTCTCACCTCCTCTGGTGCTGTTCACAAATCCGCGTTTGTGTTAGCAGGCTCACTGGAACTTAAATGCTAAGGAAACAGCCTGAGGTACCTTAGAAGTTATCTTGAACTTTGGGGCTGCCTGCCCTGAGTGAGGGTTTGGACCATGTGAACCTTTCTAACAGACATTATTCTATGGTTATGAGCTTGTTGTGTCTTTTTGTTGTTGTTTATTCAAGAAAGTAGTGATTATACCTTGAGGGAGCTAAGACTGAGTAATGTTCACACTGTAGTCTATGTCTCCTATATTAACATCTAAATCAAATGCTTCTTGGTGCTTGTAAGTGAGGCGTTAACAAGGACTTTTGACATTACTTCTTCAGTTTGAGTCAGATTTCAAACTTTTAAAAAATAAGAGAGATTGGGATACTGTAATGAAACTTTTCAGAAGTGTCTGCTTGCAGTGATAAATTGTTTCTATTGATGGAGATAGAAATAACCATTTTCTGTCTCAAGGAGGCAGAAACCTCACGGCCTCTATGGGTGTGGGATGTGAGTACTGCTGTAAGGAAGAGCGTGGTGGGGCAGAACAGTATGTTGAAGGAAGGACTGTGAGTAAGTAGTACCTTGTCCCAGTGGGTCTGGCCTCCCCTCCCCAAGCTTTTTGGGGCCTGACTCCTGCAAGTGGTAGCTCCTGGAATGCTTCCAAAAACTCTGAGCACTGCTTGGTATCTAAACCAAACAGAAGTACAAAACAAGCAGTTAACCACAGAAGGTGCTGAGGAAAACATCTCTGCTTCATGGTAGCTTTCATTCAAGTAAATCCAAGTGGCCTTGAGAGTGAACTCTCCAATTTCTTCTGTCCAAGTGTGAACTCCCAACAGATGTTTTGTGGAAGTGGAAAGTTGCTGTAAATAGGATGTCTGTGTGTATTTTAGCCAGGGGACTGGCTCTGGACTTTGTTAAACCCCTGTCAGCAGTGCAATGGTGTGACTTCTTTATCACCCAGGCACAACTCTGAGCAGTGAGTTATGAGCCCCAGGGCAGGCCACTCAAATATACCAGACACGTGGAGTTATAGAGGAGAAGAGGCCTCCTGCAGCACACAAGAGTCCACCTGAGCCATTTGAGCAACGTGGCAGTGATGTAACCAACATCTCTTAACAGGGCCTGACAGGTAGGAGGGCCCAGTTCCCACCACAACAAACCACTCCTGTAAAGTATCTACCCCAGAATCCTCAAGGGTGTTAGCAGGATTCTGGGACACTGGGTGTAGTGGTGGTAGGTCAAGCAGGGCCTCCAATGTGCACTAAAATCTCCTGTCAGGTAGGGTAAGAATATCACTATTTACTGGTATTTGGTTTACTCTAGGATCTGGTGAGACAAATTAACAATGTCACAACCCCAAATCAGTCATCTTTAGTCTTAAGGTTACCCATTCCCTAATGGCACAATGCAAAAAGCTTTGGTAATTATGCAGCAGCCCATCTTCAACAGCACAGCTCTACTTCCCCAACCAATGCTGCCAGGCTTTCTTCTCCCTTGTTACCTAGCCAAGCTTTCTTTAAGTCCTCTTAATTGGCTCGTTAGTGTAACCTGAGGCTACCTGTCCTGCTTGGCTGATTCACTAATGAGGCTCAGCTGCCTTTTTTCAGACCCAGACAGGCTGGAGAGGGATCTGTAAAACATGGTGCTGAGGATTTCAGAGCTGCTCCCTCCAATGCCCTGGTAACCCAGCCTCTCCAGCATCAGTGTCACTGATGGCTTTTGCACAGGCAGACACCTCATGCACTCCCAGGGGGCATTACTCCCCTGTTCAGACATGGACTCTCTGTTTCCTAAAACCCATTGTTGTAGCACACCCTGATGCACAGAGCACTGTGAGCGGTTACTTCTGCTGTGCCAGTAAAGCCAAAGAAAGGGCACTTATGCTAATTCATGGGATAAGAACACTACTTACAAAATGTTTCCCTGGACATCATCAAGAAAAGTAATAAGCTCAAAGTAAAGTAATTGTACATTGGGGTTTCTAGGATCAAATTACTGAAATCTGAGTTAGGCCCATCAAACTGTGATACCTGATACTGTGACTCACCTGTCTTGTGAACACTCTTGCTCCAGGCCTTCTGTACAAGACATGTCTCTAGAGAATGATCAGGTGGCACAAATGGCTGAGGAACCCTGAAGAGACTGGGCTAGCTGAGCTAACCTTGCAGCAAAGTAGGAATGGTGACTTGGGAGCAGCAAACCCTTCCAGACCTACCTGATGGCCAGTTATGCTCTGATGTGTGGCAGGTCAAAGGTTTGGCCTCTTCCTTCATAAGCCACATGGAAAATGGGCTTGGTAGCTGTGTTTTACATGCTCCCTGGAGTCTTGAGAGTCATGCAGTGAGGAGTCTGCTTGAGACTTGCCAAGCCAGAGCTCCACATCTTTCTCTCCTACTTGGAGAGCTCTTACATTCATTCGAGACCCAGGGTGAAGAGGCTGGAAGTCCTGGTAGTTCGCAGCTGTGCAAGCCAGACCTGTAGGAAAAATTTGAGTAAGCAGGCTCATAGCAGTTCTAAGGAATTTCATTCTGTTGGAAAAAGTGGCTTCATCACACTGAAATAGTCTTAAATAACTCACAGCTTAATTGCTATGATTTAAAAATACAAAGTGAGAGGTCATGCACTTGGACTAATACCAAGAATTTTTCCTATTAGATTAACAGACATCAGTTAGAAATAAATGAGGCAAATTTCCTTTAGTGTCAGTTGATCGTGAGAAGAACCAATGTGCTGCAGCTCTGGAAATGACAATGTGATGTTGGGTTTGTTGGATGAAGGCCTTCTTCAAAGGGAAAAGAAGTATCCGTGCTACTGTGCAGGATGCGAGGCAAGCTGCTGTGTCTGATACGGTGCTACCCCAATGAGTCCTCTCCTGGAAAGGTGAACTTCAACTGACTGATCAAGGGAAAGTGGAACCTACTGTGAGACAGGGGACTTGAAAAGTTTGGCTTGTTTAGTCTAGCAAATCACAGACCAAGAGGCAATCTGATCACGGTCTAAAAATATAACAGGGGAGTGAAGAGAGGGAAATGCACTCTCTAAGAGCAGACACGTATACATTAACCATGAATTAACTTGGGCTGGAAATAAGACAGCATTTAACCATAACAGCAGCATTCACATCAGAATAACGGGGACAAAAAATGATGTCTGTTTAAAGATGCAGCCTGAAGCATCTTTAGGAGATTGTGATGAAGTGGCTCGTGCTATCAGGTTATGGAGCCAGTGACCCATTCAGTCTCTGTCAGCACAGTGATCCTATGTTCCCATGCCACCATCACTGTCATCATACAGGAGCAAATATGCACCGGCTGAGAAGCCCTCTCTCTTGTGATGCCTTCTGCTTGCTCACTGACCTGTGACTAGGTGCACCTTTGAACCAGAGGACAAAGAGTGCTTGCCAGAGAAAGGCAGTTGTTCCAGTTTCTGGATGTGTCTGTAAAAGAAATTGGCAGTTCCTACAGAGGCCAAGAATGTAAGGAGGTGCAAGGAGGCATTGAATGTTTGGATGCCAAATTAAGCTGCTTAATAAAGAGGCTTGGAAGGGGAATAAATTCTTATGCTTAAGTGTCTAGGTGAAACTCTGCTAAATGGGAATTAGGCTGAAGCTTTGAGTAGGTATTATGGGGTAACATTATCCCTTCTTTAACTCCTGTAAGGCTTAGTGCATCTTCACTGAAACACCTGATACTGGTCATTGGCAGAGGGAAGGCTTTGGATTACCTGTCTTAAGCAGTATGAAAGTCCCCAGAGTCCTGTTATTTCCAACTCTTTCACCCTCTAGCAACCTGGAATTTATACAGGACAGGAATTCTGGCTGTTTTGGGGTTACAAAGGATATTCCTGTATTGCTTTTAAGGAAGCTAAAGCTTATCATTTGACAAAACGTAGTTCTTTCTTTTCCTGTCAGCCCTCTGGGGCAGGGACTTTGGTTCTCACTGCTAGAGAGACGTACGCCAGCCGCATCTGCCTGACTGAACAAAGCTGTCCAGACAGAAGACCCTTCAGGCCACAGTTCACAGCAAGAGGAGCAGGGGTCAGCCTGAGTATTGACACCAGAAATGATCTGACCGTGGCCTTCAAACGGCTAATAAAAGCCTGACCCTGCGCTCCCAGAAGTAAGCAGCAAACCCCTCGCTGACACCAGCAGCACGGGGCAGGCTGCTGGCATGCTCTCAGCACGCCTCTCGCTGTGCTGCAGGCGTTACCCCCCGGAGTCGAGGTGTGGCCTCTGTGGGTCCCTGCCTGCATCCCGCAACTGCACGGAGCAGCTGCTTGCTTGCCATCCATCATCTGGAAGAGCTGCTCTGCTAAATGGCGTGCAGAGCTGAGCTAAAGGCATGCTCATTTCCCTTGGATTTTATTTTTGGAATTTCTGAGTAGATCTGGTGCCCCAAAGGCTAAAGCTACTGCTGCCTTTTGGGAAACTCCAGTGAAAAGTAATATCTCATCTCCAGGAGAAGACAATAGTCGCACAGTACAGCACATCAAGCACTGGCTTTCATCATTTTCTACAAACACCACTAAATCACACAGCACATCATTTAAAACAAACACTGTGTAAGGGCTGGTAAAGTAACAATACAAAGCAGCTCTTAAATTTCCCTGGTGTCAAACCAAGCCAATGGTACTGGCAGGACTCCAGCTTCTAAGGTGCATGGAGTATGAAAGTGTCTCACTGCAGGCAAGCCTGGAAGTACAGTCCAACCTGGTGTTTCATTGCTCCCACATCATAAGGGGACAATTTTTTCATGGATAAAAGTAGACAAGAGTCAGACTAAAATCATCAAAGCATTAACTGCATGGGCAGGTCCTGATTTTTAAGGTAAATGACATAGTTTTCACCTTTGTCAAGCTGCCTGGTCAATCTTTTGAGAAGCCCATGTGATGGGGAAGGTGAAAATCCATAAGGAAATTGCGTGAGTGATTCACAGCAGTTGGTGTTGCCTTTTCTTTTCAGTAAGTATTGAACTCCAATATCACTGTTTGGCTGTAGAAAGAAGTGCTGTTGGCTGAAAATACTGTTTTGGATATAAACCCATCTGCCTCACCTGATTTCTAATGTGAATTAATTCCAGTCATTTTCAGCTGGATAAAATATTTCCTATGTTTCTATCCTAATCTGCTTCCTAGTACTGCTCCTGGATCTTGTGTGACTGACACCTTTGTCTGATAGATGAAGTGCGCAGTCTCCACATACAAATCACTTCAGCCAAAAGCAAAGGAAGGATGGCATTATTGAATTGCAGCAAACACACTGCCCTTGTGAGTATACATGGTAAATTCCCCTTGGGTTCAGCAGGAGCACAGTTAGGCCATTGCTGCGTGCTTTAGAAACTGCTGTCCTGTGCTCCAGTTTGTGTGTCAGCCTCAGACAGGTCTCACTGCTTTTCTCCTGCTGCTGCTCTTAAGGCTCTGGGGACCTTGCTAAGCAGAGATTAACTCTTTTCTGAACCTCTGCAGCATCTGCTGCTGCACGGAGCAAGGTGGCGATCTGTAAGTATCAGAGCACACACATCCATAGCTACTTGGTCCAATTTGATGGTTTACATTTATTATTATTAGAAACTTGATCTGCCTGGAGAGATGCTGAGCAATTTACTATTCCAAACAAGTTCTGTTGTCTGGTGAACTGTATCTACCCCTTATACTGTTTTTCTCGTGTTGAAATGGATTTTTCCATTGACGTGCTGGGATATAAGATGAGCATGGACTGCTTTGGAGTAGCAGCATTTCAAAACTCCTCTTGTATACGTATTACTTGGTGACATCCTTTTTTGTTCTTGCTGTTTATACGTGGTGGAGGAGTACTGAGCATCCTTAGGCATGGATCAGTCTATGGGAGCAGATCCTGAAAAATCTGAATGGAAAAGCAGCCTGATCTAAAACAGCATGACCTGGGATTCTGCTTTTCCAAGGTTCTGGTCCTCTTAGAGGATGAGTACATTTGTGATCTAGATTGTTTACCTACAGAAATTAGTCCTGTATTGATACAAAGTCAATCACTTCTTTCTACTGACTCTTCAGTAAGTTTTGTTATTCTCCAGTACAGTTTGGTGGGCAGAATGGACTTATCCCATGTTAATCAAGGAGAACCATCACAGTGCAGTCACTGATAAGCAATTATAATGTAAAATAACAGCAATGAACTCAAATTGCCCCTCACTGCCCATCACTGCTCTGCTTTTTATAGTAATAATATAGTCCATTAAAACCTACAATCACTGTAATGTTTATGCATTATTGGGGAGATAAATTGCATAATTCTCATTTTGCAATTTAAATGTAATTATGAGCTTACTAATGACTAAAACCTGAATTTGCTAGACTATCAGTTTTTCTAACACTTGCCAAAATTATAGGTAATTACTTAGAGCTTACAATAATTATAAGTCCATCTTTTAAATAATTAATGTGCACTTTCATGGTACGAAACAGCTAGTAATCAAACGACCTCTGGCTTTTACAGCAAGCCCATGCAATTAGTCTTATTGTGTAGGTCTATAGAAATGTACCCATTACAAGAGTCTGTTAAGTTGGCAGGCTTGATATTGATGGCTGTTGCATTTATGGTACCAGACAATGATTAACATACAACGGCCTTCAGAAATGGGCATATGGAGAAAATCTGAGTGCATTTTGTGAGCCACTGGATGCAAATAGAGAAAAGTAATTACAGGTGAAAGGAGTTAGAAGTTGCGTTCTGCTGCCTTTTGGACTGTCAGGTATTCTGCTGGGAGGGTTTCTCGAGCCCATTCACCTTCTGCATCCTGTGATTCGGATCATTGGCCCAGGAAGGAGCCAGCAACTTGGCCTGGGAGGTCTGTGTTGGGTTAGACAATTCCTTCATTGTGGTCAGCTTCCCTACGGCAGGTGCTGCTGAAGCAGCATATATATATTTCTTCCTCTGGAGTCTCAAAATCTATTGGATATCAGTGAGAAATAGATGCTAACTTGTGAAGCCCGTAGGTGTCTGCTTGCCAGAGGCACACAGCCCAAATTTCCTCATCTTCTGTTCTTTGCCTTACCTGGCAGTGAAGCTTTCTTGTGAGCCTGGAGCCTACGTACAGAAAGCAGAGGGCCCAGGACTGACTTGGTTGTTTTAATCTGAGCCCATGTGCCAAAAACTGTTGTAAATTCAGCCCTGCATTCCAGCAGCGCACTGTATCCTCTCACTATGATGTTTTAAAGTCCAGGGAAGAGATCTGTGTTAGATAAAGCCAAAGCTGGTGGCAGCGGTGATTCTGGTATTTGCTGTTTTCTCTGCAAACCTGCCTCCTATCTAAGCATTATGGGATAATTTTCTTGGAAGAAACAAAAGAAAATAGTAAGATAAACCATTTCTGTTGAAGGCAAAATCAAATGTTAAAACGTTCAAATCAGTGTCAGAGCTTTTAATGTGTAGATTCATCAGCGGAACTACCGCAGTGTGGCGGACTATAGAAAACAGCGCTGTCTGTGGTGTAAGTGCAGTGTTTTAAACTCCTTCCTCGGCTCAAAAATCTGCCCCTCACCTGCCCCCATCTCAGCATGCCGCATGGCTCTCCTCCCTTTACTGTAACTCTTGCAACCTGGCAGGAGTGTGCAAGGCATCGCCATCCCTTCTGATCCCACCTGTGGTACTGAAATGTGGCAACGAGCACACCACTTACCCTCTGTGACCCTCAGTTTACCTGACTCTAAAATGAGAATTATGGTAACAGTTACCTAGCACACTGGGGTGATGGGAGAATTAATTAATGTTTATAAAGACTTTGAGGTCTTCAGATGAAAATTGTTACAGTATACAAGTGCAAAGTAATTATGATTATCATTACTTTCATTTGCATGTATAGACTGTAATTAGCTGTGGATTGTATTGCATTGACTGTGAATAATGTAAAAGCTCTCTTCATGAAGGTGTCACTTTAAATGTTTTTACATTTTGCATTTAATAATACCAAGGTTTGGCTTCGTTTTGCCTTTCCTTTCCCTCTGATAGTGACATATGCTGCAGTGTTGGCTTATTGGAGCTGTGAATCTGAAGCAGTCTATTTCTCATCCTGCTTGCCTTTGTTTTGTTGGTTCTGCTCTGGTAAATGCTGATAAAGGAGCTAATTTGCCACTGCAGGATGTCCCACTGGCAGATCGGCCCTGTGCACACCCCAGCAGGGGAGCCTGGGGCTCAGCACCCAATGGGGTGCTCATGGCATCACTCGTGGGCTGTGCTTCCAGCACCCCAACCTGCCCCAGGCACGGCCATGCTGTAAGTGTGATGGGGGTGATGTATATCCAAAGCTCTTGTGCCAGCCCTGTTGAGAACCCACTCCAGTTTGCTTCTCCACTTTTACTTTGTGACTCTGCTTGTTTTTTGACTTAGACAGCTCCTCATTTTCTCATAAAGGAGTAATGAAGAAGGAACCAGGATCAGAGACTCGAACTTTGGGCTTGTGTCCTTTCAAATGCTTCCCAAGCATCTCGTTAAGTCTTGTTTTGGAGCCCAATGTATCATGTCTGAAAGTAGCTCATCTTTTCCTGACCATTTCTCAAGCTGAACGCAAGGAATAAATAGTTCCTGTCCCTTTGGAACTGAATGGGTTTGGGGAAAAGAGATGCATCCCCCAGGTTGTTTCAAGACTGCTACAATTAGGACCAGGTTTCTCCTACTCGGAAGCTGAAGTATTATTTAGTAAATGGTCCCTTGAGATTCAGGAATTAGTCTGCTAAGAACATTATGAACAAAAGGTTTTTGCGATCTGTGAATCCCAGGAAGTCAAAGCCCATTTGTTTATTTAGTGACCCTAAACCTAAGGCCCTGCCTTTGGAGCTTATTTGAGATTTTTATTTTATGCTGTGAAAGCAGAAGTAATTGTGCTTCTTAAGCACACACTGGAAACCACACTTAAATTAACATCTCTTAATTAGGCAAAGGAGAAATTGTTGTTTGTATTGCTTGTCAAAATTATGCTTGTGTTGGTAAAAGGCAGGAGGGGATGTAGCCCCTTCAGTACTTGGACTTGATTCGGCACGTGCACTATGCTGCCAATGCACTGGGAGTCCCCTCGGGCCCCCTTTCACATTGGAGGTCTTCTCTGCTGCTTAATCCTATCAATATAGCTGCTAAGAATTTAGGGGTATGCCCACTCAAGTGGCGTAGTCTCATAAAAGTTTCCTATTACTTTATCTCATAATCTGGTTTCCTGACTTCAGCTGAAGAAGGTGGAACTTTGTAGCAGTCACTCAGCAGCACACCATGGGATGACTTTCAGTCATGACTTGGGGCCATACAGAAGACCTCTTGAATTTGTTGTGAGGGAAGTGGTCTTGTTTTCCAGTGCTTGAGCTAAATTCATAGTTAGCAGTGTTATCCATCTCTCCTAAGGACTTTGAAAAACCTCATACTGCCCACAGTGGCATCTGAAACTCATAATCGTCTAAATGCGTTTGCCCTTCCAAGGAAGGGAGGCACAATGTTGTTGTCCCATCGTTACCACCGGAGAGCAGGAGGCCAAGGGGCCTGTGGTGGAGCACATACAAGGAGAAGGGTTGAGGGGAGATGAGGGGTCTTTAAAACACTTAAGGGGAGGAGACTGATTTGTCCATGTTACGTACTCTAGATGGAGCAAGGATGCTCGGGCTTCATGGTTTGGCCAAGAAGATTCGGGTTGCCTACTGCAAAAAGCTTTTTATGAAATTAGTGGTGAGGGTGCTGGGAGGCCCCACGGCTGGGTGGGTGAGCATCTCTGAGATGTAATGCCGGGGTGTGGGCAAGTATGCAAGGAGGTAGGTTATATGTGCTCTTGAAGACCCTCCAGGCCCTATAATACAAGACTGACTGGATGGCTCATGCTTTGAGTCTGAGCTTCTAGTCCTGGGACTTGCCCTTCTCACATCCTGAAATGTCTGAAATTTATATGTCAAATCTAGGCAGGGATTTATCCTGGGGGGATTCATACAGGCTAAACTGAGGCATTTGAGTGAAAGGAACATATCGAGCACAGTGGTTTGGGCCAGGTAGCTCAAAAGTGTTTGGAGAACTTCTATGTCCTGAATAGCAGTGTTTGGGCTGGGATTCTCCATCTGGTTCTGTTGCTATCAGTGTGAGCTATTACTGAGCACAGCAGTGAGCTCCCCAACACCAAAATTAGCTGGGGTCAAACTGGGGACAGTCTTCCTCCATCATAACAGCAGTCTGGGTTACCCCTACTCCTTAACCTTCATTGAAAGAGAGAATCCACAATGAAAAGCATTTCTGCTGCTTTTGGCTTTTCCTGGAGCTACGAGTCAGCTTTACATAGTGATAAGTGAAACCTGAATCATGTTCATTTATTTGAAATGACTACAGGAAATCAAGTTATCCTGCAGGTCTGTTCTTTCCAATATGCTTTTAGTTTCTCTTCCTCTGCGGCAAAATGCATGGCAATAACCTTGCAGGAAATGTTTGGATATCTCCCGGTAATAGGGTGGGCGTGTGTCCAGCGTGCACTGCTGGCTAGCGTTCTGAATCTATTTAGCACACTCAAGTGTAGAGATTGAAAGAAATCATGAATTGTTTACTGTATCTATAAATGTGAATCAATGACTTGTTAGTCCATGCCAACCTCATTAAAATTAACTGTATCTGAAAGCGAATGATTTTATGGTGATGGATAATCCACCTAGAGTACGAAGTTATTAGGGAAGATGAAGAACTTGGGAATGCAGTGAAAATAGTTCATTTGAGGAGAGAAGACTGTAGTCAGCAGAATGCTTTTGCAGGTAATTATGCATGTTGAATTACTGTAGAGAGAAGGGGCAGGAGCATCAGCTGACCTAACCTGGCATAGTCCTAGTGAATTCCGTGGAGATGTGGGGATTTACGTCTGCTGAGGATCAGGGTCTGATCCAAAGCCAGAGCTGAGTCCATGAAGAGATGTCTGGTGATTTCAGTGGGTCAGGATTATTAGTACATAAATTCACAGAGCTCTGCCACCTAAGTAAATAACCTCACCACAAACAGTATTGCTTTAAGCATGAATATTGTTCTTCTGAACAGGAAAGGCTGCAGTGAGCATCTCAGAATAGCTGAGCACCTCATTCTCCTGGATGTGGCATTATGTTTATTCACTAGATGTCCTGTCTTCATCCTGCTGATACTGCATCTACATCTTGATAAAGCAAGGCCAAAAGAATTAAAATAGAAGGTGAGTCTAAGAAGAAATATTTTCCTCCAGTGACTTTCTTACAGCTTTCTTATAGCATTCCTTGTTCACACATGGAGAAGTCAAGATTCCCCACATAAAGGTGTTCACGTAAGAGCGACCATACCATTTTAGACATTCTGCTCTCCAAAACCATGGCATGATTTGGGGAGTGGGACGTGTCTGCACTTGGACTTTTTTTTCTCATGCTTTTTTTTCTTATCTCTGGGGGTTCAAGATGCTGGTTTGGACTGCGATTGTGAAGACATTGCAGGGCAATTCCTTACCAGTCCCTTTTCTCTGCTCCATGGCAGAAAATGTTGCTCCATTACGTTTTGAGCCTAGAAGCCATCTCTCTGGGTTCCTGGCATTAAGTACAAGATAAAAAGAATGTACACACATTTATTTTTTATTTGCACTCCTTTTTTCTTTATGAAGCAGACTGAATGACAGTAGCTCTCTGGGGCATCACATATTCAGATCACATCTTCTTGCAAACGGGTCTGTTGGTTCAGAAATTAGGTTTAGTTTACAAAATCCATCACTAGCATTTTGTAAACTGGGTGGTGATTTTTTAAGTGCCCAGTTATCTTGAAAAGAAACTCATTACAGTCTCTCACGTTAGAGACCTGAGCAATTGTAAGCTAAAACTCTTAGCTAACCGTGTGGTTAGCCTCTGTCAGACCCAAAATCTAACCAGACAGGTTGGTGTGATTTATTACCTGACAGATAATAAAGGATGCTTAGGAAGGAGTGCAGGAGAGAAGTCAGGTTAGGATGACCCTTTCCTTGGTACATCCTCCCCCCTCCAGGCAGTCATTGGTTTAAAAACATGCTGGCTGCTGGAGCAGGCGGTGTGGCCTCAGTCCTGTGCTGGGCCTGAACTGGTTCCTGCAGACCCGAGAGCTCGCTGTGACATCCCCATCGATGCAGCTGCCCTGCTCCAGCGCACAAATTCGTATCCCCACTCGCTATTTGCAGTCTGTGAAGATATATAGGTACAAGCGTGGCTTGTAATTAGAAGTGACAACCTGTGGCCCTCCTCTCCACCTCCAAAATCTACCACAACCCTTTCACTGACAGCCACAGTTCCAGTGGCACTGTCCCTTTAATTAGAAACGTATTAATAAATCCATCTTGTTCTCTAATCCCCACACACATAGTACAGTGATTCATTAGCACAGGAAGAGGCAATTTAGATTTCCTCAGATAATAGCAGCTGTCACTAATCAAATTAAAGGAGGAAGTGCGATTCAAAAGTTGGGCAAACTGGTCTGGGAGGAGAGCGGCAGGCTGGTGTGAGAGACCTTTCTGCCCCAGCCAAGAGGAGGATAGGGGCTGCTGGCAGAGTCACTCCCAGGGGCATCAGGAGCCCCTTGCCCAAAGAATTGGTCCTGTGCCTGTGGCCCCTGCAGTCCCCAGGTCAGGAGTCTGAGGGAGTGCTCCTGCTGGTGTGCCCAGCTTCCCTGGGGCTCTGAAAGGTGCAGGAATAGCTAGTGCACACAGGGCGGAAATAAAACCTTAAGATCCCTTCCCCCGTTTTGACAGCCATCAACTTGAGACTGCCCTGATAGGCAGATGTATTTCCAATGCCTTTTCAAATCTTTTTTTTTGCTTTTCCTTCAGGAACATCCCATGGCAATGAGTGCTGTAGGCTAATCACAGTAGAAATATTCCTTTTTGACGGCTTTGAATTTTCCTCCTTTCAACTTCTTTGAAAGCTCCTCGCTTGTGTGCTGTGGCAAGAACAAAATGTCTCATCATCCCTTCTCCAACCGATGTGTGATGTTATCTACATTTATCACAGCCGCCCTTGTTTGTCTCCTTGGTGAAGCTGCGGTACTGCCTGGCCCTTTTTGTCAGGGTAGGAGGAGGAACTGTGTCTGTTAGTTTAGCTCCCTGTGAAGGAGGAGACTCAGGGCCACAGCAAGCTCACTGGATTCTCTGGATATCTTCCTGGATCAAATTTTGAGGAAATTGATCAAGTCTATCCCGCTTTGGTAGCGGTGTATGGAATTAAATGTGTGGGATGCCATGAGAAGCATTACGCAATGTGACCCCAGGCCTTGATTCCACCTCTGCTGTGTGATTTCACCATTCCCCGCTTGTTCCAGGTGCTGTCCCCTGAAGCAGGGTAATTTTGTAGGTCTGCCTCGCGTCCAACCTTGCCTGTGCGTAGCGAAAGCAGGAGATGAAAGGAATGAAAGCGCTCCCTTCACTAGCACTTCAATCGGTGATACGAGCGATTAAAATATGAATTAATCTCAGGAAGATGAAAATGCAGATTTTGAATAGGAGCTGTTGGAGTCACCTTGAACTTGTGCTTAGTGCTGTTTAGCCTGGTTGATTAAAGACATTTACACTCCATTAAAAACCTTGCTGTTCTAATGTGAAAAACACCTTGTCAGCTGGGTGTCCTGCGTGCCTGCCATAAGGAGTAACCTGTCTATTGACTGGCTCGTATATTAATTCAGAATAACTTAATAGTGTTGCTGTGAAGAAAAACAAACAGCCTACTTTTTTATGTGGCAAGGAGAGGCAGTGGGAGCCTGGTTCTTCCCAGCACTGTTATGATGAGAGTGAGACAATAGCAATTATCTTCGCCTTTGTCCTGAGCTGATTGTCTCAGGCTCAGATGCTGTTGTCAGGCTGGCTGTTTGGCCGCCACAGTTGGTGCTTTAGGAGGGAGGAACGTGAATGCAGGGGGTGGAAACTGCTGTCTTGTGGTCACTGCTGGACGTGTGAAACCATCGGAGTGGCTGCCCACCACGTGCTGGCAATGCACGAGCCCCTGGCGGGGCTGTTACACCACAGCACGTGCTGCGGCCCCATGTCAGGGCAGGAGGAGCTGTCAGCCCTCCCTGCGCCCCCAACTCCCCTTCAGGGTGAGCACGGGCAAACCCTCGCGTCGCGTTCCCCATCTGCAATAAGGCAGCATGTGGTCGGCCCTTTGCGGAGCGCTGCAGGAGGCTCCAATGAGAAACCATTGTGGGGAGCCCCTGCAGAGCTGCTGGGGGCTTCCACCGCCCTGCAAAGTGGGGACCCCTCCTGGGGCACCAGGCAGCAGACACAGCCTCTTGGCAGGGTCAGTCAATTTCTTGGTGTTTGGCCTCACAGGTCGGGTAAGGCGTTAGTGATTAATCACAGCTCCAAGTTAATCACAGCTCTGTCTGGAGGCAGACATTGAGGTACTGCTGGGGTGGCATTAACAAACCAAGCTCTGGTTCCATTTGCGGATGGAAAAGCAATGTGGTCTGTCAAAATTCCTGCTGCTTATTTTTTTTAACTATGATTATTTTTTTCCTATGATGATTATATATCCTTGACCGTAATAATCGGCCTTCAGAAAGGGAGCTGCTGGGTCAGGTGTTGGGAGGGGCAGGAGACCTCTCTGTCCTGGAGCATGCTTATGAGAGACTTTGGGGAGGAATAGGGGAGAATTGGGCACAGGGAGAGCCCAGCGTGCAGCAGCTGACCGTGGGGTCAGGGACAATACCAGGCCTTGGCAGGGGCACACAAAAAGACTTCCTCGCTACCCAGAGTGCCTGCACGCAGTTTTCTGCATGCCAGCAAGCTGTGGAGCACTGCCCTGAGAGCACACCTTAAGGAAAGGATCCGTCCCCCAGCAACACTGTGGGAACCTGTATCTAACCCACACAGTTCTGAGCTTTATAAAAAGAAAAGCTGTTAGTTCATGTTCCTTTTCAAAGAAAACCTTGGTTTTGGTTGTTAAAGACCTTTCAAGGTCTTCCACGGTGTCCTAGTAGAATAGGTTTGGGCAGATCTACCTGAAAGATCTGGCTGACTTGGTTTCTGTCACAGCAATGTTTCTCAGCTAGGTTAAATACAGTTCTAAAGAAATTTTCATTATAACAACTTGATACAGAAAATGCAATTCAACACTGGTCATTTCAAATAGTGCATGGTACTCAGAACATAAATAGCTTAGTGGTACGGTCTGTGTTTGCTGATACATGCCTGTCAGATTTGCTGACAAATCCCCAATTTGTTTTTTTTTTTTTTTTTTTTTTGCTTCGCCCCCAAACCTCAGGCATTATTAACTGATTTAAAACGTCTTATAAAACATCACCTCTGTTAACTGTTACTCCTTTCTGGTCCAGCTACTATCTGGGACCACCGTAAGCACACAGGCCTCTGGCGATGGTATATCCTCTGCACTGGGGCAGAAAAATAGATGAGTGCTCAATTGGACTGAAAAAGAGAATATTCTGTAAACTGAGATTTTTCATATTTGATTTTTAATTTCAGAAAGATTTAAGGATGTGGAAATACTGTAAACTTTTGTCATTTTTCCCCCTACACAAAACAGGGGTGGCTGCTCTAGGCGTTTCTGCAGGCAGAGGGCTCATTGCTGCCTGACCATCCTGATGTGGGTAGAAGTGATCCTAGCAGCTGTTGGAACCTCCAGGTTCTGGAATTCCAAATTCCACTTTTGTCAGAAGGAAATGCATTCACCCAGCAGCCACAGAGGTTTGGTATTTCCCATATAACCTAGTAAGAAAACTTACTGGAAACAATAATGTGCTCAGAGAAGTAACGCTGTTTATGTCAATAAACTGTATGTAAAAATGTTTAATCACTTTCCCTCAGCTCTAATACCGATTATTTTAACTGTAACAGTCAGTAAAGATCCAATGCAGTTTTTCACTGACACCTGCAAGCTTCTTTTTAACCTCAGTTGGTGCTGAATTAGTTCCTAAATAAACCTCTAGTCATGACTTGAAAGGACTGTGCTAAGTATATTATAATGGGACTCATAATAAACACATTTCCCTGAACTAATGCTATAGGATAAAATAAATCAGGTTTCTGCATTAACCACATAGTCAAGAGAGGTGAATGGAATTGAAACATTGCTCCTGCCATTTATACACGGGAGTGAGAGAGACAGTTCCTCATTACAGGTACTTTAGGGCTATGTTTGAATAAAATACTTTCTGTTGGCTTGCCCTTGAACTCTGTCCCCTTCATCCAATTAAGCAGAAGTCAGTGAAAGAGCAACGTGGCTCAGAGCTTGCCCTGCAAACTGTAGGGCACTGTAAAGGCTCAGATCTAATCCTGCCATCGTGAGGGGTTTGAAAAGTTTAAATCAATTGTCTGTGGAAAATCAATTATGTAGCAGACCAGTTCGCCTTCGTGGCGAATGGAACTGATTCATCTGTGGAGTGCTTTCCTGTTCAGAAAAAATTATATTTGAGGTCTACGGCAGCAAATATTGGGAGAGAAACTGAACGACTTCCTACTTAATGATAAGCAAAGTGCCAGCCAGAGCTGCTTTCAGACCACGGAGCTCA
Organism: Cygnus olor; assembly: GCF_009769625.2. NCBI lineage: Eukaryota > Metazoa > Chordata > Aves > Anseriformes > Anatidae > Cygnus > Cygnus olor. The sequence goes on along the minus strand of NC_049188.1, from coordinate 2,687,384 downwards.
TGGCTTCAGCTGGTGATAACATTTCTTTTACTGTCACGTCTCCTGTGCTGACATGCTTCAGGCGTTCCAGCAAATTCACTGATCCTTCCTCGCCCTGTTATTTTTGTGAAAACATGAATTTGCTTGTCAGTGCACATTACTGCAGCATATACAATAGCCCAGCAAAATCCCAGCTAGTACTGATTTCATTTGAGTCCTTACTAAATAATGTAAAACATTGTAGAGCATTCACAAATTGTCATTGACATCACAGGATGATGTTAGATGTTGCTTATGGGAAAACTCTCAGTAACTTCATGGTTAGACCTTAGATCCTGGTAAGAGTTAACACATCTCTGGATATAAGCACAGAAGCTGGTTATTAGAGAATACTGCAAAATACTGATGCTGGCAAGGGTTTCCACACAGCTTAATTCTAGCTTTACCTCTAGTAGGGTAGGAGAAGAGGCAAGAAACACAGTGTTTGATGGGGGAAATAGCAGTGATACGAGTGAAAAGGAATTAGGGAACGTTTCCAGATATATAACCTTTCTGGATATGCCTTTCCAGATATAAAGAAAACAGTTTCAGTGGTAAGACACCGGAACAGGGGCCCAGAGAAGTTCTGGGATCTCACCCTTGGCGATATTTAAATCTTGACCAGACAGAATCTATTTAAATCTTGACTTAGCAACCTGATACAGCTGAAAGAGCTCTGAACAGGAGGTTGGCCTGAAGACCTCCAGAAATCCCTTCCAACATGAATTATTCAGTGTTTCTTTTTCTTGCCTGGTCCTGCATCCACCCTGCAGACATCCGGTGGTAAGAGAATATATGACAAATAACTGTCATTATAAACATTTACTGGTTAGTAGTGTGCATTTAACACTCTCCAGTTCTTGAGGATCATTCAGAACAAATAAGAATCCATGGTGAAGCAAGTTGATGTCAGCATTAAGTAATCTGGTCTTCCTGTACATCAGTTTTCAGCAGATATCTGTAAAGGAGCAGAGGCAATGCCACACTTCAAAGTATTAAATCACGGGTTTGAACTGTGTATTTTTTTCCTCTGAATATTCAGCGTTGACTCAGTGTCTGGCTATAGCTGTGTGTCTTGGCATAACAAAACTTGGAAACGTGAATTTCTGTGAAACACCAACTTCAAGCATCTACGAGTCACTGCATCAGTTGCATTGAGCTATGCCTACTGTTACAAAAGAGATTGACAGTGTAAACCCCAAAACAGAAAGCACATTTTGGTCCCTTCTTTCACTAGTGTTGCTTCCTTGCTTCGTCGCTTCATTGTTTGGTTGTTGGGTTTGGTTTTCTGTTTTATTTTTTTCTTTTCTTTTCTGCCTTCTGGGAATGCTTTTCAGAATAATGTGATACTTGATATGACACAAGTGAGCAGTAAAGCAAAAATTGTTACGGAGTCATTTTAGTTACGGAGTACTATTAAAGTTGCCATTTATTTCCTGTCATTTAATTGACAAGGCTTGAATTAGACAGGCAAAATTGTCACTGATGCTCTGCTGCTGTGGAGGGGGTACGGAGTTTAACATCATACAGTGAGAGGGGAAGGGAAGCACTTCAGTGGGTTTCTGCTGCACAAGGGACATGTCTTGCCATACTGTTTTGCTGAGGTTGAAGTATCCTGTGCCATACAAGGTGCCAAGACCAGGAAGAAAACTGTCAGTTTGTTGGTTTAAATCAGGCACAGACCGTGCAAGCTCTGGTGCTGGTCAGGATAGCAGCAGGATAGCTCTTCAGGTAGAATAGGGATCCTACTTAGAAAGAGTTCAGAAGGGAAGGACAGTTAGGGAAGTGGAACTGAAGAACTTATTTCTTGTCCTCGTTACAGCCTGAATAGTGATGGAAGAAGACAAAAGGCAGAAGAGGATGAAACTCTGCTTTTAAAAGGTCAAGCAGCATCAGTAATGAGAGAGCTGCACGTGGAGACATCTAGCACAGGTAAAGGAGCAGCCAGACTGCAAAACAAGGACAACAGCTCATCCTGTAAGTAACCTGATCAGACAGAGGGAGGTGTAGACTCAGTGATGTTCATTCAGAGTGAATATCAGTTACTTTTCCACATCTTCCATTTTGTTCTTGTATAAGTACTATTGAGAGGATTTAAAAACAATTCTGGTCTCATGTTAGAACTTCACACAAGTACTCTGAGGTTCTTCAGGGCAGCACCACAAAAATCCTGCAGGGGCCCCTCCTCCCTTGCCACCTTTATTTATAGAGCTGTAGAACAAATGTTGTAATTACAAGTTGGTACAAATTAAATTGATTATCTGGTATTTCTAAACTTCTTGTCCTCTGGATACAGAAGAAAAACAAGAATATTTAAAAGTTAATATTTGGTATCTTTCTGATTTTAGATAATATTATTTTAGAATACAGTGAGAGGTAAGATTCTATTGTTGCATATTTCATACCAGTAACAGTCATCATAATGAAAACATCTCTGAGACAGAGGGTGAAATTTTTCCCTCCTCCTGCTCGGAACACAATCTGTCCCACTGATTTTGAAGCCCAGCACAGGAGTAAATGTCACCTGGTGGCTGCAGTGGTATTTGCAATACAGCTGGCATTTTCTGTCACAGTTACTGGAAAATACCAAGGTACCTCCCAAGTCCTGGTATAGTATTGATTGGAGGATGCTGGAGGAGGGCTGAGTTTAAAGACAAGCAGTGTATATCAAAGGAGTTGCTGATGGTTATAGCACATGCTGATAGCGTGGAAGGGGCTTCTATGCGGGGCACAGCCTTAGAGGAAATAACTCCCAGCCCTTTCTTTGAGAGCTGAGGCAGAGCCAAAGCATTGCACAGGCACTGCAAGGGTTTCCATTAGGACATGCTTTAATCTAGCCCCGGTCTGGGCTTGATTCTGACCTCTCTCTGGGGGATGCTGGGACTGATGTCAGGTAAGGTTAGGCCTGACTCTCAGGCATGTATACAAGATCACAGCTATCAGAAGTGTCAAGTCGTATCTAGCTTGAAGTCCCTCAGAGTCAAGCTTTCCACAGTTATGCACAGGAATACTTCATGTGACTACCTAAATATGGGTTCAGATCTTTTAAGCACCCAAGATCAAAAATCAGGCTGCAGGTTTGATCTTCTGTGACTTGTTTCCTCTCTGCTGAGTAAATCATGTCTCTGGCCACCATGGTTTTTGGAGGAGGAGCTGTCCTCTGGCTCTAAAACTCTGCCATGGCCAGTGGCACAGAGCCCAGGGTCTTGTGGGGTTAAACTTCTTATTGAGGGATGAGCAACATGAACTTCAGGCTAGCCTGGGCATCTTGTTCACTTGGCTTTTCTGAAACCTCAGGCTCTATAACAGCCAGGGTTTAGAACAGCTTTGTGATATGGTAGCATAAAGGAGTGTAGGAGAGAGCAGTTCTTGGGGCCTGCAATGTTTTCCTGGTGCCCCCTTGTCCCGGAGGGCCCTTCTGCAGAGCCCCTGGCTAAGCGCCTTGCTCCCCAGTCCTGGCACTGTGCCTCCAGGTGCCTGCATTGTAAGTGCATTCATAGCACCAGTGTCACTTCGTAAGTATGAAATGACGCTTCATTAGACATTACTCCTGCTATCACCTTCCCCAGCTTCTGGGGAAAGTCTGATATGATCTCCCCTGTATTCCCTGCATGTTCCCAACTCTCAGCAGAGGATTTCCTCTGTTTCTGTGTCCTAGCTTCTTGGAGGAAGCGTTTTCCTCTGACCTGCTTTCTTTTGCATGCACTTCCCATTCTACCCTACCACACTGCACCTGCTGGGTTGGTTTTCTTCTTCCCTGTTTATACTGGAGAAAGGACATACCAACCACGAGGTTAATGAGGATAAAACAAGAAACAAAGCATAGGGAGGTTTATATGAATCTGACTTCTTATCCAAGACTGGGATAACAACTGTGTCTTTGGGGTGAGACCATAGTAAGAAGCATGAGAGACCTGCACTAAGTGCTGTATAAGCAACTCAAGCCTGATGCTCTCCTGCCTTCTGCTGTTAATTCATCACTCCCTCAAGCTCCGCAGTCATGATAGTGGTGTGGTTTTGGGAGAACAGGGCCATATTGGCTTAAAAAAGGTAAATGTTTTAATAAACCAATCTGTGCAGCCAGTGTTGAAGTGCAACAAAGAAGGGACAGGCAGACGGCCGTGTTGGGACAGAGGGCTGCTTTTGGTCGGGGAGGCAGCTCTGCTTCATCTGCACGCTGAAGTCCCTGTTGCTCAGGTATCTCCTTTTGCCTAATTAAATTGTCTGTGTGCTTAGGTGGAGAGAGATGCAAAGTGCAGAAACAGTGTACGGTGCTTACATAACCTAAGTGATTTCTCCAGCAATCATTGTAGGAGTTAGCTAATGGCAGGGTACGGGGCCTCCTGCTGAGTTTCCATTACCTTGTAATTTTCAGCTTGTTCACTGTTGCAAGAAAGCCCCTCTGTCTTGTAATTCCTCCAGCATTCATGTCTCATCTTCTCCAGACTTGAAGTACATAAGATGCTTTCTGCTGGGGGATTTATTGAGATAAGTTATTGAAGTCAAGCAGTGAGGCAAGCATCCAATATTATGCTATTCATCTCTGAATTTATGTTCCCACTTTCTTTTGAAGGTCTAATGTAATCACAAACAATTTGTTTTGTATATGTTTAAAAATTCATAATTTTCTTGTACAATGGAAAAAAACAGCACTTGTAGCTCATTAGTGGTTGGATTCACAAAACATCTGGCTTTTCCTTTTGATGTAATTTCTGTGTGACTAAAATTCTGCCTTCGTTTTGAGCAGTTCAAATGAGGAGGTACAATCACTCTGCCAGAAACCGGTTAAATGTGCCCATGAGTCAGCCTGTGTAATCTTCCAAGTTTGTTTGGGAGGATTAGAATCCTTTTTCCCTCTGGCGTTTTCTGATCAGCTTTCCCAGGGTGTGGGAGAACCCCCTCCTGCTGACCCCCTGGTAAGGGAGATCCTTTCTCTCCCACTCTCTCTTTTTGCTCCTCTGTTGAATCCCCCGGAGCTCTGTGTGCTCGGTGCTGCACAAGCGTGTCAGAGGAGCGTGCCTGGCAGTGAGATCCAGGCCAAAGAAAGGCGGTAGGATTGTGCCTGCCCTTCAGCTGCTGATGCTAACAGAGCCTTTAGCAGAGATGTTAAGGACCTGATCTGCAAGTGTGGCAAGCACATCCAGCTCTGTTAGGTAGCCGCTCAGTTCATGGCAGCTTAGTGCTTCTGGAATAAACCAGGCCCTGAAATCTGAATGATATCACTTGAGATGCATGTGGCCAAGCTGGGAATTAACCATGCCTTCTACCTCCCATTCCGTAACCGCAAACCAGCCATTTAGTTTTGAGAAGCTGCCATTTGTAGCCTGAATGTCCAGAGAGAATAAAAAGACCCCAGGAGCCACAGCAGATGAAGAGTCAGGCACTGATCACAGGCAACGCTGCTGGTGTGAAGCATGGGCAAGGTCTTTAAGGCTTACTCCAAAGCGCACTGGAGTCGAAACGAGTCTCTCCTAAATGTCAGGTCAGGAGCTTACCACGGCTGTGTCAGATGTTAGAACGGTTGCTGCTGTGTGCTGCTAACATGATAGCGATTTTCTTCCAGGGCAACAAATCACACTGCCCAGGCTGATGGGGAGGAAATGTGACCAGACAGCAAAATTGCTAAATTTACAGCAATGCTGGTACATCCTGGGTCTGCAAAATCATGCGTTAAGCAGGATGTATTTTCCTATGCACAGGGTTAACAGTATGCTCGAGCTATTCAGTTCCTGAGAAGCAAGGTGAGAAAGCAGCCTTAAGCTCAGCAAAGCCCCACGTAAAACTTCAGAGGAGGGCTGTCTGCCCAAGTGACTCAGTAGCAGCTGATAGCCCCTGATAGCCTCCTGCCATGTCAGTCAGCCGGGGCAGGTTCCTGCATTTATTGAGCTTAATCCACTTCCAGCCCAGTGGAAATTTCAGACATTCAATGCAGATCTGCACCTGCCTGGCCTGGTTGTTAAAAGGCTGAAGCTGCAACTGGGCTCTTTCCAGAGCAGTTTCTGTTTCCAAATACAAGTGCAAAATATTGTGGAGGCTCTTTGTCACTGGGAGATGCTCACACTCCCCCTGAGATTAGCTTTCTGCAACCATATTGCTTTGTTTTGCATTGCAATTCATGTTTCATGGATGTGTAAATGTATTACTGCCAAGGCACAACCACATGCTGACAGTGGGTGGCTCACCTCTGCCTCCAGTTTATGTGCACTTCTCTCATTGCTTGTTGGCCTCCTGTATGGATCCTGCTGCTCTGGCAGGATGCACTTCACATTCCTGAGGGTAAACCTAATTTCTAAGGTGCACCCACTGGTGGCAGCATCCTCCAAATAGATTTCACTAGTGTGGCCCATCACTGGCACGGTCTGCAGCTGTTTGGTCTCCCCTGTGGTGATGCTGTTGGATAGAAAAGTGATGTTCCGTGAGGGCAGGAAGGTCTCTGCAGGATAACCTTGCAGCAAGGCTGGTAAAAGCCTCAGAGCCTGGTTGACTTCAGTCCAGCTCTGCGTGTGGTCACAGCTGAGGATGGGTCTCCTTGCTCCCCAGCCAGTTCCCCGTGTTCAGGAGGCTGTGTTTGGCTGTATTTAGATGGGGTGGAAAGGGTGCCAACTGCAAGGCTTAGAAACAACTTTAGCTGTGAACTTGGACCATAGTCTGGGAGCTGAGCTTATTTTCTTGTCATCAAATGTGTCTGGAGGAGGCTGCTTTTTCTATTTAGAAGATGTCTACATGCACATCATCCTCCTGTGCTCTAGGAAATCTTTCCTCATTTTTCTTTCCTTGCTGTTATCCAGCAGCTACCCATGCACTCAAACCTGTTCCAGAGACTTTAACTATCTGTGTAATGTAGCATTATCCAGCAATGCGTCGAGTCAGTTGAAGCTCTCAGAGGCATTTGTAAGGCCAGAAATTTTTTTTTCCCACTAGCAGATCTTGCAGATGTGCATGGTAGCTTCTGATGCCTCATAATGTCACCTTTACAGAGAACACAATTACAAATGGATTCAGCGGAATTTGATTAACCCGTAGTTACTACTTTTGTACAGACAAATGTCAGGAGACTTCATAGTCAGTTCATGAATGAATGACTTGTCCAACTTTAACTTTTATAAAAACCCAGACTATATTTGCACTTATTCTAACCTGATGATTTAAAAACACCTTCTGCTTTAAAAAGAAGCAGCCCTTTCTTTTGATTTGAAGTGTTGTTTTCCGTATTTATTTTTGACAAGGAGTGGCATTGTTGACTCTTTTTACTTAGGGAACCTTCTGAAGTAGCATTGCTGTGCCTACTGCTGAAATTTGCACTCTGGGGAATACCCTAAAGTTTCAGGAACACAGATTGTTCCATCAAAACAGGACTTTGAGAACAGTGAAAATTGTGTGTACCAAGTTTAATCCTAGTGTAAACTGACATCCCAGTTCTACTGAATGCAACAGAGTTTCTTCGAATATATTTATGTCAAGCTTTCTTTAGTAATTTTTGGTAGATCAAGAGGATTATTTCAAGAATACCAACAAACATCTGACCCGACTCAAGAAGTTCATCTAGGTATTTTCAGCTTATGTTGTGCATATTTGGAGTACACAGCAGTTTTAGCAGCTAAAATATATCATATTTAAAACAAAGCACAGCTTGGAAAACTTCTGCTTCCATGTCAAGGGCTTCAGACCTTACTCCAAGATCACTTGTGGAATCCTGGTCTGTGACTTGGTACAGAGGAGGTTGTATGTGTCCCTAAGTCTTCTGGTTTGAATGTAGCTGGTATGTCCCTCTGCCCGTTTATACTTGTCGTGCTGGAGTTCTAGTTAGTCTGTGCTGCAAAAACTTGCAGAGTTTAAAACCCGTGCCCATTTGCCCCATAGATCTGAGTCCTAATCATAACTTGGAACTCCTCTGCTTTCTTTTTCAGAAACACAGTGTGCTTCCCTGAAATGGCTGTTGCAGGTACAGGCACACGGCGAACCACAAAGCCACAGGCACACAAGGTCTCATGTACATCTCCTCCTGGAAAGGGGTGTGGAGAGGGGTTTCCATGCAGCAGATGGCAGGACATTGCTTCATGTGTCATTAGGGAGAGCATATGACAGTGAGCTGTGGAATATAAGAGCCTTAGAAGGGAGAAAAATTAGAAATAAGAAAATAAACAAAACCTACTAGTACACTACATTCTCCTCGTGTGGTAGGCCTCAGATATCATTGTTAAATATTGATATCTTCATTATTCTCCTCCAACATGTAGTAAACACTCACACACCCTCTCGTAGGCAGAAGATGACCAGGCTGCGCAGAGCTGTTTGGTTGAAGCCTTCAGAAGTCCCGTGCAGTCCGCGTTACATCTGTGAGATGTTGACAGCATATGGTCGGTGCGAAGGCAGACGGGATGAGCACCGTGGTCTCTTCTGGCCCTAAGGCCTATCAATCCCTGTCCACTCGCTGTGTGGCAGCCAGTCTGTGCCTTGGCACGGCTCTGAGCACAGGAGCGGGAGGCCAGGGCTGGCTTTGCGGTCGGCTGAGCAGCTTGGCACTGCTCCTTTTCCTGAGCGGTACGTGCGGCGGTGAGCTTGCCCAGATGGGGACACCGTGCTGTGTAGTGCTCTGACTGGGTGACGTTGGGAGTTTGGACCTACATCTCCTTGTTGTAGGGACGGAGCCTTTCCATAGCATTGTGTTTTGCAGTGCTGCATTTCCATGTGTACAGCCTGTGGGCTACTTGGAAAAATAAAGCCTTTGTGGCTGACAGAACCAAACCACCTTATCTCCCCACCTCTGCTTCTGTCTGAAGGTTACCCGAGGACTTAGTTTAAAGGATCAGTATTTGTAAAGGGAGTCAAATTGCCTGAGGTGTTACTGAAACTATGCCAAATGCTTGACATAGGGATTTACATCGGTTTATTTATCTGCTTCTTCCTTGCACCTTTCTGTAAACACACGTCCGTAACTGCTATCAGGTACACTGCGGTGTGAAGTGCTGCCCTGGTAAAACATGACAGCTCTTCCCCAGTGCTTTCAGGGCTTCAGATGGAAGAAGATGGAGAATTAAAAAGTGATCTCATTATCCTCTATTGTGCATTAACAAAACCCTGGCACTAACACAGCGAATACAGATGGATGTGAAAATAATTGCTTGGTGCAAGTCGGATTTGGATTTTTTCGCTCACTTTATTATCTGGATGCTGAGGGGAATATTAGTGAATTATGACATGGGAAAGTAGGTCAACATCAAACCTGGAATGGAGGGGGAATGTGGTTGAATAGTACAAGACTGACCTGCTTGTAGATAGGCAGTTGAAAGGCGTACTGAATTGCCACCAGAACGATCCAACGTCGCTGACTCTGCTTGTGCTTTTGAAGAGCTTGGCAGTGAAGCAGTTGTGTAGACATATGTCCTTTAAAAAAAAAAAGAGGAAGGAACCCAGTATTGATTTAGACAGAAAAGTCAAATGTTTCTGCTGCAACTGTGGCAATAAATTCAAAAATAATTCAAGAGCTTTTGGCTCTCAACATGACAGGCCAAGGGGATATGCCTCCTGGAGTAGAACCTCCCCCAGGGGTGGCAGAGAGCAGTGGGAGAGGATTAATGACTGCACTGCTGAACCATGCACAATGCACAACATTAGGAGGGCTTTGCTATAATGAAACCTTCAGCCTTCAGCTGCCTTGCAGACTCTCTGAATAGCAGCTGCCAGCACTGTGGAGGAGCTCGGCACAATAGAAAAAGGGTCAGACCGAAAAAGTGGAGCTGGAGCTAAAAACTAGTAAAGAGATAAGGGAAAAGTAAGTGTGAAGAGAAAGAGGATTTTTTTTTCTTTCCCTTTCCTTTTTTTTTTTTTTTTTCCTGTGGAAGCAGCTGATTGCAGCATTCCTTGATGAGACAGCCATCGTCCTGGGAGATGAGGTTTACATGCAGGGATCCCCATGATTTCTCCCAGCGACTGGCCAGACAGTTTTACAACCTGCTTTTAATGGCTAGAGTGAAGTGCCGTAGCTAATCCATCTTACTCATTGTCTTATCTTTATTTCTGGGCCTGCAGTGATGAAGTGGAGCCTCATCATGTGTGGTGCCATACCACCACAGACTAAACACACTCTTCCTGCTCCAAGATGCTTACAATGTCAGCGTCAGAGGAGGCAAAGGAAAGCTCAAGGAAGAAATGAGGTGAGGAGCTGTTATACCACTTGTCCTCCTTGATGTTAATAGCAAAGAGAAAGCTGCTCCTAAAACACATCAGACTCCTTGCTTTCTTTAAACCACGCTTTTCTACAGTTAAAATGGATTAGAAAAAGAGAAAAGTGTCATCTCACAGGTGATGTAACTGAGTGTTGACTTGGTTGACTGCAATTTGGAGCAGCCTTGGTGTGATTTAGCTTTGGGGAGCAGGTAAGAACATAAGGGAAATTTTGGACCAAGCCATTATGAACCCCTTCAGCCTCGTCAGGAAACTGGAAGGGAGTTTTCCCATGGCAAACCTGATAAATGAGGTGGTGCTCAGATGGTGCCGTAGTCTTTGAGATCCAAAGTCTGTTCTGTTACAGGTGCATTGATGTGCAAAACCACAGGAAAATTAGGATTTTTGAACAAAAGGGAAAAAAAAAAAGAATAAAGAATAGTTGTTAGGAGACATGGCTGCTGCATTTGCTTATTACATCTTGTTGAACATTTTTAACAATCCTCACAAGTATCTCAGGCTATTATGGCAAGGGCATTGCATGACTTGTAAAGCCTAAGAAATAGCTAAAAAAAATGCGCACACACTTCTCTAAACAGAGAGGTGAAACCCGGGAAACCTTTGGTTTCATGGCTTGATGCAATCAGGGAGCAGACAAATTTTCCTGCCCTTAAATGCAATGGCTTTCACTGGTCTGGTATTTAAGGGAATAACCTTTGACACAAGGCTGCTGCATTGCCCTGATAATAATCTATCTGCATAATCTCCTGAGGGTTTTTTAGGTTCAGCATGTTTTGCTTTGTAGGAGTCGCAGTTCTGTCTGTCTTTTAAATAACCACCTGTGTGCTCATCCCCTTGGGTAAGCACTGCGGTACTGCCCCTGAGCCAGACCCCCTCTTACCTCCTTCTTCACCTTAGTTCCTTGTCCTGTGGGATGGGAATGCCACCATACCTCTAGAAAAGTGTTTGTCATGTCCTGCGGATTTGGTGACAGTGTGTTGTGAAGCCAGCTGAAGTGCAGGTTACCAGGGTGTTGTTGGAGTGTTACCTCAATACATGCATTTTTTTTGTCTTCATATGGCTAATTGATGCTGGAAGAAGCACTAATCTGAAATAAAGTGATACAAATTTCTTATGGCTTCCTGGACAGCACCAGTGTTGCTCTAGCTTTTGCCTTACACAACAGAGATCAGAATAGGGCTTGTTCTGCACTTCAAAGAGGAGCATGATCATGTGGAGCATGGATTGCATCGGTTTAGTTTGGTTTGGATAGGATGGGATTGGTTTTCCTCCCAGCTGTGCCTAACAAAGGCAACTTTATACGGTTACATTGCATGGCAAGTTGGAATTCAATTTTGTGGACTTGACAAAGATTTCATTCAGCACAGGGATTTGCATAAAATGGCTAATGGTTTGTGCTGTAGTGATACAAAAGTCAATAACAACGTCAGGGGAAATAGGACAGATCAGTGTAAAATGAGAATGCCAACCAGGATGCTGGCAGCGTGGAGACAAGGCTGAGAAAACGCCAGCATAGACGAACAAAGGAGTCCCTCGCTGCTGGCACGGAGCACAACCCCAAACAGCACAGCAGAAAGCAGCTACCTGCAAAGCGAGCGGTGGCTACATGCCACCCCGAGGAGAGGGCATGGCACGTGGGGACATTGGGAAGCATTTAGAAAAGAAAAGTAAGATGTTTTATCTGAATACTAAGGCAGAAAGCTTCAGCTTATTTATCTGCTTTTGAATTTTAATGATCAGTTCGAGTGATAATTACAGAATTTCTATATTTATATAAAACCAGCACATAAAATAGCACAATTTGATATTTATGAAGTGCCAGTTTTCCATAAATACAGAGATTTGTTAATGAGCGCTGGGAACTATTCATTAAAATTCAGAAGTAGATAAATAATGAATAGGAATAGCTGTTTATTCATTAAAATTCTCCAAAAAAAAAAAGAAAAGAAAAGAAAAAATATCTCCTCACGTATTGTTGATGAATCCAGCCTGTTTTATAAGCGTTTTGTTTTAATTAATGCCATTTGACACTATTAGTGCCAAAATAGCAGAGTCATTTGCACATTGCAGGCTCTAAGTAGGGCTGCATTAAAGCTGCCCAAGGCCCTAGGATTTAACAAATCTGGGCCCAATTTGAGCGTCCATGACTGCTGTAGGTTCATCCCCACTGGGGTTGGAGGGGTCACACAGTGCCTGTGTGTGCAGTGCGGGGTCCTGTGCCTCCTCATGGGGCTTCTGCCCTGCCTCTGAAGGAGGTTTTATCCTTCTCCAAATGAATGCTTTGCTGATAAAATTTCTACAGAACAGTCAATTTCAGAGTACAAGTTAGAGGTTTTGTGTCAAGCTATCTGCAAACTCATCCAAAGACAAATATGTGCTATATTTGGGTCCTTGGTTTTCAAGCCTCACCCCTGTGCTCTCTAACTGACAGCTGGGCTTCTCAGGAGGGTGGACCTTGACCCAGGTCCTGGGCACAACATTTTTCTTTGGGCCCCTCGCCCTGCTTTGGGAGGGTGGTGAGCATCTCGGACAGGCATCTGTCCTTGGAGCTGTGCAAGGGCACTGCAAGGGGGTCAGGGGTTGTGGTGCCATCTGGGTCGAGCCCTGTGTACTTCAGGTTGTCCGGGGGCACACCCAGTGGAGTGCTGTTGGTAAGCAAATGGATAGATGTGTCAGAAAACGGACAGATGTTTGAAACATCCCTCCACACCATACACAGGCGCCTCTGGAGCAGGCTTTGTCTTAGCAAGGTTAGTTTGGTTCAGTGTAATTGCCAAGTTTGGAAGAGCTTTGCTGGGTCTGGAAGCCTGCATATTTATATAACACATAACAATGCATAAGCTGACCATCAGCTTAACATTCAGACCAGTGAAAAATCTGGAGCAGCGTCATGTTGTGAGCTAGGCCCGGGCTTTCAGGAAGGAAACTTTCAGACAAAGCCCTCTGGGTTAAAGTATTGCCCTTTTCTTCCTCCCTACCCGTGGCCGCCTTTTGTGCTCCCTTTCATTGCCTTGTTCCATATATACATTTGCTTCTAGGCTCTTTGAAGTGTCCTCCATGCCACAGAAGCTGCTGCTCTGAATACCGATGAGCGTCTGCCAAAGCCTGGCAACGTTTTGTTGGTTCTGGGCCCTCCAGGAGAGCTCACCTGCTTCACCGCAGCTGGCACAGGAGCCTGGGGTTGGAGCCGAGGGGGTTTCTCCCCATTGCCTTCGGGGGCACTGGGTCAGGCCCCGCGGGGAGCTGGCGATCTCATTTCTGGCTCTGGCTGTGGAGCACAAGAGGAAAAGTAACACTGTCAGTTGTGCAGCTGTCAAGAACACAAGGTAAAGGGTTGTCAGGAAGGACATGGAATTGGAAATGAGGATTCAGGGGCCCCTTTAAGAGAGCTCTTGTCTTTTTTTTTTTGAAATGAAGACAGACAAAATGGATCTTAGTATATTAAAAAAGGTCTTAACGGTATTTGGCTTGTAAAAGGTTCCCTTTCCACCTTTCATTCCTTCTGTCTCCCCTTGACCTCTTGCCTTTCCCTGAAAGTTGGATATAAAACAATAAAATGTGGGGTTTTATGTAGAATACCAAATCGGCTCCTGTGGGGAACAGAATTAATTCTACTCAGGAGCAGAAAACGAAACCCAGAAGCATCAAAGCGTAGACATAAATTCAATATCCCACTGAGCCCATCACTTAGGATACTTCACCCTTTCCTGCATGTCTATCTTTCAATCAAATGTAGATGTAGGGAAGGGGTTTATTTTAGTTTAGCCTGGTGTTACAAAAGCGGAAGGGAAAGAGCAGCAGCAGTTGCTGTCTGTTTGCAGTGTGAGGTTTATAATTTCACAAATGCCAAATGCATTAATCCAACCTGTCATGTTGCAGCTCTGTTTGTAGATCAAATGGGATTAAAAGATTTAGTTGAAGCTTTCTTGATACATTTAAATAATATGACTAGAAATCTAATATTCAGAGAAATGAATATTTTAGAAGTGCAATTTGAAACACCTGATACATTAACACCCACTGTATTAAAAAGGAGCAGAAGGGAGGTTGACCCAATCCTTGAAAACACGTCAATAATGCACACCATTTTTAGCATCGGGAAACTGGCCTGGCTCCTGCTCTAACATCACTGGGTTCATCCACCTCTGGAAATCCAAGCAGGATGCTTTAGTGCAATTACTCCTGTGCAGGGCTCAGCAGTAAACATATGCTTACACACTTTGCTGGACAGGACCTTTAAAAATTTCTACTAAGCTTGTTTTTTCCCTTTATTTTTTCCCATCATACCCATCGTTTGTTTATTCTGTATGAGGGAGAACTGGCCTAATCTTTTGTCTTTTTTCACTCCGTGACATCTGATTAAAAGAAAATGAAATGTGTCTTTTAAGTGGTGTTAAGTGCCTCTCTTCGTCCCAGAGGCAGAAAGTCTGGCACACAAGTCTTGTTAGCAGGAGCAGTAGGGGCTGTCTGAATGGATAAAGTGTTGGTGTAAAACACCTATTCAGGACTAGTTCTGCACCCAGGACATCTGGTTGCGGTGTGAGTAGACGTATACAGAGCTGCTCAGGCTTTCGTCTTGCGCTCATAAGTGGGCATCGGTGGCTGGAATTCAGCTCAGACTGTGCAGTTCCTGGACTGTAGGCAGTCCATGGTGGTTCATGTCAATGGATTGCAACATCGTGCCAGCTTGAAAAAAAAATATTGAGGATTTAGAGCTTGTTTTGAAGGAAGTAAGGTTTATGATCTGGAGAGAAATAAGGACACATCACACGGCCCTACCTGTAGTAGATGTACTGGCTTTCAGTAGCAGTTTTTGGTTAGGCAGCTGCATCTCAGTGGACCTGATCTGCCTGAATTTCTATAAAGAATGTAATAAAACAATGCAAGATATTACACACTCACACAGGTACGCTAAGCAAATAAAGGGAGAAGGCAGATTACAAATCTTTCAAGGGCTGATACTGGGGTTTATGATTTTACTATTGTCTTGTCCAAAAAGTAGATGTGAACCAACTGGCGATACAACCTTGGAGTGGGCATCAGCAATCCCAAGGTACCAGCAGCAGAGAAACATCTGGATGAAACTGGGTGAACTTGGGGATGGGAGTAAAAAAACAAGTAAAATTTAACGACACAAAGGGCCTGGTCATGCTGACAGTAAGAGGTTATTTTTAAAAATATACATTTTTCTGTTAGGCACAACAGAGTGAGAGAGACAGCTGAGTGCATTAGGCCAAAACTAGGCTAGGAAACTACAAAGTGTGGTGGGAGACATGACCCAGAGCAGTCTGAGGCAGTTCTCAGCCCGAGGGAAGCACTGGCCTCGCTGCACAAAGCCAAGGTGGGACTCTGAGGGAAATGATGCACTGTTAGAGCTCCCTGTGCTGCAGAGGGATGAACCCGCCCTGGAAGAGCTGGAGATGGGCTGTGAAGGGTGATCAAGAAGATGAAGAGCTTCACTCAGACAGAGAGCTTTGGTAGCGTGGCTGAGCAGAGATACAGTTGCTCTTTCTAAGCCCACAGGGAGGAAGGGAGTTTATGCTGCAATGGAGAAGAGCTATTGAAGAGAACAAATAGGCACAGACTGGCCATCAATAACCTGGAAACCTCGAGCTGTCACGGGGAGGAAGTTCTGGAGCAGCCTCTGTATAGCAGGAGGAGGGGGGCAAACTTACCCAGTTTTATTACAGATCCTCTTTGGGGTTTGTTTGACAGGGCTGCTTCCTGCAGTCACAGGAGACCAGACCCCCTCAGCACGGCTAGGGATGCTGACAGCAGTGATGCTAATGGTAATTAACCAAGCCCGGTCGACTCGGACTCTGGCCAGCTGAAGGTCAGTTACATTGCCAGGGGCACAGGTTTGCTAGAAGTGGCTGGAGGGTAAGAAGAGACAGTCTGGAGGGTGGGGGAGGTTTCTGCAGTGCTGGGCACTGAGCTGGGAGGGGTAAAAAGCAGAGATTTGGGTAGTGTTGCTGAATGTCATGGGAGCTGAGAAGAGAACTGCTGCACCTTCATGTTCATGGCTGTATGTTATTCTGCAGTGTTCCAGAAACTTCTAAAAGCATCAACAGTGTCCTTACCAGGAACCGAGTGCAGCTGATGCCAACTTAACATAAATACTGATGTCTTTGGAAGAATCTTAATTTGTTGGCTATTCACTCTGCCAGTCTGTCCATTTGAGACAGGCCAGTCGAGAATGAAAGAGGGTTAAAATGCTTGCTAGCTGCTTTTGTTTGAAGAAAACATATGAAGCTTTGGACAGAAAATCATTGCCATGTTAACATCTCCTTTTTCAAAATGCAGTGTAGTAGTTAATAGAACCATTGCATGTATATTTGCCAAATCAGCAGCTAGTTTAGCAGGGACCCTGCTTCTGTGTCATTTTGAAGTTTGTGTGATGTTTTTGTCCTCTGTCCCAAACTGTCCTAACGTGTCTTCCAAAGCACAGGCATTCATTATGTCATTTACCATCTCATTGCACAGTCTTGTACCTTATAAGCTTCCTGTCTTTTAAACTATGTTATATATATGCAAAGGAAATTCCCTTCTGCCTTCTGTTCTTAACCAAGAAAATAAATCACAACCAAACTTACAGACACCATCTCTTGCATGGCACAGAATAGTTCCATGTTGTCTCTTCTGCTTTTTCCCCACCTATCTGAAATTCTCTTACCTCCTGACACACTGAGAACTGCATGCTGTGGAAAATCACAGTGTCTCTGTTAGATATTTCTGACAAGCCCTGGTATTATCCAGGGAACAATCCGTTACTTATATATCAAGAAGTGAGAGCATGTGCCTTTAACTCATGTTATCTCACTGTGATTTCAAATATAAACACTTCTCAGAAGTGGGAGAATAAAACTGAAGGCTTTAGGATACTGTCATGTCCAGTTACAGTCAAGCTTCACATTGCAGCCTGCTTTTGAAAGTAAGAAATGGTGGGGTTTTTGGTCCATGCATTTTTGGCTTAGCTAAGCAGATGTTTTGTTGTTGAAATGTTTCGAAGCAGTGGTTTCTTTGCAAAATATTTTTCAGGGGTGAAATATCCGTCCAGGTCTTATAAGAAAATTCTAGATCTTAAGCTAGGTCCAGTCATAGAGTGTCTGGTACCTGGGGCCAGTTGTGGTTAAGCAGCTAGGACTAACGCTGGAAATGCCTAGGTGGATTTCTGGAGACGCTCAGATGGCCACTTCTCTGGTGAACTTAGAGCCTGTTTTCTCAAGATGGGGATGGAGGGGAGTTTCCATAATTTAACTGTAGGCACCGAGATTAGCAAGGCTGAGGTTACAGGGATGCTGAGAACTCACCTGCCCTGGCCAGAGCTGTAGGTGGGGTCCCCTCCTCTGCCAGCGCCACCTGGGGCTGGGCTGCTTGCTCCCGACAGCAGTGTGGCCTTGCTCGTAGCCAGCACTGTGAGGGCACGGGCTGCTGAGAGCCCTGTGGGCCTCATAAAGCACCCAGCTTGTGTTTAAAAGGCTAGTTGCCCTGAACTCCTCTTACCCTAAATGGACCCGAAGCACTCTCAGCTCTGAACGGAGCCGTCCTAAGGCAAATGGGCTCGGAAGCCCAGCACGTGCGTTGGATTTCAGAAGCAAAGAGGACAGATTCCCCTGCCATTGCCTCTGAGGATTTCAGCCTAAGCACCTTTGCTCTTTTGGAATTCCACCTAGCATCCAAATGCCTTTACGTCTCTGATCACTATTTCAGGAGAAAATGAGTGCTGTGGGCCAGCAAGCCCTGGACCTGCCTATTTGTACTCATAAAGCCTTCTGGGTTTGATGCACTGCTCACATGCAGAAGGTTCCTGATGCACATATGTACTCACAGGAGTAAGACCCAAAGCAAATCGAGTTATGCATGACATCAAGACACACTTGCAAAAACAATTTTAATCAATTACAACTACAATCGCATGCTGTACAAGCCACAACTGGATTGTCTTATGTACCAGCCGATCATATTGGGCATGTAAGATTAAATTAAAGTTTTCTAATTGCGTTTAGGAACATACAAAATGCTACAGTCTAAAGTGTAGCAAATTAATTCTTCAGGCATAGCCTAATTGGATGGAAATTGATTTATCATGTTTGGACCAAATGAGCCAGTAAGGCATGACTAGTAACCGTGAGGTAAGGAGAGCACCATGCGTGTGTCAGTGCTGGTTAGAGAAGAGAGTATGTCCAGAAGAAATGAAGGGTGTTACGTTGGAAAGTCTCTCTGAAGGGGGAAGAAGTGACATATTCACGGTCTCTTGTTCATCTGTACAAAGTGACTGAAAAGCCTTTGATTACTTCTGAAACTCTAGGATACAGCTAGGTCAGTAAGGGAAGGAGAACATTATTTTCTTAGCCTCTGTAAATATTATTCTGCAAAAGGAGGATTTCAGCTGTTACACTAATGCACTGAAGAAATGGGTATAAAATTTTTCCTTTGTAAGAGTCATGCAGAATTTTTGGGCGGCCAAGCAATAGGGCCAGGGCCAAAGGCATCCACGTAAAAGGTCTCATCCTCTATAGCAGGCAGCCTGTTTTAGAGTTGGTGTTGTGTCTGTTTAAACTCCCTGTAGACCTGGTTAAACTCGGTAGCACTATCCGATAGTGATGGCACAGCAAGCTTTTATTGCTTGTGGGATATTTGGGCAGAGCGATGGTGGGGGAATATGGTGCTTCCACCATATCATATGCTGTTCTGTGCCTGTCGTGCCTCATCCCGTGCATTATTGAATGCTTTGCATTGCACAAAACTTTGTGACTTAACATCCTTTTGTGGAGGCTGATGATGAGGTGGTCTGCTGGGAGAAAAAGCGTTTTGTAACCAAAGCCTGGACCCCGGCTGTGGGAGGGTGTGACCGTGGGCTTCGTGATGGCTTAGAGACAGGATGGAAGTGCTTGAAAATAATCTTTGTGAATTCAGGACAGAGCCTTTTTTATTCATTGCTTGTATTTTCTGAAGCAAGTGGAATACCAGCGTTATTTTTAAGAAATGAATGGGCCTGGTAATGACCCCCTCTCCTAAGGGTCAGTGTCACCTGCTCAGTACATCTTCACTTCTCCATTTATGAAAGACTGAATGTTTTCCATTTACCCCAGTCTTATATCAGAAAGGAGGATTTTTGAACCAAACTAACTGTTTCAGATTGCCTACTATACATGTTCAAGAGATGCCTAGTATTATTAATAATACAAGTAAAATTAAATTTGCTTTATCACTGTGAGAGGAAGAAGAATAAAGTTTATTAAATCTCCCCCCAAAAATGCTGACTTACTGAAAATAACAGGTCTCCATTAAGAAGAAGCTAATTTGCCATAAAGAATTGCTTTACTTATGTAAAGGGACCAATTGCTCTAATTGTGGGCAGCACACAAAATGTTTCCCGGAGAAGAGAAGAACTGTGCATTCTTGGATTTTAACTGCACAGGTTCTTGGAGTTCTGCTTTCCCCAAAGTGAAAAGCAAGCTTTAATCATCTGGAAAATTAGACGATGGCATTTGGGGTGTAAACAAAAACCTGAGGAGAGATGCTGCTTGCTTCCCAGTGAGAGTCCAGCTTTCACAGTAACTAAAAGGGATGTTTCTCTTGTGACTTACAGGGTGAACCTGCTGAAAAACTCACTGCTGCTCAGTATCCCTAGAGGTTAATTTTGAGGGCGAACAGTTTTGAGTGAAGAAAATCCTCAGTCGGTAAAGGATGTATCCACCTTTGATCAGAGCCTTGCAGTTACTCACAGCTGGGCTGCCTGTCCCAAAGCCTGTGTGGGAGGGAACACTATGATGGCTTTCTGTTCGCTCCTCTTCTTCTGAAGAGGACACGACACATCCAAGGCAGGGAATCTTGTTTCCTGGGCAGGTTCTTCTCACCACAGGTGTTAACCTACTCCCAAAGTCTGCTCTGATCTCACAGCTCACACTAGGTTCATTTACCCTGTCAAGCAGGGATTGGGTAGCAGAGCAGAGGAGCGGGGTGCATTGGTTTTACTTTCATTTCTTGTTGGCTTTTCCCCTGTCTGGGGGTTTCCAGAGGAATTTTAGGCAAAGCAAGTCTTTTCTTCTAGCTTCGTGGAGCACCAAAACTCTGGGTTTTATGAGGGCAATGAAGGATGCAGAGAGATCTGGTATGTCTAATGTGAAAAACCTCTACAGAGCTATCGCACCTGCATGCTGATATACTTTAAGTCTGTTTATTAAGCGTGTCGATGTCCCAACCCGTGCACTGTTGCACACAGAGGAAAGGTGGGATATCCCCCTTCTCACTTTATCACCTCTGCAGGGGTGACATTTTTCCATTGACTCCAGAGAGAACCTGTAGATAGAGATAAAAGAGGGTGGGCCTCGGGCCCCTGGCACTGCTGGTAGCTGGCAGAGGCAGTGGCATTCTCTGACAAAATTACAGTAACTCTATGTACAGCTTCACATCCAATTAAAAAAAAAAAGTCTTCGATATTCAGTGCGCCATTTTCCTTTGCTCATGGGCTAGCAGTGTTTAGCCACAGTTTAGATTTGAACAAGTGAACATTTATAAGGTATGCATTTAAAAATTTCAGTCAGTGCTCTCAAACACCCAGTATCAATTGGTAGCATTGATTTATATGTCGCTGCATGTGGCTAGAGGGCAAAACCGATTTCAGCCACGCCGTGGCTTGGAAATAGGACATGTCCTGCCCGGCCCCAGTTGTGGCTGGTGGGGAAGCAGCCGTGCAGCTCTGCAAGCTGAGGACCCAGCATGGGTATGACTGCGTGGCTTCATTGAAGCCACCAGATCTGCTCTGGTTTTTATCAGTTGCGGATCAGCCTCAGAGCCTTACAGTGTTCATCTGAGTGACTTTAAGCACATTCCCTCCTCTGGTGGATGCAGGCCAGAATGGAAATTGAAAAATGGGAGGAAAAGGCCAGAGACAGACACACTCCTGAGCAATCCAGTGCCATAAAAGTAAATCCCTGTGGAGGCTTCTGGGATTATTTAAAGGAGGTGGTAAATGACTCAGAATAAAAATATAACATAGTCCAGAATCACCAGCTGTGTTTTCCTTCCAATGGTTTAACAGTGATTGTGTGCTATGTCTAACAATGAAAACAGAGTAAAACTCTTCTGCTGGAGTTCACAGGCTGCCAGATTTCTGGGCAATGAGACACTCCTGAAAGAGAAACTACGCTTCAGACAGGGGAGAGAGACCTCCTGCTGGATTGCTTCTAAGCAGCCTAATTGGGGCTCAGTAAGCCCCAAGGATTAACATCCTTTGTAAGGAGATTCATGGTAGTGATAGTTTTATAAATGGTTAGTAGTAGCTATTTCAGAGGTGATAAATATATGTTACATCAGGTGGTTATAGGCATATCAGTAGTTAATATTGTAAGGTGTTCATAAGCAACTTATACATCTACTGGTCTCATAATAATCTGTACAAATTGATTAACTATTTATCCAAACATCCTTTAAACAACCCTTCAGAAGCCTTTTATAAATACACCCCTAATACAAAACATTCTCACTCAGCTGTTTTCCTGACCTTGGGCACAGTGCAAGAAGAATCAAGCGCATTAATTCCTCAGAAGTCCAGCTAGTGATAACCGTAAGATTGAATCTGTGTGTGGATCAGTGCGTGATTCAGTGAGGTTTCCCTAGGACCAGTAGCTGGCTGTATGTGCAATTGCTCCTGGCCCACACGCATCGCTGCACACCAGCGCGGGGCTGCTCTGGTGCAGAAAATAGGGCAGGACGCTCCCGGTAGCACACTGCTTCTCCCAGGGGCTTCACAGCGCTCGCATTGCGCTGCAGGGGGATGTCTGTCTGCTGGCACTCTGGGCTTGTTTCTGAAGCACCAGGACTGGGAATCAAGACATCTGAGAACAACACAAGAGTATGGTGTGATGCACTGACCCTTCTGCCAGTTCTCCTTGTGCTGAGACGTAGCAGTGCACTTGCTCTATCGGCTCAGCCTCCCTCTCGTCCCCCTGACCCTAATTCTAGGGTGTCCCCAGTTCCCTCTGACCATCAGTCCCTTTTCTCAGCTTTGTCAACACCCCCTGAGCAGAGTTTAGCTGTATTTATCTCCATTTCATACACTTCCCCCATCCCAACACTGCCTTTGCTGCAGCCCTCGGTGAGACTCACCGTGTCCAAACCAGTGCCATGGTGCCAGTGGTGATGGTGACGGCTGAGTCCGTACTGGGTCCAGTCCTGTTCAGCGTAGTCATCAATGACCTGGATGATGGAACAGAGCGCACCCTCAGCAGGTCTGCTGATGACACAAAGCTGGGAGGAGTGGCTGATACCCCAGAGGGCTGTGCTGCCATTCTGAGGTACCTCGACGGGCTGGAGGGCTGGGCTAGGAGGAACCTCCTGAAGTTCAACAAAGGCAAGTGCAGGGCCCTGCACCTAGGGAGGAATAACCCCAAGCACCAGTACAGGCTGGGGGTGACCTGCTGGAGAGCAGCTCTGCAGAGAAGGACCTGGGAGTCCTGGTGGACAGCAGGCTGACCGGGAGGCGGCAGTGTGCCCTTGTGGCCAAGAAGGCTGAGGGGATGCTAGGCTGCATTTGGACGAGTGTTGCCAGCAGGTCAAGGGAGGTGATCCTGCCCCTCTGCTCAGCCCTGGTGAGGCCTCACATGGAGTACTGTGCCCAGTTCTGGGCTCCCCAGTACCAGAAGGACATGGGGCTGCTGGACCGAGTCCAGAGGAGGGCTACTGAGATGGCTGGGGAGTGGAGCACCTGTCCTACGAGGAGAGGCTGAGAGAGCTGGGCCTGTTCAGCCTGGAAAAGAGAGTACTGAGGGGAGACCTCATCGATGTGTATAAATATCTGAGGGGAAGGTGTCGAGTGGTTGGAGCCGGTCTCTTTTCAGTTGTGCCCAGCGACAGGACAAGAGGCAACGGGCACAAACTGAAGCACAGGAGGTTCCGGCTCAATATGAGGGGACACTTCTTTACTGGGAGGGTGGCAGAGCACTGGGACAGGCTGTCCAGAGAGGTTAAGTCTCATCTGGAGATATTCAAAACCCACCTGGATGCCATCCTGCACAATGTGCTGTGAAGTGACCCTGCTCAGCAGATCTCCAGGCAATCTCCAGGGCCCCTTCCACCCTCAGCCATGCTGTGATGCTGTCGTTCTGTGAGTTTAGGCAAACTGCAGCTGTAATGGTCCATACTCCTCAGTGAGACAGGGGCCAGCACCACCACCCCATGTGCTTCTGTGGAAACCATGCCTATGGCTGTTCTTTGTATTTTACACTGACCTGTTTTATTATCTGATTCTGGCTGAACAGAGTGAGCTTGAAGCACGTGCATTTAACACTGGTGGGAGCACACGCAGAGCTGAATCTTCCCCTAGTGTGCATCAGTCTGGCAACACTGCCTCCTTGAGCTGTGGGAGCTCCCGTCATTTACATCAGCTGAAAATCTGTTCCAGCAGCTACACTGAAGGCTCTTGAAGGTGTGGTTTCTACTCATGGCTTCCTTTTATTTTTGCTGAGGCATCTCCATGTTCCATAGGATGGTGTTCATGCCTAGGGGAGATACTGAGCAGCGGGCTCTAGTGTGAGCTTAAAGCTCATTTCTTTTAGATACCATGAGTCATGTGGTAATAATGGCTGGAATTTGCCAGAGTGTGCAGCGTACATATATATGGTGACTATATTTTGAAACAAATACAGGGTAGAAGAAAAAGGAACTGAAAGTATTTTAATGTTAAAGGATACTATTAAAAATAAACAAACACCACACCTTAATTAAAAGACTATCCATGAATTTCAACCAGCTCTATAAACTGCTTCTGCAAAACAGCAGGAGGATTTTACTCATAACAAATTATTTTCATCAGAGATGCACAGAAATTTTATCATTTCTAGTTTTTAATAGCTCCACTGATGCAGGTGGTTCATTTAAAAACAGGCCATAACAAAGCTGTTTCAAAGACATTTCTTATAATTTTAATAGTGATTACTGCAAAAAATCACAATTATTAGTCACTTAAACTCTTTTCAGAAATCTGTCTGTGTTTTCTGTGGAGATGCTTCAGTATTGTAACACAATAGTCTCCATGTTGTCAGTTGTAGATCTTGCCTATCAAGGATAATTCTGCCTCGTTTCTGTGCTTCCCTTTACATGTGTCTGAAACCAGCCCCTGTGCTGGTATTGATTCCTTCTTCCTATTCTCAGGACTTAACTAAATAAACCAGGTTGGTCTTGACTCCTTGACATCTGTTTCCCCTCTTGCAAGAATAACCACACAGTGGCAAACCGTCTGTGATCGGCCAAGATTTATTGTTTCAGTGATTCCTGGAACTGAAAATATTAATGATGTAAAATATTGATCTGAAAAAACAAACCTCAGAGTTGTTTGGTGAGCCTCTCGTTCAGGCACAATGCTGAGATGTCCATCCATTTTCCACATTCATATTTATTGGTAAGTGAAAAATCAGGCATGTCAAGCTTTTCAATTTCTAAAGTGAAGTACTTCTCTCCCTCAGATGCACATGAATAATTCTCATTAACCTTCAAGGGATTAATGCAGTTTCTTGCAAATGGCTGCAATATACAGTATTTAATATTTATGCTTTCCATATGGCTAGTGCTGTCATACATTCTTGTCAAACATGCTGCACAGTTAATGATATTTTAACTAAATGTGGTCCAGAAGACCTGGATGTTTGAGGGACACTTGTGCCCATCTCCATTTTTATTGGTGCTATTCGAACCTCATAACAGAATTCCCAAAGAGATTAAATCAGCTGCCCTACTGAAACATAACGTTCAGCTGGCCTTAAAGCAAAGCTAAATGAAATGTTGTCAGATGGCACACTGAGACCTAGCTATATACTGTGCAGACATCCAAGTGCCTAAAAGACATAGGATAGAAAACGAAATGGGAAGACTATTCAGGTTGGAAAACAGAATAATAGAGGAGAAAAGTAACTTGATCAAAGGCCCAGCAAATCAAGTGCCAGAGACTGGAAAAAAACAGCGGTCTGATCTGTCCCCTGGTAAGACCATGCTGTCCACAGGGTATCCACCTGTGCAATACGCTGCCTTTGTCTGTTTGAATTGCCTGAGATGCTGAAGTTGCCATAGGGTCATATTCATCACTGGGACTAAGTGGGAAGATGGCGTTGTACTCATATCGAGCCCATGGGCTAAGGCTGTATCAGTCTGTCTTCAGCGTGTAGATCAGGCTGAGGGATGCCAAACGCACATATATCAGAGATGATGCATTTTTAAGCTTTTTTTTTTTTTAAATAATTGTTTGATAACCTTTTAAAAAATGTAGACATAGATTTTATATGAACAAGTTCCTTGGGACTTTTCAAAATGAACTGGGAAATTCATTGCAGTCTTCCCATTTCAAGTTTCCGTATAATCTGCTGCATATTCCCTTATGGAGAGACATCTCACTTTGTCTTTCTTCCCTTCTCTTGTCATCCCTTCCCCCAGAAATAAACATACTGAAAATTCCTATTCAGTGTCAAGGCAAATGTCAAGATTTTCACTGTCAGTTTTGACTAGGTCTGCTCAGGAGCCTTGTGCATCAATTTTTTGCTGAGGAAACCAGATGCAGCTGGGAAGCATTCTCTGGATACTTTATTTACGTGTCCATGTGTTGCTTCAGAAGGAGAGATGGTCACAGACTGCAGGCAGGAAACCTCCTACTCCTGGGATCTCAGCCCAAACACTTCTTCCTGGTTCCCATGGAACAGTTCTGCCCAATAATTCAGTCTGGTAAAGCAATCAAAATGGAACCCAAATGGCTTGTGATGGTTTCCTACTTGGTGGACTAAAATCCTCTAGCAGTAAGAACGGCAGCATTTATTCCAAAATTAAAACCTTGTACTCATGTAAAGGGAATGGACCTGTAAATCTCCTGCCCCCGCAGTCATTGGTAGGGCAGGGCCATGGATTGCAAGGACACATTACAGCACAGAGCGAGGACTGCCTGCTGCCGCAGAGATAAGTGCAAATTGGCACGACAGGATTGTCATCGCATGTGAGGATGTCTCCTGTTCCATAATAACTCAACCATTCATCTTTCAAGCCTAAAGCAGACGGACAATACAAATAGATGGGAACAGACAAAAGGGTGAAGAGGTATCCTGAGATGAGATCTACAGAAAAGGCTGAAGACTGAATTTGAGTCAGGGCCGTGGAGCTGTAGTGCTGATACAACTGGATGCTGGTGATTTCTGGCCCACCCAAAGCATCTGGAGTGTTATTTTTTCTTGGTTATAATTATAGACACACTTCTATTTTAGGTCATCCAGTGCCAAGCAGGGTCATCACAGCTTATTAAAGCAAAATTAGCTTCCCCATCTTTGCCCTTCTTGCACCAAACAAAAAATCCTGCCTGTAATGGTGCAGTATGTGGCCTGTGAGTGTGCCCATAATTAAAAGGTTGAGCTACTCTTGTAAACAAATTACCATGAACAAAGGGGTTTACAAATGCCGGCTAATTAGTTTGGATTCCCTAAAGCTTTTAGCTGTTTTTTAATTCAATAACACAGTGTAAATTCTCTAGCCTGAAAAGTCTAATAGGAATTGGCAGAAAACTAAATAATTGATATTGTCAGCGATTGCAGCAGCAAGCCCTCGAATGTTATTGTCTGCCAGTAAGCAGGACTGCCGTGATTTCCTGAGAGGATAAAGAACTGGTTTTAATGAATTAACAATATAAATGGTAGACAGCTGGCTTTCAGCAGCAGCTCAGGAAGCAACATTTAAAGTTGAGGCTGTGGACCAGCAAAAAAGATGGAGACTTGATGAAAGACGAGCTGCTCACCCCTCCACAAAGGGGGGCCAAAATCCCTTTTGCTTTATTCTCTGTAGCTGCCCCATTGAAGTTACCCTGTTTGTTTCCAAGGCTGGAGGGAACAGGAGCCATCTCTGCACCTGAGCAGATACCAAAGCGCTGGTGGAGAAAGGGAAGGATGCTTCAACCCCACACGAGCTGCAGCTGTTGGATGTGTGAGAGGAACAGATGGCATCAGGAGCAGAGGTGTGCTAACAAGGATGTCTTGTGTGTGCTCCCCAGGAGGTCCCTAGGCTGGTGCCTTGTTAAGGTCCCGTGAGCGCTTCCTAAGGAACCCCAAGCAGTCACACAATACCATGCCATGCTGCTTGCTGAGAAAGGGGTTTGAGAAAGGAAGCTGGGCTGCTGGGATCTGTGCATGGCCATGCTGCTCTTCTCCTAGTCAAGGTATTTCTCCTGTTTTTTTGTTTCTTCGTTGGCTTTTGTACTTGTTCTAAAGCACAGTGAACTGATTAAAGTCCCTCAGAGTGTAACATGGCCACATCATGTGTCTACATGTGACTTAATCCAAATCACCCACCTGTATCTTAACCCCATTGGAAACCAGCAATCTGTAGGACTCTTCACAGGCTACCTTAAGGTGTCCTGCCCCTCCTAGGTTTTCTGAGGCTGCATCCCTTTGTAGCCTTATCAAAGTACCAAAAAACAGCATCCTGACAACCTCTGTGTCACGTGTGTACTTTTTTCATGCAAAAGTGAAGTGTTTATGTTTAGTCTCTGAATGAATGAATGCTTGTCTTGGATCAGTTCCTGTGAACAGCAGCTTGCCCATGTGCCCTCTGTGATCAGCCCCACAATCTCTTTCATCAAGCACTTTCTTGTTTGTCACCAAAGCAGCCTGCCCATTAAGAGCAGAAGGTGTGAGGACGGGTTCTCAATCCATTCCTCTGACCTATCCCCAAAGAAGAGCTCACAGCACATCAGCTTAGTCTCCACCAAAAGCTTTTGTTTTAAAAGTATCATTTAGTAGCAGCTAGATCTCGACCTCGCTTCTTACTTTGATGCAAAGAAAACTATTGACTCTCAAGGAGGCGAGCTGTTAGTGTCTCTTCCAAAGAAGGTCAGAGAGATGAAACATCAAGAAAAATCAGCAAACAGTGAGGCCACTGCTCAGCTGAGTTAATGGCAAGTGAGCATGTGACAGGGAGCTGAAGTGGGCTTGAATATGTAGGGCCAAAGCCCATGCTGGTGTAATCTAGTTATGCTTTGTTGAAGGCAGTGACCTGATCCTGTGTATAGTGCTGGAGGGTCCAACCTGGAGCAGCTTTGCTAGAGAGCTGCAAGTCCTTGTCATTGCTAGTAACAATGGCAGAAAGAAAAGAGAACTCTTTATTTCTGTTTGTTTGTTGAAAAGGGATTGGCTTCCACTGGAGAAGGCTAAAATAACTTCATACAGTGAACTGGAAGCCTGGAATGTATCTCTTAATAGCCAATGTGAAGCACAACAAAAAAGGTCTGCCTATTTACAGAGCATAATGCACAGCAATGTTGCTCAGAGAGCACTTTAACACAAGTCATGAGTTCCACGGCGTTTTAACCACACAAAACGTGGTCCCATCTCATAAATGGTCTGAGACCAGTCCTCTCTAACCATTACTGAGACATACTAGAAAGCTTTCCATCATCCTTGGGAGAGGACAGTAACTCCGCATGCCTCTCCTAGTTGACTACTCTCCTGGATTCACACCTTCTCTGGTAGAAGATCAGTATGAGTAGGAAGAGAAGGAGCAAATCCTTGTAGGCTGTTTAGTTTGCAGGTGGTGATGCACCTCCCTTACAAGCCCTTTTCCCACCAAACCCAGAAGAGTGACCAAACTAACCAGTTAGTTTGCTAGCAATATGAGCACTTAAAATACATTTAGATTCTGCAGAATGCTGAGATCATGATGTCTTTGGTATTATTTCTTGTTGCTGTCACTGCTGCTCTGAAAGATGTGTGGTCTAGTCCACGAGTTGTTTTCAGTGGTATAATATTTGGCTACCTCTTAGTAGCAATTCATAACAATTATGAAAAAAGTATCTTTGAGAGGTTGGTGAACAGGTTCCTTAACTGGAGGTTGTGGATGTTTGTGCTTCTAGTTCATGAAGGAAGGAGAAGTTTGCTGGGAAGGACTCGGGTGAGTCCTCATAGCTTATCAGCGAGAGGAGCCAGGAACACTTTGAGGTGTGTGTGGTTACAAAGATGGGACAAAGCTTGGAAGTAGGTAGTGCTGAAACCTGAATCTTCCCTGGCCATCCTCCTCCCTGTGAGCCCCTTATCGCTGCAGCCCACGGGTTTAACACGGAGCAGAGGCAGTATGGCACCTGGACTGGATTTACGATGGAAGTGGTGCAAGCTGTCATTCAGAGTGAAGGCTTAAAAGCTGACGTCTGAGGTTCTCTTAATCAGGAAAAAAGTGGCTTCTCAATTAAGAAGCTCAACTTACAGTCAAATAAGGTTTGCACAGAACACTGAGTTTTTGTTAACTGCAGAAGTACAGCTTTGGGGCCTGCTGAATACCCTCTGCTCCCATTGCAAGAATTCTCCACACTTTGCAGACTTGCAGCCTAGTGGAACAACAGTTAAACTGAACTTTATTCATACAGAAAACAAATAAGCCTTTTTTTCCTTAGCAACTTGACAAGCTGCAGATTTATTCACCTTGTCTAGACATAGGGGCTTCGGTTCCCCACCAATGCTCGTGAGCCACCCCAAATGCTGCAGAACATAAATACTTTCTCTGCCATGAGACAGGGGATGTTTGTTTCAAGGTTTTAGTGACCTGAGCTGTTTGTGTTCCTGTTGTAAGATCCCATCCAAATGTTATGATCTGAGAGCAGAAGAATGCAGATCTGATTCAGATTCTCAGCTGATGTAAACTGGAGTAACTCCGCTGTCCTCAGTGGAGACATGGGCTCTGCAGCTGGGAGTCTGACCAGGTCAGGCCCTGCAATTTTCTCAGGTCATTTTCTGGGGTCCTTATATCCCATCCATCTTGTCTGAAGCAGGCACAGCCAGTTCAGAAGGCACTGGAGGCACATTATGGTTTCTCTCAGAAACAGTGTTTGAGTATGGCAGAGTGACGACTGATGGCGTAAGCAAGACCATGGTTTAATGCTCCTGGGGAACTAAATCTTGTCTGATGGAGTCTGGCACTTCTGCTGTGGACAAATGCTTTCATTTTTATCCTCCTTTATTTATACTGCTGTAAAGTTCTGAGCTTTCCCTGGCCAGGATTTAGGTTTTGTGCATGTAGCTGTCTTTATAGGGAGTGAACTGATTCATCCAGAATGGAAGGACTCAATCTCTGGGGCTAAACTGCCCTCCATTCCCTACGTGCAAGCTTCTCTTACACTCTGCTGATCAGCATGGGTGGATTAACAGATGCTCCAGGCTAGAGCTCCACATGATAGGCAGGCTGCAGATTCCCCAAAGACCTAGCTATATTGCTAGGTGACCATAACTAATACTCTTGTTCTTGCAATAGGTCTCACAGGGGAAAGCATGGCACAGGAGGTCTGGACGTCAGAGAAAACAGCAGCACTGCACTGTCAGCTTGTTCCCTTGGTTTTAGATTGCAGCTAGAGATATCTTAATGGGTTTGCTTGAATGTGTTAGCAAGGCAGGATATTCTTTCTGCTTGCTTTTATGGAGACTGTAAAAGAGAGCACACAAATGGTGAGTCTACAGGCAAGCTTACAAAATGACTAAGCAGAGGCTGGATGGACTATAAGATCCATCTGATGCCCCCGAAGAATAATGTTCACTTGCATGGCAGTGACATTTAGAGGGTCACACTGTCATTTATTTGGTATATGCACATCTGTCCAGTGTGTCCGACTCTGTCCAGGCTCTGGTTCACTGAGCTGACAGCCATACTGCTGAACAGATAAAGCAGTATGCTCCCCGTTTTTGCAGAAGGGGAATTGGAGTTCACAGATACTTAATTTCCTGCCCAAGGTTATACAGAAAGATAGTCTCAGGACCAGAACTGAACACAGACCTTGGATTCCCAAAGCTGTGCTTTAAAGAGAATGGACATATGGTTAAAATGGTAGACATAATAATAATCAGGCTGGACGCAGCCTCCCGGGTCTTAGGTGGTGCTGAGCAGAATCCGAGAAGTGCCTGGGAGAGCGGAGGAGACCCAGGTGAGAGCTGGGCTGAGCCCAGCAGCCAGCTCGGTAGTTCTTGCACCATCATCCTGGGGACTTTTCCTGAGAAAATACAGCACAAATCTGCCCGGCCCTAACCGATCCTTCCAGCAGCGCTCCTTCTGCTTCTGAGATTATATTACTTTTATGGGTGCCCTGGTGTGCTTTCAGCTAGGAAAGACAACATGCTGCTCACAACTAAAATGTCTCTTCAGACACCCTACTAACATTTCGGTGTATTGGGTTGCAAGCAAAATACTGCTGCCGCAGTGAGCTTGCGACTGAAAATAGCCCACCCAGGCACAGGAAGGAGGTTTGAAAATGGTTTGCATTTCGGGGAAACTCCACCTCTAGGCAGCTTTTAAAATAGCAGCGCTTTGCTCAGCCTGGAGAAGCAAGGGCTGGCATCTCCCCATGCTGGGATCACCTCCTGCCCACCGGCGGCTGGGTTGATAGGAAAGCATCTGAAAGGAGTTCTTAGTTTTGTTGCGTGCTGTCTGGGGAGGGAACATCTGCTTGCTGGCAAGGAAATGGCGGGATTTGATGTGCGGCACGGGAGAGACCCTCTGGCCTCCTCCGTGACCTGCTGGGTCCTTGCGCTTGGAGAAGGGGAACTGCTGAGGGGGAGGGCATGCATGGGGCAGTTGTGGGGTGGCAGAACAAAAAGGGTCAGGGAAGGATAATGGGGCATAACCAGATACGTAATCTTATGTAGAAGTGTGTGCATCAGGTGTGGGGTGAGGGACAAGGAAGGCTGCAAAAATCTCCATTGGCCAGAGCTGCTATCTTCTGACTGCTCCAAATCCACGTGGCCGGTTCCCCCGTATGTCCTGAGCAGTGACGTGTTGTTCCAGGAGATGTCTCAGATCACTTTCTTAGAGCCTTTCTTTTGGCCCAAGTGAAATGGGCGTGGAGGAGCAAGAGACCTTTGTTGTCTTCACAAGCCTCCCTTCAGTCTTGTCCATGCCAGCTGTATGGATTTATGAATTATTCGCTAAGCTAAGTTACCTTTCTTTCAAGAAGCCGTTTCTGAAACATCCTGATGTGTGATATGCTCTGGAGGTTTGTTGTTAGATTTTGCTCTTAAGGCATTAGGGGTTTGGGTGGTTCTTTCATTTGAGACATGGCTTTCCTGCTCGCCCAAGAGCTTAGAGCCAAATGAAGGCTTCCAAATCAAAATGCACTTTCAGTAGTAGCTGCAAGCAAAAGGAGAGTTTTGCCTATAGATAGAGTCTAGATGAATTCTGAATTTGATAGCTAAATTTGCATAAGGAATTTAAGGGAAACTAATAGATTTTTTTCTATAAATACTTTTTTGAGGGGCTAAAGATTTACATCATTCTTCAGAATGAACACTGTTTTACTGAAAATTCAACTTTCAGTTTATTTTTCCTCCAGAAGATCAAAAGAAATGCATGAGGGTTTTTCTTTTATGTTTGTTTGAGAGTCAGAGGGCAAACCCCATCGCTAGTATGGAAGAGCGTCCTGTTGGCTTTGAATTTGTTCTGTTGCCTCAGCAGGCAGAAGGTGGGAGCCTGACGTTATTGCAGGTAGTGGTAATTCATCCTTGTAGCTCTGAAGGTGAAGGTGACTGTGTCAGCAGAGATTGTGGCTATCATGAATATGCATAGCAATAGATGATATCTGTTCCAAGTAGCTAATAGTCAAGGTTAAAATGTCAGCCACGTAAAATAAATAAAATTAAATTAAAAACTGTTTTAAAGGACCAGAAAAGCACCTTGCTCCTGTACTTGCCAAAGGAGGCACAGAGAAGCAACAAACCAATATTCCCTAGAGGATAACACGTCTCTGGGTGTAGTATCCTCTAGGATAACGCCAGCCTTGCTCTGGGATGGTATGGGAGCTCCCCATATAGTTGGTGTCACCACCTGCCGTCCCGTGGTGTCCCTGTCTGCATCCTGCAGGATCTGCTGCAACTCTGTTCAGGTTCATTTGGGTGTTTGGCTTCGATCCTAAGACCACTGTGTTCATTTGGCCTTACGTGTGGGGTGTTTGGGAGCCATGATGAGGAGCCTTCACAAATGGGAGCTTCCCATGGTGCAAGTGGAAGCAGCCCACTTGCTGTGCAGTGAAGGTTCCTGAGGGGCAGCATGGGGCCTTCCTGGCACTTGGACCTGGGAGGGAGCGGAGCGATGAGGAATGCTGGTGTTGGGATCTGGCAGCCCCCTGGGAAGGCTGGCATCAACTCCATGTGCAGGGAACGAAGTAAAGAGCCTCCATCGTGTGGGCTGCCAACTGCAGAGCAACCAGCTCCATTATCTGCCACAAAAAAAAACACATTTCCTGTCCCATTACCAGAAAATTTGGGTTAAAGAGGGCATATCTCTGTGGGAAAAACCCTTAATATTGAGTTGAAAGCGTGGAAAATTCCTCTGGAAATCTAACGTGGGGCAAATTCCCATAATGATATGCAGTTATTTTTGCAAGGAAGTAGGCTGATTGTTTTTTTTCCTGCTGATTTTCCAAGGGACTGCGCCTCTGTTCTGGAGAACTATTGTATCTCCCAGTGAGCTTTATCTGAAAGGACATGAGAAGCACTCATAATGAGAATTAATAAGTTTCTGCTGATTAGGAAGAGATACTCAGTACTTGTCGAACACAGTGGAATTAGTAACAAGTTAATCCATCAAATCTGAGGCGAGCACCCCTAGCTGACTCTTCCAGACGGGGACACAGGAAGATTAAGAATAATTTGCTGAAGGCCGTGGAACAAGACAGGAGCAGAGCTAGGATTTTCATGTAGGAGGCAGAGGATCCTCAAAATACTTCCACTTGCTGTAAAACAGGAGTAATTCATGGCTAGTTATGACAGATCTGCAGTGGTGCAGAGACATAGATGAGAGCCATCACCACAGTTCTGGCTTGGGAGCTTTTGTTTGAGCTGTAGCATTCCATGATTTAGGCTGTAGGGACTGTGATTTGGGCATTTAAGTGCAGCTCCCAGGTCTGTGCTGTGTTGTGGCTGACAGCAGGACGGTGCTGGGCCATCTTGTCCTGTGGGCAGGCCCAGCTGCCACCACACCCCTGCTCACTGAGGCATTCCTTCGTCACATCTCGGGGCTCTCGGTCCGGTGTCAGTATGCAACTCACAGCATTAGGAAGTCTGACCAAGGCCCTCAGGTGTGTGTGTCTTTCATAGGTATTTCAGAGCTCCTCTGCAACTGATTTCCAAGGGCGTTAGGTGCTCAAGTGCCTTTTGAGAACATGAGGATATGTCTCTCTTTTCCTCATATGTGAAATGGAAGTAAGAGCACTTCATCACTCTCCTGTGTGCAGGCTGCATTAAAGACATCAAATGCTACAGGAATAAAGGGCAATAAATAACAACTTTGGCTTTTTGTTATGACACCAGCAGGGACCAGCAGCAGCAACTGGCTCTGCGTTTCAGACGTCCCCTGGGGTCAGGGTTTCTGGCTTACTTCCAGTTTTTAACAATTATTTGGTCAGTTTTACCTGTCTGGCCTTTTGTGTGTTTGATGGGAAACACAGAGGACTCCTGCTCTCCATTTGATGTGTGCGTGTGGGTAAGCTGTGTTTGATCAATGCAACATCGCTGTGCACACACTTCTGCCCTTTTAAACCAAATCCAAAAACTTGTGTTACTCCACACTGTTATTGTGCTCACGTATTGTCTAAGAGAAGAACAGAGGCAAAGCTTTTCAGTTCTTGTATTTACTGCTCTTTCTTGGTGAAGAATAGCAGGCGTCCTTTGGCTGTGCATGGTTTGAGGCAGCCTCAGATTGGATATACAGCCAGGAATCACAAAGTGTGTGCAAAACAATTTTAATATAATGACATGATAAAATAAAATGGCTAGTTAGAGGGCAAACCATGTCAACAAATACAGGTGAAGTCAGAACAGTCTCCCTGTTGTTGGAAAGTTTTGGTTTCCTTGCAGAGGAGATGTAAATGCTCCTACTCTTGTTATATTTATACCCAGAACAATTGTCTGTTGTGCTAAGAGTGTGCGCAGACAGCCAAGAGAATTCCTGCCTGTAACCACAGCAAAGGGAAAAAACCCTGGTGTGGGGCTGCAGCTGGGGAGGCAGGTCCCCGTGCGTTTCTCAGGAAGCTCTGGCACTGCACTGGGACTGCCTGACCTGCCGGTTTTGCAGCGAGGGAGCGTGGAAGAGCATCTCACAAGAAAAGGATCACAAAACCATCTCTGTCCCCTGGCAAATCTGCTCTGGACACCCACTTTATCTCACAGGGATGAAAATTTCCAAAAACGGAAGATAGCAGAATGGGTAGAAAGGAGAAAAAAAGAACCGTTATTGTCAAGGCAGAGCTGGCATTAATTTGCATTTGCAGTTTCATCTCACAACTGGCTCTTGGGGGTAATGGGTTACCTGAGTCAGAACCCTATTGAGGACAGAAATTGTTTTTAATTATAATGCAGAGTAGACTGAATGGCTTGAAGGAGGTGCCCTTTTACTTCTTGTCTGCTGGAAGCAAATCAGAATTCCGGGTGGCATCTCTATAAATATTGTGGTTTGCAGCAACGATGTGAAGCTGTTAGGTTTCTTCCATTCGAGAGCAGCAG
Source organism: Cygnus olor (assembly GCF_009769625.2). Lineage (NCBI taxonomy): Eukaryota > Metazoa > Chordata > Aves > Anseriformes > Anatidae > Cygnus > Cygnus olor. The sequence continues at coordinate 2,651,688 of NC_049188.1, read as the reverse complement.
CTATCAGTCTCCATTTGGCACTGCCTCACCTGCAGCTCTGAACTCGCTTCAGCCCCTCCCTGCCTGCTTGCTTTCCTCTGGAGGAGATTCTTCGTGACGCTCAAACTACCTGAATGGTATTTAACACCTATGCAGAGGAGATGCAGGACCAAAAAAAAAGTAATCTCGGAGAGCCAGAAAATGAACCAGGTTTAGCACCAGTGGTAAAGGTTGTGACCCTCTGAAGATGTTCGTAAGTTGCAATGCTGGAAATGTCCATTTTCTGAGCAAGGAAATAAATGTTTCATCACCAGTGGAGCAAGGACCTTCAGATCCTTACAGGAGATGTTCCAGCTTTCTGGGAAGATCTACTCTCTAAGTATTGAGGGATTCCTCTTTTGGCTGTGGGAATGCAGACACAACCAGCCTGGATTCCAAGGGTGATGTGTTGGTCAGTGGTCACCAGTGCCAAAACCACACAAACTGAACTCTGCATGACCGTGCAATCCTGTTCAGAAAGACTTTAAAAACAGCATGGAGTCAGCGAAAGTACTTCTTGTGACAGGAGTCATCCTTCCTAGCCAGGCTGTGGCAGATGATCAGTTCCTGCTGTTTTTTCTCCCCTAGGCCAGGCAGATGTGGAAAGGACTGCCACGCTCACAGTCTCCCCCTCTCTGGGGTGTTGACCAGTGGGCAGCACTGCTGTTGCCTGTAGACTTGGTGCCATTCAAGACGTCCTGCCTGGCTCCCAGCTATTACTTCCAAGGATGCAGGTCTCTCTAGGATGTCACATCCATCAAGCCCCTGCAGGTGGTTGGGACCCCTTGCAGTGTCAGAACTGAGACTAGATGTGTTCTTCAGGATCTCACATCCCTGCCTTTGTATAGTTAATCATTTCCACTCAGACCTTGTTGGCTCCTATGATTTTGTGACCCCATTCTGCTTGTACTGTGGAGGTTTACCTGAAACCTTTGCTGACTAAAAGCTTAGAAGATGAGTCTGCAGTCTGAGCACACTCAAGTGTTTGGGAGAGTCAGGTTTTCTCTGCCACCAAAGACAAGAGGAACCTAGGAGAAGGATTGGGGTCCTGGCACAGGGATGTAGGAGCTGCTCTCCTGGAATAATGATGGAAAGGAGTTCACTACATGTGCAGCATCAGAGTATTTTGTGTTCTTTCATAACTATGTGCAGCAAATGAAACATTTCATCAAGTTATTTTAATCCATTAGCAATGGATTTCAGGAAAACACCGGTAATGTATGTAACATGCACCCAGGAGAAACAACAAATGGTTGGTTAGAGAATTTAGATTTTAATTAAGTAGATAACGTATGCTTGCATTTAGTCTTATAAAGGAAAATGTATTCACTGTAGAGTAGCTGGGTTCTATTAGGTCTCCCTGAACATAAAGAGAAGGGTTGATTATTACTGATTACTGAACTATTAGAGGGTTGTGCCTTGAGCTGCTTGATTGTAGCTCTGTTTGCTTCTGTTGCTAAAAGGGCTCTTGTCTGCTACCCAGATGTGTGTGAAATAGGCAGCGTTTGGACTCAATTTGAAAATTAATTCTAGGTTACAAACCTTAGAAAATGATACAAATAATAGTGCTGGTTACTTCTCTCTGGTCATAACAGCAGGTTTTCATGGCTTGTGGAGGCTTGTAGCAGGGATGCTGCACATCACTCCCACTCCCAAGAGGCCAAGGTGAATATGCTGCTAAAAGGAGGGGTCACTGCAAGAAAAGAGCTCTTGGAAGTAAAAAGCAGACTCGGAGTTCTCCCAGGGTATTCCTGTGCTCTGTGATGTCTCTTTTGCATGGCAACATCAAAAGATTACAAGCTACGCAATACATTTATAAAACTGCTTTATCTCTGGATGCCTTGTGAATGTTAATTTGATAAGCCCAGCAACATCTTAGGAGGTATCCAAACATTACAGTGATTTAGCAGTAGGGAGACTGAGGCACAGGGTTGTTAAGTGATTTACCTTTGAAGAAAGCTATGGGAGATCCCATCATACGATGCAAATATCCCGCCTCCAGCCACCAGCTCTGCCTCTTTAGTGTGCTATTAATCCATGCCATTGTATGCACCAGCACGCAACCAAATGTTGTTCTTCTCTCTATTTCTGAGGCCAGTGATGATGCATTAAATGAAACGCGAGGTTTCGGGAGCTCCCATGATACACAGGACCCAGGTTTCAGAGCTGTCCCGGCCACTTTCACGCTGAGAGCAGTCGGAAAGCTGGGGGCTCTGCTTCACACCCGAGGTGATCTCTTTTGGTGGGTAATTGCCTGGGGGAAGGGCTTGCCCAAGAAGACGTGCAACCAGATGATACCCAGCTGTACAAGTGGCACTTTGGGCTACACCAGATGGAAATAAGTTAGGAGAGTTTCACACTACTGTGATTTGCTGGACACCAGGCAGTGGCCTCTGGCCTTGGGAGGATGGGAAGGAAAATATATCTTATTTTCTTGAATAAAATAAAACTTATTTTCTTAAAACATATTTTATTTTTCTAGTTCAGTGTAGTTTAGCCAGACTACAACTTCTAGACCAAAGTTATCTGTTTACATGCATGTTGTTATTCTTTCTTGAGCTCTTATCATTTATCCTCATCATCTCAAATTGCATTCAGAGTTCTGCCTCTGCCATGCTTCTCCAACCACCCAAGGAGGATCTCAGTTCCTGCCATCACCTTGAAGGATGCTGTTACCCCAGAAAATGCGTTACCAAAACTGTTATCTCAAGCAACAAACCACACATGTTCAGAGAGATTCATCTTCCAAAGAAAGCTTGTTCACATTTTACTTGATGGCAAAACCTGAAGGAAGTGACCATGGAAAAGTGGAAATAGTCCAAGACCTCTTCTGTCTGTGGTTCTGGCACTGTCTGAATATCCAGAGGAATGACTTCTTAAGAATTTCCATTAATGAAGGGCAAACTTCTTAAACTACTTCCATTTTTGATGGAACTCTGTTAACTTAGCTATGTTTCAGTGAATTTACTCTTTGGAGATTAATGATGTATTTGGAGCTGCAGATACTTATAAGGGACTTAGGAGAGCTCCGTCTGCTCACTTGCTCTGTAACAGGCTTACCTGGGTGCGTGAAGCGTTGACACCCCACCTCTCGGAGAGGATCGAGGCTGCAGTCAACAGAGCTGTGTTGCGTCTTGGCATCTATAAAACTGGGGATATTCACCACTGGGTATGTATATGGGGCTGAGTAAGTCTAGTCCGATGGATGTTCAGTAGACATTTGCATCCTATGATGATGACTTGTCAGGAAAATGAATACACATAAGGAGCTCTGGAAAAGATTTTGCCTTCTCTCGTCTGTTCTTGTTGAGTATGTAGGTGAGAGCATAGCTGACCTCGGAGCTCTTCATTCAGCATGTTTCACCTTCTCTTGCATTTGTGCTTCCTGTTGGGGAAAAAAAGTGAAAGATTTGGGGGAATTTTTGCCTTTGTGTATTTAGGATTGGGGGGGGAGGGGGAGTGACTGAAATTGTTAAAAGGCTGATAGTCTTCTGAGGGGCGGCCTTTCAGGAGGGAAAGGAAAACATTGTGCAGGACAAAGGCAGCGTCTGAGCCTCTAGCTGAGCGGAGAACAAAGCCTCCGCTCCTGTTACGGCGTGGCTGCGCCTGGCACCATCCCTTAATAAAGTGATATAATGCCTGAAACGAACAAAAACCCAGCGGAGTGCCCGCAGTCCCTCCCAAAGGCAGCGGTACTGCGGCTGCATTGTCCGTGTGGAGCAGGCTATCGGGTGCTGGCAGGCTGGGCCTTTTGCAGCGAGGTGCCTCAGTAATAACCCACGTGCTAGTTTGCAGCCATTCACCGTGATGATAATGGTGTGTATTATTCAGGCTTTTTAGCTTCTTGTAACAATGAAACCTTCCTCCTACCCTTCTCTTTCCTTCAATGCTGGCCCATGTGTCCAATCCACTTAAATAAGCCAGGAAAGTAACCATTAATGTCAAAGTTCCGTAATTAAATGCTAACTGACTCACCACTCACTCTTGGAACATTGTACTGTAATTTTTAAAGAATATCCAAGTTGACATTAGACTTTTTAAACAGATTAATTAGTCACATTTCATTTTAAGTGGCGCTGACTTAATAGGTACTGCCAATATACAGTATGTATTTACTTAAAGCCATTATAACATAATATTTACAGGATACTTAACGTGTATTAATTACTGTATAATGAACCTTGTGACTACAATATCACCATTCTTGCATGGCTGTAAAAGTTTTATCTTGTGAGGGGGGAGGGAAATTAAAATAAATTGCACGCACATTGAATACTTATTTTTAATAGGAAACGTGCAAATTATAAGAAAATGTAAAACAGGGGCCCCAGTAAATCACAAACAGCTAACAAATGCTCTGAGACATGCTATAATGTTTTTATGAGCGTGTTTTACAACCCATTCATTACGCTGTCTGTCCTTCTGAAAGCTGGTTATTAGGCTGACTGTGCAAAGTAACATGTGCATATCTGTGCAACTAGCCATGAAATCACAACTAAGTTGATCACTTTTATTTTCCCTTTTTAGCCTGGAAGAGGTCCTGAAATCTTTGCCCCAGTATGGCGGCTCCATGACGCGTGGCAGCGCAGTTTGTGCCTTGCAGCAGAGGTGGTGCCAGGGAGCAGCATGGAGCTGGTGCAGAGGTATGTGCTCCTGCAGACCTCATATACCGGGCTTGGTCTCTTTTTCCTGGGGACAAATAACAGTGGCTGGTGCAGACAGAGCTGAACTGTGGCCTCAGGTGTTCCTCAGATCTCTTGTGCCTGTGTTTCGGTGCAATCCGCCCTGGGAGCTGCTGCAGCACTGAAGGGTTTCTGTGGCTCACTGCTGCAGAAGGGATGGGAGCCTGCGAGGTGGCTCAGCATGGCAGGAGTGTCCGCATGGGACCTGCCTGCTGGAAACGACGATAATATCATTGCTCAAGGCAAGGGGTCACTTGAGTTTGTCAGCTGAGAGGGAATATTTGCTCTGCACTGCGTGTCAGCCGTCTGGGGGATGGCTGCAGGTTGGGCTGTCTGTCAGGGAGAGGTTAAAGGTGTACTTAAACTTGGATGCTGGAGGAAATAAATGCTCAAGGACCTCTCTGACTGCTCCTTTTTCATTATGTGTCTGATGTGCAAAATAATGGAAGCAGATAACCCTAGAGACCCTGCTGTCGACCCCGCAGACTCTTGTAAAGTGAGCACACAACACGCTGTAATAGGCACAAAGGGAAAAGCACAGGCGTTTGACAGCCAAGTAACGCTGGCGTTCTGTAATTTCCCTTCCACTGCGACATTACAAACAGCTTCATATTCAAATGGCTGCCTGTCTATGATTGTCCAATTATTCACTGCATTCTTTCTTTGATGGCACAGATGTTCTCAATTTCTTGTAGTAGTTTTTTCATCTAAAAAGTCGTTCCGCCTCAGAAATGCAAAATTCTCCACAGTTCACCAGGTTCTCTGATGGGTTTGCATAATTGGTCCTCAATTTGCCTATATTGTTTTGTAATAGAAAGCCTATGTTTAATTTCATTTTTGTAAACCTGTAGGAAGAGCAGAACATTCTGCCATTTAAGTCATTCTCCTCATTAGGATCTGAGCGGGTTGCAAACATTTAGGCTTGATTATAAGGCACAGATTGTGCTGAAAGGAACACATGCTTTCCTCTGCCATTGTTTTAAACACATTATGAGGCTGATCCAGGAAGATGTTAAACATGCTTGGCTCTCTTTGTACCTTTGTAAGAGGTGCTTAGCTCCTGGCAGGGCTAAGCTGGTAGTTTCCAGGTGTGCTGGCATGCCAGGGGTGGCAGCCCAGGTCCATTGCAAGGAGGAATTGTTCAAATCATGGACGTGGGTGGCTGTATAATTTAATTTCCTGGGAAGGGATATTTTGATCATTTCTGAGTGATGGCTGGGAGGTTTTCAAGGAGGGGGTGTCACGCTTCCCCAGTGGCTCGGTTTCTTTTTGTGTAATGGATGTCATCATAAACACACCTGTGTGGATAAACTGTTTATCAGCATCTGTGAAAGAACTTGAACTTCTTGAAAAGGGAGAGATTCATTTATATGTTGTTCTAAGATGGTATGGCAAGGTAGAGATGTGTGATACAAATGTCGGAAGTGCTACAGAACAGAGAAAGGTGTTTCTAAAATTTCCTAGGAACAACAGCAGGAAAACCCTAGCAAAACCTTGCGCTGAACGCAGCTAATGGGGAGCCCTGGGGGTGAATCTTAGCAAATCAAATCCTGGGAAATAAAAAAGGAAATTGTAAAAGATTAGAGACTTGCCAGGGTAATTCAAAAGAGATAAAGGGATGACCCAGGGAATTACAGCTTCACAGCAATCCTACGTAAAAGGATTAGTTTAGGGCCCCAGCAGCCAAGACGAGAGGACCAGCAGCAAAGTTGTTCTGATTATCCCAGTACCAGGTATAGTGGCACCCTTCACTGTCACAGAGAAATACCCTAAGATTTGTTTTGTCCCCCTAGGCATTTAGTGCAGAGCCATAAAAGGTTATTGCAACAGCTACTGACGCCTCCCTTGCGTGCCCAGGAATGCAGAAACAGTGTGGAAGGCACCAGCACACGATACTGGTGTGGCCATGCTGCATACTGCTCAGCCAGGATACCCTAATTCTCCTAAGATGCTCACTGCAGTGTCCCAGAACAGCTTTAGAGAGGCTCAGCTTCCTGCAGATGCTGAAGAAAATGTCAAGTGTGGTGCTCCCCTTGCACAGCAAAGGTGGGACCTGGCAAAGCCTGAGCAAAACCTATCACCATTTAATCCTGACAGAAAAGTAACCAGCCTTACCCTGTAATGGCTAGTTTGGAGCATGCTGTGATACCAGCAGTGGGGACAGGTCTGTCCCAGTCCGGGAAGGGATCAGTCCCTTCTGGCGGGCAGTGCATGGGTCCTGGAGCGAGGCATCCTGCACCTGCTGCTGCCAGCTTGTGTTCCTGAGCCAGGAGAGGCCGACTCCTACCCCCCTGATGTGCTAGGTGAAAATGAAACCCCAGAACAGCTTACCTGAAGGGAACCTGCTCTCTGGCATAGCGGACCTGGAAGAAAGCAGAGGAGGACCTCAGTGACATGAAATACCAACACCTGGGAGGTCTGTACATTTGTCTCCAGCCTTGTTCCCTGTATCAGATAAACTGATGCCTCAGAAACACCCCTTGTGCTATCCATCTTAGAAGGCAGTCGTGAATAGATTTACCCAGCTACATGCATGTTCTCTGAGAAGATAACAACTGCCTCCCTCAACAATACATCAAATGGCTATGTTCTGAGATGGGAAGGCGCAGGCACTACCCAAACCTCTACATCAAAGCCCAGCAGATTTCCCCCTCGGCACTGGGATTTCCAGTCAAAGTTGCAACGAACTGACAGTTGCTTTGTGTTAGATCTCAGGTGCACTGCCCAGACACAGAGCCAAAAAGCAGGCAAGCTGTCTTGTGGGTCAGGAGGATGAGTTGGTTCACTGACAGCACACACTTCCTCTTATGCTATTATCTATATCAAAGCCCCATACTTCTTTTGTGTTAGTTTAAAAATGAAGGGCGATGCTGCTGCTTTGTTTTACTTTCTTCTACCTTTAAATAAAAAATTTCTCTTCCAAACCTATCTGCTCTTTGGAGAAGAAATTTGATATTTTCCAGTCCCTAGCACAACAGATAGTTTTGTAGACCAGCTCATAGAAATTCCAGCTTTGTCATTGCTAAATGCTGGTTTGGGATCGTTTTTTCCCCAGCACAGCCCCCTTCTGAGCTTGCTGGAAAGAGCAGGGAAGAAGAAGACCAGAATGTGAGTCCTTATTTCAGGACTGAGGGGCAGTCTCACAAGGCAAAAGTGAGTCCCTGGCCCACGAATCCATGGAGAAGTTGGTGTTAGTGGTAGAAGGCAGGTCCCCAGAAGGCACCATCCCTAGAGAGCAGGTCCGATATTTTGACTATCACAACAGCTTCTTTCTCCTCACTGAAAGCTTATCACCCCACGATGGGAAGTGTGGAGTGTAAGCCTCCTATCTCTGACAGCAGCCTCCTATCTCTGAGCAGCTTGGCCAGGGTGAGTTTGGCAGAGCCAGGCTGTGGCTCCGTGGCATCGTCCCCTTCCCTCCGCGGCATCACCCTCTTCCTGTGGCTGGGGCCCTGCTCCACCTCCCCTCTCCCACCACAGGACCCAGCCCTGGGGCAGCAGCCCCTGCTCGGAGCCCAGGCCCTGCTCTGCCGATGTTTCTGCTGGGACGAGGGACAGCAGGAGCAGGGCTGGAGGGAGCCTCTTGCCCCCTGACCTGTCTGCTCGTAGCTGGCAGAGCTCAGCAGCCCCTGCCTCGCTCAGCCAGCAGGGTCTTGTTAGCCAAATGTGACAGCTTAAGGTTTTCTTGTGAGCTGTGATGCCAATATCAAAGCAGGTTGGAGACTGGTTTACAGTTACAGTCGTTTCCACTCAGCGTTCATGTCCCCAAGGGTAGAAAGATGACAGCAATTTTCCATCTGATGACGATCTTCAGCACCAGTCTCCAAAATGCCAACTGTAATTAAAATTTGTATTTATTTTCAAGGGTAATATTCCTTATTCTCTTGTTGACAATTGCTGCTTCGAGCTCCTAGGCTTAACTAAATGGGAGCAGTTTGTCTTTAAGTGGCAAGTTTCCTCTTTCCCAAGTCACTGATCTGTGGCTACACTTAGGAATGGTGCAGTTTTTAATTGCACGATCCTTTTTTTTTTTTTTTTATCCAGTATTTTTCTAGGCCCCTTCAATAACCAGCATTTACTAAAAATTCTGAGAGCTCGGGGGGAAAAAAAAATCTATTCACTCTATTATTCTAGTAGCAGACACAGTCCAAAAGCCCTTTTCTGTGACAGTGTCAATAATTGTTTAATCCATGTAAAACAAGCTGCTCGCCACGCTCACTCCGTTGAGAAAACAGCAGCCTGTGTTCTCTGGCCATCAAAGACAACACAAAAACCTCCCGGGTGTGCAGTCACAGCTCTGTGACGCTGCAGTGGCACCGTGCGAATGGGATGGAGCCGCGTGTGCCACACCACGGACTGCAGTGTGCGTGGCTGTCGGGTCTGATACAGCCCCTGAGGCTTGATTATAGCCAATAACCAGCAGGAAAAACTAAGATGAATGCGTTGTGTTGAAGATTCTGGAGTGCTCATTTAGGCGTCTGGGGAGGAATGCCGGCGGTAGGCACTGCGGGCAGCGTGTTGGTAGACCCCGCTGCTCCTGTTAAGGTGAGCGGTGCTCAGCTGATGGATGGGTTCATGCGAGCTGCCTGGCTTTGGATCAGGCATCACGTCTGCAGAGGGCTCAAGGTAAACAAGCACTAAGGCATCAAGAGACTTTTCCATGTGAGGTGGGTAACCCAGCCTGGGCACAGCCAGCAAAGTGGGAAGTAGGAGGGTGTTAGAGGCACCGTGGGCACAAGCGGCTCGGGTATATGCACTGTAATTCAGCCCAACTAGAATCATAGAATCATTCAGGTAGAAAAAGACCTCTAAGACCATCTAGTCCAACCTTTAACCTTGTACTGACAAGTCCACCACTAAGCCATGCTGCTAAGTTCTACACCTACACATTCCTTGAGGACCTCCAGGGACAGTGGCTCAGCCATGTCCCTGTGCAGCCTGTTCCAGTGCTGCACAACCCTTTTGGTATAGAAATTTCGCCTAATATCTGACCTAAACCTCCCCTGGTACAACTTGAGGCCATTTCCCCTCATCTTAAAACTTGACTGCTGCTCCTGCAGCCTGTGCAGGGTGGTACTTGTTGGATGTGCGAGTATCACCGCGGGAAGCTGGGGCCTTGCCTGGTTTGTGTCCTCCCTTCCAGATTTTTGTAGGCTTTCTGGCAGAAAAGTTTCCTTACCAAATCACTGGAGTTTGCATAGTATTTGGTGTTAGAGTGATTAGTTGATAGTATTAAATGAGTCCACAGGTAAAACTGTGATCTTGACCTGGGCTTTGGTGCTGCTCAGTGGATGTGGAACTTGTAGAGCTCACTGGGCAGCCTTCAGCCATGGTCCACATAAAGCATCAACTCATTGCCCCGCCGGGGTGACTTGGGTCAGAAACCCAGGAAACCCTCTGCAACAGCTTAGGGAGAGGGGGTCAGGGTGGCTGGAGGGAGCACTGCAGCTCCTGCAGCTCCTGCCCATGTGTGGGGCTTTGCAGACCCAGGCTTTGGGCTTGCAGGACCCCATGGGCAGTGCCCCGTAGGGCAGTCATCCCAACAGATCAAACCTCCCATGTGCTACCTCTGCCTTACCCTCCTCCTGATGAAGCAGCCCCAGTCCACATGGAAAGCTGTGCCTTGTTTTGGGGTAATCCTGGCACACACCTCCCTGCAGCAGCGGGATAGGCACGCTCTCTTTGGAGCTTGGTTTTGTTCCAGCAGTTGCCAGTCTCAGTCCCTCTGCTTTGGTTAAATGAGCAAACACCAGATGCAGGGAGACTTGGCCCATCTGGTTTAGGATTTTTTTTTACAAACCCTAAGCCTTGCTCCCCAGCCTGATGTGGTTTGGGTTGGAAGACCGGCCAAATGCATGTATGGCCGTGTGGCTGCCAGCTGAGATGAAGGAACAGAGCAGCTGGGTTTCGCTTTGGCCTTCTTGAAGCCATGCTTGAGCAGATCAGAGCCTGCGAAGGGATAAAGCAGCGCACGGCAGGCACAGTGGAATTACAAATCCACGCTCTTGCACCAGAAAGCCTGGGCAGTTGTGATTTGGATGGCGTGTGACCAGGTCCAGTGCTCCCCACCCTGGAGCTGGCTGTTGAAATCCTTCAGAGGCACCAAGCAACCGTCACATCCGCACCACCGAGAGACAGCACGTGTTCTGCACAGGCTTTGTGGGGATGTGATGCTGATGTTTGCTCTGTTTCTGGTTCCGTCGCTGAGTCCCTGTGTAATCTTGGCCAAATCACTTCACCCCCTGAGCCTGTTTTCCATTTGTAGCTGGGATTAGCAGTACTTTCCTCTCCTATTCTGACTCTGGGCTCAGAATAAGAAATTACTCCTGTTTTGCATATAAACTGCATGCATTTTGCATGCAGTCAGGCCTTATCTTACATGAGATGTCTGATGTCTCAGATTATAAAGGATAAATACCAATAACCGTAAGGATGTATTTTCTTGAAGTCTCTGTGCATACTGATGTGCATAACAGGGCTGCTCAATGCTCTCCAAAATTTCATTACAGTGGTTTCCAGTGGCTTCCAAACCTTTTCTTCTCTGTCTTACTGCATATTATGCACAATGTGGGGCACCAAGCATGAAAAATATGCAGCCTAAACTGAATTACCTTATTTCTTCTGATCTCATGTAGTCAGGAGATGCCACACTTCCAATTCAGGAGTAAATTAGAGCCTGCTTTCCTTTGTAAGTGTATCATGAGCTTTATTGTTTAATATTAAAGCTGCGTTGTGAAAAGTGGCCCATAAATGGCTAATAAAAGCAGAGTTTACAGCTTGTAAAGTGCATCAGGATTTTACCCTGGTTTGCCTAGGGAGATTTATGTTTGTGTTCACTGTCTGGGGTTTAAGAACTGACAGTATTTTTTCTTTTTGGACCCATTAAAAATAATGGTGTGGACAAACATCACTCCTGATTAACTGTGTCATATCACGGCCAGGTGTTGCCAGGAGGAAGAAGAGCTCTTCAGCGCTGCTCTTTCGCTAGCGTCGGTCTGAGGATGCAGCATGGCCACGGAAGCACTGCACAGGGCTCGCCGCAGGTTGTGGCACTGCAGAGAGCACTCTGCTTTTCTGCCCAGCAAAAAAACTCAACCGCATGTAGATAGTCAGTGACTGGAAGCAGAAACTAATCAAACTCTTGTAACCACCAAAACCCTACAGTGTAAAATTCTCAAGTTTTTTTTGCACTGTGGCTTTGGGCTTTGGTGAGAGTTTTGACTACTCTGGGCATTTATAGCTTTTAATTTATACAAGTCCAGTTCTCAGGCTCTGATAAGGGCCTGAAGGATGCTCATTGTAAGTGAAGTAACATGGAAGGAATTGCCCTTGCAGATACTTTTGTGAGATTTTTCGAGATAAAGAAAGGGACTTGTTGTTATACTCCAGATTGCTACCAAGCCCATTATATGCAGCAGTATGAAAAGCCGTCATACAGTGATTTACTTGGAACTGATGTCTGCTCTTCAATTACAAAATCTGCTTTAAGGTTTCTGTTTCCTTCTTTCCCTCTCTGAGACGCAGGTAAAGCCGTGCAGGCACCAGCATGCAGCCTGAGCACATACGCCGCTAGCTCATAAGAGGTGACCCCATCCACTGTCTTTGCCCTCATAACAGTTCATTATATTGTCCAGCATTTTTGAGCCAGAGTAAGTGAGATTTATAGGTTGCCTGGGGATAATCATTTCAAGAAAAAAGATCAATGATATGCAAGCCAGTGGAGAAAGCAGCAAGTTCCAATAGCTGCCTTGTTAGAAGGCATCAAACATCTTCATAAACTATTTAAAGGTAGAAATGATCATTAACCTTTGCTGTAGCCAATTACATTCACAACAGTGGATGCCATTTAACATGAATCAGGGTGACACCCAGTTCGGGTGTGCAGGAGTGCAGAAGTGCAGGCGCTTTCGAGTCGTTTGTACACCGGGTCTGTCCCTGAGGAGGCGCTGAACAAGCAAGCCGAACAAACAAAGGCTCACTGCTCCCCATAAATGGGTGCTCTGGCCTTCCTTTGCCTTGGCTTGCAGCTGTATGGCCTCACAGCCACTTCGGATGAGCAGCTATGGATTTCTTTTCAACCTCCCTTAGTTAATTATTACTATTTTTAATACGGTGTGAAAGCCTTTCATTTTTCCTACGGGAGAAACCGTGACCCAGATTCTCCACACAGAGGTGGGAGAGGAGCAGCCCGCTTGGGCTCAGCTTCTTTCCTCGAAGCCAGCTCGAGGAGCTGATGTCTCCGTCCCCATCCCTGTCTGAGATGTTGGCGGCTCTGCAACGTGTCCCACTCTTCTTTAAGCAGTCGTGGCACTTGCTGCTGCATTCTGAGCGGGATCTGCTGCTGACAATTGCAATCCCGCCTCTTTCGCTCCCGGCCTCTCTGATGCTGAATCAATGACATTTTTCCTAAGCTGCCTACATTTGGTGTTTTACTGCCGACTGCATGTGGCCCTCTCATTTTAATTACTTCTGCTGTGTCTAGCGCTATATGCTCTATAATGTTTCAGAGACTGCTTGCAATTAAAATAAAAAATAAGTAATACATTACAGGTTACAACCCAGTCAATCTCCGTGCATTGTAATTCACAGCAGCTTTATATGCCGAGCTTTCCAAGTGGCTTGTAGCCCACGTCATAATAATGAAACCCTGAGACACAGAGGAAAAGCGAGGGAGGGATATTGTCTTCCTAGGTTCCTGAAAGGCATCATTTCCTGATGGTTGCTTTGTTTTTCCAGTTCCTTTGCTCTTGAAAGAAAATGTCAACATACTTAACTTTTCATCTCCTGGTTTCCAGGGGACGGAATGCAATCAGTCTGCTTGCTGGGGAGGGGCTGTGGTTGCACCGAGCGATCTCAGCTGTGCGTTACTGATGCTTGGGGCACTTTATCACACTGAGGCATTAGGAAGTTTTCTAACCGCTCTAATGGACTTTGGACCAGGTCAGAAAGGACTAATCAGATACACGTTAGAGTATTCTGGCTTCACTTCAACAAAACACTTCAGCATGTGCTTAATTTTAAGCACTGCAATAGTTCTACCCACGACGAACGTGGACAAAATGTCGTCCAGTCATCTTGCTGAATAATCCTAACAATTATTTCTCATTGTTGGTTTTTTTCTCAGTCCTTCTTTCTTCCCGCAAACTCTTTTAGGCAGCCTCAAAAAGAGAACATAGAAAAGCTGAAATGAAACAACTCATGCAGGGAAGCACAAGCAACGTGGGGAATTTTTGTTTAGAAATCCAAGCAGCAGATTTCCATTATTGTAAATACTGGCTGAATTCACTTGTGACAATACACAACATTTAATTTACATGTAAAGTGACAAATTAAAATCCAAAATTCCCCATGTTGTTCTCTGAATGGACTACAACGTGACAAACTGAAAAATGCCTTGGCTCTGCCCCAGTGGCACTGCAGGTCTGGCTGTGCTGCAGCCTTCCTGTGATGTGGCAGAGCCACACATCTGTATCTTAGATCATTCTTGTAGCCTTTCTTGGTGTCTTTTCTGGTTCTATTATCTCCTTTTTTGAAATGGGAAGGTCATAGCAGCACATGGTATTGAAGACAGGCATGAGTGGTGGTATCTGCATTTTGTGATAGCTGAAGGGAAGAGGTAAGCTTGTTCAGCAAAGAAACTTGTGTATATTCTGGGTCTGCTGTGCTGTGTGGTGGAAACAGCCACTTGGCTCTACACCAGCGTGGACATTTCACACTGGCTGTAGAAGTTTCCCTGGTCCAGTGACTGTCAGCTCCGTGGTCGTGGTTCATTACCACCTCTACTACTCACCACCTGATTACTGCAGCCTTGGGAATCCTCTCATGTTGCAGCTGAAAAATAATGCTTATAGCTGCACTACCCTCAAATCATCTTGCTTTTATTATTTTACAGTCTGCAGCATGGCGGCACACGAGAATGCCCCATCACAGCTGTAGCAGTTTGCTTTTGACTATGGCAAGTTCAGGGCACGGAGAGGTGCCACTGTTCATTTGTGGTAGCAGCAAACAGCATCAGCCCAGCTGACACTTGCATCCGTGAGCTCTTTCCTCTGTAGGAATTCACAAAACAATTGCTTAATCTTTTCTGACACTCTTTTGGTGTTTAAACAAAAACTTACTGGCTTGTTCCCATTCCCAGACACTGTGATGTAGCAACCTGGAGAATTAAACTCCTGATGAACTCCTTTTTTTTAAGTGATTGCAGCAGAACATAACAGAGAGTAGTTTTAACTAGGCTAAATGAAACTTAAGTTTTCTGAATGATGCTGATGTCTTTTTTAAACAGACATCAATAGCAGTTGCCTGCTGCCCTCCAAGGCAAGCCCAGATGAACTGCTCACAACGCAGAAAACCCAAGTGCTCTCTGCTGAACTGAAATCTATCTTCTGGGGGCTGAACTCCTATCCTGATCCTTGGCTCACTGCAGTCAGTAGGAGGTCTTCCCATGGCACGGGATGGGGTGTCCTGAACATCTCCCCTGGAGCAGGAGGAACTGAGAAACCTCGACACCGCAGTCATGGGACTGTCATGGGCCAGATCAGCCCTAGAAGAGAAAGAAGACAGCCCATAGAGCACAGATGAAGCTGCGCATCTCAGTATACCTGGTTTCCCTGTATTCCTCAAACCAGACTTTTCCAAAAAGCTCAGGAGAAATCACACGACATGCTAAGGAGCCATGCGGAGTTATGTTCCAGGCTGAGGACCCCCACACTCCCCTGTAAACCAGGGCTGCCACACTTTGCTCTCTACCCAACCCTGTGCGTAGAGTTTATGATTTCTCAGGGCAGCAGTGACAGCAAGGGGCAGCTTGGTGTCAAGTGTGTCTCAGGACTGCAAACCCTCATCTCATGCTGAGGGCTTCAGAGCAGGAGGAGGTGAACAGGATCCGCACCTCTCTGATGACCTTAACGTTCAACTGTGCTCACATTCACAAGCCCCAGGCTTCTGCTAAGCGACCCAAATGCTCCTCCTGAGGCTGTACGTTGAGCTACGCTCCCACCGCAGCCATCTTGAACAGCAAATACAGTTTGGGGTTGCTTTGTTCTGCTTCATTGCTGCTGATACCAAATGCCAGCAGTAGGCACAGGGGGTGCTGCAGGGATGCTGAAGGAAGGATTCTGGAGGTAGCACGCTCACAAAGAGACAGTGAATGCATTTTGAAGAAGAAGAAAAAAAAAAAAAAAGTCTAGTGAACAGTGCCTAGCCTGGAAATGATCTTCCAAAGCAGGCAAGGTGGGAAGGGAGGAGTGGCAGTGCTGTAAATGAGGGCATTTGAGCTCCCATTCTGCATGCAGGAGAAGTATTGATCCAGCAATGGAGAGCAATGCAGATGTTGCTTCCCAGCGTAAAGGACCGTGACAGTGCAGCCCAGGGACAGCGTTTCAGAAGGCGCACCACGCTGCTGGCAGCCCCAGGGGAGATGGCTGTGGCCACCAAGGATGTGGGACTGCACGATGTGGGGTGAGAGCAGCACGGCTCAGGGGCTGTGAGCAGCACGAGCTCTGCCTTCACCCTCTGCGCTGCAGCTCCTGACGGAGGCAGCAGTAAAACGCCATTGATCGTGGGTGGGAGAGAATCAGGCAAATGCAGAGGCCCTTTGGAAACCCTGCCAGTTCTCCCAGGACTCCTCCAGCATTGCTGTGTCAGAGGTTTCTGTCTGCTTCTCATTCCTCTCCGTGCAGTCTTGGCAGGGCTGGTCTTCCAACAAGCTCCGCTGTCAGAGCCACAGCTTTTTAGAAGGAGCCTATGGGCTGTTGGCATCCCTCGAGCCTTTTTCTCCCCGTGACCTCCCTCTGCTCTCCTCTCAGCCCTTCATCCCCCGTCCTCCCCAGGGCTCACCCCACTCCAACAATAACACAAGAAGCCATGAGCTGGCAAAGTCATGGCAGGGAGATCGACCTCACACACACGGATCTGCATCAACAAAATCCCAAAGCAGCCACTACCCAGAAGAGCAAGATCCTGAAGCCCCCTGGTCCTGGGACAGGAAACCTGTCTCTTCCAGCTGCTCTCTCCAGACTGGGTGCTTGCATGGACTCAGCGCTCCCCACCCAGATCTCCCCCACACCCTGACTGATGCCCACGCTGCCTACTCAGTGCTGAGGCATCCTGAAAGAAGGATGTTTCAATGGCAACATCCATTTATAAACTTAGGATGAGGAACAAGCCCTCGAAGCAGAGCTGGGGGGAGCTTCCTGGCAGGAGGAGAGGCAGAAACTGAGCCTGCAGCAAGCTGCCCTGCGAGACTGGGCTGGGCCTGTTACCCCGATGGACAATTGTTGTTAAAATCTGAGCTGGGATTCAGATTAGCATCCCAAGGGTTTATCTCTGCTTAGGGATTTCCTCTGGATGGAAAAGGACTTGGGTTTTATCTGCATCACACAGAATTGCCTGCCTTGTATAGCAAGGATGTGTCTGTTCAAGAAGGAGTTTGGTGTCCTGGAAAGGAGAAGTTAAGTGAGGAAGGTGCAGTGGTGAAAAAGAGCAAGTGGTACCTCACAGCACTGTTGACCAACCGGTGTAACAGCTGCCTTTCCAGATTTCATTCAAATAGGAGTTATTATCCAGCACATGCTTCGTTTTCTCAGCAAGCTGAAGGGTCTGGATCCAGCCTTGCAGCAGCCCTCCTGCATCAAGGGGCTACTGGAGAGCTCGAGGGGGAATGGCCCTATGTGAAAGCAGTTCCCAGGCTGCCGAAACCTGCTGGGCTCTGCAGGGTCCTGATGTGTTACCCTCGGTTCGTGCAACAGCAGCAGCAGCAACAGACAGCTCTGGCTTTGCTGAGAGAGGCTGTGGATTTAATTTCTGCTGCTAAGTAGTGCTATTTGCAAACCTGTGGAGGGTACGGAGCAGATTTCTAGGACATGGGCTTGTATGTATTCATCCTTTTCATCTGACGCTCGTGACCTTAGGGTATAATGTATTCTTGCACACCTTTGTGCAGTGCCCTTTGCTAGACAAGTGAGGCGAGAGGATGAGCCAAAGGTTGTGGTACTGATCTGGATTTGGGAGACATGGGTTTAATTCCCTGTCCTTACACAGACTTCTTGTGACAAAACCTTGCATAATAAAACCCTTCAGGAAGTGAGGCTCAGTGAGAATGACACAGAAACTGCAAAAAAAAAGCATTTGCAGAAGGTACAAAACATCCTAAGGCAGCTGGTTGTTAAACTTCAAGTGCTGTGCCTTGCCCAGAGGTCTGCAGAGCTTGTGTGTGTGTGCGCGTTGCCTTCTGGTCTGATCAGCTGCAAACAGTCTGAGTAATGAAGCCGGACATTTTTGTCCACATGGATCAAATAGCAGCGATTGTGACTGCAAATTAATAAAAGAGGGGGGAAAGTAAGAACATAAAAGGCTGCTTTGCCAGCGCTGGCTGCCAGAATCTCTCAAGAGGCCAAAGGTGGGTCAGGCAGGGCAGCAGCAGGGTCAGGATAAATCCTCCTGGGATGTCTCTGCTCCCATCCACTTACAAATTCATGTGACGGCTGCACCTGGGGAACACTGAGAGCCCCAAGAAGATACAACATGATGAGCCATTTATTTATTTATTTCCCCGAACTCCAGAGACACTTTAAAAGGATTTCCTAATGTGGCTGGAATCATTTCCACAGGCAGCCAGCTCCAACTTAATTTTCAAGGGTAATCTCCTTTTGAGAGATGGCAGAGGGATTATTTTAAAATGGTGTAATAAGCATGCAGCAAAGCGACTGCATTTGTTGCCAGTCCGGTGCAGCAGCCTGCACAGCCAGGGCGGACGGGGCTCCTTGGTTGTCCCTGCAGAGAAATCAGGACTGAGAGAGTCAAAGAGGCTGAAGACAGTCTTTGGGGAAGAGCGACATTTCTTTCTGCAGCAGGAATAACCCACTCCAGTTCTTCAGGTCTTTGCTTGTTGGAGAAGAGGAAAGCCAGCACAGCGCAGGAGCATCTTTCAGTCTGGCAGTTTCAATGGAAAATCCTTGCTGCCTTCACTGCAGAGGGTCCTCCAACCCTGGCCGCCATTCCACCACACGTGTATGATCTGATCCAGCCACAGGAGGGGGACAAAGATGCACTTGGTGAGAAAGTTTTGTCGTGTGGAAGATTTAATTTAACCACCGACTACAAGCCAGGGGGACTTCCCTCCTGTCGGCAGTTGCAGACCCTGTGCCTTTCGGTCCTGCATGGATCAGTCTTGCTGTGCATAGGGTAGGACCTGTGGTGTCTTGTTTAACAAAGGTCTTGGGGTAATCTTGTCACTGGGCACAAGGTGAGTAGTAACACCTAACATCTCACCAGTGCTGACCAGTCTGGGGCGATGCCTACGAGCAGGGCTCTGCTGGGAGGCAGCGAGCACTGCCCAGCCCGTAATGCCTTCGTTGGAAGATGCCCCGACCTGCACGATGCACACCCTGCCCACAGACACACAGCATGGCCAGTGGGCACGGCAGCGCTGGCTGGAGCAAAGGCAGCCTCCTGCAGGGCTGCAGGCAGAGCAGCAGGCAGCAGGGCTGGGATGGAGCGAGCTCAGCAGTAGGGAAAGCAGGTGGCCGAGCAGCAGGGAGGGATACTTGCCAACCATGCACATCACTAGGATCCTGAAAGGAAACAATTTGTTTAACTAGTTTGCCAGATAATATCTATATTATGAATGCACGAAACATTGCTTATTCCTCCTCACTGGAGGGTTCTTGCTTCCAGGATGAGCATGTTGTTTTCTCCAGTTCATAGCTAGGGGAAGATTGGGCAGAGCTGCTGAAGCCCAGCAGCTGCTTTGCCAGGAGCAGGCAGGTCTTTGCCGCCAGTGTCAGCAAAGGGGGGGGTGGTTCTGCACCCCCATAAATCACCCCGCTTTTCCATGGGGCCAAGGCTGCTCAGGGTGTCCATGAGCCCTTATTTATCTCCCCTCACCTCTAAGTTTGTACCTGTTTGTTCCCATTCAGGGTGCATGGCAAACACCTGGGGAAGCGCTGCCTCCCAGCGCATCCTCTGCAGCTGCCACTCGAGCCTGATGCTTTTCCTAAAGTCCTCAAGGGTGGGTTTTCAGGTTGTCCACGGGCCAGGTTTTAAAAGGAGTCCAAGTTCAGTTTAGGGTGCTAAACTACAGCTAAATAGAAATTGTGCAGGGAGAATGGAGCAGAGGAGGATTTGCCAAAGCGTAAGGTTGTGCTTTTGACAAAAATCAACAAAATGGAAGAATGCTTTACATTTTTTTTAATAAGATGCAAGGTTTTGTGTTTGTTTGTTTGTTTGTTGTTTTTTTTTCTAGGAAAGCGAGTACTTTTTGCGAAGAATATAGTTTGGTCAGGCATTGTGTTTTCTGTGGGGAGGAACACAGAGCTTTTCAGAAGTGAAATTGGGACATAAGGCCCCATGGAGGAAATGTATCTGTAGGGACAGGCAGTATCGCACGAATTTGACTTCAGCTTTGCAGTTTTATGAACACTACAAACAAACCGAGGAGACAAGAATTACCCTCCCCATCTTCGTTTGCCATGTCTCCCCCATAACTGTACCAAAATTGCTGTTTTCTTGTCTTGAGCCATTCAATGCAGGTCGTGCCCATGCTCTAACACTGACCAGTGTGTGTCGGGGGGCTGTCTGAACTGAGCTATTGGGGGGCACAAACATCTATGGGATGGCAGGGAAGGGGGCCAGGAGATCTGCAGAGGTGTGCGGGTGCTGCAGAGCTGTATCAAACCCTCGCATTGCGGTAACAGAGCATCTGCACTCCAAATCCCTTGGAAAACTGGAAAGTGAACTGTCCAAAACTAGATAGTGTTCAAGCTGCAACACATTTCTGTGATTCTCCTGAAGTGACAAGGTTTAAAAGGAAAATGGATGAGGAGATGGATGTGACGCGTGACTGACAAGGGCATAAGTGTGACTCCAGACAAGAATTCATAGCAGCATCAGACAAACACAATGGAAGAGTATTTACGGATCTACACGGACTTAAATGGTCACCAAAACAATTTCCTTTTCTGTCCCCCAGAGGAAAAAATGAAGCTAGGAACTATAATAAAAACTGAAACTTCAGTGCTGCCTCTTGCCTGGCGTTTGTTGGCTTTCTGGAGTTTGAGAAACCGTGAGTGCACCTGAGCACAGACAGTGCCAGGCAAGTGCACACTTGATGCTATTTGCAGGAGCCGAGGGGCTGTTCCTGCTCTGGAAATGTGTTTGGGACAGGTGACGTGCAGGTGGGCAGGAAGGGAAGGCAGGGAGAAGAGCTGGAGGGTTTGCAAGTGGCATAACCAGGCATGCAGCTTCCCTCTCCCCCCAGTTGCCTTTTCCCTTCATTACTGCAGAGATATTTTCCTCTAGTGCTTCAGCTTCACTTAACTAGCTCTTTGATCAGTGTTTATAGTAATGGAGCTTGGTATAAGCTCTAATATCCCTAAATGCTATAAATATATATCTATAAACACTAAACAAAACATTCTCTATATAATAAGCAGAGACCAGAACTGTGAGTTAAGGCCCCAGACAAGGCAGATGCACAGCAACAATTCTCAAGGACTTTGAAGTTAAAAGCCGTGCTGTGTAAATGTAAGAGCTTTTGTAAGTCAAACTAAAAGTCTCATTAAGGCGAAACTTCCATGATCAGAAACCTGACTGGTTCAGTGAGAGTCCCCGAGGACAGGAGTATTTAGCACACTTTCTAATTAAAAGACGGGAGTTATGGTACAGCAGTTAAAATATGGTTTGTACTTGTCTCAGAAGCAGCCGATCTATTCAGTAGGTTGTGTCTGCGGAGAGAGACTGTGAGGGCTCTGTGCAAACAGGACAGAGGAAAATGAAGCTACAAACAGGCAGAAAGGGGAACCTGGAAGTCTCCTGTGGTTTTCTCTGTGCGCTGGGATGTTGTCAGCGTGGGTAAGCAAGCAGCATTGAGCTGAACATGCTTTGGGTGCTGCAGAAAGTCACTCTTCTGGACATCTTCTGGATGTATCCTGTGCACAGCAAGGTGTTAGGAAGGGGCTGCCCTGGTGTCTGGAGAAGCCAGCTTTTGTCCAGTGCTGGGGCATCCATCGGGGAAGCCAGCTTTTGTCCTTCCGTCACCTTCCAGGGAGTGTGCATTAATCAGAGCCAGGAGGGCATTTCTGAACCAGAAATAGCCAAACACTTAACAAAAACATTTCCTTAGGGGGGCAGTATGGGGAGAGTGAGGAGGAGAAATAAGTTAAAAACAAAGTGCATTTCAATATTTATTGTGATAATTCAGTTCTCTTAAAAACTGCTTTTGTTTCAAATTTCCTGCTGTTTTCAAAAGCTAAGGAAAGGGTAAGAGCTCCAGTTAAAAAAGGATATTTTGCTTAGAGCCAAAAGAAAACACACATCCAAAATGCCATGGATTTTTTTAATGGATTTTATAAAATGCTTGTCCAATATTTAAAACAAAATCAAAAACAAAAACACATCATTTCAATTTGATACCAAATGGAAACCTGTCCCCATTTTCCCACGTGCCAGCAAACTGAAACATCATTTACTGTATAGTTCAGTGTCAGGACTGGTGTCCTGGTTAAATTCCTGCTGAGAGCTCGTCTGAATTCAAAAGCAAAACTCCTGCTGAGTTTAGTAGTCTAAATATTCTACTTTTTTAGGTTAGATATTCTACTTTGTGTCACTCTTTGTTGTTTGCTTTGGGCACAGTGGTCTAACTTTCTGCCCTAAGCTATTTTATTCTCTTTTCTTGGCTTCTTAATGCTCTCTGCATCCTGCTGGAGAGCAGCCCATGTGGCTGGGTGGAGAACCCATATGTCGATGGAGGCTTTTGTCAGCTTAGAAATCTAGCAATCTGGGAGTGAAGCCTGCTTGTCTCACCTCAGTAGTGTGCAAGTGAGATGCACGTACTTGTGTTGTGGTATGCAAACCCGCTGCTCTGCCTTCCTGTCGTATTGCTGGGAAACACCTTGATAATCACCGTGTGTGCACACAAAGGATCAGAGTTACGAAGGGCCTCCTTAGATCTCTTGAAAAGTAAATACCCATTAATGCAGCTATATGGAAACAGGGCTGTCAGGAAAGATCTAGCCCAATTTTTGGTTGTGGGATGACTTGAAAAGCCTACCATGTTTCAAGAACACTGTGTTCAGAGTCAAGTCCTGAAGCTCATGCTTCCCCAGGCAAAGGCTCACTGCCTCCAGCTGCTGCTCAGTCAAACCTTGAGAAATAGGTCAATTGAAACTCATTTAAGTTTGGCAGGTGCGTGGCCTTGAGTGCATTGTCAGTGCACCCAGGATTACAAATATTCACACATGCTTTGTTTTCCTTATACTAATATAGCACCAGTTTTTGGAAACAGGAGGTTAAATTTTTCATTAACCCTTAAATAAAGAACACCACACTCATTTGAAATGTGGTATTTTTAGGAAAAAGTTTTAAGAAAAGTTAGGGGTGGGTAGAGGCGAAATTTCGGTATCTAGAAAACAAATGAGTTCAGGTGGCTTTAGATGAACGGGCTAATTAAAATGGAAAAGCATGTGAGGCCAGCAGGACATAGGAGTGGGAGCTGGGGGGGGGGGGCGGCACCTGTTGGGTGAAGGGTGGGTGTCCCAGCAGGTGAGCTGGGTTTGAGCACTGGGTGCTTGTTGCCTTCCCAGCTCAGTGCCCTGGGCTGACCCTGCAGCCTTGAAGCTCCCCTAGTGCTCTGTATGGAATAACCAGGGCAAGTAGAATTATACAAAAAATAGGTTTTCATTTTTCTTTAGCACTAGCAGTATTATTATTTTTAATGAGTAGTTTATTCCTGATTATTAGTGCTCGGTTTTATTAGAGTGCTGCTATTTCTTTAAGGGACAGACTTGTGATCTGTAAGGGAGGAGAAGTGCATTGCCCTGAATCTGACTTCAGTTTACACTGGTGGGAGTCAAAAAAAATTGACTTTTTCTTTTGGTGCAATTGGCACAAAGATTGGTATTTGAAAACATAGATGCTGCCTACATGGTATGAAAGGTGTTTCTGAGGTGTATTTCCCTTGAATTTGGCAGAAAGCAGCATTTTTATGCTGTCAGTTTGATTGGGTCTCTTAATGAACAGCTGTTCCTCACTGGCAACAACCAGTTTCTTGTGGATTATTTCTGAAACAGCAAGAGACAGCAGCAATCCTTTCTGTTACCCTTGACTAAAGGCTGCCTGTCAAAATGTTTCTTTAGTCTCTCGTAGCGAGAATTAGGATATTTTTCCCAGCTCATGAGAAGTAGGTGATTTCAAAGGATTTCCCAGCCTGCTTCAGGTTTCCTCCCAAAATTCTGATTTGTGAATTTTGTGAACAAAGAAAAGAAATCTCTTTCAGGTCAGATCAACAGAAACCTTTCTTTTAGGTGAGCCTAAATGCTTTATCTTACCTTTGACGTCCTTTAAACTGCCTCTTTTTTAGTGTGAAACGAAGACTATATTTTTAAAAGTTATTTCAAAGCAGAAAGTTGAAGGTCTGTAAGTTTCATTTTGAGAACGTGGAACTAAGATGCTTTGACGACATTGAAACTCTTTGGGAAGTAACTGTAAGTGGAATATTTATCAGATGAGACCTTTCTAAGGGTAGTTTGGGTGAATGACAGGACCACAAGCAGCTTTAAATTAAATGTTTTGCATGGTAGAAATGTTAAAGGAGTAATATTTTGGGAAGCTCCCCTCTGTGAGAGCTGCTGCTGAAATCAGGAGCTTCTGATCCCTGCCACGTGGCAGTTGTTTTGATGTAGGTAACCCTGAATCAAGGTTTGGGACTGATGTCCTGTTTAGTTTCCTGTTGTAAACTGTTGTAGCTTACCATTTTCTCCTTCCACTCTGAATATTTTTAATCCAGGAAAGAAGGAAGAAAACAGCGTCCACAGGGCTAGATGAAATTTAAATAATAGACACCTCTAGGTAAGAAGGAAGGACAGGAAGGCGAGTGTGAACCAGAATGTTAGCAAAGCTTTCCAGGCATTTCTTGGGACACATAATGCTAAAAATCTGTTGTTCCCTGCTGAGGAAGATGCTTACACAGTATCTGTTTGCTGCTGCCAGGTGTTTATCAGCTGATATCCCCCCTGGGCAATGTTCCAGGAAGCATCAGTGCTGTTTGGAAGGTCGAGGTGCCCAATACTGGTTATATCTGTTCTTTTTTCGTCCCTATGAAGCTCCTGAGTGTCTTCAGCAGCCAGAATCATTTTCAGTGCCTCCTCCTCAAGTCTCTCTGCTTCACTTTTCCTATGTATGCTCTACATCTGTCTAAGGCAGTTTTCTTTCTGCTAGTATTTTCACAATATAGATGAAAACTCCAGCATAATTAAATAAACCAGTGCTGAAACCCCCCAAAGAACAATTATCTTTTCTGTGAAATACTCCCGGCAGAAATCTTGGAAAACTTACATGTAATTAGTACATTGAGCCCCGCTGCAGAATTCAGTACAATGCATTAGGGCTTGTAATGCTGACTTCTCTGGGACTCCAATTGACCAGTGATAGCAAATCTGTGGGCAACATGCAGACTGACTGCTTTTATACACTTACACGTGGTTAGTGTAATGATTTTTTGAAGCTGTTTGAAGTTTACGCTACCCCGGTCTCCATTACGCTTGCTAAGCTGTTCTCCCAGTGTGCCCTCACCCTTTAAATGGCTTTTCTCTGGATTCTGTGTTGTCGGGGGAAGAAATGGTCTTGGAGGTGAGAGCGCTGGGCCAGAACTTGGCAGAACTGGATTAATGGCATGGCTGGGCTGTAGGCTTCTGTGGATGAATCACTTTGGCCCAGATCTTGGTGTCCAGGAACCTAAAGTGACAGACAGGATTGTTCCAGGGTACGTGTACATCCAGCCCTCGTTGATTGGGATTGCATTAGGTGCCTGAAGACATCCCACGTTGTCTGACGAGAGGGGCCTGACCCAAGCTATGATGAAGTCAGTGGAAAGACAAAAGGAAATTGGTGGCTTTATATTAGGTGCTTATTGAACACGGAGCCATCTTATTTGTAAGCGAGGCTCAGGGGAGAGCTCAAAGCCCTGCTGTAAAGCCTGGCAGCGTTAATGGTGGAGGGTGCTGGGCTGGCAGCTCTTGTACTTCCTAAAGGGAAGGGTTTGCCAAGAGGGGTCACAGCCCTAGAAGTTGTTAATTCTGAAACAGCAGGTTGAGTTGTCTTTTGTTTTTCCAAATATTTCCAGTGCTTCCACAATACAAAAAAATATATATGGACTAGAAAATCCTATAGCTCTGCACCATATCAGTTAATACGCCAGCTACCTGGGGGAAAGAAATAGTTCTGACAGGGAGTTCTCATACTAGATACATATTTGGAGTCCTTTTTATTATAAAAGAGAAAGAAGAAGCCATGCTTAATTCACGACTGGAAAGTACCCAAGTGCTAGGATGAGAAGGGAGATGTCTGAAAACTGATGTAAAGCAGAATATTAACACCAGTATGTGAGCACTGCTTTATCTTGAAAGGACCCATAATAAATATTTTCAAAGGTATAGGATGATGTGCGTCCACTGGGTATTAAAATCTGGAGGGGGACTAGTCTGAAGACGAGCTTTGTAAGGAAGATGCTCCTCAGGGACAGTGGTTATAGGTTTGGGATCTGCTTCTTGCCTTTCCTGCAGGTGTGAGCAGAGCTGACACAACCCTTCATGGCAGGGTGCCCATGTCCTCAGTTCCAGCTGCTTGGCACTACAAACTGATGCAGGCTTGTTTCCTGTGACGTTGGATGAAAGTGGTGGAACTGAAATGGGAGTGCAGGAACAGGGAAGGACCGCAGGGAAAGCTTCGCCCTGGGGCAACCACGTCAATCTTTGCCATCATAATTTCTCACGACAGCCTGCAGTGGCACGGCCAAACCACAAGACCTGCTGCTAGTCTCTCCTCCTGGGAGAGCTCTTGGCTTTGGTTTGGGCTGTCATGGAGTTCTGCTGTCCCTTGGAGGATGGAGAGCTGTTCCCTTGTTCCTGTGGGAACATCAGAGGGAACGAGGATTTGGCACTGCAGGTTGTCTAAGGTCCTAACCTAGGTGGCTTACAATTGATAGAGCATCCAGCAGGAGCAAAAATGGCAATGGATTCACTGTTGGGGTAGGGGTTAGAAGTCCTTTGCCAGAAAAATTGTGTGATGACCTTTTAAATGGAACTGCCCGATAACACGGTTGCACAATGGAGGAAACAGGCGGGTCTGGGCAGTCAGGTGCAGCTGCAGAGAAGGGAGAGCTGCCAGGAGGGCTCCACCTCTGCCTCCTGCCCTCTAACAGAGTGAGCCCAATGTGAGACCTCCAGCACCCACCAGTGAGCAGTGACTGAGGTCACCGTGCTGGGGTTGCCAGAAGCCAGCTGGATGCCAACCCCTGCTACGCTTCAGGAACAAATCTGTGTGTGGACAAGGCCTTTTGCACCATTTCTGAGCACGAGATCCCTGGCCAGGCCTCTGCAGGAGCAGCTGAATGTCTCCTGGGCTCTCTTTGGCCCTCCGATGCATGAACACAGAGTGGCAGTGAGGATCCAGCTCCTCTAACCTGTTAGAGCTGTGGATGAAAATGCACATTGCTGCCCTTGAAGAAGTGGAATCAGAGGAGTCTGTGATAGGGGAGCGCAGCATGGATAAAAGAAGAATCTGAAGGACTTTGAACATGTGAGAGAATGTGAACAGGGGTGATCCCAGAAGAGAAATTCTTCAGGGAATCAGAAGGAAAATAGATGTTAGGGAGGCAGGAATGAAACTGTTTGAAGTCAGAGGGGGGAAGCTGGATCTTAGTTTTGATCAAGAAAAGGCTGAGAGGAGGCTGAGTAATCTCAAATCAAAGTACGGGGGAAATCAAACCTGAACATTAAACAATCCACAAATCTTCCCCTTGAAGAGATGAGATCCAAGGACCCAGAAAAACGAGGTGAGAGGTTTCCTTAGATCCTTGCAGAGGGACAGCCTCCACCTGGAGAAGGGGCCAAAATTCCCCCTGGTCTGACGGAGAGGGGGAGAGGGAAAGTGGTTGATGTGACCAAGAAAGTCTGCAAGCCTTGCGGGGCCAGCAGATTAGCACCATATCCCCGGTAGAGCAGAAGGGAGATGTGCAGTAATTTTTTTTTCTTTTATTTCCTAATAGGAATTGTGTTTTCTGTCCTTGAAGTGCCCAGTTCTGGCACCATCTATGTGGCTGAACCTTTTTCTCAGATGATGCCCTGGCTTGGGCTGGCTGTAAGCCACAGCTTCTCCAGTGAGCCTCCTGCTCAAGCTGTGTGAGTGCATGCGTGTGAGCCGCCCTGCCAAGCTGATGGGCCGGAGCTTCAGAATTAACAATGTTGACTCAGGCCTGAAGACTTTAAAAGAATTTCTATCAACAGATTTTAAAGATCTTAAAATATACAGTTCGAGTAGCCTTAGGTTTCTCAGGCAGCTGCCAAATCAAACTGAATAATAAAATAAAACCGAATAATAAAGTGATCACACAGTGTAAGATCAAGACGGGGCCGAGTCAGAAGCACCTCCAGTAATTGCTGGATTGGGAGCAGCCTCCTGACAAGCCTTGAGTTTCTGCTGACATGCAAACTGAAAACAGCAACAAAACTTCCCCAAATGAAAACAGCTCTTCCCTCCTGGCTCCCTGTTTACTCTCTTTGCTCTGTGCTGTTGGCATGAGCTGGGTAGCCGAGGTGCCAGGTGGGGCAGGGAGCCCAGGAAGAGGAGATGCTGCTTTGGAGAGGTGGTGGCAGGGAGGAAAAGGAATGTGGGTGACCAGGGCCAGGATGTCAAAAGAGGATCCTGAAGAGGATGATGATGATGGAGGTGTGAACCTGGCACCAACCAGCACTGATCCGTGCTGTTACTCTGCTGCCCACACCTAGGAGGTCTGTCTCCTATTGTCCTCTCCCCAGAGCTGCCACCACAAGTCTTAGCCACCAGCATCACCCACAGCAGGACAGGTCGCTGCCTGTGCCCACGCTGCCCTAGTGTTCCCCACCCGCTTTGCACAGAGCCACAGCAGCTTCCAGCCTTCCTCCTCCTTTTATTGCTGGTTCTGTTGAAAAGCCAGCAAAAATCAATATTAAAAGCCTGGTGAGGGGTTTTACTAAAAAGATTAAATTGCCTTGAAATGCTCGTTCTTTATGATTTGTATTGCGGTAATGCTACAAAGCCCTAAAAGGCCCATATAGGAAACTAGAGTTTGCTTTAGAGCTACATATGTTTTGTTTGGGGACCTGGAGGTTTTTGATGAAAAGATTTCATTTTTTGATAAAAACATTCTGGGAAAAATGGAGCTATTGAGAAAGAAGAACCAATTTTTATTCCTTTTTGGTGACATTTTTCATGAGATAAAATGTAATTCCTGAAAATCTCTAACTCTGGTCCTTTTTCATTCTTTCTCGCTCGGCTCCTGGCTTCTATTTCCCATTGTCCTTTCAGAGTGCCAGGGCAAATATATCTTTCTATTTTGGTATTGTCAAGAGGTAAGGCTGTAGGGAAAGGTAATATCTTTTCTTAGAGCAACTGATAGAACTGGAAAAAAATGGACTTATTTTTGGGTATAGAAGCCCTGTCTGCCTCTTTTGTTTATAAATTACCCTTCTGTTCTCCTGGAGACCTTCCTGTCTCTACACTGAACTCTTTTAACTCTAGCATATATACTCAAAAAGGGTGCTCATCATTTATCTTTACTGCTCCTGCAATCTTCTCATCACCTCTGCTTGCTTTCCTCCTTCAGCTACTTATTCTTCTCCACTTCGCAATCTTCTCAAGTGGCATCTGTAGCTTATATTTTATTACTTGTGTACGCGTCTTTCTAATCCTCCATTATTTGGGGAATATCCTTTGTTATCTGTGTTAGTCTTCTCTATGCCCTGGGGATGTTTATCGCTAATTGGTTCACATAAATGGGAAGGTAAACATTCATTTCTCTTAGAATACACATTTTACTTGTAGCGGTACAACACGTAGAGTTGTTATTCTTTCCTTCTTTCCTTTGTGGTGTAATGCACAGCTGGTCAGAGCTGCAACGCAATAAAGCACACCTCTGGCAAGGTCTGCAGTGCGCTGAGCAGGGGGTGTAGGATGAGTATTGCTGCCTTTGAAACCCGCTGACCTCGCTGGGAGATGTGAGTGCCTGCAGAAGTCAGGGTTATGCACAACTCTGTGGGGAAACACCCCCTGTAAGCCCTCAGTTTAACAGGAAGAGGGAGACTGTAGAGGGAAGAGGGAGGCAGTAGGTTCTGCTCACCATTTTTGTTGGCAGCCTGGATAATGGAATAGGTAGTAAGTATGCTGCTTAAATTTACAGATAGCACCAAGCTAGGAGCGACTGCAAATCTATTGGACAACAGTGCGAGAATTGAAATCAGTTCAACAAATTGCAGGAATGGTTTGGAAGAAACAAACAAAAGAGTTACAGGCAAGTGCAAAGCACGAAACTTGGGCTGGAATAATCAACGTACAGAAGAAGAGGACAGGGCAGCGGTTCTGCAGAAAGGGAGCCGATGAGGAGAGAAAAGTAAAGTCTGGACCAGAAGTTCAGCAAGTCTCAGTGCCATGCTGGGGGAATAAAAGGCATAGAGAAGTAGGGCATCATGTAACAGGATCCTTTTACAGCAAAGTGATGGAGGCTGTGTCTTGGAGAGGCTTTTTGTGGGTGAGCAGTGCTCAGGGTGAGGATGCTGAGGAAGAAGGTCTGCCCAGGCTGAGGCATGTGGAGATGATGGAGCTGTGGGGCAGGAGCTTGAGGCAGCGGCTCCCCAACATCCTTGAGCCCCTTGCCTTGTGGACATGCTTCTCACCCAGAGCTCTGTTGGGTCACTGCCCGGAGGCAGGGGCAGCTCACCCTGCCCAAAATGTTGCTCTCAGATGTGAGTGTCGGTTTGTCTTGGTAATGCACGAGCTGCCTGTAGGTAGGCCAGGGAAGGAGGCTTAATTTTTTTCACTTCACTAGACATATTCTTGTGGTGAGAGGAGGATAGGAGTTTAACTATGCTGTTGGCCTTGAGGCTTTAGGTATCAAGGAAAGATTATTTCAGACATCAAACTGAATGCTGATTCGAGGGAGTAGCTCATCCCTTTGGAGTGATCCAGAAGGAAAAGGGAACATTGTCAGTTCAATCTACTGTGGAATTTATAGTATTAATGATCTGAAGAACACTTTAGGGATTTCTGTCAGATGTCTATTTTAATTTAAACTCTTGGGTGTTTAACTACCCAAAATATTGAGTTCTAGTCATTATAAAAACTAATAACTGGCTTATTTTGCTGCTAATTCAGAAACTGAGGTTAATTATCTATAGTGAAAGGATGTGGTACTAATCTAAAGTCTACCTGAATAAGACACTGTGGTTAATTGATTCCCCATGAAATGACAAAAGATTCCTTCAGAGTAAAGAGATGTTTAATATTCAGGGCATTCTCAAAGGTACTAAGTTTTGCTTCTCATGAAAGGTTTTTTTGTTTGGCTTTATCAGTTGTACCTTACCCTTTTATTATTCTTATTGTTGCTTTACTTTTATGAAAAATACCATAGGGTGATTATACGTTTTCCAGGTGGAAGCCCGTCTACTGTGTCCCTTTGATTTACAATAAACCTTGTCTACAAGATGTTACCCCACTGAAGGTGGTGGGAATTGCTGGATATTCAGTCCACAGATGTGGAGTTGCACCAAGAATTTGGCACCTGTGTTTGGTCCAAACAGATGTGTGCTCCAGCAGAGCTGCATGCTTGCGGGTGAGCATGGTCAGGGTTTGGCCCTGCTAACTGTTCCAAAATCACAGGCACATTAGCCTCAGAGCTGAAATTCTTCTTTGTGCTCTGCCCTGTATTCTCTCTGCTCTGCCATTCCCTTTCTTCAGGGCTCTGAATCTGCCCACTTTCCCAGTAGTTTATTTAATAAAAATTACTTTCTGAGCCAACTGCAAGCAGCTAAAAAAAATTAATTTAAACTTCCCCTAAAGTGTATTTGTCACTGTCCACTGCTGTAATTCATTACGTTGTATCCTAGCATACCCTGAACATGGCAGTGTCAGAACTCTGATGATGTAGTGCAGTCTCCATGTATAATATATCATGAGAGCAGTTTCAACTTGGGTGATATATTAAGCCAGCCTGGAAGGATTTTGAAAATAGACCTAAATTTCTAGAATTTTTTTGTGTAGCTTTGAGTGGCTGAAGGCTTCACCCAAAGCGTTTTACTGAATATCTAAATCACTTCTCCCTTGCCAGGCACATGTTGGAGTTAGGGATGTCAATTAACCTAGTGGGGCTTTGTGGCTGGCTGACCGAAGCCTACGTGTGCGTCACGTCTACTTACCGAGCTCATTTTGCAGTACTGCCTTGACCTGGTTATGTTTAAAACAGCAAATATTAAATATGTTTGCAGTCTAAACCGAGCAACGTGCGGTTCAGCTGGGCTTGCAAGTGACAGGAATACATGTGGGTGTGATGAACACGACTGTCTTCCGCTGCATGGGATCGAGCCCTCCCAGCAGAATGCTGTGCGGGACAGAAAGCACCAGGCTTTCCTGATGAAAAGAAACAACTTGTGAAGGATGGACTGGGTGGTGTGGCTGGATGCAACTGGATGCCAAGAGGGCAGGAAAGGGAGAAAGAGCTGAGAACAAAAGCTGGAAAATGTAAACTGAGAGTAAATAAATAAGAGGGCAAAAACAGCAGGAAGAGGAAGGAAGAAGTGGGAAGGAAAATGGGAACAGCTATTAGGCTTTGCTTACAGGCAAATAGCTTGTTATCAGGGCAGGTCAGGACTTTCTTTTGGAATTGTTTTTCAGTGCAAATAAAAATAAATTTAGAAAAATAATACAAACATGAGCAGAGATTTTCTACCTCCACTCCCGCCCACTTCACGTCAAAATGTAACTTCTCCCCCCCCACCTCTTCCCAAGTTTTCTGTTCTTTTTGATAAAACCTGCATATTCCAACCAGATCTTCTTTTAAGAGACTTGGGGTCTGACTGAGCTTGTGGGGTGTTATAAGGTGAGCATGAAATGGACTTTGCACTGTTGTGCTCTGTCCCATCAATAGGGCACAGAAGCAATTCTTGCCCTTTTTGAAGTAACTACCTTCAGCTGTCAGGGCTGTGGCAGAGAAAAAAAAAATCTGCCTGTATGCAGGAGCTTTTTAAATGTTATCTAACAGTAGTAACCATTTAGCCCAACTCAATGTTCAAACTTAATTACCAGGAAAATGCTATACATTATGAAGATTTAAATCATTTAACAAGCCTTGTGCGAGTCTTAATGCTTTTTTATTACTGCCTTTTTCATATCCTTTTTATTTGATAGGACAAAAGCAATACTTAGCATAGATTTCCAGGGTAGGGATCGCCTCATGCTTTGCAGAAGGCATGGCACGCTGAAAAGTAGGAGAAAAAAGAAGTTTGCTCTGATCATTAAATCTGGGACAGGAATGACGGAGAGCCCCTTTGCAGCCAGGCTGTTTCCATACAAATTTTGGCAGGGTCCAGAGTAGGGAGGGTGCACCCAAGGAATCAGCTCTAGTGTGATAACTCCTGATGTGCAGTCAAGTTAGCAGCTCGTGGTGGTTTACTTTTTGGCAATGTGACGGTTTACATTTTGGCATCGTGCATCCACACCTAAAGAAGAGGCTGTAAGGGGCAAGAAAGAAGAAATACTTTAGGCTGAAAGAGCAAACGGGACAAAGAGGTAAATGCCAGCCTAGTGCTTCTTCACCCCTCATCTAAACTGCGCCCCTTACTAAGGCCATGGCTTGATGAAAAAGGAAATCCAGCGTTAGGACCTAAAATACTCAGTCCCATAGTGGCAACACACTGCTGTGGCAAAAAATGTGCTCATGCAAAACCTGCGAGGAGCTGGAGGACCAGGCAGGGCCCTGTTCACTGCAGCTTCCCCTCACACTGCACGGATTCTCTGTGTTAAGCATGGAGCAAAGGTATAATATGTGTGTCTCCCTGAGCAGTAAAGTCCTACTTCCACCTTCTGCTGAAAGCCCAATTTAGTCCGTAAGCTTTTCTGTATGGCCAACCTTTGGAGAGTAAGCTGGGATGTGAGCCTACTGAATTTATGGATTTGGTGCTGAGGGGTCCTTTTTGTCTTTTGCTCTTTAAACTAGATATTATCTAAGGACTTGCACTTTGATCTTTAATGTCTTTTTGGAAGCAGTTTTTATTTTTTAATTCTTGTGATCCCTAATATTTTCAATATCTGGAAGAATACTCGGTCCTTCTCTGACTTCTGTGTGAGATGAACATTTCTGATGCCTCCTGTGGCAGGCAGTTCGATGCCTTGCGTGTCCTGTAAAAATGATTTTCTCAGATCAGTGGGAAATGTTAGATTCTCGTTCCAGTCCATGAGTCCTCCGCAGGTGGTTGTTACAATGCCACTGGTTAAATTGGCCCCAGTGCAGCACCCAGTGCAGGTCAGCAAACTCGTGGTTCGAGGATCACTGTAACAGAACAAAGACAAGGCAGAACTGCATTAACAATGAATTCATTAAGCATTTGCATTTTCATGGAAATCTGATGCTATTTCATCTAATCAAAGATTGTACTTTTTTCCCCGAAGTCTTATGTCTCAATCTATAACTGACACACTGTGAAATATCTGAAATCCACTTGAAACCCCATGGGATCCTTGCTGAATTCCACAGCCTTGTAGCATATGCAATTACACTAAGATACGCAGAAATTTCTGTCTCTTCTCACAAGCTTTTCTCCTAGATCTGTAGAAAGCATATTTGCACCAAGTGGAGAATTTTAATTCTCACCCAAAAGACTCTTTGTTCATTTTTGCCAATAACCTTTACGATTGTCTGCAGTTTCACAGACTATGCATACATCCAATACTGTGACTTAACTGTTTCCAGATTTTCTACTTACTCTTAAAAAAAAAATATATTGTGTAAAATTTCTTACCGTGGCTTCTAGCTTTTGTAGTTAGCAGAAGTCTCCAGAATCTGACCTGTGAAACACGTCTCCGAGATGCTCCGAATGCTGGAATTATCTCCATTGAACTCTGCATCTAGTATAGTTTCTAAAACTCAACATCTGCATCTGCATTTGCAGACAGACCTGGCACTGAGTTTGCTCTTGCTTACCCTATTGTTCCTCATTTGTTCTCTGCATCACCTTCGCTTATTGGCATATGGGCTGCTAATTACAGGGCTGCTCTCTGGCCCATCAGCTATTCAGTTATGTCCCCCAGGTGAAATGAGCCCAAACAAGTTGGGAGAGACTGTTCAAATCTGTTCCACGCAGAATGAGAGGAATGAAAAGCCAGCATTCATCATTCAAAAGATAAACATTTGACAGCACAGCTTGACTATGTCAGGAACACTTCTGTTTTAATAGTACGCCTGCAAGCTTTCAAAACAAGTGTTTACCTGTCACAATAAACAGTTATGAGTGAAGTACACAAAACACACTAAACTCGGAGCTGGCAAGCTTCCAGAAATGCCATGTGCAGTTAAACTCTTGAGCTTGTCATCCCATCCAACATAAATCTCTTCAGTTGTCTTCTGTCTTCTTCAGTGTATATTGTGGGACTCCTCTGATTGCCTCGGAGACATCTGTCTCGGATGCATACAAAATCCCGGGATGTATAGCAAGTGCCTGGAGCTGACGGGCGCATTAAGGTCTAACCCTTAAACAGCTGCAATTAATTCCCTAATGGCTGCTGGTGAGTCTGGGTGTCTTACTTTGCTCCTTTGCATCTCTGGAAACAAATTGGTATTCGCACAGGCTACAAATCTCTGCTTGTAACTGCGTCCTGGGCATGGGGAAATAGTGGAGGAGTAGCAGGATGTTGAATGCTGCCTTTGAAAAGGAAAAGTGGAAGCCTGGAGCAGAGCAGAGTGAAGAAAACAGCCTCACTGAGGTGCTGGATCAAACCCCATATCTGCATCTTCTGGTGACTTCAGAGAAATGAGGAGCCCGGTGTAGTGACGGGCCTGAGTCTGTTTGAGGCTGACATGAGAGAAGGTCAGGAGTTTGCTTGGCTGGGGTTTTCTTTCACTGTGCCAAACAATGAGAATTCCCACTTTTTCAGAGATGTTATTTCACTTTGTAGGACTTCCTGCCAAGTCTAACGCTGTGCAGCATACTGGAAAAATAACTAAAGTCAATAAATACGGCCCATAAAAGTAAAGTCTGGCACGTTTGCACAGGAAACAATTACGTCTTTCTTTTTTTTTATTTTTTTTATTTTTTTTATTTTTTTTTAATACATTTCAATAGCTTAAAGAGAGGCTAGGAGAGAAAGAGGCATTTCCTCCTGTATGTATGTATTTTTAATGTGACATTTCACTTTTTTGTGGCAGAGTGAGGTGTAGGCCAGCCTCGGCTTGCCAGGTAGTGTGGTCTGAGCAGAACACACTGGTTCCAGTGCCCCCCTTCTGGTCTTCTGATGGGGGACAGGGGAAACAACAGCTGAAATGGAAACTGGAGAATTTCAGACCTGGGCTCCTGGGTTGAGGCTTTGGCACTTTCGTGGTGTAAACCGCATGCAAATCAAGGTAATATGGGTTGTACAGGGAGTAATTCTCAAGATAGGGCAGTCAGATCTACAACGTTCTTCAGGTCTGCATGGGTTGTTCCTTGGCCTTTTTTGAGGCTTTTTTCAAGAAATGCACACTTCCTGACCTGTTGTGGATTTGGTGGTCTAAAACAGAGGGTCACACCACCACCTCCCAGTGGGGCACTTGCTTGGACTTCAGTGCAAGTCTCCACACCTCCAGACTTGCAGGTGAGCACCGTAAGCACCAGGCAGTTGATTTTCTCCCTTGCTCCGTGTGGCCTTTCACAGCAGCAGTCCTCTCCTGAGCGGGTCTTTGGGCATTCCTGATTCCAAGGGGACCCTCTCAGGGCCACTGCTGATCCGACCCTCGCCTTTCCCATAGTCTGTGTGGGTGGCCTTCTCGCCTGACTCCCATGCAACATTTCAAAAGGCCTCGGTTTTGTTCCAGTGCAGAATGTAAAAGGCTTTCAACATCTCCATTGAAAAAAAAAACCAACAACAAAAATTCCAACGTTTGGGCTCCCCATTTGCCTTCCAAGAGCACAGTGAGAAAAAGGAAGGTCTGCCCTTATTCAGTCCTGGCAAGTCCAATCTAGAGCTGTGTAAAAATGCATCTAAAAAAAGGACCTTTCTTCCAATAAATGGCCATTTAATGAATAAAAGAGAAACAATTGAAGTCTGCAGTAATAGAACAATTATGTGCTGTTGTGCGTTCCAGCTGGCTACACATTGAACAGTTCTTACAAATTGCCGGAAACGCAGCGGCACACGGACGCGATACGTTTCAGGACAGTCATTATTAAGAAGAAATACCATGTGTCAATCTGCTGAAGCCCTCCGAGGGCATTATCCTCCTAAAATCCCTTAATTACTGCTCTGGGGCTCACGTGTGTGCCTGGCCCGCAGTGTGCACGAGAGGGAGAGTGCTGGAAGCGGTAACCCCGGTGTGATGTTCATTAACTTTCTCAGTCTCTGCTCTTTCCTCTTCTGAGCAGCAGAGGGAAGAAAGCGTGCTAGGGAGGCTGCAAAGAGAGCAAGGAGAGTCCCAGGCAGGAGGAGGTCTGAATGGCTGGGGTGGAACAGGTAAGGAAGTCAGAGGAGCAAATGTGCAGATGTGAGATGAGAGGGGAAACATGGACGCACAGACAGGATGAGAAGAAAAGCAAGGAGGACAAAACAGCTGGTGGAAGCTGTGCATTCTCTTTTTTAGACATTTCTTTGATATTTAGCTGTTTGGTATTCAGATGGCAACAAGGAAGTTGAAAATGGTGCTGGAAGGTCTGGGCTTGGAAGCCACACGTGTTAATAAAGTAAACTGCCCACCCAGTGTTGTCGGTCAGAGGTTTGGGGATCAGGGCTGGCCCCCTTGGAGCCCCCAGCCAAAGAGTGATGAATTTAGACTTGTGCCCTGCAATGTGTGGTGCTGCCCAAGAGGCCTAATTCTTGATTTCAATCAGGGATAACTGAACCACTCTGTGGGCATTTTGGGATGCACGAATAGGAGAAAAGGTGTGGGGCGATTCTGAGCAGTTCAGTAACAGAAACGAGAGCTTCGGGCTCTGGCGAGGTCCTCACTCGACTGATTTCATAGCGATCTTCGGTCATTCAAAAAAGTAAGGTCATGAGGGTTGTTCGGAGCTGGCAAGCACTGATTAAACATGATATAAATACCTCTGCTATGTTAGATCTGTGGGAAGAATTTAAATGTCTGAAGAGCAGAGGAGTAGGGATTAACGAGCTGTGAAGGAAGGAGATGTATTTAAGGTGTTTGTGAATAGGGAGAGGACGAAGTTCCTGCTCCATATTTAAGATATTAAAGCTACTTTGTGTTTTTTTTTTTTCTTTCAAAAGAAAGCCTGAAAACCCCTGCAGTTCTGAGTACTTGTCAGGGATGTAATGATGGAAATTTTGTCAGCCTCGCTTTGCGTAATAGGGATCATTATGTGATGGTAAATTTCTCTGTATGTTCTGTACGTTCCTAATGTGGGAGGAATTAAATATTCCTCAGGTTTCTTTTGCAGTGCTTGTCAATGAACGCACTGGGTCAGATTGTCTTCTTGTTTATTAGCAGGGAAAGCCGAGATGACTTTATGCAAGCACAACAGTAGGAAATCACAGTGCTGAGAGACAATAAGCCAGGCTTATTGTTTCAAATCCTGCCAGCCTGACAGGTACTTCTTGCATCAGCTGTATTTTAAGTTCTTGTTGGAAGCTCTGTTTCCCAATCCCAGCCCCTGAGTCCCTCGGGTACGGCTGGGAAAGCACCGGATCGGCTGCAGAGGGTAGGTGCACTCATGGGCCGCATGCCGGCCTCCTGCCTGTCAAAAGGGGTGAGCAAGTGCTTGGTTATCAGCGGGGTGAATTGTCCCAGGAGGCTGTAGAAGCTCGTAGCTCAGTTTCAGTGCTGCTGCTTTAGGAGTTTCTAAACACTGCAGAAAGCCTTCCTGGAAATATAAACTCAGGCGTGTTTTTTTTTTTTTTTTTTTTTTTTGCAGAGACTCCTCCAAGGTCTTTCCAGGACTCCAGAGTGTCCCACGCGCCTCTGATAACCAGACACAGAGCCCTAACTTAGGCTCACACAAACAACTGCTTGCTTGAGTGAAAATACGTCGAATCTGGCTAATAATAGCAGCTAGGAATTTCAGTGGAGCTTATCTGATTTTAACAACTGACTCCCCTCTGCTCCTTTGTAAATCTTAGTGAGAAATACACGGGGAGGAGTGTTAAACAGTGCTTTGCAGAGGAAGGTTAAGCTATTGCAGTCTGCAGAGGGCAAGTAGAGGCCCAAAGTGGCCGCATGGCTGGTCCCGAGGTGCAGAGGGGCAGGTCCAGAGGCTGCCTGCAGCATCCCATTGGGGTGGTTTGGCTCCAGGAGTCCCCGAGTGGCCCCACTGCTAGTGGAAGGTGCCTGGAGCTGGGAACACAACTAAATGGCCTTCAACAGTAACGCCAGTAGTAGCTGGAATAAATTAAGCTTTCCAACAGGGAAGGCAAGGTGTCCTTCTGCATGCAGTAAGTAGGTATTTGTTCAAAACAATTAGACTCCGTAGCCTAGTTTAGTACTTAATCAATTTATGTGGTTAGCTAAAGTACCTGCATATGCCCCTAATAATTGGTGACACCTTGTTCCTAGAGCACTGCTATGTGCTTACAGAGAAATTACATTTTTAATTATGCCACACAAGCCTAATGGAAAATCTAATTATGACAGTGGTATTTTTCAACTTTTGTACAAATAGTGTATTTTTTGCAATGCAGTTTCAAGTGTTGCTTCTGCTGTAGGATTTCAGGAGAGGAAATGGATTCTGCTCAGTTTGTACCACGCTTCACTTTATTATTTATTAATCACTGCTATGTATTATTTGTATGCTACTATAAATGTCCTGGTAGTTGATGCAGTAAAGCAGGCAAATGGGAGTCATTGATCAAAAGATTCTCACTGGCCTAAAAGAAACAGTGCTGTAAGCAGTGGAAATAACCGAAGCTGTTTCTCGGGGATTTGTGCCTTGTCTTTTTATTCGCTGATGCCTAATGTGGTGTGATCTCTGATTGAAATGCTTTGCATGGATTAGGACACTCACAGGATTCCTTTGTGCCTAATTAGGGTTGGGGTCTTGCTGGAGCCTTTTTCTCCCCAGGGACAAAGTACAAATAATTCAGTCTGGGGCCTCACTCCTTCCTCCTCCACCCTGCCAGGTGACAAAGGGCTCGCTGGCTTTTCGTGGTCAGGATTCCTCTGGTAACTCCAGTCCAACACAGTGTTCATAAGCAGATTGTGTGGGCCAAAAGCCACTCTTCTTCTCTAATTTCCCCCCAGTGATTTCTGCGAGAGCTTGGCCAATACTTTTTGCGAATTCAGCCATATTTGTAGCGCTTTAAAACAGCATGGTGTGACTTAGCTGGCTTATTGTTTAATCACAGAGAAAAGATGGGATTCGCAGTGCTGTCCGGGGCTGGTCTGACGCTGCTCCTGCTCAGTACCCAGCCTAAGCACCCCCAGGGACAGAGGGGGGACAGCTGAGCGGTTCTGTGCCTCACCCCTTCTGCAGAGGGACTCAGCGTGGGGCAGAGTAGCCCTACAGCCGCTCCTTCTGAGCCACTGCGGCTGGCAGAAGCCAGGATCTGCTATGAGTAGCTACTGATTTAATTGATCATAGCAGACCAACCCCTCGAGCTTTTCAAAAGGTTTGACTTCAGCGGCTATAAAAGTTACTCAGGTTCTTAATTAGCCTCCAGTTCCTCTCCGAAGGGGTCCAGGGAACCTCTTGCCCATAAAATGGAGGCAGTCCTTCTCTGCTCCCTGTCTCCCATCAGCTTGAAGCATTTGGCAGGCAGGGATGTTCCCTCCCTGTGCCCTCTGGGGGTGCCCCTCTGAGCTGTTACTGAATTCCTGGGCATAACAGAGGGGCACTGGTGCAGCGGGGAGCTGTGTGCATTAGCAGTTTCCTAGGCCAAATCTGTGGTTCCTTTGAGTTTCTCCCAGAGGAGAGCCTGGGGAAAAAATTCACATCACTCCAAAGACGACCTGCTTCTGAGGATGCATTTCAGAGCAGACCTAAAGGGTGTTTAGGTATAAAGGTGTTTCCAACTTCTTCACTTGCGAGTGGCACAGGTGCACCCTGAAACTTGACTTGGTCAAATGTGTCCGGGGTATACCTGGGTAAGCAGAAAGTGTTGCTCCGAGCTTGTGTTTTTTCTTACAGCTTGTAAGAAAAACAGCTTGTTCTGCTCGGATGCTCTGTGTCTGCTAATAGATAATGTTATGGGAAGGGCTGTAAAACCTTATCACTGGAGAGTGCTGAAAATGTGAATGCATATTAGTGTGTAGAGTCTCTTTTCCTGCAAACTTTAAGGTATATTGCACAACTGCAACTCTCCTGCTATCACAGGTACTTTGCCTAGACCAGATGTTATTGCCTTGGGATACGTGTTTCCATTTGAGCTGGAGAGTGGCTAAAAGCACCATGCAGGCTCCCTTCTTCCTCTTTAATTGGAGACACCTACATTTTCCAGACATTCCCAGTGGTCCAAGGGTGGTATATTAGAAGCGAGTGGAAGGCAGCGAGGTAAGAAGGACAGCACCAAGCCAGAGCTGGCCATCTGTCCTGAGTCCCTGAAAATGAAAAGCCAATTCTGGAAGGGAACCAAGGGGATGTGACTGGCTGGCGTGGCATCCAAGTGAATGGCAGTGCCTGCTGCCCTGCGGGCAGGAGATCATCTGACAGAAATGTATTTGGAAATTATTTTAGGATTTGCCTGGCTATTTTGGTTTACTTTGGCCTAATCCACCTTTGTGTTTTTATTCTTTGGCTCGCAGCAGCAACTGCTGCACCGTATTGTCTTGCTCAAAGCGCTGCTGCCAGGATGAGGCAATTTTCTTTCAGCAGATCCATCCCCAAAGCTTTCAAAGTGTCTGAGATTATGGAAGATACCCTGCCTGTGCAACTTAATTGGACTATTGGGCTAAGACTGCTGCAAAGATATCCCTGTTAAGATATTAACTGATAGGAGCTCGTACAGATTAAATTTTATTTGTTGAATTATGGTGATCAGAGCAGTCCCATCAGGTAGAACTGCAGAGAACAGGTTTACTAATAAATACTGCAGGGCAATTCGTCATTTCTCATTTCTGCGAGGAGCCTCAAACACAGCAGATTGCTGCCAGAGAGCCCTGCTTGTGAGGCTACCAAATCGCAGCCTGCCATTTCGTTTTGCCATCACATTTGTTAAGCGGCAGGACAGCATTAGACCGGCCTGCCATTTACATCCGTTAGAGGTGAAAATACTGCAGCGCGCCTCAAAGCCGTGCAGGGGAAGAACGAGAAAATGCCTCAGGAATAATGGCTTCCTCTGCAACCCTCATTTTCACAGTGGTTGCAGAGAAAATCCCTGTCCTTGCTGGCCTCTGCGCTGCAGCCCCGTTCTGGTCTGAGCTCAGCTGTGTTGATTCATACCATGCCTTTCACAAAATTAGCTAATGCTTTTTAGCTGAATATTATCCCAATTTTAAGCCCATCAGGCGACAAGAGGATTCAGTGTCCAGGAAATGAAATGGTTTAGAGCACGCTGCGGCGCTGAGGCACCTCGGTGTAGATCTTGCTTGGGAGGGAGAGAAGGACTGGCAGACACGGGACAGACAGCCGGGATCGCCGGCGCCTTTCAGACAGCCGGCAACTGCAGCTCGACATTCGGTCCTTTCTGGTTCTCTTCCAAAGCCTCTCCGCCTTCCCCTGGAGCTGCCTTTGTTTTGAGGAAAAGGAATAAGAAACCCAAATGTGGTTAGAACTTGGTAGCCATCTGACATGTTACAAATTAATGTTGCTGCCCTTGAGATAAGAGCACCATTTGCATGGACATGAGTAAGGTCAGATGAAGGCAAGGTTTCTAAATGTCTCCCTGCATGGGACAGGGCAGGGGAGGCTGCAGGGAAATCTCGCCGCCCGCAGACTCCCCACGATGCCTTTGCTCTCCATGGGGCAGAAGTGACTCGGTCCCAGGCTCGGGCACCTCACATCTGTGAGCAGTGCTCCCGGTGTGTTCTGTGACAGTGCAGGAAGAGCTTGTTTGGACCCTACTGTGACTGCCTCGTACTCCGGGGGCACCTATCTTTAATAGCAGCACCCTGAACACCATTCTTGGCTAAGGACTGGGGGGGTTAAGCCAAGTAACACCAAGACACCCTAGGCAGCCCAAAATAGAAATCCACTGGGTCCCTAAGCTCTTTGGCTCAACCTCACTCAGATTTTGGAAAATACAACATGGTTTGGAGCTGGCAGTACCAGGCAGTCAGGCTGGGAACAAGACACAGGTTTGAGCAGGGCCATGACACCTACCTGGAGGAGAAATTCAGGGAGGAAAACAGCCGTTCCTTTTAACACAGGTATGGCATTTTTCTGTATTCCTGATGTCACATGAAAAGCAAGGGGATCGCTATGGATCTGCAAAGGCAGCCTGAGCACCTGTCTGGGGGGGAAA
This sequence comes from Cygnus olor, assembly GCF_009769625.2. NCBI lineage: Eukaryota > Metazoa > Chordata > Aves > Anseriformes > Anatidae > Cygnus > Cygnus olor. The sequence continues at coordinate 2,608,594 of NC_049188.1, read as the reverse complement.
TCCGAGTGAAGATCAGGTGAGGCTTCATCCCCCTCGTTGATGGGGGGCAGCTTGTGCTGGGTGCACATGTACCCGGAGCTACAGGCTGCTGAACAGCGGAGGTTTGGCACGGCGGGGCGATCTCTGTCTGTCTGCAGGGCCAGGAGCATCAGCAGCTCCTTTGGGAGCAGCCCGGCTGGGGCTCTGCAGAGCCAGGGCTGTGCCCTGCCCTTCGCCGAGCTCTGCCGCAGGGAGGAAAACAAATCTGCCCCAGTGGTGTGGAAGGAAGAAAACTGAATTTATAGGCAATCAATGGCCCTCTCTGCATCAGCGTATTTGTGAAAAGTGCCTGTTATATTTTTTGCATAGTCCTAGATGAAAGTGGAGCAGAAATCCTACATGAGAGGGTTTTTTGGGGGGGAGGTGGGAGAACCAAAAACCTTGGATGAAGTCCAATATTCAAGCAATAAGACCTTAAGAAGCAGGCATCATTGTAAGATAATTGACTGTGGAGAGCAGTCACACATCCCAAGGTGAAGCATAGGGCACTTAACATATCAATAAGGTCAATTATCTGATTATGTCAGCTGCCTTAGTGCTGTTATTAACCTATATTGCTCTTATTAACCTTTCTGATGAAGAATCTTTCAAAAATAATTATATTAAAGTACAAATCTCTCAAGTTTAAAATATGTGAATGTTCCATTTCAGTAGTCGTGTGTCATAGGATAATGAACATCTGATTGCCTGGCTGACACAATGAGGTTTTTAATCAGGCTCCCTTTCCTAGGATCAGCGTGTTAGCTATGACAGCCTTCCCTGGGCCCAGGCAGTCTCATGAAAGCACTGCTGTCATGTTACGAATGGCGGGATTTAAAATTGAAATGTGAGCAAATAAGACAAGAAATGTAACGGATATGCTGGGGAGCGGGGTCCTGGGAAAATACCCACTGAAAGCCTCTTCAGTCAATTCCAATTATTAAAGCATACAGCCGATTCAATTAGTGGTTATGTACAAGTGCATATAGTATTTACTACCTAGCAGAGGTGATCAAAGAGGAACACACTGCTCATGAAAATTTGTTCATATTCATTTTGTCTTTTTTTTTTTCTTCTTCTGCAGAGCATTTTGAAGTCTGAGAGTGTTTTGCCACAACTTTCAGCCAGTCTTTCATCTATCATGGAATGTGAGTGTTCTAATTTCTACTGGGGATTACTAATTCATTACTTGCTTTTGGCAAAACCAATGCAAATTCTGCTTATTACAAGTTTTGATAACTGTATGTTTGTGTGTGTGCCTGTACAGCAGGTGAAATATCATTTCACATAGTGTGGCTATTCACTGAGCAAACATAAGCAATGAGCAGAAAATAAGAATGCTTTATTTTTATCTGTGACTTACCAGGTTTACAGTTGGTTGTGATTTGGTCTTCAAATGGCCACACTAAACATCCTTTAAAGACACGTTTTTTGTCCCTGGAATTCATCGCCTATTTAAAATCATTGGGCATATTGAAAGTTTAAGATATCCATGTGCCTATTTTGGACTGACATGTTTTTCTAGGTAGAAATAGTGAAACTGGTCTCCCTCTTTGAAGCCCAAATGCGTTTTTTTTTTTTTTTTTCCTGTTAGAAAACAGTGAGGAGGAAAATCCCATGAAAGGCTAAAGCTGAAAAATTCTCCTTCAATGAAATTCCCATTTGGCTTTCCCCGGTGTACTCCCTTGTCCAAGATCTCCACTGTCAGCACAATACATCTGGTACCTGGGAAGGACAAGTGTTTCTGTAGTCCCTCCACATCTTCCCTTCCCCCCCGTATAAAAAAGAACAGAGGATGAAAGCTTATTGCCTCGTTTCCAAGTCCAGGAGACTCTGATTTACTTTTTGCTGTGTGTTGAGAATGGTAGATGAATCGGATGATGTAGGACAAGTCCCTGTGAAGTCCCCTCCTTGCTCCAGCACCGTGAGGAGGAGGCACTCTGCCAGACCCCAGCCGTGGCACAATCCAGGCACCTCTGTGACCATCTTGAGCCGCAGCTCCCGGATCGGGTAGTGAGTTTGACATTTTGGTGCTGATGAACATTTCTGTTGCACACCTTTCCTGGTCTGTTTCTTCTGATGGGATTAGTTGCATCTATCAGTGCCACGCACACAGACGTTCTTAGTCACCTTCCTGTTTGTAATTCTGCTAGAGGCGGTCAAGAAGCAAGTGTTTGTGCCAGGAGTATTATGTATGGCTCTGCTGATTTTCGCAAAACTCTTTTTAAAGTCTGCAGTGAGTGCTGTGGCTCTGCAATGTTCAGGGAGTAATATGAACTATTAGTACAGCATAGAAAATCAAAGTCTGCTGGGAATGTTTCAGCGGCAAATAGAGGGCAATTATCTGAAATGAGGACTCAAGGAACACTATGTCTTGCAAATATGGCCTCTAAGCCAAGTCAATATATCTGGAGAAGCCATTGCCCACAGTAACAAATGTATGTCCTTCCAGGAAAACAATATCTGCTTTTACCTCCCACTAAGGTGTCAGAGAGCTACAGCGAGAGTAAATGTTTGGGTACTTTTTCCCTCATTAGCCTTCCACTGAGGTTGGGATTTGCTTAGCCAGACCACACCATTAGGAAATTTATTGTACCCTTGATCTGCTTCTGTTTCTGCCTCACGGAGAGCATTTCTTCCTGAGGCACGTTAAAGATGGGAGCGTATCGCTGTTTCAGGAGAGAGTCCTCATCCCTGGGAAAGCTTTGCCAGTCCTCGGGGCCCAGTAACATCAGCTGGCAGTTGATGCCATCAGCCCACGTGCTGGCAAAGTCTCACCCTTTTCCATCGCTGGTTTTCTGTAGACAACTGGAAAATGCAGGGGATGCTGTCAGGACAAGTTCAACATCAACTTCAATATCTCTTTTTGAAGATCTTTCTTCTTTTAATCATTCATCCTGACAACATCTGTATTTAAGTGCTATCCGTGGTTTGTGAATAATGTGAAAAGAAAGCTGTGGCAGACAGAGATGAAATGTTTGATTGCAAGACAGATTATGCAGTGGTCTGAAACTGGCTAATGCTGCGAGGGGATTGAGTTTGCTTCTATGGTAAAATCCAAGTGAAGCAATTTGCAGGCCTGAATGCTTACACAAATTCATTTCCCACATATTACTTCTTGATTTCTGGTGGGTGAGGGGGAGGGATCTGTCAAAAGTCAGTTGCTGCTCTTACTTTTGAGGATATTCAATAGTCAAGGACCACTGAGTACATATGAACTGGTAAATGGGCAGTGGGAGCAAATCTGTAAGGAGGAATTGTTAAGCCCTACATAGATCCACACAAAGGTCGGTCTGGATATTGATACATTTGTGTGCTAGTGTGTATTTTCCACTTTCTGGAGAATATCTTCCAATACTACTTCTTTTGCTTTTACCAGAAAGGACAGAAGTTTGTGGCAAGGTGTGGGGAAAGTAGAAGTAGACACCGAGAGTCAGATTTTATTTCACATGTTCCCAGTTCCATGAAAATATTCGCAAGAACTATCAGAATGGTCTTTTTCTTTTTTCCTTTTGTTCCGACAGTGCTGAACTCCACTGTACCGACAGCTTTTAATCCTTCAGTCTTTATGTTACTCAGTCATTTGCTGAAAACCTTCGTGTTACATCTTCAGTTTCCCAGGGCTGTAGCCATCACTTTCAGCATCGTATGACTAGCTCTCAGAGAATCTTATCTGGTCTTTGGAGATTTCTATCCTGTTTCTTGTTATAGTCTGTAACAGTGCTTCTTGCTCCAATATTTTACACTTCAGCCATTTAGATCTGTGTTTCCAAATTAAGGCATTACTTGTTCCCCTGAGGCTATTGGACCTAGATGTGTGAACTTGTTATTTCCTGATGACAACACAGGGCTATCAAGCTCACTACCTAGTGCTTGCTCTGGCTTATGCTATAGCTGATGTGCTCCAATATCCACCAGTCCTGTAGTGAAAAAAAAAAAAGAAAAGAAAAAGTATGATAAGGTCATATGTGAAAGAATCTTGGTGCCCCTGCAGAAGGCAGAGGAAATATTGTATATTAAAGGCCCTAATTTAATAAGAGGCAGTGGAAGAAATAAAGAAGTAGAAGCCATGTAGGATTGCTTAAATTTCTGCTTCCACCAAGATCAGCTGCCCAAGTAATCAATTTGAACTTCTCTGCATTGCTCCTATTAGCTGTAGCTATCTATACTACAGCCTCCATCGCTGTGCAGAGATGGATATTTGCCGTCCTGCAGTTTTTTAATTGGGGAGGTCCTTTTTCTTTTCTGTTCTATTTTCAGTCTCTTTCCCATCCTCTTTAGGAACTGAGAAGGATCAGAAACACTGTAATGGCTTCACATGGTGACCAGTCATTCCTATTTATAGTGGATATTGTCTGCATAGAATTAGTAGTCTGTGAAATTCCCACAAGGCAGGCACAGTTGAATAGACATAAAACTTGTTTTAAACAAATAAGCAGATATTAAACAAACAATGGAATTTCCAGACAGCTATTTGAAATGATAAGGAACTGTTGGAATTTTGCCTGAACAGGTAAAGCAAATCAGCAGTAATTATATTTGCCTTGCCAGAGGGGTGAGGTGGCTTGGAGGTAGATAATTGATACTTGAAACCATTTTTAAAGACATTGAGCTTGGCTGATTGCCATGGCTTGGAGAATCTGCAAATAATTGTCTGCACTATTAACTAAATAGGGGTATACAGATTCTTTTCTGCTGGGATTTTTTCTACAAAAATAATGTTTTGAGGCTTTGTAATGATATCCCAGTTGGAAGTTGGTTTCATGAGACACATTACTCATGAGAAAATGAAATCCCACGTAGTTCAAGGGAATGCAAAACTGAAGAGCCCTGATCAGCAGAAGAAACCCAGCAGCCAAAGTTTGAATTTGTCCCAGTGGTCACGGAGGCGTTCAGTAAACAGCTGCATCTTTCCCTTTCTGTTTATTCTGATTTATGTGGTTGTGTATTGGCTCCTGGAGATGCCACCAGCACAACTGCAGGCAGTGATGTACAGTGGCAGATGAGTCTTGAAGAAGCCATTTAAGCAGATTGCAGTTTAGTTTTGCCTTCCCTTGGATTTGGATGTTTTTCTGGACTCCTCAGCTTGCAAAACAGCGAGGCACTTCTCCAGGAGTAGGCTTAGCCTGCTGGTATTTCAGCTCTTCCCCTTCTGCTTGCAGTCACAACCAGGAAATGCAAAGGCATGTGGAAATGAAAGCCAATTAGAATGAAATTGTAACATCTGGGTTTGCTTTGGAGTCAATTCTTACTTTATCTGACATTCTTAATAGTCCTGCACTAGCATAAGCGGCCTTGTGTTTGCAGTGCCACGTAAGCAATGTCAGAAGAATGCCTGAAGCTATTATTTCACTATCAAGAGCCATTTTCTGTGGCCAGCATTAGCCTGAGCCCCAAAACCCAATGCGTGCTCTGTTAACTGTGCCCCGACTTGCCTCCTATGGCAGAGGTGCCCGTGCCTGTGGTTGGACCTGCAGCCTCAGCAGCATCCGTGCACGGTTGGCTTACAGTTGTATGAAGCACTGCAGCATCTAGCTGCTTGGGTGAGGGAGAAATGCTAGCGAGTAGGATTTTATGCAAAACTGGGGCCCAGCGTGGTATGCAGCAGGGTAGAGTGACTTTAAAAAAAAATCTGTGTCAAAACCTTTGAGTGTAGCAGCGCTGTGCTCTGGGAGTGTTGTGTGCCACAAGGGGTTTTGCAGCATTGGTCCATTTGTAGTTATGAGTCAGCTGTCATGGCCAAATTACATATTCGTTAAAGAGTTAGGTGAATGAGCAGTGAATCGTGAGCCGCACAAATATTTGGAGCTACTAACGTTCACGCACTGTTATTTTTTCATAATAACAAGGACCCCAGGGAGGCCGAACTCTGACTACAGGAAATCTTGACAGAAAGTTCACAGCTTGGAGTAGCTGTATTTTTTTTTTCCCCCACTGCAGTGAAAACAATTGATCTGCTGGATAAATGGCAGCAACATGGCTAGAACTGCTGCTTACAACTCCTTTAGAGCAAACAACAGCTCCCAGCACTGATCCTTGCCTGTCCCTGCAGAAGGAGAGCTGCTGCTTGGGTTTTCCTTTCTCCTTGGGGAGTGTGAGCGAGCCAGCGTTTGGGCACCCCGGGTGAGCAGATGAATTGGAGCTCACCGTTCGTTCCCTCCTCGACACACTGAGCAGCATGCCAGGCTGGGCTGCTGCGTCTGTGCGCGAGGACCTGCGCGCATTAGAGCAGTGGCAGGTGTTAAATAGGAACAGATGTTAATATTGACAAACTGAAGTGGCTAAATGTGGAAATACAGCACTGCTGAGACATGTGAAGTGAGGCAATGACCTTCACATGTTACGGATCTAGTCAATAAAAGGCAGCTCAGTGGGAGCGCGCGAATGCCACGGGCAGGCCGGGACCGGGGCAGGCCCTGTGGCTGTGGTGACGGCTCGGCCTGTCCTAGCTCAGCATGGGGTGGTGGCTCCTGGGGCAGGGCCCAGGGGAGGGCCTGTGCAAAAGAGGTGACAAACTCCAGAAAGCCCAGACTTCAGAGAACCTGTTTTTAGCGTCCAGTGACTGTATGAGCGCTGCCTGTATTAGTGACTGTATTAGGGCCCTGCCTGTCCTCCCATGGCATTTCAGTGACACGGAAAAAGAGGCAGCTCTGTTGAACACTGTGTCCCTCTACTGCTTTGGCCTCTTTTATCCAGATTTTCTCTTTGTTTGTACAGATCAAGGATCCTGCTGTACAGTCTGTTCATACTGCCATAGATTCTTCCACTAACTTATGTTCTGTCAGACCCCAAGGTGTTTAGGGTCAAAGCCTGCTTTTCTTGACTTTCACCAGGAACTTCAGTGGGACAAGGTTGTGGTCTTTTGCTCCAGGGAATAACAGCAATTTCTGCTGCCATAGGTGGCATTATTCTAACACCTGGGTGAGAGGAAGGAGATATTTGCTGCATTAAAGGGAAATGGGTTCTGTGTTGAAGCTCCCCAGTATGCAGTCCATGCTCTGTACCTTCAAGAGGTATGCTTGAATGAATCCTCACCCTCATGCTCAGCAGCAGGAGCCCCACCAGCTTGTGTTGTGCACAGGCCACCTTAGATCTGGGGAAGCAACTCAGAGAGGTGGAAACTCCTTCATGTACCGCAAAGCATGTACTTCGTGCTTCTGTCCCGCAGGCCCAAACCAAGAGCGGTCAGAGGGGAGGATTTCCTGATGGAGGGACACTTCCTATGCCACATTTTTCCTAGGAAAGGCCTTTGAGTGGGATCCAGTGTCAAACCAGGTACAGAAGGAAGAACACACACTGGCTGTGTTTCTCTGAGTTGGGCACTCGTTGAGATGGAGCAGGGCTGCATGGGGGAATTAATGCTCAGGGCATCCATCAGGGCCAACCAGCCTGACATGTTTTTAAATGGCATCAGCTCCCACATGCAGCAGCATGCATATAGATCACAGCCAGGAGACAGTGCAGTGATGTTCAGTGACAATATTAGTGGTGGAAATCAGCTTTAATTTTTCACTTTCCATTTCTTGGCAGATCAAAAGTGAATATGCACTGTCTTCATTAGCAAGGCAAATACCTCGGTGCTCGGGAACTTGTGCGATTCCCTTTCCTTCCAAAGTGCAAAGCAGTAGATAAGCAGACATCAAAGTGGTAACTGGTGATTTTTATGAAAGGATCCCAATCTTGACTGGAAGGCTCCTGCACTAGGCCCAATCCCACCTGACATCTGTCAGGTGAAAATATGGAAATGATGAGCTCATGCTTGCTGATTTGAGTGGGATTCTTTGTATTAGCAGTGCTCAGGGGAAGGGCCCCACAACAGACCCGATGATTGCATTTTTGATTTGGAGATTAAATAACTATGGTAACTGGAGTTCAGTTTATCCTGTTTAATTCCACTCCTCTCGAAACTAGGCATCTATGCTCCCTTAAGTTCTTGCTCAGAACTCATCCCCTTGTCCCCTCCCAAAATACCTGGGTGAGGGGTGAATCGATGGGGGGTGAATAACGCATTGGCTGGGCGCGGAGCCTGAAGAGGTAGCTCAGACAAAATGTCTGTCCTTCAGATGCCACTGGTAGGCAACCTCGTCATTGCCCTTTGGTTCCCGGTCATGGGCGAGCAGGGCTTTTTGAGGCACACCCTCGGGGTTCCCTTCCCTAAACCAGTGCCAGGTTCATCTGATGTATGGAGCAGCCAACTGCAGTATTTCAGGAGCTGCTGGGGAGCATCTGGGCAATCCCTGCTGTAAAGGAAGGAAACTGCAGCCACACTGTCCCCGCTCAGGAATCACAGTCCTCTGCCCAGTTCAAAGCAAAATAAAGCTGGTTAGGTTCAGCCTGTGGTGGGAAACTGCCTCCCTGAGGGGCAGTACATAGCAAAAGGGATGATAACTTGTAAAACCTTTCCAGCTTTAAAAGTGCATCTCTCCAAGCCTTTTGTCTCTGCCATAGGCAAGGAAATTTGAATTTGCAGTCATGGTAGCCAGAACTGGCCAACTGTTTGTTTTCCTTTCCTGAGTTCACCTAACACCATACTTAAAAAAATCCCCCAGCCTGTTTGGAACTAGGTAAGCTAAAGCACATTAAAATGTTTGCCAGCATACCTTGGTCTCTGGGGTTAAGGGTGGCTGCATTTTTTTTTTTACCACACGTTGCTTTTCCTAAAAAGCTGCAGTGAGGGGGAAAGGTTTGCCTGGGTCCGGGGTACCAGCAGCCCCCAGGCGCTCCTGTGCTAAGTTTCCAATACAAGGTGTCTCCACGCCGCTATAGCTCTGTTTAAGTTGAAATCCCAGAACTGCTGAGATCACCAGAAATAAAAAGACCACAGGATGAAAGCCTCTGTTCTTCCAGACCAACAGGAGTTCAAACTGGATGCATTTTTTTTTTCAAGAATTACACAGACTCTGAGCTTTGATTAGCTTGCTTTGTATTTTTAGAGCAATAGAAGCAAGGTGATATCTGGCTTGGTATTTGGTAAGCCTATTTATTCTCATCAGAAGGTTTTAGCATTAACCTATAAGCATTGTAACTTTGTAATGTGATGACACAGACAGCTTCAAACAGACAGAGGTCACTTTTCAAGGCTTTTAGCCTCTAGGAACCTACTGATTTTTAATAAGAATCACACAGCTAAATCTGTGCATATGGTTTTGAAATTCATTCCATAAAGCCAGAGTCTTTCCAAGCCTTTGTTTCAGCTAACATCATTACAAATACTTGAATGACTTTTGGAGATCATCTAGGATATATCTCCAGTCAAAATGAGTTAGATACAAATTGACATGTTCATGCATCTGGGAAAGTACTAGCTTTCCTTGGGTTTTATTGTTCTCTTTCATTTGTAATTAAATTATTTGCTCTAAAACTTCATTGGTATTGACAAAGAGCACATTTTCTCTTCACAGAATGCATTTTTTTTCTTTTCTTTGTGAGTCAGACATGACAAATTTACCATTCTGATAATACCTGCATGCTTAATGTTAGCCCAGCTCTCTTAAAGAGCACAGAGATACAGTCAGCCCCGCCCTACTTGCCACTGGAGCCAGAGTTGCAGGCTTGACTTCCAGAGAAGGACCTAAATAAAAGGTTCTAATGGGGAACTTTTCATAGGAAGGCCTCCAATGCATTGGAGACAGAAGTGCATAAAATCCATCTCACTCTGGCAGATGCAGAACAACATTCTCAAAGCTCCTAAGGACCAAGGAGCCTAAGATCTATTAGGTGAATGTTTGAAAGTTATCCAGCTTTGCTGCTGAAATGTAGGGCATTCATTTTCCTGGATCACTGAGCTAAATGATTTTCTTAACTCAGACCTAGGGGCAGCAACAAGGGCTCTTGACTCCCAGTCCAACACTCTAAATATTCCTCCTTCGTTAGGAACACAAGAGCTGCAAATAAATACATGCAAGCCCTTGATACAAAGAGGCATGTGGGGAAGGAGAGATATTCACACTGCTAAACATCACATAGTTAATTCAATTAAATAGTGTCTATATATAGCCAGTGGGGAGATTTAAGGACACATTCCTCAAATTTGCTCTGAATTTCCCCCCGGAGAAGCTCTTCTATCTCCTGTTGCAGGGCTGAGGTGTCCCAAACCTTGCCCATCTTCCCTGAGCCCATGACTCAGCCTGGACAGTCTCTACCAGTCTTGCTTCACTTCTGTGGTAGGCTGTGCCTCAGCAAACTATTTCATTGACAGCTCTTGCCAAGGGAGTTGCTGATTACTGCCAGATGTAGACATTTCCTGCTGAAATTGCCACCTACTTCTAGCAACGAGGAGACCTGGTTGCCATCTTTTTGCTTCTGACATCTGCTCAAAAGACAAACTTTGGAGGCTGACACCAAGCTGAGAGTGCTTAAAGAGCTCTCAGAAACCTAGCCAGGCTAAAGCTTTTCCCTTAATATGGTGAAATTGCCCTCACTGTAATTATGTTCTACTTGGGAGGCTGGGGGTGTGGGCGGAGGGGAGGCACCCAAAGGAGGCTTCAAATTGGTCTTGCCCCAAGGTATGGGGTTTTGGAGGGATGGGTGTCTGCAGAGGGCTTGCTTGATGAGTAGGGCTAGCTCTCCGGGCTACCCCTGGTTAGGGGCTTTGCACGTTGAAGCCCTAAAATGGGAGGCTAGTAAGTAGTTGATTATATGCCTATCTTTATTTCTCTTCCCTTGAATAATAAGGTTACATGCATTGTTGTCAAGAGGCTTTTTTTTTTTTTTTTTTCCCTTCTGTATTGGGCCTTGTTTTCTTATGCTTGGTGTCCCTTTGTTTTTGAAGGTCTTAGGTTCAAGTTTTCTGCCTGGGCTCTCCAGAGGTTTTGGTCACTTGCCCAAATGGGCATGGCCCATTTGAGATGAGAGCCCAATGAGAGATGGCTCTCGTGAGCCTGTTCCTGTTGATGTTGTGCCCCCGTGCTCCCTGGCTTTGTTGAAAGTAGGGAGCTGCTGGAGGGTCACGCGGCTCAGCATGTGCCCTGGGTTCTGTGGTGCTTGATGCTAATGTGGTGCTAATTAACTTCACTTTGGGGAGCTTATGTTTTGAGCAGAATCTAAAGCCTGTGGGTGCTGCTCCTGCAGGATGTTGGTGGTGTCGGGCAGGCAGTTGGGAAACATGACACCAGCAGCTGACTTGTTCCCAGGCTTTCTGTGACTATGCCCTGAAGACATGTAGAGCAGCCCTTTGAGGTGCTGCATCACCTGCACCAAACTCCTGCAACAGCGTTTCCAAACAAGAGTTTTCAGAATGAAACTTTTTTCCCTCCAAGAAATTAAACTTTTCCTTGAAGAAGGAAAATACTTTTTTGGAAGGTCTGCTTTTCCCTTCTTAAATTTTTTATATCTATTCACATAACAGCTGAGCCATTCCTTTGTATTAATGTCTGCTTCACTGTGCCTGTTTCTCAAGGGCACCAAATCTGTCTTATATTACACAGTAGGCCTTGTATTTTTTTTAACTTTGCCTTTTAGAAGGTGGTTCGTTTCTAGTGGCAGGTGTAACAAATTTGTTTCCATGCCAGGTCTGGCCCATAGCTCCTGATGATCCAGAGCTGGGCAGGATCAGGCTCTCCTCCTTCCTGCCTGGTGGGCTGTTGGTGCTACCCATCCCTTCCACGTGAGAACTGATCACTCCTTGTGCTCATTTCAAAGTGACCCTCCTGAGGATCCCCAGGCAGCAGCCACTGCGGCAGCTCTGCTCCATGACATTGATAAACCACAACATATTGTTTAACATATTGTTCCCAGTCCAACATATTGTTCGCATTCATCATGGAAGCAATCAGTACAGAGCATTTTATTGCAAACCTGTTTCCTGGTGCTCATCATTAGGTCATTAACCTTAACAATGTCAACATGTTCTCGGTATGCGGTTTAATTGGAGCGCAGTACAGAGCAGTTGCACAGGCTGTACCACATACAGGGGCACACAGCTTAAGAGTAATAGAAAAGCTGTACCAACAGGGCACTGATGCTAAATAAAGTCAAGTCTGGACAGGGGATGTAAATTAAAGTAGCTGCACTGAGGGGGACCCAAAGAATTTCTTGGTGGAAGCATAATTTCCTGCGAGCACCTGTGCCAGTTGAGGGCTTTAGTTTTATTGTGCCAAATTCCAGATATGGGTTTTGTAGATCTTTTCCCTTGGTGGCTTTGCCGTATCCAAGGAGAGGAAATGGACAGTCCAGTGTCTGTTACTACTCTGGTTTGCCAGTACTGGTGTTGGCAAGGTTTCCTTCTGAGAGTGCTTGCTAAAGGGGCAAACCTCATGGCTCCTGGGTCCGGCTCATCCAGGCTATGCGGTGCCAAGAGAGAAGTTCAAGGAGCAGTGCCGTTTTGCAGAGGACGCTGGCAGGAAGAAGCAGATTCTTCAGAAAAAATGTCCTGATTTATATACTGAACATCAGGGGAAGATCTGTTTTCTGCAAAGGCTTGCTCAGTTGGTTATAAAGTATTGTTTCTCCATACAAACCTTGCTTGGTCACTGTGAGGTTATCAGGACAGCACCATTTTGTTAGCGTAGATGGTCAGACCCTTCAGAGAAGGGCTTGTCTCTTCCCATGTGCTGGCAACCCCCTCACAGAGGCCAGGCCTGGCACTGGCACCTCGATCTTCTCACAGTGCTTTTGAGTGCTAATAACCTGTGGCTTGGATGTTGAGGTTGAAATTTAAGGGATCCATGGGATGTCAACTTCCATCTCCTGTTGGTTTTCGTTAGGTATACATGAACGTATCAGCGTCAAGTTCTGCTGGTTTCTGATCGCCCTGCTGCAGTACGTAGGTGGTGTCTAATTAAGCAGTGTGCATATGCATGTGAAAAAAGCATCACTTTCCTCACTGCTTCAAGTGAAACCACAGATTGCTTATCACTGTGAAGCTGAGGGCTGTGTTTGCTGTGCTATAGGAAAGGAAAAGATGTGGCAGGAAAAGCACAAACGAAAGGCAGGTTGTTAGGGTGGATCTCAGGATGAGCAGCGTCTCCACGTTGCTTCCGTTCCTCTTTCCTTGCTGCCTCCTTTCCTATAAAGCAAAATGCCCATTTCCTACCAACCTGGCTTATTTCTACTTCTTTTTTCCTTAGCATTGAGCACTGCATTAACTTGACAGGAAAGTCCAAACGTCTGATTGACACCCTGTTTCTTCCCCATTACAAAATAAACTAATTTCTTTAGCTTTGCACAATATTCTTCTGAAAACAGCTATTGATTTGCACAAGTCTCTAGACTGGGTAATCAATATCCACCAGTTTGGGGAAAATAAATAAGTAAACAAAGGACAGAAAATGATGGATGAGAATACCATTGAGTGCTTTTTGAACTGATGCTGTGTTCAGATCACTCAGCTGCTGAAAGAATGGGCTGGGTTTGTTTTGTAGCAGCAAAATGATGTCAAAGCTTTCAGATTCCCATCTTCGAACTAGCCCGTAGTCATTAGGTGTTACCAAATGCTTTCAGACCAGTGGTACTTTCCAGGCTGACTTCTGTATCTGAATTGAAGAAGACAATAGCTTACAAAGAGGGGGAGAGGCTCCCCTTTCTCCCACTGCAGCATTTATAAATCAGGCTTACTGGCTTGCTGTGTGTACGTCTCAGCCTGTCTGCATGGATCAGTCAGAGCCAGGGCTGGAGTGTGAAGGGGAAGACTTCACTGACGGGGCGGCACTGGAGTCCTTCAGTCCTGGAGATCCAGAGAAGCTGATGCCTTAATCTTCCTCTAATTTTACCGTACACCTCACGCAGAACTCACAGAAAGCATGTTTGGTCCCTAAAATGCAGCAGAAGTGGGAGGACCATCCTTTGTTCTTCGCTGGCCAAAAGCAGTTCCGAGGCTGTGATCTGAGGGTGTCTGGAGGAGGGCGTGAGCTGCTCTGACCCACGGTGCTGCGAGCTCTTTCCATCCTCAGCCTACTCTTCTGTGCCTTTGGCACACTCAAGCCCTTCTAGGGACTGATCATCTTTCTTTACACCAATAATCAGAGGGCCAGGTCCCAGCAAACCATCACACTGCAGCCGACAAAGCCAGTCTGAGCAGTACCTGAGCTCTCTCTGGAGCAGCAGACCCGAGCAGTAGTGCTCTGTAATGTATGCAGGTCTTCCAGCTGATGAAGAAACAGGTGCAGTTCAGATGCTGTTTCAAGCAAATGAGAACAGACAAGGAGAGGAGGGACAAATGTATTTATCAGGCTGTATAACCTGTTGAAGTAAGACAGGAAGGTGACCTTATTTTGAAAGCTAGTAAAGTGCCAGGAGAGTTTGGAAAACTTGATGGAAATGGAGAGGAAATCAGGCCATGCTTTCAAAGGAATGCCTTTTTTCTCTCCCCATCCACTGAATGTAGTTTCTTGAATAGGATTTAGCTGTCACTTCCTGAATGCTCTCTGAGCAGCTGGTCTGATGTTTTCTGTTTATTAGCAAGGATCAGATGGGGTGAGCGCAGCCGTGGTGTAGCTGGGAAAGGGAGAAGGAGCTTGAAGCTGTTGCCGGCTGCAGCAGGGATGACAGCCTCTGGTCCTCCTCAGTCGATCCACACACTGCTCAAAGCAGTCCTGGTTGGCCTGGTGAGCACACCAGGAGCATCGTGTGTCTGCGTGAGGCGGGAGGTCAGGAGCACACAGAGAGCCAGGATGCTGGTAATATTTTGTGGCAATGGAGGATCCTCTCCCTGGGAAGGTGCATGGCCAGGGTGTGCAGCTACAGCATGTTTTTCTGTGCTTTGAGGGGGAAAATAGTGTCTCTATAAGATAATCTAATGTCAGGCTTGCTGTATGATCTATTCTTTAGAGTAAGCGTTTTCTCTGGTCTTCTCTGTTAAGAATTTGTGGTGTAACTTTGTAGAATTACACTGGTTTTGTGCGTTACTTCTTATTTGGATCCTTTGAGATGGATCTTTTAGGTTCCCATAAATTCCTCATCTCTTTCTGTTGTAATTAAACAACTCTCGGTGGTCAGAGTAGATCTGTGAGCATGAGGAAGCCTGTCAAATCAATACGAATCATTGCCAGACATAAGCCTAACAAGCCTGACCAGGATGTACAAAGGGGCCCTCTGTCATTTAAAGCAATAAACAGGAGGCAGAGAACTTAATTCAGCTCAATCAGCTGCTAAGCCTGCCCTGACAGCCGGCCTTCAGAGACACCTTCCCCCTGCTCCAGCATTTAGCTGAATCAGCACTTTCCCCTGTTACCCTCGGAGAAGTCTGGCTTCCCATGTGTATCAGCAGAGGAATAGGAAGGATGGACAGACTGCAGTGCTGGAGCAACCACGGCTTGAGGGTACAGCACAGAGGGGATTTGGGGACTTGTAGGTGCTTGAAGGGGAGGCAGCCATTTGAGTTGAATGAATCCTGGCAAGTGTGTGTGTATGACATCAGTTCCCAAGACAGATGTTTTGCAAGAAAGTAGAAGTAATAAGGGAAAAAGAGCTGGTCACGTGGCTGATGCCAGCTAGGAGAAAGAGAAGGGATCCACCAGGAGATGGAAATTGAGAAGGTAAATGACTTAACAGTGGAGGAAACAGCAGCAAGACAGGAGTCAGCAACTCGAGTTCTGCCTCTGGGTCCTTCCCTGCCCTTGGCCAAGATGATCAAGCTGAGTAAACGTTTGCTAGCTTAAAGGGCAAAGGAGTGACTTTAGGCACTTAATTCTAGATACTGAAGCTTGAAAATGAAGTCCTACCACCATCCAGGTCCCTTAAGAGAAAACATGTTGTCTGAGTGCTGTTCCCATGCTGCTTCTCATCCTGGTGTGGTGTGATTTGTTTCCCACTAAGCCATGCTCAAAATACACCTAGACAAGGGCTGAAACCTGCAGTTCAAGTAAGTCCTGGGCCAACCATTGTAACTAATGTCTTTTAGAAGGACTGCAGTTTAGTCCTAATGACTATTATCAACCCCACAAGTAGGCACCACAGGAAATCCAATGGTTTGAGTGCCTCAGTTTGCCTAGCTGTGTGCTGAGGTAGCTGCATGAAGTCTTATAGTCTTGGGGTCAGGGATGCAGGTCAGATCTCACTTCAATTTCTCCATCCCAGACACAATCCAATCCCACTTCAGGTTGGCCAATTGTGTAGTCCTAGATTAGGTGAAATATCTATACATTGCAGGTGCAGGAGGAGCACAGCTGGCCATTTTGATTTGTATATGTTTATGTAAATGCCTCATAAAATATCCCCCATTGGGACAAGCCAAAGTCACGCATCATAAAAATCAGCTTCTGTAATGGGTTCTTTACAACAGCATTTGCCAAGGTAGTGAAAAAAATATGCCTGTGTTTATAGGAAATTAATTTCTGCCCCTTCAGTGATCAGCCCTGAGCAAGCAGAAGACTGAATTATCCCAGTTGCTTCTCTCTGGCAGAGAGAACTGCTCTTTGGAGCCTCCTGCAGTGTAATCTGGTGGGGATGTTTAGTCAGAAAACCTCTAAGCAGCAAGGCCCCAGTTCAGCAAGCCCTGTGCTCATGCAGCAAGCCATCCTTCTGCAGCAAAGCGCTTAATCACACCCTTAATTTTACACCTGTGCTCAGGCTCACAGTACCTGTCTGGATTCAGGAAGGTGGGTACATCTTTTGCTGAAGGACGGATTTTTGCCTTTGGGCTTAAATTAGCATACAAAGAAGGAGATGCCTTAAGAGGCAGATCAGCAAGGTTATTTAAAACATAAAACAACCCAAGCATGACAAGAGCTACCAGGGGAGGAAGATTTCTAAGTGCCAGTAGATGGTGCTCTGTAAGCTCCCTGTATGGGTGGGCTGAAGCCCACACTGATCCGTTTTGTGCAGCACCCCAAAAGCCGTATGGTTTATTGCAGAGAAGGTCTTTGTGACCTTGTTAGGAGCGAACCTAAGGGACTTCTGCAGAAAGCAGATGGATTTTGTTGGTGTCTTTAGCTGAGTGTTGGCCTCCAGGTAGGATTTTTGTAGCAAGAATGTAGCTGCTCAATCCTGTGGATGAACCAAGCCTGTGCGACATAATCCTATAGGGCTTCTTCTGAAGAGCTAGAAAGAGCGGGTGAAATCCTTGCTCAAAGTGAAGTTGGCTGGAAATTTGTCTATGAATTCATTAAATGCAGATTTTTCTCTTGAAACCTGTTGTAAAACAGGATTGATATTTAATTATTCTAACATCCTGGGTCTTGCTGCAGTGGGCAGATCCACCTTCAGGACAACTCCTGCATCTGCTCCAGGTATCAGCATTGCTCCCTGGACAAGCTGGTCCCTCCTGGCTTGGTGGTTGCAGAGAAGCCCTTCTGCACCCAGGGTGGCCTGGTGCAGAGCAGGGTGTGCACGTGAAGATCTGTTGCGTGAAGCAAACAAACACCCGTGTGGTTCCTGACAGTGGAAGAATGTCTTGCATCTGTCCCCTTGTAGCCAAAGATTAAGCCTGAAAGATATAAAGAGCAGTAGATATGGGCAGCTGTTCAAATTAAGTGTTTTGTCTATATGTATCCACCCCACTGTGTGTGTTAAATCTAGCTCTGGCCGTTGCAGTTCATCTAAGCGAGTCGATGAAAGAGAAGTCTGTTTTCTTGCACATCCCCCTTAAATTTTGAGGAGTTTCCCTGACACAGTGATGCATAGTTATAGGCTCAGTAAAAGTTGGAATGATTTATGGCTTACACACTGTAAATCAATAAAAAGAATCACAGACATTGACAGTACGTTCACAGCCCATTTCTTTAAATGGAAGGCACTTTTCTATCTTTCCTGTTTCAGCCTTGTTGGTGCACAGGAGGTTCCTGCCACTAACAAAGTGCTAAGAGAGTCTTTATAAAGCTTGTAAAACCTACTTCTTATGTAATACCTCTCCTTACATGCCCTTCCTTGATGTACCATCGTTATCCAGTCTAAAAGTACCATGTCCTCCACCCTGGGTTATTAGATTGCCTTCTCCTGTGAACAGAAAACTGTATTAAAAACCTGTTGTGTTTTTTTTTTTAAGGCACTCCAGGCCAGTGTGCTAACCTCTGATTTCCCAGCCTCGGTGTAAATCCTGATGAAACTGTGCGTGGTTGGCGTGCCTTAGCGTGAGATGGGTTGTGCTGAGCGCCCAGCGAGTCCGGGCTGCAGCTGGTGGGGCTCTCCTGGTCAGCAAGGAGGTAATGCAGCCTGTGCGTTTTGGGTGCTGCAGGATGGATTTCAAGGGTGCTGTTAAAGAGCCTCACACGGAGCTCTGTTAGGAAGGTGCTAGTCCGCAGCCTTGCTGCCCTGGGTGCAGCGTGAGCGCCTGTTTTGCTCAGGGTTGTGCAGACCAGCTTGCCAGCACAGTGCGTGGGGATGGGAGCCTGGGTGCCAGCCAAGTACAACTTCCTTTTATTTACATATAGATACCCGTCCTGGAACATGTTTAACTGCTTTGTTGAAATGGGCCATAAATGGTCCATAAAAGTTAGCCATTTAAGTCTGGAGAAGCATTAAGAGACTCTTCAGTGGTGGATGGGTTATAAATAGTGCACAGCCCATCCACACTTCAACAAATGCCTGGTTACTGGCTGCTCTGAAAGAGACATCTTCAAATATCTGCCATCTGCTCTTTCAGAGGGCAGCCATGTAACAAAACAGGACAACTGCTCAGGGCTTCTTCAAGCACTCAGAAGTTACTAGGGCTTGGGTAAGCTCTAAACAGGTGTCAACAAGGTCATAGGAGTTACAGACTAAACACTAACGAGTCTTAGAAAATCAGATTTTTCATTAAAGCCTCCATTTGCCTTTAAAGGCAGCATGTATTACAGGTGTGCTTATCCCTTGGGAGCGTAGCATGTACGCAGATATTCTTTGGGTAAGCTGGAGACTTTCCTGAGTCAGGCCAAAAATGAGATTTTAGCAGCTTAAGGCGATTTAATAGTCTCCCTGCTTTCTTTTGAGAGAATAAGATACATGCTTTTAACAATCGGCATTATCTATACAATTGCAGTCCTGCATACTGCAACCAACACATCATCATGGTGTGCAAAAGTAAATGAAAAAGCAGCAGTGATTCTAATTACTGTATGCTAATTGGGCTGCATTCAGGCTTCATTGATGCTGCTGTTATGCTGCAAGAAAACAATGGTAGCATATGTACTTATCGTGCTCTACTTATCCTATGATTATTCTCTGCTAGTACAAAAACATACTGAAATAACAACCTGCACACAAATTAGTGCATGAAATGGACCACTAGAAGTTCAGCCTGAGCACATTCTTCCCCTTGTTTTGCAACTAACACGGTAGCTTCCATGCCACAGCAGCTTAAAGCACTTTTATCTTGTATTGGGCGTTGGTTGTAATAGCCTCGCTTGTCTTCTGTTGCCTCTCAAAGAAAACACTTGTATTCCTACACGATCCATCCTGATGACCTTTTTTGTTAGGATCTCCAATCCAGAGTTTTACCCTGGAAGTCCCGTGGCCTCGGGAAGTGCTGCCTGTGTGGCGTGCAGCCAGCAGTGCTCACATGCCCCCATGCCCCAGTTACCTCCAGACTGAATGCGGTAAGGGCGAGGGGCACATCCTGCACTGCATTACTCCTTGACTGCTGCCTTGGTAGCATAACTTGCTTCGTGCTGTAAACTGGACTCAGGCATTTGCATGCTGTTTTTTACAGTAGTATCTAATATGCTGAAAGCTGCTGGAGTCATTACAAAATCATCAGTGCTTGTTCCAGTGTAATATATTCTGTTTGTCTAGCTGGCTGTTTTGCTACCATATGTATTTATTGAAGCTGGCTGAGTATCTTATTCAGTGATGTTTTGCTTATTTATTCAAGAACAAGTTCATCAAAATTCAGCCAAGCTCTCTGTCCTCAACATACACAAATCTAATCTAGCGTTTTGAACACACCCATCGCAATAGCAACTGAATGCAAAATTGAATGTGATTCAAAAACTGAGTGCAAACGTGATAGGAGCAATGAAAAAAAAAACTGGCTTCCCACAAATCCATTCCAGCTATTGCTCTGGGATACAGTGATGGCCTCTGAGAGATGAAGGCACCATTTCTCCCGTTAAAGCACCAACCTTGCCTCTCAGCTCCAATGCTGAGGCCCTGGGGGGTTTCTAGCAGGTGCCTGTCTGAGGGCCCATCAACTAGTAAAATGGTCATGATGTCATGTACAATATTGTGGTCTCATCAGGGAGACTGATTTGTGTTGCATTAAGCAAGACAGAGTTGCTAATCTCCACTGAGGTTTACATGGGAAAATTTAAAGCCTATTCCAGTATATTAAATGAGGCTGAAAAGCTTCGATCAATAATTTCCCTTGTATGAAAAATAAGAGATGAAAATGATGGTAGATTGATTCAAAATACTTAATGCCAGATACCAGCTGATGGAAGTACCTTGTAAATAGCATTTTGTACAGTTGCCAATGAATTAGTCTAAATTGTGAGGGTGATTGAAATGTATTTTATAATGTTCATCTCCACTTTAGTGGCCATTTACAAAATTTAGAAGAATATGAAATCCCTAAAGAGAAAGTGAGCAGCCTGCAAAAAAACAGAGCAGCTAGCAGTGGTAGTTTTCAAATGAGGTCTTGGAATACTTCATAAGACAAAAAGCCTGACTTCTTTACAAGCAAGAAGAATCAGTGTTAGTGGTGTTTTAAATTTGAAAATGTGTTTTCTAAGTACCTCTTTTTTCATCGACCCTCTCTTTTACATGGAGATTATGATCTTTGATGTGGGAAGTGAAATGGATTTTTTTTTTTAAGTTAATTTGGTGATAAAAGAACACTGCCTTCTCTGAGCAGTCCTACACAACCATGGTGTTTTGTAGGACTATGTTGTATCTCATCATGCTGGTTTCTGCAGGGAATTAGGATGTAAGCATGTGTTGCTGAGCTGGCTCCCTGGAGCGAGTGGTGACCTTGGGCCGTGGTGAGATGGCTCTTGGGATGCCCCAAGAGACTTCAGGGTTGAGACCAGCCACATAGTCTGTTGCAGCCCATCATCCCCTGCCCATTTGGAAGAGCTCTGCAACCCTCCTTGCCTTTCTCTGGAGTTTTTTTCTGGCTCCCAGTTGCCCTGTGAGTTGTCCCAGGGTTGTTCCCAACAGTGCTCAGGGTAGCTAGTACGGGTCTACCATGGACATGCTTTTTCTAAACCTACGGAGGGAACAAACAGCTGGACAATCCTGGCAGAGCTGTTCCAGAAGGATCCATCAGTGCTGCAGCCACTCGGGAACTTGGCATTGCTTCAGAAGCTGCGATGAGCAGCGCTTTCTGCTTGTTTGCTCTCATAGTGAGCCACTAGGAAAGGGCTCTGAACTCTGCAAATTTGGGTCAAAACTGCTTTGAGAACTTCATTTTATGATGATTTTTTTGCTGCTTTAAGGTGTCAGTCTCATGGCCATGTAGTGCTGGCGCTCGAGTGCGTTTCCCTGCTGGCTGGAGGCAGGACTCGGCGTTGCCAGCTCCCGTTGCAGCACTCCAGGTGACACACGAGCGATGGATGGACTCTGCAGGGCTACCTGCTCAGAGCTGATTTCCTCTTCTTGTCTCCAGGCTGAACCCTGAGGTTCCCACCTCTACACGGCAATGCCAGGGGTTGTACGAGACTTTGCTTGGAGTAAGTGCTATTTTTCTGTTGTTGTTATCATGACGGATTTAGTGGGAAAGTCTCTGCTTGCAAGCTGCGTTGGATGGAGCTTTTTTTTTTTTTTTTTAAGCAGAAAATTTTAGGTGTATGGCCACCTTCCTGCTCCACAATCATATAATCTGGAAAAGGCAGCATGCAGCTGCTAGTACTGTAACAGGAATGCCTAATGATGGATTTTGTCCTTTACCTTACTGCCTTGTATTGGAATAGGAAGGAAATGTGATCAAGGAGGGGCTGTGTAGCACCCACAGGATTGCCTCGATCACCAGCACCAAAGGAAAAATGCTAGAAAAGTAATATCTTCTCATGAGTAACAGGAAAACAGCAATTTTTCTGGTGATTCAGTCTTCTAATTAGTTTCCAATACTCAGTCCACAGGATTTTTGCAGGAAATAGGTCTTTCTATTTATAAATCGTCATTCTATCAAAGCACAATTTTTAATTTGTGGCCTTGAGGGTTTTTCATTTCCTCCTCGTCAGGTGAACTGCAACTAAACTGCCCTCCACCAGCACCACTCCAGCTGCCACCGCAGCTCCCAGTGCCTTGTGGGGGAGAGGGGAGCTGGAACAAGGCAGAGCCCTTCAGGGACCCTTTGGTGCTGAGAAGTGACTGTGAGCAGCGGTCCTGTCTTCACTTGGTTTTTCTGCACTGAGCTCCGTGGCCAGAGGATTCTGCAGTGGCTTTTTGCCCGTTCCTGTGCAGTGTGCACACCCAGGGGACCAGGGCCCAGCTCCTGCTCTGCCTCTCGCACCAGGGGCTCGTTGTGGCAATCAGCAAAATCCATGTAAGCCCCCAAAGGAAAGACTGACCTATTAGTAGGCGATGTCTGACCTATTAATATTGATGAAGGTGAGAAGGACAAAGATTTAGCTTGAATCTTGGATCTTTGATGAGGAAACAAAAGTGTGTTGAATCTAAAGCTCTTATCTGTTGCTGGAGCACCTTGCTGGAGCACCGAGCTCCCCTGTTGTATTCCTGTCTGGAGCCTGTTGTGCTGCCGGCTTTGCCCTTCTGATCTGGTAGGGCAGAAGCAAGCCCCAAACACCACACCATTGCCAGCACCACGGGGATGAGGCCTGGCTTTCTCCACCTCTTTCCCGCATCCTGATGTCTGATAAAGCACTCGCCGTTCCCTCATGGACTCGCTCATTGCCCAGTTCTTGTACCTAGCTGCATGTTTTGAAGGAATTCATAAATATATGTGCATTTGGGGCCTTCATGCTTCTGTCAGGTGTCTCTGAAATTAGCTGTGGGGTTCAAAACGTATGTGTGAAACTGGGAATGTGCCCACTGTGAGTGAGATTGCAGGGGACTCGCTTCATAGGCCGAGTCAATATGAAGAAGGATTCAAAGGCTTAAAGAAAGTTCTCTTGCTTGCTCCTTACTGCTGCTCTCTGTGGTCCCTTTCCCTGTGCTTCTGGTCAGATCTAGAAGTGCAAAACCAGCACAGCAGGAAAAGGCTGTTCACCCAAGCAAGGGAACATTCAGCTCTGCAAACAAAAGCATTTGAAAAACGTGGGTCTGGGGCCCTGCCGTGCTATAAGGGTTTTGTGCGCAGGTGTGAGCCTGTGCAGCAAGAGCAGATGAGGCTAATGCAGTGAGCGATGGGACGCTCCTCGTGCCAGTGTACCTGTTGTGGGATTGACAGTGGCTGAGCCCAGCACCAGCCTTCCCTGGCAAAGGGGAGTTGGTGGATGGCTTAAACAAGTCTCTATTTAAGTGCCCATAAGTCAGTACCGCAGGCCTATCAGTGTGATGTTTCTCACCTTGTCAGACCAAATTTGCAGTCAAGGAACAGACTTTGAGATGAAGTTTTGCTCTTTTTGGTGCCAGCAAATATCATAGTCCATGACCACTTGCGGAGTGACCAGGCACCTCTTGGCAACAGCAGGCTCTGACCAACACATCTGTGGTGCAGATGCATTTGGTAAGGTTACCTGAATGTTTAGGTCTTCCCAGACACTGCTTGCTGCAGAGCAATACCTCTGTGAGGGAGGGAGTTTCAGCCCACCAGCAGAAAATAACCCCCTGCTTCCTCCTTCCAACTCATACTCCCATGGGCTTTTCATGCTAAATAGAAATTGCTTCTGCATTTTGCAGGAGTATGAGTAGACAGCAAAGGTAAGGAGGTGAAAAAAAGCATGCTCGGGTATGGCTGCCAGCATATTTACTTGCTTCAGAAATTTTGAATAAGAACAATATCTCAAAATTAGATTCCAGACACCCTGGGGAAGAGGAACTGCTGCGGGGCTTGATGCAGGTTCTTCTCTTGGTGCAAGTGCTTGGTTTCCAGGGTTTCTGCAAGTTCCATCTAAGCCCTGAGGTGGTCAGGCTGCCTGCTGTTCATGTGCTTCTGCATGCAGCGTGCTGTCATTTGGAGCTAGGGGGGAGTTCAAACAGTCCTGCAGAATAAATGCCTCAGTTCCACGTACAGCATGGAAATATAGGCAGAAAAAATGCAAGTCTGAGGGTGCAGGCTTACACTGAATAGTACCCACTCCCACAGGACCTTTGCATGGCTAATTATTTGTAGTATTTGCACACACTACACAGTGAAGAGTTCTTATTCAGCTTCTCACATCTGATGGATAATCCAGAGACGAGATCTCGTAAGGCTAGGTAGGCACCAGTTTGTGTTTCTTTCACCCAAGCCGGCAACTGTGGAGTTGACTGTTGCATCCGCTGGATTTCATTTTTTCTCCATTTTGTCAGGTTTAGGGAGGAAAAATGAGGCATGGAGCTAAACGTCTAAATGGAGTATGGAATCTGGATCTACGTTTTAAATCCTTTCTAGGTTTGGGATGTTGTGGGGTTTTCATTTTAACCTACTATAAGTAAGTGGCAAACGTTTTATCCAGTGTTGGTGGTGTAAATACAGTGATTTAAGGAGGAATTTCCTCAAATATCTCACTTTGAGTTTAAAAAAAAAGAAAACAAACAAAAGACATAGTTAGGTTCTGTGTAATTTCTCCATACATTTTCTTGATGCAAGAAACTTGTGATGAAAGAGAAGAGACTTGTAATTTCCCTCTGGCACCGCATGCCGTATTTGAAAATCCTGCTTGGCATTTGCAACTGCACACTTAAAATAGGCTCTTTGTGTTCATTCATAATTTGTCTTGGAGGTTATTAAGGGTAATAAACTATTGTGGAATGCATTTCTAAAAGCTAGGTCCACTGTAGGAGCTTTTTAATTATTTATTAATGTTTCTGCGTGTTCCTTGCTGAGGACGAATGTATTTCACTTGGGGTATCTGGCCTGCCGGCAGGCGCTGAGCTGCCTGGATGCTGAGCTGCTCGCCGCTTCCCAGGA
The DNA here is from genome assembly GCF_009769625.2 of Cygnus olor. Classification (NCBI taxonomy): domain Eukaryota; kingdom Metazoa; phylum Chordata; class Aves; order Anseriformes; family Anatidae; genus Cygnus; species Cygnus olor. The sequence continues at coordinate 2,583,711 of NC_049188.1, read as the reverse complement.
CTTGGGATCCAGAGGCTGAAGACCCCTGCCTAGCAGTGGAGATCTAGCTCTAAATCCTCGTGGCTCTGCCCTCATGAGTGCCTGGCCACCTCTTGCTGATTCATCGGACGAGCCCAGCACAGCGAGTGTTGCCCTCGCTCCTCTTGTGCTGGTGGCAAAGCTTCAGCTGATGGCAGCTCTGCTCCTCCCTGGATGACAGCAGTGACTCACTGGAAGCCTTCCCCTTCTTTTATGCTTGCAGATCACTTTCATTCTCATTTATATCCTTCAGCTGCTCTTTCCTGACATGGGGCAAGGTCCTAATGGAGGAGAAAACCATGTGGCATCCCTGGGGGCCCACAGAGGCCTGTGTGGTACCTGTGCCTGAAGGACTTAGGAGTGTGTCTGAAGATAAAAAACAACAGGATTTTACAAGCCATGTGGTCGGAGTGTAGTATAAGTGGAAGAGGGTGTTTCTATAGGCACCAGTGACAACCCTTTGAAAGGTAATGAGAGTCTGGCACAACTTCCCAGCGCCGAGAGGAAATACGTGGGTAACTGCAGATGTTCCTGCTGTGGAGACACTGGGGGAGCAGAAGCAGGAGGAATACGAGAGATGCTTCGCTGCTTTTGCCCTAAATGGCAAACAAGCACTAATCAGTAAGTCAGCCCATAACATTTTCCCCCAGACGCTGTCCTCGGATGGCCTGTTTGTGCCAATCCTCGTCACCACTGAGTCACATGTAAAGCAAAAAAATAAAATAAAAAATAACAGCAACGACAACAAACACTGGGCAAGAGATTTTAAATTTACACTATCTAGGAGAAAGCTTCTCACCAGGGCTGGTTCCTAGATTGTAACAAATAACACAGGCCCCGGGCTGAATGCTAAGGTTGCGGCTGCATTTTGAATCTGCTGCTAATTCATAAACATCACAAGCAGTTGATTTCAGCAGAACCCCTTGATTTAATTACACTCTTGTATACAATGGGGACCTTGCGTTTTCCTATATGTAATGAATATTAAGCTGATAGCCCTGTAATTTCCTGTGCTGGGCTTGCTCTCATTTTTTGCATATTGATACCACATTTGGTTTGTTATTTTCCAATTTTCCAGTCTTCTAGACTTGTGCTCAGCGAGTTCTCCATAGTAATTGCTGTTGGCACACACGTTTCCTTCCTCAAATCTGCTCTAACACCCTGGAATGAATTTTGTCTCATCCCAGAGATTTGCTTGGTTTTGAATTTCTCTTATTTATTCATTGCCTTTAACTCAGCAACCCTGGAGTTGTGCAGGACACTGGATATAATTTCATATTCCCCAGTTTTAATTTCCTCCTGTAGCCCAGGCAGCCCCCCTTCCTCCACATGCACATGTGTGGTGTTTTCTCTGCCCCTGTGACTTGCTGCTGTTTGTAAGCTGCTTTCCAGCAGCACGTCCAGAGAAACTGGTCCTGTTCCAGTCTGAGCACCGAGAGGATCTTGATGCAGCATCATCGAAATTCAGGCTGGTATTAACTGAATCTTTCTGGCCTCTTTGGGATTTCGGCAGCTGTTCAACTTCTTCTCTCTCTTTGGGGTTGTTCAGTTGGGTATGTCCTACCTTGCCTTTAGCATGGGAAAAAAAATCTGTGTCCGTGTGTGCTGGGGAGGTGTCGTGTAAGGTTGCTTTTGATGATTTGTTTGTGTAAGGCTAATGTGGAATTAAAACAAAGGAGTTGATAACATACTTGAACTTCTATTTGGACAGACTTTTCTTAAGTGTGAATTATACAAGGTATGTCAGCTTGGTGTCTGCAAATGCCTTCCCCAGTGCTGCACAGGGGTGCTGGGGAGAAACGCGTGGCCCTGAAAGTGTGAGTGTGTGATGCCCATGACTGTTCTTAGAAATAGTAGCAACTTACAAAGAAGATAAAATGGAAAAAGGAAAAAAAGAAAAGCTTTAACTGGATTCTCTCCCATTTTCCAAGGTGCCATCTGCAAATGAGCCTTCTCAAACGTGCCCAAAGGTGGGTACCCACTTACTGAAGCCCCTGAGCTTATGGCAGGCGTTCAGAAACTGATCAAATAGGCTGGTTTTGCCTGCGGTGATGCCAGGCAGGCTGTGCCCACTGTGCCCACTGCTGGTTCCTCTGGCTTTTTAGACTTTTGGGTCCATTTCTGTCTCAGATGCCCAGTACACCTCTTATGGCATGAGCTGTACACCTCCTGCAGCTGTAAGCTAAGGGCATGAGCTGTACACCTCCTACAGCTGCACACCCGTACACCTCTCACGGCCCTGATGCAGGTCGAGGTGCTCTTCAGCCATGAGTTCACAGGAGTGTTTTCCATCCTAGATATAGGTTTGCTGGCTGTAAAAGGAAAGACAGATGCCTTACCTTTATTTCTTTGTGATTTCTTTCAAGGAATACTTACTGAGAGGAGTATTTCTGTGGTAAATAATTGTCTTTGCCAGAACAAGCAAAAAGGAGATGTGCCCATGCCATAAGCCAGCAGATTTCCCCCAGGACACCTTCGTGCTTGGCCGTGCTGCTGCCAGAGAGGGGAGCTGGCTGGGTCTGTGCTTATCCCAGGTAAGCACCTACCTTTCTCCTAAATATAGCCCAGCCTTACTGACTGAGTTTTAAACCTGAAGTTGTATGAAGGCCAGATCCTCTCTCAGAACTTAGTATATAATATCTTTGTTGTTTCATGTTCTTGTTTTCTCTCCTCATCCCACAGGAAGAGGAATGACAGCCTCACAGCTCCACATGCTTTTACCAGTGTGTTTTTACTATATTTTGTACACTAACTCTTCAGTCTCCGAAACCTCTGTCCAGGGAGGGCACATGTAGTCTCGTTAAAAATAGGCCATCCTGAAATTCATCTTTCCAGATAATTCTGCTTGTGGGGGCACTGTCAGATAGCTGCGCCCTATCCAGTACAAGGCCTGACCCTTTCTGACACCCCCAGGCAAACCCATACCCCCCAATAACCCCTGTGGAGGCTTTAACGCCATGATTTTTTGGCTTGTTTCTGATTTTCATGACCTTGCTCTCAGTCCCCTTTGGTGATGTTTTGCTGGTAATTGCTGATTCTGTTCAAGACGGTGTTTGGTAGGTTGCATTGGATAAAGGCAAACATACAAAGATGAAAAGTTTCTCTTGCCTTAGTAGAACCAGATCTCTGAAGTATGTCTGTTTCCTCAGTGTTGGGAGTCAGAGGTGTCTTCCTAGTGCACAAAAGGAGCAGCAGGACCCGAAGCAGGGATAAATGTGGATGAAGCAGTCACGTTGATGATGGTGCTGCCATGTAATGATGCAAATTTTTCTGATTTTTTTTTTTATCAGAAATGAGTCTTGGTGAACCAGAGTCTTGATCAAAGATAGACAGTTTGAATTCACCTCTCTCTGCTGCAGAGTAACCTACTTCCTGGTGCTACCTGATGTAATCAGAAGCAATCTGTGCAATTAGGAGTCTGCAAGACATTTTTGGATGGTGAAGCTGTCAGGTTACTGTCTCTCCAAGTTGTGTTTTATTTTCCTTAGTGCTCACAAGGTCTCTTAGTTCCTTTCAAGAGACACTTTCTACTCACAGGCCCAGCAATTATTGATGTCTTCTGTTGTCAGACAAGCAGAGTATGTGAGCATGTGTGTACTGCTCACCAGATACATACCACTGTCCTAAATGCATCACTGAGCATGTTAAAATTAGAAGCAAAAAATACATTGCTCACACAACTCATCATCCACATGTGTTAAAAAAAAGGGAGGGGGGGGAAATGATCCATTTTTCTCTCCTGGTGTAGATTGCTCTTATTCCTGTTGAGAGGGCTGATCAAGAAGGATGTTTGTGTGTTAAGCTCACGTGTAATAGTCCTCCAGGCTTCGCAGTGGGTAAGTGGTGAGTGCATGGTGGAGCACCTGCACTGAGCTGGGATGGGCTGAAGCCTGTGCTTGAGGGCTTTGCTCCATCCCACCCAAGCAGCTGTGCTCCTGGTGGCACCGCAGCCGTAGCAGGAGGTGCGAGGAGCCTCCCAGACCCAACGTTTCCTCCCATTTGTGGCTCCCCATGAGGGCTGTCACCACTGCCAGTGCCTGGTGCCATCCCTCCCCATACTTGGTGCACTCGCATCAAGCCAAGTTCACCTAAAAACTTGCACATAGGTAGAATTTCTGCCAGTTTTGCCTTGCTGACTGACTCTGGACCAGTTGCATCACTGTGATCCTGGTTCAGGTTCTGTGTGGTGCCTCAGAGCTGAATTGCTGGCTTACCTCTTACTTAGACAGGGACAAAAGCATCCTTCTGGCTGTTCCTGCTTTAAATAATGACTGTTTTTACAATGGCGAAGGGTGAAGCAGTTTCTCCTGCACAGCCCTTTCTGAGAGAAGAGCGGAAAGTGGCTGAGCATGTGTCACATATGGTTGCAACAGTCTCAGAGCAGGAGCTTCAGAGTTACTCATAACAGTTGAGCACGTAATTGTGCATAATGCAGCAGAAATGCTTCTCTTCTTGTGATTGAAAGGCATTTGCTGTTGATTGGTGTGTAACTGTTGTACCTGGGAATATCTAGGGGCTGTGAATCTGAAACATTTCAGGCAGGAGTGCTTATCAGTGACATCTGAAAACAGTGGAGCAAAATGGCCTTGCGACAAATGCAAGCAGGACAAATAACGACCTTTACAAGACAGTTTTATAGAACAGGATAAACAACAGGGGCTGGATCCTCAGCCGTAGTAAACCATCCTGTCTGTGCTGATGCTGCCAGCCGAGGTGCTGATCCTTGGAGATCTATAGAAATGTCACACAGCAACAGCTGCCTTTTTGCTTTGTGGCTGCAGTGAAATTGCTATGAGCAGGCCTGAGAGCCAGGCTCAGCGTGATCAGAAGGCTGATATCACCCACCTCTGTGCTTGAGAGCTAGTGGGAAGTGCTTCCTACTGGCAAACCTTTACTTACATTGAGTCATTGTGGAGCGAGCAAAGCAGATGAGCTTGGACAAAGGGATGCAACGTTCATGTCATCACTTCAAACCCAGGGGCTGATTATTTCTGCTTATTTCCTTTATTTCCTTTAATTCTCCCCGTGGACTGAACGTCGTCTGGGGCTGGGGTCCCAGCTGGGGCTGGGAGCTGGCTGGGAGTACCCACTCATTTGGGGCAGCAGGACAAAAGCACTGAAAGCCATGGAGTGCACTTGGGAACTCCGTTTGGTTCCTAGTGGACAAGAACAGCCTGCCGGTGCAGTCATTTGTTAACTTGTACACCTTCTCCATTGTCCCAGTATAAAATCTGAGATCTGAAGTGGTGTTAGGGTGCAAATGAACTTCAGCTGTGCTCAGATTTCAGTCACCGAGGAAACCCGTGATGCTCCTTTTGCCAGGCTTGTATTTAGGTAAGGAGTCCAGTCCGCAGAGCTGCTGATTTAGGGCTTTTACCTGTGTGAAATTTGCTTTGAAGAGTAATATTGGTAAAACGGGAAGCTGGCTTGCTCTCCTAAATCAAGCAATTAGTCTTGGACACAGCCCTCTCTGTGAAGAAGTTGGAAGTTCATCCTCACACTGAGATGGAAGATGGTTTAACAAGGTGTTTTACAAAGTGTAGGTTGATGAATTTCTGAAGCATATCTGTATAAACCTGCTGTAAAGGTGGTGCAGAGGTTAAGTAGATAACTTTATAGAAGCTGAATAATCACACTGTCTGTTACTCTATATAATCTTGCTGGAAAGCATATTTTTCTGCAGAGCAATGATACAGAAGATATTTGTGTGTAGCGATTACAGCAGTAGAAATCAATTGCACACAGCAAATAATTTGTTAGCACAGGGATGCACATTATATCATCAATAAAGGGATTAGTTTGTTGAACTATAATGAGGGTGAGAAGAAAGCAAACTTTACGGTGGTGTAGGTAGTCCAGTCATAATATTGGCAACAAACACATCTAGTGTGCATCCCTCTGAAGAAGAATATGGTCTTGCGTGTTTTTATACTGAAAGTTTCCTTAACACCCACTGGCTCTATACATTCTGTGCATCTTCTGGGTATGCCACAAGTGTCTACTCATTAGCTCCCTAAGACTAATGCTTAGCCTGGTTTTAAGGAACACAGGACAGGAGCTTTGCCTCTGTGCTTCCCCTCCCCAGGGAGCTGCAGGGAGCAGTGCGGCCACGCCTTGGCCTCCTCTCCTCCAGGCTGGGCAGCCCAGGCATCCTCGGCCTCTCCTCTCAGGACGTGCCCTCCAGCCCCTTCACCAGCTTTGCTACCCTCCTCTGGACCTGCTCAAGCACCTCAGGGACCTTTTTATATTGGGGAGCCCAGAATCGCACACGATGCTCAAAGCGAGGCTGCAGCAGCACGAAATGCAGCAGGAGAATCCCCTCTGGGGCCGGCCGTGCTGTGCTTCGTGTGCCCCAACGTGCGGTTTGTCCCCTTGGCTGCCAGGGCTCCTGCTGCCACTGGCCCCCCCCAGCCCCTTCCCACTGAGCTGCCCCCCAGCCCTTGCCCCCTGGCTGTGCCCATGCCTGTGCCCGGCCCTGCTCTGTCCCAGAGGCAGCACCCGGCATTCCCCTGTTTTCAGCTTCAGAAGATACAGATAGGGTAATAGGTTTCTTTTTTCTGTTTGTTATTAGCTCCATCTTCTTGGATTAGATACTCTTAAGGGAAGGCACAGTACCTTATCCTTAGCTTGGATGGGGCCCCAAGGTGCTAATCTCAGCTGAGCTCCTTTTACTTGGATCCCACTCTCTTGTCGCACGTACGCTGTGCCGTGACGGTCACAAATCATGCTGGAAGCAGCCTCCCCAAACACCTGTGAGGTGGGTTGGTTTAATTATCCTTGCTGCGGAGTGGGTTTTCCAAGTGTGCTGCTGATGGCATGTGCTCAAGGTCACCTGAAGAGACTGTGACTGCTTGGCTGAAAACAGATGTCGGGCTCTGCCTCTTCTCCCCGCCACACACCCCGCACCTCTTCCGAGCTGCAGCAGAAAATTCTGCACTGAAGCCCTCCAGAAGGTCTCTAACTCCTCTCTGCAGCTCCCTGCTGCATAGGGGATGGGCTGGTACGTGTCTGTGCTTTGCAGAGGGACAAATACAGGTGAGGCAGGGTGTGATGTCTTCTCTTAGAGAAGCTCTTCTGTTCTGAATGAGTCCTGTGGTCGAGGCCAGCTCCGGTGTGAAGCTCTGCAGGGGCTGGTAGTGCTGCAGGCTGAGGTTTGTCTTACCACAAATCCTCCATGTTAGGTAGGAATGCGTCTTTCCTTACTCTAGGTTGGAGGATGAGTTTAAAACTAACCACTTGGGGAGCAAAGCCAAAAAAATGAGGAGGCAGCTGAAAAGGCAAATTGTGCATCAGCAGGGAAAAATAATCTCTCCTGATTCTGGCAGGTAGCTGGAAATCCCAGCGCATGGGATTATCGTTACATATATAAGGTGTAAACAAACTCAGTGGCAGTGGAATGCCTAAATCCCTTAGCCCTCTTACAAATCAAACCTGCTCTGTCAGGATTCAATTATTTCTGTGATCTCACCTTAGCTGGGGATTAACTGACACCAGAGATCAGGAGCCCTTTATATTTGAATCCATACATATACTTGCTGAGGTTGGCTTTTGCTGCAAGTAGTAGAAGGAAGATACAAGGCCCTAAAATACTTTAGCTTTCAGGGCTACCATGAGGCCCATTTGATTTTTACAGTCAGCCAACAGTCAGGTGTGGATTCTTCTGGAGCAACTTGAGGTTGTAGTTTCTTGGCCAAGAAAAAGAATGTGATGCATACCAGCATATACTGGGAGCTGGGAGAGAACAGTGAAGAATCTCTCATTTTGCCTTGCAGTGTGAGGAGGTGTTTTCTGCAAGTTAGTTAATTATCCTCAGGATCAGTCAGAAGGTGTTCCTAATTCCTTGGCCCATTTTGCTGATAGCTGAAGAAAAAAAAATTGTCAAGGCTATTCTGGGAGCTGTTCTGCTTCTGATGGCTCACACTGTGCACCTTACAGTCATGGGCTTGCCAGAAGCTGAGGATTATTCCCTCAGGGGCAAAGTGTATTACATGGGGTGGGAAGGCAGGAGGGTGGCAATAGCCAAGTCTCTGACCTAGGAGAAAAGAAAGGGAAATCACAGCTGAGTTATTACTTAAAGCAGAAACACATGTAAATCCTACCTCGGCTGCCCTATTCTGGGTAGCTTCCAGAAATTTAATTGGTTAAGACAGATATATGGCACTGTCACTATCTGCTGGGGACCCATATAAATCGTCAGCAGTGGTTTCTTTTGCCATTTCATGTAGCCATGTCTGATGGCTTGAGTGTTATAGGAAGGAAGCAAGATACAACTCATTCTGTCAGGAGCTGCTCTGTATTGTAATTGCAGTATCTATAAGGAGTGTCAGGGTTGGATTATTGGAGATGTCAGAAACAAAATGGGAGAGATTAAATGGGCACAAAGAGCTGCAAAATGAGGAGGTAATTGCACTTCATGAGAGTGCAAAGATAACATTGGGAATGTAGATCTCAAACAGCGTGGTGTGGAGCTCAGAGTGCGTGCTTTGTGTCCCCTCTGTGCTAAGTGGGTTCCTGGGAGCACGGACCCCTGCCCAGCCCCGAGGAGTTGTGTGCTTGGTGGACACGTCCCTGCTGAGCTCGCCAAGGAGGACACCGCGCTTCTCCTGCCAGCGATAACACAGAAAGAGGTGAACCCTGCCAAATTGCAAGTGCACTTTCACAGCAGCATGTTACCCAGCCTTTTAAATGAAGAAAACCATCTCCCCAATGAAAAAAAAACAGGGAAGACACACAAGTGATTCTGCATGGACTGTTTGAACAGGCACATCTCCAGACGTAATGGCAAGCGTGCTGCCTGGTGTACAGCACCACAGCCCTAGACCTGGGGCCAGTTCTGGGCTTATCCATCGCCTTCATCAGCTTCTGAAATGCTGTCCCGGGTAAGCCAACCCAAGTTAACTGTGGGTTTGCAGGAAGCTGTGGTATTGTTGAGACGAGGGGCAGAGCACGAGCATTTTGCCTTCTTGCAGATGCCGGTTGCATACTGCCACACTGAAACAGCATGAGGGCTCTTCTGGCTGTCACTTATTTGTGGTCTCTTCTCATTACTTGAAAGTCTCTGTGTGCAGAAAGATTTCTGAATGATGTTTACTGTTATTGGACAGTAATCAAATGTATTTGTTTTCCTTCAGCTCCTGTTTTCTCTGTCTGCATGGCACTTTGGGGGATCGCTAGGCTGGCCGCAGAGCAGGGATGCTGCCTGTGCAAAGCTGCTGGCACAGCCAGAGGACGTCTGGAATGACTCCTCTACTCCAAGGAGCCACTTAGAGTCCCTTTATAAGTAACGGAGAAAAACAAGACCCTCCAGGGTTCAGTTTACCCTACTGTTTTAGACAGTGGCTGCGAGGAGCTGGGGTGGACTGCTGTGGTGTTTCCGTAGGCTCTGCTGACTATAAAGGGAGCCAAGGCAGCTCAATGACACTTCGGGAGCTACGAGATGAATTTGACCGTAGCATACACCAAGCTGTATAGTGGAGTGGTTGGGTGCGCTTGGACTATTTCCATGTTAGTGAGCCAGGCAGTGCAGCTGCCCTCCCAACTCTCCCATGAATAGTCAGCTAGCCCTGTAAGAGGCTGCTTGCAGGACCACATTTTAAGAGTAGCATAAGCTTAGTGTTTTCCCTGTCTATGATAAATCACTCTTCCTGTTTATTGTTTGGCCCCATTATTGTGATATTTGATCTCTTGAGCATTTTAGCGTCTAATGAAGTCCTTTGTGTTATGCTGCAGCTAGGCTCAGAGGTGGCATTGTGCCTGTTGTCCAGGTGAGGAAGTGGGAGCAGCCTCCAGGCCAGGAACGAAATTGTGAACAGATGAATTGTGCTTGATGGAAATCAAACTGTCTATAGCAAGTCAGGGACTGCATGGCTTGCCCAAAGTCAAACAGGGAATAAGGGGCAAAGAACAGTCCCAGCAAGGGGTTAGAAGGGGTTAGCATGGTCTGATCCCTAACTGGCTTCTTGCACTCCAGCCTGGTTGTTTCTCTGTTGAAGTCTGATTTTTTTTTTTCTTCTCTCTTGCTTTGTTCTGCTTGCCCTTTCCTGGACTGAAATAGAATGGTCTGGGATCATTACTGGGAAATTCAAAGCAGCAGTGAGGTCCTGATATTAGAAGAGTGTTTACATTTACATTCTTGTGCATCCTTGCTGTTTATGTTCAATTGCTTGATATTTCGAAGGGATGAGTATTACAGATCTGAATGGCTGATTGCTTCTGAGGTTTGAATATGTATAAAATAGCAGCAGTCCTGGATGGCGGAAAGCAGCTGCTCAGCACTTTCTGGGGCAGGACTGAGCACTGTCTTTTTATGCAGTTTATTGGGGGAGTAGGTAGGATGAGGTGGAGAAGCTCATGCCCATACCTGACAAACACATGACTGGCATCCTTCATGGAGAGAGAAATTGTAACAGAAACAAGACAAATGCCAAGTGGCACACATAGCCAGAACAGAAGTCCTTCTGTTGAATGCTTTCTAATGCATTTGGGACTTTTGGATGGCAAATCTCACTTGTATTGTATAGCAGCACTGTCATAATTAGAACTCTAAAACATTGCTGAAATTGTCACGAACAAGGTAGGGCCTTCAATAATAGGTGCTATATGCAAAGACTAAAAGGATGGCCTAAAGCTTCAGGATCAGAACTTAGGAGAGGGCAGGAAGGTCCTGCTTTGGAGGTATGATGTTAGGATGGGTGGGGCAGAAGTGAGACATGGCATAGGGACAGTTGCAGTGAGAGTTTACTCACTGGTTACTGGTATGGAGATGGGCACAAAATGCTGAAAGTGCAAGCAAGCAGCATGTGCTTGCTGTGATGCAGAAACAGCCGGCTCTAGCGAGGTGATGAGGTAGCTATGGTTGCAGAAGCAATGGAGGGAATGAGATGTTTGTCAGCCACCGCGAAGTAGGATGGTGCTGTAAGCAAGGAATGTGAAGCAGATGAGCACTGGTTCTCGGCTGGAATATCAACTGCTATCTGCTGCAGTTTCCAGGTCAGATTACAGCAGGGCTCTTTCTCATATGCATCTGGCAATATGCAGACAGCACTACCCTACCTAAGGTCAGCTGAGTACAATTCTGGCAGAGAAGTGACTAAAGTGCTTCTTACCTGCAGTGTCCCTACAGTCATGGTCAGTGCAGCATCCTTGGCTGCTTGGCTGTGTCTCTCCCACGCATGCTGCCGAGCCAAAGCCAAACGTCAGCGTCTCTCTTCTCAGAGCATGGGCATGAGAGTTGGTGTGGAGTCTGTGGCTATTCCTAGCGGCCTACCATCCTTCCTTTGTCTGGAAGGTTAAGGGACTGTTGTGGTTTAACCCAGCTGGCAGCTAAACACCACACAGCCATTCGTTCACCCTCCCCCCTCCCTCGCTGGGATGGGGGAGAGAAACGGGAAAGTGAAGCCTGTGAGTTGAGATAACGACAGTTTATTAAGACAGGAAAATAATAATAACAATAATAATAATAATAATGATGATAATAGTATTACTAATAATAATGTGTACGAAATAAGTGATGCACAATGCAATTGCTCACCACCTGCTGACCGATGCCCAGCCTATTCCTGAGCAGTCGGCCCCCCACCCCGGCCAGCCACCCCTATATATTGTTTAGCATGCTGTCAGATGGTATGGAATACCCCTTTGGCCAGTTTGGGTCAGCTGTCCTGGGTCTGTCCCCTCCCAGCTCCTGCTGCACCCCAGCCTGCCCGCTGGCAGGACAGAGCGAGAAGCTGAAAAGTCCTTGGCTTGGTGTAAGCACTGCTCTGCAACAATTAAAACATCAGCATGTTATCAGCGCTCTTCTCATCCTAATCCAAAACATAGCACCCTACCAGCTACTAGGAGGAAAATTAACTCTGTCCTAACTGAAACCAGGACAGGGACATATTTCTCTTTCCCCATAGTGAGGAGGTTAGCGTGGCTTTTCTACACATCGAAGATATGCACTCTCTTTACGAAATGCCTCTAATGTTTTTTCTCATGAAGCTTCATGTTTGATAAAGACATGTTGCATCAGGCAAGACTGTTTACAACAGTTAATTGGAATGCACTTGGGTCCAGTAACCAACTTTATATGGGATCTGATCAACTGTTAACCTAAATTCAGGATACCTCCCCTGGCGTATGTAGAGTGGGCTTAGAATCTAGCCCTATTAGTTTGTGGCGTGGCTTCTCATTTGCATCACTATTCAAATCCTGTAGAGTTGAGCTTTGCACAAGAGAAAGACTTTGGCCACATGCCTTTCCTTCATTGCCAATTTGGATGAAATGATGTTTGATATATGTAGGTAACACTACCAAGTCAACTGAAGTGGACAAAAGTTAAGTATGCACTGCAGGCAATTATCCATTAGTATAAAAGCTCCTTGGTATAACATTTATATGTTGAAATGCCAAAAAAAATGGACATGATGATAGTTTTTGCAACACTGTATAATTCATGCATTATAGCTCTGCTTTTGATGTTTAATATTTCAGAAATAATGAAACACATTTCATCAGGAAATGCAACATGTGAAATGCAGTAGGTATAAACAAGCACTTAATTGAAGCAGAGGTCTCCTTTGCTTGCTGTGAAGCTCTTCCTGACTTCATAAATGTTCAGGAGTATTTAGTTTAAGGATGTCTTTGAAATAGTAACTCTGAGATGAACCATTGCTAGAAGTCTCTGCGGCTCACATGCAGAGGTGAAATCACGTCCCCATGAGACATGGAGAGAGAGCTTACCTGTACTGCTGTGAGATCAGGATTTCTCCTACAATCTCTAGTGCCAGGCTTCAGTGACTTCCTTGTCAGCAATGTCCATGACACCTAGAAAATCCAATTTAAGGTGGAAAGGATTAATAACTGGCTATTACCACACATTGCCTAACAAAATAACCCTGTCTTGTTTGTATTAAGCAAATGGTTCTTGGGCATCAGTGTGTGTGATGCTTGTGAAATTCTTCTTGGGAGTTCTCTGGTGTTTATGGTCAATATTATATTTATTTTTTTTCCAACAGAGGCAGTAAGTTGGGACATGACCACCTGGAAGACCACACGTTCAGGTGCTTTACACCTTCAGGAGCTTTGCGGTTTTGGGACTTCAGCCTCCATGTCCAAGTTTCTTGAAATCCAACAGGTGTGTTTTTTTTTTATTTTGTTGTTGTTGTTGTTTGTTGCTATTCATTTGTTTACACAGTATTAGGATGACAGATCCACAGATCTGTGGACAGATTGTGAGAGGGGAAAATTTTAAAATGTACCTTTTTCAAAATCCACCTTAGAGATGCGGGCTTGTTGATTGCTAATTTATCTTACTGTGGTTGTGTCCTAGTCACCTTAAGAACCACTGTTAAAGTATTTGAATGATCATAAAAGTCCAGAGAGTCCAGCTTTGTGAAGAAGTAAGCCAACAAGGAACGTTGAGGCCAATCCACTTGGCCACGTGGGACACCAGTACGCGTATCCTATCCTAGTGTAATGGTGCAACTCTTTTTCCTGCAGAAGAAGTACTTTGTGTGAAAAGTCTCAAGTAATAAATCCGAAAGGGTCAAGAAACACCAGGGAAATGCAGTAATTCTGTGAATGATTATTTAAATCCAGCATCTGCTCTTCAGCCCAGTCTGATCACACGACCATGGGGGCTGTGGGGCTGGCGATGCTGCTGTCAGTGCTAAGGCACATTTCCACTGCTCTCAGAGTATTAAGAAGACAATGTAAGTACGAATTAGTTTTTCTGGGCTCTAATAGCTCTCAGCATGTTTGCTGGTCTATTTGTGATCCTTCCATAGTCTTGGAAAGTAAGGACACTGATAAAATAGCCATTGAAGTCAATTAGTTATTTTGTACATCTCTCCAGGCCCTGGATGAGGTCCAGCCTAAATACCCAATCTACATTTTCATGAGTCATTGCAGGAGCTGGAACAGATCAAGACAGGTATAATTTTCAGCATGAATTTTGCTACCTTCCTCAATGGCTCTGGCCAGGTCAATCTATATTTCCATTATGGACAAGGTTGATCTTTTTTCCCTACAGCACGTTGCTCAAATTATATGCATAGTCATAAACCATTTTCCAGTGACTCAGGCCTTGATACTAAAGCATGTATGGTTCATGCATCTGTTCTTTTGTAAATCTGCTGGTGTTTCCACACAGACTGCTCAAGAAGCAGGAAAGACACAGAAACATCTGTTTAGAGTTTTAAGCAGCTTGTTAGATGAATTCAGCACCTGGGTTTCCTGCGGTGAGTCGGCTATGCTCTCCTCAGTATGTATGAGAAAGGAAGAAATACAATACTCGTAGGGATCCGTGCTCTCTGCAGTTCATGGTAGATTGCTCTGGGTAATTTCTGCCAGTGTCAGTGGGATCCACCAGTGCAAAACCTCCAAACGAAATAGGGGAATAGTGCACCGAGAGGGGAAGGTTTACTGTGCTAAATGCCAATAAACCAGATTCTGTCTGTGGAACTGAGCCAGTACAGAACTTTAATTTTAAATATTATGGCTTATGTTCACAGTAGTTCTGACAAAGTCACTGTATCTGTTGAGAAAGTCCCAGTCTCCAAACAGTTTTCTTCCCAAGCCTTTTCCTCCCCTTCCCCATAAGTGAGAAGGACCTCTTTGGTTTAGATGAACGCTGACCACGCCACAAAACCAGTGTGAGGGTCCCAGCTCTGACAAAGAAAATGCAAGGCAACTGCACTGTGACAGGTTACTTGTTTTGACAATCCTCTGTTTTCTTTCCTCTGTATACCATATTAGACGTGAGTCAATGTCAAGGGCTAATTTGCCACAGCAGGGAGATTTTCCACTTAAGTAAATTCACTTTAACGCATGCAGGGGATCCAGGAGTGCATCCGTTCTGCCTGCTGAAAGGACCTTGTGTGCATGGAAGGGGAAAAGCAGGCTTACGAGGCAAGCTGTTGGTTGCAATAACATGTTTTGTTCCTTGCTAACTCCAGGGTCAGGCTGTCTCAACTGTGTTAATGTGCTCGTGTAGCAACCCATGTACAGAAAAACAGAACCAGCAGAAGAATTTCTGCTGTACCTAGGGCACACTGCGCCTTACCCTACAGTCAGCGCACAACAAACTGGCTCACGGCCTGTTACAGATCCCACGGACTCCCCGGGAGCCCCCAGTTTCAGTCTCTCATGGGCTGAATTCCTTCCATCCTTTGGGCTTGTCCCTTCCAGTAGCACACATGTTCAGGAAGAAATGGGGCTGTGTCTGTCCAGTGTGTTTTCATTCCTCTGCAGTAACCTGGATGTGAGGTTTTGTCTTGTGTAGTTAGGATGTTCACTGAGCTGTTTCTGTCTTTTCTGAGTGATTTTGATTGTTATGTATAACAGTGCACAGTCTCCAGTGGATAAAAGCCTCTAATTCTATTTTATCCAACTCAGAGAGCAATCTCAACAACTGGCTGTTGCCTGTATTATTCAGTAACAGCTATGGCATGTATTATTGCATATGATATGAAGGACTTTGTAATAAATATTTAGTGTTCCTTTAATCTGTCTGTTCTTGTATCATGTTCTCCAGATAATCTCCTACTCCACCATGTACTATTTAATAATTCTTTTTTTTTTGCCAATCTGTTCCTCTTTCATTCAGACACATGTGCCCGCCTGCCCTGGGACACGCTTTCTGTCGGTCTCCCGTCCTGAGCACTCTTCAAAGTCTTGGGTTTTCGTGACTATGTCATTAAAAGGAAAAGCATTTGTTGCTTGTGTGAATTTGTGAGTATCTATAAACTGTCTTGTGTTTAGATCCCAGCCATTTGGTGCACAGGAATGATTTTTTTTTTCCTGAACAGAGGCCAAAGGCCTTCAGGAGAAAACGTGGTCTGGCGCCGCAGGCAGCAGTAGAGGGTTGGTGATATTTCTGTTTCTGCTACTGACTGGTTTGTCTGATCCCAATCACTTTGTGCTGCTTGTTTCATCTCCGCCCTTGCCTGGGTGGATTACAGCCCATCAGGGAAGGGGCTCTTCCAGGTGGGAAGGTGAACTTTGGGCAGCAGGCATCGCTGCCATGCAGGTACCAAGAGGCCTGTCTTCAACAGTGGCTGTTTTAAATTGGCTGTCTTATACCTGTGGCAACGAGGAGCACATTGAAAATGATGCAGGGTTCTTCACTTGCATTTCCTGTGGTGAAAACACCATGTGAAGAGACAAGTGGTTGTAAATCAGGACATGGGTTTTCCTGTATGGCTTCTCCCCTAGTCAGGACTGACATAAGAAGTCAGACGTATCCATGGCATGTGTTCTCTGCTACCTTAATTTGGGGCTGTTAACCCCCAAGGAACAAAGCATGTGAGAGATGTGAAGGGGATGTCATGATGAAAGGAACAGTGAAAGAAGCTCAACAGAAAAGAAGTACGTAATGATATGATGCTTCACTACTTGAAAGTTGGTTACTTGTACTGCAAGTCATGATTTATTATAATTAACTAGTTCTACAAAACCTACTAATGAAATCATGCCAGTATTTCTTAAAAAAAGAAATAATGCTGAACCAAAGAAGACATGAAAAGAGTTCTGATCATGTATTAATAGTGCAGCAGCCCTATTTTGAAAAGATCCTCAAATTCTTGTGGGGTGGCATTATAGACTAACCTCTTTAAAGAACACTTAGTGCACCTTAGTAGTATCTATTATAGTATATGGGATTTTAATTGCTTTATTATGAAAGAAAGCAATATTCACCCTTTTATGAATTTTGATTTAATGACTTTAGCACATTCATTATTAGTTCATTATGGTTCTGTGGAATTGAGGCCTCCTGAGTTAAAAGGATGTCCCCACACTAAGCTGGCCTCAATTAAAATGTAATCATATTGTGGTTAATCTCAAGGACTTGCTCTGTGAGCACAGGGGGGTGTAAGGGAGAAAGGCAGTGGGGAACACACGGAGGAAACAGACATGCAAAGAGGTAGGATTTGCACTGGTGAAAAGCTGTTTAAGTCCAGTCCTGAAAATGTCCTGGGCTATAATCTGAAATTGCATTATTAGTTTGACCCATAATATCACATGCTCAAAGCCACAGGTAGATGTACTTAATTTTCTTTTTTTATGAAGAAAAACCACTGATCTTTAGCAATAAAGGGAAATCCTATTTATGACAGTTTGGCCAGTGTCTGCTCTGGGCATGAAGCCAGCAAAGGGCCGTGGTATGAAATGATGGTCCTGCGGGTGCCGGTGAGGCTTAGCATGGGACTGGGGGTAGTTTCTTGCACAGAGTCACTTCTGGACTGGGACCCGTATGTATGGGCAAATGGGAAGAACAGAGAAGCCCCCTTGCAAAGTTAAATGGCAATGTTCAAAATGCTATAGGAAATAGAAATAGTTCTTGGAGGAACAGCAGTATTTCTGGGGAAGGACAGCTGCATCAGTAGCAGTTCTGCCTCTGTCCCCGTATTTCCTAGGTTGGAGACGCAAGAAAGCCCCTCTCCTTTTGAGCTTTACCCTTCCATATTTGACCAAGGGGCCACATTAAGAAAACCAGCAAGTTGTGGTGATCTGGAAGAAGATGAGAAATTCAGCTCTCAAGTGATTTGGCTGAAATATTTCCTCTTTGATGTTTTGCCATACTGAACAGTATAATAGCCCTTCCAGAAGAACACTCCAAGCAGAGCTATTTTGGGATTACTTTTCTCCTTTAGCTTTCATCCTGTGGTTTTCCTGTATCTTCTTTTTATCTGCCTGATCTCAATGAAAACGTCTCAAGCTCTCACCAACCACTTCTAATGTTTCAAGATTCCCTTCAAGCTTAGATCTTGGGTATAAATAAGAGGTCTTGTTAGTAAAGCTGGAGTGCTTTGTAACGATTGTTTGAAAGGCTTTATATTTTTTTTGGTTCTGCAGTGGAGCCAGACCTGGAATCTGTGAGGCCCAAAGCTGAGGAAAACAGGGAGAAGCTGCGTGCCTGTGTGTTGCAAAGCAAGTATTTGTAATGTAGGGGTTAGCGAGGATTTCCATGATATTTCCATTTAGAAAATCAGACCTTCAGTGAGTATAAAATGGAGTACTATTTTCAATTTCAGTTCATAATTTGATGTAATTTGAACTAAATAGTTGGAAGAAAAAAGAACACTAATCTCCAGAGAAACTAGAATCCTGCTTTCCCACAATGTCCCTGTTAACATTTTGAAGAACAGCAATTTTGAAGATAATTTTTGAAGAAAGCATAGAAGGAGAGGTTTGTTTCTGTAAGAGTGCAAAGTAAATCTTGTCTAAAAGGTCAGTTATCAGGAACAAACCTCACCAGATTTTGTGCCATATTGTTTAATTATTATGGAGGATAATTACTATGGGAACATCAGTAACAGCAGTAATGTCAATATTTCATAAAGCTTTTATAGATTACAGGAATACATTGGAAAGTGTTGTAGTTCATGAAATAGCAAAAGCTGCTTGGGAGAATGGTATTTTTATGGCAATGACTCATGTAGAGCTTTACACCACCTTTCTGGCCTGTAGTGGTCTCTTGATCAGTTTACAGCTGCAATGAGTCTTTCCTTTTTCCAAATTTCAGAAGTCTTTTAATTACTATTATATGTTGCTGGTGATCAAAGGTCAGGCCAGAAGCATTAGCTTTGCCAAATGAAATTCATTGTGTGCAACATTGACTCTGTACCCTTAGAGTTCTCTGAGCTGAGGCACATCCATTTGCTGTGAAAAGTTATCTATTTCTTTTGCCATTTAGGGCATCATCTTGCAAACAATTAATCACCAAGGACCCAGCCACTGAGTTCTTGCACAGAAAATACTCAGCACTGGCAGGACAAGATCCAGAGAGAAAATGGCTTAAGAAATTTTTTCCTTTCTCTGAAAGTACGTAATATTTATGAGATGAGCTAGCTCTGGCACCTTGCAGAGCTCCTAGCTGCAAAAGCGGTAACTGCTGGAGCGATTCAGTAGCCAGTTGTGTTCAGCACAGCCAGATATGTTGCTGCTGACAGAAAATAAGAACCCCACCACAAGAAATGAATGGGAAGTGCTGTGTGGTATAAAACACGCCTTAGAGAGCAGAAACTCCTTGTCCTAAGTCCCCTGCTAGAGGTTTTTTGGGGGTTGGGTCCACCTGTGATGTGTGAGGCCAAATCCAGAAGTAAATGTACTGGTTCTTTGTCAGCACAACAAAAACTTACCATTCACATCAACACAACCAAATTGTCATTAATAAGTTTGTGTTTCTGAAATGATTCTGAGAACAGGAACATATTTCAGAGTGAAAATCTGTGGGAAGTGATCTGAGTATTTCTTTTGCTTGTCCAGATTTTGCATGATCATGTTTCTACGTCTGGATGTGGTGGTTTCTAATCTCATGGATTCAAAGATGTCTGTTCCAGATATTCCTGGTGTGGTTATGAGGTGGATGTTTCTTCCTGACGATACGCATGTTCAAGTAAGTCCATGACTCTTCTATCTTTTTTCTGAAAATACTATTGCAGAGCAACTTCGGATTCTGTGGATTCTGGTGAAAAGACACCAAGATTAACAAACGTAGTTAGTGCATGGCAAATGTGCTCTTTTCTTCAGTATTTATACAACTTGATTATGTGCTTTTTGGTATAAGTGATTATAGCTACTTTTAAGAGTTTAATTCCCAGAATGGAGCAGAAGGCAGGGAAGTTGCCTGCGTGTCGGCTTTCTGCCGGCTGCTGCCTGGCACCTGGGAACCAAAACAGAGACGTGTTTGCAGAGAATAGTTCCCCATGGCACATTTACATTTCACAGAACAGCCAGACTGACATCCTTCCCCTCTTTCCTGCCTTACCCTCAACCTGGAAGCTGCAAGGGAGGTTGTTGAGCACCACAAGCTCTTGGCTCCAAGGCAGTTGTGCTTATGCTGGGGCTTTCTCTGAGACAGAGCTGTGTTTTGCTTTCCAGGCCATGTATATCTGTATATGCAGTGTATATAGTAACTGTCTTAGA
This sequence comes from Cygnus olor, assembly GCF_009769625.2. Classification (NCBI taxonomy): domain Eukaryota; kingdom Metazoa; phylum Chordata; class Aves; order Anseriformes; family Anatidae; genus Cygnus; species Cygnus olor. The sequence goes on along the minus strand of NC_049188.1, from coordinate 2,563,782 downwards.
GGCAGTGACTTCCACGTGCCCCTGAGTGATCACTGAAGTCCTCCAATGAGAAATTGGTATCTCACACTCTGTGTACGCATGTACGGTAGATAGTGTGAGACGCTCGGTGTTTGATGTGCTTAGAGGAGCAGGTATTGAAAATGCTGGTGAGAGATGAATGCTGTCAAACACTATCTCTGCTTTTGGTTAGTTTGCAAAGATGAGTAATTGTTTCCCAACAGCCTTCCTGCACTGTAGCCATCTTCATCTTTCATCTTTCCCTGGGCATTCCTTACCAAGTGTAAACATACCTACACTTTGGTCTGTAGAGTTGAGCGAGTCATTTCCAGAGAGAGATTGCACTGCCTTTTCCCTCGGTAAGCTTAAAAAAGGTAAAAATTATCGTACTATGGGTGCTTTGGTCATGAAGCGAAAATGATGCTAGATATGAACAGAAGAAACTCGTCTTATCCCTGAGAATTTTTAAGCATTAAATTAATTCCCCTATCTCTTGGTGTGTTAATGGGAAGGCTTTCAGCTCTGTGTTAGGCAGAGGTCCACATTTGCATTTAGATGGAGCTATTTTAAGGATTGTAGTATACATAGCGGCCTGTATCACATTTACAATAGAATCTGTAAGATAAAATTAATATCTAGTAAGTGGTTGTTTTTCCAGTTTTGTTATAATCAGAACCAGTAACTCAAGTGGTATAATCTGACATAATAAATACGAGAGCCATTCACTTGAGAGATATCTTATCCACCCACGAGGAGGAATACACTCCTTAACCAGTGAAGTGGGTTGTATTTTCTACCTCTCACAAGACAGCCATGAAGTGCTGCATCCAGGGCTGTGCCTGCCAACGACACCCCAAAGACTTTTTACTTGTGTAAAACAACCTGCTGCCTTGCTGAGAGAAACGCTTTTCCCCACCAGGCAGGAAACCATGGCAGGGCGGCTGGTGTCAGGTGAAGCAGCGCAGGGGCCTCAAATCCTTCCATTTCTCTCTGTCCCACAGATGGCTTCTCACAGGCATTTCTCAAACCCGCCAGGGGTCCGTGCTAAGTCATTGCTGCTGGCTCCGCATGTTGCTGATTTCCAGAAACATCAGCCTCAGCAGGACTTGAGCAATGCTCAGGGTTTCTCTGAGCTGCTTCTGAAGTGGGCTGCCCGAGGCAGGCTGCGGCAGGATGAGGTGTGAAGCCCGGGTTTGGGGTTTCAGCCTGGCACACACCACCCCGAGCATTCCTGGCCTGGCAGTGGCCTGCAGGATGGCAGTGGGACGGCCCTGTCTCGTCCCCAGCCAGGAGAGGACCATGGTGGCACAGTTTCATTTGCCATGCTTTCATTCTGGTGGCAGGGCTAGTGTGAAGCAGTGGTGCAAAATCAATGGATTTTGGTTCAAATCCAGTCCGCTTTCTTTGACAGAAATTAGCCATCGGTGTAAGGCCTCCGCATCCAGCAAAATGGGAAACAATTCACTCTGGTAGCTGGGGCCACACAAAGCCACCATGCATTTGATTGAGAAAGCATCCACAGACGAGAAGGGCCTCTCAAGGGACTTTTCAAGGGGACATTTGTGTGACACTGCTTAAAATTACCCTGTTGAGCGGAAAGGAAAATTTTGCTGATTTTACTGCCTCTGTTTCTAGGCAAAACTCAGCCAGAGTTTCACACTAAATGTGCTGTACTTTCCAGCTCCTTGTCAAAGATGGATATGGTATTGGTCACTTAAGGTTACTTTCGAAGTTTTTAGTAACTGTATTTTTTTTTATTTTTTGGTTTGTATACAATTCTGAAAAGCCCCCTTTTTCCTCATGATAAGATGTTGGAATATTTTAAACAGTTTCCTGAAAAATGACAGTCCAAAGCCTTCTAAACTAAAACCATGGTTCAAATGGATTGAAACCCTTTACGATGTCGAAATGTTTCATATTTGTGTGACTCTGCATTTCTTATTTTAGGTTAAAATGGCCAGGCAATGAGAAGCCACTATGGTATCAGAAATCAACATGTTTCTATGTTATTGAAATCTCTTTTGACTTTTTTTCAAGTGAATCTTAGTCAAAACTGTTCAGCTGCCACAAGAAATTCCACATATATCAAATAGGCATTGCCTCATGGAAAATCCCTGTGGGAAGAATTCAGAGTACAGTGGGGATCTGTGCTCTGTCTCACCAGAAATTGCTTAGATGATGGGGAGAATTAAAAATTTATCTCCCAAGAACACATTATCAGCATTCCCAGGATCTGCACCTAGCAGAGGCTTGCTTGCCAACTCGTTTTGTTACTGCTCATGCTGACAGCTATGAGAGCACTTCTATTTTAGTGGGAGGGCAAACACATGAATTTTCTGGTCTTTCTGCCTGCCCTGTGCTGTCCTGCTGGGGGACCTGTTTGTGGATTCAAGCACTTTGGAAGTAGGCAGACGTCCGCTGAGACCCAGCTGGAGCAGCACTTCTGCAGGATTGAGTCCCTCTGGCCCCAGAGACCAGGGCTGAGATTGAAACCTAGATCAAAAGCCTAATTTTTTTTTCCAAGTGAACCCACAGCTATTTAGAATTAGAGTAGTGAGCAGTAATCCTCTAGTCTTACATGAAGAATCAGATGAATGTATGGGAAAAGATAGATATCAGGGGAAAAGCTTGTTTTGGACTAGTTTGCCTAACAAGAAGGGAAGAATAGTGAGACATGTCAAATTGACTTTTACAGAGCAGGTTAATGCCAGATACTTGTTTATCCTTGGAGATTCCTCAAATCCAGCAGATTTCAGTGTTGCCTAATGAAAGCTACAGAAAGAGCGGGAAATGGAGCATGTACAGTTCAGAGGAGGGGAAGATGCAGATGAAAACAAATGAAAAGCCTCTCTCCTTCATGTTTCAAGTGCCAAATTATGCTTGACATTTCAATTTCCCCAAGGCACACTTCCGTAAAATCGTCTTGAACTCTCCTCAAAGTGTTAAAGCTTCCATCAGCTCTTCCAGTGGAATCAAACAGGTCTGATTCAGTTCTGTGTTGGGTGTGAAATGTAATCGTTATTATAACACTGCACAACTGGAATTTAGAAAAAGCACCAAATGTCTTTAATATTTTCATGGATGGGCTTTTGCGATTGGCTTTGCTCTAGGGCATGATGTTGTTGCTGTGCCGAATGCTTTGTCACTCAGGTGGGAAATGAGCAGGTTGGGTGACTTGCATGTGGCTTGTTTTGTAACACTTCTGAGAATTCAGGATGTTTATCACCTGTGTATTACTTGTGTGTGGCTTGTTTCACATAAGGACCTCCATGTTCTGTGTCTAGCCAGGTCTTGAGTCCTTCAGAGGTCTGTGGAGAAATCTGTAACCACTAAAATACTCATTATTTCTCAACATTCCAACGTTGAAAGCCTGATTTTTTTAAGTGTTTTGACCGTGTCCCCAGTGAGAAATACTGAGAGCAGTGAAATGACAGAAATGCAGTTTTTCCCAATTTGTTCGACTGGCATCTTTTGTTTTTCTTCAGCTTGTTTTCTTCTAAAGCTCATTGAAATTTCGTGTTGCATAAATTTGACTGACTTTGCATGCAGACTTTTGGGGGAGATGCTGAGTTTACTTGCACCGTCAGTGCCAGACAGTCAAAAGCAATCCTCCTCCTGAGTGAGTGGGAATAATGGTGACCCAGCTTTTTGAGAGACCTCACTGAATTGAATTCTTTGAAAAATATACCCTTGGGCTGTGGTTGCTGAGCACTTGAGAAGGCCTATGATTGATGATATGGTCATTACGAACATGATTAAGAGCAGCCAGGATTTACATTTACCACCTTGGCCTTTTCCAATGTCTGCTAAACTGTGGTCTCGAGACCACCACTGCTGCACACAACGTGACTGTGTGTGGAAGGGGGGAATGGGGGAGCTGTGATTAATTTGGCTGGCAACATGATGCTGGCTCTCTCCTTTGATTGCAGCTGATGAATAGTATTTTAAAAGCTAAGAATACATTAAACACTTTGCTATAGCTCCTATACAGTCTGAGGGCCAGAACCACAGCTGTGCTCAGTTTACAATGAGTGCAGCTGAAGAAAGAAGAGGAAGGAAAGGAGACAGCTTTTAGCTTAACTTGAGCTATAGATTCTGCTGTCTTGGGATGCGCTGGGGGTGTGGGTGCCAGCTCCCTGGCACTGTGGGGGGTTGCCCATGGGGTTTCAGGCCCCACAGGAGCAGGACTATCGTTTACCAGTTTTGACCACTGTTAGTATAGCAAGTTGTTGCATTAGCAAGTAATTTGTGTCCCCTGCTCTCCCCAACACTGCTGTGAATACCTGGGATGATAATACAGTGCTTGGAAGCCCTTTCCGTCCTTCTAAGACCAGTGCTCCCCGTGCTCAGCCCCGCTCCCTGTCCCACTGACACACTTGGCAGCCCCACTGGGTCCCTCACACTGCTGATTTCCCTTGCAGGGCTGAAACGTGGGGGTCTCACCATCACCCTGCTTCCCCCAAAGCCACAGGAGCTTTATATTTAAGCCCTGCCTCCCTGCCAGCTATGGTTGAAATCAGGTGCCTGGCTCAAACTCTTTGGGGGAAGAGGCAATGAAAGCAGGCTAGGTGCAAGGCTCAATGTCACAAACCCTGTTTCCTTAGGACACCTGGGTCACGCTGGGGTGGGAAGCCAGCAGCTCCTCGGGCCTGTGTACAAGGAGCCAAGGAGATCCCTTTGCTGCCCCCCCGGCTGTTCTGTCCTGCCCCATTTGCAAGGCATCACCTGGACTGAGCAATGAGCCACAAGTGGGTATCTATAACATGACAGCTCTTCTCTAGCATCTACTTTTCTCTTTTTCCTAGCACTGGCCATTAATAAGGGAACTAAAACTTCTGTTGCAGAACCCCTGACTTGATGTTCATGCCAGGACATTCATTGCAATTACCCTGATTTGACAGCAACCGTTAAAGGAAATAAAAATGACAGCTTTGGAGCAGTCCTGTCGTGCCGCATGATGGCTCTTGGCAGCAGGAGTCCTAATCACCCTCCTGAAGATGTCTGTTGAGATCCCACGTCTGAATAGCAAAGGTACGAACTAATTCTGTTCTTCTCTCGGTCAGGGTGAGCAGGAGGGCTGCCAAGGCCTGCAGGAAGGGTGACCATCAGCAAGTAGTGCTCCGCTGTCACGCAGGAGTTTTTCACTGGTGCAACTTCGTGCTGGCTGCCAGCTGTGTCTCAAGCTGTGTCCTGGCTGCTGGCTTCCAGGACAAAATCAGAGAAAGATTTGGGAATGTCCTCCACAGTGCAGGAGAGGGGGGATTTGCTCCCTGCAGGGAAGCATGAGATACTGCTTCTGCTGCTTCCCACCTATCTAATCTCCATGACTTGTTAGCCTCAATACCCTTTGCTCTCCAGCCAGCCCTCTTTGCCCCCAAAAGGTTACACCAGACAGGTTGGCTTGGCATGAGACAGCAGGCTCTGCCATGACAAATCTTTGAACTGTAATGATAAATTATGCTCTATTGCCCAGTCCTTCTGGAAAGAAATTTTAATGTGGATTAAAATAAAAGAGGTTTGATAGATGCTGGAAATGTCTCCCTTTGGCTGTTAAGAAAAAAAAAAATCTGAATGCCTGTAATATTTCTGCCGAGAATTACAATAATTGGTATTTAAATAGTATTCTGAGCAGAGCTGTGATTGCCTGGGAAAGCCAACCCCAGGAGCAAGATCTCTTGTCTTTAAGAGCTCAGCCAGGCTTGGGAACTTAAAAAGAAACTTGAATTATTGGGAATTTAAAACATGCCCTTGCTTTGGCTTGAATGCAACATCAAAGCAGGAGCCTATGTGTTCCTGAAAAAACTGCTTCTTTGCCTTCCTAGCTGCTAACTGCTGCTTCTCTGCTGATTTTATTAGCACTACTATCCCAGCATCATATCCATCCACAAGTGCCTTTCCAGTGTGTTCAAAGGAAGGAGTCATTTTTGCCCTGTCAGAGGAAGAATTACCACCAACTCAAACAGTTAGTGCCGGGAGCTAGAGGTGGCCGGTGATCTTACAGACTGCACTGTTATCCTCCTGATACTAGGCATCAGTGATGAGGGTTGAGGGGATCTCTTGCATCAAAGAACGTGTTAAATCCATCACCCACCTTGTGGTCACACTGTATCCCATAGCCGTACCACTTCTTGCACTCACGAGCTGCTGGCTGAATCCTGTACCTCTTCCCAGGGTGCAGCAGTTTCAAATGGATGTTGTGTTCTCCTCTGCCTCTTCTTCTCATCTGGCCTACAGCGCGCAACAAAGCCACTGCACATCTGAGATCTCCACCCAAGAAAAGCTGTGTCACTGAGATGAAGTTGCACAAAACACATCTTACAGTGGCGCAGGATTTCTTTGAGATGAGCCCCACTACCTTTGTACAGGTAAGATACTGCTGCTCTCTTCCCTGCCTCTTCCCCAAACCCACATGTTTTGTTTGTACACCATCCCACCTATTTCCCATGCAGACCTGGTATTAAGTCTTTGGAAAGCAAACCTCTTAGAATACTGCTACTCCCACACTTCACTATAACCATTCAGCTCTTCTAGCATGCATTTTTGACCCCAACAGATGACGTTACTAATGGGATCTCACTGATGCCAAATGCAAACAAAAACATCTGCTTCAGGTAAACCCGGAGCTCTGAAGGCATTACTCATGGTTCAAACAGGAAGGTTCACTGGCCTGACAATGGACATCTTCTTACCAAAGCCTACCTTAGCTGTACAAGATTTGGGATAGAATAGGGCCAGGTAGGTCTGCAAGCATCACACGAGACACAGCAGGACATGGCCAATCTAAATCTAAGCTGTTCTGGGCAGTGGTGTGATGGTGCAGGCACAGCTGAGAGCTGTCATGCTCAGGCAGAGCAGTGGGCCAGCACTGCTGTAGGGCTTTTGGTAGCAGAGCCGCCGGGGGGCTGTGCGCAGCACTGCTTGTGGTGTATGGACATACCTGACATTTCTAATGTCAGCAATAACTGCTGTGAAATGTCTCCCTTTGCCTTGAAATCATTACAGTTTTATGTGACAGCAGCAGCTCTAGTCCCCAGCTGAGATGAGAAGTCCATTAAGTGCTTGAAATTGTGTGAATGCGTGGTATGAGGACATGCACTTCTGACCAGCTCTGCATTGCCGATTGCCTAGCTAATCCTGTTAACCCTGTCCCACGCAGATCCCTGTCTGTCTGTAGGTACCTGCCTGTACAGATAGAGGTAATTCCAGAGAGGTGTCTGCTCGGGGGTAGTACACACTTGGGCTACTCTAACCTTCTCATTCTGTTTGCATTCTCTGACATTTAAAAGTGAGAAAGTGCTTTACTTCATGGAGCTACTACTAGCTGAATTTATAGATTAAACATAGGAATTGCAGGTTAAATTCATTACTGGTTCAAATGGGAAATAACTCCACTGAAGAGAGTGGAAATTATTAATTCAGGGAAGCAGTTATCTAACATTTCGTCTCTAAGGAAATGAAGAAAGAAGGCTTGTTCCTCCAGTGACATCCCTTGCTTTTTTCCCTTACTGTAGTTCTAGTGATTTCTGCAGGGTTATTTCTGGGACAGAAAAACTGGAAATGCACAAATGCTCTATTCATGGTGAAGTGGCTTGTATAAATTCAGACTAGAGTCAAGTGAACACACAGAGGAAAAAAAAAAGGATTGTGTGTGTCAGATAAATAGTCCTGAAGAGGAAATGTCAATGAAGAGGTTTGTGAAAGTAGGAGCACAAGACTTAGCAACCCATTGAGTTGTAGGAGATGCTTTAGCTTCTGTCTGAGTGCTGAGTTAAACAGAGTCAGTGACTGCCAATGGTAACATAACTTAGTTACTGCTTACTGTAGGTTGCGCACCCATCAAGCTTCTTGCTGCTCACGTAGAGAAAACAAAACAGCAACAACAACAAAAACAGAAACCCTTCCTGGAGCCACTCAGCAGCTCAAAGTGGGAGCAGGATTGTCATGAGAAAATGGCAACCAGTCTGTGCTTAAACAAAAATTAACAGATCTCCTTCCAAATCGTAGAAATTGCAAGTGGATCAGTATGCACAGGCAGGGGATGAACTGATTCATGCCTGATTTAGGGATCTCTAGTTTATACTTAAAGGTGTTTTATTTTCATGTCAATGAGATTCTGAATTCTGGTTCTTAATAACTAAAAATACCGTATTTTTACTTTGTTGGTAGTCCCCAGGGAACTGAATCTTGGTAGACACATTAAAAGTTTGGGAAATTGAATCCCAGAGCCTAAGGCTATTTCAAGTCCTTGTCAAAGTGGGGTTGTAGACCTGTGACAACCTGATTCCCAGCCCTGTGCTTCACCTCATAGCAGATCACAGCAATAATGACTTCAAAATGCCTGAAATGATGATGTGATGTTTTGCACAGGGGGAACATTCCACGCTCTGGTGGTCATGGGCTCCCATTAACATAAATCTCCCCAGTCATCAGTGAAGACCATCTTTGAGGACAGGATATCAGTCAAGAAAAGGCAGAAGCCCTGCTGCCACCAGCCAAACTGCCTCCTGCAAGTACATTGCCCTGCCTGAGAGCCAAAAGCCATGACCACAAGAGGCTTCCAGAAGCTGGCAGAGAAGCAGGGATCATTACAACTGAATAGAGCCATATACAAAGGTGGAAAGATCCTCTTAGCACTCATTAATTGTAATTTTCAGGATTAATGCAAAAGATTTGGCAGCTTGACAGAAGAGTGTTTTAACATAGATAATTCACAGCAGCTCACTGGAGCCGAGGAAAGGGTCAGGGTCCCCCCTGCCACCCCAGCAATAGGTAAAGAGAAGGACAGAGATAACGAGACAGGGAACAGGGACATAAAGCACCCAATATGTCAAAAGATGTATTTTACACAAGGCAGTGTAAATATTCATGTGATTTATTAGAGTAGCAGACTTTTCATTGATGACTGTATTGAACTGAGGGTTATTTAGAAGAGGAGATCAATAGAGGAGCTGGGAGCCAAAGCATCTGAAAGCAGATGAAGTAAAAGTACATTTTCCAGGGCCTCACTTCTGTGTGAAGTCACTCAACTGCCCCTTAAACCTCAGCATGAACTTCACCCTGTCTGTATTTCAGTGCTGGAGCAAAGACGTCCTTCCAGAGGCCCAGCCTGAGGCTGTGAGGTGCACGCAGCGAGCCTGGCTCTGAGAAGCTGCTGAGCAGTCTAATTTCTGTTGTGCAGGGTGAAACCCAGACGTGAGCACCAAGTCAAGCCCTGTTCATATCCTGTCACAGAGCCAGCCTTGTGCTGGATCACGGTAAAGGCTCAAATTTACACCTTCACTTCCATCCTCAGCGGTTTCAGGCGAGTAGAGAGCAGAGGGGAGGATGAAGTGAGACCCACCACAGCCTTTGGTCAGCGTTTCTGAGGCCTCCAGGCCCGCTAAACAGAACTGGTGCCTGTGGGGACATCCAGAGCTGGTGCCTGCAGGGACATCCCAGAAGTGGTAGCACCCTACAGGCAGTTGCAGATCTGTGACAAAGACTTCATAAATGCAGTGTCAATGTTGTAGGGAACAAAATCGTGAGCAAGATGATTCCTTGTGTAGAGCAGGTTATTCTGAAATACATCAAAAGCTCCTCACCATTGTCTAACCACTGTTGATTTTGTGTGCATTTGTAATATTGGTTTTTACTCCCTATCACTCTTTATTACATTTATTGCTTCAGAAAAGAATAACTCAAATGTCCCTAATCTTTTTAGCATGGAATTTTAGATTCTAATGGGCTTGTTTTAATTTGCACACATTCTTGTTAATAATGAAATCTGTTTAACATGAGTTAAACCAAAAAGCCTGTAATGGTAATTCAAAACATAAAACTCTAGTGCATTTCTGTAAGAATTCCCTGTTAATATTCTTAAGGCTTTTTAACGGATATTTTATGTAGGCATTGGTATTAGCAGAAACATCACACAAATTAAAATTAGGCTCTTGGTGACTATTTTAAAATGAATATTCACAGACTCTTCAGCATGAAATTAAATATAGTTACATTTGATGCTGCTGGTGTATTTTAAGGAAGTATACTTTGCTGAAAAAAAGATAGTGTTGCCTGTGAAATTATTATTGATACTTAATTTATAGCAACCTGTTGAATGTACTGATCATATTGTATGTAGCACAGCATGGGAGCCTGTGTCAGGCTTTAAATCTATGGAAGAAAGCCTGACCTAGTAGTTGAATGTTGAAATTAGGAATGAGGACTTCCAGCTCTGGCCAAGACTCCTTTTCCAGCTTGGGTAAATTATAACCCTGCCATGCTTACTCCACTCATCATGATGCTCCAAAACAGGAAATCTGCCTTTAAGGATATGGGGTAACCCTACAATGCCTTCATCAGGTCCTCTTAGAAATCTACATTTTTTTGTGTGTAAACCCAGGACATCTCACTGGGGTCATCTCTGTCTCACGTCCACTTCGGGACCTTACAAAGGTACATGTCCTCTTGCAGCTCCTCCTTTGCAGTTTGTCACAAGCTGTGCTTTCACTTGCTCTTAAGGGACTGGTGGAGCTTCTATAACTCTACACCTCTGGTATGTTTAATGTGTGCTGCAGTTAGCTCCTCTGATATCAGTGGGATATGAAAAATGTCAGGTAGTGACCACTTGTCCTTTCTTCACAAATCAGTCTTTCCTCTTTGCTGCTCTTTACTGAATTACTTCCCTATTTCCTTTCCTTTTGAGTGTACAGAACTAAGATCAGCATTATAAAATCCAGATTACCATCCTTAAGTATAGTGGCAACAAACATGCTTAAAATTAAACACATGCAAATCCACTAAAAGTCCATGGGATTCATGCGTATGGTAAAAATTAAGCAAAAGGTTAAATCCTGCAAGGATAGCTTTAGGAACACGCTTTTGGGCTGAAATGAAGTGATGAGGAAACCTAATCCCTACCTACCATAAGAAGATGTTCCTATGGCCCCCTGTCCATAGTTGTCATCCTGGGACAGTCAGATGCAAAATCCACCCAGATTTTCTGTTTTATTTTGACAAAAACACCTTGTGCCTGCCCTCAGGCTCCTGAGATAAGACAGCACTTTCCGTGATGTATCTGGGAGCCCTTAAACCACAAAAGCTGAGTGTCATCTTCCTGCTGATGTACACCACAAGAACCTGTCATTCCCCTGATATCGTACAGCGCTGAGAATGGTGTCCTGTCAAAATACATCACTGGGGCAATGGTGTTTTGAGTTATATGGTGCCAGGATGGTAACTATTTGAACCATTCACAAACATAGACAAGACAGGGTCAAAAGAAGTCTTTATTTTTCACATGGGCAGCTGGACCAGCTGAAGAGTGATTAAAAAGTGGTTTACAGTCATAGTCTTTTAATAGGAAGCAATTAAATGATGCTGGATTAAAGCACTTAAGTGTTTTAGGTTCCTAATTCCCATTTGCAAACGTGGCCATCAGAAGGAGGACCCTTGAAGTCATGGCTGGAGATCTTCTGTCTCCAGGTAACATGGCTGAGAACAGCACAGGCTGCTCACCACCACCCACCTCCCAGGGAGCTCCGTGGCAGAGCAGGATGTGTGTGCACCCCAGGACACCACAGTACAAGTCTGGTGGAGGATTAAACCCAAGATGAAGTCATCCGAGTCCCGGTGCAAATCCCATCGCTTGTTTCCTCTTCTGTTAAACTCAGGAGCCTGTCACTAGCACTTTTCCCTTGCTTGTGCTTGGGGAATGTGCTGACTGTGATATGCATTCTTGTATCGTTAAAAAACAAATGGTAAATGTATTTGCTCTGTAAGACCTTAGATTAAAAAATTCTCTATCCCCTGGCTCACTCCACTGCTGTGAGCTGTCTCACTGGTGCCAACAACTCTGCCTGTAGCAGCAACAATATTCACTGCTTAAATATTTGCAGGATCACCGTCTGAATTGGTATTCTGTGCCAAAACTATCTGGGCTCCATGAAAAACTCATGGAATAAACATACTAACGTGGGGCCAGCACTTCAGCTATCGCTAGTCGGCGGGGTTCCATGTAAGCCAAATTGAGGATCTGCTCTTCCTTGATGTCTCTATTAGATATGCAAGAAAATGAACAATGCCAGCAAATATACATGCAGTTTAGTGATGAATTGGTGCATCTTTTCGTTTATTGTTTTGATTTTGCTGCTTTCTACTGCTGGGAAATTATGCAAATGTTTCTCGTCCAGGGGAAGAATACTGATAATTAAGAAATGTGCAGCTTGGATTTAGGATAATCTCATAAATCCACACTAGTGTTCTCATACAGCAGCACGTTAATAGCTGTGGCAGCTGCTAAGTGATAGCAAGGACCAGATTCTCAGCACTCCAGAAGGTCACTCTGTGCGTTTCTTGCTGGGCATGTTAGATAGAAATGGGGTGCTTGCACGAGAAGAACAAACCAACAGAAAGAGAGGGCAGAACTATAACACACAAGGCCCTGGCCAGCTTTCAGACCAAGTTCTTCAGGTATAGATAAACCGCCTCATCTCTTTAGGAGAAGAGAAGGAGGCTACATGGCTCTGCTACTGTGCCAACTTGGAGCAGAGATGTCACCTTCTTATCTCCAGGGGTCAGGCACTGACTGGCAGGAATGGCAAACAAACTCTTTTTTGTTTGTAACCTCCTTAACAATAATTAAAAAAAAAAAAAGTTCACAACCACTGAAGATTAGGCCATTTCTAGCTACAACACAGATAAGCTATAATCTTTTCTGAAAGGTTGGGACTGGATGATAAAGATGTTTGTGTCCCAGGGGCGAACCAGAACTCAGCAGTGTTTGGGCACTTTTCAGCTCCAGTACAAGGGATGCACAAATGTACTCCAGAGGGGTGAGTCTCACCCCAAGTAGATGATATCAGTAAAAGAAAAATGCTTTCCTGTGGCTCGATCTGAACTGGCAGTTACCTTCATAACCAGAGACAGTTTGGGGACCAGTTCCTCAGTCTGCTTGTCTGTAATAGCAGTAGTTGGGAAAAAAAAATCTTGTACCAGCATAGTTGCTTGACTTCAGAGGGTACTTGGCATAAAATCCTTCAAGAAAGAACATTAGCAAGGAGATGTAGGAAGCTGTTCGGCATGACAGAGACTGTCCTTGAAGGATGTTTGTACTCTCAGCCCTCTTAATGAAGGCCAGTTGGGTTCTCAGTCTGAGTTCTTACTGCAGTGTCTCACGTGGGTGCACAGTCCCAGTTCCCCAGCCCTCCCAGTACTGGGTACTGGAACAGGACACCTAGATGAGCTTGTGGTCCACAGGGAGGCACGGGCAATGGGGACCTCAACTTCGGTTGCTTGAGTCTAGAGGCAACCACTTTAATTCACAGATATTGGAATTTCTGTAAAGGGAAGGGGAAAAAATGGTAAGTTGCTTGCTGTGTGGAAGAAAAGAAAGAAGATTTCCTGACCAGGCTTCAGGACCAGCATTTCAAGGGCAGACAGTTGGGGTCAGGTTGTCAGTGGACTTCCTTCTCCCTGCGCTGTGCTGCCAAAAGAGCCCGGCTGTGCTGGTGTGCAGCTCGTCCAAAAACTCAGGTGTTGATGAAAGCTGAAAATCTAGCCCTGGTTGTGGAAGTGGAGTAGGTCAATGCTTGGCCCGAGTTATAATTAGCACAAGGGTAGGTTATTTTCAACTACAGCAGACAGTCTCATTAGCATAGTCTCCATACAATTTATTGAAAACTGCAAGAAGCTCAACCAGGGAGTCACATTAGCAGAATGAAAATTAACCTGGGAACCTCCACAAAAAACTTTACCTTGACTTTCTGCTATATATTTTTTTTGCTTGATACCATCCTGGCACTGAGCAGTTTAATTCTCTTCTGGGCACAATTGTCAACCCAGTTTCCAGGAGGGACACATGCCCCAGGATTTATTTTATTCCATTTAAGTAACTATGACCAGTTTTCATAAATTGAGGAGTGGAAACTGCCCGTTCCCTAAGGCGGTCTAACAAATGAGATCAGAAGTCCAATGAATACATGTCTTGCAAAGCTTTTCAGTTCAATTATGTGTATCCATGTGCAACTGGTAACACCACAATCAGTTCAAATAGTATCTTTGCAAGTGTGAAAGACTGTAAATTAAAGTCTATTTCACATCAGTATCCAACATGTTACTGGAAAGATTAACAGGAAAATTTTCTAGGGACAAAGTATGAACAATTAATGAGGCCTGGGGTGACTTTGAAACAGGTAGCAAAGAAAAAACAACTGTAAAAGGAGACAGCATCAGAAGTGAGCAGTTTGGTGCCAAGTTGCAGAAGGAGATTAGTGGAGAGTCTCACTAGATCCATTAGTGTTTGTGAAGTACTCATGGAGTAGATCAATGAGCATCACAGAAACTCCCAGGAGGAAGTGAATTAAAAGCTTTTTCTTTTTCCTTTTTTTTTTTTTTTGTTACGGTGGGAAGCAAATAAAGCAGAGCTCGCACACTGGCTGATGAGACTAAAACAAGGCATTGGATGAGCATTTGGTTAGGGAACGCTGGCTGTCTCTACGTAAGTTAGGTTAAGATCAAGTGGAAAAGTAAGTGGCCATGTTAAAATTTGTGACGGTGGCCAACAGAGGTCAAGTCATTGTTTTTAAGCAACCTTAAGTCATTGTATTTTTAGTTTTAGGTTTTTTATCTTAGAATCTTAGCATTTGGTGGGGGGTGGCTATTTGTATACAGGCAGTAAACTGTGACTTGGTTTTAGTGGCAGCAGTAAGAAGGTACTAAAATCCTGAGAGCCACCTTAAAAACACAGCACCAGATCTTCAAATGATTACGCCAGTGCAGCACCACTGAAGCTTCTCGAGTGCTATTGATTTACACCAGTTGAACATCTGGCCCATATGCTTTGTATTATTAAATACTTCTGCGATTATTATGTGAACAATTAAGATTTGTGGAAATGAAAAAACAGGCTATGAATTGTGCCTTCACTGCAGTTCAGGAGGAAGAATTGCTCAGGCAGACTGCTGCCTTTTTCTGTAGCTTGCAGTTTATCTGTGTTTTTTCTAGAAACCAGAAACTGTGAATGGGACCCCAGGAGGTTTTCCAGACCATCTTCTTCCAGGGAAGGATCAGCTTCATGGCTGTCATGTTTGCCCACTTTGTTCTTTAAACTCTGATATCCGACAGCGTATCCCAACAGCCAGTTCTGGTACAGGAAGCTTTTTCCCCATCCAGCCTATCTCTGTTCCAGGCTGCTCTTGAGATCTCCAACTTCTTATCCTATCCACCAATGCCATATGGAAGAATGTGATCTCTTCCTCTGCCTAGCAGCCTTTCTTCATACAGAAAGCTTGTTATTTTGTCTCTTCTGTGTAATGTTCATTCAGTCTGGTCAATCGTGTTGGAATTCAATGCTGACAAAGTCCAGACAAGCCCAAGTAAATGTTAACACTCCAAATTCTTTATTATTTTTTTCTTTCCTTAAACCTGATTCCCTTTCATGGTTTGCTGCTGATGTATAGAAGTACATCTAGCCATAAGAGAAAAAGATCCATCTTTCAGCATCATGAGATGAAAGGAATACAGTGAGATATCATTTTGCAAACCTGAAAAGATTTGAAAAACCCTCTCCTATTTCTGGAAAAAAAAGTCAATGACAGGGCAAGATTATCTTCATTAATAGTGTGAGAAGGAGTGTTGGCTGCAAGTTTTGTTTAACCTGAAAAGCTGCATTCAACAGCTGGGTTTCCAGATCTAAAATAATATCTGGGGAATCAAAAATTCTTTGCCACATGTAAAATTGTCTCCTGGTAGTGTGTAATGGTGCTCACCAGTATAATGTGCAGGAGAGAAGGATAACTTTAACATCCCCACCATCCCCAGGAACTGATGCGATGCTGATTAACAGATGCTTGGTGACTTGAAGTTCCTGAAGTTAAAGCTTTGCATGTATTGCACAAGTCACCATTTTTACTGAGGGCTGGGGAGAGATGTGTTTTGGCTTTTATCCCACTTTTCAGACGTGGCATGATGTAACTCACTGCTCTGAAGGGAAGGCAACTGTGCCAACAGAGCGAGCGATCTAATGTGGCGTGAGGGGACTGCTCTGCAGGGCCTGACCCTCCACATCCTGGCTCTGGTGGGGGTTGTGAGCACCTTCTTCAGGCAGCCCGAAATGCAGCAGCTATTTGGGGGGTTTCAGTGCAGATTAGAGCTTGGCCTCAGCAGCATGAAGCATGAGCAGGCATGCCCTTTCCAAAACACCTCTCTCTTTTTTGATATTCAGCATGTCTGGAGGGGAAGGGTTGAGGGTTTTGTTTTTATTGATTCCACCCAGGCTTCAATTTTTGCATAGAAAATGTATGGAGGGGCTCGTACAAAACCTGCCTCCTATGAAGTCTTGTGTAGGGTGAGGTGAGCAGGGCAGCGCCTTTGAAGTAAGGTTCCCAGAAGAGGTCCCTCTGCGTTTGAAAAATAACCTAGCAAAGTAGCTCCAGTATAGATCCATTTGGCTAAGCTGACTGCAGCCAAGCCTGCGTTATCCTCCCAACAGACTTCGTTCTTCAGTTCACTGAGTGCCATAAAGACTTGTGAGCAAATGGATGGACTCGGTGTGCAAGCCACAGTTGCTTTGTCCAAACTGAGGTCTCAAGCAGTATTGGCTTAAGTGAAAAACATACATTTGTATGCCAAAGACAAGGCTGCATGTAATTCAGTGAACTAAAGCAACATGGTTCAGTGGCAAAATCAGGAAAAGGACCCAGAAACTGGATGGTATTGCTGGGGATGCCCCTCACAAAGATTGAGCAGATCATCACGTGAGGCTGCGAAAGGGTTTTTTGTGCCTTTGGATTAGGCAGGTCTTTCTGGAGGACGTTCATTTCTATGTCTTGAAGTCAGGCAGCTGTTGCCTGCTCTCCTCTTGAAAACATCCAACACTTGGTTGATCTCTATGCCTCTCTGCCACAGGAGCTCTGGAGAGCTGGGACTGTGTGCAGGAAGAAGGTCTAATTAACAAAATCTACACTCCAAGAATTTGCTATTTTCAGGGCACTTCTTCTCCACCTGCCAACTGTGCTAATGTTAGCAGTGCATAGCAAAAGGAGTTTTTAAACAAGTGCTGAAGAAAAACCAATCCCTGTCCCTGAACAAAATGCCACCGGCTCCCAAAAGACTTGTATGAAAGACTGATTGCCCTGTAGCTGTCAGTTCTTCATGCTCGTTGGCAGTCTGCTTATTATTTTTGAATATTTTACCTCTCTGTTGGTTTTTCTGGCAAAGTGTCTCCTGTACAAGCAAAAAATAAGGGTCCTACCATGGCTGCCTTTAATTCTTGATATAAATAGGATAACTAAGACTTCTACTATAATAATAATAATAATAATAATAATAATAATAATCTGGATTTGATATGCATTCATTAGGAAAGTAAGGTGAAGGTGGACTGCCTGAACCCTTGAATCCAGTTCCCTGAACTTCGAGGCCCCTGTGTAGGAGGTGTCCAGCCAAGGAGGGCCTCCAGACACACATCATCATTGTACCAATGTCCTGACAAAGTGGTACGTTGCAGAAGGAAGCTGTCATTGTCCTTACATTGTACCCTGGTGAGGTGAACAGTTGCAAGCTGGCAACTTTTCCAAAGCCCTATAATGAAGCAATAGAGAAGTAAAAGTATTCAAAAATAATCAGAGGCAGAGCAAGGGTTGCACCACAGTCCCCTTCCCTTCCCTTCCCTTCCCTTCCCTTCCCTTCCCTTCCCTTCCCTTCCCTTCCCTTCCCTTCCCTTCCCTTCCCTTCCCTTCCCTTCCCTTCCCTTCCCTTCCCTTCCCTTCCCTTCCCTTCCCTTCCCTTCCCTTCCCTTCCCTTCCCTTCCCTTCCCTTCCCTTCCCTTCCCTTCCCTTCCCTTCCCTTCCCATTTCGTCACTCACATTCAAATCAGTGACATTTCATGTGCGAAGGGCAAATAAATACACGAAAATTATTTGGAGATGGAAGTTCAGAGAGGTGTGGAGAAGGAAGGATTTGGTGAGTGAAAGTTTTGTGAAGAGAATCACTGGATGAGATTGCTTGACAGAATTATACTTCATTACTGACGCTTCACAGCCTTGATTTTCATATTTATTTGTGACTCTTCTTTTTTAAACCATGGGCTCTTTTGACATGAGAGTCATGCTGTGTAAAGCGCTATTGATTAGAGTTTCTAATTTCATGCCATTACAGCATGACCATTGGGGAATGAAATGTATTTTATTTTTTCCACTACAGCTATGCCAGCAGTGTTTGGGATGCAGCCATCACGCGGGCTGTCAGCAGCAGGCATTTCCAGCTAAAGATCTTTGCTGTTTCAGCCAAAAGGCGAATGTGCCCGAGGTCTAAGCCTCAGCTCAGTGTGTTGTTCCTGGAATTAGAATAGATCTGTGGTAAAGTGCATTCTGAGGCCAGAGGTTTCCAGAAGGATGGCTGGTTTGGGGACTTTGTGTTTTTCATTCGGACTTGCAAAAGACCATTTTTTCCCCTTCCAGAGGAATGGTTATCATTTGCAATAATACCTGCTCTCTTTCCAGTGTCTCTGGTTTGGTGCTCAAGGAGGTGGAGGGACCTAATTTCACTAAAGGCTTAGGAAAATCCTAGTCTGCTATGATCAGGTAATTTACATTTATCCCTGTTATGTACAAGGGCCAAGAAAGAACTGATTGTAAACCTCAGGAAGACCTGTCCCAGCCTTGCTATAAAGAGTTTTTTTCCTCTTACTGACTGGATTTGGGCCTTTCTGGTGTTTCCCAAGGAGAGGGTTCATGGTGAGACCAGGGAAGTTGTGAATTAATAGTATTTTGCTCTCTTGGAGCTGCCTGGGGGAATCCTCTCCTTCCCTCTTCCTCCCAGTATCCTCCAGCCCCCTCATTTTTTGATCTGTCCCAAAATCTGTAGGAGGATTCCTTTAGTGTCTTGCAAGAAATTACCACCTCTTTTTCTGTGTAACTGTTGTGGTTTAACCCGGCTGGCAGCTAAACACCACACAGCCGTTCGCTCACCCTCCCCCCTCCCTCTCTGGCTCCCTCTCCCCCCGCCACCCCGGCCAGCCACCCCTATATATTGTTTAGCATGCTGTCAGATGGTATGGAATACCCCTTTGGCCATTTTGGGTCAGCAGTCCTGGGTCTGTCCCCTCCCAGCTCCTGCTGCACCCCAGCCTGCCCGCTGGCAGGACAGAGCGAGAAGCTGAAAAGTCCTTGGCTTGGTGTAAGCACTGCTCTGCAACAATTAAAACATCAGCATGTTATCAGTGCTCTTCTCACCTTAATCCAAAATGTAGCACCCTACCAGCTACTAGGAGGAAAATTAACTCTGTCCTAACTGAAACCAGGACAGTAACAAAGGCTTGTGCTATCCTGAGGTAAAGACATCAGGAAGATAAAGTCAGCCTAAGTCTGCTGCTGAGCTTGACTCTAATGAGTTTCCCTCACGGTATAACTAACGTGGCTTGTTTTACACTCTGGTTTTACCTCTGAACAGTAGATATGCGCTAGCTGTCCTGAACTAATAAAGCTTTCCAGCAGTGAAGACAAGCTCTAACGGAGCGGCGATAGACGTGTGAACCCCTTACAAATAGCCAGATGAGAGAAAAGCGAATGCTTGAAATCTGTCAAAGGGGAACCAGCCGAGAAAGTTCTCCGACTCCTGCTTTATTCCAGGAGCTACTGACACCCGCCGGCAGGTGATGAATTAGTGCAGCACAGTTGGAGCTACTCGAGGGCTGCAGATGCGAATCCCAGAGCTGTTACTATTTGAGCACTGGAGGTATTGTGGCCAATTTTGGGCTTCCCATACAAAAAGATGTCAACATAATAGAGTAAGGCTGAGAAAAACGTTTTTTTCAGGAGACAAAGTGGACATCTGATTGCTGTCCATGACTCTTAAGAGGAGGATGTGCAGAAGACAGAGCCAGACTGACCTCAGAGATGCATAGGCGAGAAGCAACACGCACAAATTGCAGCATGGGAAATTCTGACTAGCTATAGTGAAAATGTGTCCACCTTGAGGATGGTCAGATGCCAGACCAGGGGCCCAGAAAGGCTGAAAGATCTCCAGTCCTGGAGATGTTCAAAACTCAGCCAGACAAGGCAACAAGGAAAGCTGGGCCTGCTTGGACTGGAGGCCATGCTTTTAACTGTGGCTGGTGTGACCTGTGTGTGACACTGGGGATGACACTATTCAAGCCCTCCAAGCCCAATCCAGCCCCAGTTAAATCTGCCAGGTGAGTCTACCTACTTTTAAATGACACTGGTCTCAATCAGCATTGCAGGATGTGTCTTGCTGGCACTGTCCTTACTTAGGGGCAGTTATAGGCACAACTCTTCATAATAGGATGCAGCAGTGGCTCTCTCCTGAAAGGCCCTTCCCAAAGCCAGCAGGAAAGGAGACAACACTTCCACAACCCTGTGAACCTCCCAACACGTGGCCCTGGGGGAACTGGCAGTGACGTCTCTCCCTGCCACGACTGCATGTTCGGATGCAGTGAGATTTTCAGTTTCACTTGCCTGCACAGGGCTGATGAGCCAGCCCTGCTCTGAGCACAGGGCACAGCAGCCCCTGGGAATGCCTGCAGGACGGGAGGTTCGCTTTGGTGCTGTGCCAGTCTTTTCCTTTTAACAAAAGGAAAAGCGACTACACAAAGCCATGTGCCTTCGTGTAGTGAGCAAAAGGCTTTTTGGCCTCAGCTGGAGCACAGCCCAATGTGTGACATCTCAGAAGCTGAATGGAAAGGGATCCCACTCATGGCATCATCACTTCCCACGTACGTCCCCTCTCTGGTTCCCACTGCGACATGGAAGCTTCAAACAAGAGCTGTCTCCTGCACAGCTGTACCCTTCACCTGTACACATCAGATCAGTACTGCTGGAGATAACGGTGAGAGATGCCATCACTCACAATCAATTACTGGCCACCGCCTCGTGCCAGGCTCCCCTGAGGAGCCCTCTAAAGCACCCAAGAAACCCCGGGAGGAGAGCGATCGGTCCCTTCCCCTGCGCTTGGCTTCCAGTGTAACACAGTCCCAGGGCTCTCCGTACCTACCCATGCCTGCAGAGTCCTTTGGGCTTTTGCAGGCTTGCTGACATTTATATACATTTCTAAATATCACTGAAGTATTGCTGAGAGAGGGAAACGTGGAGTGAATGACATGGACTCGCGAGCAGCAATGGGAAAAAGGTAGTTGAAAGTTTGATTGTAGTAACCGTGCCAATACCCCCCGAGAAACAAAGCCTCCTGCAGGCACAGTGCCTTTTCCAAGAGATGAAATGAACTTCTTCAGGTTTAGCCCTAAGTAAACGATGGTCCAGCTCATAAAACATCCTGAAGTGCAGAACTGTTTACAGACTTTATTTGTCTTGAGCCTTGCGCTTTGTGAGATCAGAGGCGATTTCATTACCCAACTTTGTGCAATGTCATTCTGGCTGGATCACAAATGCCATGTGAGTGTTTACAGTAATGAGGAAATACATTACAGCTGGAAAGGATAGCTGCAGTTTAATAGAAATATTCTTCTAGAACAGATGAGGGCCAATCCCAAGGATGGGCTCTTTCTTGCTTCTTTTTACTCTGATTCCTGCGTTCCTCTTAGCTGTAGCTGAATGAGAGGACCTCTCCTGGCCCTGACTCCCTTTCTGGAGACAGGGCAAAGCAGAAAGGGCAGGACCGAGCCTTCCCTTTCCTGTAAGGGGGGCATCAGTTTTGGGGAGCTAAATTATTGCCACTGCTGCACTTGATGCACTGTGGATGGTGGAGCAGCAGCGAGGCACAGCCAGCCAGCTTGGATTTCACATGAAATGGAGCTTGGTCAGCTTCCAGGACTGGAATTTAGCTTTTTATTTTCCAAGAAAGGATGCAAGCAATTTGTCTTTAGGATGCTATAAAGACGCCTTCAAGAATATCATATAGTCTGCTAATGCTGCAGAGAACCTCTTAAAAACTTAATTGCCTGTGTCACCAAATGAGAAGAGAGTAGTCCCTTGAAAGATCCTGTGTTTTGAAAACACACAGTCAGTTCTAAATACTTTCAAATGGTACATGCTTCTTTACTCCCGCTGACAATAAGAGTAATTGCTGAGCACAGGATAAAGGAGATTGTCTGAAATGTTTCAGCACGATTTTCTTGTTCCGTGTTTTTTTTTCACAATGCAAAAAGACAGAGGCATTCTTGGTCTGTGACCAAACAAGCAGAGGGGTTTTCTTCTGGTGCCAAGAGGCAGGCAAGACACAGAGATCTCAATACCAAAGTGACTCTCTTCGTTTGAGAGCTCCTCAGCTCCCATCCCCAGTTCCCTTTGTCCTTTCTTCACCAGATATTCCAAACCCTGTGATGTTTTAGGGATCACTGAAAGGCAGATGGACAAACCCAGTTAATCACAGTTACACCCTGCGCTGTTGTATCAGTGCAGGGCAGGGGGACCTGAAGGTCCCAGAGACACCGGGGCTGCTTGGTGCTCGCACCATGTCTGGGCACGGTGAGCCAGGTTAAAAGGACCAAACGCCAAGGGCTGAGATGAACCATGTGAGCAAAGCCCAGAGCAGTGATAGAGGTGGCACTCTAAAATCCAGGTCCCATTTCCACCAGAGCACACTGCCTTTTAAAAGGAGAAAAAGCATTTTCGAAGCCTGCTACCCAGACTTCAAAGAAAACAGGCTCTGTCAAGGATGACTTCCATAGAAGAGATGCCAAGAAACAGTGTCTGGAGCCAGGGTGGTTTTGGCTGAGCAGTGCCTTCCAGTTTTGGTCCCCTGTATGCCTGCTAGACTCAGCCTCAGCATTCCTGCTATGAGTCTGCTGCCCACCAGGATGACAGATAGGGAGGTTTCCTCCCGTCAGTTACTCACTGCGCTGACTCAGACATCTCTGTTAATTCTGGGATACAGGAGACCTTGAGCACCTCACTTTGCTCCCTCACTTCCGCCTTTTATTTTGGCCATGACATTTAGCATACAGGATTCTGTCATCTTGGTCAGAGCTAACTTTGGTGTCTGCTGTCATTGTGCTTGTCCATTAAGGACTTGTTCAGCTCTCTGCATTTTCCTGTGTGGCCCATGATGCAGCACAGTACATTGGAAAGCAGTAGCCACTGCAACATGATGTGGCATCTGAAAAGTCAAAGGAGACACAGGCTTATGCTGACTGTACAACTGTATGGTTGGTATTCTTTATACCTGCTCTGAAAGCAGGAAAAAACAGGTATGATCTATAGCTTTTCCTTTTTTTTTTTTTTAATGTAACTGTTCATTGTTGTTGTTTTTTTTGGGGGGAGGGGGGTGGCAAGTAGATATGCAGAGCACAGCAGATGTCTCAGACATTCAAGAGACATTTCTTCATGGTCCTTAGATGAAACGGACTGGGCTTTGCTCCAGAAAACAGGAACGATTAATCCATCATTGAACATGAACTTAAATGAGCTAATATTGGGTATTTTAGTTCTGATGTATGTGCTAAATGAAGTAATCATTCAGAGGATAAAAGTAATGGCTTTGAGAAAATGTTCTAAAACGCAGTGGCTGAGGCAGGTGGGGTGAAAAGCACCCAGCTGGTGCGGGCACCAACGTCGCTGTCCTCCTGGGTGGTTTGTGCGTGGGAGCAGCAGGAGGAGGAGTGCACCAGGACTGGGTATACTCTAAGCACAGGAAAGGTAAATGCTGCGTAGCCCAGACCATCTGCGGCTTAATTTCAGTGTCTTGACACACACCACCTGCTCTGGCCCCAGGTCAGCTTGCTGCCTCGGTGGCTTTATGCTGAAGATGCCTCTACGTTGTGCTTTGGCTGCCAGGGTGAGTCCTTCCTCACGTTATCTGCCATCCTAGATGCACTGCTCTGCAAGTGCCATTAACCACAATTACATCCTTAAGCAAGAGACAGCAATTGATATTTTATCATTGGGATTTTTTGCCGTGACTTTTGTACCCACCTGGAGTGAACAAACTATTACAAGTTTCATCCAATTATGTTAAGTGCAGTTGGACATACTGTGCCTAACACAATCTCTTTTCAGTGGAGAGAGGGGCAGTCCGTTATCAGCTCGAGGCACCATCATTCATTAAGACATCATTTGCCTCTCACCAGCAGAGCCGAAGCAGCAAATCTATAGGATGTCATAATAAGGTGTGATAATGAAAGATAGGCAGAACAGGATTAACAAAGGGGTCCTCTTCACATTATACCTTCCTCTTACTACTTTGCTCAGTCCCAGTCTTTTATGATCTCCTGAGGGAACGTTTCAAAGGGGCGCGTGGAAGTTAGGCCCACAAATCCAATTAATTGCTGATGTGGTTTGTGCCTGGAATCACCACGCACCACTTAAAAAAAAAAAAGCTGCCTGAGTGCAGCAGACTATAGAAAGGAAAATATTGGGCATACAGTACTGTAAATAAGCTCTCATCCATCCCTGCCCGTTGTTCTTGCCCTGGGCTAGGAAAGTCTTTGACAGCTCATTCAGCACCTTTGCTCTCATGCTCCAGTTGGTCACATCAGACCCATCCCTGCCCCTCTGAACCAGCCCAGTTAGGATCTCACTTCTACTGGAGTGACTGGTCGATGTACCAGAGCCCGCTTGGTTCCTGGTCACAGCTCCCCGGCCTCAGGCAGGCAGGGCTCTCAGAGGGCACCCTTCCTGGAGCAGGCGCTGGGCAGGAGGAGTTGGTGCCTTGCGTTTTGTCCACGTCCAAGGCAGAACTCTCACCTTGCAGCCCCTTCCTTGCTGGGCTGAGGAAGGGCAGCTCAAAGCTCTTCCAAGTGTAAAGAGAAGATGCTTCAGAGTTTGTTGGTTCTGCAATGAGTATGCAAATACAGATCTTTCAGTGGGGGGAGAGGAGGACATGCTTTAACAATAGTTGTACATAGGTGCATTTATCCCAGTACGTAATTCTAGTAAATACGCTGTGACTGGGATGCAGACATAATGACACTGGTAGTGAAGATGCTTTTGTTAGCATCAGGTTGTTCACACATAGGGCTAAACCAGCATTTTTCTTGAAACTAGGGCACAGAGCTGGACTTCAGAAGACCTATAAGCCTTTTGTGAGGCATCAGAGGACCCACCAGTGGCAGAAGTGCCAGAAGCCAGGCTTCAGAAGCCCCATCACTCATGGAAGAGAGGGTCTGGGCACACACTGAGTTTGTGTTGCTGCCAGCACTGCCCACATATTTCTGCCTCCAGTAAAGCTCTTGGTGGTATAGAAATGTCATAAAAATTCACATCCCAAACCACTTCCCTATGACCTGGCCATAGCCTGTCCCACGAGTTACTTGCAGGGGATGATGGCCAAGACCCCCACTCCTGGAGGAGGACGTGGTGCTGGAGAAGGGCTGAACCAGTTGTCTCCTTGCCTAGTCAAATCCAGCTCCAAACCTGACAGCAGGGAAACTGGGAGGGAAGGGTCCTATTTCTGTAGCACTGTGGGTCTGGGCACTGTGGACCCACCCAGACAGGAGGACAGCAGGACAGACAGACAGACTTCAACCAGCTTCTGCTTCTCCAGCCTGGCAGCAGCCTGGGTGACTGTGAAGCATGGCACATTTTGTGTGCTAATAGGCAAGGGCCTGCGTGCTAATGTGCTTGAACATATGTGGTAATAACATTAATTTACAACTTTTTAAAATTATTAGCAATGCAGGTTTCCTCCCCACCTTGTGTGTGTGTGGTACATAAATATGTGCATTATTTTTAGCATATTCCTTGCAATTCCATTTTCCCGAGGAGCAGCCACTACCTGTGGCACTAGGGACTGAAAATGCAGCTAAGAATCAGCTTGTCCAATAAATCACCTGCACAATCCTACACAATCCATCCCTGGAGAGAGCGAACCAGGTGCCCGAATGCATGGGGGAATCTTATTTCTATCTATATTCTGTACTGTTATGGCTTTTATCCAATTATCAGGCTTTTTACCACCTATAATGCATTTCTATTCACAGCACTACAGCCAATTGCTCGAAAGGGAGTTGCTGTGGGTGAGGGATGCAGTGACACGACTGAGGTCACCCAAAACCTGTGTCAGAGAAAGGAACTGAGCCCAGGGCTCTCGCAGCAGGGACCGAGCATTAAGCGGAGGCTTTGGATGCAATTCAAGGAAAAGAATTTAATGGCTGAAAAAGGGCCCACGGTAAGTCCTGTCCTTCAGGTGTCAATGAGAACAGCAGGTCAGCCGAAGACATCTTTTGGTACTTTCCCTTCTTGGGGCACCTGTGCAGCTTACAGGGAGCAGCACAGCTGGAGCAGATGGGGAGCCGACTCCTTCGTTTGCTTTTGGATGCCCACTCTTGTGGTGGTGCAGGTATCAGTCCAGCTGTGGCAAATTTGAGTTTTCTTTTTACCATTACCATTTTCCAGTGATTTTTTTTCAATTTCCAGAGCAGTTCAGACTGCCATGGCCAATGG
This sequence comes from Cygnus olor, assembly GCF_009769625.2. Classification (NCBI taxonomy): domain Eukaryota; kingdom Metazoa; phylum Chordata; class Aves; order Anseriformes; family Anatidae; genus Cygnus; species Cygnus olor. The sequence goes on along the minus strand of NC_049188.1, from coordinate 2,537,455 downwards.
CTCTGTTGTGGTCAGTAACTGAATTAGAGAGATGATGCAGGACTGGCGTGGCAAGGGCACTTCCACCAGCACAGCAACAACCAGAAACTTTAGGGCTGCATCCCCAGAGAGTACTTCAGGCTACTGAGATTCAACAGATTTAAGCAGGATCTGTGTACCAAGGCAGATGCTTAAGTACACATTTCCATAAAGAAATTCTTCTCAAAAGTCCCAAACTGAGCTTGAGCCAAAAGCACAGGAGATGATCCTACTGCAAACACTGTTAGAAGAAAGTCTCTTTGGCCAAAATTTCTCATGCTGTTTTTCTGCACTCCAGTAAACCTGGCTGCTGTCTGCATCCTGGAGATGACTTCATTTCACAAGACTTCTCAGCCCAGGCTCTCTCTGCCTCAGAAGCAATTGTTTGTGCTGCAGTTGGAAAATGTGTATCATCACAGTTGCCTTTTTTCCACTGCAGAGTAATTAATCGATATTTCTCATGGAGGGCAGTCAATTCTCATTACACTGGGGTTTCACAAAGTTGCTTTTTTTTTTTTTCCCCCCTCCACAGAAGGGATGTGGCATATCCAAGAGGTGCTTTGTGTCTGTGCTTCGTGTTCTGGCTCAGTTTGGGTTGCACCAGGGCGAAGGCAGCATGGTGAATTTCATGTTGCGGGAGGCAGCCGGAGTTGCAGAACTCCCTGTTGGTGTAACGCGCGTAGAGGTTTTCCTGCAAACTTCTCCATGGAACTCTGTGCCATCCACTGGGTGCCTGCAACATGGTGCCAAGGGACAGGGAAGGAGCAAGGCAGAGCAGAGGTCAGAAGTCACAGCCTTTTGCTAGCACAGGGTCAAGACACAAATTAGGATGGTACCTTCATCCCGGTGTGCGATGGCCAAGGATGAGCATCCCGTCAATGCTCTCAGCAGACCTGTACAGACTGAGTCTGCCCCTGCCCGTGCATGATCAGCCCTGATCTGAGAAGCTGAGGGGTAGGAAGGTGCAGCACAAGGCTCCTGTGTGCTTGCAGAGCATGAGAACCAACTGCTGGACGGCACTAACAAAACTGTATTTGAGCCTTCCATCAGGCTTGTGAGTTCCTTCCTGACTCTGTGTATTTTACTGTACAATATAGCATTGGAAGTCATTATTATTACAAAGAATCGCTAATTCAATAACACCACTATCCTGCTTGAATAACACCCATACAATATTAACGCATTTCCCCCATAATGTTCATTGCAGAACACAAAAGCTGTTAACAGAACACGAGGAGCCCCAGCGCGAGGGGGCCATGAATGCGACAGTCACTGTTAGCCAAGTATTGCTAGCACCGAATTCAAGCTCTGGAAATTACGATTGCAAAGCACATTTTTGGATGCCATTCATAAAAAAAAAATGGATAAAAGTTAAAACTTCAAATAGAAGTAGGAAAGCTGCCTGGCATTACACGATAACGTGGCACTTTATTATCCCTCTTCAATTGTTTGACGTTTATGCCTCTGTTTAGCAAGTCTGTTCGTTATCGTTCTCCAATTAACAGACTTTTTTTCAGATTATTTTTATGAAATTCTCATTTAATTAGCCATACAGCTGAGTCTCAAATGGCAGTTTTAAAAATATCCTTCCACTGATCAAGCAGCCAAATGGTCTTTCTGAGATATTTGCAGAACTGTAAACCTTCGTTTGTCTGCTAATTATCCCCTGGCTTAGACGCTGGGAATGTGAACACCTGACAATCAGGGGTTATTCACCGGACGCTTTCATTTTGCACCATGTGGAAAAATACAAATTTAACTTATTAGAACCTTCTCGTGGGCTTTTTTTTTTTTTTCTTTAGTAAAGGATGTGGTTTATCAGGCGATTTTCAGATTCTGCACAATAGATGGGGAATTAAAATAATGAATGACAAATAATAGAAAACAGGTGTGACAGGAGAAGTCAGGCAAGTATTCCACAGGCACCAAGCAAAATGGGAGGAAATACGTTTATAATACAATAACAAAGGCAAAAAAAACGCAACCCACAATGAAATAAAATCAACAGTAAAATTTCAGTGAATGGGCCCTCCTGCTATACAGCTGGAAACCATTATGGTATTTAGCAACGAATACACAAATAAGCTTAAAATGCATTTTTGCCATATATTGATGGGCGTATGTAGCTGGGTAGAAGAATCCCTTAATCTCCCACTGAACTGCTGCCACATTTGCAAGGGAACGTGGCAGCTCGCCAGGAGGCCTAGGCTGCTCCATGCTCTGCATGGTGCTGTGCTCCCCTGCCACACGGGGTGGGCGAGCGGATGCAGCCCAGGGCAGAGGCTGCTGCCTGCCTCCAGCAGGGTGAGCAGCAAAGGACCCGTCCTTAGCTGGAGAAGGGGAAAATGCATGGGTTTGTGCCATGGGGTTGCAGGGCGAAATGAGCAGTTGGAGAGTAACGGGAACGTTTTATGTTTCAGGTCTTAAGTGTAATTCTAGCAGAAGATAACAAGACTTCTGCTCATGTCAGAGGTGGTTTTTGGATGCTGCTGGTGGTATGCCCGATCTGAGGGGACAGCTGATTCAGCCACTATGCAGTGCTGCTGGCCTGTTACATCTGAGCAGCTCTCTGGAGCCTAGACAAGGTAAGAAGAAGGTAAGTGAGATCCTGAGGTGGCTCTTTCAACTGGCTGAGATGCATTTCAGCTTTGCAAGACCCCACAAACCATCCTCACCACTTCGGACAAGCTCCAAGAAATGGTTCCAAGCCAGAGCTCGGGTGGCGGGGAGAAGCAGCACTAATGCAGGCGTAACAGGGAACTAAGGAAATAGCCTGCTGCTGCCGTGGAAGTGGAGAGGATACCTCGGAGAGTCACTTTGGATTTCCAGCTGCAGGAATATGTTGTTATGAATCTTTATCAGAGCACTTGTAGTGCAGCTGGAGAGTATGTCTGACATTGCCTCCAGTGACCTTTTCAATACAGTCCAAGTGCTGCAGAGCTGGTGTTTCAAGAGGAATTCAAATCGAATTTACTCAGGCAGAAAGGATTGGCCTGGGGATAGCCCTACCACTCGCTTTGCATTTCTCCTTGCCATTCTCATGGAAACTGCAATTCTTTATGCATGGTGCTTCTTCCTGTGCCGCAGCAAATGTGTCCCATTAAACAGCAGTAACAGTACCGTGCTTCTACCGAGTGGCCCCAGGATGAGGGCACAGCATTGGGGTGCTGAGGCTGTTTGCAGATGGTGCTGGCAGCAGCACGAGTCGGAGGATGGAGGTGCAGACTTCAGCACAACCCATCAAAAGGTCATGGCATGGCAATGCACTCTGGCACCCAAAATTAGCTGGTGCACATCAGGCACCCACCAAGCGTGCAGCTCGTTGGCCTGCAATGTGAACAGCAGAAGTTTGTATAAGCTCCAGAGGCAGGTAGGGAAATGCATGGGGGAGAAATTCACCCGGGGCTCTGCAAGGCAGAGGGAGAGCCAGGCAGGAGCAGCCGAGGAGCAACATCTTGGTGCATAACACTCGTGGCTCTGGGGTGAGGTCCCTGCCTTGCTACAGGCAAACCGTGAGTGTTGGGGGGGAAATGTTGGTTTTCTTCCCGCGCTTTCCTGGCACAGTGTGATTATTTCATACGTGTTTGTATGAGAGGTGCTTTAAAATGTAATTTCTTTGATTAATTTGGTGTCTGTATTTTCACTGTTTTGTTCACTCCAATTTATGACAAAATTGAACAAAGTGGGTAACAAAATATAGCCCTGTCAGGCTCCTGTCTTCACGGATATAAAGAAAAATGTGAAACTGTCAGGCACACAAATGTGCCAAACCCCAAGGAAAATTATTACATTCTGCTTGACATTTACTTTAATTTTACAAAATTCTGTAATACCATTATAAATAATAATAATAAAAAGCGGCATGGAAATATTGTTAAGTGTATTTATTTTCATTTTCTAGCTTTGTGATTTATGGGTTTGATTTTTTTTATTTTATTTTTTTTCCAATCTCTGCATCAGAAGGGAGACGGAGCACCTGGAGCCCGGATGCTGCTGCCTGCACATCTTGCTAGCTGGGGGAAAGTGGTGGATGAGGCTGTGTCATCTGAGGAAACGTGCCCTGCTCATAACAACAGGGGAGAGTAATGGGAATTCTCCACTTCCAAAAGCTCTGCAAGTTTTTATTGAACCTCTATGAAGTGCTTTCTGAGGGACAGGTAGCAGGGTCAGATCCATAACTGCTATATGCCTATCCCACTCCAAGAAAGTTGGTTTACACCAGCTGAGGGTCTAACTGGAGATGATCCACTGGTGCCAAGTGGGAATGGGAGACAGACACCCAAAACAAGTGTGGGAAGTGAGCAATCCAACACGGTTTATGACAAGTAATAGAAAGCGAGAGTGGAGCCTGGATTAAAATAGACACGAGGGTGGAAGCCAGCAGCACTCAACTGCCTTGGATGAGGTGAGCTAAGGCAAATTTCTGTTTTGAAATTCTGTTTTGAGAGAGACCCTAATGGGTGATGCTGAGGGCCTAGTGCTCCTTACCATGCTCATGTCAACACTGCCATTCTACCCTTTCCCTGAGGTCAGGGCTGGCTTTTAGGGCCTATGGCCTTGAAGAAGCCCTGTAGCATGCAGTTTTTCATGTGAGGCAGTTTTTCATCTCAAGTGTTGGTGGAGGTCCAAGGGCCACTGGGACTGGTTCTCCCCATTCACTGGAAATGCCATGTTCTTCCCCCTGCTGGGCCTCCAGGTAGCGTCCCACACCAAAGGTAATGGTAGAAGAAAACTGCTTCAAGGCATCAAGGTGACTTTTCCTCTGACAGATTAAGACAAAGAAAAGTGTATGAAAATAATTGATGGGATGTAGCGAACGGAGTTGGCATCATTTACATACTGAAGTGACAGCATGCGCCATTCACAGGCCCTTTCCACTATAAATAATGTTTTATAGTGACATAAAAAAGCCCTATTCATCTTTGGAAGTTAAAAAGGCACCATCTGAGTGGACAGCTGGCTTCTGGATTCCCCAAGAAAATGTTTACATAGGAGGAGACCCTGTGTTTTAGATAGGGATATATAACGGGGCTGATCCAGCCGTGGCTCTTCAGCCAGTAAACTGCAGCACTCTGGGGGTCTCCAGCCCACATTTGTGCCCTCTGCACTCATGCTGAGGGCTGGTGTCTTACCTGGGGCACGGATGTAACCCACAGGCCCCTCTACTGCAGATACTTTGAGTGGCTGATATTTGCTACCTACAGAAGGAAGGTCTGCCTGGGTCTCCTTAACAGCCTCCTGCCTCCAGCTGTGCTTGGTTTGGAGATGATTGCTCCCAGCTGCTCACTGCCATCTCTGCTGCTGGCAAAAACCCACCCTCACCTGTTTTGGTTGCAAAGAGCTTAGAATAAATAGGCACATGTTGGTTGTCTGGCTTGTTTTGACAAGAGTGACTTAGAGACTGCCCTATTGGGCAGAGGGCTGGGATGCTGAGGAGGTTGGACCCATGAGTAGACGGGCTGGTGACCTCTGCAGCTGGGTGAGGGTACAGGAGTGAGTCCTTGTACACCTCCCAGCTGCCTAGCAGTCAACGGGGAGGAGAGTGGTGCTGCTGCTTCATGTGGGAGTCTGTCCCAGCATTTGTTCTCTGAGTCCAGGTGAGCTGTGATGTCCTTGGATTATTGAACTGTCAGGAACAGGTCGTGTTGAGGAGGAGGATGCTTCCAGAGAAAAAGGTTTTCCTGTGTGGCGAGAGGTTTCTGTAAGCTTGAGCGTTCCTTCTGGCTTGCAGGGTTTAATTTGTTTCTGCCTGTGAGGGATGGCTGCTGCTGGGAGCCAAACCCTGCTGAAGCATGGAGGCTCCATTCATCTGAAACAAGAAAGGAAGGGCTGTCCTCGGGTTACTTCTTGTATGAAAACCATGTTTCAAGGAAAACACTGATGCTGAAAAGATATCAAATGTTCAGGCAGGCTCTGTAAGACAGCTCTGAGAGGAAGCCAGTGTGGTAGGTGTGCTCTGTAGGCCTTTGGTCAGCACTGGTTAGGAGGAGCGATAGCCTAGGAGCTCAGCGTGGGAGAGTGGAGGGACGAGCTGAGGCCTTCACCCCATACCCTGAGCTTCTGGCCCCACACAGCACAAAATGGGCACACAGCCCTCACAGTGCCCTCGCCTCCAAGGCATGGACTCCTGCCATCTGGCCCATAGGGCCAGCCCTTATCGCTGTTTGTGCACAGAGAGCAACCCGTCAGTTCCCAAAGAAACCCTTTATGTGGTTGTAAGCTGCAGGTTGTAACCTGCTGATGCCTGCTGTCTGATGAGGACAGTCTGCCTTGTATCTCCTTCACATGAATTATTCCCAATAGAAGGTGGGAAGGCTGCAGCCCTTCCAACACCTCAGTAGTTTGTTCTTGGTGTCCCCCAGCCAGGCCTGTGTCCCCAGAGCCATGCTGCTGGGCTGGGGGGCTGTCCCTGTGCAGGTGAGGCACCCCCAGGTTGCTCTCGCTTTGCAGAGCCCCAGGCTGGGTGCAGTAGTGGGGCTTTGTAGAGGAGCTGCTCCCTCCTTGGGGCCATTTGTATAGTGAGAGCATGTATGTAGTGCCCGAGAGCTCTCCAGCTCCGTGTCCAGCAAAACTGGGCCTCATCCTGTGTCCCCGTGTGTGCTCAATGGGTAGTACTCTTCCTTTGTAAACAACCATCCGTGCCTCTTCCCTCTGCCACCTCAGCCTCCCAGCTCCCCCAGCAAGGGGTTTCCGCTCAAGCCTCCCCTTTGTAAGGCCCTTCTGGGAAGCGAAATGTGCTGCCTGCTCAGGAAAGGCGTTATAATGGGCAGCTACCTATAGAGGAAGATGGATTGCCGAGTCAGGAATCAATCGAGAGGTTGTGATGGCATCATAAATCAGGGGATGCTGAGCGTTAAAAGAAACCCAACGTTTGATTTATAACTTGGCACAAGCCATTTATCGCCAGCCAAGATTTTCAGAAAGAGAAACATTTTTGTAAGCTTAATTTAACATTATTTTTCTCCGCTATGCTAAACGTTCCTGTAGGGTTTATTTTTCTCCCCCTGCAGATCCAGCACAATTCACAGATAAAAGCAGCCAAATGACATCGGAAGATTTTGTTTTGCTTTGAGATGCTTGACAGGTTTGCTCTCTCTTCCCCAATCCAGGGTCGTTCTCGGAGCCTTGACTCCTTCCTGATGTCTTTTAATATCTCTGAGTCTCACGGGGAGTTGGAGTCTCTGCCGGTAGATGGCTGGTTCAAATCCAACTCACGCTGCCGAAAAGTATTATCAGTTAATCACTGCTCCATTGCTTCTGTGAAGCTCATTTTGGTCTCAACAGCAGGTAGATGCTCCTCACCTAAACCTGCCTCTGCCCTCCCCGTTAGCCGTGTGGTTGGGGGTAGTTGTGGGAGAGGCTGAGCAATTAGCAGCCACAGAAAGCATGATAGGATTTTCCCTCTGAGAGATGGCGATTCAGTGGAGTGGCTAAGTTTGTGCTGCTGCTGCCCAATGCTGTGACTGAGAAAATGCAGTCCCTGAGGCCATCAATGGGCTTATCTATACCTCTCTTCAGCATGCCCTCCATTATGCTGCTGTGCAGTGTGTAAGCAGCTGTCCGTGACTTTTTGGAAAGGCACAAGGGAAGGGACAAGCAAGGAGCTGCTGTGGGGTTTTCTGTTCATGTTGTGGCGTCACGGTTCTGTGCTTGCAGGTGTGGGCTATGCAGCAGTGGCTGTCTAACATTTCAGAAATGAAGCAGAAGGTAAGTAGGTGGGGTGGATGAGGCTGTACCTGGGTTCCCACACCAGCTGAGCAGGAGCTGAGAATGCTTCTTGGGCCTGAAAGCACTGTATGGGCTGCTGTGGGCTGGTTCCTGAGTTAACCTCAGTCTAATGTGACAGACTCCTTTCCCCAGCTGCCTGCTGGCATTTCTGGGAGGCCACAGAAGGCTGAGGGCTCACCACGCAGGCCCTGTGGCAATGGGAATTGAGCAAAGTGTGTGGGTTGCTGCCAGAACCACTGGAAAGGCGTCCTGGAAAACTGCAGTGAACCCACTAAGCCTGTGCAGAAGCCTGGTTGCTGGCCCTAGGCATTCCTGTTACAAGTTGTATGGCCATGTTAATGCTACTGAAAGGTGTCTGCAGAACCCAGCCCTTGGCTGATGAGGAGAAATGCCCTGCTCTCGGCTTCCCAGGGGAGCTGAGCTGCAGAGGCCACGGCAAGGGGCTTGCATTCAGTGCTGGAGAAAGTTGCTGCTCTGGATCCCCCTCTGAGGTGGAGTGTTTTCCCCGTCATCTTGAGTTTCTCTAACTCAGTCCAGACTTGCTGGGAAATCTGCAAACCTCAGGGAAGCTCTTTGGCAAAGCTGATGTGCATTTTGCCTGGTTTCAGATTTCAAATGAGAAAAAAAAGCCCAGACCCATAATCTGCACAGTTCTTGTTTCAGCTAAGTTAAAATAATGACCAATTTGTACATGCCAGAACCACAGGATCACTCTATAGCACTTTTGTTAGCACTGTTTGTCCTTCTGATGGACATATAATTGTGTTTTTTAATTGGAAGTATTTGTCAGTGCCCAAGGCCATGGTGGGAGCAGGCTCCTGTCTCAGCCCAGCGTACATCTGTGACAGATCCACACTGGATCTGGGAATGAGGAAAGGATAAAAAGTGAGGCTCACCCAGTCCCCTTGGGGGCCCTGGTGGAAAAAAATTAAAAATAACACTTTCATGGTGAATATGATTCCCAATAGATCTCCAGAGTGCTCTGTAAGAGCTGTGATGCTGGTAAAGGCAGATCTAGCTCTGGTGATGTTCAGAGTGAGTGTCCCATGGCAGGAGGCACCTGAAGCAAAATCTGGACAACCAAAGGACCTGATGCGGGTTCGTGTGAGGTCAGTGATGTACCACTTGCAGCTCTGCCAAGAAGCCCTGTGACAAATTCCTTGCTGCTGGGTGTGCAGGGCAAGGTGCTCTTGAGGGTCAGAGGGCTACTGTGTTTCTCCAGAAGTCTTCCCGAGGACAAGGTGATGCCTCTGCAGAGCAGCTCTGGGCCTCGTTCGGTGACGGCTGGTGTGGCGAGGGCAGCACTGTCCCGAGCTGTAGATGCCACCTGCTGTCTTTCTCCCCCTTGTGAAATGATGGATGCTCAGGTCAGCGCTAAAGATCTCCAGCAGCAGCCTGGCTTACGGTGTTGCTGTTTGGCAGCATTGGGCATGGTGGGCTCGGACTTCATTTTGAAGACCCCTTCTGCCTCTCAGTGCAATAGAAAGGCGAGCCTGTAGTACAGCAAGGATCCTAAGTGGGTCAGACCAGCAGGCAGGCTCCAAAACAAACACTGTTAACGCCAAACCACTGAACCATACAGCGTGAGCTGACAGTGCCTCTCCTGCCTGCTGACTCTGACCACGCAGACGCCCTCAGCTTAAAGACACAGCCGGGGCCTGTGGGAGGGGAGGCTGAGATGCCAAAGCATGAGACAGGGGTGGGAAATGGGGCAGGAAACCCTCCCCACATCTCCATCGGGATGCTCAGCGGGACAAGTGCTGCTCTGCTTGTTGAGCTTCCTTCACTGCCACTCTGAATCCTGCAGAAGTAAATCTAACCTAAAGCAGGGTCTTTCTCTTCAGTTAGGCCAGAAAGGAGGATGTGGTGGCACCACACTAGCTGTGTTGTTTCCTCTGTGTGCATCTGCACAGGGCAGGAGCAGGCTGTGCCCCCTGCTCCCTCCCACAGGGCTCGTGGCTGGACCCTGCTTGCTGCAGCCATGGGACGGGGAGCGTGGCCCCAGTGAGGAGAAACAAACCTCACGGTACTCAAATACTCTCCACTTACAAATGGTGCCTATGGTCCATTTAGTGTCATATACACAAAGTAATATCGTTCATAGGCAAAATCCCGGGAGCCTCCTGGAATACAGAGAGGATCGGTGTTGCTTGGTTACCGGCAGTACACTGGCACACTGAGATAAATCAAATCAATATGGCTCCAAATATTAAACCCTTTAAAATAAAATCAAAGCTGTGTCCATAATCCCCAGTGTTTCCTCTTTACCTCCTGACAAGGATGGTGTTGTGCTGGAGCTGTGCAGGAGACAAGGGAGGACCCAGTTGCCATATAGGTTATCGTGGCTTCTCTTTTTCTTCCTTTCCCCCCCCCCACCTCAATGAAGAGCAGGGGAGAGGCTCTGCTGTCCCAGTGGAGAGACTGGGGTGGAGGGAGGGGTTGTGCAGCCAGAGTTTTGTAACAGAGATGGATGTAAGCAACTCCTTGCACCACCACGGCTGCGTGTCTGTGATTGCTCACCGCTACACACTGTGCAGCCCTTCCCAGTGCCTTCCCTGCCCGTGCAAGCAAGTGCTCAGCCTTGGGAAGACACATGGGAGCAGCTGCAGCTCTTGTTTTCTGGGGTGCTCTGGGCTAGAGCTGTAAGCACAGACCACAGGGCTATGGTGCGTGCTGTCTGCCAGTGCTATCTCTGCTGGGAAAATGTGGGGGAAACCCTACAAAATATTCCAGAGCAGCTCTGGTCCCCCAGAGGCTCTCTAGGAAGCTCCTTGGCAGTGGGGGGGCTCTGTTCACCCCAGGGTTGACGTGCAGGTGGGATGGCTTCATGCTTGGAGAGGAGGTTGTAGAAGTCGATAACTTGAAGTGTTTAAGTTCTGCTCTTAATTAAGCAGGAAAGTGAGGAAATCATGTCCTGAGGATTAAAAGAGAACCAGGAAAGCATAGGAAATAAAGCCCTGTCTGACTCGTTTACTGGAGTGAATAAAATCAGTGGGAAATGGTGATTGACCTAACTTGCTTGTAGAAATTAATTTGCTGGTCCCGGTGGTTCTCTTGGACACAGAATGGCTGGGGAGGGCCTTGCTCTGGACTCAAATGCCAGCAGTGTTTTGCACACATGAGTGAGGAGGGGTCGGGGCCATGCTCGGGTCTCTGGGCTCAGTGATGCACAGGCAGAGCAAGCTGGAGACCTTGGTGCACGGGCACGGCGCTGAGATAAGTCACTCACTGGCATCTGAGAGCGGGTTAAGCTGTCTATATAGACACAGCCACTTGGAATTTGTATGACAGTAATACCTAGAGAAATCTGCCAGGATTAGATCACTTATATTAGATTTGGTAGATACGCACGTACAGACTCCTCTCCCAAAAGATTGTAATGCAAGCAGACAAGTCAAAATAATGGTGAGGAAAAAAGCTGTAGCCTTACTCCAGCTTGTGTAAGGTGAAGTCAAACACAGTGAGGTTTAGTCACTGTCACACCGGGACAAAAAAGCGTGGTTGAGCTGGGATCCAAACCCAGATTTTCTAAATCCCTGCCCCAGAGAGAGCTTGGTGTCAAAACTATTGTAGGGATGCGCGAGCGGGAGGCTGGGCTGGCAACTTGCTGGCACCAATTCTGGGGTCCCAGAGGCTGCAGAGCTGAGACAGCTCAGGACAGAGCCCAAACCCTTGTGGGCAGCACAGCGTGTGGACACCTGAACTCGGCACCTCGCGAGCTGTGGCACAAGCAGATTTCCAGAAAAAGCTCACACTTTCATCACTCTCTTCCTCCTAAGGCTTTTGGAGATTACAGATAATCACGAGACTCTTATCAGGAGGGGAATAGAAGAGAATGAGATTTCCCACCCCCCTCCTGAGCTGCAGGACCTCCTGCACTCTGCTTGCAGCAAACAGCCCATCGGTGCCTCCAGCTACAAGGATCTTGCTCTCAAAGGGATGCTGGGATGGTCCCCCCGTCCTGGAGGGGTTTTATTATAGAACCAGTGAAAGGAAGGGGACGGGGCTCTGGGACACCCCGGGTCAGTGGGGTGCTCCCCTTCTGTCTGATATCCCTGCCTTTTTGTTTTCCTCAGTGGAACAGGATATTGGGAATTGCCAAATTCTTGTGGTTTTAACCACTCAATGGCTGTTTGAAAAGCACATGCTTTTTTCTTTTTTTTCAAGAAGTTCTCAAGAACAATCTCCCCTTTGTTTCCCTTGTTACTTGAAAATATGTTAGGAAAAAAAAATTGGCAGTCTATGGCCATAATCCAAACCAGCCGACTTTTGGGGATAAACTTTGCCCTTCCACCTTTCCCCCGTGTTGTACAAAGCATCATGCACCTTTTAGAGAAAAAAAAAAAAAGGGTAATTGCACCCCATAGTTCCTGCTGCACTAAAGGGAAGGAGAAACAGTGAGTGCAGGCATGCATGGGCAGACTCGTTAGGATCCCTGTTCCTAGAGAATGGTGTCATGTAAGTTCTTGTAGATCTGGTTGAGTTATCATTTAAAGCTCAAGAGGCCTCTTCCCACCCTTGTAGCTTCTTCATGCAAAGTATCTCTGGCTTGTAGAGGACCAGCACTGTCAGGGGAATTCAAATGTTGGCTGTCCGAACTGAGGTGAGAAAACACATTTGCACCCAGAGCAGCCAGCTGAAATTAGCAGGCAGCAGCATGGGATGCGAGCAGAGAAATGATTACAGACTGATAAAGACAGATGTAAGACATAAACAGCTGAAATATGGCTTAAATATTTATAAGAACCCAGGGCTCTCTTACAAATGTTATGTTTGGGAAGGAGATTGGGTGATTTATAACCACTGTTTGCGCTGCTCTCTCTGCCTCTGGCTGTGTGCTCTGCGGTCTCTGCTAACTTGGTAGTCCCACGAGCGAGGTGGGACACAAACCTCAGGGTCCCATAAACATCACCCGCTAGTGCAGCGGTGCCTGGCCGTATCCGTTGCAAGGGTGAGCATCTCCCTGCTCAGCACAGGAGAATGCACAGGAGATCCTGTCCAGCATCGCAGGGCTGACCCCATGGAGGGGGCTGTGGAGGGTTTCGGCTGTTTTTCACTGTTGTATTCACCAACAGCACTCCCAGTTTTGCACTGCTCTAGCAGCAGCTTATAGTATGGAAAACTGCCGGGGATGTTGGGTGGAGATCACAAAGGTGTCTCCTCCTCACCCGAACATCTTTCCTCTTGTGTCCTCCTGCTAAAGCCCAGGGTGGTCGTGGCACGAGGGTTACAACAAACCTTCTCCCAGCCCAGTTGCTTGTATTTTAGGAGGGTCTTCATCCCCAGTTGGTGTGAATGGGGCAGGGCCACAGCACGCAGGTGCAGAGGGCTGAGGTGGTGGAGCTGGTGGCACCCAGGACCCAGCAGTGTGTTGGGAACGGGCAAATTTGGCAGGAAAAAAAAAAGGGTGCAGAGTTGGTGGGAGAGACATGGGGGATGAAAAAGCTGGGGGGGCAGGACTGGGCTCTTGAAGCTGGGCAGGAGGAGCAGAGGGACAAATACCAGGAAGGAGATGGGGCAGGCAGGGACGGGAGCTTGCTGGGTCCTGCGGCTGTCCCAGGCTGGTGAAGCCTCGCTGCCAGGAGCTGTGGGTTCCCAGATGCACCCGAGCGGAGCGGGGTCCCTATGGCCTCTGCTGGCTGAGGGCTCTGTCCCCATGGCACATGCTAGGGTGCGACCTCCAGAGACAAAAGCTTTTGCCTGCTAACCAGGAGAGAGAGCTGCTGCTATTAATTATTAATGAAACCTCGCACACAGCATTAAAGACACGGGCAATTCTTTTTGGCAAGTGTAATGAAAAAATTAATTGAATAATCATTCCGTGTAAATAGATTTAGATAAGCTTCTTTTTTTTTCCCCCTTCCTTCTCTTCCCCCCTCCCCATACCTTCCACTTTCCAGCAGAAACAACTCTGTGATTTATTGCTGGGAGCCTTGCTGTAATTCAGAGCATCCTGCGGTGAGCGGTGGCCGTGCTGGCTGGGGCTGGGGGTTTCCTGGTTTCAGATGTCCTTGTTTAGGGGGTGTGTTCAGATGGCCTTGTTTAGGGGGTGTCTTCAGATGGCCTTGTTTAGGGGACGCAAAGTGGGGTGGGCTGGAGGGAGGCTGTTAAAAGTTAGTGCTACACTTTAAAAGAAACTGAAATGCCTTGTTTGTAGGGTGCTGGTTTATTAATGGCTTGGAGGGCCTGATGCAGAGCCTGTGAGTCTGTCCAGTCTTTCGGGGGCATTAGGTGTCTCCTGTGGTGTGGGTGCATGTGGGAGACCCAGGCCAGCCCCCTGCTACATTGGGTGCTGCAGAACCAAATGCTCCTGTGCTGTGGATGGATCCAGCGCTTGCCAGGTGTGCTCCTTGCAATTCCTGTTGTCAGATGTTGCTCAGGTGTCTACTGCCTTCATGCTTTAAATGCTGGTGAGGTGGGGGAAAGCGTGCCAAGCCTTCCATGTTTTTTTTCTCCCATCCCTTTAGGGAGTTTTAATTTTTTTTCCAAGGAATGAACTTGTGTTTGACCTTTGGACCTCCGGCTGAGAGGGCAAAAGTTAAACAATTCCTCCCAAAGGCAGAGGCCTGGGGCTGTGCCCTGTCCCCTTGAGCCCAGCCGAGGCCGTCCCCCAGCCCTGCGTGGTGGGCCCTGGGGTCTCGGCTTCCCCAGCACGGCTGTGATGTGCTGACACATCCCTGGGGCAGCCTGGTGTCAGCCATGGGGTTGGGCTGGGATTTGCAGGAAAAATTCATTTCTCACCCCTCTGCCTTTCATAAAGTCAGCAATGACCCTCCTGATGTGGTGAAGGTCCCCCTGTTTTGGGCTGTGTTCCCACCTCCTGCCCCTATCTAGGTGGGTGCCAGCAGAGCAGCCTGCTGCTTTCTCTCCTGTCATTCAGTGAAAAATACATTCCATTAAATTTAATCTGGGAGTATCTTTGTTGTTGCTGGCACAGCACTTGTCTCTCCCTAGCTAATCTGGGGTATTTATAAAAAAGTAGAAACCCCTCTCCTGTACCCATGAAACCGTTCAATTCTCATTACTCTTCAAAGTGGCATAGCTTTAGGAAAGAACCAGGAATATCTACATAGGAACTTATTATGGATCTTAATTAACAATCCCATTATTGTGATAACACCAAAACCCGCTATCCCCCTTTCCTCACCCTCCATAAGGCCCTGAGTTCGGACTCTCAGCGGTGCTGCAGCAGAACCAGGAGGAAGGGATGCAGTGCTAGCCTGTGCTGAGCCTGTTCAGCACTTCCTACATTTTGAGCCTTAAATTCACCAGATTCCTCCAGCTGTGCTCTGCCCTGTACCTAAGCTGATGTAGAACAATTTAGCTCTAACTCTGCATGCTTTTTGGGAGTTGCATCGTGCTTTTCGGAACTTGTATCGTGATATATATTCTCTATTCTCTGGAGTCATGCTGCAGTTCAGCCCAGTGTCTCTCCTGGCAGTGAGTTTTCCAGCTTTCTTGTCATTCCTTGCAGTTACAATTAACTTCAAACGGTGTCTTATCATTAAATCAACCTACATTGAAGCAGGCAATTGCCAAAGAGTCTGCTCTTCCTCTTATTCTGCGCTTACACAGCTGCTGCATTGTCCCTTCTGTGGGGAAATAAAGGAAAAAGAGGAGAAATAAAAAATTATCTGCACAAATGAAGTGAGTGCCGCGTTGCTGCTTGCCTGTGTCCCAGCACCAGGAGTTTCTAGCAGAGTTTCTATGGCTTTAAATGGCACTCCGAATACGTTTTTGCAGGTACTGAGTGGTGTGGCTGTCCCTGCGATGCCAGGAGAGTGGTGGGTCGCTGCCCGGGGGCTGAGCTGAACACTGCAGGGTTTTTTGTTCAATTGCCAAATATCATATTGTTAACAATGAGCCAAACCAAAATAATTACGATTGCATCTTGTTTGTGCTAAAGCACCCCTGCCCACCCCAGAGTTGTAAAGAAGTAGCTGGGAGCGTGGCCATATCACAGTCTGGAGGTAATGAGCAGTTGCTGCTTCTCTTGTAATCTCTTTTTCAGAGGTTTATAACCTGGGTCTTCTAATTTGCAGCAGGCTGAAGCAAAATGTGTAATTCCCCATTCCTGTGTAAGACAGTCTAAGATCAGCAAAAAATTGGTTGCTGGAGGGTTTGGTTCCTCCCCCCCTTTAAATATTGCTGGTGCTCAGCCTTTAACTAGGCAGTTCCCAGTGCATTACAGCATTACCTGCTGGAATTTGGCTCAAGTGCCTGTGGAAGGGGGAAAAAGTCCTTGGCCCGTGAGAAAATGGCTTTGCCTGCTAGGGTGAGTGCTCAGCCTGCCCTGCCAGCAGAGCCCTGGGGTTTTGTTCTGATTATACAGCTCCAGCAACTCTGGACAAAACATGCAAAAATGCACCAGTAGGGGTCAAAAGTAGGATGAGAGTCTACCTGTAACAGATGCTGTGTTTTTTTTCTACAGAAGTTTTATTGACCTCTCTTACGAAGCAGGTCTTTCAGGGTGTTTTAGGCTTGGTTCCATGTGGATACCCTCTGCTAAAATGTCCGTTACAAAATTTCAAGGCTGTATTTGAACTTCTAATTAGTATATATATATATTAGTATATATATATTATATATATATATATTATATATTATATTATATATTATATATTATATTATTATATATTATATTATATTATATATATTATATATATATTAGTATATATATATATTATATTGTTATAATGTTGTTCTCTTTTCCTCCTTCCTCCCCTCAGTGCAAGAGCAGCTTCAGCCTCATATCTGTCCTCTATATTGACTGGAAGCACTTTAGGACAGCTCTTATTTGTTTTATATGGAGCTTGTTTGTATCCAGCATTGCTTGACCCAAGTCAAGACGAGTCTTGCGTGTGCCTATGAAGAAATGTAAAGGAATGGTACGTGGGGAAAGGGAAAGCTTTAGAGGCTGGCTGCTGGGCAAAATCTCTTTCAAGGTGGGAATGCCCCTCTCCATGTGAGCTCCGTTCTTGCCTAGCTCTTCTTTGGAAGTCAGGAAGACTTCTTCTAGCTGCTCCTTACAGACAAAACCAAACACACAGGTGACCGTGCCAAGGGCACTCAGTTTGGGAAGAGGCTATCACTGCCTGGCGCTGGGGGGGATTAGGGGCTGGTCTGACTTCCAGGCTCCTAACAGTGAGTCTGATGAAATGAGCTTGTGATTCTGCTTAAACGCCATTTTTTCCTCTCTTCATCATTTCTGAGGGTATGTGGGAGGGGAGGAGTTATCTCAACTTCTTAAGAAGCTGGGCTGGGTGAATTTTGCTTTCACGCAGTTACTACCAATCCTCAGGCTCTGCATCTGTAGAGCACATCATGCCTCTAAATGCATGTTGTTAAATAGCTTACTTGAGTCTCTGTGCTTCTATTTTCTCTGTCATAAAATAGGAATATTAGCCCATCTCACAGGGTTGTATTGAGCATGATTGATTGAAATCTCCACGCGAAAAGAGCTAGACGTGCACAAAGTGTTATTGCAGAGGCAGTCAGAAACAGCTCCTTACCTGGCCAAGGGCTATTTTGCTTTGCTGGAGTTGGTGGATTTGTCACTTAGGCAGTTTAAATAAAAAAAAATAAAAGGAAGCTGTCTGGGGTGAGCATGAGAAACCACTCGGCATGAGCGGGGGAAAGGCACTACCTCCCCTCCTCGTTCCTCCCATGGCACTGAAACCCATGCCGTGCTCCCGTGAGCCTGCAAGGTGAGGCAGAGGATGCTGCGTTCACAGTGTCACATCATTTTCCACAGTTGTTTATTTATCAGACATCTGCCTCCGATATAATTAATGTCATCCTTTGCCAGAGCTTCTGTGGAGGAAGAGGTTCAGTTGTGTGCTGGTGGCACGAGCTTAGGGAGGAGTACGTTGAAAATCCAAGCACACAGGAGTGAGTAGCAAGATGGGGGGGTCATTCTTCACCTCCGTGGTGGCGTCTGCAGGAGATGCTGGGCTCCACAGCCAGCATTGTCACCCATGCTGTCATCTATTCATGGGAGTCTCCAAAAAATAAAAGTTCAGGATGGGAGATGAAGTGCAGACACCACTGCAATGACAAAGCTGGAGAAGTCCAACTCAGGGTGCAGATGGGTAACCTTCCCTTGGTGCTGCTGTAGCTCCAGTTGTTCCTAGCATCCACCTAGCTCTGTAACATTGTGTAAAAGAAACCAGGATGGACTTGAGTTCAGGGATATGAATACAGATGCTAGAGGCGTGGAAAACTTGTACTGCTGTTGACCTTGGCCAAGCAAGTGTTGTGTTGCAGAGAGCTGTCAGGAGGTGCTGCAGTGCTCACAGCCCTGCAGCAGGCTCCCCAGGTGTCCTTGGAGCTGGCAAAGATCTGGGGGGGAACTTTGGTGTGCTTTTGTGTCATGAAGTGGAACTCGAGAGCCAAAAGTGGCTGTAGTGGCTCTGGCAGTGGGTTCAGGTCCAAAGATCCCAGAGAAGTTCAAATCTCCTCTACAGACACAGACACAGATGAAGGAGAAGCAAAAATGTCAAAGCTGTGATTGCATGATGCATCTCTGTCTCCTCTGTTTTTTTTTGTTTTGTTTTGTTTTGTTTTTTAGTAGTTTCTCACTGCTCTATACCAAATTTGGCAGAATTTTCCTCATCCATCTCTGCAGGGTCAGCCGGGGAGACTGGTAACTTTTTTTGTTTTCCTTTGGGTTTTCCATTTTGTCCCAGGGCTTCCTCAGGTCTGTAGTTCCCCGCAGGGAAGCTGGATGGCAGCTATCTTCTCCCCCAGTGCAGCACACAGGGGCTCACACTGTGCCTGTGCAGAGCTCTGGGGTGTAGCAGGAAGGTGAGGTGCAGGCCCATGGCTCGGAGGGGTCTGCTCGAGGAGGGAGCTGATGTTTTGTTCCATTGACTCCCTGACACTGATGGGAGAGGTTTTGCTCCAAATTATTCCAAACTTCAGATCAATGGGGTGAGATCAATGAGTTCAGGATAAACTGTCCTGAAATCCCTACAGGTTTGTTCACCTTACAGCAAGATGAGGACATTTCAGCAGCTGGAGGTGCAATTTTATGGGAAGCACTGTGGGATTGGGATGGATGTAGTAGGATGCCCCTGGACCCAGCCAGAACGGTCAGACCAAAGCTCCGTCATGGATGGGGCAGGTTCGTGTGGCGCAGGGCCTTGGGTGCCCAAGAGCACATCTACAGTGCGATGTCCTTCGTGCAGGTGTTCCTGTGGCTGTGGGAGAAGGACCGATCCAGCTTATTATGGGGGATGATAGCTGTTAATGTAGGTTGCCATGGTGAGTAATTAAAATCTTCCCACACGCCCGTTCCTGCACCACGGCAGGTGCCCTGCGCAGCAGATGTTATGCACACCATATGCACAGGAGCAGCTTTTGTGCACAGGAGAAACCCGTGGCATGGTTTCACCTCTAGCTCTCTTGGTCAATGAAAATGATCCCTGGCCTCAGCTCAAATATTATTTTTAATGCTATTTTGCAAAATGTGGAGAAGCTGCAGGGTACAGGCTCTAAGCTGTGGACACTTACTGTCTTTGTGAGCGCCACGTATTGTTCACAACTGTTGAAAAATGCATCAGATAATTGCATTAAAGAGAGAAACCTCTGAGAAAGAGGTGATATCAGTGATATGTGGGATATATGGTACCTGTTACCTGTGGGAGGTGCTTAACAGCCAGCAGGTCCCATGGCCTTGTGTCTGGGTGCCCGAGCCTGCAGGTCTCTCCCACTGAAGTGGAGCACAAATGCCATGAATTTCTCCTTCCTCTGCTTCAGGATGCCTGTGTGAAGCAGCGTAGCTCAGGGCATCGTGGTCAGAGCTCTGCATGCTGCAGCAGTGACCTGCCCTTGGGTTCACCACCTGGGAGCGGTCTGTTGGGCACAGTTTGTGACACTGGTATCCTGGTGAAGGTCTGAAAGATGATCTGTCCGTTGCCAAATGGAAAATACAAGGTCCATCATGTCCTAGGTCTGGCTCTACCATGACTTGCCTGCTGCTTCTTGCTGGGCTTCTCCTTTTCAAGCTTGGAAAAAACTGCCTGACTGCTAGTACCCCTACGATGCTTTTTGTCTCTATGCTTTTTGTCCTGCAGTTTTCTTTGCAGTGCCTCTATTTTAATCCTCCATAACGGTTAGGAGGAAGCACTGACAATTGCTCCTGCACTTCTCAGGGGAAATACTTGACCTGAAACTCACGCAGCTGCCCCTGCTTCCCTGTGCCTCTCCGAAGACCGGGGCCATGAGCTGAGCTTTGGTCGGCAGCCGGGCGACCTGGCACTTGAGGTGGGTGACTCTAGCAGTAGCCAGAGCTCATGAGATGTCAGCGAGGAGGGGGCTGGTGGGACAGACAGGAGCAGACCCTCTGTCCGCTCCCCTCCATCATTCCTGGTGCTGGGCAGCGGGCCGGGCAGGTCGGTGCGAGGTATCGATTGTCAAAGGAACAAAACCAAAGCACAAGTAAAGCGCAATAATCATGTGAGAGGAGAGAAACTACAGAAGTACACCACAGGTTCACTTAACTCCTACTTGGTCGATAAGCTGCTTATTGAAACGCATTATTCTTCTGTTCCTGATTCCCAGAAGTGTCTGAGCTGCCTGGAAGACCATAACAAAACAGGCTGCCTCCTATGTCTGCCATTGATTTTAATGGGGAAAGACAGAGCACTGTGTAATAAAGTGTAAAAAGATGATTCCCCAAAATGAATAGCACAATAGGATAACAAAGATGGTGATTACCGCGGAGTTGTTTCATACTCTTGTCTTTGCGCAATGAGTGTCTGGCTTCCTGATATCCCTGTCCTTCACGGCTGCGCTGGGTGATTGCTAATTTAGGGCCACAAGTGGGGCAGCCACACTGCAGGTCTGTCCCATCCCTATACAGAGAGAAATGAGATCGCTGTATTTTTGTTTCACTGCTCCAATATTCTGCTGCTTAGGCTACTCGCAATTTAAGAGCACATATTTCCTTTTTCACTTTATTATTTAAAATAAGAGCTGTTAAAACTGTGAAATACAGATTTCTTCTGGACTTGCTGGCTAAGCAAAGTGTAATGGTTTAGGTAACCTCCCCCCCTTTCTTTTCCTGATTAAATGACAACAAGTAGGTACAGGTTTACTGGAAATGTCTCATTCAATGAAATTAAGTGTTTGGGGAATAGAGGGGAACAGCTATAACTTTAAGTTAAATTTAGGTAAGTATAAAAGATGATCAACTAGAAACGTTGTGCCTAGAGTCATTTGAACTGAACAATGGTATTGAGAGTAATGCCCGTGTTGATATTGGCACAACATTTTAGATTTCTGTGTTGCCCAACTTGATTTTTTCCTTTTTTTTTTTTTTTGGCAAATCCATCCTTTACCCAAAAAGAATTTGTATGGCCTTAGCTATAATATAGCAAATACTCAAACCTATTTTAAAAAGGTTACTTTATAAAGTAAGATCTCAAGTATACATGTAGCCCAGATGGATTCTGTTTTCAATGATAGCTGGGTAGCTGGGGGTCTTTTTTTGATACATTGTTTCAAAATGAACTCGAATAGAAAGAAAATGCTTAATTCAGTCTAAAAGAATGCAGCAGCAGAAAAAAATGCTTATTGTTTTCCCTTGGTGGTTCCCCTAGCCCAGCCACAGATGCTGATATTTGCTATAGGGCTGTCAGTCTGGCCATAAACCAGGGCGAATACTGCGGGGTGCTGCACTGTGCCAGCTTGTCTTGCTTGCTTGCTCCAGTGTCATGTAGGAGCAACCATGGTGTTGATAACCACCATGGACCTGTTGGTTGTGCTGCTGGGTGATGCCCTGTGTTACACCGCTGTGCTGATGTACAGGTTGGGCTTTTGTACCACTGTGCTGCCAGAAGCACTGCAAGCCCTGGGCACGCTCCCCTTATTGATAGTGAACCTGTCCGGGCTTGTTAGTGCTGTATTCATCACACCCCAGGGCGCAGGAGCCATTCCTCCTGCCAGAAGGCAGCAGGGACCATCACAAGAGTGAGTTTTTTTTTTTTTTTGCTTTGTTTTTGTTTTTTGATAAGTTATTTAGGCAGGAGTTTTTGCTGGTAACCCCATCACTAAAACCTTCCTGGATGTTTGCTCAGTTCCCTGCTTTCCCAGCCATCTGAAATAAGGTGTGCCCTGTCCATGAGGGCCAGGCCAGCTGGGACTTGAATCTCTTCCCAAGGACGCATCTTAAAAACCATTTCACAACATTGGCCCTTTGCCAGCGCTGATGGATGTGGTGTCCCAGTTTACTGGAAACTCAGTGAGTCAAGGCGCGGGGACTGAGCAGGGAAATGCAGAGCTGACAGCATTTCAAACCCACGTCCTGAACCATCAGCATCCAGACTTAGAGCTGGTTTAGATTAGATCAGGCGACTCAGGGATTGGGTCTCAACTCCCGTTTTCACGGGATGTTTGGATGAGTTTCTGAGGAGCGAGGATTGGGGGCACACTCCTGGCCACGTCCTTACGTCTTCAGATGTTTCCAAAAACAGTGGGATGCCCTAAGGTACTGCTGGAGGCATCTGATGCTCTTCAACCTCTGGCTCCCAGGGGTGGGCACTGATGTCTCTGGAGAGCTTTGGGCCGTGTTACCTTTATGAACTGTTTGTGGCAATTTAAGCCCGTGTGGAGGTATAGGACTAGCCTAAGTTCCAGCCACGGCTGCGAAGCTGCCCTAGAGGCACATGCCTGGGATCCACATGGCAAGTCACTTCTGATTTACTAGAAACCCTCCAGGCTTCCCTGGAGTTTCCTTTTCCAGTAACTTACCATCAAAGCCACCACTTGGATCACATTTTTCACCCTAAAACCTCATCAGCTCACAGGCAGAGCTGGCCCTGCCCATGGCAAAGCACGAGGTGACCACTGGAAAAAGCCAAGGCACATGTGAGCGGGGGCAGATGGAGAGGCCGAGGGAAAACCACGATGAATGGAAATTTTGTCTCCTCACTGCCTCTCCCTGGGGTTGTGTCCCACCACCCCCACCTCCCAGGAGGCTGGTGTCACCCACGATAGCTTAGTTTTGAAAAGAAGGTGGATAGGTAAAGGAGAGAAGGTATAATTATGGGTGGAATCTGGGATTTTCTATCAGATTGTGACACTGTCGAAGGCTTTCTGTGCAAAGTATACTGTTGAAAAGGCAGTGATTGTGCCTTTCCCACCACCATTATCAAAGCTCCAGTCAGTCAAAGCCTCCCTGTTATTTAATGCTGCTCTGCAAGTCTGCATTGTGAAGCTGAAGGATATAATCACAGGTGCCAGACATGGGGAGAGAGCTGATCCAAAGGTGTGAAAAAAAAAGAAAACACAAAGATGAGCTGAATAAAAACACACAAATGAGGTGTAAAAAATCAGATTACAGGGGGCAGAGAAGGTGGGAATAAAATGAAGCAGAAAAAAAATCCATTACTTAGGTTTCTTTCCCCCCCCCCACCCCCCTTTTGTTAATATAGAAGAAACAGGAAAAAAAAGATTCAAGCCAGCTCTCCATCGTATTTTCCAGTATTTGGTGGTACTGGAAGTAATTCAGGCACTTCGTCCCTGCTGTTGTTGGTGTCACAGGGCCATCAGCACGGTGGGTGCCTGGTGCAAGTGGCCGGACCCGTGGTGTCTTCGGCAAAGCACAGCACCAGCTGGGTCCATCTGCTGGGTCGGTGCAGGATTGGGCCAGTTGGGTTGCCCAGAGAGTGCAGGAATTGAGGCTTTGTGTTCAAATGTTTGAAATGAAAAATATTATCCCAGACTTAGGCTCTGGGTAGAACATTTCCAAATCTTTCTGCCAAAGTGAATTAGAAAGGGGATTATGTCTATCAGAGCTTCTGTTCAAGGGGACTGGACTGCTATGTGTTGCCTCCAATGATAAAAAGGCAGGCTGTGGTTGGGAAGCCAAAAAATAATTTATAAGCTAACTCAGCCTACTCTGATCCAGCACCATCAAGCTGGAAGGGTTTGTTGCCACTGAGCTTTTTCTTTCAGCGCGTTTTCAGACTCAGCTGTTGTTGAAGTGGACACATTCCTGTAGAAAATTTCTGTTTTGATGAACTTGCATTAAAAAAAAAATTTCAAGTAGCTTTGGCTCTGTCTTTTGAAGACAGCTCATACACCAAGCAAGCCCATTTTCCTCATAGCCTTTAAAAGTGGGCATCTCCAGCTGATAACTCACAGCCTGTCCAGCATCCTTCCATGTTGGCTTTGTGCATTTCCCACAACCTCTGCCTTTTACCTGCAGAGCCCACAGGAACCCAACCAGAGTACAGCTGGGATCAGCTCCGTTGCGCACAGCCTTGTGCGTGGCTTCCCCCCGTGCTTATTTTGGCTTAGGCTAAGCCTGTTTGTAGTCATTGTCAATTAGGACGAAAGTGGTATAAGCACATCACACAGCTGTTCTGCAGTAGTTTTGCAAAACCCTTTGATAATAACACTCTGAGGTCAACTGGTGCAACTGTGACCAGGCGAAGCTCGCTAACTTTTTAGCTGGCTTATGGAAACATTTCCAGGTAGAAGATCTATTAATAGGCAAAGCAATAGGTCACCTTTCCTGTGCATAAAATGCAGATAGCATTTAATGGAGCTTGTACACCCAGCGAGCCCCTGCTCACTGGGCAGGAACAGGTATGCAGTTATGCTTATAACACACAAAAAATGTTTTTTTTCATTCTTCCCAAGTCATCTTGGAAATTTGACCCTATTGGGATCAATAGAAATTTTCCCAGTTATTTCAGTGGGGCAGGGATTTTGTCCTGACTCTTCTCAGAGCTGAACTGACCTCATGGAAATATGTATGATCTCACCAGAGGAATTTCAGAGTGATATTCACCAGCCTGTTTTAGTCATGGGGATAAGTCAAATGATCGTATCTCTTCCTTCTGCCCTTCGTATCCTCCAGTCCAACCCATCTGTCTGATTTTACTCATCCATCTTGCGCTGTTCATACTTAAACCTTGTTCCTGTCCAGGCTACCCTGCTGTTAGTTGTGTCTCCTTCCTTGTGAACATTTTCCTCGTTCTTTTAAACTCCAAATCTCAGTGGTTCGGAGCAACACTTGTAACCCGAGCAGCACACACCTGGGGTGAGGTTAATTTTGAACATGGCAGGTCATCTCTCAAGCTGGCAAGACCTTCGTTCAAGTTCTACTATATTTCAATTGTTATGGATTTTCAGGGCCTCTTTTCTGAATGGGCACCTCTGAAATGAAATAATATGAGGTGCTATAGATCTGTTTGCTGGCAAGGTTATCACAAAGGCAGGCAGGACAGTTTGCCTCTGACAGCATGCACTATGAAGTCTCCAAGGTCTTCCCATAAAGTCTGTGAAATACTACCACTATAGACATGCGTCAGTGATGGTTAGGGTCAAGTTTTTAACCCGACCTTTTAGACCAGCTGAAATATGTGGCTTTATTCTCACGTGATCGCTCTGATTCGGGCGAAAGCCCAAGCAGCAGTGAGCTGGTGCTCAGAGCGAGGAGTGCTGCCCAAGATGGTGCTTCAAGGACACTCTATGACTTGTTTGTCCAGGTACAAAATACCACTGAATTTCTGCGCCTGGCTGTGGAGAGGCAGCCAAGGACTTGAAGTAGGAGAGGGCATAGGTGTTCTGGCCCAGAAATCATGTGCTGGCAGAAGTGGGTGGTAGAGATGGCAGAGAGCACCTCATGTGCTGAGCACTGGAAGTGGTGTGAAATTGGGCAAAGATTATGGGAAAGAGTGGAGAACCTGCAAAGCCCAGATCACTGTGCGCTCACCTTGCCATGCTGCTCTCACCTACGGGGCACTCACTGCCCTGACAATAATACAATACTCACGGACCATGGCTTTTCAAGTGCCATGTGGGATTATACCCAAGTTTGAAATGAAAGGACATAAACCATATGCTCACTGCTGATGGAGTGAAATGATTGACTTTTTTCCAGTTCCAAAATATGTTGTGTTTTGGGGCATTTTCTTGATGTTGTTTGCAGATTCAGCAGGTTGGCTGATGAGATGAGAAGAATTGTCCAGTGAGTGCTTGCTTGGGAAGATTGACCTGACCTTCTGGGAGATACAGCTGGGGGAAGCAGTAGTGTTGGCATTTGGTGGACGTCTACAGCCACATGGTTAACTACATGGCACAAAAATTATGATAGTTTTTGTTTCAGATGCAGACTTCTGCTATATAAAACTGAAATCTTATTCCACTACAAGCAATATAGAGTCCATTTCATATCTTTAAGTCTTGTGGACACCATAATATCAGAAATACATATCTAAGGAACTTTTATACCAGGATATTCTTGCTCACATAAAGAACAGAGAAGTAGCCAAGACTTATACATTTCCTCTTAGGTGTTTACAGCTGCAGATTTCAATGAGAAAGCTCTTCACCGGCTTTAAAGAGAGAAATGAAATGGTGTAGTGAGGGGCTGATTGCTGCTCCGTGGGGAACTCCTGCCCACATTATAGACTATCTGCCTCACATGATAATGACAGACAAGCCGATGACCTTTCTATGCTAATGATTTGGCTTCTCTATGAATTCATCCGACGTGATACAGGCAACTTGTCTTTACTCAGTGATGGATCATGCCATGGGATCCCAGAGCTTTCTGTGTTAGTTAATGTTCTGTCAACACAAGCCCCTGAGAGGTTGTCCCAGTTGTCCTGGATGACAATTAAGCTTTCTTGAATAAAAGAGCTGGAGCCTAGCGAGTCTCCAGAAGCTGACGCACTTCCTGAGATACAATTGGTCACATCCCAGCAGAAATCTTTCTTGTGTCTGCTGGCCTACCCGCTGCTCGTAGCGTGCATCCCAGGTGCACTAGCAAAGTTAAAAATCTACAGTAAAATGAACTGGAAAATATTGATCCAATTTAAAGCAGCATTACAAATGCCCAAATCATTGCATCCTAGCATTAACTAATTTTCAAATATCTAATGGTTTTACCTGCTCTGCTGCACTTCATAATGACAAGTAAATGTGGTAGCACACCCGGCTTCTCCACTGCAGATGTTTTCCTTCCCCTATATCAGATGCAGACCCTATATCTGCCCTATCTCATGCATCACAGCTCTGCAATGAAGCCACAGTCTGTGAGAGCATGATATACAGGTCATTTCCAATAGGATTTGGGTACCCAGCTTTGTACCTTTCCTACACAAGGACCAGTCTTGAGGCTGTCATACATCAGGGCAGCAACGCACGCTTCCCTTCAGGGAAGATGATTTAAAACAAGTTGATCCTCAGCCCAGATATTACTGATCACACTCGTGTTTGCATATTAGTTGAAGATTAAAATCAGAATAAGGATGGTGGAAGATGTGATAAAGAATTTCAACTTGGCACATAGCTCATTGCAAATGTTGAGGACAAACCCTGTGTTTGCAATCCACAGGGAAGGCTCCACCATCACCATATCCACAGCAGAAACTGGTGTCGCTGCCTTCCTCCCCACTCATGGGACTTCTGATACAACCTTGGCACCGTGAAGCAAAGCAACAGGCACATCACCCCACTTTAAATGAGCACAGTCCTGCAAACTGCTTTCTTTCAGCCCCATTATGCACTTTTTCAGATTCCCTTTTTTTTTTTGTCAGAAAGGGCTGATTTGCTTTGCTGGTGTTTATCAAACCACATTTCAGTTTCCCATAGCAAGAACCTGTAATCCATGTGGGATCACTCATCAACAGCTGCAGACACTGGAGGGGGCAGATCATGCAGCATCAGACCACATCATGAATGCTTAAAGAACCAGGGGTGCTCTAGCAGTAAAACCCCAGCATTTTTTGGTCACCCACTAGCTCTTGTTACCAGTCCTTGCAGTAGTCTTAGGGTTTTGACCTCATGGAAAATGAAAGCTGCTTCCTACATCATTCCTGTCCTGTGTGTGGACAGAGCATTAATGCATCTGGCACCTGGGCTTTGCTAGGTGGTGTGCTGGCTGCGAGGCATTGAGGGACCTTCACTCTCATGGCTCCTTTATTCTCTTCAACCCATTCCTGCTGACAAGCAGCTGTCCTCAGCTAGGTCTTGAACCTTATAATTGTGTACATTTTTTTTTTCTGCAAAGTCCAAGAATCTCCCAGTTTTCCATGATTCCCACGTCCCTAATTCAGCCTCTCACGACCCATCCCCACCTCGCTTGGTGGCTCTTCTAGCCTGGACCTCCCTCACTAGACCCAGGCATCTCACCCCATTTCTGGCTGCTCAGCTCTCATTCTGCCTTCCCAAATTTCTGCCCATCTCATTGGCTTCCTGCCCCGCTACAGCTCCCACGGTGCCCTCCTCTGAGGTTGGTGTCATGAGGGCAGTGGGGAAAATGAACTCGCGTAGTGAGGGCTAACGGGGAGGATTTGGGAATGGCTCAGCTGATGTCCTGCCTGTAGTGCACCCTTCTGATATTGCCTTTTCATTGCATGGAAATCAGGCTCCACACAATTATCCTCTCTTTTTTTTTTTAATCGCGCTCACACCGCATTTTGAACAGGTTGTAAGACACTTCCTCATAATGAGATTAGCGCCCCTCATTGCTTTACAATATACATTTTATCTGGGTGCATATATAGAACAGGCTTTTTAACTGCATAAAGGTGTCATAGCGAGGCTCAGGCCCTAATGTATGACATTATCTCCTCTGATGATTGCAGTCAGCATCAGGCTATGCATAGAAAAGGCTGTTAACTGGCGTGCAGCAGCCGCTTGCCAAAATGAAATGCACTCACCTGGTAAATGCAGGCAGCAGCTCCCGGGGGTCAGATCCTTGGGTGATGCAAAAGAGTGTGGCTCTGCTCAGAGCAATGGAGTGGTGCCAACGCGCACCCACTGGAAGCTCAGCCCCGGCTAAGGTGCTGCTGAACGGATGGGATTCCTCCTACGGGCAAGGCTGCGCAAGCTGATGGCTCTTTTTTTTACATCCACTCAGCAGATTTAAATGAGGCACTGGTGCAAATCGTGGGAGCAGCTGGAGTTTATGCTGGATGACTCCTGGCTTGACTATTTCGGAAAGTCTGGTTTCAACACAACAGTTCCTAATGCAGCCTTGAACTTTTTGATTTGATGTGGTGATGTGGATGGGGAGAAAAGCTTCAGGCTTGCTCTCGGGCAGATCTGAGGACACACAGCATCCCCTGCCCTGGGGGACAAAAGGGTTTTGCCCCCTCGGTCTGGATCGGAGCACATCGTCCTTTCCTGCCCCTCAGCCCAATTGGCTATGGGGTCTCAGCATCTCCTCGCACCAGTGTCCTGGTGGCTGCTCTTAGGCAAGCATGTGAGCACTCTGATATGTCTTATAATAAATAAACCCTCCAAAGGCTGATTAATGTCATGTAATTAAAAACAAAACCGCGCCCAGCAAGTGGGGTGGCATGGGTGTGCTCTCTCTCTGTTCATGCAAGAGCTGCAAAACCCACTGGTCATGCAAAAGGTCTTATTCACCCAAACCCTCTTTAGATATCATCTCTAAAGATTACAAAGGTGTTTATTTTGCTGTTTGTTTGCTTTGTTTTGTTTTAATACATATATAGACTAGGAAAATGCAGAAGATGGTATTTTTTTCTGCCTCCCAAATGCAGTAAGATCTATGAAAACCTATTTTCCCCTGTAGACAAATAACAAATCTCTGCCCTATTCCTGGGGGCTTTACACAGTTTAGAGGAAAGGAAGCATTATGTGGCAAAAGCAACACTTCAAAGAGGTCTGTGTGAGCACCAGGGAGTGTTGGGTTGGGAAATAAACAATCAGTCATTGCAGCTATTTCAAAGCAAATACAGTAACTAATGGTACTGAAATATCACCTAACAGGAGTGAACATTCACACCTCTCAGGAGCTAAAGAGTTCCTTTCACCACACCCTGAGATGGGAACGGATCAAGAGCAAGGTTCAAAGTGGTCAAAACTGAGTTTACTTTTTCAGTTTTTATTTAGAGCTCACCCGTAAATACAATCAGACAGGTGGGAAGCAGTGCTCAAGATTCAGTGTCTTCATCCTAAAACTGAAAGTCTTTACCCATAAAAAAATAAAAAGAAATTAAAATGGGAAATTGTAGTAATTTGGTTTTACAAGAGAATAGTTCCAACTGTTCTGGGAGAACCAAAGTTAATAAAAGTGCCAAAAATATATTTCTGTTTAAAAGTTAAGGAAATCACATGTATTGATAATTTCATTTGCTCGGAAGGGAATGTAGTCCAAATGAAGCCATACCCACTTTCTGGAGGGATATGACATGCAAAATCTTTATTGCCCCCACAGTTTTTGTGCAACCCTTGCTGGCGCTGTCATCCTAAGTGTATAAGAATATGGAAACTGTTTCTGTGTCAGATTTTGGGCAGAGCAGAAGAGCTCCTGTACCCAAAAGCTTGTCTACTTCTAGCTCTTTTAGCAGACCTTGTCTTTCTGATGGAAATTGTGGCATTTTGTAAATGAAGCTGCACCTGTTTAACTGAGGGTGTGATATTTCAACCAATTAGATTCATTTGTGGAGGAAACCATGCCCTTGTTCCTCTTTGGAATAGCTTGGTTTGATTTAATTACAACTAAACCCTTATTAACACAGTTTGCAAAGGCTGGCTTTGCTGGTGGGACCCAGGCAGCTGCCCTGGGTGAAGCCAGTGGGACCCTCCCTGGCAGGTTAACCCACCCTGTCCCTACCATGGGCCAGCACTTTGCTTTTGGGACTGGCTGTGACCTCCCAGCTCTGGCTCCCTCTCGGTTTCTCTCCCTCTGGTTAACAGATGGGTGGCTCAGAGGAGCTCAGCAGCAGCCCTGCAATCACAGCTCCTGCAGCTCAGCTCTGCGTGGAGCCTGACCCCTTAACTTGGGGCAGGTGGGCCCACCTTTGAGTCGAATGGGCAAAGAAAATCGCTACAGGCAAGTTAATTACTACACACGTTTGCTGTTTGAATAGCAATGTAGCTATTGCTTTTCAAAGCCAGGGAAACTGAGGCATGGGAGCCTGACAGAAATAATGCTCATCTGCTTTCTAGGTTTGTTATTAATTACCTGATCCTTATAATGCTTCTTGGAGCTCAGTAAGTGCTCTCAGGGATGAGAGAGCTGCAGAAAAAATATTTGTGTGCCTTCTAAGGATTGTTGTTGGAAGGTGGAGTATACTTCAGGCCTTGCAACCGTAAGTGCTGGAGCACAGCTGAGACAGCAGGGCAAGCTTCTCGGAAGATAAAACAATCCAAACCTGTAATCCGTGTTATGAGGTCATCTAAAGGACCAGTCATACCAAATATGATCAAAAATTAGATTTCTCTGGTGGAAAAAATTTGATCTGGCATTTCTCACAGCCTTGGTGTCTTTCCTTTGAAAGAATCCTTTGTTCTGCAGGTCTCAGGATGAAATTAAATCACAACTCATGTAAATACTGATTTTTGACTGGCTGGGAGCCAGTCCTATATCCTGTAGCGACTAATACCCCCTTCCCCACATACACAGACCATGTCGAATTTCTCTCCACCCTCCGAACTGAGGGAGATCGAGGGCATTTGTTATTTCCCTGGAAACCTTATGAGAGATCAGAGCATGTGAAGGGCATCCCTGTGGCTCCAGCACGGGGGGTCTCCGAGCTTTATAAACTCAGCAGCAATTTATGGACCGGATCCCAGGGTTTGGGTATTGCTGTGGCTGGTAGGGTGAGCTCGCTCACAGGTCTTGGTTCTTGTTTGTGGGTTGTTCAGGAACCATTCCTGGCTCGGAGTTTTTGGTTATGATTATTCTTCAGATGCTTTGGCTGAAAAGCTGCTATCCACGGGCAGTTTGTGACACGTCCTCTGAGCGTGTGGTGTTCATAATTCAGATTTACACGGTCTGGGACCGGTCACCTAAGCTGCATGGCATCATTTTTTATTTCCATGTTGTTTTAAATTAGGGATCAATGAATAACAGACTATGAAATTTGGGGTGAATACTAATTCTTGCTGACTTGTGTGAAGCTTTTGGGAATTGCAAATATTTCCCAAACGCCCTGTAGTTTTCCAAATGCTATTGAGTCACAGCCAACCACTTTCATTCACAAAAATATTTGCAAGATTGTTTTTTTAACTATTTAATCAGCTCTGTGAGGGCTGGAGTTCTGTCTTCTGACTGAAGTTGGAGATACTCATGCTCATTTCACTTGGATGTGGATCTGGCCTAAGTTACCATAACAGCATGTAATTACATATGAACACAAAAAATGCAAAGTGTGTTAACTCAGAACCTTCCGAAATTAAAAGCAAATGCTCAATTAACATGAAAAAGAGACCTGGACTAAATTTTGCCAGTGAGACCCTCAAGCCAATGCAGTTCTGGCTGTGGATGTGCCTTTTGCTGAGGGAGGAACATTTCAAGTTGCCTTTCCCCATCCCCAATAGGATCAGATGAAAACGGTTCTTATGCTGGGATTTGGGAATAAGTCTCAGGGGAGATGGATTAGTGGGCAGTGGGTTGTGAGAAGGTCAAAAAGACAACAGATTGCATTGCTCTGTGCACGCTCAGCTGTGCATCCATTATTTAGCAGGGTATGCTGTGAGTTTATATATGCACCTCTGCTTTGGGGAAATTTGCTCTGTTTGCGTGGATATACACATCTGTTTGCGTGGATATACACATCTCCTCTCCGTCCTGCCAATGAGCCACGATAACTAACAGTGATACTGAACATTCGGGTTTTTTTTTCCAAAGGTAGCACACTCAGAGCTTGAGCAGCCAGGCTCGAAGGCAGCAGCTGAGTGCTGAGGGAGGGGATGCAGAAGGAGGGGGGGATAACTCGACCGGCCGTGCAAGGCTGTGCCGAGCCTGGTGCTGGGTGCAGAGCGATGCCCGGCTTTGGGAAGGGGCCGTGCTCTGCCCTGAATCCCCCCTGAAACCGAGGCACAGCCACAGCCTGCTCAGAGCTCCTCACTCATCGCTCCGGGCAGTCATTGCAGGGGCTGCTGTCCTCCGTCCAAATCCTTGCATGGTGCTGCAGCAGCAAAAAAAAATCATCCTGTTTGGGCAAATAGCGAGCTCACGAGCTTTGTTTTATTGAAACCATCAGGCTTGGCTAAATTCTCTGGTCTCAGAGCGAAGCCAATGACTTCATCCTTGGAGCTGCCTCCACGTAACCTTTGCTTTCACGGATCTATTAGGAAGCTCCCCGGGAGGGGAAGCCCAGCTGCCAAATAAATCACACCTTCCCGGCAGAGAGGTGCGAGGTGCTCCACAGGAACCCAGGCTGCCTGGGAGAGGAGACACAGGGATCTTCTGCAGAGGTTTTTGGGCTTGTCCAGGTGCCAGCATTCTCCACCAGAGCCCATCGATGTAAATGCACGAGTTCTTGTGGGGTTTCGTTGCTCTGTTCCCAGTGAGGACTTGGCCAGAGCCTGTGTGCGTGGTAGGTAGGAAGGAGCCTGTAGTCAACTGAGGCACTTTTTAATTTTTCTTTCTAATTAAAAGTAGATATATTTAAAAATATATATATTTGCAGGGGGAAACTATGGTTTTAGAATTTCCCATTTAATACTCCCCTAATGCCTGTGAAAAGCTTTGAGTTGCAGTTCATGATTTGAATCTTTATGGGCAATTAGCTGGAGAAGGACTTGGAGAAACACAGGTATGGATTCGCAGAGCTTGGGGTAGGGTGATGTGGGGATGACAGCTTGCAGAGTGGGAAGCTTTGCCATAAGGAGGAAGGAAAGAAGCCCACCAGAACCACATTTCTTTAAAGATGTTTGAGCATCAGTGTTGCACGCTGTCAGCAGCCCATAATTCAGACTCGTTCAGACCAGAATATTTCCACACGCACACTCTGCAGTGCACACATTGTGTCCTCTGGGTTTGATCCACTGGATCTAACAGAGCACGCACCAAGAAAAGGCACCGGGAACCTGAGACCTCTCCAAGCCCAGCCCTGGCTGAGGGTGATGCCATCTGCTCAGGAGAGCTGAGCAGAAGTCTCAGTTCTGGAGGGCACAGCGGGGATTAAGTCCCTGGTGCCCTGCTTGCAAAAGAGCAAAGGCTTGGCTGGAACCACAGAGGTTGCTTTCCATGTCTCCTCCTGAGAGAAGACTTGGGGGAGAAAAATGAGATGTGAAATTTGCCTTTTGCATCATTTGAGGCTGGTTTCAGGGAGGCTTGGACAGTGGGAAGGGAAGACTTTTAGCTTTGGGGCCTCTATTTAAACTAGACCAACTTTTATTTTATTTTTTCCATAAGAAAATAGATGCTGCTGGATCACGTTTCTGGTCCACTGTTTTTCCTTACAGACTTGCAATCTGCAGGTACTGGAGATTCTCCAGGCCAGAAGAAGACACAAAAGTGGAATTATCTGATTCCATGACTATTGTTTTTTTTTTTATATCCTCACCCCAGCTCCAGTCAAAATTTATTCGCTTGTGCCTCAAAAAGGAGAACAACTTGTGGCTCCTTCAGATCTGACTGACTCAGACACATCATCTCCATGAACTGTTTGTCCTAAAGCCTTTCCCATCATTTTGGCTTTCTCCATTCCCTGTTTTATTCCCTTTTCTCTGTCCTTCCTCCTGCCCCGTACCTCTCCTGGAGCCAGGAAGTGAGCCTTGTGCACAGCACCTCCCTGTGAGCATACGCTTTCTGCTGCCAGCACAACAGGCCTGGCATTTTTGCCACTGTTCTCAGTGTCTCCCATGCTTAGCAAAGCAAATATCCCATGTCTACCCATAGTGTTATTTACTTGTAGCCATCAACTGGCAAATATTTTCTTTAATGTGTCCTCAAAAGAACTGAGGAGGATGGGGAAGAGAGCTCTGGCCTCCAGGGAAGAAGCTAGCCAGCTCAGGTGATCTGCCTCTGCTATCTTAATGCCCAAAGAAATTAATTGAATTGGGGCTGGTGATTAATCCTCCAAGTATTTTAAACTACCAAGCTCTGACCCTGAAATACCCAAAGTGCTCAAATACCCTGGTGCAAAGTACCCTAGTGCCCAAAAGGCTGCAAATGTGAGGTGAGCAAAGGAAAGAAAAGGCTATATCTGATCTTGAAGTTAGGTTAAAACCAGTAGGTAGCTGGGTAGGTCAGCATCCTGCTTGCCTTGACACTGGAGATTTGGTGCTGAAGGTACAGCCATCTCCAGTGACTTTGTGCCCAGCTCCTGCCGGAGTGGGAGGTCGGGATGCCCCCAGCACCGCAGCAGATGCTGGCTGATGGATGGCACCCAGGTGGAACAAGGCTCCCCGAGATGGTCCATATGCTCCTCGTCAACCTGCAGCTGTTCTGCAATGAGTGTCCCAGAGCAACTATAGGAGCAACACGGACATATTCTCACAGCTGAACAATGACTTCTGCTGTTCCTAGGTCTTCTTTGCAAGCCTGCAGTACAAAGCTTCCCATTTATGTGCCGTGGCCATGCTGTCAAGGTGTAAGTAATCTCTTTCATACTTACTGAGCTGCATGGTCACCAAGGTGCAATATCTGATGGGCAACAGATGTCTGCTTTCTTCCAAGGTTTCAGTGCTGTATTATTGCTGTTATTTGCTCTATTTTGTGCTGCCAGGGAGAGGAGGAGGGGCAAGAACTAATGCAGCCTGCTGAATGAATGGCCTCCACAGTCCTGGGCTTTGCGGGGGCTATTTTAAGTGCTTGAATAATACAGATCTTGCATACCTCCTCAGAACTGCAATCACATCTCCTGCAGTGGGGATTTCTGGTTTATTCAGACAGCCTTTATCCAAGCACCCTCTGGTAATGCCCCTGTGCCTGCACAGTGCTACAGAAGGTAAAACAACCTGCAGGTAAGATGAGGACTGTGTCCTCTGAGGAAGTGTCTGCTGAAGATGACGTGCTTTACCTTTGCATTAGTTGTTTGTGCCTGGGGACCGTGCAGAGAATCATGCCTAGAGGTGTTCGGCAGCAGCTCAGGCACACCAGGGTGTGCTGTCATAGCTTGCTTGATGGAGAGAGTGCAGTGGTGCCTCTGACTCTGCTCCAGTGCTGCTGCGTCCTTTCTGCTTTTGAAAAAGTGCTGTGCAGCCTTAAACTTCCACCTCGATACCCTCCAGGAAGCCTGGCTTAACGCCTCATCTGAAGGACATGATACGAGTCATTAAAAACATTTTTTAAAAGTCTGGAGGTGACCTATGGGGCTCCAGGAGACCGGCTCCGACGCAGCAGCAAGCGGCCAGCTTGCCTCTGAGCCGCGGGGGCTGCTGGAGCTGGGGCTCTGCCCCTGCGGAGAGCACTCAGCTGATCCTGAGCCCTTTTGGAGAGCTCCTGGGGGAGATGCTGGGAAGAGAGCTGCGGGGAGACCCTACATTGGTGTCGGAGCTCAGACAGCTGAAATTCAGCCCAGGCCCTGAGCCAAATGCTAACTGCTTTTAGCAGCCCCTGGTCAGTGCTTCAAGCTGTTTGCCTCCTTTGCCTCGTGCTTCAGAAGCGTTGGACTCTGTCTAAATATGCATGATCCTTTGGGTGTGGGAAGTGTCTGAACTGTCTGCAGAAGGGCCCACCATCTGCAGACGGATGGCTGGAGACCCGTGGCATTGCTGGCAGGTTGCAGACCCTGGTGGAGATGGCCACCTGAGCGCTCCCTGCATTGGCATGACCGTGGCACATCCACATGTCCCCAGCAGAGCTGCTCTGGAGGCGCTTGCTCCCTTTCCATGTAGTTACAGCTGGGGTCCCAGCTGCCAGCCCAGCTTTAGAAATGCCCCCATCCTTTATTGTAAGTGCCACAGTGCCACTTGTTACCCATTGGGGACTTGTGCTTCTCTCTCTCTTGGTGCTCAGCCCCACACCTGAAGCCCCTGTCCCCTCCCCAGCCCTACCACACACAGCAGAGCCTTGGTGCAAGGGATGAATCCATGTTCCCTGTCACTTTGCTACACAGTGAGCCACAGACAGTTTGTTTCAGCAGAAATTTGGGCTATAAAACCTCTGGGAGACTGGGCTATCATAAAAGATGTATCCCCCTCGATGAGTGCATGATTCAGTCATTAGAGGTGGAGGACTGGAAAATAAATGCCAGCTCAGGGATGTAATTTGGCTCCGTGGAGATACCTAAGCCTTGTCTGCGCTAATACTTGTAGTAATAGGTATTAAATTGGCTCATGTAGACACGGCCCTGAAGGGCAAGAAAACAACTTCACATCTCCTTTTTAACCTCTTTTCAAGTCAACCTTTTTTCAGACTTGAGGCACAGTATGTCTTTACTGCTGTTTATGGGATGATATGGCCTGGGGGTCTCACGTGCGTGGCAGCCCGCGGTGCCAAGATCTGTGAGCGTGTTCAGGGAGAACACCCACAGGGAAGAGTTTAGGATCTACATAGGAACAACAGGAAGAGGAGGCATTTCTCCATTTTGCACAGCGAGGGGCTGACTTGGATGCAGGGGGTTAAATCCAGGTGGGACAGTGCTGTGGCCAGCAGGGCTCACCTCTGCACAGAGCTCAGGCTGGTGCTAGGACGTGCTGCAGGAGAAGCAGCTCCCAAACCACCTAGTGTTACTTGATCAATGTGTGCATCTACCACCCAATAGTGCTAGGTTACTTCAACCTACCTGCCTATAAAATGCCTGGCTTAATCTGCCTGTGTTCCTGAAGCAGCATCCCAGGGCAGGAAGAAAAGCCTTGCCTGTGCTATCGCTGGCCATGGCCAGAACACAACCCTGTCTCTCCTGGAGCAAAATCTGGTGCTTTGCCACCGAAGCAGCTTTTCCAATCCAGTGCATTCATCATCGCTGCTGCAATCTGTTCAAGGAGAAGCATCCACAGCTTCTACGTGGCAGGTGGGTTGCATCCTGCTATGGGTCAGCGCTGCTCTGGCCTCATTATTTGTGGATGGAAAAGGTTTTTGCAGTCTTTCTGAGTAACAAGTCACTGTGTTGCAAACTCTTGTCATAATCGAAGTTAGCCTTTGAAAATGCATCACCAACGGTCTTTGTAGGTAAACCTAAACAAGTATCTTTCATCAACATCCAGAAGACAAACCTTCATAAGCTGCTGTGGGGCCATTTGAGCAGCACCTGAGATGAGTGTTCTTGCAAGCCTGGCTCCTTGGGAACCGTACATCTGACCAAACTCTCTGCAGCATCTGATTAATGCTGTCAAACATAATGAAGGGAGGAAAAATCACAGAGTCAATAGGGATGAGCTGGAGCAAGCTGCGTCCAAGTTTGGCAATGTGTGCCTGTCTCATGGTGAGCTTTTGATGTTTTATATTTCGTTTAATAATGCACCATTCAAATCCACAGTACTGTCTTAGAAGGAGAAGTGGGCCCCTGTTCCTTTGGTCACATCCAGGGCTGAACACGCATCTGTGTTATAAAGGTATTTGCATCTGCAGTCTCATCCTGCCCGAACTAGAAGGTCTCCAAAGTGTGAAGGCTGCTCAGCTCCTCTTCTAGGTCGGGCCCATTTCCAAGGTAAATGCAAGTATTTGCAGGCAAGCTGGGGAAACGACTGCCTTACCCACTCTGGGGAGAGGGAGAGAGGTCTGGAGAAATATTATTACAAATTCCTGGCTTGAATAACTACTTTTGTCTCTTCTGGAGGCGGCACCCCCAGCAGGACAGCACAGAGATTTCAGCGGTGCGTTAATGTTGAGACTAGCATGCTGGGTGTTCTTCTTGGCAGGGCATCCTGGAAGGCTCCCCTAATTGTTGCCTTCTCTTTTTTTGCTTCCAGAGTGAACTGCTGGAAACCTTGGGCCATCCTGCCTCTGCCTCACTCCCGACCTGCTCCTGCCCAGCAGTGTGACTGGGAAGGGCCAGTCGCTACTAGGAAGGACAGCAGAGCTCTTCTGGCTGCTTGGAGCAAGGGTGAAGGATCTCAGAGAAGGTGCAGGCATAATCTGTGCTTTGTTAGCACAGCCACCAAGGTACCTGGGTCCTATTTATCACCCTTACCTACTGGACATGACTTTCAATAAAGGAGAGGAATAAGTCTTACAAGCTCTCCCAAAATGCCCCTGAGTCTGTATGTGAGGGACCTGATGTAAAGTCTTGGCAGGTTCTGTCCTAGGAATTTAGAGGCAATGTGGGGGAAAGGGAGAAAAAGAAGGTGTTGGTTTGGCACAGGTGAAGGCTTGGGTCAGCTTGTGCCCAGGACAGACCAACAAGTGCACCTGAAATCTTGCGGGCATCCTCAGCAGCCAAACCCTTGAGGTTTGGACCAATTCTTCTTGTTCTCGGCAGAGAGCAGAGTGGCTCTGATGGCCAAGCAGACATTTATGTGCATCCCCTGAGGGCAGGGGCTGGTGTGACCTGCAGGGAGGACGTGCATGACCACAGGGCACACAGTCCTTAGGTTTTCTTCTTTACCTTGGGTTAAACACCATCACTCACGGGTAGCAGCAGTCACAGAACACCCTGGTCCCCTTGTCCAGACCTTTCCATAGGATGCTCAAGCATTACCTGCAATCTTGCACACAACAGTTGGGTTGCATTCAGCCTCATTTTAATGCAATAATCCCCAAATTATTATCCTTTAGCCAAAGACAGTTGGAGTTTCTAAATTCAATCCCATTTTCAGCCCATGTATATAGGTAACTCAGAGATGTGGCAAAGCAGATTCCCTAAATCCTCAAGGACAATGTTTAAGAGCAATGGAGGGGCCCTATCCGTTTCCTTATTCATCTCTTAGTTCTCCATGCCTTAGAGATTGCTGCATGATCTTGGATGAGTCTGTCTGAAAGGTTTTGCCTCACTTTAGCCCTCCAAAAAATTGTTCACTCTTATTTGTTGTTAACTCTGCCAAATGTCTTACGGTTCTTGTGATACATCCTGGAAGCCAGTTGAGTGGCAACAGGTTTGGTCTCTTCTCCTGCAATGAAGTCTAAATAAATAGCCTCTGATGTTAGTGCATGTGGCATATCAAAGCAATTGTTCTTGGTCTGTGAAATATAGTCTGTATTAATCTCTCCCTTACCTGTAAACTAGGTGAAAAAGCATACACATGCACACAAATTATTTGATGTTTTTTTCTCTAAATCAAAAAAATTGTCTCCGTGGTCCTATTATCTCCTCTTATTAAGTATGTTTTCATGCTGCGCTTTTTTTGTGCCCACAGTCAATAACAATTTAAATGATACTCTTTCATGCCCTTTGTTCACATCATTTATTTCCATCTCTTTATCTGATTTTGCCAACAGGACCTAATTTGAAAGAGGCTGCAGTTCAGCGGCAGGAGGGATTTAAACACTGTTAAGACTGACATTTTCCCTCATCTCACATCCCGTGGGGTACCTGATTGCAAATTTATAATACACCAGAGGTCTCGCCATCAGAAGATACAGACTTACAGTAACAGCAACTAATTTAAAAAAGATCTCCAGCGCATCAGTGTCTGGGGCTGGTTTACACAGACTAATTAATCCTTATTTGACCTGAATTAACTCTTAATCTGTGTGAAATGAAAGAGCTTTACTGGGATACAGCAAATTTTAAAAGATGGAAAATCCATTCAGAACAGGAGGTTTCTGCAGCTGGGTGACTTGTGGATTAAAATACTTGCTGGCTGCTTCTGTGGAAAATTAGCTCTCCTTTCTCCCCTCCCCTCTCCTTTCTCCCCTCCCCTCTCCTTTCTCCCCTCCCCTCTCCTTTCTCCCCTCCCCTCTCCTTTCTCCCCTCCCCTCTCCTTTCTCCCCTCCCCTCTCCTTTCTCCCCTCCCCTCTCCTTTCTCCTCTCCTCTCCTTTCTTTTTTTCTTTTTTTTTCTATTTCCACCCCTCTTTTACTAACCAGCAAATACATGAAAGGGGCAGAAGACTTTTTGCCACCAGCTGTTGTCCCTTGGTAAGTGGTGTAGATGCAGGACAGATTCATTCTCCATGCCAATTTCTTGCTGGTACCTTGGATTTATCCAAGTTGCCTGCAGGATGGCACAAGGGAGAAAGACCACTTTGGGACAGATCTTCCCCTTGGGTGTCCCTAGGCTGCTCAGTCTCCAGCTAAGAGACGGCTTCTCTGCTTCTTGGGAGCAGCCACCTGGGCAAGGACTGTTCATCCCATAGCTTTGTGACAGGGGGACAGAGGATGCTGGAGGTAGAAAATGTTGTGCTGGACTCATACAGACGGAAAAAAAACAAGCTTTTGAACTCGGACTTGCTCCATCAGGTTTGATAAAGGACGAGCTTGATCAGGTGTCCTCTTGCATCTTGGAGGACTTGGCCAGAACACAGGTAAGCAAATGGCTCGTCCGAGATGGTACCAAGAGCATGGAGGCACGAACACATCCCTGGCCACAGTGTGCCCTGATGCAGGGGCTAAGTGGGATGTGCTGGACTGGAAGTGGGATTTGGAGACCAGAGCTGGAGTCAGGATATGTCAAGGCCACCCTGAACACTAACAAATTCTCACTGCTGAGCCCTGGGGCAGCCTTGTTCAGCATTTGTGGGTGAGTTAATGGCTGGCTAGGCCTTGGCAAAGCTGTGTTAATAACGAATAGCTGAAAGATTTTGGCCTGGCACGTGTACCTGTGCCTTGGTTAGGTTTTGCGCTGTGCTGAGCCGAAAGCTCCTGCCTGCGGAGGTTCCCCCAGAGCTTACCCCTGTTGTGCTCTTGTCACCTCTCGGTGTGCAAAGGCAGGCAGCAGATGCCCGGTGGAGACCAGAGACGGTAACGTGGTGGTGAACTGATGGGGCTAGGTGAGACATCTCCCCCAGCCCCGGGCAGGTGGGAGCTCACCTTCCTCCTGTGTTCTTGGCATGCTTTTTTAACCCTGCTTACCCATTACTTATTCTCTTTAGCTCTTGCCAATATCAGTACCATCACATCTTATCTGAGTGCAAAGGACAGGATCATTTTTTCCTCTTTCTGGGGTGGAAACCTGTCCAAAATCACCCAAGATACCTGAGGCAGGAGTGTGACACGAGCCCCAGCCCGCTGACCCCCCTGTGCCTTAGGATCCTCTCTGCCAAGCCGGTAATGTCACTGCAAATGCTGTTATTATTCCATTAAATGTCCACTGCCCTAGCCACAGCAGAGAGGCATTTAAAAAGATGCTACCACATTACGCAGAATAAATGTCACCCTCTCAAATGAGCAAGCTGTCGATGGCTTAGGGTAACCATTTAAAGGTTATCCAGTGCTGCTTGTATCTCTATTTTCAATTACCCCCACTTGTTGGCTTTGAAGTCTTTAGTATGGAAAATAAATCACAGTGCAATGTGCTGCTTCCATCATTCAGTAATGCCTGACGTGACAGCCTCAGAAGATCACAAGATTATAGCGATAAGGGTCTAGTTTTAAAATGTTTACCGTTTCCCAGCTGGATCTTTGACCTCGGACTGCATTAATGTTTTGCCATTTTCAGGTCTAATGCCAATCTCTGTCTTGCAACATATCATCATTTTAATGCCTGATTTACACTCTGAATTATGGTAATTTATTGTAATAGTGTGATTTGACCTTTTCAGTATTTCCTATTTTTATTGGCTGGCTGTTTCGTCCCTTTCCCCAGAGGTTAGTGGAACTCTGGGGGGAGCGGAGGAGGTGAGCGAGCCTAACACAGCACTCAATGCTGAAAAGGGCAAAAAGCAAACACACACTGCTAATTTGGGGACCGGGGGACAATTCAAGGGTGATATTTATACCAGACCCCACGACAAGAACAGAGGTGACATGATGTCAGTGTTATGGATGAGGGGGCATCTTCAGGAATGGCCAAAGTGATGGTTGTGAGCCTCTATCAGCCTCTGTGTCGTACCTGCACGGTGCCAGCCCACTGCTTGCCTCCCAGGAGGCTGCCCTGGCAGTTTGAAGCTACTATTTGTGCTTTGAGCACATCAAAATGCCCCTGAGCATGGCTGCCTCTGACTGTAGAGGAAATCGGCTTTGGGAACCAGTGTGTGCCCTTGTGAGAGAGTAGAGGTGGAGAAGATCAAAATGGGAAGTGAAAATATAATCCTAATTGTTTCTCCTTTTCATTGCCCTCTGCCCAGAAATACCACCTCTCCAAGGTAGGATTTGCAGGCATGCAATAAGAGAAAGTGTTAGCTTATAATTCAAGGAAAGGGAGGAAAAAAAAAAAAAAGAAAAAAAAAAGAAAACCCAGAAACACTAAAATGATCTCTTACAACAAAAAGCTTTGATAAAAGCAAAGCTGAGCCTGAGGGTGATGCTGCTTCTTCACCCTGTTCATCAGTACCAGGTTTGTTCCAGAGGACCCAGCCTATCCTTTCTGTTTTGGAGTGTTATATTTTTTTTTAAGGACTGCCCTTCGGCAATCCTTTTGAAATGAGTATTTGTGCCTGGCTCTGGGAAGGGGCAGCAAGGGCAAGCAGTCAGCTCGTGTTCAGGCCACGTTGCGTGTCTGGGAGCAGTAACCTCAGCCTCTGCACTCAAGGAGCGAGAAAGCACGGCAGAGCCAGGCTGGGACTCGAGCTCTCCAAGAGGCATTTTTAAACTTTTGCTAATAAGGGCTCAGAAAAACAGGTATCTAATCCTACCCAGAGGGGTGGTGGTTGCTGTTACGAAGCTTTGATGGGAAACAAGGACAGAAAAACAGAGGCAAAGGAAGCATTAAGAATCTCTTGCCTTAGAAGTATGGGTAAGGTGATATGGAAGCTACTGTGAGCAGAGCAAGCTGGAAACACAGCGGGACTGGACCCGTCTCCTTGGGTTCATGCAGCTCCTGGCACCATTGGGATCCAACACCTCCCTTGGGCACCTTTGCTGCACCAAGAATGAATTACAGAAGCATGAATTCTGTCCAAAACCAGAGGTAAAGCTAAAAGATGTGCCTGGAGAAGGCATTATCCTACCTTGGTCCTGCTTACACTTGCAGGCTGGGGGACTGCAACCACCAGGACAGCAGCAGGTGCGTGAAGTGTGCAGGCATTGCCATGGCTCAGTGTCTATAGGTCAATGTGATGTATTAACAGTGAGATTAAGGGAGACCATAAAATGCGTATTGTGCATATATGAAATTGTATTTTCAGGTGATTTGTTTTCTGTTAGGCCATTCAGCTCACCTCTGCCCAAGAGCTAATTTATGATGTTTACTTAAAGTGATGGGTCCGGGGCAGGAGATGGAGTGTAGTAAAGTATCTTCCTCTAGCTTTAGCTGGTAGACATGTAATTCTTCTTGCTCTGTGTCTGCACCAGGTGTTTTATAACAGGCAAACATCTGTCCTTTCCCATTCATCCCAGAGGCCATTTCCATTACCCCTTGGTTCGGCTGGCTAGAAATAACAAGGTTTCCTGGTGCTGGGCTTCAGTAAAATAGTCTGAGCATCTCATGTGATATGACTTACTCCTAACACCAGTGAGCACTTAGTGCCTCACAGACAGGGTTTTATTTCATGGTCTCTAACAGGATTGTACTCCCAGAGGCTGAATTTGCCCCAGCATTTGATGGAAACTAGAGGGGGGCTTCCTTTCTGTATCAGAAATATCTATTGAAGGGGCTGAAGCTTGAACTGCAGGACAAGGGGTCCCATTGGCACAGTGCTTGGAACTTAGCTGAGAGTCTTCAACAACTCATGCTAAAAATTACTTAAAAATTGGTAGGAGTTTAGTGCCTTTGAGACGTCTGCCCCTCTGTCAAATCTGGTTAAAATTGCCCACAGCTCCTCCTAATGAGCACTGGTACCTGTGGGCGGTTCTCTTGGGCACCCCCAGATGCATTTGTCTTTTTACCTTAGAAAGCTGAGACAAAAGGGATCTTAATTCTGACTGTACTGAAGCCCTTAAAGAAACTTGTTTTTATCTGACACCAGAGAAAGTGTTTCTGCCCTATAAAAGCATGTGTTAGACTTGTTCTGCATAACAGTGTATGTCAGGAGGCAAAGGCAGCTGAACAGGGGCCGGTGGAGCTCAGGATCTGAGCGATTTTCACTGACTTCCTGCGTGATTTGAGGCAAGTTTCCTTCATTTTGGTGTTCATTTGCCTTAACTGCAACCAGGTCAACAACATCCAGCTGAGGTTTGATTTGGTCACTCATATTTGCACAGGTCCCATGGGGTCTGGATTTGGAACTCCATGACAATTTGCTTGGGGGTGTTTGATTAAAAGAAGAGTTTTAGGTACAGACAGCTGTTCTGAGGGTCCTTTTTGCTGTTCTCATAGCTGGTCGGTCTGTTTATCTACAGGATGACAAATTACAATACAAAATCATTGCCTGTTGGAAGGGAAGAAAACCAGAGCTGAGTATTCCTGAATTGTCAGCTTTCTAAGCAGTCTT
Organism: Cygnus olor; assembly: GCF_009769625.2. Lineage (NCBI taxonomy): Eukaryota > Metazoa > Chordata > Aves > Anseriformes > Anatidae > Cygnus > Cygnus olor. The sequence continues at coordinate 2,492,633 of NC_049188.1, read as the reverse complement.
TACAAACAAACAAACAAAAACCAACCCACAACTGTGTGATTTTATTGCACATTTTCAATCCATTCAGTCACTGCCACAGCAATACAGAAAAAGTACACACATTCTGATGCCTGCTTTGTACATGTTATCACCTTCATTAGTTTGATGTGCAAATGGTTACTTAGCAATACTAATATCTGCAGTGAGTGGTTTCAACCAGCTACAATCAGGCACAGAGCTGTGAATGTACTGTACACACTGGTGCCTTGGAAAACGGCTCCTTTTTAAGTTTCTGCTCGCATCCTGTTTCTGAACTGGGATTTTGCACAAATATTTTAAAATAATTGTTTTAACGTTTTCATGCTTGCTTTTAAAGTATATCATCCTCTGTGATCATAGACAATGGGAGCAATTGTTCAGTGGTCTCCTACTCTAATCGAGTCAATTTGCTTTGCTGGGATTTCCTTCTCCCCTGTATTCAGATCTCAGAGTGGTAGGACCAAACAGAGTGAAGCGGATCTAATTAACTTCTCTCAAGGGTATTGACTGTCTGGAAAGGAAGAGGAAAGCAATGAGGAATACATTATAAGAGCCTATTCATTGCCAACTCTCACACAGTAGCAAATCTTCCTCTTGCAAAGCCAGGGTTTACATAAATTTCCTTATTTGATTGTGTTTCCTGTTGCATAGAGGCACCAAGGGCTATGTGAACCCTTATGGTTTCTGAAGACAGAAAGCCAAAAGGAAATAAACTAAAAATGCTTTGTGTAAACAGTGGAAATTAGAAATTCATAATTAGGCTTCATTCATTAGGAGGATGGAAAGTGAAATGTACAGGAGGATGTATTGTCTTTTCTGATTTAAAGCATGTCCATCTGCAGATATAAAATGAGCCTGGATTAAGATCAGATATTACCTTCATCTTCATTGAACACCTATGGAAATAGCATGGACTTCATGTGCATGCAAGCAAGCACTTCATATCCTGCAGCACTGTGGCCAAGAGGAGTGGGGGCAGCTGGGTGGGCTGGGTGGACAGGGCTAAACTAGAGGTGATGGCACAGGGACAGGGGATGACTTCCTGTGATTTCCACCCACTTGGCTTTGGGTGTTGAAGACCAGGAGCTCATGTTAGACCTTATAAAAGAGGGAGCTGCTAAAAGAGGGAAGGTTTAGATTAGATGTTAGGAGGAAATTCTTCACTCAGAGGGTGGTGAGGCACTGGCAAAGGCTGTCTAGAGAAGCTGTCGATGCCCCATCCCTGGAGGTGTTGGATGAGGCCCTGGGCAACCTGATCTGGTGGGTGGCATCCCTGCCTATGGCAGGGGGTTGGAACTGGATGACCTTTTGGTCCGTTCCAGCCCAAGCTGTTCTGTGGTTCTCTGGTCAGTGTCATTTAAAAATTACAGCCAAACCGTGCCTCAGTTTCCCCAGTGAACACTGCATGTGAGTAACAGCCTGCAAACACTCAAGGGTTTGACCATGGATGTTGACCATGGGTTGTCTCTCGTAATGAACCACTCTCTAGCACTAACGTCAGCTGGCTGTAGGGTAGATAAATATGTACATTTGTACGCCATGGTGATAAGAATATTAGTGGCTGGAGCGTGTGCATGGTGTGCTTGTGAGATAGCAATAGCCTTCATCTCACAGTGCATTTGCCGGAGAATATCTTGTGAAAAAGGGCCACAAAGGAGCCACAGGCGTTGTCAGCTCTGGCTAACAAGACTCCATGTTTGTGTAACTGAAAAGTCATTGTTCCCCATTGACAAACTCGGAAGACTTTCCTGCTGCCCTTGAAATTCTGGTGGGAATATTTGCATGCAGCTGAGCAGCTTCTTCTGGCTGAACGGGGGTGTTGTCACAGGGTCACCTCTGCTTAGGAGACACAAACCTCTTGAGCAGGGAGGAACGGAGGGAAGCTGAAATACAGTTACTTTTTACTGTACAAAACACAAAGGAAACTTTATCCCTCTTCTCTGAAGCATTAGCAGTTAGTAAGTCTTTCCAACCATCGTACTGAGATGATATAAATGAAGATGGTGTGTCAGCCTAGGCAAGGTAGCCTGCAAGCATCTGGGGGCTATTTTCAGATGTCAGGTGTTAACAAGGTGCTGGCTCTTCTGCTAAATTGAAATCCTTTCTGAACGTCCCTGTTTCTGACACAATCTGTTGTCATCTTTATTATACCATGTGCAAATAAATGCATAATAGCATCTTGCCACAAAGTATTGCCGTTCAAATCGTACCCATAATCTGTATGTCTAACGCAATCTCGGTGTTTCCTAATGAATGCTTTTCCCTACCAATTTCTGCAGGATGAGAGCCCTGGCCTTGCAATTCACTCAGCAGTTGTGCTCCAGACGTGTGTGCACCTTTGCAAGGGGGAGAGGAAAGGGATGTTGTCAACACCTGCGTCAGCACAACATCAAATCAGATTACAACAGACTAAAAACCATAACCTGAGCAGAATAACTCTCTTCTGGGCACATCTGTGAGCAGCATCGATGCTCTCAAAATATTTCGCTGGTGCAGCATCACCTGCTTAATGACAGGGTGTTTTACAAGCCTCTAAACTCCCCTGTGTATTCAAGCTTCCTGCATGAAGGCCAGGCTGGGCATTAGTGAGTTTCAGCCATCCAATTTCTGCAGACCTTTTGCACTGCACAAAGCTTGTGTGGGCTCTTGGCGCTGCTGCTCTTTGCTCCACTGGGTGATGCCCTGCTCTGCAGCCCCACTGGGCCATCGCAGAGATGAATAACAGCTGTTTGCTCGGGTGGTAGATAAGGAGGAATCACTCAGGGTGGGATGAGGAGCGGAGCAATGAATTATGTTTCCTAAACAAATGCAAGACATATTTGCCAACAGCAAAGTGTTTTACGGTTCCCACCTCGTTCTTACTTGTTTGATGGCTTTTGCAGCTCCACGTGGAAAGCTGGCTGTGGTGGCAGAGCCCTGGGAGCAAAAGGCTGAACTGGGGCCCTGGGATGGTTTAGTAACAGCAAGGAGTGGTGCTGTGGTGAAGCACTGGGAAAAGACTGATATAATTATGGGGAAACACAAAGCACATGCTCTGCCCCCTTCCTCACTGGTTGGGCTAAAGGGATCTCTCTGCAATAGCAGGAGCAGCCACTCACACCTGTGTGTGCTTATTGCCTCCTTTGCCTTCCATCATGGGAGTGGTGCTAAATTAATCTAAGATAGCTATAGCAGCAATAGTTATTAAATGCAATAATCATCTGTATTCTAAAGAATGCCCAATTTACATTCAAATATATTCAGTTCAATATACGGTGCCATTGCACCTAATAAATAGAGCGAAAGGTGGTTTATAGGCTGTGCTTTTATCAGCTTTCCGCTGCGGTCATCAATTAAATCATTAAATTATGAATGGATTGGCTCAGCTCTATTAAATGATAATCTTCAGCCCCATACGTTCTGTGATTTCTTCCATGGCTGCTGGGGGTGCATGCTTGTCTCCTGCCTCCAGAGAGGACAAGAGGCCTATATAGGCCTTTTCCCTGTAGAAACTTCAGTCCTAACAGCAGAAAAAGCACACTGGAGAATCGTGTTTCTTCCTTTGCTGCTGCTAAATGCAGTGGGATTTTGGAAGACTGGCACAGTGTGGTGGGATTTGTTGTGAATGTCTTACAAGATGCCTGGCCTTTCCTCGCCTCAGCTGCCTTCCTGGGCAAAGCAGGGTGAGCAGGACCTCACAGAACGGTTATAAGGATAAATCAGCATTTCCTAGATGCTACTGTAGGGCACTTCTGTGTTTGGCTGGAGGCAGCTATGTAGGCTAACAAATTGAATATGCATCCAGGGCTCCTCCAGGGGACAAAGGCTGATGTGCAAGGGCCTGAGTGCATGCCTGTAGCCTGTGAAACGGGCTGGTGGGTGCAGTGTGCGTGGTGGGAAGGGACCGGCCAGCCCCAAGGCACAGGCAGCATGCTGGGCAACACAGCTGTGATCCCAGCTAAACCCGTCCAAGTGTGCAGGGTCATCCCTGTCCATGCTCACCTGTTTTAATGCCAAGCATAAATGCTTCTGTCAGTAGAGCTGTGGTCTTGGTTGAGCAAGTCCGGGAATTGTGGAAGGGCCCGGAGGGCAGAGGCTGGCTGAAATTTGGGTGCTGAGCTTCCCTTGCTCCCTTTGGCTCACCCAGTTCCACAGCTAAATGCAGGCAGGCTTCCTTTTGGCTTTCTCCAAAATCAGCACAAGACTGACACAGTAAAACAAGCCTGGGAGGAGGCTAGTGCAGCAAAGCTACACCTTAAAAGCAAGACATTACTTTTTAGGGTAACAGTGCTCCTCCAGCAGCCCGGTCATCTCCTGCTGAGTGAGTGAGGGCAGGGCCTGGCGCTGGGGCACGTGGACATCGTGGTGCTGGTACCTCCCTGCACCTGGGGATGGCAGGGGAAGGTGTTTCTTAAACTGGAAGTCTATCAATCCTCTGCCTTGAAAAGCTTCATTAATTAAACTGTAGTCACCAAGAGGGAGGGTATGTTTCCTGGCAGGCAAATGACGGGAGGACCGAGGCCCTGGGCAAAGCTGAAGGTGTTCAGTCCAGCAAGATGCAAACTGCCAGGAAATAACCCAACAGGACGGAGTTATTGCTGTCATACACCTCATAAAACATTCTGGCTTTCCTCTGGCACTGGGGAGGCATGGAGACAAGGTCCAGACATCCAGAAACCTTCATGTTTCCACTCACAGCAGCACAGACCGGTGCCTGCCCTGCCTCTAACACCCGACGCCCCAACGGCGTGGTTTCAGAGGCCCGAAGCAGTGTGCTTCTGAGCAGAGGGCCTGCTGTTGCAACCAGTTTCTTGCCTTTTGCTCTCTACACATCATTTCTGTTGTGATGGTATCAGGGTGTTTTGTTGCTGCTAATTATAGTTAGCAAATAAAACAGTGCTTTGCAATCCATGGGTTGATGCTGTGAGAAGATCTAGGGCTGTAATCTCTGTTTTGTAATAGGGAAACTGGGCCAGGGCTGAAGGAATCGGGCTACAATCACAGGGCACATTAGTACCAAACCTCTCTGCAGGGAAAGCTGGATTTGAGCTTTCACCACTTTTATATCTTCTGTAGCCCTGAGACCTCCCCACTCCCTGCAGGCAAAACAGGTCCAAAACCCAGTTTATTTCTGGGTGAGTTCTGCATGCCCTGCTCCAGGTTTCCCTGGGACGCCCTCAGACAAAAGCAGTGCTTGTGAAAGAGCAGGCCTTTATCAACCCACGTCACACCAGAATTAATGGCTCCCTTAATAAAAGTGAATGAAATCATCACTCTTGGCTTAATTTTTTCTTTTTATTGCCTTTTACATGTACAAGTAATGATCAGCTGCTTAAATACCTCCACAGCCAACACTTAAGGACATGTTCAAATCTCTCACTCTCTAATGAATGGCAGTGTCATTTCAGAGGGAGTTTCAGCACATTCCTGGACCAGAAGGAAAGGCCCTTTGCAGGACCAGCTCCAGCCTCGTCTCCAGGTCAAGACTCCCAAAATGGGTAAAATCCTATTAAAGCAGCAGCAGGCACTGGTCCCGCTGCTGAGCACTCAGTGCAGGCTCAGCTTAGAGATCATGTGCAGGTTTGGAAAAGGCAAATTGAAATAGGACCTTCACAAAGTTTCAGGCACAGCTTAAAAGATTCCTTGGATTGACAAATATGCCTTCAAAAGAAGATTCCACAGAAGTGTTTCTAAAGACACCCTGGGCATTTGCCCACTCTGTCCCAGAATGAGCATCAGAAACAGCTTCAGGTGCCATTGAAACATTGCTTAGACATAGAAGAGCCTAAATTCAAGTGGAGCTGCATGCATTTTAGATTCCCAAATGCACATATCACTTAAAAGAATGGGATTTGGGCTCTAAATCTCTTTTGAAAGCCATCTCTCTACCTCAGGTATTACTCAGCTGCATAAAAAAATAAAAAAAATCAGTTTCTACTGAATTCAGCGGCAAAATCATGATGTAAGGGAAGAGAGAAGATTTCCCTGATCATTTGGCCTTGCTATTTTTCATAAAATATATGCCATGTGCTTTGTGTGGATGCTGATCCCAGCTCATGGCTCTGCCCATACGGTGAGGTGGGAGCTGCTGCTGCCGACCCCAGCGCAGAGCTGCTCCGAGCACGCGCCCGCACAGCGCTGCGAGCTTTGAGGCGTTATCATCGGTGCATTGGCTTCCTCCTCCTGCTGTATGAAAAATTGATTTCCTGTAGCTGCAAAGAATTTGCAATGTACTTACAGAGGTATAATTGGTAGGAGCACTGGCTGCGAGACACAGCAGCATGCGTTGCAGCACCCAGCCCTGTTCCTGCACTGGGGGTCCCAGCGGGACCTGTTCCTGAACAGCCGAGGAGGTCACTGGGGTGGGGACGAGGAGGAAAAGGCTGCCCGTCGCTGCAAGGCAGAACACATACAAAAATTAATAGTTCTCCTTTTTTTCACCTACCATTAATCTGCAGCGTGCGTGAATTGTAATTAAGCTCATTTAGAGCAGGGCATTGTATGCAAAACACTAATATCAGCAATATAGTCATCCCTATTAGCGCCATTTGTCAAAATAACGGCGTGGGGGGAAAGCGTGTCTTGCATAGCTCAAGGTCTGAACGAGCAGCACGGAGTTCAGATGCTCTTTTGAAGTGGAAGGCCACAAAACAGCACCTGTGCAGCCCTTCGGGCTGATTCTGGTCTGCCTTACAGCAGGGTCGCTGAAGCACATCTTCCTGGGAGCCCCTACAAACATCTCATCTGGGTTAATGAGGGTAACGAGACCACTGCCTGGCATGATGTTAGCGTTGGGGTGGGGTGCTCTGGAGGTGCTTAGGGAAGCACGCATGGAGCGGGTGACCCAAGGGCGAGTACTTGAGGATGGGGTGTCTGGCTGCCTCCAGTTCCAGCAGCCTGGGGTTAAACCCCCTGCCATTGGGTGCTGAGTCCTTTGACAGGAGTCGAGGAAAGACATCATGCCAGAAGGATGTAATTAACTGTTGAATGCTTGTGCTCTGCAGGTGGGGATGGAGGAAGAACTGAGAAGAGGAGCTCTGAGTCTGGAAAGGCAAAGGAAGGGACAGTTTTCAGCGAGCATCTGCCAGGAGGCTGCTTGCAGCAGTGAGCATCTCGGTGTGTTCGTTTGCTCTTTGGGAGGGTCGATGGGGGGCTGCTGCAGCCCAGGTGGGTCTCATGCAATGTGAAGGAACTCTGTGTGTGCAGGGGCTGGGGGTTTTGGGACATCTGGCAGCTCGACACAGTGACACTTGAAAAGTCAAGTGTTTGCCACCCAAAATAAGGCTCTGCATGTCTGGGCTGTGAATATTTGGAGCCACTGCATTTCTTGGCTTTCGTTCTTCCTGTTTACCTTTCTGCCATTTGGTGCTCCATGCTGAAGAAGTCCTTGATGTGTTGTCAGATCCCTCGGTGAGATACCTGATTACAATGTGCATCGCCTATCTGCGTAAACCTGGCTGCTGGGAGAGGGTTTCTTCTCTGCCTTCATCCCCTCTCCCCTTGAATCAGAGCACAAATGCATTGCTTAATTTCATGTGAATTTGATAATAAGGTTGAGGTGTCAAAAATGATTACGTTCCTTAGTGCCATGGCATTTTCTTTGTTTATTTAAGTGGAAGGATCTCGTTTAGACCTTTTTCCCTTTTCTGCCTCCCCAAAAGAGAGCACAACACTATTTGCTCCCTGCTGGCTGCTGGGGCTGGGAGCAAGGTTGCATTTGATCTGCTCCTTGCAGACCTCCTTGGGGGACTCTCTGTGCCCTGCCAAGGCAGGACCAGCATCAGCAGGTACCAGACGTGAGAAACCTCCACAAAAAGCAGAGTATTAGCATTGCGGTGGCCCCAGTTTTTGCTCTGACTATAAACATTGAGGCGCTATTCTTTGAATGACCTTTGCAACCCGCCTGTGTGCCTCTAAGTCGCTTTAAACACGTGTGAAGCAATGGTATTAATAACAATACTATTCACACCAGAGTCTCCTGGGCAGCTGAATGACAGTATGAATGTGGATTAATATTCCTTAGCCACAAGGGACTAGGAAGGAGCTGATGGAAGCATAGCTTGTGAAATTAATAATCACCACCCACTTGGAGGAAAAGGAATTGGATTATAGGGACTCCAAAATTAATAGTATCCTGGGCAGGCAGAGCCTATTGAAATATTCATTGGGTTCAGCTAACCTAAGGCAGCCAGAAGCAGGCGAGGTGTGATGCATTATGTAGCCATGGGCCGTGCCGAGCTGCCGTTCCCAGCCACACGGGTAGGTGCGCGGTGTGGCACTAATTGGATGGGGCTGAGCTGCTGTGGACAGAAGTGCAGACATCCGCTGACGAGCACAGACAGGTTTTTCTATGTGCAGAATAGAACAGCATAAGTAAGGCAGCGAGTGATGCTCTGGGGCTGAAGCATGGGGAAAACAGGGAGGATTTGGTGTGAAAAGACAGGATGTCCCCTAAACCAGGAGCTGAAGTACGGTGGGGCTTTTTCCTCTCTTTAATGCCCACGCTGCCTCCTTTTGCCTTAGTGGCCAGTGTACAGCAAGCAGGGATGAAGGGGGCAGAGCTGCCCTGCAGAGCAAACCCTGTGCCTCCAAAACCTTATTCCTGAACCAATTTAATCCACTTATGGCCAGCAAGCTTCTAGGAGAGGGATCTGAGCTCCCTTAAAAAAAAATTAATCTCTGGCAAAGCTGCATCTGGGCCAGGCAGCTGCTGCTCAGGAAGGCCAGGTATGTCCCTGCTCCCCGGAGGCCACTGGCACGCTCTGAGAAGCAGCTGTGGGCCGCGTGCCATAAAGCATCATGGAAGCAACATGCATGAAAAAGGAAAGTGTGTACGGGAGGGCAAAGCCACCACTAAATTACATTGGTTGTGTTATTGAAGAGGGAAGCATCTCCATAATGACAGTTTGTCAAAGTCCTCCAAACTCATGTGTTGTGAGTGTGCCGTGCTGCCAGCGTGCTAGATTACTCCCTGAGTGGGTATTTTCAAGGGTAGATCACTACAGGGGACCATTGTTTAATCAATTTGAATTAAAGATTCCCCAGAAATAAAACATTGTGCATTAAAAATAAATAAATAAATAAATCTGAACTGTAAGATTGGTTTCCTCTGCTCTCCTTCTGGGAAACCAGTTGTTTGATTTAATTCTGCCCAAAGCATCTCCGTTAACATGACCCCACCATGTCCAGGGCCAGTCCACCCCCCCCCCCCCCCCCAGTAGAGGGAGCGTGGTGGCAGCACATCCAGAAAAGCTGCTGTGGCACATGTAGGGACTAGTTTAAATAGCAATGGTTTTGCAAAACCCTTTCATCCATCCGGGCTACGTAAGCTGGAGCAAAGCCCAGACAAGTCTGCCAGCGTGGAGCTCTTGCTGGCTGCAAGCTGGTGAATGAGTTTCCTTTGTTGGGTTTGTAACGGGTGGGGAAACTCTGGATGTGCAGCAACCCAGTGCAAGTTTAAAGTCAGCAGGAGCCTCTCTAGTGAAGCAAGGTCTGCGTGTTGGTCCTGCTCTAGTGTCGCAGGAGGCAACGTCAAACATCTCAGTGGGCAATGTCCAACGAGCTCCTGCAAAGAGCGGTGATGAGAAGAGTCCTGAGGGACATGGAGCAGAGTCCACTGGGTGTGTATTTCTGTGTTCTGGCATTGATAGCTTTAAAAAAGGTGTCCTAATGAGATTTATGAGGCTGGGTTTAAAACAGAGAAGTTGCCTTGCCAACAAGACAAGTCTGCTACATAAAAAATATGATGATGAAGGAATAAGGTGACAGCTTTGTATCCATAATGGTTTCGTCCCAAGGTGCCTTTATGCAACTGCTAAATATTTAATTTAAATTCCAGCCTTGGATATTTTTAGCAGGTGAGGATGCCAACAGCCTTCTGCCCCACAGGGGTGGGGTGGGAGCAGGTCGGCACGGGGCAGAGGCACACACCATGGCCATCTGCCCCCAGCCACTCGAGAGCTTTCTACTCCCGACGTCGTGCAGCTGAAAAGTGTTTTGTGGCTTCAAGGTCTGGTTTAAACTCCGCATTTGCCTTTGTAGCTGTCTTTGATTAGGAGCTGAACTTGATCTGAAGGAAATATTCCCTAGATCCCTTTCACCAGCAGAGCTGTGACTTCCCTGGGGCAGGGTTTGGGCCACTCTCCAGAGCAGCGTGATGGAAACAGTGCAGCTCCCAGGTGTGGGCAGATCGTCATGGCTAGGTACAGAGGCACAGCATGTCCTGTTGTTGTCTTCTGGATGGGTGGATGGCCCAAGGAGCAGTGTTGGGAGGCCCCTGTCCAGTTTTCCATAGTGTAAGCCCTGTCCCAGAGAGGGCATATGTGATGACCTATTTATTGCGGCCAGTGGGAAAGGCAGGGTTTGGCTGTCTAAATTTTGTTGCAAGGGAAAAAAAAGAGAGTTCCCTCTCTCTTTTTTTTTTTTTTTTTTCCTATGGCCTCCTTTCTTTCAACCTTTTGCAAACAGAGTTGAAATGTCACAGTAGAGAAGGCTGTTGCTGTGGCAGGTATATTTTCTTTTTCAAAAATAGAATTTTTCCCCAAACTTCTTCAGCTTGAATACTGCAAGTGATCATATTTTACTTTTTCCTGGTGGATCAAAGGGCAGAGGCTGGTGAAAAGCCCCTGTGGAGTGGGATTACTCTTTCGTGGCTGTCCCGCATCCTCTGTAGCCACTGGGGAGGAAGAGGCACTGCAGGACGTGAGACCTCTCCTCCAACATGACATGTCCATGTTAGATGAGGGAATTGTGTCCTGGGAATACCCGCTCTCCATCAGGCACTTATGGGTGATCAGCAGCAAACTCAGATATGGCTGAATCAGCTACAGATGCTCGAAGTGAAATAAATCCCACTGCTGAGAAAGGTTCGGATCTTTCTGGAACAAGCCTGGATGTCCCTTTCCCTCCTTGGGTGCACCACTGAAACATCAGCCCTCATCTGCACACCCAGAAGCCCCAGAGCCCTGAAATGAAGTACTTAAATACTTGTGGCCCTTGGGGTTTAATTGCAGTTCCAGGTAGCAGAAATTATTCCCAGCTGCCTGTTGTGCCTGGGGAAGCATGTCCTCTCCTGGGCATCAGCCAGCAGCAGCTTTGTCACCTCAAGCATAGGCTTTTTTGCACTGGGCCTGCTCAGCATGAGGATAGTGACTGGTTTGGGACATGCAGAAGGGCCCTGAGGTGTTTGTATGTCATGTCCTAAAGCGTGGCCAGGGTATTGCATTCAGCAAGGAGTGGGGATGGCTGAGAGACATGCAGATTTCTATTCTGCACCTCTCACTGTCTCATACTTGATGCTTTTACCAAGCCATTTTGAGCAGAAATGAGAATAATAATGTAGTAAAAGTGGGTATTATACTTTATGAAGCTTTAAGCAAAGCCAAAGGTGTGAATTGCAGCACCCCTTTCTCTGCTGCTGCAGAAGGGAAGTGTGAGGGCAGGATGGCAAGTTTTGGTTTCCAAGGGTACTAGCATGCAATGTAATAAAAAAAATAAAATCCCCCCCAAGACCCAAACCCAAACCATATGTGACTGAGAAACCAGCTGCACTTCCCCACAGCACAGCTGTAACACTGAGTGCTCACGCTAGACAGGAGCCAAATCTAATGAGAGCTCTCATTCTGCTTTTACTTCCCTGCCCCTCTTCAGCCCCCAAGTCCCTCTTTGATTTTTAAGCCACAGGTAAGTGCAATTAGGAGGCAAGGTCCTGATCCTACTTCTCACCCATAGTTTAGTGTCCAGAGATGTTTCCTTGGTTTCTGTTCTCTGTAACAGAGATGCTGCTCCTGATGGCCCGAGGATGCTGGAGTTGCTGAAGAGGCTCCCACTGGGGCTGCGCCACGAGCCATTTCCCACCAGTCTGTGGGGTTAGGATTCCCCTAGTCCAGATGCGAAAGATCTCATTGTCTGTTGGAAACTAGGATTTAGCCCTTAATCCCAACCAAAACCCTGGGGAGAGAGGGTGTGAGTTTAGAAGAGGCACCCAAATGTCTGGGACTCTTCTTCTTCCCAATGAAAAGCCTGTGTAGCACCCTTGGCTCTTCACTGAATCAGAATGAAGTCAGTTTTACCATTGCTATGTCTCCTGTTCTCCAGGTAGGGCATCGTGCCATGCTAGCAGTGACTGTGTCCACCTGCCTGGGTGAACCTGAGGGAGCCAGTCCAGGCATCAGACTTTGTGGTGGCCTCTGTCTCACTTTAGATGGGGTTTAAGTGGCTCCGTGACCATCTCCTACACCATGTACATCAGGGTCTTCATCTTGGGGTGTGCTGATGCTACTCAAAGACATAATATAAAGCTGATTGGGACTCTTCTCAGCTGCTGAAACATTGACAGGCTACTGGAAATTGCTTCTGCTTGTTTGCAAAAGCCTGAACACGAAGCGCAGTCTCCTCTTCTGTTATTTATCCATCATCCATCTGCGGAGGGCACAAAGAAGCGCTGGACTGATAAATAAGGCTTTATGCAGGTACAGATGACATCCACACAGGACTGCTTCTGGGTGCCCCTTCCCCTTGCAGCCCGTCCTGCTCCCACTGACCCCGGGCCCATTCCCGGTGCTCGCAGCTCCTCTGGGATGGGGGCCCTGGGTTGGTGGAGCTGGAGCTGGATGGGGGAATGCTGCCTTGTAAATAGTGTCTGATACTCTGTTGAGCCTGCTTGTAACACTTGGCCAAATTTTGGTGAGGGCTGAAGGAAATCCAGCCACCTTCTTCAGGATTTCCAGGGGAATCTTCTCTGCAGTAGCAATAGTTAATGCCAACTTGTATGGCCTGTCTTGTGTGTGGTGACTCTTGCTGTTCCCTAAAGGAAAATCTCTGGGTGAAACTCCCTGTTATCAGCCAGAACAGAGTATTCAGCTCACCAGTGTCTTCTCAACGTGAGGTAAGCCTTCAGTACACCAGCTAGGTTAACATATGGGGGTGAAAGTAAAGTGTGTTTGGTGTCTGCAAGTCTTGTACAAAGGGCCTGGAACAGCAGCATGCTGGGGAGCGTTACCCCGTTCCACCTCTCCTTCGGTGGTGCTGGTGCCTCTGCTCTGCCACTCCATTATCCTAACAATTATGGGAACCCTAGTGACAACAAAAGGCTTTTAAACCAATTAAAACTGTAAAACAAAACAAAGAGATGAAAGTCAGGAAGGCAAAAGCAACACAACTAATTAACACCAAATATATCCTCCCTGTGTGCTGGGGGGTCTCTGGGCTATGGACTCGCTTGCTGACCACCCCGTGCCTCCAGCAGTCAGTCTGGGGTTTGACTGCCCACTCTGACAGGAGCAAAGCCCTTTAGAAAGCAGATTTGGGACCAGGATGTCTGTGAATGCTGCTGGGGTGAAACCTGAGCTTAAGTCCAACCGTCCCGTTGGCCAAGTGTCGCACAATATCAGACTGCTTAGAGCCTCTTAAAAACCTCTCGTGTGTGTAATCCTTCCTCGGAGCCTTTCTGCTATATTTTGTGTACCTGATTCCATGCACAACGACACCACCACCATCTGCCCCGTGATGGCCCATGGGCAAGGACACCCAGCCGTGTGCTGGGGCTGCCCCGCTGGCTTTGCTGGCCCCAAGGGGATGGCCCCAGCCGCTGTGCTCGGCAGCTCGCCTCTAGCACGCGAACGGTTAAGAGGCTCAAGCTGCCTGCTCAGGAAAACACTTTGTTTGCCCTGAAGGGGGGTGAGAAAAAAATCTGGAAAAAAGGACCTCTGGGAGACCTTGTGAGATTAAGCCAACATACCAAGCTGCTGAACAATGGTTGACATAGCAGGACTCCACTCCCCTTCCCTCCCCCGTCTCCTATAGATCACAAACATATGCTGTGTTCATGCGGGCCTGCAGTCTGTTATTTCACTATATTTCAGTTCCCGTCTATCGTCTCTTTTTATTCCGCGTGTGACACAAAAGTTAATTTGAAAAAAGGGATAAAGTGTCACATTCTCTTGAGAAATGAACATGTAAATGGCCTGGAAGCAACATCATTTTTCTCTCTTTTTTTTCTTTTTTTTTTTTTCCTTTTTTTTTTTCTTTCCCTACCACGATAGCAGTATTAAATCTGCTCCCCTGACCCGCCATTTCGATAGCCACCCCTCCTGCACCAGGGAGGTCTGGTGGTGGAGCATAGCTCAGGGCAGGGGGCTGGGATTTGTCCTGCCCCCATCCCGGTGCACTTCTGAGATGGGAACCGCTGTGTGCCAGTTCCACGTTGGGGCTGGGGACACAGTTCTGGAGCTTCCCTGGGCACAGACGTGCTCCATGGGTGCTCCCACCACCACCACCCAGCACAGATGGGCAGTGGGAGAGCACCCATGATAAACCTCCCCAACAATGCTGTCCCATCAGTCGGTGCCACACGTGTGGCCGTGGCCTTCAACAGTCCCCAGTTTTTGGTCTGATTGCAGCTGGGGAGCTTCATGATGCACGTAGTGCAGGGGTGACGCGAAGGTGTCCTCTGCGTGTGCCTCCTTCCAGCAAGAAGGGCAGCGAAGGCAAAATGAGCCGTTTCTTTATTGACTGCTTCTGAAGGAGGGTTCAAGTTTTTGAAGTGACTTTTGGAACCGGAGGGTATACGCATACATCGGAGGCTTCAATTATGCAGAGAAAAATGCACGGCTCTAAAAAATAACCCTGCCTTACAAAGGCTTCGGCACTATAACAAAATATTAATGTTTAAAGATATTCCTCCTTAATATTTCAGGAAGCAATTGGAAGTCCCACAGTATAGTTCATTCTACTTTTTAAATGGAAATATTTAACTTGGAGCAACAGAGCTCACATTGGCTCCAAGATAAACTTTCCTTGGCAGTTGCAGCTCGTGTATAATGCTAAAAGCAGCTCCATCTTTGGGGTGGCATTTTTTTTTAGCTCATCTCGGAGAGCCAAGCTCCGTATTAGACAGAGGGCTCGAGCAGCTGCTCTTTTGCTGATCTCTCCAGCAGCTTGGGAGCAGGGGAGTGGGGGTGGAGGAGTCAGGCTAATTAAATCTGGAGAAGTCACCAGAGAGCCTGGCGTTTCTGTGCATGGTATCTTCAGAGCTTTCCCCCATGTGGGGCAAGGTAAGGAAGAGGGCGGTCTTAGCCCTAACATCTTCTCGCAAAAGGGCGAGAGTGGAGCAAATAAGTAAATAAATGTGGGTTATGTGGGGAGGGAAGGTTTGTTGTCTTCTTGTTGGGGATTTGTAGAAGGAAGGGCTGCAGCAGGTTGTCCCGGCACACCAGCACCTTTGTTTTGGTGTCATGGCTTATCTCTCTCCTCCTCTTGAAGATACTCAGCACCACAATGTTTCTTTATCTGGGAGCACTTGGCACATCTGAAAAACTCATATTTGCAGCATGTGGAACTACAGATTTAAAGATTTGTAGGAGAAAAACCTAACAGACTGTCCAGGGATCCTCCAGTGCCCTGGGGCAGGTCCCCAACATCCACCCTGCACTATGGGGGCACAAGGCTAAAACTTCTGAAAATGAGCTGAAAGTTTCCTTTTTTTTTTTTCCTTTTCCTTGGAGACCCTCTTTGGATATTTTATCTAAGAATTGCAGTTGGCAATGGAGATTTTCAAGCTGATTCAAAGACCAGAGGGTCATCTTTGGAGAGGGTGTCCTGGTGTGATGTGTAGGATATGGCCAGAGAAAGACAAAGCTGGGAGTCCAGAGGGGTTGATTTTGCATTTATGCACACCAGAATTCAACCATCCCAAAACCTATGGCTTGGTGCACATTCTCTGACAGTTGAGAAACAAAATTGAGTTGCTCCTGTTATTTACCACAGTAAAAGGAAAAAGAAGAAGCAGTGGTCTGTGCACTAAACTGTGGGACCTGCAGACATATTTCCTAACAGTTTGCTGGACCCCCAATTTGCTTACTGGGATGTTCTTGCCTTTTCTAGGACTAATACAGCAGCTCCAGTATGAGCCTTCAGCCTCAGGTGGTTACGCTAACTGTTGACTCCTCGAGGCTTCATCAGCTCTCCTGCTGCCATCAGGATGGAGACCCGGACCTGTATGCTGCCGAGCATCCCAGCAGAATGACTGAATTCATCATTTTCAGCTCAGACATATAAACTTGGGATGGAAAATGAGGGTATGTCTAGGGAAAGCCAGACACGCAGAAGCCGTGGTTGTCTTCCCGTGCTGCTCCCGTCGGGCACGGCAGCAAGGGCAGCGTGGGAGCATCGCTTCCTCCTCCCGAGGCACCTGCAACTGCCTGCTCCAGGATGTGATATCAGGCTAGATGATAATTACAGAGGAAAATGTCAGCCTCATTCACAGGAGCATTGTTACCCATTAGCTAATTAGGCATTAGCCATTCCAGCATTGCTGTTAGTTGCTTTTTAAAAAGCCACTGGATATTAGGAGATAGAGACACTTTAAAATTGCATTTATGATGGTAGGTTTTAAAGAGCAGGGAGTCCTCTGATGCTTTCAGCATGTTGGGAAGCAGGAAGTGATTCACAAATACCTCTCTTTTCCCAGCTCAGAGGTGGGGAAAAGAAGGAATGCGTGCACATTTCTGAACGTGTCCTGTGGAAAAGGACGTGATTTCATACTGGCGAGGACGTGAACTCTCAGTGACTTGGGGTCCTGTTCAGCAGCAGTAACAGCGCCAGTGAAAAGTTTGGCAGGGACCAAGATCTGCGTTTCAACTTCAGTTTGAGGTGTGGGAAAGTCTGTTTCTAGGGGTAGCTCGGACTTTTTTGTTTAAAAACCTGAACCTGTGCAGATTGAAATGGCTCCTGGCGGGTGCTCTCAGCCTCCTCCCAGGCACTGCAGTGCCAGGGGAACACTGGGGACAGGTCAGGGCTGCTCTTGTGGATGTGGCAGCTCACCAGGAGCTTTGGGGGAGTCTTTTCTCTTGGTAATTTCACCTTAAACCTGCATTTCTCCTTCACTCTGAGGGGCCTGACTGTGACAGTTCCTAGGAGACGTTGTGGTTTCCTGCCTGTCTTGTGCTGCATGGAAACCTCTGCAGGCTCGCTCTGAGCTCCCCAAAAGGAAAACCAGCAGGGACATATGGGAGCGTGGTGCTCCTGAGTTTTGGCTGGGGTTCAGCCCCAGGCTGCGGGCTAGCCAACCCGTTCCCTTCAACACCAGATGCCTCTGAGCGAGAGCTACCTCTGACCGCTCTCACTGCTTTTTTCCTTCAAATATCAGCTGACCAAGCTTGTAACCTCCAAAGGATGCTGCCAGATCCTTATCCCCTCCATTTACAGTAAGAATGTAGGGCGGGAGGGAGACTCCCTTCCTGCATCTAGGGCAGAGAATAGATGTGGAGGAAGATGGCTCTTCTCACAGCAGAGTGGGGAAAAGGAGCAGATCCATATTTATATAGATCTGTCATCTCTATGTAAACCTGGGGAATAAAGAGCAATTTTATGTACATTAGATAAGGGAGCCATGTTCTCCTTTTAAACGAAGCAAAGATTAAATTGGTCCCAACAGGATGACTCTTAATTCCTTCCATTTATATATTCTTGTTTTATTATGCTTGTGTGATAGCAGCACTTTGTAAGGAAAAATGAACAGATAATGTAATCAAAGAAGGTCCATAGGAGTGATTTGCCTGGGTTATCAATATTTCTGATGCTACTTTCTGGGTTGCTTTTTTTTTTTATGTTTCTCCATCATTTCTTGGCATTTCAGCCCTGCTTTTAACACGTCTGGGAGAAGCCTCTGCTCCCCTGCCTGCAGCCACACGCTTGCTGCCACCCGAAAGGCTAACGAACGCTCTCCCAGATGCCTCCTGACAGCCCCATTCACTCCAACCAGAGAGTGTTACATTTCCATTCAGTGCCTTTGCACCTCTAAGCCTGCAATTAAGAAGGAAATATGCCCTAAGCACCAGCTCCAAGCTACAGCAGGAAGAAGGTGGGTTTTTTTGTTTTTGTTTTTGTTTTTGTTTTTATGGCAGGCAGTAAAAGCACTGCAGCAACCTGTTCTACCAGTGATGCTGAGCACTAACAAAGCCCAGAGCTCCTCTGAGTTAACTGGTCTCCAAACTCCATCCACGTGTGGCCCCAAGGCACTGGCAAGCCCCAGCTGCCATGGCCATGATGTAGCAGGTATCCGTGCACACATGGGGAGTTAGAAGTTGAAAGGCACATGTGAAAGAGCCTCGTTGAACTCAAGATTCAAGTCTAGAAATTGAGAGATGCTATGGGTATGTGAAATGTGTGCTGGCTTGGCAGTCTTGGGAGGCTTGTCCTGCTCCTTCTGTGTGCAATAGGCTTTGGAGGGAGGAATTAAGGATATGAGTCTTATTCCTGGCTTGTTGGCTGTGATTGCTTGGTTTTGAAAATGAAGTACTTAAGACTAGATATTTACTGAATTCACAGTAACTTAGGGAGACGCAGAGAGTATGGTCTGGGGTAGGTATCATGGGAGTGCTGTATGCCTGCACAGCGCAAACAAATGCTGTCCTTCCTCAAAAAAAAGGGGCAGAGAGGGGAAGCAGCTGTACTTAGCACTTTGGTATCCCCGCACCTCCCTGGGAGGTCAGGGCAGGGAGATGCTGCTCACCAGCACATGCTGTACAGCAGGCTGGTGCCACCGAAATGCCCTGGATGGAGAGGTGTGCCACATGGAAGTGGCTCCTCAGCTTGGGATTGCTTTGAGGGCACAGCAAGGTCAGGAGGGAGATGGAACAGCGACGTGTCAGCTCCTGGACACATCAGGAAGCCAGGCGGCACCGAGTCGGGCGCCAGCACGGTCATTGCTCAGGGGACCCAGGGCGAGCGAGCGTGAAGATGGAATCACAGCTTCCTCCCAGGGCACGTCCCCATCCCTCCAGGCAGCGGCTGGCACTGCTGGGACACACACACACAACCACAGCAGTGTCAGGCAGTCCTGCGTGGAGTTTCTTTACCTGGCCACGGTCAAGAGATCTTGAGCTTTGTGAGAAAAAGCACTTGGCCAAACCAGGCAGCTGCTGGGTTTTGGGTTGAAGCACAAGCTTTCCTCTTCCTTTGCCCCAGAACCCCAGGCTATTTTTTCAGTAGGTGAAAATCTCTGTGGTTGCTTCAGAAATGGGCTTTGCTGATCTTGAGGTGGCCAGGCAGAGGAGGCCAGGCAGTGGAGGTTCTCCAGGGGTGGGCAGGCAGGGGAGGCGCACAGGCAGTGCTGCTGCAGGCACTGGCGGCTGGTCCTACGGCTTCCAGGCATGAAATATGGAGTAAGAAAAATTCCCTCTCCTCTGAGGGAGATTCAGAATAAAATACAAGGGGCAATTTTACTTTTTTTTTCCCTGGCTTAGCTCCAGCAGTATTCCTGATATAGTACTAGGATGTGTCTTTGATTCTGTGTGAGCTGGTGCTAGTTGAGGCAGCTTATGTTGAAGATGTCCACACAGTGCTACCTGCCCTCTCTGTGCAGTGGTAAATTTTTCTGAGTGTGTGCCTTAAATGCATTCCTCAACAGATGTGTGGGGGGGGGTATATACACAGTTTAATAGTTATCACTCGGTACTTAATAGGATTACAGAGATCTACAGACAAATGAACATATTGCTATATAGCCTTATCATCTACTGATAAGTAAAAGCCTAAAGATTGTTGAGACAATTATGTTTTGATATTCATCTTAATACTTGTTCAGGAGACAAAATGAATAAATTGCTGTTCTGTGCCGCATCCTCAGCTGAGAGGCAGGCGCGAGGCAGAGCCCACTGACACTGGAGCTTGGGTCCAGCCCTTTTCTGGCCGGCCATGGGATCCAGCATCCTTGTCCTTGTTGCAGGGTTGGGCTGGAGCTTTGCCCATCTCCCTGCTCTCTGCAAGATGGACATGACCCCAATACAGACCAACCGAGCTCCTCGCAACAGCAGCTCCCAGAGGTCATCCCCAAACCAACTGTTGTTGGGCTCTTTGCAGAGGTACACCTGGAAAGCAGAGAAGAACATCAACTCTGGTCATGTCTGGGAGCAGCTTAGGGTGCCTTTCCCGTAGAAAGTTCCATAGGGTGCTCTATAGGTAAATAATCCTCAGCATTGACTCAAACTTGCAGTGCCTTGAAAGGGCTGATGCCACCCTGCAGGTGACAGGAGGGGGTTTGTGGCATGTGCTCTGCGATGCTTGGCTATGAAAGCTTTGGGAGAAGCAACGCTTCCTCCCATGGCTGCTCTATTCAGTGGGGCCCTTCTCTGTTCCCTGATGCTTGACATCCAGTGAAGCTCCACCAGCTCCTGGGGGATGGTGGCAGTGCTGCACTGGGGATACCAACCCTTGCCCTCCTCTCCCACGGGGCCGCTGGGTAGCGAGTGGCCTCCATGGCAAAGGTTGGAGGAGAAACGGTGGCAAATGTGTAGAAATGGCACTGACTGGAAATGGCTGCATACTGGGGGCTTCCTGCCTGCTGCGGGCACCTTGGTGTGGGTCTGGGGATAGCATTACTTGTTTCAAAGGAACTTCTAGGTCTTTTCAGCTGGGATGATATCGGTGGAAGCATGGCAGTATCTAAGAGAGTGTCCTGTTATGGGTGGACCACGGGCATCCCTACGTGTCAGCCCCAAGCCAGTAACTCGCTGTCGAGCTCTGTTTTGGCTTCTCACAGCTTTGTCTGGTCTGGGTGTGCTGCAGGTTCAGCTGGGTGTGCAGGGAGATAATCCATCCCCTCCAAAAGCTGCTGTACAGGACACTCTTCTCTGTCTGGGCTTGCATGTGGCCAGGGCTGGTGGTGGTGGCATCTCCGACAGCATGAGTACTCCTTCCCCATCTCCTGCAGTGGAGGCCAGCCGCCAGCTCATGCTGCTCATGTTTTCCAAACTCTCTCCAATGAGGCTCCCCAGCACATCAGTGCAGAAACATGTTCATGCACCAAATCGTCTCCATTGTCACTTCGGGAAGTCCTTAGCTGTCCCTTCTGCCTTGGTTGCAGCCCCAGGGCAGCTGGGTCTGGGCTGTGTCTCTGGGGCTGGTGCCAGGGTTCAGGGTAGGAGCAATGCTGCAAACCCAGATAGGCACTGGGTACCCCCTCACCACCTGAGGAGGCTGAAGGCACCCACTGGTTACATGCTGGTGATCAGCCTCTGCTAACACTGCTGAAAGCACAAAATGAGGGCTTTTGTAGCTCCCCCATTGGTATGGAGCAGGGGGTGGGAAACTGGAGCAGATAAAGAGCCTTGCTGGGAGGGAGTATTCCCACCCTCTGGTGTCCTGTGCTTTTGGCCATATTCTTGTGCTAATCTGGAAAAGCTTCCTGGAAATATTGAAACCAGCTGCCCTTTTAATTAGGGCTGGGAATGTTTATATTACCGAAAGTGTCAAATTGCTTCATTACAACAAAAACAGGAGACACTTTGATCCAGAAAATTAGATGACTTCAGCTTTGTGAGAAGCTGGAGCTCTCCTAAGTATCTGAGAAAGAAGGCAGAGGAAAATGCAGCAGTGGATGCTCTCAGCTCTGATGTGTGGGCACGTGTTCAGGGGTAAGCTGCGCGGTGTTAGTCAGCATGGTGTTTCAGGCTATGAGCGAAGGTCTCAGGTTCTGCCAAGCAACATGGTTAAAGTGGAAAATTCACAACCAAGTAAATTGTAAAACAATTGTGTGCATTGGAAACAATACCAATGTTTTTCGAAAATAAATGGTTTTGTCATAAGTCCATTTTTTATTATACGTGAAACCCCATTGAAATATACCCAATTTTCTTTGAGCAATTTCAGTTTAATCCAAATACATGTTTTGCGAGCAGTAACCGTTTCAGAAAGTGCTTGGTGATGGTTTAGAGCAGCCTGCCCTGAGAGCAGCCCACAGCCCAAACCATGCCCAGTTCTGTTGGCCCTGCCTCCACGAGGAGCAGACATGGCTCATCCCACCTTGTCATGGAGCTCAGACCAAGATTTCCAGTTAGGGCTCAGCCTGGGGCATTGCACAGATCCTTCCTTAGAGGGAAACGTGCTCACAAGCCAGGGGTGCATCTGCAGCACCTCCGTGTATCACTTGCAGAAGGGCTGCCCATGGCGAGCAGAGCTGGGCTCAGCCATGCTTCTCCCCAGGTAGGGATGTGAGCAAGCGCCTTGAGCTTGAATCTCTAATCTCTTCTTATCTACACATCCTTATTCTAGACAGGCTTTTCCTCCTAAGGGGGTGAAAAGAAAGCAAGGGGATCTACTTGCCATTACCTGCATTGAAATAACACTGGAGGGTTGTCATCTTTAAATCCCACCAGGCGGATGCTTTTGTAACATCTTAAACCTAACCAATGAACCCAGTATCAACCTCCCTAATAGAACAGGGAGATAAAAGATTCATCCTTCCACATACTTTAGCAGTAGGAGAGCACTGGTATTTCAAAGGCAAGACAGACATCGTGGAGGTGAAGGCAAAGGACACGTGGGAAGCACAGAAAGGATGCAGACTTTAAAGGTGAATAGGAGGGCATCTGTGCTCAGCACTGTGAACGCTTCGGTCCCAAGATGAGACCTCGTGATTCCACGCTGAAGTGGAATTGCACATTTCTGCCTCTTATTTACTCTGCAAACAGAAAGTAAAGCTCCAGCCCCAGTTGCTTGCAGGGAGAGCCGCGGCTGCTGTGGCGATGCGCTGCTGTGGAAAGCAGCTTTGAACATCCTGGCAGGCTGGCCAGTGCACACACCGCTCTTACCACCCTGACCAGACAGCTTCAGGTAGGCTAAATAAATAGCTGAGTATTTGCAAATATTTTCATAAAACAGGCAGGTGCTGATTTCCTAGGAGCTGCAATGGTTTTAGCCCCCAAGGCCTCCAGGTGCAGCTGTACCCCCTGGCACAGCCCGTGCTGGGGCTGCCCAACTCCAGCCAGCCCCAGCCCCTCCGCAGGGCTCCCGTGTTCGTGCAGGCTGGAGTTATTGTGCAAACACGGTGTCTGCAGCACCTTCCTTCCCCGAGACCTCCCCCGGGGATGTGTGCCTGTACCTGTGTTTATGTGGAAATTACATGGAAATCAGCAAAACCACTGAGGAGCAGCTAGAGTGGTTGTGAAGAGATCTTTTTCTCTTAGCAAATTGGCTTGTTTTTCCCTCTCTGTTTCTTTTTTGGTTCCCATCAACTCATGACGTGTCCTACCCAGCCCTGCACGCACGTTCCGAAGAAGTGGAGAAGCGGGTGCACGTGCTGCTGCTGGCTTCATGGGAAGCACGGGTGGCTATAAATTCCCTCTAAGCCAAAACCAACAATAATAACAACAACAACAACAAAAAAGCAAGCATGACATAGAAAAAAAAAAATTCCTCTGCCTGAATGTTTCCAGCAGGTGGGCACGGAGTCACTAGTTGAGGCAGGACCCAAAGACCCTGTAGTACTGCTTCGACGTGGGCATTGTAAAGCTGAACCAGCTGTTGGTACAAAATACTGAAACAACTATATTTAACCACGTGTTGAACCCATAGATGACAAATCTGTGGAGGGTGTTCAGTCTGATGGTGTTATCCCTTGTCCCTGGAAGCGTGAAGCTGTGGGTCATGAGATGTGAAGCAACCACAGGGAATCTATCAGTGTGGGCTTGCCCTAGGTCTGTGCTCTCTCTTGGAGGCTTGCTCTCAGTCAGTGTCCAAACCAGGATATTATACAGACTTCTGGTCCTCCCCATCATGCTGTAGGCAGGAGGCAGCAGCACGCAGCAGCCAGTTCTCTTAGCAAGGCAGCCAGGGTGAGGATGGAGCAAAAACAGCCCAGAGCAGAGCAAGGCAGGAGGCAAATTGTCCAGCATTTGAAGGAACAGTGGGACCTCAGGGAAGCTGAATATTTGGGGCTCGATGGTGTGTGGGCAGGAGCTAACAGGAGGTGAACACCCCAGCCCCTGCAATCAGAGGGCCATTAAAAATCAGATTTTTAATGGCAAAAGAGGCTGAGCCCTCTCCCTCCATCTGAAAAAGGTGTTTCACTTAGCACTGGGCAGGCTCCTCCAGAGCCTCTGCAAAAACACAGGGGCAGAGGCAGCTCATGCACAAGCAATGATGTCTCAGCTCTGCTTCTGCTGTATGCATGCATTATTAAAGGAACAAATGGGTGTGCAAGTTGGCTGTTTTTCCCTGTTTTCCCTTTTTTATTTATTTTTATTTTTTAAGCAATACAGCTAGCTCTGTAGGAGAGGCAATTTTTTAAAAATAGCTATTGGAGATTTTTAATTCAAGTATGAATGTGCTTTCAGCTGGGGCAACTGATTTCCTCTACCCTAAGGGAATGAGCTAGCTTAGGATAAAGCACCATTCACTGGTATAATGGCCTGCTCCCTTTGGGGCAAAACACTCCATTTTAACTAAAAGGGTTTGTATACAAACGCGACTTAATGCACCCCCACCAAAATTGCCCGCCCCAAGGCCCCTTCTCCCTGCTACATCAGCACTGGCTTCCAGGGCTGGTGGTGAATAAAAGCACATCCTTGGCACGATCCATGCAGGTGCAAAACTGGGAGATGGAGACGCTGGCGGGGACACGCTAAAGCCGCACAAAGCAGGGAAATACCACCAGGCAGCCAGATTAACGATGGGCTGACAGCTAGGCAGGGGAATTGAGCCCCCTCCCTCTCTCCTGGCAGGGGGTGAGAGCTGCTACCTCTGCACGAAAAGGAAGAATAACAGACAATTAATTAGCGGCAGGACGGGCTGCATGCAAAAGACGCGAGGGCTGGGCCACTGTTCGCCCTATTTGCATGCAAATCTCCTGTGGGAAGGGAGGATTCAAGGGGGCTGGTTGGAAATGATGACTGGGAGGGTTTAACCCTGAATATTGCAAGAGGCATTGCTTATGCTTCTTGTGACACACGTGTGGGTCAGCCAGACCATGGAGGAGAATAATTAGGGAGGGAAAGGAATGCAAAATTATTATTGAAGATACCTGGGGGCTAATGGCATGAATACATTTGTTATAATTGACCCGTGGACCGATGATGATAATTCCTCTGTAGAGATGGCCACTTAATCTATTCCGTGTGCCAACACGGATGCGTGAAATAATTGCAACGTTGGCTCAATCTAAGCTTCCGCTCTTCTGGAGAATAGCTAATTTATGACAGAAAATAGTGACTAATATTAGAATAAACAATATTATGACTCAAGTGACTTATGAGTGTTGCAGATATGATGCACATTTAATAGGACATGACTTATCCAGACATGTAATTCTTTTTCTGAGCAGAGTAAAGTAAGTGTGGCAGAAATGCCAGAAACAGCTTTGCAATTGGAATATGCAATTTAAAATAAGTAAAGATTACTCCCAGGTAGTTTATTGCTTTAACTACATCAAGGCAGGTCCCTCCAGCAGACAGCATAATGACTCTCATTTCATTTTTGGTTTGTGTCAAATATCTTCAGTTAGTTTTGCTTTATTGGCTTCATGCAATTTATTGCAGCACTAGAATGTGATTGTAATGCAACTAGTATTTTAGTTTTATCTTCCACTGGTAATTTTTCTTCTTTATGGAGCCTATACTGTCTGCATTAATAAAAGCCATAGAAATTATACAGCGTGGAACCGTGTTTTAGTAAGTGCCAGTTCACTATAGAAAAACAGACCTGGAATTGCCATTCTCCAGCCCAAAGGAAGGCAGACCACTGCCTGATCACGCAGGGTACCAGGATGCCATGCAGCACCTCCTGCACACCCTGCTAACTGTCTGTAAAGGTTACTCAGACACTTGTGTTGCTCATGTTGGTTGATAGCAGCTCTTTCCAAAAAATATCATCAAGTCCAAAGGCTACTAGGGTCAAAACTGGTGGACAGAGCCCAATCTCAAGGGGATTTGTGCAGTTTGCTGGGAACACAGTGCCTGGGTTGGAAGAGCCCGTCATGCTGCAAGGAGGCCCTTTGTGCAAAACGAGTGCTCTGGTTTTGGTGCTTAACGTAAGCACATCTGGTGCCCCCTCCACTGCTAGGTTAGCCATCAAAACAGCAGCTGGGGCTTCATACACAGGGTTTTTGCAAGATGCCTCCCCCAGGGGGCTCACCCCTCACTGCAGGAGCCCAAGCGCTCAGCAGTGAGCCCAAGCGCTCAGCAGTGAGCAGCTCTCACCACTGTGTTCATGGACAGCCCAACTTCTGTAAAGCCTTCTACTTAAACAAGGGGCCATAACAACAAGTGAATGCATTAATATATAAAAATATGCAAGGTGCTCGGACACCTCCCGATGAAGACAGCGCTGGGGGTACAGTGCTTGGTGGCCAGTGTGATGGTCTGGGCTCCCATATATACACAATACCATCTGGAAAGCTCCCAGGACCTCAATAAATGTTGGGGTGTTGGTTAGTTTAGCCAAGCAACTTGGCTGTGCAGTTTTGAGGATGTGACTGTTGACAAATGTTTTCTACCTGCAATATTCTCTCTTCTTTTGGCATTTCTCCAGCTGTCATGCACTACGACTCTTCACCCTTTTGCAGACAACCAGACATCTCCTGTCAGCTACATCCCCAGGTAATGAAGCATCTCTTATTAACGTCTTACTGGAAGCACTTCCCTTCCTAATTTTGGTTTGCCTTTGCTGAAGCATGGACACATGGCAAAGGTTCATGCAGCATTTCCTGGGACCCCAGCACCTGGGTCACCCCTTGGCTTCTCTTGGTAGTAAAAGATAGCCAAAAGGCCAACAGCCATGTGTGAAAAGGCTTTGTGTGCACCTTAAGGAGCTCTCCTCTGGGAAAGCCTGAGCTAACTTCTCTGAGAGGTGGTCAGTGGTTTATAGATGCATTTCTGGGAATCAAGCTTCCAAACCCCGCTGACATTTAATGGGAGCTGGGTACCTATTTCTCTTAGGCACTTTTAAATTTGCAGGCAAAAAATACCTAGTGTATACAGGGGGTGGAGTTCTGAAAGACGGATTGTGTTTGCAGTAAAATGAATTCTTTAAAAGCTGCGTTTATTGCACTCCGTGGCCCCCATTAATCAAAAAGTTATATCTGGCCTTCACATTATGGTGAAAGAAGTATGTGAAATATTCCTAAGCTGTAAAATTACTCAGGACTGGGCTTTTTTTTTTTTTTTTTTTTTAATTAAATAAGCCACTTTTTGTTAATGTTTGTCTGAGGTCCAGTAGTGAGCTTGGCTTTGTGTGGGGTCCAGCCTGGTCTAGCATAGCCTTTGGGCACCTCTGCCACAGCGACTGTGCCATCCCAGGGGGAGCAGGTGGGGGCTGAAGTGTGTCTTGGGTAAGCAAGTGTGGGATTGTGAAAGTGGGGTTATTCCTAACCAAGACTGACCTTCCTGTTGTTCCAGAAACATTTTTGTAAGAAATTCAGCTTTGGTTTTACTCTCAAATGCTTAGCTACAATGCAGCCTCAAAGCTTAAAAAAAAAAATTAAAATCTGCAAGAAAGCTGAAATAACATCTATTTTCTCGGTTGGTTGGTTTCAATGTAAGAATGTTTAAAATATTGAAGGTATGAATCTGGAAAAAAAACAAGCAAGAGTACTTTTTAATACAAGCCAGTAAGCTGTGTTTTGTAGGAGTAGAAAAAATGCTTTCTGTTAAAACATGTTTGAGATGCTCAGTGCAAGAGTTTGGGCTGAACTTATTTCTCCAGTGAATACACGTTCACAGCAAGGCCTGATCTCAGTGGGATCTGCAACGGCAATGACAATATGGGCTATAAATAATACAAGCCACTAAAACCAGGCGGCTGCACCACGCTGTCCCCGATGCCTACCTGCAGCCTGGGCACGTGTGTTTTAAACTTAAGTCCCGTGTAGACAGACACAACGTTAGCCATCACTTCATTGTAAGGGCTGAACAGGTTTTGGAAATGCTCTGTTGACCAGCCTTACCCTTGTGAATGCATCCCCATGGCTCAAGCCACATTTCTTTAATCACTTCAGAGTAGGAGGATGCCATAGGGCGTTTATAGAGCTGCCAGTGCCAGAGCTGCTGTCCCTGTGTGGGTAACCCTGCTTCACCTTCCTCCCAGTAAGGAAATTATTTTGGTAAAATTACTCTGGGTAAATAAGAATTCCCTTTTCTAAAGCCTCTTTTTGATGATGCTAAATGAATTCCCAGAGGGCGTGTAAACTTTCTCACAATGATGACCATTTGCAGAACAAAGAGGCAATTTTTTTTCCCTTTCAGGGTTTTCTGACATTTTTCCCCTGGGGGAATAAATGTTCCCATTATTCTCCCAGCCTTGCTGACATCTGCCAGGCCGCATCCCAGAGCCTGCATGGGGATGCCCGGATGCCTCCCTTCTGCAGGCTGAGCAGGGGCTGAATGCCACCCAAAAGGAGCAGGTACAGGGCTTTCATTTGAGGAGGGACCCAGCATCCCCAGGTGGGTGAAAACCAAAATTCAGAGGAGGGATTATGCTACTGGCTCACCAGCAAAAAGCCATCTCATTTTTACTCGATGATGCCTGTCTGCCTGCCACTGTCCAAACCCAGCAACGCTGGTCCCGATGAGTTATTTTCTCCCGCCAATGCGAAGAGTGTATAAGGAAACCCGTGGCTGTTTGCAGCAGGATGGAGGGCACGTGTGTCCCCAGGCCAGGGGCTGCAGGACAGCGGCAGCCTGCAGTCCCATCACATCCAAAGCTGTGTCACGCTGCATCCATCTCCTGTTTTCTCTTTGGTCTCAGAGAGCAGCAGAGATTAGGGAGGCAGTGGAGGGTGGTGGAAAGGAAGTGGTGAATAAGAATAATGTATTTGGGAATACTTGGTATGGATTGAAAGCGGGAAAAAATCCTTTTCAATATCATCTGCTGTACAAGTGCTTCCAGGGAGGGTAAGATCTCGCTGAAGACAGTTATAATCCTTATCAATACAGTAAATGGAACTATCAAACTGGAAAAGATCACATGGCAGTTAAGATAAAGGTTTGACTTGTCCCAGCACCAGGCTTATCAGGGTTTAGCAGTAAGTGAATTTTGTTGCTTAGACTGCATTTAAAAGTTCATTGATTTGCAGCTAATACCAAGTTGTCATAGTTTCATGAGTAACAGCTTGCAGTTTGCAGAATCAAAGCCTTTTCCTAAATCAATAAGAACAGATTCAGTGAGGTTGCTGGAGCCTACTGAGCTAGACAGTGAGAGGGAACCAGAAAATTTACTGAGGTCATGGTTGGAGAGAATGAATGTCCCAGGTTTCCAGATCCTCCAAACCCAAAGGTTTTGCTTGAAAGTGTAAAAAAATGAAGGCTGGCAGCAGACAGAAAGGGTAGCATCAGTGACCACCAGCTGCCTGGTGTGGACCCCATGTGAAGTAATTAGTCCATTGATTGGGTCCCAGTGTACTGAGATGCTCTCCTTCCTGCAGTGCTCCATCGGATGTCCCCACTGCT
Source organism: Cygnus olor (assembly GCF_009769625.2). Taxonomy (NCBI): domain Eukaryota; kingdom Metazoa; phylum Chordata; class Aves; order Anseriformes; family Anatidae; genus Cygnus; species Cygnus olor. Next base: position 2,463,417 of record NC_049188.1, on the reverse strand, counting down.
GCTGGCCCAGAGGATGGAGCAGTGTGTGGCGAGGACAGGGACCTCTCCGGTCTCCCACCATGCTTCCCGCACCTTCAGCTGCTCCCTGGGCATTCGGTGGAGGCTTCAAACACAAAAGGAGCTTCTTGGTTAGCAGGTTCCTCTTGCTTTCCCTGGATTTCCATTACCATCCAGTGCTCAGAGGAGCTTGGGGCTTTAAGCTTTGCAGATGGACTTCCAGAATACCCAAGAGACAGCCCTAGGTGTGACCTGAGGACCCTGCACTGCCCCACCAGCACCACGATTGCTCCAGGAAGCCCAACCACCCCTGCCCCTCCAACCTGCGTCCTCCCCTGCCCACCTCGTAGCCTAATTCCCCACCAGCATCATTTTCTGCCTAGCTCCCTAAGAAAACAGGACTCAGGATGCCACATGCTGTGTCTATGTGCCTCAAGAACCACTGGCCAATTTCAACTAAATTTGACAGAAAGATGGGGACGCCCACAGATATTAGTTTCTTACATCACGAAAATAAGTAGACAGGCAGAGAAGTGAGGTGGCATTAACTCGCTCAGCAAGGGAACGGCTGCCAACTTCCACTTTTATTAAACTTCAAAGAGTCCCCACAGGAGAAGGTGAGGGGTCACCAAGCTTCGTGCGTTTTATGGCTCATGTAACAGCTTATTTCTAAATCAAACAGTGCAGAATGCTAGAAAGCAGCACTCTGGTATTTGATGTCTCTACTTGAAGCCGTCCATAAGCACAAAAATACAACACCAAAAAATGTCTGAGAGGCAGATCAGGGAAACTGGTGCACGCAGCTAGGTCTCCCACATGGCATACTCAGGTGATGAAGGCTGATGTCTTCATGGGCCTGTCTAAATGTGTTTGAATGTGAATATCATGAGTTATTACAAGATAAGGCTATTAGAAGTGATCATGTATTAATTATCTGAGACATTAGCTTATAGGCAGGAAAATGCAAAGTGAACCAGGAAAAGGAAAGGGGGAAAAGACAGTCCAAAGCAGCTTCAAGCACAGATGCAGAGAGGAGTTTTTTTCCCAAGAGATTAAATGGGTTGAATAGAAGCACTTCCCACAGAGTCTTTGTATTCAGCATCCTCTGGAAGGAGCTGGCACCCTGACCCGCTCCCCTTCAGGCTCCTGCTGGGGCTGGGACTGGTTTCCTGCTATGTGATGATCTTGTATGGAGATATGGTGTCTCTGGCTGCTTTATAATAACAAAATAAAGCCTTGATTTCAGCAAGTAACTTGAGCACATGCTTAATTTGAAGCACGTGGACAATTCTGGTTCCTGCACTGCAGAGCCATAAGCTCACAATCAGGCAACGGCATAAATCTCTTGAATCTTTCCAGTTATCAGTGCACGTGCTAATCTCTGTTAAGTCAGGGGAACATAAGCGTGTGCTTGATGTGGTAGTCTGGATGCTAAGCATACGCTTAAGTGCTTTGCTGAATTGGAAGCCCTGAACACTGGGACTGCTATGAGGCTGTAAATAGTATCATGTTTATCCCGAGTATAAAGCAAAGCATGGATTATAAATCTAGGAAGGAACCCAACTGCACTAAGCTCCATGGCACAGAGTCTCCTCTTGCTTGAAGCTGAATAACAAATGGATCACAACTCTTTTGAGATGCAGACAGCACCAAGGTTTGCACGTTTAAGGTTGTGTTTAAAAGCATTATGATATATGGATGGAGAGGCAGAGGACCTGAGTGTACAAAAGGCTCTGACAGATTTGGAGATCCAAACCACAAAGAGAGCACATCTAATCAAGAGGTGTTCTCAGCTGTGTCCCAGTCTGATTCCTAGAAGACATCTAAACTCTCATGGCTCCAGTTTTAACACTGACACAAAGCAGAACACTGGCTTCTGTGGGGTAGCTGCCTTTCCTTTGCAAGAGGTGTTATTCTGGGACAGCATTTGTGCACAACTAAACAACATAAACCCTTATGCTTCTTTTCTTCTCCATTTCTCCTGCTCCTCTCCCTGAGCAGCCCTATCCACCTCTCTTCCAAGCGAGACAGCCACAATACCACTGACGAAGTATTTTAGGAATCCCTCACTGCCACGCTTTCTATTTTGAGTGCCAGTGCAACAAGTTGCCTTTGAATGCCATTAGCCCAGTGCAACTGCAAACTTCATTTCGCACACAGAGATTATTCTTCTCTCCACGAGCTTTTGTTGACTTCCCTCCCTCCCCTGAACGGCAGTGTGGTGACAAAGGAGGCTGGCACATGCGCCCGCGCTCACTGCCAGCTCCTCAAAGCCATCTCTTGTGGCTCAGGCTGCTGATCCTCCTCCTCTTCTGTCTGGATTTGTGATGCTTGCAGCAGCTCTGTGGTGGCAGGGACAGTCTGCAAGCTGCTGGCTGTGGCCAGCCCAAGGGGCAGCCGGCAGCCAGGCTTTGTGCACTCTGATGTAGTGCTTTGGCAATGGGAAGCATCATTTCAGGAGTCCAGGAGGTTCCTGCAGAGCACTGACGATAACATTTTGAAACAGGTGCCAGTGAGGAGAGGTGTGCTGCTGAACCTTTTATTAATGAACAAATAAGATGTGTTGGAGATGTGATGGTTGGGGGCAGCCTTGGCTCATTGACCATCATCTCACGGTCAATGAGATGATGGAGTTCAGGATCTTGCAAGAATGAAGCAGAACAAAAAGTAGGATTGCAACCCTGGATTTCAGGAGAGCAAACTTTGGCCTCTGCAGGGACCTACTTGGGATAATCATTTCTTTACTGGGAGGGTGACAGAGCACTGGGACAGACTGCCCAGAGAGGTTGTAGAGTCCTTCTCTGGAGATATTCAAAACACTTGGATGCCATCCTGCACAATGTGCCGTGGGTGACCCTGCTTGGCCAGGGAGTTGGAGCTGATGATCTCCAGGGTCCCCTCCAACCTTGGCCATTGTGTGATTTTTTTGGCTTTTTCCATGGTCCCCTGGGTAGGCTTTCAACGCCAAAGCTGCTATGGTAGATACCTCAAAACCTGCCTGCGAGTTCAGTGGGTTATTCTGGAACTTGCCTTTTGGCCATGACTTAAATCATCCATCATGGTAATTAGTCAGCATCTGGATCAGCACAGTGCTGGGACGCGCTTGCTGCTGGGAGGTGGAAATTCCTTCAGATATTGCTTGTCACAGTGCCTGCCTCATCTTCTCTTGCAGTTTATTAGCACTATGACATCTTCTAATGTTTTTTCATACAGCTTCAGTGCCTGCAGTCATGTTACTCCGTGACTGTACCAACTCTTGCTGGTACAGAGCAGAAAGCCCACTTCCAGCTTCTGTGGTTGCAGAGAAATTTTAACCTGTCACTGGACTGTACCCTAATGGCTTGGAAAAAAGCAGCAAATCTTACAAATCTCATCCAGACCCTGGTGTCTGGGGAAGAAAAAGGGCTGGGGCTGGTGAGGAAGGTGACCTGAGCCTTGTTTTTCCAGTGCTGGGTCTAGCAGCAGAAAGTGGAGATGACTTCATGGTGGCCTACTGATGAGGGATGAATTCCCCTCGCAGCCTGAGCCCTGCATGACGCAGGCAGCCCATTTCTGGTTGGGAAGCCCTCGGCAGAGCCAAGCCCAGATCTTGCCTGGAGGTTTTGAAAGCAGCCAGAATATGACCCATTATCATTAATAACCATCAAAGCTAGAGAAGCCACAGGAACATCTGGAGAAGCTGATGATGACGTGTGCTCAGTTCTGCCTCCTGGGCTAAACCAGCCAAAAATATGCTCTGTTACACATCACCACATGTTGTGCATGCTGGTCCCGTGAAGTGGAGATACATGGATACCCAACAGCTGGAGAAGAGCAAGTCAAACAGCTGCTGCTGACCCCTCTGCAGCCCAGCAAAACCCCCTTTGTTCCCTGCAATCCACCCCATGTAGTAAGACAAGTATATTCCCAGTGTGCAAAGCCTGTTTGCCTCTGTTTGGAGCATTTCTGTGTCTGAAAAAGGCAAAATCAATTCTGAAACCTGCCCAAAGGTTTCCTGCCTGTGCCTATGTCTTCCAGACTCCTTCAGGGATAATATCCCTCATCAGCTTGCTTGCTCCTCACTTCCCATTTTTCATAAAGGAGCATTTTCCTCGTAGTAGTGAAAAGAAGGTTACCTATAGATTTATAGCCACAATGGGAAAAAATACACTTTTCACTACCAAAATACCCTATAAACACAGTACCTTTGTGGTGGTGTGTTCCCTTGTGCTGGTGCCATGGTGCTTCTGTGCTGAGCTGTGGACTTGGGAAAAACTGTGAGGCTGGCATTTCCCTGACCCCAGCAGCGGTAGCAGGGGTGTGACCAGTCTGCATTGTCCCATGCTCACTCCCAAACCCAGTGTCAGATCTGCAGGGAAGGGCTGCCAGGTCTTACAGCAAAACCTGGGAAAGTCTGAGTACTTTTTTCTAAAGCCTCGTGGTTGGCCCAATGAATTGATTGCAAGAAATAAAACTTGATGAAGAGGCAATGTTTTCCCAGCATAGTGCTTGACTCCAAAAAGCAGGACACGCAATAGATTTTGTTTATGTGCATGTCCATTGCCTTTTATTTATATGCGCGGTGCTTTGAGCTAATCGTACATTGCCAGGCTTCACAAAAGAGATGCTTTCTCCTGCATTTCCCACCAGTGTGAATACGTTTCTAGTGTAGCACACTTGGTCACAGCCTCGGAGGATCAGCCACCAGCAAGCTGTGCTGGTAGCAGCCAGAGGGGCCGTGCACTTGCGCTGCTTAACACTGCGACCTCCATGTGTATACACGTGTGAATATAGATATTCACAGATATCTCTGAAATCTCCCTTAAACCCATCGGCATTATGCTGATTCAGGACTGATGATGTTTGTGTGATTTTTGCCCGTGTTAGGGAAAAATATCCTGGAGGGTGGCCACTGCTACCAGTTTTCCCAAAACTAAACCTCCAGGCCCACCAAAGGCTGCTGGAGCTGGTCACATTTGGTGGGCACACCTGGTGGCACGGGGCCATGTTGAGGATGAGGATGAGGATGAGGATGAGGATGAGGATGCAGCGCAAAGCGAGCGCTGCCCGCAGCAAGCACCAGCCTCCGTGTGCTGTGATGCGCCCGTTGCTCACTCATACGGAGCAGCTTCGCTGAGGGGAGAGAAAGATTTACTGACAAATAATTGTCATTTGCTAACCTTGTCATGGCAATCTTTGTTGTGTTTTTTTTTTTTTCTTTTTTCCTCTTTTTCCGGAGGCACTCTGAATGTTGAATGCCAGCATCTGTTACAGACCAGAAAACAAGTAAACACTGATATTCCTGGTGGCTTTGAAAGAGCATTTAACGCTTAGCTTTCTACATTTGCCTTTACTAGGAAAATTACTTCAGGATGTGCTTAGAATGCGTACGATGACGAGTGTCTGGGAAAAAATAAAATATAGAAGGCAGCCCCCTGCTACAGACAGGCTGATAAAATCCTCGAGTCCTCCTGCCAGATGTTGACATTTTGATTTGCATAAAGGTAAACTTTTGACTTGACAGCATGTTTAATTTTCTAAAACATCCCCAAGAAATAGGGCATGTTCACAGATAATGAGTTTGCATCATAAGCAGTTTCCATCAGACCTGTATCCTGGCAAACTGGCTCAGAGCATGTTTATTTCTACTGTTTCCAAGCCCATGCAAGGAGGAAAACAACTCCCAGGGCAGCCAAGGGGTGGCCAGGAGGAAAAAGCAGAGCAGGTGTGCATCAGAGAAGGTACTGAGATGTTTCTCCTTGACTTGTGGAGCATTTCATGTGGGGATGACAGCAGCAACAGCCCCAGCTCCAGCTCTCCCCTCCCACCACCCCACTGCAAATCTGCACTCCCACCTTGCACCCTCTGCAGAAATCCAGGCTGGCTCTGCCCTTGGATAAAGCCTCGGACTTAAAACCCTCTGAAGAAGCTGATACCCATGAGGGCATCCTTGTAAGGAAAAGCAAGGACGTAGTCATCTCTTTTCTGGAGGAACTTGGAGCTCAAACAAATCATCCCCCGTGGGGGAAAGTGGCCAGGCCCAGAGAGAGGGCTCAGATCTGCCTCCCCCCCAGGCTGGTGACAGCTCCTTCCCGGGGCTCCTCTCTGAGCTCAGGCAGGCTGTAGCGAGCTGCCAAAGAATGAGGGAGAAAATAAAGATCCTTGGATAGGAGGAGAATACTTCCCAGGTAACCTGTAAATCCACTGTGAAGGAAAGCTATAGGTGATGCTGTTTTGGGGTCTCTGTACTGCAGCCCTCTGCTTGCACTAGCACATAAGCCATGCCCAGAGCCAAAGAGTCCTGCAGCATCTCACTAGCTGTTGGCTTCCAGTCCCTGGAGACACAAGGAGACCTGGATTTCTTTTGGGTGTGGACTCGACAATGCCCATAGACACAACTGGGCTCCCACATGTTGAGATGTCCCAGGGCTGGGGACCCACACGTCAGGACAGCACCATGAGTGTCCCCCCTCGTGAGGTTCTCCGGAGCTGTGGAGGGAAGACGCGGCTGAAATGCAAAGCGCCTTCAGCGCCGTGTTAGCCACTGCTGAGACATGCTACGTAAGTGCAAATTGCTGTTATAAATCATAAACATCAAAAGGCCTTAAGTGCCTAATAATGGCCTAAGTGGCTAATTTGTTTTATGTGCTACTGGAAGAAGCGCCGTAAAGATAGGGAACAAAAAATGGTCCCCATTGTGGTTTGGCCTCTGATACTGAGAAGGAGGAAGGGGGTGGCAGCGAGACGCTGCTCTAGATGTGCAGGAGCATTTTATGTTGATGCCTGTAATTAAAAACACGTCACGAACCCCAGCAAGACCTCCCCTGGAAAGGTGAAGGCGGCTTCTGTGGCTCACATCGGAAGCGAGGCATTGCAAGAAGTGCCAAGGTGGTGGCAGGCAGGTGTGGCTGGTGGCTGCGGGCAGCACGAGACCTGTGGCTGTCCCCTGCCCCGTGCCGTGGCCACGCAGCTCCAAGTGGGGCTGCACCAATGCTTCGGAGCTGCCACCGCTTTCTCCTGTCTGAACAATAACTGCATGCCCTCAGTCTGGCTTTTAATTGCCTCGTGCCTTTTGGGTTTATGCGGTGCTTCAGAGGCTCTATCTGGCTGGCTGGATGTGCCTGTGAGATCAGCCTCAAAGAGCCACAGATACCATAATCCAGCCTTTCTGTGCCCTACAGACACGTTCCCCCTGCAGTCCTGATGCTCTTTGGGGTCCATGCTGCCTTTCTGCTCTGCTTGCCCCAGGATAGGCTCAGTTCGTTTTGCTGAGTGGCGCAGCTGATGTGATTTTGATGGGGAGCAGAGGAGGCTCCTGCACGGACCGGCTCAGAGCAGTGCTGAGCTCCACATAGACAGAGACCTGGCTTAGGATGCACATAGCCATCCTAAATTTTCCCCATCCTTCTTTTAGTGCTGTGGCTGTCAGGTCCCAAACCCATCCCAGGCTTCTCGCTTCATTGTTGCACCATCAGCAGGAGGAAGGATCATGTCCCCCCTCACTGCTTTCTGCGTTCGACACCTTCACTTGTTTTAGGGGACCCCATCCAGTCTGAGCACACCGATCTCTTCTTGCCTTCATGGATTCCGCTTTCCATGGACACTTCGGCTCTAATTTACAGTAAACCAGTGGTGCCCCTCTGTAAGGACCACTGAATGATTCCCCCAGGTATTTTCAGTGGGATGCTGGTGGAGGAATATGCTCAGAGCAACTCATTTTGGCAAGATGCCACAGCGAGGGCGTGTGATGGCTGGAGAGAAGCATCACAGCAAGGACCAGGAGCTCAGGGCCTTCCACATGCCCTTGTATCCCAGATGGGTCATGTGGGGACTGCTCCTCCACAAGGAGTTACTTCCCTAATATTTCCACACAAGTACAGATGAGTACAAAACGGTGCTGCTTTCTTGTCATACGCTACCCTGCACAAAACCTTGAGGGAATGGCCCAGGCCATAGCCCTAATTGGTCTGTTCCTCTTCTGATATCCCTGACATCAGGGAGGAAAAAAGCTTTTTTGCCTGAAATTGCACACCAGTAACCAACATTTTTTTATAAAGCATTTCTTCGATGCTTATCACTTCCATAACACATGTTCAGTGTGCTTTAAGAATGGGAACCAAAGCTGTGGCTGACCTCTGCATGCCCAAAGAGTGGGTAGAAACTGCTGCATGGGGTTTTATTTGTAAGCTTGCAGGTGACACAGGAAAAAAACAAACCCAACTTTTACAGCTAGGGATGGAGGCAAACAGCAAAAAACATAAATAAATCTGTCTGCAGAAGGGATCCATTGACCACAGGGCCAGCCTGAAGGGAGACAGAGATGGTGGGGAAGGAGAAGATGGAGGGTCTCCCTTGTGGACAAAGCAAATCTCACCTTCTTAAACAAGCAAAACCAAGATATTTTCCAACTTCTGCACAGGATTCAGCAGTCAGAGGTGTCTGAGCAAGGGCAGAACTTTTGGGGAAAGGGAATGAGAGACTTCCCCTGTCCTTGGGGAATGCCAGGCCAGTCTGGGATTTGGTTTATTTGGCTGCTCCCTGTGACACAGCAGTTCATTTTGGTTCTCTACAGAACTTAACCCGTAGGCAGGCAATCCACAAATGGTGCTGCTCCATCACTGGCAGCCCATCAGCATCACAGGTAACTTGCCAGCGTACTCTGGCCAGAAGACCTGTGATGTCCCTGTGGCAAGAGCAGCCCATGAGGTCTCCTGCTCTCTTGCTCACTTGAGGACAGAAAAACAACATTTCCCACTCCTTGGAGTCCTTTAACGTGCAAAGTCAATTCTCGTCTGTGTAATTTCAGCTCTCAAGACAATCACACCACTAGTTTATGTTATTTTAATTTTATTATATTACTAACTGTAAGTAATAAACCACAAATAATGTGCTTTTTAACTGCTTTTAAGCAGTAGCAGCTAATTATTGATCTATTTTGCTAAATGACAGCGTAGCTGGTGTCAGCTGACAGCAGGAACAAGGCAAGTCTGTGGACCCAAGCGCAGCGGCTGTTCCTCTTCTGCACTGGGGTCATCTTTTTAAGGCCTGATCAGGGGAATCCTCTGGAGCTGGTTCAGCCTCCAGGGCTCAAGGTTTGGTGAGAGCAGAGGCATCCTGCTGTGGAGGGGCCTCCTGCTCATATCCCATCTGCCTGCCACTAGTGCTTGCACTACAGGACAAAACACCGAACAACAAGCTCGTGTTTCAGAAAGCCAGTGGTGACCAGCTGCAGATCTGCCCGTAAGGGCTTCAATCAATTCAGCTCTACAGAGCAGCTGTATATTCACTGAAAGTCCCTTGTAAAGAAACACAACAGAATAAAAATGGCTGTGGGAAGGGGTGGGGTGAAGCAAGGCGGCTCGCCCCAGGCCGAGCGCAGGCAGTGGGTGCCGGAGGGGAGCAGGCCTAGGCCGCAGCACCCAGGGCAGCAAAGGCCCGAAGCAGAGGGGCCCTGGGCAGCCTGCTCCACATGGGCCTGCTGGAGCAGGGCCTGGAGCGGGGACCTCCAGAGGTGCCTCCCAACCTCAGCCAGGCCATGACTGCAGTTCTGTGACCCCGCGTGACACCTGTCCTTCATGCTGGGATAACCAGGCCCCGCTGTTGCCCACTCATCCTTTTCCTCTCCTTGTCCTCTTTGTCTCTTCCTTTTCCCCAGGGTTTTCCATTTGTGTGCCAGCATCCTGGCACCTGCCACCCCCATCTCTGTGTTCTCCTGCTCTTCCTGCTGCTCTCCCTGCTCCCTGTCACCCTTTCCCCGGTAACGTTTGCTGCTTTAGTTGTTTACTTTGGGCTTAATACGTACCATGAAAAGACCATGCAACCTGCCCAGCCCTCTGAGCAGTCACAGGAATAAGCTGTTGCTAATATCATGTCATATCAAATGAGGTTACTCTTTTCCCCCATTAGGCACACTTCTCACCCGTGGATAGCAGCAATGCAGGCACACGTGGCAAGGCCTTCATCCAAAGCCTGCGTCAGGAACTGGCTATGAATGGGGAGAGCCAACTTCCCTCTGAGGCTGTTGGTTTGGCCTTAAATCCTGACTGTTGAATGGCCGGATTTGGCTTCGTGCTCTGCTGGGTTGGTGACACCTGTCTGCCTGTTTCATGTGCTACTGCCTGCAGCCAGTTACACCTCCTGGCTGTCACAGGGGGCTGCTACTTATGGGTGCTTTCCCCAGCAGGTGTGGCGTCCCTCTAATGTTCCAGTGACTCCTGAGGTGTCACAATGGACACTCCTGGGTGGGTCTGTGATGCTGAGTATCTTCACAGCCCGGTTTGCGTATCAGTGCTGGTCCCTTGATCGTCTGCACTCTGCGTGCACGTGCCTGTGCCTTGGCTCAGCTCTGCGGACACAGAGCTCTGACACAAAGCCAACGGCGATGCTGAGGAGGATTTGCCATGGGGAGCAGCCCCATGAAGTGGCATGGACAGCGTGGTGCCAGTCCAGCCTCTTGCATGCTGCTGAGCCCTCCCACACACGGACAGCAGACACATCCAGCGTTACACCAGGTACAAGACTCCCCTTGTCTTAGGCAGTGGAAAAAAAGCAGAGAAGTATGTTTTAAGGCCTCAGAGACATCCCACAGGGCTGGGGGAGGATCTGTTGGTAACTCCCAGGACGGCTGGCTTTGCACCAAGCAGGTGGGAGCCATTCCCATCCTTTGACCAGTGAATCAGGGACTGCTCCCAGGGGTAGATGGATGTAGCCCTCAGCTGCCAGTTTGCTGGCAAAAGGCCTCAAAGATCTCATTTCCAGGGCTTTCACCTCCTGCCAGGCTTTGTCACTGATGAAGTAACACTGTCACAGGAGGAGGTGTTTTTTCACACCTGCGTTGTTGAGCTGCAACAGGCTGCTGTGGGATGTTATGTAGGATATCCCAAAGAGGCAAGATACATCCAGTGGTCTATTAGCTGCTGCAGAACATGTCTGGCCAAAAAATGCCATACACCGTGCAGCGATACCGGGGGGTAAAAGAAGAGCTCATGCTGCACCTTCCCCTCGCTCTGCTCCGAGCATCTCCCACCAGGCAGGGTCCTGAGCAAGGCAGCCAGTTAGTACAGCTCTGTGGGGCAGTTCTTGCACTGACCAGTTCCTTTGGCGTGCACCGTGATGGATTTAGGGCTTTGTTTTACAAATGGACAAAAATTGCCAATGGCATGCAGTATGCTCACAGCATCAGAGGTCAGTGGAAATGGCTCTGCCTGTGCTTTCTGCTTGGACAGGAAAGTTTTTCTTTCTTGAATGAATGGGTAAAAATCAGAATTTTCATCATCTGTGAATTATAAGAGGAAAATGTATGTAATGATGGTGGCCCGAAGCCATGCCCCTCCGGCGTGTAGTCTCAGCCAGCTCCACCTGCCAGCCCAAGCTTGGCAGTGCCTGGCTGACCAACCTCCAGATGCAGGTGTGGTGTCCAGGAGGAGCTGCTCAGGACAGGGCATCCTTCCCTCCGAGTCATTTTTTTGGCCACTGGTTCAGTGCTGGGCCGGAGGGTCACTGCGATAGTGGTGATTGAACTGATCCCATCTGACAGGGATGTTCTCTTTAATTGCTGGGTGCGGCTTGTGTGGCAGATTTGTCAGCCTCGTGGCCAGCCTCCAGCTGATTACATTATCCTGCTTACCTTGAAAAAGGAAAATAATCCTGTGGATTTGCTCTTGCCTTCCTGGTGATTAGTGGGTGTTAGGCTGTGGGCTGACCAAGGAGTTACTGGTGCATTTGGAGAGGAAGGGGGATGGATATTTTAACACCTGACTGACAGCTCCTGCCATAGCATCTCTCATTTGAGAAGTGCGGTGGTCTTTGCTGTGGGTCACACAAGCAGGGCTTTTCTCCTCAGGGAGCAGCAGTCGGGGGCTGCATCCTCAGAGCCGTGCTGGGGGGGTACAAGCCCTGTGCTGAGCCACGGGGATGCTGCGTCTTCAGCAGGCAGCAGATGCTTGGCTGCATCTTGGGAAAGAAGGGTTAAAATGTGGGAGTCGGGAAGGGAAAGGTCAAATATGTGAAGGCACTTTCATGTACTTAGGAGAAAAGTGGTAACGGGAGAGCTGTTAAATTTTTTTATAGCTGGCACCTAACAACTCTGGTGTTAAGAATCATGAAACTAATAGCAAGTGGAGGTGTACATTAGTTAATTAGAGGCATGCTAACAGCGAAGCCAATTGAGAGATATTATTTTAGCATTTTTTCCAGAGGGCATATCAAGTCTATTCAGGAATTAATAAACAGATTGTAAAGTCTAAGCAAGCATATTAGGGAAGTGTGTGTGTATATACTGGGTGGATATACTGGGGCTATGCACACTTGTTTGTTTGTTACCACTACATTTGAAATATGTTACTTGTTTTCCATATAGACCTCAGCGGAAGAATTATAGCATATTGGGTTTTTCCAAAGACTCTAATTAAGATCGTTGGAGTTGATGTGTGTTTCCTGAAAATATACAGTGTAAATAAGACCTAAAACACCAGCATTCAAAAATTAACCCGTGAATGCAAAGGCATTTGAAGTGAAATAGCCAGATTCTTTGAGCCAGGCTGGGATGCACATTAGGAAAGATGAAATCACAGTATTCACTCCATTTATTTGAACTCCCGAGTTAAGTTCTCATTGAGAAGGCATTTTAAGAACTATTAAAAGCTGTCCACAGTTAAATATGCATCTTTGGCCTCTCTCTCAGATCTCTTAGCTGCTGTTACAGGTAGTTACATTGTGAGTAAGTGTCTTCTGCGCCATACAAAATGCCAGCGTGGTCAGCAGCAGAACAGACGGCGGCTGTTAGGGAAGACAGGGAACAGCCCATTTGTAAAGTGAAGTTTCCCCATAGCTGGAGCTGGTGATAAGCAGAGGATTTGCTTTGGCAGCATGCAAAGAGAGGGAGCCGTTTAAGCCCGAGTAAGGCTTCATGCTGTTAAGCATTTTCCTAACCTTTTTTTTTTTTTTTCCCCTAACACAGGTTTCATTCCTTTCTTAAACCCGCTCAGGCACCTACCTTAACTCACAGTTGCCACTTGGTTTTCCCCAGGAAGACAAGCTGTCCAGCTTCATCTAGTAGTGAGCTCTGCATTACAAAGCCACGTGGTGCTTCATGCCTCATTAGCAGGCAGGGAGCTTCCAGGCTGGAGTCACTGCGTGTATCCAGCTCTCCCGACTTCCTTCCTCGACTCCAATTTCCTATTTTACATTTTAATAACAACAGCGAAGACAAATTATGGCCAAAAAAGTCTGCCCTTAGCGAGCACCTTGGAGCATGGTGCTCCCCCAGCAGACCCGGGTGTAGACACCTGACAGTCCTGTCCCCGGAGCTCTTGCCCAGCCTGGAGACCTCGCTGCTGTCACAAAGCCACCGCTCCCCACACCATTGTCCCACCCAGGCTGGAGGGGGAGGTGGGACAGATTCCAGCAGCAGAGGAGACACAAGAGAGACAGCAGCCAGAGTCCCTCCTGCGTGGCTGGGGGGCAGCCTCGCAACCAGCAAGTAATGAAGATAATGATGAATGAAGGATGCAAAACTGAAAATACTTCTTCCCATGCATCTATTGATCTTCCAGCAAAAGGCCTTGTTCTTGACATTTAAAACAGAGAGATTGTTTTAATGGAGTGGCCCTTGCTGAGCTGGAATTAAGCAATTTAGCTCTCAGAGAATCACAAAGACCCTTTTTGCAATCTTAGCCCAAAGGATTTCAGTAGATGCCTGCTTGGTAAACGCTGCCAGAGGAGAGCTGCTCAGAGGCACCGTGAGCCATGGGCATCAGGGCACAGCTTGCTCCTCACTCTGCAGGGAGAGCATCCAGGAAGACAGGGAGATAACCTCCAACCACAAGCACAAACACCCTTCTCCACAATCACAGCCTTTCAGGAGAGCTTCGGAGGGACAAGCCCTGAGGCTCAGCCCGAGCACAGGGTGGGTACAGGGCTGAGCGCTGTGGTCCCTGGTGCTGGTGGACACGGCTCCTGGCCATCGGCTTGGTGAGAGGTACGGAGGAGCCAGGGGTTTGGTTACAACACGGCGGGATTATCTTAATAACTGCAGTTTTTCTCTTATTACTTTCAACCTAGAACCCGGAACTAATTATGCATGTGTGGTCTGATTAACCATTAATTTACCTCTATTAACTGCTGACACTTACTTACGCATTTACTTATATCACTCACACGCTTGTGTTTCCAGACCCAAGAAGTTTGTCAAGAGACTGTGAATTAGAGCAATATAAGAACCTAACCATCACCTATCTCAGCAAAGGCCTCAGGAAGCCCTGCAAAAGAACACACCACAGAAATGAAAATTGTTTTTATGCACAGTAACTGGACTCAAACTTATTAGAAAAATTCCAGTTGATTCCAGAAGCTCAGATCTCCCCACCATTTCCCACTGCAGGAGCAATCAGGGGAAAACAGCATTTGATTTCCAAAGGCGGTGGGACCACAATCCACAGACTGTGAAGAGGGAGAGCTTTCATGTGAAATTTGGGGATTTCTGTTCTGTCACAGGTCGGGTGAGGCCATCGTAATGCTCCCTTATGGCCAGAGATCAGGTGAAGTGCAGCCTCCTCTGCAGGTCTGTGCCTTAAAACTGCTTACACCTCAGCTGTTCACAGAACAGAGCTGGCATCCACCTGCCTGTAAGTTTTGTCTGACAGCTGGCTTAGCAACATACGGTGCAATATTAAAACGTGCTCCTTCATTTGAGCATAGCTTTAGGTATCTCTCAGTGTCACTTGGTTGCTTACTACTGTTGTTATATGCAGTGGAGTATGTGAAAAAAGAAACTGGCCCTTGATGTTAATGCCAAAGCTGTGATGTTAACGCTGGTCCGCTCTGCCACTCCAGTTTTATGCTGGTGCAGCTCAGCTAAATTAAACTGAATTGCTCCACTGGATTTTCATCGACTTAAATCAATTATACTAGCATGCAAGAGGTATAAAGGAGTGAAAATCAAGGCCACTTAAAGAAAAAGCACAGTAGATATTTCTTCAGTACATGAACTGTTCATAATCCAATGGATATCTTTTATCCCATGTATTGATCTTCTTCTCATGAGAATTAACTTGGAGTTAATTTCTGAATTGCCTGACCTCAAGCAGTTAAGCTATTGCAATATAAAAAGTCATAATTCAATAAATAAACCAATAGCCATCACAATATTTGGCTTCTGTACTAGCATGTCACACTTCCTTACATGACTGGGATCGCAGTATGCAGAGAGCAAAGGCTTGGCGGAGCCTCTGCCCCGAGGCTCAGGGTGCAGCACAAGTGCACAGCACCAAACTGCAGGAGTCACATGCACCATTATCTTGTAACCAAAGTTACCAAACCAGCCCAAACCAGCCCAGTTTCATCAGGAATTTGGGGTGGATAAAGAAGATGTCCACCCCCAAGAAGAATCAATAAAGGAAAGGGGTGTTTGCTAGAAATGTGAAGAGAGAAGCATGACTCTTATTCCAGCTGCCAGTGCTGATATTAGTGCGTCTAGCAGCAGCTTGTACACAGCATCCCTTTACAATGGTAGTGGGGAAGCTGGAATGTTGTTCTATCAGACTATCAAGTTGTTGCGTTGGATTACATATAATGCTATCACAAATGACAGAATGCTTGCCTCCCATCAAAAATTTAAAGAGCAATAGACCTCTTTTCAGCTGTCATTGCTGATAACATTTTATGCATGAGTTTATTCAAGCTCAAATAGAGATGCAGCCTGTCAATAAAGAAGCCCTGGCGGATTAGGCATCAAGTATATTAAAGCTAACGGTACTAATGTGGCTATGCAGAATAATCTGACATTTTAGAACTGCGACAAAATGAACCCTCCAAGTTCTCGTTGATCATCTCACCAAGGCACGTTTGCCGCTGGGCTTTATGGAGTGGAAAGCAGAGTATGGCAGTACGTAACGAGAGCACGAGGAATGAAACAAGCTGGAAACCGCAGGAAGGTCAGTGCGGGCTCACCCCTTAGGAAACGGAGTGGATGCTGCCGTCTTCTTGCTCTTATCTTGTCTGCTCTGCTCCTTTCTTCCAGGGAAGTGGTAGGGCAACAAATAATGGCCTTAAATTGCCACAAAGGTGACCCAGATTACACATTAGGGAAAGTGCTCTGAGGGCACGAAGAGTTCAGCACCGGAGGAGATTGCTGGGGAGGGTGTAACGCCATCATCACAGCTCTTTAACAACAGGTTAGGAAAACATCTGCCAGCAACAAGAAGGGATAGCTGTTTGCTTTGGAGACCCCACACTATTTTCTGCCATTTACTTTCTAGCTCTCAATAACGGCTATTGCTTTCTTCTTCCAGCAGAAAGTGTGTAGCAGTGCTTGCGTGTTCGTAAACTGCCTGGGCTAAAAATAGTTTATTGAAAACTATAATGACCTGTGGTGTTACAACAGATGGTCTGGTTACACGTTCCTTTCCCCTTCCTATGCCCATAAGAGGTGTCAGTGGCTCTTGGAGTGCCTTTGAGAGATGCAAAGTTGGGAGAAAATCTTTCCCAGATTTGAGCATCCAAAACCTGGGGTCTGGCTCTGTAACAGGCCAGTGGCCCCTTCACGCTGCTCTTGGTGATAAAGCACAACCCTCCACAGTTTTGATAGTTTTATATAGTTAATTAGCTTAAAAAAAAATCTGCACACGCTGCCTTCCTATGGGAGAGAAGCAGAGGATGTGCTGCTGTGAAAGGCTTGAGCCCGGCTGCGTGGGGAGTGCTGGGTTCAGTGCCACACTGGGTGCATGCATGTAGCTGTGGGGGTATGTGCAGCATCACCAAAAGGATCGGACTCTGGGAGAACACCAAATCCAGACAAGTGACTGATCACCGCAAGCAGGGAACCCCAAAGGTGTGCATCCCTGCAGCAGAGGGGGAGAAGTGCTTGACAATATTAACATAATGCTTACAAAGATTAAAGACAGCTCAAGGACAGTAATTGAAAGAAAAAATGGATTCCCCTGCTATGTTGCACTTGAGCAAGAGATAAGGACCCCCCAAAAAGGGCTAAATACCTTCCTTAAAGGTAGCTAAGAGATGTCAGGATATAGAGTCTTCATTGCACCTTTAGAAATGAGCACAAACATTTCTGTGTGGTTGTGTCCCATATAACCGCAGTGCTCACAGACCTGGCTGCACGGCGCAGGGCTGCACGCCTGGTACCTGCTGCTGCCTCCAGACAAACCTTCCTCACCACGCCGGCTGCCTCGAACCTTGGGAGTTACAAGTGTGAAGGCTAAGTCCCCAGTATGCTCGGATGACATTATGCTGAAAAAAAGTCTCTCTTTTCAATAATAGCTATTGATATGGTGGAACAAAATGTTTGGTTTCTGTAACCGTCCTCTCTGTGTATTTCTTTGGTTATTCTGCGTCTGTATTCTAGGGAAAAAAAATACTTTGAAAAATAATGACAATGTCTCTCAGAAAATAATGAGTTCCTTCCAGTTAGCTGTTGAATTGTTTACTGCCATAGCTGAATAATAACAGCACATCAAAGACGACTGCTGTAATTAAAAGATTTGTGAACATAGGTTAACAAATTAGTGCATCATAATGTGTAATTGTCTAATTAGGACAAAAATGCTAGTTCCACCTAAAAGACTGACAAGAAGAGATTATGAGAGAGAAAATAAAATAGACAACAGCATCAATACTGCTGAACATTGGCAAAGATGTTATCTGCAACTTTGTATTTTATCAATAAGTCCCCAGGGGTACCAGCAGTTTTGTGGATTAATTTACAGACAAATTAATTCTACTGGATGAATCCCAGGAGCAGGTTGAGGAGTCCCCTGGAAAGAGATCTAAATTTGTCAAGGAATGTTTTAACGCACTTCTCACCACGGTAGTGTTGAGAAGAGCTGAGGGCAGCAGATGCTGTTGCTGAGCACACCGTGAGAGCTCAGGAACCAGGTGCAGTGAAAGGAAAGGTGTGGCAGTCCCAGTTTGACTGGTGGGGCGTGGAGGCAGAGTGGGAGAAATACTGATGTTAGGTCAAAGCTAAAGGCAAACATCCTGAGTATAATGGGGTGAGAATTTCATTTGGAGAGATGAAGGCCAGCATTTTCCTGTGCTGAGGGACAGATGGCAGAAGGAGTTTGGCTCCGATTCAGGTACCAGATGAAAATCCCATGGTTTCAAGAGGCTTCAGTGCATAGATGCTGAGCTCTCCAGCCAGCTCAGCCCTCACATCAGCATGGGCAGGGCTGGCTGCTGAGCTCTCCTAAGGAGCTGAACCTCTGAGAACCAGCCATCCAGGCAAAACAAACAAACCCTGGGTCTCTTTGCTGATGGTGGCAGAGCACAGGGCAAAGCCAGATGCTGAGTGCTCCCATCCAGTGGCTTCAGATAACCAAGGGAAAGGACCAGTGCACGATCCCTGGTGCACAGGTAAGAGCTCAACAGCCTGGAGTACACCCAGGGGAGGATCCAACGGATCCAGAAATAGAATGGCACCACCACAGGGCTCCTCAGCCCAGCCGGGGCCATGCAGGAATGCAAATCACGGAGCGTGCAGAGAAATGTGTGCTGCCGTCTGAGAGCAAATGCTGCCCAGTGACTTGAGGAAGTGCATGAGAGGGCAAAAAACCTGGACCAGTGTCTGCCCCACGTGGACTTCAGGTGCAACTTGAGTCACAGTGGAGGGAAAAGAGAAGGTGCTGGAAAGGGGTTAGAAAAGCAACAGCCATGGATCTTGTTTGCCCAGTGATGACACTGCAAGCCTCCGCTCTATCTTCAGGAAAGAACAGGCGGACAACTCTGGCAGGAGTTAATGGGAGAGTTTGAGAGCACCATCTCCAGCATTACACCTCCTCTACCTAATGCACCTGATGAGCTTCACCAGCTTGTCGCCGTGACTGGCTGCCTCCTGTTTCTCTGGTAGCTGCCAGGGAGAGCAAGACCATACAACACCCTCTGAAGCTTTGCCTCAAATAGGGCTATTCCTGCTGTCTTCTTGCTGAGACCTTCTCTGCTCCAGGCTTGGTTTTAAAGGAGGTGGGGTATCTCTCACCCTTGTGCAAGATGGGGTTAGAAAGCCTCACCTGGGAGCAGGAGGGTGCTGAGCATCAGGAGCTCTGCAGAGGGTCCCGCAGCTGCTCCTGGCATCTGTCAGAGCAGCAAAGCTCCTTTGTGCTCATTTTCAAGGTGTGTTTGTACTGAAGCCAGTGATGTTTAGCAAATAAACATATTAATAATCAAGGATTTAATAAGTGTTGTGTTTATGCCTCTTTGTATTTGCGTATATGTATGAGCTGTAGTATGTTTTGTTATGCTCTGAGAAAACCAATTCTAGATTGATGGTAAGGTATTTTCTGCAAAGCTATCTTAAATTGAAAAACACACCTTTCCGAGGAAATGAACATTTTTGTGAGTTTTCCTCTTTCCACCAGTGACACCCCAATGGGATAAGGAGTGTGGAACATGCAGATTTGTCAGAAGCCATACAGCTTTGTGTTGCCTCAGTAAGGCTTTTTTGTTCCCTCTTGATTTGGGAAATGGTTGTTAATCACTGCTTAATTTTAATTTTAAATGGGGTATATTCATAGGACACGATTCCATACGAAAGAAAAACATAGCAATTGAACTTTGAAACAGTTATGTGCAACAATTGAAACCATAGCAATAAACACAACCACGAGTGTTTACAAGATCAGAGCCTTAAAAAACTAATGAGCAATAAATAAATTAGAACTCTAATTATCTGCCTAAATTCAGATCTGGTGGAGGAAGAAACCCATTGACTCATGGGATTTTTCTTCTGGTTAGCCTTGTGCATGGAGCCCAGCATCTGCTAAAACCTGTCTCAGTTGCCAAATTAATTGCTGCTGCTGCTCCTCTGAACCTAGCACCCTTCGGGTGCAGCCTCTGTCCGCAGAGAGCGCGGGTAGGTGCTAGGGTTGCAGGCACCATGTTTGCCCAGCTGAGCGCTCTGCGGTGTTTGCAAATGCTCCTGTCTTAATCTGGTGGAATAATGTTTGTTTATGTCCTCCCTGATGTGAGGAGTTAATTCCTTTGTGAGCTGCTTCTGGTGTGCTGGTAAACAAGGAAACTTGCAAAGCAAATTCACAAGGCAAGGAAGTATGACTTTGGTTCTGGCTTTTTTTTCTTTTTTTTTAGTTTTATTTTATTTTTGGCCATATGCTACCTATTAAAGGTGATTTATCTCTTCTTCTTTTCTCGGCTTTTATAATGTTTCAGGGAAACTTCTCAGTGAAGCAGTTGGAGAACACAGTACAAGTATTAATACAAATCAAATTCCTGTAAGCTTAGCAACTGCTTAGACAAAAAACCACAACTGGTAGTATATGATTCATCAAGTCTTTGTAAGCATACATGCATCCCAAAGAAAGAGTTCTACTTAGTAAAAATCCTTTAATAAATTAGAGAAGCTGAAGACACATAAACAACACAAAGCCCTTCAGTTTGTATCATGCTGTGGTTTAGATAACCTTTACTATAATACACTATAAATCAGAGGATCCCACAATCCTTGTGTGTCTTTGCAAATACCAGAGCAGACTTTTGAAGCCGTGGGCCAAGGCTAACCAGACATGATGAAGACACTGAAGTGCTGCTGGTTTTGTGGAAATGAGGGAAGCTAAAGGAGAGAGAGCCCCTGTTATAAGTCACCCCTTCCAGGTATTGGAAAATCCACCCGCGAAAGAAATGTGGGAAATCCTCTTTCATTAGTTCTGCTGCTCAAGCTTCTGGGTTTTCTATATAGGTCAAAGCTCCTCCTCTAATCTAGAAGTGGATTCCTAAAACGTATCTTTAGGCTGGAGCTGAGGGGTGGGGGGAAGTGCTGTCTGACCAAGACCCTTCATAATTTGGGGGAAAACTTAGCACAGAAATCTCTGCCTTGAACGTGTGACCTGATTTCCAGCGGGTTTGTGAGCCCATATGTTTTGATGGGTGCTTAGTACTTTCGGTGCCTTTCAATTTCTAAATATGGACTTGGGAGCCTAATTTTAACCACGTACTTTTGGAAAATGTTGGCAATAGTTTAAAGAGACTGTCTAGACCAGCACGCCTTGCTGCAGCAGATTGCTCCGAGTGATTTATATATTCCTGGTGCTCGCCGCCTCTGATGCCTTTTCAGTGTCTTACAGCTGTTGCATTTATGCAGCACTCTTTATCTTGACCTTAGCCCTCGGATTTCTCAGCTATTCTACTCTCTTAACATCTGGGCCTGAAAGGTCACTAATTTACCTTATGCTTCCCTGCTGTGGGTGCCGTTGGGTTGAGTGGGTACATTTTGAAAAATAACACTCTGTTGGTGGGCTGCCTTTGCGAAGGTCTCTCTCCCCTCGGCATCATTGTGTTACCTTCTCCCACTGCAGCAGCTCGAAGTCATCAAACATCTGTCCTCAAGAGCATTGGAGTGTACTTGTTGGCTCCTTATGTGTTAAAGCAGCACACCAGGTATCCAGTGTGCTGGTATTAAATTGCTTTTGCAGCTTGCCTGGAGAATAGGGAAGGGAGCTTTATTTGTACTAACACCCTTTTAATGCATCTCAAAAGACCATAATAAACATCTCCTGGCCTGTAAAAGGAAAATATATATCTAGAGGTTGTGGTAAATTATGAAATACTGGCATACCTAATAAAAATTCTATCTCAATCGTTTAACATTTAGTGAAATGTTAGATGATGTGAAACCAGGCCTGGCGTCATTTCAAGACCAGGTCAGTAGTGTCACTTGGGGAAATTATGAGAACTTCCATTAACTTTGTATTGGCAGATCTCCCAATCTATTTCACTTCTATACATTTTTAGCACTACCGTGAGCAACACAAAGTGTTATTTCTCACATCTGAGAGCCAGACAATGTCATGGAGCCTCTCTGCATACAGGAGGCTACTTCAGAAATTAACAGGTCAGATCTCTCATTGATTTTAATAAAGAACTGTTTGTGGCAAAATTCTTGATTATAGAAACTGATGGCTGCTTTGGGCTTCCTGTCAAGGCCAGCACAGCAGGACAGAGCTTTAAAGCATGGGAAAAGAGTGAGGGAGTATTAAATCAAACAGATTTTGGACATCGAGGACCAAATTCTGACTTGTTTTTGAGGGCGCTGAGATGCTGGTTTCACCACACCAGCCCTGAACTGGGATTCACAGACAGAAGTAAGACCCAGTGCCCCGGGCAGGAGACACTCGCAGAACTTTGAAGCTATTATCTGAGCTATTCTCTTCTCCCATTTTCATGTAAAAAACCCCTTTACCTCCCATCCATTCCTCTTCCCAAATTTGCAGACAGACGACTTGTTTTGGAACTCGAACCAGTTTGTCTGGAAAGGACTTTCCATTGGAGCCTGAGAATTGGAGCAGACTTTAAAGTGGCTGGTAGTATTGTCAGAAAAGAGGTATTTGGCAAGTCTTTAATATCATGCTTGCCTGGAACTGCTCTCCTCTTTAATTAACTCAGTAAAAATCCTCTAGTTACTTCATTTTATTTGCTTAAACCACTACAGAAAAATAAATGCATACAAAACCGATTAATAAATCCATAGAAATGTACTGTTGTTTACTGCTATGCAGCAGAGCACTGAGTTCCCTCTACATAATTCAAGCTCCAGGCAACAAAGGCAGTTGTGAAAGCCCCCTGTTTTGACACAAACGTAAAGGTGGAGTATCCCCTCGGAGTGAAACAGGCTGTGGTTTGCAGCTTGTCTTCCCAAGGAAGCCTCGAGGTGGGTATTAATAATTTAGGTTCAAAGCAGAGTCCAGGATTTCTCAGGCTCGGCACATGTGCACCTCCTGGGATGTCTGTACCATGGAGCCCGACCCGTGCTGGGAATACCCATCCCTCCAGCCGGGAGGCTATGGCTGAGCCTTTAACTCTGGAGGCCCCGCTCCCTGGTGCTCCAGCCCCGATGGGAACAGCTACCAAAAAGATAATGATGGTGACCATTCGATTGCAGGCAGGTTTTCACCCCAAAGTCCCCATGAGCGAGTGGTCCACGGCTACATCAGACATATTTAAAAGCAATAACTGCTTGTGCTGACCGATGCCAAGGAAGTACTCAGCAAAGCCCTCCCTGCTGCAGCAGCCCCTTGGTGGCCCCGGTGGCACCTCCAGCCCTGCCACATGCTTCCCGAGGACCATAGCGTGCAAAGGGGGAAATATTTCCTTAGTTTGCTAAACTGATGTTCTGGCATTTAGCTTTAAGTATCTTCTATTTCCCACAGCATCTGACCTTTTGCTTTCTCATATGGCTATTGCTCGGCTCCGCCAGCAGAAAGCAACAAGCAGCCATTATCAGGCTCATCTCGCCAGTGCCGGCCATTAGCGTTAATCATCTCCTCCTCCAGCCCTCCTCTCTCCTGCTCCGGCTCCCCTGCATCTCCTTAGCAATGAGCTGCTGGCACACGATGGTAGAGAGTGTGCAGCGAAATAAGCAATGATGCAGCAGCGCCGTGATAAAAGGCCGGTCATTTCGAGCCGCCAGCGCGACTGCACTTCTCTCCAGCGGGATGCAAAAGAGCCAGGATTAAAGCGGGGGGCCGGGCGCCGTAGATCATCTTGCTGTAATTTCCCTCAGGACCGATGTGAGGACTGCAGCGAGATGCACTAGTGGTGGCACAGTAGTGCTGCCATGTTGCAGGACATGGATAGTGCTGGACATCTGTCCGGTGGTGCATGGGGGCATGCCGAGGTGTTTGGGGCCAGGGAGATGGTGGTGCCATGGGGTATGAAGGGCTCGCTTCGTGTGGGCAGGAAAAGGAAGGGGGGAAGAGAGGTGAGGGGGAGGAAAATGGGAGGAGAAATGATGCTGAAGGTAGTAGATAAGGGGGGATAAGAGAGGGAAGGAAGTTGAGTCTTAAGTATAGAAAGGCACAGCTGAGAGTGTGAATGAGGGGCTGGACTGCGTAGGAAGCAATGGGGCTTTATCTGGAGGTCAAGAAAAGGGAGAAAAAAAACAAAAGCTTAAAGGTAAATGCATGCTATGGAAAAATAGGGAGGTGTATGGAGAGACGGGAGCACTCTGACGTACCAACCCAGCCTTGGCCATGTGGATTTTCCATCTTGTCTTGGCCAAGAAAAGGAGAGGAGCCAAGGTCAGGAGGTGGGGGTGTTGTAACGTGGCTGGAAATGACAAAGAAGAATAGGTGTGAGGGCAGCAATGGAAAACAGGTGGGGACAGCACTGTTGGAAAGCAAAAGCAATTTTATCTTGTAACCGTGATCTCACTCAAGCTTGACAGTTAGAGAAAGAAGAGGAAAAACACTTTCCTGTTGTAAAAATTCGTATGTACGTAAATCACGCAGCAAGCTTCGTGCATGTGGTTCGGTGTGGCACGGCTGCTAGCAATCCGGAAGGCTTCTCACTAAGGCTGGGATAATCGTGGGTGATGCTGCCTGCTTCCCAGCCTCTCCTAACTTTGAGAGTAGTCATCTCTTGGGGCTGAACTGCCACATCCATAGGTAAGGGGAAGGCAATTCCTCTGCGTTAAGGCTGCGGATGCCAGCAGTGCTTTGTGCGAGCCTGGCCCCAGCCAAGCTAAGGTGGCTTTGTACTTCCAGCTGTGACTGCACCACTGCGTGAAGTGCCACAGATGTGCAGCTTTCTTGGGAGATGAGGTAACGAACTCGTGTGGGAGCTAATGAAGGTCATCATGAGAGAGCAGTAAGAAAAATGTCTGCTGCTGGGAGACTTCTCACCAGGAGTGCTCAGACTTCAGCACTTTCCAGTCTAAATAAGATGTACACTTCCCTGACCTTGTCTTCTCCAATGTAAACGCAGAGCAGGATGTACTTAGAATTAAGATAAATAAGGCCTTACCCAAATAAAACACTAGTCTGCAGAAACAAATCTCCCCCAAGGAAGAGGGTGAGTGGAGGCCGAAACTGATGCTTCTCTATGGCAGAAACCTTAAATGCTTTAGAGGTGAGGGCAGTGTGGACTACAGTATTAATAAGTACATTTTAAGGTGGAAGATGCTCCTGCAAAATCTTGTTGGTTTTACTATTTCCATCCTATTTTTTTCCTTAGTATATAATTTATTTCTGTACTACAACTTTATTTCTAAGGGCACTGTGGCTGATTTTGTGTGTGAAGGTGGTTAAACGTGCTGAAGACAAGTGCAGCTAATCTTTGGGGTAGTAGATGTAAAACCAAAGCATCCTGGAAAAACAAATTGCTAGAAAACCACCTTGGCTGATGCCAAATGGAAGAGAGATCGTTTTGCCAATGGTAATATTCCCAGCTCAGCCTCTTGTGACTGTGCACCCTTCTGCACCTGAAGGCAGGGATGGGGGTGGCCATGCAAGAAGACACATTTCTGTCTCTCTTCTTGGCCACTGTGGCAGAAGACAGAGGCTGAAGTGCTTCTCCAAGCTTCTCCAAGCTTCTCCCCCCGGGTCTGGGCATCCACCGACGGGCAGAGGGCTGGGGGAGGACCAGGGCTGAGCCCCAGGTTTTGAGCACGGCATGCTGGTGAGGGAGCAGAGAGCCAACTGAGAATGGGAGAAAGCGAGGAGAAATGATTTGTATTACAAATAAGGATGTGAAAAGGGGTGGAGGAGCCCTGTCAAAATGTAAATGTGCAATTTGCATAATCGGGCAGCCAGGATTAAACGAAGCACAGAGAAGGATAAGGATTACACGGAGGGAAAGAGAGGGGAAATGAGAGCAGCACAGAGAGAAAACACTGCAGATAGATACAAAATCTGAGATAAGCAAGAGCAAAAGGAGAAGTGGAGTACTCAAAGGCAGCGAAAGGAGAGGGAGCTGAGAGGAGGAGTGGTGTGAGTTACTAATGCAGGCTGTATCTGAGCTAGTTAGGAAGTGTGCAAATGAATTTTAAAAGGAGCTCGAAATCCAAGAGGGGTGTCAGCTGGGCGTTCAACATCCCCTTTAGTGGTGACCTTGAGCACCCGGACCACAGCTACCTTGCAAACAAATACAGCACTCCTGAGTGGTTCCTTCAAATCTCATCTGTAATTAGTTTTGCCTTTGATGAATGGCCATTCTCCACCAGGATATCTGTCAGACATCAAAATCACACAGGCGGTGGCCTCTGACAGCCTTCGTGCTGTCCCCTGGGGCAGGCAAAGTGGTGGTTGCCACTGCTGGTGTCTGCTTGGCTTTCCCCAGGAGCTGTTGGCTGAACTGCCTGCACCCAGCGAGCTCCCAGCTGCTTGCCCTACTTGGTGTAACCACTCTTGGAAGCACCCAGCCCTCTGCCCTCTCCTCAGTGCCGGAATTCTTCCTTCAGGTTATGCCAGACCAAGGGGCCTTCAGTGTTCCCTGCAACCACCCCACAGATCTTCTCGCCCATGAACTCGCCTCCCTAGGGCTCATTTCTCCATAGAGAAGCTGGCTGTGGTCAAGCTGGGCTCAGAGCCACATGCTATGCGTAGCCATAGATAGGGACAAATATGTAGTGCTCCTTTTAAGACTTGTTCTGAGCTGATGTCTAAGGGCAGGAGTTGCATTGTGCTGGCTACTGTGCAAATGTAAAACATAAAGAGTGCTCACTGCTCCTGAAAGCTTGTGTCTGATGGGGAGGAAAGAGGGAGCGAGGGCAGGCAGGGGAGCACGATGAACACGGCGGGATGGGGATGTGGCATGGCACGGCCAGGGGCTGCCTGCTCCTTCCCTGCAATAAATAAGGGCTCTGCTCGACTCTGGTGGCTGGAACAGAGAAAGTCAGGTAGTGCTTCATTAATACGATGTACACTACAAATATTGGCTTATTTCCTTTATTGCCAGAACAGACCTCGCCAAAGTGACTCTCAACTCAGAGAAATGGGGGAGCAAGAGAAGCTGTTGGTGGGTATGAGTGTTCAAAGAGAGGTTGGGCTGCTCATGCATTGTGTCTAAAATGCAAAGGAGCCTTTCTCTTACATGTGTCCCTTGTTGGCTTGTTCCTTAGCACTCTACATTTGGATTCAGTAAAAATAAACCTGCTCTGTGAAGGGTGATAGAAGATGGGGGAGGGATTTTCTCTTTCTAACCTTAAAAACGCAGGGTACAGATCACTTCCCCTTTTACTAGAAAGGTTATGGCAGTCCCACTGAGGGGCTACAAGTAAACCCCATGAGTGAAGCCTTCCAGGTGGACAACTTGCCACCAGGAGCCGGGGTTATTCAACATCATCTCTGCAGTTACTTTCTGGCAGGTCAGTATGCCACCTGGGTACTGATCACCACTCCGTGTCTGATCCTGCCTTGTGTTCTGGGGTTTCTGTTCCCACGTTTCCCCTGGAATTCCTCTTAATTCAGCCAAGCCACCCAATCTTAGTCCTTCAACCAGGGATCTCAGGGAACGCACTTGTTCAGTTCTGCTAGAGCGTTTGAAGGGAGAAGCTAGGTAAAAGTAGAATAGAGGACAATGTGAATCCAGCCACAGAAGTGAAATTAAGTGTTAACAAAGAACACCACCACAAGGCTTTGCACACTCAGTTTGTAAATCTCTTCCTATCACAGTTACTCAGTTCTCGTATTTTATGTAGTGTCACATTTGACTTATTCTCCAGCTATTGTAGAATGTTTCAGACACAGCAGGAACTGAACTTCTAATAAAATAGTAACAATAAAAAAAACAGACTACCCGTCCTCGACTATTATTGAGAAGCAGAGCATGAGGGGCAGGGAAGAGGAGAGAAGAATGGAGAAAGGGGAAAAGAGAAGAAAACACGACCCTGTCCGACTTTGGTATCCTTCATGGACCACTTGCTTTTCTGCCTTATTCGTTTTTCTTTTTTTCTCTACAGGCAGGCAGTATTGCCAATTAAGTAAAGCTACTGGAGAACTTGAGGTCGAAGATCTATAAAACTGAAAAAGCAGGTATTCCTAAACTTTATGTCATTTTATTCCTCACAATTCTTCTAGGCACATCATCTTGCTAGATTTTGAAAATACTGTCTTCTGTCACAGCTTAATTAATCCTGCTCTCTCAGGGGCTGTAATTTTGATTGTTTAAATGGTACAGTACTGCACTTGGAAATGATTTTGGGGGTTGGTATATGGCCACTGTCTCTTGACTTTTACATCATCATTGTTTATTACATAAATAAAAGTCCGGTCTTAACTGTCCCTAAATTTTGGTTGCTCCAAGGTTGGTCATTCTGTCTGCTATTTCTTTGATTTATCTCCATTGCTATAGTACTCCTAAGCTCTGGAAAGGTCAGGTTGGCTCCTCAGGAGCATTCAGCTCTTCAGAGGAACAAAATTCCTATACTAAAACGTTACAGGAGTGTTGTGAGCTGTTGTGGCATTCCCAGTCATTCCAGTGTCTTCCACATACTGACAAAATGGGGCGTTCTGGTGTATTCTTACTAGTGAAGTTTTTTGATTTTGCTGCAAAATAAAATTGTGCAGAAGAATCTTTAGCGCTATAGGAAGAAATGACAAATCAGACAGCAGATCTCCTCATGGCAAAGCTGTATTATCGTACAACCTTAGTCTAGTTAAGCTACCAAAAATGGAGCTTATTTTATGGGTTACTTTTGGAGAAACAGTCCTGGAAAAGTCTAGTTCTCTACATGGAAAACAACATCTGAGATATTTCTGAAAAAGCTTTCTGGCAAAATGCAACATTTGACACTGCCTATAAGAGTTGGAATGAAGAAAATGGAAAAAATACATAATAATTTGCTCTATTCGACCCATTCCTCTTCATCTTTGCAATATAGATCTTCAGTATACTTTGCAGCTCCACACTGCAGACTGAGATGCATGTGGTGCTTAGAAGAGCTATTAACTCTCATTTGTATGATGAACGCAGCATATCCTCCCCAAACTTTCACCTTACTCTGTGAATACAAAATTAATTTTCTGAGATACAACCTAGGTAAATTAACTTCATATAAATTTTAAAAATCAGTCTTTTAAAAAAGAAGAGAAATGGAATCTTAGCAATTACTGAGAGAGAGAGTTCACACTCAAAACTGTGAAGCCCACATTTTCTAAAATCAAGGCAATAATCAGAAATTACAGGACTGATTTTTGAAAACTGTTAAAGAATTGGCTGTGAAAGGATGTGATCTGTATCCTATATAGGCTTTTTAAACTGTTTTGCAAAACCCTGAAGGCTAATGTCTTTTTTATTATTATTTAAAAGCTGGGATTACTGAATAGCCACTTGTCTTCAGCTGCTGGTGCTCTAGAAATACCATCAGACAACAAAGATTGGGGGTGGAGGTAGACCATATCGTACTCTCCAAAACCAAGAACTCATTGAAACTGGATGCTTCTTTTTCAGTTAAAAATAAGAGAATGACATAAATCAAACTCTTCAACAAAAGCATCAAGTTATGATTATAAAAGGCTCAAAACCAGACTGGATAAAGACACCTGCTGCTCCTGTGGTTGCTGTGGTTTAAGATATGTGTTGGTCAGCTGCAACCCTTCATCCTCAGCAGCGCGTGTGCTGCAGTCTTTCTGATGTAGATGGCTGACGTAGTGATGAACCTGCAGTGAGGACACTCGACCTGCTGCACTGTAATGTCCTGGTCCTGCCCAGGACCACTCCTGTGCTTAAAAGTATTCCTCTAATTACTCACACAGATTCAAACAGGACCACTCATGGTAGTAGAGTTAAGCGGAGTCACGTTTGCTTTTTCCATAAACTATTTTTATATTGTTGGTACCACGTACCATGCAGCCCATAGCAGCTTCCTAGCTGCAATATCGGGGACAGGAAACACATTTCTGCCCGCTCCCAGCTGTGGCTCTGTGTATAGGCTGTACTGGAGAAGAACAACAAATACCTTTTAGCCTTTAACCATACAGCAGAGCCATGTTGCCTGCCCTTGTGAGCTGTAATTTATGCTGGAGACAGAGCACAAAAGGGTGGGCAAAGAGTCCTGCAGTCACAGAAGTGCTCCATGTTAAACCCGAGGCCTGAGGACAGTCACGTCCTTTCTCAAGCTGTACCCATGAATATTGTGCCCAGTGGATGCAGTGACAAATGTATTTTATACCCCTGCCATTTGCACTTCCCTTTACATTAATATATTAATAATACAGAAGAGACGAAGGCTTTCTGCTAAAATCCTAACATTCGTTCAGCAGTGTTCAGCAGCTTTAACCTCTGAGCCTGTGAACTTGCTTAAAGACCAGAGGAGTTATCAAAGGAACCTCCGTGCTCTATTTTTGTGTTTTGATTTATTTAGTTGAAAGGAGGTCCCAGTGCTCAGCTGCCAGAATACCATTCGTGTGACCCAAGGAAAAAAAAAAAAAAGAGAAGAAAAGACTTGGTGGGAGTTCTGTTAAGCTGATAAGATACCAAGGCTCTCTACATTTAAGCACAGAGACATGCACATATTAAATACCACCATGGAAGGAAAAGAAGAGAAATCACTGAAATGTAAGTGCGTGAAATGTGAAAAGCAGAAAAGAAAATTGCAAAATCAATACAAAGGGAAATGAAAAGTGAATTGAGGATAAACCAAAAGCAAATAGATAACAACAAGAAAAAGAAACTCCAACAGTCAACAGACTGGGAGCTTGACGAGATAACGTTGTCAGGCTATCGAGTCATGTTTTACAGCTGGCTGAAATAATGAAGCCCTATTAAGTTAAGATGTTCAGAAAAAGAAAACGTACTTAATACTTGAAGTGTGTCTAGCATTTCCAGACAGTGTTTTGGTGTGGCGTTCCCAGAGACGTTCAGCGTGTGTGGTATCAGCCATCAGCTCACGAGGGAGCTGGGCGGGCTGCCACAGGGCTGGGACGCGGCTCCACAGCAGCTCTGTGAAAGGGATCGTCAAACACTGGTCCTTCATCAACCCCACGTCGTAATTTTGTAGGGTATGCTGTAAAGGACTATGTTTGGAAGGAATGGGGGATGAGGAGCACTGTGAATGTGGGCTCCTGAGTGTGGCTTAGGGCAGTAGGCTTTCGTGGTGCTCCTGTCGGAGAGGTGAGGTGCTTTATCTGCCGCTATTGGAGGCAGCTTGAAAGCGGGGCATTTTGTATCATCACCCACACCATGGGAGGTTGTTCTTTGAAAGCCTTGTTGGATCTCTACTCACCAAGGCTGCATACTTTCTCAAAATTATCAGTAGAAGTTCTTCAAATAAGGGCTAAAGCATGGCCTCTTCCACCAGACAGCATTTCTTCGCTTGACGTAGAACAGACAGGGTGTCACAGGCTGCAGGGCTGCCAGAGCCCAGGCGAAGGGGGAAGCCTTGGCACTGCACAGTGCATGCCCGCGGTGCTGCCTAAGGATCCTGCCTTCCTTCTCGCTCCGGTGTCAGAAGGGCAGAGCTCATGCCACAGCCTTTCCCTAAACACTTCGTGACCCATCTCTGAGATCTCCACCTCTCTGGAAAATGTGAGCTTGGCCGCTGGGTTTAAAAGCCAATAGGGAGGAAGGAATCAACAGCCAGACACAGCCTCAGCTTAAGTCCATGGGCTTATTTCCTTAGGAAAGCCAGCTCAAAGTGCTAAACAAGAAGGGCAGCTGTCCTATTCTTGATATACCTCTGATATAATATTTTTATTATTTGATGGTCTACATTTATTTCTTATTAAGTTATTATGCTGTTATTCATTTTGGGACAGCCCGCAGAAGTGGCTGTCACAAGCAAGAAGCTCTGTGTAGCACCCAGCAGTGAGAACACAAAGATTATTCCCACCTCGAAGAGTTCAATCCCATCTGTCTTTTGTTGAAGAGATCTGGCCAGCCCTTAGAGCTGAAACTTGCTGTTCTCCTTTATTATCTCAAGTGCATAACTGTGCCTCTACAAACGATAGAGCTCCCTCTCCCATTTCCCTCTCCTTCCCTCTTCAGCAATCCCTGTTAGTTGTTTTTTAACTAGTAGGGTTTTTTGTTGTTGTTGTTTGGTTTTTAATGAGAAATTACAAATTTAATTCGGTGAAAATAAAGGATTTAGAAAGCATTAGACAATAACATGTTGCATTGGAAAGTGGAAGAACTAATTACAGCAAGTGGCATGGGGAATAGGAGGAAAGGTGAGATCAAGAGAATAAATTGTAAATGGCAAGAACACTCTGACAGGAAAAGTAGATGAAAATAAGGTGCATCAGATCAGTAAAATCATAAAACAGCCTCTTCATAACTACAATCTTCCTTCAATGATCCCCGATGCTGCTTATTTATTTAATTATTTGGTGTTTTGTCTCATTTGTCAGAAGGTTATGCTCCTGGAAGCTTTATTGCTAGAAGATCTCTGCCTGAAAGGAGGCAGGGAAAATACAAAGAAATAATGACTAACAGGATACATAGGTGAAAATGACAGGAGCAAGAAGCCTGAGTGATTATGGCTAGTGATACTCAAAGATGATGTTTTAAACTTGCCTTTGAGATCTGGATGCCTATTAAAATTCCTGTAATTTGTATCCAAATTCTGTAGCTGACTTCGAAAACCCCAGTCTCCCGCAGCATTTAGTGCCCAAGGCAGGCTGGCTTTGTACCGCAGCAGCCTTGGCTCACGACTGTTGTTGTGAGCAATATCAAGGCACTCAGCAAACGGGGAAAGGATTCCAGCCCTGTTTCCACGGATGGTCCGAGCAGAGAACAAATGACCAGAGCAGTCTGTGCACCGCTATTCACGATGCGCATCAGAACCAGAGCCAGAAAACCGGTCGCAAATGTCTTGATGTGGCTCTTGGCTGGATCCGACATTCCTGCTGCAAACGAAAAGCAAAGGGAATCTTGCAATTGAATTCAGGAGGAGCAGACCCAGGCATTTATCAAGGGTTCAGTGAAATGAGGCAGAGGTTACTCCCTGGAGAGCACCGAGTGCCGTATGCGTTGGGTTCCTGCACTCTGCAGGGCTCCATCCCAATATTGGGAAGAGGGTGATCGGGACTAAACTTGAAGCCTATTAAAATAAAGGGGATTTCTGCTTTGACTTCACTGGGATGGTCTTCAGTGTGCTAAAAGGATTGCTCCATAAACAAGATGTGCATGGAGATCATGGAAATGATGAACAAAAGACAGGATATTATAGACCGGCTTCTCTACTGAAATGCAGTGTCTGAACTCAGCCTTTTCTCATGAATGAATAATGAAGTGTCCGTGTTTTATTAGCTTTACTTAAAATTGTCTACTAGTTGAACAACCTTTTGAGCCTTTTAACACTTTTGCAATTTGCTGCCGCAGTGATTTCTTTTCTTTTTTGTTCTTTTCAAGATACAGTAGCTAATCTGATCTTGGCGTTTCAGTAATTGTCTCAGTTAATGTGTGTGGGGAATAATTCAATTCTGTGAAATGAATACTAGGTGGATGTTTAACTCCTGCAAGTATGCTAAGAACTTATAAGGTAGGCATGCTCATTAATTGCTAGGCTCTTGATTTATTAACCAATTTTTTTTTCTTAGCTTTGTTTACCCACTACCCATTTCTGTGGTCTTGTTTGAACATCAGAGCCAGGAGGAGCTCGTCAGCTCACAAAGGGTCTTCATGCATATGTTAAGCCTTGTGCTAGTAAACCAGTGTTGGACTGGCAGCTTAACCAAAAGATGCATCGTTCTGTCACCACCATGGCTTTGTGTGAGCCCAGCAGCTTCTTCTGCTGAAGAGAGCAGCACATTCACTAAGGATACTGGTATGTTTCCTATTTAGTCTTCGGGGGCTTTATCCAAGCAGGCCAGCGCCTCACTGGGAGCCTTGCCCGTGCTACAACCATAACGCTCACTGCAGGCAGAAATGATTTCTGCAAAAATGACGTTTTTAGTAAAACTCCAAGTTGACCAACGCTGACACAAATCACTTGCCTGCAATGACATTTGTTATGGCACTGTTGCAACCCTGACTTTTTGGGGCAGAGCAGAATTTACAACAACCTGCAGAAACTGGTTAGAATTGTTATTTAAAGCCAAACAGTGTTACAGTTTTATTGTTAATATCAGGGGGGAATGTTACTTGCAAGGCTGTGCTTTGATTTTTCTTCATCTCCTGAAGCAACATGCTCACAGAAGAATTCACAGCCCTCTCAAATTACATATTACAACGATGACTTATTCCACAATCCATTTTGAGCGTAGCTGAAAAGTGTATTTAATATTGCTGTGTTGTTTCTATCTTCTTCTGTATAAAGTTAGTGCTTGATTTTATGTGTCATCCTTAGCTAGTATGTATTTGCATAGCTCTGTTGACATCAATACTGCTATATTGATTTATACCGCTTGTGTCTGCCTCATTATTATTTTCTTCTTTTTGTTCAAGGAGCTTGGTATATTTTCAAATTCAGGGAAGATAAAAAGGGATTGCTTTCTCCGAACCAAATATACACAGTGTCTGCTGATGGGATATTTTAGGTTGGGGCAAGTAAACACGTAAGCGAGACAGACATATCAGTGCAGCTCTGTAAATACCGCGGCTGCTTGTATACCATCTGTAGGGTGCATCAGATACGTAGGTTGGGATTTTTAAAGGCACCTTAAATTTCCAGCTATCACTAACAGTTAGCAGGATTTGGCGCCCCATGAAACAGGGCTGCCAGTCATGATCTATTGTTTCTAAACAAACAAACTCGCTTTTGCAGAGATGACTGAAGCATCCATCTCTCCAGACTGAGGCGTAAAGTCCGGAGGTCAGGAACAAGATGCAAGGGGGCAAAAGTAGAAGAGGAGAAGGATTGGCCAGAAATGAAATAAATGCCCAAGAGATGGGTGGCCGGGAAAATATGTCCGTTCCTCTCCGGAGGGAATATTTTAAAGACATGAGAGAGATGCTGCTGCATCACTTTACAGGCAGCAGCCATACCATGTCTTGCAGGACTGTGAGAAAATGCCTCCCTGCCTTATCTCACTCATTTGCTCGTGAGCAGGCCCCTGGGTCTGAGTGCAGGAGGAGGTGAAAAATGGCTGGAAATATACAGCACAAATCACAGAGGGAGGGATTTTACTGCCCTTTACAGCTAGAGAATACGCCAAACCTGCCAAGGATGATCAAAATCCTTTGGTTGCATCTCAGGGCACTCGTGTAAAGAGAAGCTCTTCCTTGACACTTACACAGATCAAGTATCTGCTGTCACAGAGATTATACAAGCCAGATAACCTCACCTCATCTGCTATCACCTTTCAGACGAAATCCTGATGTCTCAGTACCCTACCGAGCCTGGAAAGGAATATCCTCCTCCCAGATCTCCGCGGTCTCCCTGGCACTGCCGGTAAGCATGCTGTGCAGGGCTCTTTCTCAGTCCCCACCGTGCTGCACACTGCACAGGCAGATTTAAGCTACTTCCCAAGTCCAGTGCATGAAGTGTTAAAGGGAGAGAAATTGCAGACTTCTTCCTCTTCTGCTTTCAGGAGCTTTCCATCAATTTTCCTTCTCCCTTTTTCTTTTCTCTGCACTGCACTTCAGATGGAAGCATCTGGATCGAAGAGAATTATCTCTTAACAACAACTTGGGTTGTAGTACATTTCAAAGACTCAGGTTTTATTAGTCACAGAAGACCTTGTAAAAGTTTGCTTGGGATCATTTTTAACAGCAACCAATAATCCTGCCCCAATCAGCCAATGAAAACTAACGCAGCCCTCCCCCCAGCTCCCGCACAGATGTGTCTTGCAGAAATACAGCTATTTTGGAGAAGCAGAAGCGACATTTTAGCCAAGCTGGAGGTTTTATCCACAGTAGCTTACCCTAATACGGACCTAATTTTCTTCTGGGAGCTACCTGAACACTAAGCACGCTTGATGCTCAGTTGGCACTGTTTGGAATGGTCCATAATTGCACGAGACTTCCCATTTTGTACCTTTTTGTCCTTGGTCTACACCCAGCCAGAGGAGACCTGGTCGTGCTGTAAGCCCAGACACTGCTCTTGCACTTTCCAGGTCAGACGATTGCTTTCATAAAGGTGTATTAATACAATCTGTTAAAAAGCAAGCCTGGAAAATCCTCTCACCCCTTCCATCTGCAGCAACCTCAAAAACAGGGAGATTACAAAGCAGCATTCCCTGCACTGCTAACTGCTTTGGTATCCAGTGTCATGTTCAGTCTGCTAAACCAAAAGTCACCTCCAGCAGTTTGTTACTCATAAGGAAAGATAATATATGGGGAAAAAGAGGCAGAGGATGACAAATGGGTTCTGGGGATGTGGTATGCCATAATTCTTACAAAACTACAATGAAAGCTGAGCACATTCAACAGCTTTAAAAATCAAGACACTCCTCTAAGTGCCTAGGTGCAGATTTAGGAGCTTCAGCTGCTCGGGTAGGAAGATTTGGGCCAAATAGCCCAATTCTGCTCTCTACAGAGTGACTTCAATAGAACAATTTCTTGTTTTCATCAGTAGAATTACACTGATAAATGCGAGTAAACTATAGCATATCTCTTGATCCATTTCTGACAAATAAAGATATTGCAGTTGCCCTTTTCTAGTGCCAACAAAAAGTAGTGGAAAGGTATGAGCTACAGGAATGTAAACCTGAGCTGTCATTAAAAATCGATTTTCATGACAAATTTAATTCACGTTTCACAGAGAGCTGTGTAATATCAATAAAAATGTTTTAATAATTGCTGTGCTGGCACTCAGTACAGTGTAAGACATAAAGAGATATAAATTTTTTATAATTTAGAAGATGTGGAACAAAACACTTCTTTAGAAGAAACCCTTTCTCAGGGAGAGAAATTAATGCTGGAGGAGGATGTAATTTATTAGGAATTCCACTTCAGCCGTCTTTACAAAGACTGCTCTGAAATTAAAACTTTGAGAGATCAGGTTTCTAATTTATTCGTAGAGTTAAAGGCCAGAGAGGACCAGGATCAGGTAGTCTGACCTCCTGGATAACCCAGGCTATTACATTTCACATAGCTCTTCCACATCATAGCCTGTGTTGGGCTAAAACATAGTTTTACTTAAACATTGGTTTAAAATGCTGGAAAAACACTTTCTTGTGTTTCTTTCACATGCTTTGGTTAAGGTGGGAGAGAAGAAAAAAAAATCTGAATCGATTAGATCACTGTGACACACTGGCAGAATTGCTATAGCATGCAATAGCACAATCTGAACTTGGCACCATGGAAATATAAACAGTTGGTCTTTTCTGGTAATAAAAGCTGACTGATTCTCAGAGAAGATATGTATGCTACCTATTTAGGAATGTGTTTTTGTGAATAATTTTCAAAGGGACCAAAGGGCAAGTATACGCTTCCAAATCTCTTAGTCATGTTTGAAAATCCCATTTTCAAACTGAAGTAAGAACAAGCTGAGAGCTAAATGCTGAATTTCCTGAAGTCAGTAGCAGTTTTCTCATTTACATGTAATTGAGGTCTGAATTTCACCCTAGAAGATCAGTTAACTTTTTATGATGCCAAGTGAAGAACTCTAATAAATACTTGCAATTTGTACTTTGCTTCCGCACAGAATATAATTCATTACCTTTCACTCCTCTTTTTTTTTTTTTTTTTGGTAAATCTTTTTGTTGGTGTCCCTTGTTTTTGTTCCTTTACCAACATGAATATTTGTGATTGTTTCAAACTGAATGCCACCTCCATATTTCCTTAATGTACTACTTATCTGATATTTTAGATTAGATATTCAACAAGATAGGACTGCAGCATCAAAACTTCCAGGATCCTCTACCCACAAAGACACAAGCTCTGATATTGCCATTCACTGCCATGCTTTCCAGCGTCATGGTCAATACAGCATTTGTTCTACCCACATAATTTTGAATCGTGTTTTCAAATGAGGCTTCCTGAAAACCAGTGACATCTGCTTTGCTCCCTGTACTTGCAAATGCAGCCATTCACGAATGTTCATGCTGTAGGATAAGGAATCTTAAGCAATTAGAAGCATAGGTTTAGTCAGCTTCCACTGGAGTGTTTATTAGCAAATCCCGGGGAACTACTGGGATCCAATTTTGTAATAGTTTCAGACAAAAACAAACAACCAAAAACTCCTGAGTTCATCTGGCCATACACGATAAACATACACAGCTTTATTGCTCATGACTCCCATACTCTCCAGGGACCAAGTTTTCACCTGCTGTAAATTAGTGCAGATCCATCCAAGTCAATAGATCAAGACTGTAATTCTGATATTATTGCTGCTCTGATTTTTCTCTCTGATAAAATTACTGTTTTTTTTTTATTTCATAATTTTATTTTAACCTATTAGGGAAATAAGATGCAGATTAAATTGGTTTCCTTTTTTTTTTTTTTTTCCTAGGAAAACTCGTATTTCTGCTGATGCCATCCATCTCTTTTTTTCTTCAATTCTCAGATTTCTTGAACTCTGAGATTTTTTTTTTTTAAGAAATAACAGATGACATAATGATTTCCACTAGCTACAAAATCCAAACTTCATCTCCTCTGGGCCAGCTAATCTATCTAGCGATGTTTTCCTGTACCCCATGATCTCCTAGTATTGATAAGGATGGTTATACCTTTGTTCTTATTCCCTAATGATAAAATGCAAGAGGCTTAGAAAAGTTATTCAGATACTGCCTGTCTTGACCACTACTGGCAGGAGGATGCAGATGCTGGCAGTCTGGATCAGACTAGTGGTCCATCTACTTCAGCCTCCTGTCTCTTGACTTTTTTTTTTTTTTGTAAATTTTGTTGTGTTCTCAGGCATTAAAATGTACATTTCCCTCAACCGCTTAATAATCAATATTATTGTCACTCTGAAAGTTCTCATTATTCTTGACCTCGGAGCTGCCTTGTGACTGTGAGTTCCACCGATTGGGTTTGTTTGTTAATTTGCAAAAGGAATGATTGTTCTCCGTGTATTTTCTCTTGATGCTGTTCTGGAAATGTGTCTTCTGCTAGGTTTCAACTAACTGCTTTTAGTACTTCCTTTATCATTATTCTTGTACTATTTATTTATTTTTTAAAGGTCATGGGTTTCTGTTTTTCCTTGTTGGTTAACTTTGGATGCTCTTTCTTCTCCTTAACTGTTTCTGTTTCAAAACCACCTTCTAGGAAAACACCTTTTAAAACATCCAGTCCATATCCTAGCTATGAAGCTAAACAATCTGCTCTTATAAGCAATACATTTGTATAAGCAATACAATTTGGAGTAAAATTGTTTTAGTTTTATGGAACTGTTTTAAATTCCTCTGCCATCCACACAATCACCCTGGCTTTTATTTTGTATTGGAATTTTGGTTCTCATTATTTCTTATTCTCATAAATGCAATGTTAGACCAGGGTTTAAACAATAACAAAAAGGCCCCTTTTCCATTTCTCTTGTTTGCTTGTTTGTTTGTTTGTTTTGCATTCCCAGATCAAACTCCTAAAATAATAATCACTGTCTACATGGCAGACATTCTGCTATTTTAAACTACCCATCTCCTAAAAAGATGCTATCCCCAGAAAGACACATTTGCCTCTGCTGTTTTAAATTCCTAAAACTTAATGCCAAAAAACAGTGCAAATTACTCTTGCTAGAAGCAAGGTTCTTGCCATTTCCTCAAGCAATGAATTACCTCCCGATTTTCATGTTATTTCAAAATATCCTTTTCAGATAGGCATGCCAGGGGCTATTTCTAAGAAAACCCCTTTTAGTGTTATTACTGTGCAGATTTTGTTTTGCTCCAGTGCATAATGGTGATACAGAAATTGCAGTTGTTGTTTTTGCTCTGTATTAACCTTTCTCTCTTCATTATTTAGGAACAGAAAGATCATAAAGCTTTTGGTGTCTGCCTCAAATCAGAAAATTATAGATCTGTTAGCACACATTCAGCAAGTCCCCTTTCTGTGGGTGTTAACCGAATAATTACGAACACCCAGTTGTGAGTACACTAGTCATTAACCTCGAAAACAGTGAGCTCAGCACGGTACCAGAGCATACCAGTGCCTGACACAAAAAGCTATTTTCTCGTGCCAGATGCCAGGCAAGATGTCTTTCTGGAAAAAAGGCCAACAGGTGGCCTAAGAACAAATGTGCATGGAGGTCTGCTGTACCCTTCCCGGTAAGATCACTTGAAATGCTCAGAACACACTGGAGAGAGAACTTCCTGAGCATCTGTCTGAGGTTTTGTGGAACAGTAAGGCATACTTGCCCTCCCGCCCAAATCAATTAAGGTTGATGGAAATGTTCCTGCTGGTGCTAGATCACACCCAGAAAAGGGATAATTTGCCTGTACTGTACCCAGGAAGGTGACCAGTGATTTGTAATGCTTGACACTTCCCAGAAGAAAAATGTTTGGTAGCAGAGAATGAATTAGATGGATGGCTTTTCATTTTTTTATTTTTGTTTTCCAGTAGACATGCAAATCTAGGGATTTGTTTCTATAAAAAATGTAAAATAAATCACACACCATTTCTGTTTTCCACACACGTGCATTCAGGAACAAAACAGACTGAGCAGACTTTCAGCCATGCAATGAATGTCAGCAGAAACACATCCGACTACAGGTCTCTTAAGTCACTTTAATGGTGATGGATGTGCAGGAAACTGTAATCAATTACATTGCCCTGGAAATTACATAGTTATTTTCCAAAAAACCCAACAGGTAACAGTTGTTTGATACAGTAGAGCTTAATATTTCTCAGAAGACAGAGACTTTGTAATATTTGAGCTTGCCTGTACACACAAATTGCATCACTTTAACAATACCTGTACAACCTCTTCCGTATAGTCAGATTATATAGACCTGGCAGGCAGCTATAAGTGAGACAGAAGAAACTGAAGCAAGGTAGCAAAACGTAGCGTTGAACAGAAAGAAATCTGAACAGGGAGATCTAGGGTCAGATCTAGGAGGTGATGTTCTCCAGCTTGATATTTGAGAATGTTTAAAAACTAGCCATGTGCCTCTGCAAGGAGCAGCGTGGCCTTCTGCAAGGTACACACTCTTACACTATCAGGTTACCGACGGCTTTGTACTTCCTTTTCTTTTGGTTCACACCCATACGTAGCAGCTCAAAAGTCACTGCATACCACACGGGACATGTTGTGTGGAGAGAGGTGGCAAAATGTCATTTGCCTTCTGGAAAAAAAAAAAAAAGGTATATCCAATTCCCAGTATTTCATGTGAGCGGTTAATATTCTTATTAAAATATATTAAGAATATTGCTTGATCAGAGTGGCCTAAGTGTTAGGGTATGAAGTAAACAACACATTATACAATCAAACAGAGCATCATCCCTTGAGAGTCAGAGCAGCCCGCAGGGAGACTGCTGGAAAAACACACACTGAAGCTCTCAGCCCATGTGCCGCTTGTTGTGGCCCTCCTTGGTGTCTCAGCGGAGCAACGATTAGCAGCTACAGCAGGCAGCAAGAGGCAGACTGAGGAGCCCATGACAAGCTTCTTGTAGAGATACTGTTAAATGATTTCCAATTCTCTTTTTTTCCCCTATCCCCACAATACATTTCAAACTCTGCAATAGACTGCTCATCAGGTGGATGGAGGAAAACCAAAGGTGTGCTTCCAGAGCCCCTCTTCTCTGTCCTGAGCACACCAGTTGGGTTCTCACCTTGTTCTTGCTGTGGTTTGTTCCTCCATCTTCCTTCCCAGCAAATCTCCTCGTCCTCCCAGGTCCCTGTTGTTGATGCAGACCCAACGGCTTCACACACCCTCGCCTTCCACGCCTCTTCCCTCAGCCCATTCCCCCGTAGAAGAGACAGAGGAAGACAAGGTGAGAAGGGTGACCCCAAGCTCAGTTATCGGACACTTGGAGCTCAGTTGACACTTGGCAAGGCTCTGGTCATGAGGTGAGGCAGGCGATATGTGTAACACGTCCCCTCCACCCAACAGTGGTTGGAGCTGAAGACGAGGCGCAGAGAAGCCGTCTAAAGGGGAGGATGTCGGCTCGCTCCACACGGGCAGGGCACCATGACAGAGGGGCGGCCATGTTGGGGCGCTGCCACCATGGGCGAGGGGCTCCCCTCGAGGGGCAGCAGCCACGTTGTGGGCCCGGGGGCGGTGCGGGAGGGCACCTGAGGGGGCTGCGAGCCTGCAGGGGGGAGGCAGACAGGGAGCGAGGACACGGGACGGCGAGAACTGAGGAGAAACTTGACGGGAGGGGAGGGCAGCAGGGCGGGAAACGCGCCGCCGCCGGGCGGGGGGGGTGCGGGCGGGACTCCCCCCGCCTCCCGCCTCCCCCCACCCGCGCAGTGCGCAGGCCCTGCGCGCATGCCCGCGACTTATTTCGCGCGGCCGGGGCGCCGCATTTCGCGCGGTGGGGAGCGGGCGGCGGCGGCGGCTCCGGCTCCACGTGACCGGCGCGGAGCGGAGCGGGGCCGGGCCGGGACCGCCGGGGGCCGGCAGCGCCGGGGCCGCCCCGCATCGCCCCGGTGCCCGCCCCGCATCGCCCCGGGGCCGGGGCTCCCTCCGCCGCCCCCCTCCCCCCCCCCCCCCCCCTCCGCCAACCAGCCCGGGGGGGCCCGGCCCGCTGCACCCCCCCCTCGGTCGGGGCGAGGCAGCAGAAAGCGCGCACCGGTACCGCCGTCCCCGCTGGAGCGTATTCGAGCCTCATCAGCACCTTTTTTTTTTTATTTTTTCTCCTTTTTTTTTTCCTCTATTATTTATTCTTCCTCGCGTCTGGTTGCTTTTGGGGAGGGGGCAGCCTCCTCTCCGCTCGGATTTATTGTCACCAGCACCCCCCCCCCCGCCCACTACTCGCCACAATTAATCCGATGAATTTGCCGTGATTGATCCGTAT
Source organism: Cygnus olor (assembly GCF_009769625.2). Lineage (NCBI taxonomy): Eukaryota > Metazoa > Chordata > Aves > Anseriformes > Anatidae > Cygnus > Cygnus olor. Next base: position 2,420,931 of record NC_049188.1, on the reverse strand, counting down.
TAATAGCTGGGGTGGGTGGGCGTGTTTTGGTGTGTGTTTTTTTTTCTTTTTGCTTTTTTTTTTTTCTTTTATTGTTTGGTTCTTTTTTTTTTTTTTTTTTTTTTGGGAGCCGGGCTGGGATCCGATCTCTGCTCCGGAGTCCAGCCCTGGTCGGTGTCTGAGAAAATCGCATCTGGACGCCTCGTTATCATTATTGTTGTGTTTGATCCGCGCAGATAAAGGCGGAGGGGAGAGCGGTGCGTGGCGGCGGGGAGGGGAAGGCTGCACCCTTCCCCGCACACACACACACGCAGACAGAAAGGGAGCTCCAGATATATTTTTTTTTTTTCCACCCGCCCCCCTCGGAACTTCTTCTAGTTGGGGAGGAAAGGAAGAAAGAAAATAAATTTTGTGCAAGGAAATACTCTCAGCTCCCTCCTTCCAGCGGGTCTCTCTCCTTCTTTCTTTATTCCCCCCCTTCTTTTCTGCTTTTTTTTTTTCCTCCTCTCTTTCGGAGATCCTCGCCCTCCCAGCCCCTTGATCAAAGCATTCCGCTATTCTGATTTATTGCCCGCTTGGAGAGGCTTTTTTTTTCTCCTTTCTCTCGCTTTTTTTTTTTTTTTTTTTTTTTTTTTTTTTTTTACAAAGGCGACCTGAGATCAGCCATTACTTTCCTTGGCTCGCTTATAGGAATCTCTTACATTTGGTGCTCGCTGCTGGTGGCGGTGGAACCGCGCTCGGATTCTTTCATCCCCCCCCACCCCCTGCCCGTCCTCCCCTCCCTCCCTTTCTCCTTCCCTCTCTCCCTCCCTCCCTCCCCCGTTATTCCGCCGGGGGAGCCGGATCCGCGGCGGCGGTGGGGCGGGGGGGGCCGAGAGCCAGCGGGAGAGCCGGCCAGAGCCATGGACGGCCCGGCGCGATGCAACGGGCTGCGGAAGAAGCGGCGATCGCGCTCCCAGCGCGACCGGGAGCGGCGAGCCAAGGGCGGCCGGCGGGGCGCTGCCTCCGGCGGGGCCGCCGGCTCCGGGGCCGCCGCGGCGCTCTCGTCCTCGGGCTCCGAGAAGGAAGACAATGGGCCCCCGGCGCCGTCCCGGCCGCGGCCCCCCCGCAGGAAGCGGCGGGAGTCCTCCTCGGCCGAAGAGGACATTATCGACGGCTTCGCGATGGCCAGCTTCGTCACTTTGGAGGCGTTGGAGGTAGGAGCGGCGGCGCTTTGTGTGCGCCTCATTGTGTGCGGGGGCGGCCGCGGGGGGGCCCCCGCCCGCTGCCGGCCGCCCCCGGCCCCTGCGCCCCCCCCCCCCCCCCCCCCCTTGGGGCCGGGGGCGCCCCGCCGCCCCTTCGGACCGGCCCCGGCCCCGGCCAGGGGACACCTGCAGCGCGGAGCCGGGGGGGTCTCCGCGGGGACCGGGGCCGGCAGCGGGACCCCTCCGCCCCGGTGTGTCCCCCCCCGGCCGGTTGTGTCCCCCACACCCCGTTGTGTCCCCCCCACGTCTCCTCATGTCCGCCCCCCAGCCGCTGCCCTCCCCCGGAGCAAACTTTTCTCGCCCGGTGTCCCGGGGCCGAGCCCCCCCCCCCGATTTTTCTTCCATCCCCCCCCACGGGTGGGCGGTGCGGCCTCCCCCGCGGGGGAGCGGTGTGTCTGTCTGTGTCTGCCTGTCCCCAAAATAAAGGGGGGCGGTGCCTCCTCTCCCGAGGGGGAGTCCCGGGCCCGGCCCCCCCCCCCGGCCGCTGTCACCCCCCGAGGGGCTCGGGCGGGGGGGGGGGGGGGGGGGGGGAGATGATGCCGGGGGAGCCCCGGCCCCGTGCCTCTGGAGGGCTTTGTTGTTCCTAACTTCTGCTCGGGAGAAGTTTACGTGGTGAAAGGCAGATTTATTTGGGTTTACATGCACTGGAATCACAACTGTAACAATTATGAACTGTCAAAATAAATGCGAAGATGAAGCTGATTGTTTAACAAAAAAATCTGTGTAGCTCTTAAGCTGTTTAAATATTTAGCCAGGAATACTTAGTGGCATTTTCTGGTGCTGTGTTTTTTTTCCTTTGTTGTTTTTTGATTTTTTTTTTTCCACCCTTTGGAGCTGAATTTTGTCCTTGGTTACACCTGCACCAGCCCAGACTCATGTCTGGGAGAGATCTCCTCCCGGTGTAAGCCAAGGGAGGATCTGCTCCCCCCCCCCCCCCGAGAGCCTCCGCGTGGCTGGCGAGAGGCTCGTGTGGGCGATGATGAACCGGTGCTGGGGATGGCCAGGTTCCCCTCTACCACCCCTCTCACCTGGTGAGCCCATCCAGGAGTGTCCTACGTGAGCCGAGGAGAGGAGCGTGGACGTGTCTTTGTTGGCAAGAGTGGGATTTGCAGGCTGAGGTTTTGGACAAAATTCTCTTCTTCCTCAAACAAAGCCCCAGTTCGTGTCGTTAGGGGTTTTGTGGGAATATGGACTCGAGAATTTGGCCGTAGCCCTTCCTGGAGGGGAATCGAGGAGCAAGTTTTGTGTTCAGAAGTTGTAGGGTGTTTTGGAAAAAATCTCTTTATTGTGTTTCACTCCTCATTTTTTTAAATTTATTTTCCACTTGAAATGAAAATTGCTGTGCTTTTTTTCCTTGTTGCAAAGCCAAGAATGGCTACTACTTGCATCCTGTCGTAATCCTGTATCGCTAAAAAGGAGCGCAGAAACGTTACCCAGTTCTGCCAGCTAATATCACATTCAGATAAAACAATAGCTCGCACACTGAGACTTGACATACTTTTAATGTTCATGTGATAGGTGGCACGTTTTGACCTAACGATTTCATGCTGCGTTGAGAAATAATGTCACAAAATCATTGTTAGGTGCTTTTCCCTGCAGCTCGGTGTATATGTTGAGAAAGTTGTTTCTGAGGATCAGAGGGAGATGAAGGTGTCTCAGGCACAAGCCCAACGTAGCAGGAATTACCGTGTGTGTTGCTCCTAGCAGCCTCAAGTTTTCATTGTGATTTGAGCGCTGGCAAGGAGGTCGTGAGATGTCTCAGCCCAGGAGAGATGTTCAGGTTCTTGTCTCAACTCATACCAGAGCTGGGAAGCCCTGGGTGCCGTGGAGAGGTGCCCTGGTGTTTACACACCTCGTGTTTTGGGTCTTGCCTCGGGCTCACTGTAGCCATGGAGGTTTCTCCCCAGGTTCCAGAAGATTTCTGTGCCCAGCATGACAAGATTGCCCTACCAGGCTTTGTGCTTGAACTTCAGCCTGTTCTCAGGCTTAGCGCAGCCAACAGTGTGAGACAGAGGGTGTGTTTTGTCTGCTTGTTGGTAAAAGCAGTGAGGACCAATGTGTAGAACTTCACACCACGGGAAGATCTAAACCCATGCTCCGGGACAGGCAGCGGATGGGTTGGCTGCCACAGGAGGGATGTGGAGGGACGAGGCTGAGCTCTCTGCTTGTGAGCCCACCTTTGTGGCAGTAGGTGTGTGAGTTGGGTGGGAGCTGGCTGTTGCCCCAGGATCTTTTTGTGGGTGCTGTGAATGAACCTGTGAACAAGAGCAAGGATTTCCACATAGCTTTATTTTGCTTGACCTTTTCTAAATGCCTTGTGTTGGGGTGACTGAAAAGCCCAAATTGTGCAAAATGCCAGGTTGTGTGAGGCTTGTGGATCGTAAGGGGACACAGGTGATGCACGAGAAGATACACCTGAAGGCCATTGTAATTCCAACAGGTGTCCTCTGTGTCTGTTAACACCAATTACGGGCATGTTGATAAAAGTTCCCATCCCTTGAAGCACAATTATCTCTCTAACCAGCTCCCACTCTCGGAGCTGCTTTTCTGTCCAGGTATCAGTAGACTCCTCTGCTTCTGCAGTGTAAATTGTTTGGTGTAGAAAGAGGCCGTCTGCTTCTAGTTATCTGTTGCAGGGTTTATGACAGCCTGTACCTTGATCTTCTTTATGTTTGCATGGGGAATAGCAGGGGAAGAGGGAAGTGGGCAAAGACAGCAGGTTCTCATTGACTTTTTTTTTTGGTTGTTGTTGTCTTGGAGCAACAGTTGAGCAAATCTGGTGTTACTGCAAATGTGGCCAGACTGCTCCTTGCCCAGTCTGATGAGGCTCTGCTGTAATGAGGTGCTCTGATGGCCTGTGCCCCTCAGGGAGCTCAGACCTTCAGCAGCCCCCAGGTGCCTCTGGTTAAGCACAGCGCTGTAGTCCTGCAGCTTGATCTCAGCACCACGTCCTACCGCGGGTGGCCTTGCTGGGACTATGTGCAGCAGGCTCTGTGCATTCCTCCACAGCACTTACCCCTCAGCTCTCTGGCCTCCCAAAATCTTTCGGCATGGAAGAGGAGAAGGATGCAGACATCCAGTGTCTGTGCTCGGCATCTTGTCAAGCTGACCTCTTGCTGTAGCCTGCACCTCTGGCAAGTTTGTTTCCAACAATAACTGCATGAGGTTCTCCAAATCCAGGTGGGCATTGTTGATGCTGGCTTGACAGGGAAAGGGCATTTTTTTCAGGAGGTGACAAATGGATCCATTGGGGTGACTTTCTGTGTGATGTGCTGGAGAGGTTTCCGTGGAGCTCTCAGGCAGGTGGGATTTCACAGATGTCTCTTTCCTCCCCCCGGCACGTTGGGCAGGAGGGTGATGTGGCAGGGCTGTTGGCGTGCGGTGGGGAAGGTGATTTGCAGTGATGAGAAATGAAATCTGACCTGAATGTTAAGATAGCTTAAAGCCTGGGAAGTACGCTGTGTTTTCTGAGTCAACTCCGACCATCCCTACGGAGCAAGCAGTTGGTTTCGGGTTTTCTAAACCCTGGGTAAGGTAATGAGTTTTTTCTGTGGATGTTTGTTTAGCTTCAGCTCAGGCAGTTCATCTGACAAGCTTGAAATGGAACAGAGATATTTATTTATAAAGCACAGATAGAAATGGCATGGGGAGGGGTGAGCTTGCATTTAAATGGTGATTCTTGTTCCATAAAACCGGCACAGTTCCTCACCGCATGTTTGAACTAATTTCTGTTCAGCATGCAGACATCAGTCTGTTTTGAGACCATGCTAAATTATCGTCAGGTAAAGCCCAATGTAATTAATTACAAATGAGAAATGCTGACAAATATTTGTCAAGGAGCTGCTTAATGAGTTTCAAATTCTGTGTCAGATGATTCCATCCACCTAGTGTAAATAATTTTTAAGCAATTGTTCCACTGAGTTTGTGTGATTTAGCTAGATGTTAGCTATGGCAGTTCTACCTATTGAGGACACAAAATAATGCAAGACTAAATGGAGTAAAACTTAACAGCTGATAGTGGCTTTTAAATAGAAATAGTGCCGTTACACAAACAAAATGTGGAAATAATAGGAGGTTTTGAAGATGCTGTGGTCTGAACAGCGTGTCTGTGTGCTGTGTACACAGACAGTGTAACCCTGTGTGTGCATCTGAAGGCAGGAATTTGCTTTAATGACCATCGTGTGATGCACATTGCTATGCATGGCCCACTGAAAACGCTCATCAATAGATGGGTTGTGTGACAGCAGAAGCGTGGGCTCGGACACCAGAACGACTGGCTGGCAGTGGGGTTTCTCCCCCAAATCACTCTTCACACCAGCCTTTTAGGTGGTTTGATTAGCCTTTAAATTCTCTGAGATTCCAACACAGTTTGTTCTGCCTTGTCTCTATCCTTTCATATTTCAAAAGGAATTTGATCTTCGTGCCTTACTGCAGCAGCATCATAACATCAGGTGTTTGTTCAGTGCTGTCAGCAAATCTTGGTAGTCCTTCTTGTATTTATTGACTGCTTAGGTTCTTTGGTGTTTGTCCTGGTCTCTGTTTGCACACGCATGTCTTCAGATTTAGACCAGCAGAGAAAAGAAAGTAGTAACTAAATGAAGGTATCTGCGGATGACAAGTGGCATCAGGTTTTGTGTGACGCTGGGATATCGTATGAAGCGATGTGCTTATTATTTTCATTATGTGTTTAGAGGAAACAGTAAATTGACCTGAGATCAAATTTTGAGATAACCTTGACAGAGCAACTGAATCTCTTGATGAAAACCCTCTGCAACCAGAGATGAAAAAACAGCAACCAAAACTGAAACCGGGACTGCGAGCAGCAGGATGCGTGTTCCACAAAAGGAACCTCTTGGGTAATTTTTGAAACCTATGTTACTATAATTTGGACATGTGAATAAAAGCCTGTTACTTTTCTGTGAGGCTGGGCACCCCCAGCTCCCCCCGATTCATGTAGCTGTTGAAGAGCTGTTATCATCTCTTCCCGCACATAATGACCAAGGATTGTGATCCTTGCATAAATACTCTTTTAAACTCCTGAAGGTAACAATGTAATGAAGGTGGGGATTTTTGCCTTTCCCATGGGTGGTAGTAGGAGGCACAATGGCCTTGAGTTAAAGAAGGAAGAGTTTAAACTATAAGGACAAGTTCTTTAGATAGATGTGATTCAAGTAGTCTCCACTGGCCCCGCTCTTTAAGCTCAACATTAATGGGAATTATACCACATATCAATAGGACAAAAGACACCCTTATCCTTTTTTATCTTGGCATCTTTTTTTTTTTTCCCTCTGCTATTTGGGTGAGAAAGTAAGCCCTTTCTCATTAAATATCTGGGGCCTCTGCTGGGATGAGGGAGTGTAAAGAAATAGATTTATAAAATAAGGGTAAAGGATCAGGAACTTGGAAGGAAAATGATCACTAGGGAAAGGCCAAAAAAATCAGCAGAAAGACATCAAGGGGCTGAGTAATTGAAAGATTGAGTTACAACACTGAGATCAATAGAGAAATATCAGGGACTGGAGGGAGATGTTCCTGGGAGCTGCAGGTGGGATCTGTTCTGTGCCTTGGTGGGAGCCCTGCCCGCACTGCTGGGGAACGCTCAGCCCCTGTCTAAAAGTTATTAAACCTGGTAACTTTTCAGCTGAGAGAGAGGCAGGATTCCTCGCTCAATGAAATGGCCCCCTTTCTCCCCATCTGTTTAGTTTTTTTGTTTTTTTTTAAAAAATGTTTTTGGCAGTTTGAGTGGAAGACCCTTCTGTATTACACCGGGGGTCTGACCTGCAGCCTTGTAATTATCTGCAGCTAAATTAGAAGTTTAATCTTTGTTCTGAGCAACAATAAGTTGAGTCAGATAGGTTTTAAAAATAGCCCAAGCTCAAGTTTAGTGAAGTCTCAAATGCAATTAATAAAAGGGTAATGGAGTTAGGAGGCTGTGGGCTGAAACGTGGCAATGTTTAGCTCTGAGTTTTCCTTTACTCGAACTGCAGCCTTCTGCGAGGGAAACTGCTTGCACTGTTTCTCTATGTTCGTGTATATCATCCGTACGATTTATCAGTTCAGTACCTGTATTCTCGTTGGGGTTTGGCTTGGTGCGTGCCACAAATTACCAGCTGCATGCATTTCTTGTGTAGTTGGTTTGTCGTTTTGACGTGGTGCCAAGCCATGGTGAAGACCACTTCAGAACATCACAGTCCTCTAAATTCCTTTGTTGTAAAATGGATATTATGAAAATCTACTTTGTAAGTAATGAGAAATGGCTAATGCAGGTAGGGATTTGTTTTGCTGTAACAGCAGAATGTGCAGTGGCAATTTGTCAGATCCCCAGCTCAGCTCTGCTGTACTGTTTGCCTTTAAATAGTGTGTTACCTTAACATCTTGAGATTTTTCTCCTTGTATCTTGGCAACACTGCTGCTGAAGTTCACACACTTGTGTGCTGGAGAGGGAAGGCTTTAACCAAAAGGGTAAATCTTTAGTCTGGTAAACGTTGTAAGGAGGAGTTTTGGTCCTGCCTTCCTGTCTGCAGGAGTGGCGGTGTGGAAGTCTGCAGAAGAAGCGGGTTATTCCCCGGCACCGCACGTATTTTTCCCTTTGTGACTTTTTGCCTGTCAGGCGTAATTTGATCTTGTTGCTTGACATTTGCTCCATGTGGATTTACTTGGGTTTTGTTTGGTGTGCTGCTTGGTCCTTGTGGTTTTAAAATCTCCCGAGATGAAGATGCGGTAGGTGTGCAGAGGTGTGTTAATATCTGCTGTGTCCAAGTGCCCGGCTGTCTGAACTTCAGGCTCTGTAATGTTGCTTGGTGCACTGATGTGATTGATATCCCAAGTCCAAGTGGGAATAGTTACTCCACAGCTATGTAAGAGATCAGCTTGGTGTTCTCTGCAGAAATGATCGCCCATTAATCTGTTGTGCACATGTTTGCAAGCTTTCTGGAGTGGAAGTTGCTTCTCCTCTAAAACTAGTGCTTCTATAAATTGCATCTTTTTCTGCTTTTGTTCAGTAGCAAAGGGGGAATTATAGGTTTGGAAATAAAAACACCACCATTGTCTTCTCCATCCACAAGCCCAGGCTTGCCCTTTGCTGGATGAGCTCGTGACAACGAGCAGACTCCTTCAGCCTTCAAGGTGTGTGCTGTGCTGGGCATCCTCTGAACGGAGCCATCTGGGGCAGGTGTGGGGGTGCTGCAAGAGGACAGTGCACGCTGTGGTCGGAAAGGGAAATAGAGGTAGGCACTGGGAGATTTGGGATTAGATTAGCTGTAAGGTGGCTGAAGTTCTGGAGGGGTTTTCCTTGTGTGGCACAGTAGGTGTAGAGGTGTATCTCTCTTTCAGATGTGTTTTGCACTCCCATGCAATCGTACGGTGGTCAGACCAAGAACCGAATTCATGAAGGTCTGTGAGAAGCCTTGCTCCATAACGAGCTATGAGAGGAATGATTTTTTAAGAGGATGGCTGATAACAGGTAACCCAGTTTGCAGATTGCTCTGAAGTGCCTTACTGCTGCTGTTAACTCGCCCTCCCAGCACACGAAAGACATTTTTCAGTTCTTTGCCCATGAAATGGAACCGAGGAGACAGAAGTGGTTAGTGCCAACCTTTCCTGGACCACACACAAGTTGCTCTTGGCATGGGCAGACCTTTCAATGTGAGGATCGGCTTTGGTGATACCTCTTCTCACAGGTACGGTGGGAGTGGAGGAGAGGCCGCAAGATAAACCAGCTCTTTGATATAAAATGGGGGTCCTGTGTGTCCCGGTGCTTGGCACCGTGTCTCTCTGGAGGGTGTTGGGAGCATCCTTCCAGGGTCCTCTAGATGCTGACATCTGGTCCCCAGCTTCCCCAGGACATGGGCAGGAGCTGGGAGGTGCTGCTGTGGCAAGAGCTGGATAACATGCTCTCTCCAGCTTGCTCCAGAGCTGGCCAGATGTGCTGAATGGCCAGGCACAGCACAGAACCCATCGGAGAGGGGCTGGGGCAGAGAAAGTAGCTTTGACCTCAGAGGAGGCCGTGTGGTAAGAAGGCAGAGGAAGAAGTGCTGCTGGTGGGGACAGTTTATGTTGCAACTCTGTTAGCGTTGTGGTTTTTAATGCACATCAAGGGCACTTTGACCTTTGAATGGAATCTTTTGGTGTGAAATTGTCTTTTCTCCTTTCTTTTCTTCCCTTAAAAAAAAAAATTCAAAATACTGAAAATCAAAACCGTCTGTTTTGAGGGGACCAAATTGCCTCTCTTTATTTTATGTGATTTGGATATTACTGAACGATTAAAAGTCCTAGTAATTTTTACTGGCTGACTATTCTGCTTATAGGCAGTGACTCTTCCAGCATTAGTCACTTTAACTATGGAAAAAAATAATAAAAATGCAATTAATGTGGCTCAACAGCTGAGTCGGCTGGACTTTCAAAAAAAAAAAAAAGTAAATTTTAATGAGTTCTGGGATCAGAAAGATACATCTGGTGGATGAATTTGCCAAGTTTTCAACCTCAGAATGTGTGTTGAAAAACTCAGTGAATTATGTAACTACAAAAGTGGATCTTTGCATGTTTATAAGACCTCAGTGCAATCTCCTTATATTTGCCTAATGACAAACAGACATTCTCGCAGAGAGGCAGCCCAGAAGGACACACGCATGCTGAAAGGGCTCTGTAAGCTGATAGCGTTTGTATCAGAATGCGGCTACCAGCAAGGGAATTTTAGTGCATCCATTAAATAAAGAAATAAATAAAAATTAAATCTTGGTCTTGGATGAAAGAAAATAGAAGGAAGGGAAAGGGGAGGGGAGAAGGCAGGAGGCAAGGAAGCACCGAAACTTTAAATGTACATGATGTGTGGGCTACGATATTGTGCCTCCGCTGCTGAACCAGAAAATTTATAACAACTGTTTGTCATGTGTATGTATTTATAGCCATTCACATAATGAAGAAGTTTCATGAGGTTGTAATAACGTATCAAGATGGATGTAATTAAAACAGAAGCAAATTGACACCTCTAGATTAAAGGCAAACTCTAAACTAATACACCTGTACGCTGTCACTTATGTATTAGTTGTCTGGGGCAGTCTGCCAGATATGCAAATAAAAAGACATTGGCACACTTCCTTGGATGTGTGGTTATGAAAAACCCAACTATTTAATCTCTTACCTAGCCCTGTTCAGGTTTGTAGCAACAGCAGAAGTCCTTAATTTGGTGTCACTGATGCTTTGTGATTGGAGGGGGCGAGAAGATTTGGAGAGGTGGGGAAAGGAGCAAGAAATACAGTGTGGGTGATGGACGTGGAGAAGTGTTCTTTAAATGGGAACCTTGCCTGAGAAAAGAGGTGTCAGCTGGGCTGTTCCAGATCTGTCCTAACTCTCTCTCAACTCGAGAGGAGTAAAGAGTCCTTCATGTTGACTTAGTGTTTGAGCTCAGGTAAATGCTTTTGAAAATTGCGCTGTAGCAACAGATGTTGGTCCTTGTACTGCAGGTGATTGAGGTTGCCAGTAAGAAATGCCTCTAAAATGTATATATTTCAGATATATTGGAACAATTCAAATCTGATGTAAATCATAAGTGAGTCTATGAAATGGCTGTAAAGTATCTTAGCAATTTGATATAATAGTATTTTTTCAACTTGTTTCAATTTGCAGAAACCTAGTATTTGCCAGTGGAGCTGTGGACACCTGTGTGCTGAATTTGAGCCGGCAGTTGACACGTTTACTCTCTGAATCAACTTTCTTGGAGTTCTTAAAGTTAGTTTGCAAAATACTGATACGAAATAGTGTGTTGGTATGGAGCAGGAAGGGAATGACCTGCCTTGTTGGTTGCAGGCAGGTGAAGGGAAGTACCGTGCTTTCCTGAGTATCTTGCATCCAGCTAACCCGCATTCCTTGAAAAGCCCCAGGGATGGAAATGGGTCCTCACACGTCTTGTGTGTAACCCATGTGGCTGCCAAACTGGGTTTTCTGTAAAACAGATGATGCCAGTACCCGAGATGGCTGTTTGAAAGACCTCACCTTTCGTGGGTTTGCTGGCATCTCCTCCGTGAGCGCCTGTCCCAGAGCCCCGCTTCCCTCTGCTGCTTCCAGCAACCTCCTCTGAAGCTTGCAGACCCTTGGGCTGCAAACATAAATCAAACAGCTTTGTTAGTAGATGAATATGACCAATTCTTGAGAGCTTAGTGATGCCCAGAATTCAGCTGGGCTTTGAAATGGGGCTTGAAGCCCTTTGCCCCATTGGTGCCGAAGTGGAGATGTGGCCATGGGCTTTGCGAGGCGTTGCGGTCCCGGTGGGCTGCTGCCCTGCCAGGGCTGGGATCTGTGGTGCTGCAGAGGTGACTGCATGATGTGGGCATTTTCAGGGAGCTGCCTGCATAAAAGCTCCAGTGTTTTGTTACACTTCTTCTGAATTATAAAGACTCCTTTTTTAATACATCTGGACACTAAAGATCAAGCGTGCTAGGTACAAGGCTTCAAAGTGGTTTGAAATGGTAGGATTTTTGTCTTCAATGCTTCAACAACTTTTCTTCCACCTTTAATCTTTCATGAGCAGAAGCTTCAAAAGATAATTAGTAAAACATGCTTTTATCTGCATTTATCTCAAAACATGATTAATTTTTTAACTGCAATTACAGCAATCATTTCAAATTTCCTCTATATTAATGAGTAAAGGATTTTTTTAAAATTTTTTATTTTGAAAGAGAGAGCCTAAATAGGACTGTATTGGCTGGGTTGAAAGGTACATTTATGAGTGTGCTTTTTGTTTTCATTGCTAGGGATTGAATTTCCGGTTCCAGGAAGTAATATTTCACATGGATTAAAGTCTTTGAAATGCTCTTGCCCAGCTTCCCTGGATCATTTCGAGGAGCTGACAATAATAGGAACTGGATCAGGCTCTTGCTGGACCTGGCTGCCCAGCCACGCATTCCCCATGTCGTGGTACCTTTTTGCACTGTGCCGTGCACGCGTGACCGGTGGGACATCCTCTGCCTACCGCTCTTGGCATTGAAACGTAAGAAATACGATGCGGGTGGTTTGTTGCTAATGAGTTGGCAATGAACTTGTAAATTTGCACCTTTACAATTTGTCTGTTATAGGCAGCTTAAGGCATTTTTTATTACTATTTCACTTCTGTGAGAAAGATGTTCATGCCTGTGACTTTCTTTATTGCTGGTGGCTGTGTAGGACAGTGTCCTGCCTGCAGGGCTCCGTGGGATGTGGGACCACCTCCTGGCTGTTGGTTCTGCGTGTGGCTTAACCTGGTGCCCCTAGAAAACAGTGCTGCTGGCACAGAGGTATCCAGGGCATCAATCAATTAAAAACTTTTTCCACTAAGCTGCTGCTTTTGTGTAACTGTGCCCCATGAAGGGTGCTCGTCAGCCCTGCCTCCAGCTCCTGCATGCAGAGGAGGGAACTGTGTGGCTGGAGTGGGCTGTTGGCGGCTCTGTGCCTCCGAAGGACTTGGCCACGGGGCTGCTTGGAGTGATGCTGGGCTCTGGGTACCACACGGGCTGGTGCTTGCTCAGCAGATGGAGTGGGCACTTGGAGCTGCTGCTATAGGAAGTGTGATGACCTGATTTTTTAGTTTTTGATTTATTCCCCCCCTTCAGATAGGCCCTAGTCTGGGGTGTCAGAGGTGACTCGGAGTGAGCCTGCACAGCCTCGGTTCACGTCTGAATTTAGCTTCTAAACTGAGATTTGAGTTACCCTGCTCTGCAGCCTCTGGGGAGGTGGATGGGACGATGACCCTGGCAGTGAATTGGGCAGCTGCATAGGAAAGCATGCAAGTGTATAATCAGATTTCTGATAAAACCAGGTCTCAAAGTCTCTTGAATGGGTAGCTTTGCTGTGAATAGCCTCATGAGGTCTGCTGTGGCTGCTCTCTTTGTTTGGTACTCTGACAAAAATTGCTCTGGTATCCTTGTTGGCATATTTTTACATCTGTTATCCATATTTTGGATTTGTTCTGGCTGCGGTCTTATTTTGTTTTGCAAAATCTACCTGGGTTTGGGACAGAGATAAATGTTTGCTAAGGCAGATTTGGAAATTGCATTGTTGAAATACAGCCCATATGGGCTATTGTAAAATGGTTACTGCAGCATATAATTGCCTTCACAATGATGTGCTTTGTCATTTCACTTCCATCTTCAAAGAGGCTCTCCTGTAGTCTGCTGACAGCAATGGTGGTATTAGAAAACGTATGGATTTGTAAAGGCATTAAACTGTCTTTAGTTCAAGGATTAGATTACAGCGTTAGAGTATGGGTCACCACGTTTTCATGTGGATAGGCTGCACTCGGCTCTGTCGGGATGTGCTGTAGGTTAGGGAAGGGTTTGTTTGTTTATTGGAAATACCTGGCATGATGTCCCCCTGAGCGTGGGGGGAAGGAGGCATCTCTTGTGCTGCTGCATGCTGTCCGTCTGTCTGTCCCATGTGGATGGCTGGGCTTGGTCTGGGCCGGCCGGCCTTGGAAGACGTCTCGGAGGGAGGGCAATGCCAACTGCAATGTGGAAAAACACACAGAATAGAAGGACCACAGCACTGACTTTGAAACCTTAGGGGTTTTTCAGTCCTCCGTGCTGGGCTGCTACTTAGCATGTTTTGAGCATTTGTTTGTATTATGTACGCGTACAAAGGACGCATTTAAGCTGTACAGCTCCCCATGTTTCAGAGCGCAGGGCAAACCTTCAGCTTTTACTGCATCTCTACCCGCACGGTCCCAAGGGTGGATTTGCCAGTGCAGGTTTGAGCTCCGCAGTGCCCTTTTCCGGGCTGGAGCCATGTTCCTGCTCCTTTACACCCTCAAAAGGGGAGAGCTGGAGAGTGGAAGTGGTAATAGGCAATGAAGACCCTTCTGTTTCAGTTTTGTCTCTTCTCTCTAAAACTTGCTGCCTGCTCAGGTTTGTGCTCTGCCCAGCTGGAACATGGGAGCTGCACTTGTGCTGCCTGCTGTCACCGGCTGCTGCCCCGTGGAGTTTGGCTTGTGCAGGTCCCTCCCAAACTATGCTTCCAACTCCTCTTGTCCTTCAAACACTGTCTTTAATTGAGAGTGCTGTTTGAGAGTGCTGTTCCCTAGGAGGTACGGTCTTGTCCCCGGGTAACCACAGCCCACTTCCGTGACCTTGCTTGGAGCCCTCTGTATGCTTGTGGGGAGGCGCTGTGTCTGGTGTCTTGATTTCATTTGGGTGTCTTGACAGAACACAGCAGGTCTATGGGGACACTGTTGGTGTGTGAGCTGCTATTTAGTGTGAAGTCAGACATGTGCTTAAGTGTTGCTTTGGGCTGGAGTGTTAATTTTGCTGCAGCTGAGTTTTTCTGTCTGCAAAATGGGTTTAATAATGCTCTCTCTCTTTGGAGATTTCTCTGCTACTTAATTAGCAATTGCAGGTTGCTCAAGTAGTAAGTGAGGAACATAAAATATCTGCGTAATTTAACTGTAAGGTCTTGAAATGCCAGTGCTTATATATATGTAGCAGTGGCCTGGCTACAATGCATATTAAAGTAACTGAGGGTACCTGTGTAATCATCAGCCACCTTTTAAACTAAATGTAATTCTGCCTTAAAATTGTCGATTACAATCATTTCATTAAGCAAATCTGATGTGAAGGGTAACCCAGTGAAATTCTGATGATTGCTTAATTTTTCTTTATACTGTTATGATTATTAATGATGTAAAAGTTAGTGTTGCTTGGTTATGGCTTGTTTCAGATTTAAATCACTTCTAATGTTATCTGTCCCAGCTGCGGTGTATGTCAAGGCTAGCTTATGGTAATATATTTTCTTAAATCCATTGCAGAATAGGGAAGAAACTCTTGCTCTAGCTATGAGAAATGTTAAAGGATGTATTACTAACTCAGCTGTGACGGTGATAAACAAATTAGGCCTGTCATTAATGCCAGGGTCTGCTGGTGTAGTATGTCATGAAACTGGGATATCTCTATTACTAACTGGCCTATAAAAATATAAATGCAGGGCTTTTTAGTCCTTGCATAACAAATTTAAGAGCAAAGCTGCTTTGTGATAATGTTTGTGTAAGCTGATGCTGAGGTCTGTGCGTTGCATGTGGCGTGTTTTTGCAGCAAAGGGTGCGGAAATGAACTGAGGAGAAAGTTAGTGTGGGGAGAGGCTCCCCAGGAGCTGCAGCTGGTGCAGTCAGGGCCTTAGTTAAGGACAGTATATGTGTGCAGATGCTTAAATCAATTCCTCCTTAAGACGGTACTTGAAGATGTGGTTAAAAATCATAGCACACTGGACTTAGAACGAGTGTATGCTTAGGTGCAGTCAGGAGCAGGATGCTATTAGCTATATCCAAAAACACGCTCCTAATGCAAGGCCTCCCAACAGTGCCTTTTTAGAAAATGAACACATTTTGAGGGTCAGCCTTGGGGAATGGCTTGGGGTTTTTGGCGTGTGGCTTTGCTTGGGGACAGGGGTGCCAGCGCCTTGCGCCATGCAGGCGCCTCCCGTCCTGCTGCGTGCTGCTGTCTCCAGCACCAGCTACACAGGTGGCAGGATGGGAAGCGCCACGCTTGGAATGGAGTTCGCTCTGCCCAATAGCTCACCAGAGGCCTGTTTTGTTACAGAACATTGATTAAATAAATATTCCTATGCATACAAAAGAGGAGAAATCTGTTAGAGCGCTCTGCAGTTATTTTTCCATTAATGGTGAGGAGCTCTCTCTAACTTTCCTGCCCCTTTCAGTCTGCTTGCCTGTCT
This sequence comes from Cygnus olor, assembly GCF_009769625.2. Taxonomy (NCBI): domain Eukaryota; kingdom Metazoa; phylum Chordata; class Aves; order Anseriformes; family Anatidae; genus Cygnus; species Cygnus olor. Next base: position 2,405,020 of record NC_049188.1, on the reverse strand, counting down.
TCCTCCCTTCCCATCACCACGAATGCCTTCAAGTGCCTGAGTAACCTACAAGCAGATGAAGTTCCCTCCTGTGCAGATCTGCTGGCATGTTTGCTCCAGCTCAATGTGTGCTAGCAGATCCTGCTAGCCAGTGCAGGGCATAATTGACTGCTGTGTGCGAGTGGTTCTGATTAACTTGGTATTTCATGTTCAATATCAGGATTCCTTGTGCTAACTGACAGTCATTTCATTAGTTTATATAGCGGCAGTCAAAAATACAATGTTGCAATGCCAGCATCTTGCATAATGTTGACAATTGGGGCAGAATATTTGATGTCTGAAGAATGTCTTTTTTCTGGTGTTTCTGTGACCCCTGATCTTTTCAAACCTTTGAGGCAAAAGTTGCTGCTCTGTGATCTGTGCTGTGAGCAAGGGAGGTGAGTGCATGTTTTTGGGGAAAGAACCTCTGGTTCAGACACCCTGGCGGCCAAAGACAGCTCTGCTGCAAGCAGCAGGTCGAATTCAGTATGAAATGGTGACAACTGGGAATAAATGTAGGGTAAAAAAAAAAAAAAATACTTGAGGGGGAAAAATAGCTTTAGTTTTTAAGTTCAGCAAATATTTGTCTCAAGAAAGAAATTTTGGTTGAACAAACGTCTGGCTGCAATAAAGTATGAGGAAATGCTGTGGCATTACTTTGGCTCTATGCAGATGTGACCGACATCAAAATCCACTCCAAAGAAAGTAACTTGAATTTAGCTTTTTGTTTTTCAAGCAATAATCTTTCTGCTTTGGACAAAACAGAAGTCGTCGTTGTTTTTCTTGGAAAAATTTAGAGCTGTTATTCTAGAGATGTAAATTACATCATGTGTTTTTTCATCTTTAAAGACCACAAACGAATCCACCTTCTGTTATGAGTATGCTCTAAAATTCTTGCCAATGTCGGCTAGATTTGGGAGTGGGGTTGTGGAGGTGCCCCCTGGGTAGGACTGGTCTTCTGGGCACTCTCGTGAGGAGATGCCTTGTCCTCTTTCCTAAGCGGTGATATGATTGCCGTGGTTGAAATAAAGCCATGCGAGCGTGCTCCACTCTCCTGCTGCTTTGTGTTGCTGAGGGTTAGAGAGGACTGGATCTACATGGCTGAAGCAGGAGCCCAAAGTTTTTATCTTGTATTGATTACTGTGGGCAATTATTTGGAAGCGACACAAACCTGAGTTTAATTCTAATTTTACATACCACCAACAAGCCAGCTGTTCTCTGTATTCTTCCATGATAATGCACTGCAATTATTTTTTTTATCTTTCAAGATGTGATTTTATGTTGGAGTATTTTCCCACTAACCCTTTGGCATTGAGTGCTTAGAACAAATTCATTTTTTTCCCCATAACACAAGAGAACCTCAAGTCCAATGGCCAAGGGACTGTGCTAAAGACAGCTGAGGAGGAATGTGAAGTGATGTGCAAAGAGGAAGGGCCTGGTCTGAGCCTGAAAGCCACTGGGACGTGTGGAGTGATTAATGGTATCGTGGCTTTTTAGCTTCATCAAAAGGCCTCAGTGTAAGGGTTTCTAAGGAATGCTGATAGTCACAAGAACCTATCAAAGGGTACGGAAAATATGAAATGAGCAAGCAGGAATGGGAGTTAATTACTGAACAGTGATTACTCTGATATAACCAATTATTGGATCATTAAATGTTTATTACCTTTTTTATGCTTCTTTCCCCCATAAGTGCAGTTTTGTCCTCACAGTATTAAAAAAAGGGGTGGGTCTAATGCATAAAAAGCCTTTTCAAAGCCTGGAAGGTATGAAAAGAGCATCTCATCCTAGCACCTGACAGGCTGGCCTGCTTGCGCCGCTTTCCCTTGCTCTGCGTATTTGCGGTGAAGTGCTGTGAACCCCCTTTAAAGGCCAGATGATCTCATTTCTAGGAAGGAGTTAGCGATCGGAGCAACAGGAGAGCATCTCTGTGGGACATAGCAGCAGGTCCTCTGCTCTTCAGGCAGTGACGGGACTCGGTTTGTGCCTTGTGCTCCAATACGAGGTGGATGTGGCTTGTTTGCCCATCTCCCAGCAGCTCTTCCTAGGGCCTCTGGTCTTCCTAGGGCCCTCTGTTCTTTGAAGCTGAAGTGACAAGTCTTCATTTTGTTTGGGCTTGGAGCATCCCTTCCCTCTCCATTCCCTGAGGAAGGAGTTTCCATTGCAGGGGCGAAGGACAGCTGTGTGGAAGTGAGATGTAAACCATGCCCAGGTCTTCTGTTGGACGTCTGCAAACTGCAAAATAGCATCTTTTCAGGCTGACTGCAGTTACTTTGAATGGCATTCGAGGGTTTAAAATGTTAAAGCAATTTTTTAAAATATAGCTATTTGTGACTTTCATAGATGATCCTTAAATGTTGAGTTGTTTAAGCTTTGTATCTCAGAGGAGGAAGGGTCAGGGTAAAAATGCTCTTTCCCTGGCATCGCAGTGTTTCCCTGAGGCTGTGTGCATGTATGGGAGTGGGGCTGCCTCTACCCCTTGCCTCTGTGTCTTTGGGGGCTGGTGGAGAGGCCCCAGGGTCAGCACTCAGTCCTGGTGGACCACAAGCCTCTGTGAGTGGATTTTATACCTGTGCTGTGGGCAGAGAGCACGTGGCCCTTGTGAGACCTGGTTATTTACACCAGGTCACCTATTTCTGTGGTGGTCAGGGTGTCTCGGCCTTAGCTGACGCCGTCACCACCTCTCAGCGACTGCGGCAGGGCGCTCTCGAATACCACGGGCCTGTGTGTAAGATGAAGTTCTTGCGAAACAGGTATTTCCATGCCCTTATTTGTGAATTTAGCATGATCAATGCTCTTATGAACTTTTTTCCTGATATGACCCAACCAGCCAAATGTACTTCTGGACCTTCCCTCCCAAATGTGGTTTTCAGTTTTCACCTCTGAGGCCTACAGTAGTAGATGGGGGACTTGCTGCGAGCATGCAGCAGGAAAAGTAAGGTGCTGCATGTGGCTTTGCATTACTACTGCTGTGGAAAAGGAGGAAATGCTATTGAACCGTGCTCCTGGGAATCCAAATCATTGTCTTCGCTGCAGTGCTCTGTCAAATCTGTTGTGTGGTGCTTGGGACTTCGCCCTCTTTGGAGGTACTCACTCCTCATCAGCTGATGGATGGGCTTTTCCCTTAAATCCTTTGAAGGAGAACTTTATTCTGGAGTCTTTTCTATATTTTTCTTTCTCCATTTATTTTTTTTTAGAAGAAGACAGACCATGTTTACTTTGTGAAGCAAACGTTATGCAGGTCAGCTCCCTGCTGCGCATGAAGATGGCTCCATCCCCGCAGCGCATGTCTGCAGTCAGGGCCTGTCAGAGATGCTTAAAGATGGGTCACCGGTGGCAGCTCGGGTTCCCACACCGGCCAAACACTATCGCTCTGAATATCCAGCAGCAATACAGCAGCAAATTGCAGCTGTAAAAAACCTCCTTTATTCTGCTTTATGCCGTGCTGGGGATGCAGGCTGGTTCGTGGGGCTCGGTGTCCCAGCTGCTCCAGCCCTGCGAGTGAGAGGTGCAGGGCCTTTGGTGCTGCTGCTTGCAGGCACGTGTGCGATTATCCCTGTTTGACAGCCTCTGTGTAAAATAGTCATAATAATAATAATGAAATGTCCCTCAGGACTTCCTCTTAATAACCGAACACAGAGCAGCAGTTGTAAGCTGTCTCTGTAATGTCACAGGCTCTCTGGGCGGAGAGGACAAGGCATGGCATCCTGGGCCTCGCCTCCTCGAGAGGTGCGGTGTGTTAGCAAGGTGTGGGAGACGAGCCAGTCCCCTGGACTGCTGCAAATGCTGGATTTCAGTGAAAGGTCAGCTAGGAGCAAGGTCAAAGCAAGCCCAATAAGCGTAGCAAACAGCGAAGCTGCAAGGCGAAGATAGAGGTTAATGCGAGGGCTACTGGTATTAGTGCAGCATGTGGTCAGCTTGCTGTGAGCAGGTTCTGAACAGGGAGATAATGAGGAGGGTTTACTCTAATTCTATTATAATGTATAATTAACTAGCATAATTGATAGCAATTTTCCCTGCGTGTCTGTGTGTGTACATAGTCTCATTTTCGACTTTTGTGCAGTTCTACCATGTGCCTTCCACTGATGCAAACTGTCCGGTGGCTCCCCCAGGCTTGGCTGAGCCCACGGATATGGAGGGGGAGCAAAGTTTTCCAGAGCTTCTGAAATAAGGCCATATTACCTATTACCTAGGTGGTGCCCTGGGTTAGGTAGAGCTGCTGCTGATAAAGCAAGCAACGTGCTACCTTGAGAACCACAGATGGAGTCAGGGTTTGCAGAGAGTGAGGGATGGGTCAGCTCTGTTTCTCCCTGGTTTGTCTGCATCTTCTGTTTATGCCTGGTGCTCTGTCAAGCACAGAGCTTGAACTGAATTTTGCCTTTGCGATCATCTTTTGCACAGGATAAAGTTAATGCTTTGGGGCTATACAGAGACATAAACATGACTGTGTTTCAAGTCCACTGGGGATTTTTGTTTTCATGATGCGCAGAGTAGGCAAACCACTTGCTGGTTCCTCTGGCCTTGCTCTGCAGGACAGAGAGCAAATAAGCAAAATCTTCCCTTACCCAAAATCAACTCAAAGCCCCAGGCTGCAATACTCTGCAGATGTGAAGTTTGGCTTTTGTTTTATTTAGACAGGTAGGGAAACACCTGCTGTGGTATTGACTGTGGATGCCATACAATGACCTGACCTACCAGGTGTAAAATCAGGCAATATCCCAAGTGGTGGCTGTTGCTGTTGTCGTACCTGCTGCTAGATCCTTGATGTTATGTGAAAACATCAAGATGGCAGGCTTAGATTTAAGAAAAAATAAAAATCTGGCCCTTTAGGTACAGCAGTATGCCCAGAGTCTTGAATTGTAAAGTTACAGAATCTGTATGACAAGTGAAAATATTGAATGATTTGTCTTGATGGTTGCTTTGCTTGTCCACTCACTTGATTTTGCAGGGTAAGGTTGAGGGCATTAGTATTTACTTAATTTTTCCTTCGTTAACTGGCGATACAGTTTTCCAGTGTAAATGCAAATAACTGACTTCCCCATTCTTAATCCCTTAGGGATGGGAAACCAAAAGGCCATGCTCTTGTTTGAGAGTTGGGATTTAGCCTTCTAGCTCTCTTAAATGTTAGCAGGAAATGTGGCTAAAGGCTCCCAAATACTGGGCTGAGACTCTTCCCTTGAGGTTTTGGTTTATTTGGAAATTCAGTTTGTAATTATTTTTAATTTCAAAGGTTATGCAACACTCTAAGCCTCAGATTTTAGGTCACTCTGTCTTTTACAGCTAGATCTACCTCATCAGTGTGGAGGCTCCCAGAGGACTGCAAAAGACTCATGCTTAGTGTTATCCACGAAAAATGTATATAATAGGTGTGTAATGCAACCTCTCTTAGCATGACAAGTGCAATGTGAACAGTGTTATGGGACAATTGTATGCACTTTGTACTTTTTTGCAAAATAGTGCCAATTGTCGTGGGCTGAATGATGCCAGGGTCTTATAAGTAAATACCTGTCAGCACTTGTAGATGGAGCCAAGGAAAGTCAGGTGGAGAAATCAGTGAGATTGGCTTTTGTGCAGAGTTTCAGCATCTGAGGCACTGCTAAATCTAGCAAAGGATTAATACCAAAGTAATCCTGCTTGTCCAGGAAACCCGTGACAACATGAAGGTTTGAGATCAGTGTGATATGCTTTAGAATGAGTGCAGTAATGCGTTCAGAAATCACCAGAGATAGAAACCAATTGCTATTCATCCTACATCACATCTGAGCTTTCCTACAGTTTGTTTCCTGCTCCAGTGATAGCAGACAGCCCCTTCCACTTGAAGCCCAGCATCATTTCAGTGGCGGCTTTCACCAGAACCCATAAAAATTCATCCAAAGCCAGTGAAAATCCCTCTATTGCTCAAAATCAATTCCTCTTACCATTTGAAGAGTCTCATCCCAGACTTCAGGTGGTCTGTACTGTTCTCCAGTGCAGTTAGCATTCTGGCTGCAGAAGTTGTGTCAGAATGGGAAGGAAAGTAGGGTAGCAATTGGGAGGATACAGGTGGGTGTGCATATATATTTTTCATTTAAAGTAAATATCCAGATCTCACTAATCTGTGGCTATTGAATGCCCGTGCTGGAAAACCTCATCTGTAATTCTGCTGCTTGTTTTCTATGTTTTTCAGCTGTATCGTGGTGTTTTGTGTTGGGATGGGTGTTCTGAGCTGTGTTACCCAAGCCATTGGAACACAGCACACAGCTCAGCACGGAGCGGCTGCAGCTTCTGCTCGTGGCTTGCTCAGGTTGTGTTCAGGGCTGCCAGAGCCAATCCTGATGCTTGCACCCAACTTCTCCTATCTCACTCCACTGCCAGCCTTGTTGCTGAGGTGTGTGGGACTTGTGTTTTCTAAGCATCCTGCAAGATGCTGAGCAGAAAGGAATGCATGGGGGCAGACTTTTCTTTCTTCAAAACCCATTTGCCCACTTGACAGGTGCAGAGGTGGGGTGGTCCATGTCCCCAGTAAGGCTGTGCCTACAGGTCAGGGTTGTGGGGATTTTGGGTAAATATGTCTGCAGTTTTGGGTAAACCTTGTCTGCAGCTGCCCACACCTGGTACGTTTGCAAAAATAAACCAGAGCAGGCAGGGTCCTTTGTGTTTCCCTGGCTTCAGGCAGGTCCCTGGGAACTAAGGGTGTCTCAAGGCCTTAGGGCATTGCCTCCTGCCCAGCCTCAGTGGTGGAGGTGTGGGGCTGGCCCCATGCTTGGTGGTGAAGGCACCTGCAGTGGTGAAAGATGCAGGCAGCCTCAGCTCCTTTTCTACCGGGGGAGAGCATGCTTTCCCGAAAAGCGCTTGTGTTTTTTAAGCCATTTATTTTCCGTTGCACTGAGTCATTAAACATTCCTGCTTGTGTTTTGTTGGTTTTACCCTCTGTAGGAGCTGAGGGAATTTATTCAGTGTCTCATTCCGGTAATGGAGGGGGCTGAGGAGGTGCTTGACTGCCTGACTAGGCAGGCGGAGGCACGGATGTTGCTGCATGTGACATCTTTCTAGTGAAGTGGGATGTCAAGATCTGAGATCCTTTTCCACTTAGTGTACAAGAGCATTAGAACAAAAGGAAACAAAAAGCAGCCCTGCACCAGAAAAGAAACCAAACCCAAACCCCTCTGGCTAAAGGTGCATTTTTAATGCTGTGAGAAATTTCAGACAGAAATTGCATGAAATGCTTTACCTGAGTGTTACTGGATGTGCTGGGGTCAGAGGAGTTACGCTGGTTTACACCAGCCAGGCATGCGACCCTCCTGTTTTTTTTCCATTCCATCTGTATTCACAACAGATGGTGATTATTATGTTTGCTCAGATCAATGAATATTTAAAAAAAAAAAAAAGAAAAAGCAAGACAAAATAAAATGCCCTTCAACTCAATAGAGTCACCCGAGGTTCAGTCGTAGCCCCTGGGTTTTCATTTGGACAATGTTAAGTTATAGCAACTTAAATGGAATTTTTACGAGCAATTGTTTTGCCGTGAAGCAGGCTCTCCCATGGCACTGGCCCAGGCAGATATCTGCCCATCGGGCAGGCTGGCTGCCCCGTCCAGCCAGCCCTGCTCTTGTGGGGCGTGCTGATGGGGTGGGATGCTTGCCTGGCTGGGGACATACTTCTCCCTCACCCTGCTTTCCTGGGGGAGTCGCTTGTTCACAAAGTAATGTCTTAGAAGCGTGTGAGATTTGGAAGTGTATATCAAGAAATTATTTGTGACGCAATCAGAGCTGATGTGTTGGAGCCTTTCCTCCTGACTCGTCTAGTCCTGGGCTTTCCTGTGTTTGCTTTAGTTGCTGGTTTTGCCCCCAGCAGAGTCTCCCTGGGCATGAGGACACGTGGATCCTCAGCACTGAGACACATCCAGGGCGGTGGGGTGAGGAGTGGCCCTGTGTACGTGCTTACTGCCCAGCAAAGGATTGCAGCAGGGAGGGGAGGCTGTCTGGAGGCTTAGAATTGAAGAGATTGAAGGAATAAGAATAACAAACAAACAGATTGCTTTTATACGTGCTAGAAAAAAACATGCATTGCTGTCTGGGCTCTTAGCTGAGATTTTGCAGGGATTCCCCGGCTTGGAACACAGCCCCCAGACCAGGGAGCGCAGGAGGAAGCTGCTGTGCCCATGGCCAGAGGAGGTCTTTGCTGGGGGACCGGGGCTGTGGTGGGGCTGCGCAGCAAGGAGGGGCAGCAACATTGTGAGAACACCAGCCACGCCAGTGGGACATCAGGTGTTTCCATGCCTAGCTTGTTTGCAGCCAGCTCAGGTAGCATCTCCTTGTTTTTTTGCTGTTTTATTTATTCATACTGTTATTTCTTTTAGATGTCTCTGTTCAAGCCTGATTGCAGTGGCCTGTTCAGACAGCAGAACAGTTTAAGGTTGTCTTTGGCAGAGCCTGAAGGCTGTCTCCTGCTATAGGTGGCCTGATCTGTCCTCTCCTGGCACAAAAGATGAATATTCTTGGAATTTTGGTACGAAGGAGCAGAAAGGAAACAAGAAGTGTTGGGAGATGGGTGTGGGATGAGACCATTCCTGACACATCCAGTAGTTCTTTTCCTCTGCAGCGTGGTTGATCTGATTGCTGGAAGTTCTGTAACTTTGTCCTAACACATGCAAGATGTGACCAATGCAAATGCTTGTGCAGATCAGAAAGCAGAAAGCTAACAGACCCTGTCAACAGAACAGGGACTATTTAATATTTTTAAAGTATATTTATAATTGCACCCAAATCAGTGTGTGCACAGCCGCCGAGACAACGGCCTGCGGAAGGGCACGCAGTCTGTCGACAGATGCAGTCTATGCGCTTGTCTTCACGTGCTGGTGGGGCAGTCCCTTGCCTCGGTTAGCCAGGCCTCCTCCTGGGCTTTAGAGCTGGTTTAAAAACGTTCAGCATGGAACCGTGGGAATCCCACAGGGCTGGGTGTAGGGGAGGAACAGAAACAGCCGCATGTTTACCAACCCGTGCCTTTTTGTTTGGAGAAACAAGTTCAGGTTCTTGACCCACGTGAGGAATTGCTCGTGTTAGTTCCCTGTGTTCTCACCGACTATTGAAAGTGGCGTTCTGCTCACAGCAGCACGTTTTTAATGGGGACTAGCTTTTACTCTTGTATTTTTGGAAATTACTGGAATCAGCTGTCCTCCTGGGGAAGCTGTTGCATCCTACTGAAATAGAACATCGTGCCTTCAGGGGTGCGTGGTATTTCATAATACATCCCTATATTGTGTATTAAATGATAAAGTACTGTAATAAAATATGCCCGGAGAGTTCTTATCTATTTTATGCCCTGTAACATTTTTCTATTTGCATGAAGCATTAAGGTCTACTAAGAAAAAGAATGGGGCAGATCAGACAGCGGGAGGATGGGCTTGTGGGGATGAGATTTTTCTACTGGGAGGAGCACAGCTGAGAAGGAGGCTGTTGAAAGATGAATCTTGTACAAAGTCAGCATTTCAGGCGCCTGTCTTTTACTTTCAGGGGACAATGGTTGTGTGAACCTTGCACGGTCCTATTCATAGGTTAAGAGCTGTAAGAGACTTGTGCTTCTAGAGGCCCAAGTTCAGGTATGGTCATTTCATAAGTGAAAACCAGTCAATGCTGTGGACAGGGTCACTGGTGAGTAATGGCCGTGTCGCAACGAGACCCTGCTCTTCCCTTTAACTGGGGACCTCTGGTCAGGAGGGGTCCAGGAGTGCATTCAAGAGCTGGAACAGATTTTGCAAGGTGCAGATGTGAAGCTTATGAGAGCTCAATTTAGAAGCAATTGTGCTGCCTGTGACTTGAAGTTTCTAGTCGTCATGACTGATTTTCCTGAAAGCTGAAGTGTATTCAGTTAAAATGACAAGATTTCAGGTCTTTGGCACTTGTAAAAGATGCTCCTGCTTCTCTCTTTCATCTACTTTTCTCCTAGCTTTTTTTCCCACTTTTCAACTCATTCCCATAGTTTCATCTTCACTTTCATAGCTTCATCTTGAGGGCATGTAAAGCTGAATGTTGTTGTTACTGTAATGACTCTCTTTAGCTGATTATTACTTTTCTTTCTAGTTCTGAGGTTTGCATCCTGAACGAGACACTTTGTGCCAGCAGTCACCCAGTTTTGGGATGTCCCTTGAGCCTGTTGCAGATCCCGAGTAACAAATCATTATGCCTCCTCTTTGTGCGTCAGCACCAGTGTTGTACCCCGGGGTGCCCAAGGGTCCCACAAGGATATGTGTCCCCTGCCCTGCTCCATCCCCCTGAGTGCTGCAGGCAGGCAGAGGAAGGGCATTCCCTGCCCTGATGCACATCTTCCCCACGGCCCTTTCCCCTTCCTTCCCCTGAGGACAGTCCTAGGGAAGCACCAGGGCTTCAAGAGCATTCGCAGCATACACAGAGCATCGGGAGTCATTGAGCAGAAATAGAGAGGGAAATATTACATCAGCATACACCTGCATGGATTGCTGTGTCCCCTGTCCCTAAGGGGTCCGATAACACTGGAAGAGGTACAGCAATAGGCTGGGGGGAGGGTGATCAGAAGGAGAATACCTCCAGTGGAAGGACTGGGTGAACAGAGAAGGGTTCTTCGGCGCAGGAAAGGGATGACTAAGCAGGAGTGTGATGAGCACTGATACAGGCATGAGTAAGGTAGATGGAGAGTGACTGTTCAAGCACTTCTTCATACGAGACCTGGTGCCGGCAGAGAAGTGAGGAGGCTCGGTGCAGGCAGGAGATATTTCTTCTGTGAGCAGCAGCGAGCTGTGGAGCACATCGCCATGGGGTGCGTGCGAAAAGCTGCCGTGGCTTCGGAAATCTGCGGGAAGAATTTGTGGAAGAAACCTGGATTAAGGCTGCTAAAGAGCATGGCTTGGGGAATCCTGAGTGGCAACTTCTGCAGGTGTCTGACTCCTCTGGGTAGCCTCGTTATGTGCTGAGCTTGCTTTGGCCTTCTGTAGCCTTTCAGCACGGGCTCGTGGTGGAGTGCTTGCCTTTCTAGGGAGAAGGTGGGTGACAGCATCAGGCAGGCTGGCCTTGAGCCCTCCTGCTCTACCCGAGCCACACCACCAAGGAGGGAAGAACGGCGGTCTGGGGAGAAGCTGCGTTGGACTGAATTCTGTATAGTTTTGTCATTGTCTGGTTGAAAGCTTCTTTAGGACGTGGGGAATTTCAGAGAGTCTGTCCCTAGTTCTCTGCAAGCAAGCAGTGGTGTTCTTTGCCTCCCCCACCCCGAATTGTCATGTTACTGAAATGGAAGGCTTTCTCCTGGTGTGGCTGAAAACAGGGAGCCCTCTGGCAATTATCCATCTTTTTCAGATTTTCTTGTTCTTCCAACTCATTTAAATTTTTTTCTGTAGCCTTCGTGCCTCTCCGCAGCCTGATTCCCCTTTTTACACTGGTCTAAATTGCAGAAACCTTATTAAAATCCAAGTATTTAAATGAGGCTAGGTGCAAGGAGAACTGAGAGCCTTCACTGGAAGAAGCATACGTTGTTGTTTCATTGCTCTGGGGCCCTGGAGGAGCACGGTTCATCTAGCAGTGGGCTCAATAAAGATGCAAATTTTATACCTTCATCTGCTGTTAACATCAAAAAAGATACGGGGTTTGTAGGAGGACAGTGACTTGGTTATAGCATGAGCCCGTTGGTTTTTGTTCCTATTACCCTGGTCCTTGCAGGCATAGCTGTGAGTGACCCCTTGTTTGTCTGCTGGGTGTTGGAGATGTAGGGCTGTCACTGACCCTTACAGGATGAGAAGTGGCTTTGGCACTGACGTAACTCATAAACAGCCTGGTATGGGCTTTTTTATTTCCCTGGAAAGAAAGGACCCTTCTTCCTCTTTCTCTAATGAAAAAGAATGGAGGAAAAAAAAGACAAAAACCAATATATTATGAACTGCCTTCTACCTGCAGTTTCCCAATTACCTAATTATGACACAAATTTACACGCACACATGGGCTTTTTTTAAAGCAGACTGTTGCTATTCCCTTTCTGTACAAGGTTTTTAGTCACTGTACATCTTGTGTCTTTAAATAATGTATTAGGAACATTTTCGAGTCTGTAAGTGCTTTTTTAATGAGAGTGTGAAGATTTTAATGGGACTAGATTGCTTTTCATGACATTTCAGAGTGACTTAATTGTAACAATGTTGAGAGGCTGTATTTTAAAGTTTGCTAAGTATGTCTGGTGTGGATTGTAGTCAAATGCTTTAAAGACAGAATGGCTGATGAGATCAGATATAGCTTCCCTTTTTTTAGTGTCAGCTTTGTTAAAGAGCAGAGTTTGCAAAGTTGATGCAGAAGTCTGAGCTCGGAAGAAAAAAGGTTTTTAAGGTCTAAACGAGTGGTGGATCAGCCGTTCTGTTTACTCCTGTTCTCGGTAATTTTCAAGGATTGTTTCCTGGAGTGCTGTGCTTGTGCTTGGTGCTCCTGCAGTCATTGATAGAGCTGTGTAGTGTTTGTAAGGTTTTTTTTTTTTAAAGCAGCAGCTGGGTTTGATACAGAATTCAGCCACAGGTTAATTTTGGCAAGTCTGTGTAAGTGTTACGGACTGCTTCAGGCTGGCTTCTAATTTGTGGCCAAAGGGCAGGTGGAGGAATTTGCATTAGTCTCCACCGAAAGGTGGGCTCTGTGCTGATTTGCTCCCCATCGCCTCAAAGCCAGTGCAGTTCCCTGGAATAAGGAAAGAAGAAAGCCCAAAGCAATCAGTGCATAACCTATATACACATATATATAGTGTGTGTATGTATTGCTGTTAGTATACAAACACTAAGGAAAAAAGAGTATCAGACTGTTGCAATGTGAAAGAGCACGTACCCATTTACATTTCTTTGGTCTTTTCTGCCTGAAGACTTAACGGTATTGGCGGAGCATAAATGAAACAACCGAGAGCCCTGTGGTGAGGCAGGTCACCCTGGCACCCTGGGTGCGAGGTGACTCGCTCCAGGTCACCTGCGGCACAGCCCCATGGGGCTCCTTGGGGTCAGGCAGCAACAGAACTTGTGCTGGGGAAAAACAAAACTAATCTGAGTTAGCACCAAAGCAACTTCTTGAGCGCAGGTTTAATTCTCATCTAAAAGAAAAAGCAGTATTCAAGCATTTTGAGGGAATTTGGGAGTTAAACCTGGTGTTTCCCATGAATGCAGCAGGGAGAAGAGTTGGAATGATTCAGTCAATTTGCATGTGGGGTTGTTAGTATGTGCCAGTGGTAATTTCATTCAACTTGCCCGGTGCTTGTTGCTGTCTCATGTGCCTTGGCGTGGGATTGGGGAACACCTGGTATTTGGCAATATGCACCAGGCCAGAGATTTATGATCATTGTGCCTGAATATAAAGCCCTGGAAATCGATGAAGCTCCCCTGCATTGCCGAGCTGAGCATCTGGCTTCTTGCATCCATCTTGACTCTGCTTTGGTAGCTGCTGAAGGGCTGGTTCTGTAACCTCCCCTAGCCGATCGCAACCACAAATTGCTGTCCGTGAGCCAGCCCCTAAAACAGAAATATACCAAGTGCTTTGCTCGTGGCTGATTTCACACAAGCCCGATGGGATGAGCGATAGCGTTTGTTCTGCAGCGCAGGCAAGCCAAGAGGGCCGGGCTGCTGGCAGCGGGACTTCTGTAGCGGCAGGATCGAAGGCTTGGAGGAACGCCGGGTCTCTGAGCTGTCACTGACATATATGGGGCTTTTTAGCCTCGATTCTGATAAAAGATTTATTTACAATGGAAAATAACAGGGGAAAAATCTTCATTTAAGAACAGAGTTAGTTGTGTGAGAAGATGCTCTGGGAGTCCTCACAGCTGGGTAAGGCAGGATTGGCTGCGATGGTTTCCTGGTGTGCCCATACCTCCCAAACCCTGGTCTGTTGGGAGGGCTGAATTGCAGGGTTAGGCAAATCCTGCCCAGAGGCTGTGACAGGCTTTCATCATTACTCCTTTCCTCTGAATATTGCTGAGGAAGAGATGCCTAATCTCGTCCTTGAAAGTAAACGTAAAGGTGGACTAAGGAGATTTGCAGCGTTGCTGAGCCAGCCCAGTTCCAATTAAAGTCCATCGGTGCTAGAGCTGCTCCTTGTGTGCTTAAAATGACGTGGGTGGACGTCTAGCGGCCAAGGTTACCTGTAAGCAGATTTACCTTGAGGTGTGGTCAGGAGTGCTTCAACACCACCTCTTGATTCCTGAAGGATTCCTGAAGATCTGTTTCATGGGGCGTTGTGGGGACACAGGTGGCAGCTCAGCAGGGTGCTCCAGATGTTGCTTTAGCCACTCTTGCAGGTGATCTCTGTGCATGGTGGGAGCTGTGCGTGGGCAGTTGATGGTTGGTGGGTGCACGTAGGTCTTTGGGGAGATGTTAGACGCTTTCTCTTCTCCTCTGTTAGCCAAGGATGCTCGCCAGCCCATGAGAAGACTTTGCTTTCATCTCCATCATGTCAAGAATGACTGTTGTCTCTGACAACTGGTGAAGAAAGGGAACATTTTTGTTAGCAGCTAAAAGCCCCGGAGCAGATGGCAGCTTTTGCTAACGCTAGTCCCTCATAGGGGTCTTGCCCACTTCCAGAGGGTACGCACTCATCGGTGTGATTTACAGCATCATTTTTGCTTACCAAATGAGCTGTCTGTGGGGTGGCTGCCTCCAGCTCCCTGCCCAGCCACGCTCTCCCATTACATGCTGGCCTGCGGCTGCCTCCAGTTCCATGTGTTTGTGCTGGAAGAGCACTGGGATAAGAATGGTTTTCTTTCTTTTTGATCCTTAGCACCACTGATCTGCACGGCACCTGGCCCCTGGGGCCACCCAACAGTCCTCCTAAGAAAGAAGGGCAAATCATGATATTGTAAAATGGTTTATAAGGTGAAATGTAGGGAAGTGGGGACACTGGGCATCCTGTCAGCAGCACTTAGGGGAATGCTCCGTCCCATGCAGGATTAGACTATAACCAGCTGTAAACCCAAGCTCTAATAATTAGTGGCTCTTATAATTGCAGATTAGCCTCAAATGCATCTACCTGTTTGTACAGGATGGAAGTGGGGTAAAAGTTGTCTATTGAGATGTAATATGGAAATGACAAACATCCACTGACAAAATGAACCTTGGAGGTCTTGATTAGATTAAATCAAATGGTTACAGCATGCGGGGCGTTTCGTGTGTATAGGGCATCCTAATGGCCCTGAAAGCTTCTCAAATCCTATTAGATAGGTTAATCTTGTTGGAGAATACATTCCAGGTCTACATAAACTGCATTGCTATAATACTTTCTGTGGTTGCCTAATCCTTTAAGGTGAACTGACATAGACTAGCTCTGTGGACTGCATCACAATGTGGTGCTCCAGGAGAGTTCAGTAAGAGTGCAATTACAAGAAAACGAGAATAAAGGAATCTCCCCCTCAGAAACCCCAGTTTCAAGCTTTCCTCTTTCCAGATGAAATAGACATGGTGTTGATGAAAAACAGTTCCTTATCCTTACACTGAAGACAGAGCTGAGCCTTCGTGTCCTACTCTATGAAGGATGCCCGTTGAGGTATTGTGGTCCTTGAACTATCGCAGCCCCGAGCATGGGAGTTGTGGGTTGCAGAAGACTAAACCTGCTGAGTTTGCTGTGCTGAGACGTGAGGTGTGACATCCAGCATCCCTGAGCAGGCACAGAGGACTTGGGAAGGACTGGTTCTGCTGGGACAAGTGCTGCTGGTGGGGCAGCCCCATGCCTCCTTCTGCGCTGGTGGGGCATGGGGCTGCTCCCCAGGTTCTGCCCCTGCAGTGTGCTTGTACCTGACCTACGCTATGGAGAGTGACTCTCAAGTTGACAGAGTGAAGTGGAGCTGCAAACCAGGGATGATAGCTTCATTGTGAATGAATAAAAATCAGAAGTGTTTTTCCCTTACCATGCTGTGTTTTATTTGTGCCGCTTGGGGAGAATTGCTTCGTTTCATTCCATGGATGCTCCGTGTCCCCTTGCCCAATGACTCCCTCCTGAGCGGTGGAGGAGCCGTCGGGATGTGACCGACCAACCGCTGGGGGGCTGCAGCTTGGGGAAGGGCTGTGTTACCTCCCCGATGGAGGCCTGGGGTGGGTCTGCAGCAGTGCTCCCCAGGTTGGCTGCCCTGGGTTTGGTGCCCAGCAAGCCCTGGGGTGGGGTGGCTGCTCACTGGCCCTTTGTGGGAAGTGTGTGCACCTTGGGACACAGGGATGGAGCTGAGCCCTCCGTGAACCTGCAGCTCAGCTGCTGGATGCATTCAGCCGCCATCTGTTTGAAGCCACTTGAGAGAGCACGGTGCCCTAATTCATCTCTCCGTGCCCAGCCAGAGGCAGGGGTTGGTTATTTCACTGGGTGCTGCAGCAGGAAGGGGCCCTGTGCTTGCAGTGAAGCTGTTGGCATCCAATTTGCTTCGTCGTCTTCCTGCTCTTGCTCCTGGCTGTTTGACAGCTATCTGCTGGTGTGACAGGCATGGTGGCAATGTCCCAGCCTCTGTTCCTTTGTGGCTGGCCTCGCGGAGCAGCAGCACTGCACATGGGTCTGCTTTGCTCCAAAATAATGCAGTGCTCCTTATTTGCATGCACCCATGGGGCTTTTGAGTGAATGACTTGGCCCCATGGCAGTATTAGGTTTCGAAGGGCATGAACCGGTTACCTTTGCAGCCTTTCCAGCCCCTCCATGAGGAGCCCAGGTGAGGGGGAGAGTCCTTTTAGCTGCTGGGCTGCACCTGATGGCAGGAGATGTGGTGCATGCTCTGCGCTCACAGACCTGGCTCCACATGCAAGCAGCCGTGCACTAAATGTACACATGCGTACCTTGAGTGCGTGTACAACCTGGCTGCCTGCAGTTAAATAACAATTAGATTTGCTTGTTGACCATTTGGCACTTAGCAGTCTCATAATTAGTAACTGCAAACCAGTAGAGACAATGAAGCAAATCCCTAATTTTTATAATACTGCCCTGCTTTATGACTATATGCAAAATCGTAACTGCCTGCTTGTACAACAAAGCAAACACTTAAGTATTTTGACAGATGTTTTATATAAAAAAGAGTTGAGCTTGTGTATTAGTTTGCTGTTCTTGCATTGTCTATTTTTTATTATTATTAAATTGAATACACCAATGGCAGGTGTTACCTGCTTTTAATCAATTTGCTGCTATGCTTCCATGTGGTGTTGGGAGGCAGAGGTGCAGGTCCCATAAGGTCCCATAGCGGGGAATGCGGTGCCCTCTGGATTTGCTTTAAAGAAGAACGTTTCGGGTCAATATCTTCAGGGGCAGGAGAAGAAATCCCTGTTCTTGTAAAAACAAAAGAAATTCCGGTATGAGTTACCTGGAGACCATGCATGGGAAATGCAACAGTCCTGCCTTCTCTGCTGCCTCCGTGCATGAAAACGCCAGCAGTGAATCCTAGCGCCCTGCGATAGCGGTCTGGTTGTTCGCCTTGTGCTGGGAGCGGGGCCACTGTCTTCAGGGGCTCTTCTGGAATCTGTCCCCGTTCTCTGCGTGCTCACTGTCATGGGGCAGCAGGGTTGGCCCCAGGTGTGGTCCCTGCAGGAGACGTCTGGCTCCCTCCTAGCTCACGAGGGTCTGGATGCAGGACCGCAAGTAGATGCTCCCGCATTCGGGAGCGTTGTGTAGCACATGGAATAGGTGTGTGAATCCCCCCGGTCTCTCCTGGCGCTGGGATGAGAAACAGGCACCTCTGGGGCAGGGCTTGTCCCATTTCAGAAGGGTTTGGCTGTTTGAGTCTGGAGCCTCTGTTAATTCCAGTTCCTTGTAAACAAAGCTAAATGAAAACAAAAAAAGCAGATTTCTACTTTAATTAATATTGGAGCAGGTTCTCTCTCACACATTTGTCATTTCTTCCCTCACCACTCCCTTGAAATAATTTACTTTCTCTGCTTAAAAGATTCCTAGATTGTTATTGCTCTCACAGTGGTGTGCGCTGCGCTTGCTAAATGAAATTTATAATGCTGGAATTAATTTAGTAGGTTTCTTCCATTTTCTCTCCACGTACTCTTAAAAAAAAAAAAAAGAGAAGTTCTTTAAATTAACCTAATGTAACTGGATTTGTTTTCACTTTATTAGCTTTGGAGGGGGCTCTCTTGGGGACCTCAGTGTCATTATATTATCTGAGGAGCAGATCCGCTTCAGTCTGATGGGAATTTTTAACAAGAGCAATGTTTTCCCATTTCACAGTGAGCAAATACTTTACTGAAGTCTAGGGGGCTTGTGCTCCACTGCATTACCAGTAAACATGCAGCGCAGGTGGCAGCGTGGGGGAGAGGAGAAAACACAAATCGCTGCTGTGATTTCCTGCAGGGCTGCAGAAGTGCTCGCGCTCAACGTGTTTGTCAGTGATTTTGCCTGTCCAGAAGGTCGTAACCCTCGGCCAGCTCCGAAGCAGTCCTGGCTTTGATGTTTAAAGAAGTGTGTCCGACTGTGGGGACTCTGGTCGCTTCAGCCAGGGGACAAGAATCTCCGTCCCCTGCAGCCAGTGCCATGGTGGGAAGGCGGCAGGGACGGATGCACGGTTGTCATCCCGGGACCCACACTTCATTAAACTCGGCGTACAGCAAGGGAGAGGGGCAGATGTCGAAGAGACCTTTCCTTTACGGACAGGGTCTGCTCACTACCCGTGCCGCGCCAGGAAAAAAATCCAAGTGTGAGCCTTGTCACAAGACTGATTTTCAACTATTTGATTGTCCAGAACCATTTTGGTGTGGATAAATATTTCTGACCCTGGTCAGCACATTATTGCTTTGACCTTTCACCCCTGGAAAACCTCAGTTTGAATCCTCTGAGCCTGGATGGCTTGAAAACTATTATCAGTGACAAGTAGAAGACTGCAGAGAAATAAACAACAGAGACCTATGAGCTTGCCCTTGTAAACCACGGTCAGGCATCACCCGAAAAGCGCCCGGAATACAGACAGATCAATGCTCCGCACAGTACTCTGCAGGCACACTCGCTCACAAAGGGCTTTCACAAGCTATAACGCATGTTTTGATAATGTCTTAGCACTGCGTTTTTTAATGCACTTCCTTTGTTTGTTAAGGTGCCTTTCAAGCCAAGTCAGTGCTGGCCTTCCATAAATGTTCTCTGGTGCTTCCATCATAAACTCTGAAAATGGTGTGCGCAGGAACGATTCTGTTGATAGTGTATTTTTGTTTATTATTCACCTCCTGTTTGTGTTCTCCAAGGAAGTTTCCATGCACTCTGCTGGATTCCTTTCTTAAAAGCTCAGAGTTTCAGTTTCCCCCCAACTTTTACCCTTGTGCAGGAGCAAGCTGTCAGGAGCCGTGGTATTTTTGGTCATTGCTGTGCAAGTCCTGCATGTCCAGGTAGGACTTCCAAGAGCAGAAAAAGCAAGAAACTGCTTTTCTTTTGTCGTTGTTGTTTAAAAAGAATTTGTAAGTGTTTGAAGTAGTTTTTGTTAAGCAATGTTGGCATCAAAGTGGAGGCCTCCATGGCTCCACACACTGGGGTTGCTGGAAGTTGAATAAGCTCCTGGTTGTCACCAGTCAGCTCTTTTGGACCAAGGTGAGCCGTGAGCCCTTCGGTGTGGGATCTCCTGTGTCCCCGAATTAGTGCCACTGGGGGCAACGGTGCTGGGTCGGGAGCATTATGGTTTGCATGAACACCCAGAACTAATCTGCTTCCATGATTCGGTGGGTGCAGTTGGGGAGAAAGCTAATCCAGAGGGAAGCATTTTGTTTTCTCTTAAACCTTTTTCCCCCCGTGGATATGGGATCACGTTGTCCTGAATGACCCCACTTTCCTCTTACACTGCAGTGGTATGAACTGCTGCAAAAAAGGTGTCCATGGTGATGCTGTGTTTCCCTCAGGGTGTTTCTAATCCCGTTGTCACGAAGGTCCTCGCAAAACGTCATGCTTGCTTTGCCAGCGTCTCACTGCTGCATAAAGAAATCCATGGAGAGGTGTAAAATTAAATTTAAGCTTACAGATTTCATCTCTAAGAGGCATTTTTACTGTTGTGGTGGTACACTGCTTTTCTAATTGTTGGGGTTAAAATCCCAGCTGTATGTTTTTTCATATTTTGACCATATCAGCTCTTTTTTTCCTCCTTTTTTCATCATTTGTAAAATATCCGGGATTGCTGTAATCCCTTTCTGGTGAAGGGGGCTGTGTAATAGGAGCAGTTGGGAGGCTTGCAGCCCAGCTGGGACCCCGCTGTAAGGAGTAGATGAAGCTGGGCTGCCTCCTTCCTCCATAGGCTCCTCATGCAAGGCACCTCCGAAGGTCTCGAGCCAAGGTATAATAAAGGCAGCATGTGGTGTCAGGAGGGGAATTTAGACCAGGAAATCTGATCCCCTGGTTTCTCTGCACTGCTCTGTAAAATGAACAGCCCTTCCCGGCCTCACTTGTACATTCTGGGGAAGGATGCATTAAAGATTTAGGTGCTTCAAGAGTCTGATAATAGGTAAAATACCCAGAATCAGAAATCTGCTCTGAACGTTGGCCTGACTGAAGTCTGACTGATAGATCCTAGGAACCAGAAGGAGAGTTTTGCTCTTTCTTTTAGGCAGACTCCTTTTGCTCCTGTGCTAATGCTGGGCTGTATTAGTGTGGGCACGTGGGCTGGCCAGAGTCCAGAGGCAGGAGACAAAAAGAGCCTGGTGCAAGACTTAGTTCAGAGATGGCATTTCCGTCTCCTTTTCCAGCATATTTCAAGATCCTGGTGTGGAGCACTGGTGTGGAGTCAGGCTGAGCAAGCCGATGTTTTCTTCTCTCCATCTTTCTTTCCCTCAGTTTGACTCTTTTACCTGCTTTGCTTATATTCCTGGTGTGTTTTCCAAGAGCTGCCATATGTCATGTTCGTAAGAGTCACGGGACTGCTTCATTCCTGGCCGTGATACATGACATTGGTATAGGTTTTCTGTTTATTTAAAAACCTGCTGCAGCAACATACATTTTTTTCCCCCTGCGTCCCTTTCCGAACTAAAAGCACTAGGCTATTCATTATTTTCTATAAATAAGCAGTCATTTTGCTCTTGCTAATCCATCTTAAAAAGTATGATCACCCACAGGTGGAGTGCTTTTTTATTACTGTTATTTGATTCCTTCTTATAGATCATTTGCTAGGAGCGGAGTCTCCATCGCGTGGTCTGGCTGCTGGGGGGGATGTAGGCAGCTCCTTGGCTCACGGGTGCTCTTGGTGCAGGCAGCACCAACACTTCTGGGGCCTGGGAACAGGTCTCCACGTTGATGTCCTATAAAATGGGCACATTGCTCGGCCTCCCATGGCAGCACAATCCGTCGTCTTGCCCTACCCATCAGGTTGCTCCATCAGCAGTCAGATCCCCCAGTCCAGGTTTCTTAAGAACATGTTGTAGCAGCAGTTGCACAAGACGGGGAGGAAACAATAGCGTGGAAGCTACGCTTAAATGCTTGCCTAGACCAGCTTATAGCAGGCATTGCTTGCCTGGTGTTGGGCTAGAGTTGGGAGGGCTTGATTCTGTGCCATCGATCTTAATGTCTTCAAGACAAATCCATCATTTACACTGGAGTAAATTAGCAGTATTTCTGCTTCTGCCCATGGAATTGCATCAGGCACAAGTGAGATAAAGATCGACACTCTTGCTACGGCATGACTCTAAATGTGAAACCAGAGGGTGAATTTTCTGAAATGCTTGTTCCTCGCTAAATTTTGCGCCTGGTGAATTATGCCCTTAATTTCAAAGAAGAGCAAAATCAAATCACTGACATGAAAATCTTACCTGCATCTCTAAAGTAACATATGTACGGATGTATACACACAAGCTATTGTTTTAAAAATAATAAACCAATAAAGGGCAGTTATTTATGCTGGAGGTAACCTTCATTTTGCAGTGTCTGGGCTTTGGTTGCCTCACACTGTAAAAGGTCCCCGAGTCATGATATCTCTCTGCTCAGAGGCTGCAGTAGGGCTCCGCGAGTCTGCTCGTGTCGGGCTGCTGGGGCAAGACTTTGGCTATGGGCAGTGTTGGGAGAGACTCGAAGTCCAGAGGAGGGTGCAAAATATGTTTAAAGCTACTGGTTGGGAAGCTTTGAGAGTTGAACAGGGAGGTTGAAGACAATATTTGAGAAGGGTAGTGCCATGTGGAGGGCACAAGGATATTAAGGCAAAGAGGATCCAAAGTGCTGTCAAGGCGAGGGAGCGGCTTTCTGGGGCAAGACAGACCTATGGAGATGCTCTCAGGAGCTGCAAGCTGATTTCAGACTGGAAGTGTTCTTGTTTGAATCCTGCAGAGGTAAAAGGGGAATGCATTTATGCGATTGTTTTAAATTAGTTTACTTTTCTTTAGGTTTGGGAGCCCTGAGGATGTTGTTTTGCTGGGGGACGGCATTATCATGTGCGTGTGCATTGAGCATATGTGAGAGAGGAATTGAATTGCTTGGAGAGAGCTGGGGGAGCTCTAGGTACCGGTGAAGAGATGGGAAAAGACAGGCGTTTCGGGGCTGTTTGAGCTAATTCTATGTGAAAGAGTAAAATGCTTGGAGTTCGGCTGGGAGAGAGGACGTGGCACTTGAGGCACTGAGGTGGTGTCTCTGCATGGTGAAGAGCAGTCTATAAAAGCAAGCGCAGAACCAGTGTGCTTTTGGTTGGGAAGGTAGTTACTAGGTCTTTTAAGCTTGTTTTTAAGATCCCACTAAGGAAGGCAAGACCTATGGTGGAGCCAAACCCAAGAAGAAATAACCTCGCCAACATAGCACTTGGCCATTGCAACACTTCCATTGTTTTCTTCAACAACAAACCCCAAAGGTCAGATTGCAAAATTTGTTTCCCATCTCCTCCTCCACCCTTGCACCATTCCTGCCTCCTCTAAGAGCACGCCTGTCTGCAGAGGTGCAGCTTTTCCTCCCCTCGCTGGGTACGGAGCCGGGCGAACCGTGCTGCCACGCGCCTGGCCCCAGGCAGTGGGTGCAGGGGGCGTGAGGTGGGTTCCACGTAGCTGCAGCAAGGCGCGTGTACACCCTTGTCACTGGCAGACGTGGCCTATCCTCTCCAGCAGGTGTTTTCTTTTCCCATTGAAGTCGGTAATCCCTGTAGCTGAGTGCTTGCCATAATCTGTTCAGGGACCCTCCAACAGAGGGAGACAGCCACAATCATTAAATATTACGTGCCAGGCACAATAGACTGGAAAATGGCAGAGGTAGTGTAAACACATGCAAGTGGTTCTGCTTAAGAAACCCATCTGCTAGCACGTTCCGATGGGTACATTTGCATGCCTCACAAGTGCTCTTTTGGAGATGGGTTTCCCTCAGGGGCTTTTTAGTAGTGTGGGTGGGATGCGGGTACCGCTGGGAAGGAGCCCCCGGTGTTTGAGTAGCCTCGGTGGTAGGACTGGCACCTCGCAGCTTCGGGTTGCAGATTCTCTGAAGCCGCTGAAGTCATGCACACTGGAGCAATAGCACGTTGGGACTGCTGGCATTATTGCTGAAGTAAGATGCTGCTGCCAAAAAAACCCACACCAAACAAACAAGATGGAGGATGCACATGGACTTGAGCAGGGCGGATTTGCTGGGGAGCATCGTCATTTTTGTGTTTGTTTTTCCAGGCTAGTAATGTTCTCCCGCATTTGTCGCAGCTCTCCCTGTAGCTCTGATCTTTTCGTCTGTATTTAAAGATCTTTCTATTCTCTATTTAGCAACAGGAGATTTTAGGCTTAAATGGCACAATAGTGTATGTAATTTATATATACAGAAAAAGATAAATTGCTGCTTCTCAAGACACAAAATGCAAGTATTGCTTTGTTGGCTGAATTAACTTTTGTGCTATGTCAGGCGTGGAAGGTATTGTTAGAGATATGATTTTAGTATATAGCAGCACTAAATATTTTATCTTGTTGGAAGTGATGTTGTTGCAGAAGGTTTAAACTTCAAAGCAAGCTTTGCTAAAATGCCTTTAAAATAAAATAAAAAAAAAGGTGGGGAGGGAGTTGTAAGAGTGACTCGATTCCTGCTGGAAAGATTTCACAGAAGGATTGTTATCCACTGAGACACAAGGCTTCTATTTGACCTCCTGCTGACTTCCCTAAACAGTGTTTGTAGGATGTTTAAAGCACTTAAAAAAAAAAAAAAGGAAAGGAAAAAAAAAAGGAAAAAGCTGCTCTGCCAGAATGTCTTAGTGCAGAAGAGCCACATCTGTATTTTTCTAAGTGACACACAGAGAAGGTATTTAGCGCTTACAAAGAGCTTGTTGGCAGGCTCTCAGTTCCAGGGACATGGAGTCAAGCTGGCCTCTCTATTTTATTTCATTTTTGGTGCTGGGTTGCGCTTTTTGCTGAGCCTTGCACAGAATTGGTGCACCAGTCAGGTGTGAGCATCAGCAAAACGGCATCCTGCTGGCTGTGCAGTGCAGGGCGAGTACAGGAGGTGTGATGCTGCTTCTGCTGCCAGATAGCTTCATCATCGGGGCTTTTTTGCTACCCTGGGCATTGTCCCTGCACCGGGGTCCCCGCTCTGCTGGCTGTTACAGTGTGAGCACAGGCTCTAGTGATGTGCGCGTGATTTGTAATCTATTCTGGGATCCCTCTAGCAGAAAAAATGCAATATCATCATCAAAAAGACTGCTGTGGGGTAAACTGGATCTCCCATGTGAGCCAGCAAGCAACGCAGAGCCCTCCTGAGCAGGGAGCCCTGCCGCGAGGTGCGGGGAAGGGGGCTCAGCTCCTCGTGGTGCGGGTCCACGTGGCGTGGGGACAGCTCAGCCATGCTGAGGAGCTGATGATAAGGGGCAGCTCCGTGCTGGCAGCTCCCGGGCACCGCAGGTACGTTGGCCTGCTAGAGGAGCTCATTCTAAGCATGAGTTTCCGAATTTTGCTCGGTAGCAGTGACCGAGTTCATTTTAAGGCACCTAGTCATCTGTCCATAGCTGTTCCCCTGTGTTTCAGCCCCTCTTTGTCTTTGCTTTGCACTCCAAAGAGTTTTTGTTTCTCTCGCGTAGCCTTTGTGAGCTGACATTTTTAATGTGTATCTGGAGATGTGGTGACAACAGAGGTTGCACCTCGCAGCATGGAGGCGCCCGGGTCTCGTTTCCTTCAGGTCATCCATCACTAAGCACTGCAGGACAGGGAAGGTTGGGCGCGGGGCGAGCGTGCAGCGCAGGCTGCCAGCCCTGTGCACCCCAGTTTCCATCCTGGGGCGAGCAGAGCGCCCTTCCTGCAGGAAGCAGTAGGAGACATCTCACTGTGACAGGAGGAATGTGACTCAAAAATTGTAGGTCAAGGTGAGCTCAAGGGCGGCTCACACACCAGTTTCTGGGTTGAGCAGATAATGGCAGTGCTTGGCGCCTGGTTTCATGCACACTTTTGCAGGTCTGAAGTGCTAAGGGAAGAGTAAGTTTTTCCCTTTCTTGTCTTGTGAGGGTAAGA
Source organism: Cygnus olor (assembly GCF_009769625.2). Taxonomy (NCBI): domain Eukaryota; kingdom Metazoa; phylum Chordata; class Aves; order Anseriformes; family Anatidae; genus Cygnus; species Cygnus olor. The sequence goes on along the minus strand of NC_049188.1, from coordinate 2,379,678 downwards.
TGAGGGTCATGGGGTGAGAGACGGTGCTCTGCTCTTCTGCTCTCCCCCTTCTTGCATGTAGCTTTTCAGGACACAGGCACATTTCCCTTCCTGTTTATTCTGAACTGATTGAATTTGGGATGCTGATCCCCTGGGAATCAAGCTAGTTTTGAATCTCTTGTAGTCTCACTGCTGTCACTGTGCATGACATCGCAGCAGCAGCAATGGGCACTGACCTTAGCCAGGGGAGACAGAAACCATGTGAGTTTAACCCGGCACAGCAGTACCTCCTGCTGTGTCACGGTGTTTTCTGGAAAGGGATGTGTTTGCAGCTGACCCAGACCCCAGTGGTATTCTTGGAAAGATCCTCAACGACTGCGAAGGGGCAGTCGGGACCTTCTGAGATGACCCTGGAGTGCTCGTAGTGGTGTTGTTAGCCTGGGCCTCCAGAGATGCAGATACCAAGGGCAACTCTCCATGGTGATAGATGGCATCATATGTGACTCATTGTGACATGAGTTGTCTTACGAGTGTCACCCAGAGAAGAGACCATTTGTGGTTTTGGCATGTGCAAGGGAGGAACCAGGACCCTCTTTTCACGGTTTGGGCTGCAGTCGCATGAATTCAGGTGTGCGGGACATTTACAGGTACATAGCATAGTAGATTGGTTATACCTGACAGTGATATTCATGAATGCATGAATGTTATTTGAAATAACGTGGCTATGAAACTGGTAAGTGCTAAAAAGGTTAAAAAAAAAAAATTGGCATACGTTAAATATTCAAGAAAGAACTTGAGCTGTGCTTGCTTTGGCAAACAAATACATCCCCAAATGGATCAAACAAGTTGTAATGCAGAACAAATTGAAGTAGTAGAGGATTTGTCTCAGGCGCTTAAAATCATATTTTATCCTTTGCTTTTATATTACCATCTACTCGAGGAAAAAAAAGTCTTTTGAAATACTGATAGAAAAAAAAAAAGAAGCTGAGCAAGTGTTGTTCCTTCAGTGCTGCGGTGCTGCTCAGTACAGTATTGTATTTCTGTCCTATGCTTTTTTTCCAACCTTGGAACAACCAAAAAGATAGCTCTAATGTGCTGTACTGAATTGCTGTCTTTTTCCCCAAAAGGTTTGCAAAAATTATTTTAGATTAAGCAGGGTACAAAGTTCTTCTAATTTCTAGCACAGAGAATTCATATTCAATTTCTCTATCAAAGCAAAATGACAAATACAAAATGCAAGTGAAACCAGATGGACTAACTATATTAGGAGCGCCGCATGCATATTTTGTGTCACTTATTAGCATTCATTAAGTCAAACGGGGAGAAATAAGCTTTGCCTACATGTATTAAACCAATAAGGCTGGCAAGGATCCAAGCCTGCTCTTGTGGATTAATTGTTTTATAACTGCTTTAATTAAAATTGTTCAGTATATGATTAACCTAAAAGTTTTAATTTCCACAAAATTGTTGAACAAATGAGACATTAATATTTTACATTAACCGTGGAGAGAGTGCTCCGGTTCTCTGAATAGCTTGCTTACTGTAAACTTCAAGCCAGTGGCATGTGGAAAGGGTTGGATGCGAGTGGCTGGCAGTTTGGGTGAAACGTTGGCTGGTGGCAGTGAGCAGGCAGCAGGAGTGTGGGCACCTCTGCTGTGCTGGTCACCCCTTGTCAGGGTCCCCTGCAACCTCTCCTCCCTCTGCTCTCAGCCGGGATGCTGTCTGGTTGCCGTAGGTTGATAGTCACTGGCTTTTGCCCCTTTTTAATCACCTGGTTTATCCTGGAGACTGACTGGGGTTTTGAGAGGTGTTCCTGTGAAATGGGCAACAACTGTCACAAGAGAAACAGAGGTCTGGGGACAGGTGCTGTTGGCACTTCATAAAGCTGCCTTGGGCACAGGTGACGTCCTTGCAGCATTCACACCGCGGTGGCTGTTCTGCGAAGGCGGAAAGTGTCAGATCTCCGACGTGCCAAACTCCTGTGGGGACAGAGCGCTGGCAGCTGCTGCGTGTAGGCAGAAGAAAAGCTGATGGCCTGTGCTGTGCCTTGACAGGAGTTTGGGCACCTCCACCGAGGACACCTGGTTGTGACCCGAGCTTCTGTGAGCACCCCTATGCCGAGGCCTTGCGGTGCCTCTCGGGGCATCGGGACGTGCTGGGAGCTTTGGCAGGATCAGGATGCGAGGCAGTATGGCTTCGGGGCACAGATGTGTTCCTATTCTGATGGCTTACCTGTTTTACTGGAAGTATGGTGACCCTGAAATTGCAGGTGGAGGCGTCTGTTCTGTTGGGGTGACTGCAGAGCTGGGCGGCACCTCAGTGTCCTCCTGTTACAACTGCTGCAGCCCTGGGCTAGGCCCTGTTTTCTCTGATGACAAAAGGGACGGAGAGTTCGTCTGTAAGTTTTTAGGGGCCAGCTTTTGCAGTGGCCGGTGTGCTTACAGTGTGCACAGCGTGGGCGTGGGGCCTGTGGAAAACCCGTCTGCAAGGTTTCTATGTGGGGAAGATGCTCGCCTGACGTGCGAGGGCCTTCGCAGGCCCTAGTTGGTGGTAGTTGGTGTCTTCTGCAGTGGTTGATGTCTTCTGTGGAGCTGCCTTGTGAACATCAGTGAAAACTGTCTGCATTTTGATGTCCTCTGTGACCCAGGGGTAGGCCAAAAACAGAGTTAAGTAAAGCACTGGCGATGCAGGGTGCAAAACCTCAGCTTATTTTGCTGGAAATAGTACACACAGCCATGGCAAAGTCTTCTGCTGTTGGGACCTCTTAGCAGCACTTCTGTTAAAGTACAGTTGCTTCCAGTTCAACTATATTATCTGGACTCTGAATGTCCCTTAGGGTATTTTGCTTTCTGATTGTCATTGAGCCTCTTGTACTTTCCAGGCCAGGGCACACAGGGTTTCTGCCATGTCTTGTACCAGGAAGGTTTCCCAGGCTACCAACAGGAGGGTAGGGCTACCAGACCTGTGGTAAATTGAGCAGCTGGCCATGGTTCATGGGTCAGAGAGAGCAGGGGAATCCTGCTGGTACTGGTAATAGATTTATAACTGCTCCCTGTGTCTTGTATCAGGTGGAGTCAGAGCAGAATCATTGGTGTTGATTTGTATTTCAGTTGTAGGATGTTTGGATAAACTTGCAACATCAAGTGAATGAAAAATGGAGGGATTTTTGAGAAAGTCTGTGGAGGTTATCTAACTCAAACTGAGATGGGTATTGATTCCCGTAGGCTTCCTAGAAAAACATACGGAGGGTGTGCACACATGCACACACACAGACATATGTGGTATGCGCTACTCTGTGTAAATACAGCAGTTTTCCTTTCTGTCACATCTGATAAAAGACTTTGTATAGTTGAATCATGTCATACAGAATTATAAAAAGATAATGACCAGAATTTTCCACTTCAGTGCCCAGAGTTGTCTGTTGTTTCCTGTTGAGCAGTATGTGCCAGGCATCGCTGGAAATTGGTCTGTGGCTCTTGCTTGCTAAGGCCTGAAATTAGTGCCTGTGGGCCTTGGATCAAACTGTAAAAGTCAATTTAAGGGGTGAAAAATGGCTCCCTCTCTCCCTGACCCCCAGAGGGTCATGGCATGGGCTGCAGTGGAGGTCTTGTTTCTCACTTCACTGGCTGTCCCCTCCAGGAGCCACATGTGCGTGATGGGCTCGTGCTGTGTTTCCTGGGAGTGCCAACACGTGTTGCTTGGCCATACAGAGAAAAAGAGTGCTCATTCCTTCTCCCAGAGCCCATTTCTCCAGGCACGTCCATCAGGATTCCTGTGGTTACAGATTTGGATGCTAGCACTGTTAGGGTCGAAGGGATGTGCTTTGTTCTCCAGGCTAAAAGGCAATGGGAAATTTCTGATGCAAAAAAGTCACCCAGCTTGTAGAGCTGTCCCGAGGCGATTCGCTTATCTACAGGGTGCTGGGGCAGTTTTGAAGTTGTAGTATGGTAAATGCAGTAAATGTAAGCATGTCTATGACGTAGCTCTGGATAATGGAGCTCTGTATTTTCATGCTTCACCAATATTATGCCTGGCAATAGGAAAGAATGAAGTGGGGCTGGTGAAAGCCGCAGGTCTGCTTTCTGGAGGTGCACATGGGGAAGAGGTCAGGGTGGTTCGCTGCTTGAGGAGCCCCATGAAATGCAGCCGTGTTCCTACACCAGCCAACCTTCAGATCAGTGATCTGTCCGAGAGAGCTACCAGTGCAGTCTAGGATTTGTTGAATCCTCAAGATGATGAAAAGCAAATAACAAGAGTATCCGAGCATTGTCTTTTATACAGCAAGAGATGTTTAAGTGCCTCTGTGGAGATTTTCAACCTGCCTTTCAAGTATGATAAAAAGGCCCATGCTATTTTCCTGTTATGCTCTTTCCCTTCTGTTGATATGCAGCAGAAGTAGCTACAGTCTGTTGTGAGGAAGATGCAAAATGAGTGCATCTCAGGAAGTTGTTTTTTTTTTTTTTTTTTTAAAAAAGCATCTTTTCAGTTTTGAGACCACCACTTCTCATTAATGTGCAGCTTAGTCTTTGCTGATCCCATTGAAATAAAAGTGTGTCTGTATTGAGAGTTGAAATGGACTCTGGGCCGTTCTAAGGCAGGCTGCATGTCATGGTATCCTATAGGAGCTTAGAAAATCTTAAACTTGCAGGCTGTAGATGAGTATTGTCATGCAGGGGTGTTACACCAGGTGTTGCAGAAAAGTCTCACTTGGTAGCAAATACCTTATGGTGTCTCATCATGCCTGCCGAGAGCACATCGCATGCCCTTCTTTTGCATGAGGATACTGATAAATGGAGCAAGGGCAGAGCCTGGTTGAGTTGGATATTAAATGCTGCCGATATTTCTGCTTTCTGTGCCTGAGGATCTCCCCTGGCAGCAGCGTCCAGCAGAGCGAGTTCACCAGGAGGAAGCCTTGCCGCCTGCGCAGGTCTTGCCTCACTCAGGCTTGCTTGGGGACTGTGTTCCATCAGAGAGCTCCTGTTAGTTCACCGCACATTTTTGGTAGGAATTGGAAAAAGAAGCATTATTGTTCTTTGTAGTGCTAATTATTTGGACTGATATTTGCATGACTACAGTGGTGAGCCATCTAAGCAAGGGAAGTTTTGAGAGATAAGGGCCTTCCAACTTTCTTCTCTTCTCCTGAGCATGAGTTAAACATTACGTGTTCACACAGTTTCTACTCTCCTCCTGGATTCCACAGGAGTCCAGGCTGTATTGTGAGTGTGCTGATTTATTACGAATTCTTCTTTCTGATGGCTACAGTTTTTATGCTGTTTTTAATGTAATACAGCCAGCTAATTCATAAGTAGCCATTGCTTCAATATTGTTGACATTCTCTGACAACATATAATGTGTGGTTAATCCTGTTTCCTGCAATCAATATGGTAATAGTAATTAAGTATCTGAATTATGAAATACTTATGTTGTTTATTTTTGAAATCACACAAACTTCCTGCAATTAGAAACATAAAGCTAAATTATTGAATATCACATTAGATCTTGAGTCCAAGGCATCCACACACTGAAAAGCCATTTTTCTATCAAGATAGCAGTAATTTGGCTTAAAATAGACGTGTTTTTATCTGATCTTTCATCAAATAGCTAAGTTCCCCAGTGATTTTTCAGGTCATCTTCCAACTTCCAGAATCCCGAAGTGTGATGGGCCAGCTTCCACTTGCAGAGCTGAGATCCAGGCCAGTTTGTACAACTGGTTGTTCCACCCGTGGGCACATTTTCTGTGGCAAACCAGAAGCTTCCTTCCTCTGTACCCCCAAGGCTGCATCTTCCCTTGTGGGCTGGGAGCAGCATTCTCTTCTTCAAGTGATGCTGTAGCCACAGGCACCTGGATGGCACAGCAGAGGGATGGGACCATAAATTCAGTGTGTGGAAACCAGACCTCACTCGTCTACGCACCTCTGTGCAACCAGGTGATCTTATCTCTTGAACTTCTGCTCTGCAGAGACTGGTAGCAGGAGACTGCAGTGGCCTGGGCGTCAGTCTGACTGTGCCTTTACCCCATGCCCCCTGTACTGAGAGCACAGAAGGTGCTCCCGTTAGTTAATATGATGCATCCCACAAAAAATGTGTTTGCAAACCTGGCTTGGTGTTTGATTCCCTGCAAGCGGGTTAGCAGAAGAACCAAATGTTTGGGGACTCCTGTCTGTCTTGTACTCAAGAGGGTTGTATGTCTGCTCAGAGCCCTCTTTGCAGGGGTGCAGAGTATGCTGTATTTCCACCCTGGTTGCATTTTTGGTTCTTGAGTTCTTGCTTCTCTTTATTCAGCTCAAGATCTGTTACTCAGTTCATTTTGTTCCTGACAGGTTTTCATTTCCTTTATAAATATATAGCATTTTCGTTGGCCTCTTGGCTGTGAAACGGATTTAATACATTGTTTTCTCCACACTTGCTTTTTTTTTGTTACCATCAAAGGCTATTCTTTCTTTTTCTCGTCCCTTGAATAATCACTGGAGACAGTAATGGAGTCTTTCTGCAGAGCTGCATGCTTGCAGTACATGGTAATAAATATTAAGCTCCTTATGAATTGTAGCAACTTGTGTTTTTATTTAAGTTTTAGCAATTGGAGATGGCTTTTGACTTGCAGACAGAACAATATGCACTGAATTTTCCAAAGATTTGCCAGCCGAATATGCAATATACTTGTACATACAGGCATTTACGCATGCAGCTCCTCGCTTTGCAATGCAAATGTATGATCTGCAAGTACAATCTGGGCACTTCTGTGCACAAGAAGAGTGTGGCAGGATCTGAGCACAGCTCCTGAATTCCAATCCCTCTTCTTGCACTGAATTCTGTGACCAAAGGCAGAAGTTGCTTAACATACTCCGTATCTCAGCATAATGCTCTGTAAAATGGGGGTGACAATGCCATTAACATCATGCGGTGCTGCATGGAGCTATGGAGGGAGGCTGAAACCACTTCTGCCTCTCAGTAGTACCTTTCCTTAGGGAAGAGGTGGCAGTGAGATACCAGGTAGCTCACCGTGGGACAGAGAGCTGCAGACATTGGTTCTGGACCAGCTCATTTCCAAAAGGGTGATTTGGATTGGTCTTCAAATATAAACCTTGTGCTAACAAACAGGGCACCAAAAGCCAACAGGAGAAGTCTCCATCACTTAAAATCCAGAGTGGAAACACTCCACACCGAACAAATAAACCACCCCGTGCGGGGCTTGTAGCCCGGGTGCTGCTGCACAGGGAGCCCAGGAGCCTCCCTGCAGGCAGCGGCTGCCAAGGAGACTTGTGCTGCCCAAGCCAGGAGACCTGCGGGAAGAAAATGATCAGGGGAGAAGAAGTTGAGAGATGTAAACTCGACCTTTAAGTGGTTATTGGCTTTAATATTTTGAGGTGGACTTGGTAGGAAAGGAAGGGATTTCTGTTTGCATGCACGGGATTTCTGTTTGCATGCACTATGATTTATATTTTAAAGTGAACTGCATCTCTCTTGTGCTAGAAGACAAATGTGCTCTATATCCAGCTGGTGTTATCTATTGCTTTGCAATAGATAGCTAGATAGATATTGCTTTGCAATAGATAGCTCATGCAGAAGAGATGTCTGCGTGCTCGAGCTGGGAGCTGTCTTTCCTTAAGGGATTTGTGGCATGGACCTGCGTGTCGCTGCAGTCCTGCAGTCATTAGTTCATTTCCATTCTCCTGCACCATTCTGCCTTTTTTTCATGTCACCTTCCTTGGAGTGTTCTTCTTACTATTTTCTTTGCTAGTTTAAACAGTCCGTAGCATCTGTTCTCAATTTTAGAAATGTATTAAATTCCATTCCCGGATCTGTTTGAAGCACAGGGATCAAATACACACACACCCCATGGAACAAAGCAGCCTTTTGCCATTAAAATATATTATGCCTGAATATATACTTGGGAAAAAAAAGCCAGTATCACATTTACAATGCGGACCAGAGAGTAGTTGGGTGTACACCACCCATCCCGATGGCTGGAACGATTTGCCTAGATTGAATCGGGTGTTGTGTCCTGTCGGCTGGGGAGGCGGCGAGGGGCTGTGAGCAGGCAGCTGAGTGCAGGGCATCGGGACCCCAATGCTCCCTGTGTGGCTGTGCCCGGGCTGGCGGTGTGTCCATGGGCAATTCCTTAATGTCAGGTTGGCCACCTGCAAAATGCAGTCAGTGGTGTGGCATTTCTGTGTTGTCAGAGGGGTGTGAGAGCTGAAGGAGCTCTCATTGCCTGCTGGAGTGCAGGGACTCAGTGCAGAGCTTGCAGAAATGAATCAGAATGGCTTAGTGGAGAGAAACTGCTCTGACTTTAAGCACCTGAGGATGTGGGGGAAGAGGAGGAGAAAGGGTAACGACTAAGAAGATAGACGGTGAATGCGAGAGCTTGGTTTATCTGATGGGAGGAGAGAGGTGGAAATGATTTTTGCGGTCTGTCTGCCACTCCAGCACAGATTGGATCGCTTGAAGGATCTGTACCCGGGCAGCAGGACAGCAGATGCCTGAGCAGAGCCAGAGCCCAGCTGTGCCTCGCAGGTAAATGGCTTGGGATGGTCCCTGCTGAGAGGGCAGCTGGATGGTGCTGCCAGGTACCTCCTCTGGGTCACTTATGTCCAAGGAGCCCTTGCAAATAGCAAACTGCCCTTTTAAAGCATCTTTAGGTGGCTGGCTGTTTGTCTCACTTGATCACTGCTGCGGAGCAGAAAGCAGTGTAGCAGTTTTTTACTTCCTTTGAGATGCCAGGTTGGTACCTTGCTCGTGTAGCAACCTCACCCCCTCTCCAAATGTGGGGAAGGGTACGTATGGAAGCAGAGTAAGTGGTTGCCTTATCAAAACACAGCCTGTATGAATTGCCTTTCCTTCCCTGCTTCTGTTCAGACAGGACTTCTGACACCAAGACCACCTGTGAAAGGAAGGAGAACATGAACTAATCTGGGAGGCTGTTGTGCTGTCTGAGCTGCCTTCATACTGGTGCAGTTTTAGAGGGAGCAGCTCAGTGTGTGCTAGGCTTACTGGAAGACATAGCTGAGAGAACAGAAGGTGTCTGTGATTAAAGCATTAAGGTTTGCTTGTGTTCCAATTTCAGACCCAGCATCTGGCTGAGGTTGGGACTCTGGAGCAGGAGGAACGTAGTTCTGATACGCAGATGGGTCTCAGTCTCTTCTCTTTGAAGTTTTTCTGAAGTTCCCGTGTAGCATCCCATCTCAGTACTGATTGAGCACCAGCAGATGTTTTACTTTTTACCTTTTATATACATGATGAGTTTTTTCATCTGGTGATCCCAATTAATTAAGTCTTGTAGTACTGCTTTGAGTTATATGAAAGCTGGCTGGATACCCTTGCTACTCTTGCTCCCATCTGATGTTAAACTTGCTGAAGCAGTAGGTAACAGACTCAAACCAGATTAAAGCTTTATTATTCACATAGATGTTAATCATGAGCAGGGATTCTTTGCACACTGTGAAACTCCACATTTCTTGCTGGGCTTTGAAGGGAGAGCTAGGCTAAAAATAAAGAGGATGAGTTATTACATTGTCCTTCAGGGAGTGGGTTAGCTGTATTTTTGAAGAACCGGAATGAGCACTGGAGATGTTCTCAGAAACGTCTTCTTGGTTTTCAACACTTTCTGTGTGCATTAAGATTGCATGGGGGTACCTCTTTTCCAAATGCTGATCTTGGGTCAGAAGCAGATATTACTAAATTGGTTAGAAAAAAGGAGCTGCTGCAGAAAATGAAAGTCATTTATAGTCAAGTGTGCATACGTGCTCTCTGTTTGCCTATATAGTGCCCTCGTGCATCTGATTATCTTGAAGCACACGAGTTGTACAACTGGTTTTCTTTAGGATTTTTCCTTGTGCAGAAGGCATTCTTGGAACATGCATCATCTTCCAGAATGGAGCCCTTCCAAACAGATTTGCTATAATGGGATACATCGGAGAGAATATAAACACAAGAAAATAATGACAGGAAATACCTTAGATCAGCAATCTGAAACTCTCACTTAGAAAAATTACTCAGGCACGTCATTCATGTCATAACTTTCCTCTGAGAAATTTGCCTAATAATAAAACTTTTGAAAGTTCCCCAAACCCGAGGCTAAATGCCATTTCATTCTTGATTCTTGTCTACCTCTTGTAAGTGTATTGTTACAGCCAACGCAGTGGTTAGTTTACACAAATACCAATGAAAGTGCAGTAAGAAAGAGGCCCAACAGTCAGAAAAAGTTGGAATCGAGGCATATGTCTTATCAGTGGCTCCTGTTAATACGGATTTCCTCCCTCAATTAGTGCTTGTGAGCTATTATAGGACTTCTGCGGTGAAATATGGGGAATTGGACTAAATTTCTTGTTTGACTTGTCCAGCAATGGGTGGAATCTGGGGAGTGATTCTCTCTTCCCTTATGGCAAATCTGAAGCTCCAGTTTGCACGGTCCTGTGCCCCAGGAAGGTGATTTTGGCTGTTCCTCACAGCTGCACACATCTGCTTCTGGGAGGCAGCCTACGTTTGAATTTCCTGCAGGTCCCATTGCATCAGGGATTTGCAAGTGGTTTCCTGCATGGCTGGTTCTGCTGCTGCACGGACTCAGTTTTCCCCTCGGTCACCATCGCTGCTCCTTTGTGGCTAAGTTCATGCCATTAGGTAAAAGCCTGTTGTGGGAGCTTTCCTGGTGGTGAGACGTGCGTCTTGGTCGAGTCAGAATTTCCTGTTCTGTCTCCTGAGGAAGTCCATTCCTGGCTCCCTGAGCTGCTTCATTCCCCTGGAACCTGCCTGTCCCCCGGTGTTTAACACGTTGTAACCTCCCCAGTACGATCTACGCGGCCCCGAACCAGGGAGGGACCAGCAGCCTGCTCAGCACCTTGCTGTGCCTGGCATGGTGCTGTCCACTGGCTGGCGATGCCAGTCCTCCTCCCTGCTGTTGGGTCTGATGTGGATAGCAGGTTGTGTGTTTTTCTCAAGTGTGCTAAAATTAGGTTAAGAAGGGCAGCCCGAGGCCTGGCCTTCCAGAGTTCAGGACAGAACCTCTGGGACACTGACCTATGGGCTCTTTTTAACTCCCCGAAAGCTTGCCTCGTTAACATTACCTGTCTCCGAGACTCTCTTATTTCACAGGACGGATTACTGTTTCACATTAGGATCTCAGGGTATGAGGCTCATCTGGTCTCCAGAAGTATTCCCCTGTTTCACGCTCATTTGCTTTGCCATCCCCCTGCAACATGCGGAGATGTAGCACTGGCAGAGCTTTGGAGGAGAAACCTCTGCTAAAAGCCAGTCCTGCAAAAGTCCTGGCTGTCTCTTGGACATCCTTTGTTTTGTTGTGTTGTAGGCTTCAGGTTTGCTTCGTAAACTGCTCGAAGAAGGAAAACCTCTCTTTCCTGCAGCAGCAGGGACAGATCTCACAATCTCAGTGGTCAAGAATAAAGCAGACTGCCAACAATCCTCCAGCCTCTTTGAAATTTGATTACATGTTTCAAGCCTAGCCCTGTGAAATACAATAAAAGCCAGTGGGAGACAATAGCAGGGCTGAAATACTGTGCTACCACCTGCTTTTACCAGTTCATTCCACCTTTTTGAAGAGGTGTTGGCTTGGTGAGAGATTGGCCGGGAGCCTGCTATGGCAAGGCCAGAGCAAGGAGAGGTCTGAGGTCCTGGAAGGAATTACACCTTTCCAGCATCTGTCCTTGGAGCACAGGGAATTTCTAACCTGGATTAATAGTGATGAGAACAGAGGATCAGTGTGAAAGGGTGACAAGCATGTGTATTTGCAGTTTACTTTTAGGCTGTTGGTGTAGATGTGTCATCTCTTGCAAGCCGTTTGGCAAGCAAGAAAATGGCTTCAAATTCAAAATCTGGAAACCGGGAGAGGTGATGTCCAGGTGTATTATCCCTGGAGGATTTGCTTGTGGTTCCAGAATTCCTTAATCCAAGCGAAGGTGAAAGAGCAGCTGGCATCCTGCTCCTGGTGTTTCCGAGGTCTGGGCGCACCCCAGGCTGCAGCAGCAGGCAGTGCATGAGTTGCAGTCGAGTCACTACCGCAGGGAGCCAAGGAATTTATTTAGCAAGTCCCTTTTCATTGTTCTGCTCTCTTATGGCTGCTACGGCCTCTTTCCTTCAGGGTTATTTCTGTGTGTCGCTTCCAGCCTTAGTGCGGTGGGGTTTAGAAGCCTTCTCTCCTCCCACACCTGTGAATTTGCCCTCCTTTCCCCAGCCCCGATCCTTCCCTGCCTGTTTGACAGAATCGTCGTGTTTGGTTCCCAATATGCTTCACGGATCTGTTGCGGCTCCAGTTTACGCAGATGAGCTTTAGCATAACAGAAACACGCATCATCTATTTCCTTATGTTAGCTGCGGAGAACAGGAAGGGTATTTCCCCATCTCCCCTGCCTGCAGTTACTCGAGTTATGGCACCTGGGGGTCTCCTGCTGCAAGCGGTTGCACGGGCTGTCCCTTGCTTGGAGCCATCGTGCCACTCATGATGGTTTGACTCTGCCTTCTGTTTACACCAGCATTGTCTTTCATGCCCTGTTGCTATTTGTGTTTTTTGATGAATGATTAATTAGAAAAATAATCATTTGTAAATTGTGAGTGAACCAGACGTTTGGCCTTGCCTGTAGGGAAATGGAGTCTCCGAGCTCGGCGGCAGCGTGCAGCCTGCTCGCAAACGCGGGAGTATTCCCAGGCTAGTGATGAATTAACATGAAGCTCCCTTTCAGCATTTTAATGACTGTTACAGCTGAGTAACTAATGAAAGATATTAACAAACAGAAGAAGTAAATATTTAATTTTTCTATAACATTTTTTCAGCTCGTGGCAGCCAGTATTTTTAGATGTGTATATATAGGAAAAAAAAAGGTAATTTCTGCCCCAATCTGTTCATCTCTGCCCTGAGTGCAAAGCTTGCTGTATGTGTTGGACATGATGAACGCCTCTGCGGAGACATTTTGCTGTGAAATGTGCTGTTACTCTGCCCTGTCGTGACAGGCTGCCGTCAGCGCTTGATGGCTGTGAGTTAGCACGGCCGCGAAGCCATCTCTGCACCAGAGATCGTTGCAGTCTGTGGTCCCCTGAAGATGAGATGGCCACAGCAAGGTCATTCAGTAAACTGCAGCGATTAGTGACTCCATCAAGAAAAACTGCTGAAGGCAGCGGGGAGCAGTCATTTGAAATGTCTTAACTCTGATAATTTACCTTCTTCCACCCTTTAGCATTTTGCCTGCTCCCTTTGCCTAAAAAAACCAGCTGGGTACATTTTCTCCGGGGTCTCGTTATTCCCCAGCAAATTCTCTCATCTGGCTTTCTCTCATATTCCCCCGTGGCTCACCAGGAGGTGATGATCTGGTGTTACTGGGATTTGGCGTCGGGCTGAAGAAGGCTCTCCAGCCTGAAGGCTGGGCCCCAGTCCTGGCCCACAATAAATCCAGGCATGCAGGGGAGATCTGAGGGCAGAAGGTGTCTAGAGGGAAGCTGTGCTGCTGCAAAACAGTAGGGAGAGTATGGTAGAGCTCTTTGAGGTGTTTATTACTAAATAATCGTGGAACTGTCTGTATGACACACCTGTGGTTTGTAGTTTGGTGTATGGTGAACCCAAGATGCACAGCATGGGGAGGTGGCTAGTCTGACCATAATGCCCTGTCTGGGATGCCAGACCAGGCACAGGGACACCGTGTCCTCTTCCCCACGTCACCTCCAGGCTTGTGCTTGCTTTGCCATCCAGGCTCGTAGCAGCAAAGCCCGTGAAAAGTCCCATCCTGCTCTCAAATTCAACCCTGTGCAGTTAGGAGGAACTGGGGGAATTTTTCTCAGGTCCAATCTCCGAACGAATGAGCCAGCTGAGATCTTCATCTCTTAGGCACTATGTGCTTTAGCAGGGGAAGGAATAAATCTTTAAGCCTGCAGGAACTTCATCAAGCATTTATTTATGGAATTTGGCCAACATTGGATACCCACTATGTCATTGTGGTTTGCCGTGCAGGGCCGCACGTGGTGTAAGTCTCATGGGGTTGTCTCTGGCTTTGTCCTTGTTTTTGGCGGAGCCCATCCAGCCTCCGATCCCTGCGTGACCGGGATCCAGCTGCCTCGGCTCTTCTCGGCTCTCATTTAGTTTCCTCAGCCTGCCATCTTTTACAGCCAAGAAAAACTTATGCTAAGTGATCAAAAGCGTTCATCTGGATGGAGATATATATATATATAGTGAGAAAGCGTGTGTATTTTTTTTTTAAAGAGCTCATCAGAGTAGATCATAAAGCCAGAGTGAAATACAGTGAAATTTCCCGTTAGAGACAGTGTTTCTTAAACTGTTTCCCAGGGGATCGCCTTTCTACCTTCATCTGCACTTAATTGCCTCTTCTGCTTCCGTCTGTGAGCTTTGAAATATATGAGAAAATGCGAGAACAGGGACTTCCAGGGGCAGGAGACAAGATGGGGACTGTCAGGATCAAACCCACCACTTCTGAGAGAGGCGAGGGAAAAATGGAGGCTTACATGCCCCAAATGCAGTATTTCACGCTGGCATTTGCAAAGCGCTGTGGACGTCCCCCCAGCGGGGCTGCTCTCGGCCTCCTGCTCCCGCTGCAAACCCCCTGCCAGGGCCAGCATCTCCCTCCTGCTGTGAGAGCTCCTACACATCTCCCGTCCTACACCTCCCCATGGCACCTCCTGTGGTAATAAAAACTGAGCCGAGCGCCATTGTCCCCTTTCTGCTCTGCTCTCCAGACCTCCATCTCCTCTTTACACGTCCTGCTGACTGTTCCCCTTCCTGTTTCCTTGTTTTATGTTTCCTGGGCTTAATCTGCCTGTCCTCTGCTGGACCCTGTCCTTGCCCAGTTGGGGGTGGTGATCCCCATTTGCTGTGGAGGGCACGGAAGGTGCAGGGGCTACTGCTCCCTCCGGCGACTGTCAAGTGAAGCTAAATGCAGCTGGGCTGGCAGGCAACAAGGAAGGGTTTCCTACAGCTCTGTGGTCAGGCTCGACTATCTTTGTCAAAATATTGTGATTACGGGTGTGAGATGGCTCGGTTTTATGTCATTGCCAGCTCCTTTCGTGATGTGCAGCTCCAGGGGCAGAAGCACCCTGGTTATTAGCTCTGAACCAGGCAGGGGCTGGCGTAGAAGCAGCCTCAGAAGGCAGCATGAGCTGCTGCTTCTTGGCTGCCTTCAGTTTTGTGCTGCAGCAGTTGTTCCCTGCAGGGCTGGACGTTGCCTGGTGCTGAGCTGGGCGGTTTGGCAGAAGGGCTGTGCTGTGTGGGGCTGGGCCTGCTCCTTTCGGGACTGGGCTTTGTGCTTAACCAAGGCAAGTTATGTGCAGAGTGTAACTGGCCTCTGCCTGGCTGATTTCTGTCCCATCACAAAACCTGAGCCCATGCTGTCACCTGGGAGAGCCCACATGAGAAGTGGGGAGAACCCTAGAGCTATGTTCTGCGTAAATTAATAATACTTAAAAAGAACAAATGGCAAAAGCCTCTCCTTCCTGCAGAGAGCAGGCACCTACCAAGGCTGTTTCCCTCCCTAAATAACCTTAGGAAGGTTGTTTCTTCCTTTCTAAAATGCTGAAGGGGATTAGGTCGTATAATGAAGTATTCAGCTGTCAGCTGATTTACGGTGAAGATGCAGCTGAGTTATGGGAGCTGTTAAAATCCCTGTTAAACTACTAAACGTTTTTAAAAACTCATATTATTTGGCTGATAGAATGTAAAGGTCTAATGGAGCTATTACTTTGCTCTATATAAACACATGTTTGGGCAAGCATTATTTATGTCTGCGCTAACTGTTGTGGGTTGGAGTGACCCGAAGCCGTGGGCACCGAGCGGCTGTCCCTGCACACCACGAGGAGTGGCCCGGCCTGGTGGGCGGGTGGATTGAAGCCCTCGTCCTTGGGAAGCTGAGGAGTAGCACTGAGGCATGCTTGGGTCTGGAGGTGATGGTTTTCTCTTGATTCACGGGCTTTGTAGGAGATCTCGTCAGAAAGCAGCAGCCCTGTTGTCCCAGAGCAGCGTGGATGCAGCTTCCCTGGGCTCGGCTTGAAATGGGGCCTAAAAGTGTGCAGGCCTAAATGAAGACTTGCAGGGTGTATACTTGCTTTAAAGGGGAACAGGGGGCATTTGTGGCCTTCTGAGACTCAGTTTTGTATCTGCTTTTACGCATTATGCCCAGAGGGAACAGTGGGAAGTCAGTCAGTTTGCCGAAGAGATTTACGGCCGGGTGTTGGGCCTCCTCTTTACCCGGTCCTTTGCATCCCAGCAGAGTCACCGTGACCTCCTGGCTGCCCGGTGTTACAACCACCACAGGCAGGAAAAGTCCACTCCTGAGAAGTAAATACGGGAGCCTTTGGCATATGATGTCCTGTAGAGTACAACATTTCTGGGTCAGCGGTAGGCACCTGACCGGAATGCCCTTGTGTAACATATCCCCGTTCAAATACTGCTAGATTTGGTGAACTGCAGGTGTGCCAGCCTGGGATATCGTCTTTGTGCTGACCGCCCATGGCTGACAGAGAAACAGTGCACAGCGGCTTCCCATTCAAAGAATGAAATCTTAATTCTTCAGGTTTTCTGGACCATTGTATACCTACAAAAGGTTGCAGTGTTGCGCTGTGTAAATTTGTGGTGGCATACAGTAAATATTATGCTTTAACGGTTGCAGGTCTGACATTTCTGTTGAGTTATGTACCATAATGTTTGAACACGACGGGTTGAATTTTGATCTTAAATACGTGGGCACACTTTACTGCACGCCTGAAGAAAATTGGTCACTAAACTTGCAGCTTTAGTTGTGTGCACAGTCAGTGGTTGTTTGAGGCATCGGGCGTTACCCCCAGAGGTATGAAATTAATTTTCAGGTACAATAAACAATATTTCAGCCCTGACTGGCTTGATAGAAACTTCATCTTCCAGTGGTAGATATTGAAATGGGTTGCAGGATTGTATTTAAGAAGGGATTTGTTCTGCCTGCCTCTTTTGTCCAAAGGAAGCTCACGCAGTGGTCTCCAAGCAGAGGCGATGCAGCAGAGCGTTGTTTTGCCTGAGTGGTGCCTTGAACCCTGCACTGCAACTGGAGATTGGAATTGTTGTCAATTATCTTACAAATTCCTCATGTAGATCAAAGAGATTTCTTCTTCTTCCTATTTGTCTGTACAAGCTGGACAAAGCCCTGTCTAAATGCATTTATCACTGACTGTTTTGGAAGGGGACTTCTGCACCATTTTCTTGTCTTCATGCAAGGGGCTGTGCAGGCACGGTCTGTTGGGAGAGGGACAGAGGCTGGTAACAAGCAAAAGGAGGCTCGGGAGGGGCGTGTGACCGCCAGCTGAGTGTTTGAATTTCCATTTGAGGGTTGCAGTGGTTGGGAATTGCTCACTGCAAGGAAATCTCTGAAGAGGCTGCAGAAACGTGGCTGTTGTGACACTTGTGTTCTGCGGTGAGCTGGGATGGGAGTCCAGCAGCAAGACCAGGAAGGTGCTGTTGGCAGGAGCTGCTGAACCCTTAGCACAGGGTCATCGAGACTGTGTCATCAGCAGCTAATGGGGTGTTTGCTCCTCTGTTATTAACATATTTCCAGACTTGCCTCCCTGTTGGATCAGGTCTGTCTGGAAGAGCGTGAAGTCTAGAAGCAAAGTAGGAGCGAACCCATTTGATCTGCAGCCCGAAGCAGGCTGTGGTGTTAATCACTTCATGCTATTAGCTCTGTCGGTCCCATTCAAGCCGGGCTTCAGATGAACAAGTTGGTGTCAGAGCCATCCTTGCCCTTCTTGCTTGGATTCAGAGACTGCGAAATGATAAGTAATGTATTAGACAAATTTAGCTCTTCTTTTTGCTCTCCTGTTTATAATTGTCAGAGGTTTGAGCCTTCTGAAATAATAAGGTTAAGTGGCCCTCTCTGCCCTTAAGTGAATGGAAAAAAAATATAGCTCTGTGAGACTCGGGCTGTTACACCTCGACGGGGAAGAATCTGAGTCATTTGAAAAGCCTGCTAAATTATCCTGCTTAATGCTGGACGCTCACAAGGTGACTTACAGCGCTGAAAAACCATAAACAGCCATAGCTATGTCTCTGCTGCCATCCAGAAGTGGGGTTGCCCCATGCCTGTATCTGGGTGGTCAGTAGGAGTTATTGCAGGTGGGTTCCCACGGGCAGCATCTCACCCGGGGAGCGGGGTGCTTGCTCCACAGCCGGACCCAAGCCGATGTGCCTTCGCTGCTGCTGGTGCCCCGACTCCTGCGCCAAGCCTGGGCAGTTGAGCTGTGCCCAGAGGTCTCCATCACCCCTGTAGTTTCAGAGCGTTTGTTTAATGTGGGAGCCTGCTCAGGTGTCAGCAGGCATCGCTGCCTGGTATCGCTGCCATCGTCCCTCCAGGCTGTAGGGTACCCTGCTGGCTCAGCCTCGGGGCTCGCCATGTCCAGGGATGGGAGGAGCGGAGGGCTGTCTGTAGCTCTCCCCTTGGTCCTGGTAATTGCTGCTCCTTTGCTCAGCAATCAAAGGAGGGAAAGGTTTATTTTAACATGGAGTTGTATTTTAGATGTCATTTTGCTCAATTGAGCAAATGGTGGATGAAGCACAAGTGGCTGATTTGAAGTTTGGTTAAGGACTTGCCAGCGGATGTTCTTTTGGTGAAAAGAGAGAAAGGCTGTTACTAGTTTAGATCCAGAGGAAAATGGAAACTGCACTGAGAAGTCATCCTTCTGCTTCCATTTCTATCTGGCCTTAAAAAGCAGTGAGTTTTGGCTTGGCTAGCCATCTGTCTGCTCCAGGTAGGGGCTCAGGAGAAGAAATGTCCTTTTGCCCTTGAGTCCAGAGTCTTGGAGAGGAGCGAGCTGTCCCCACCACCACACAGCGCCGTCGATGCCAAAGCTGATTTATGCTAGGTGAGACTCTGGTTCAGGGAATCCAAAAAGGGTATTTCCAATGGGATGCCTTTTCTGCACGCTCCTCTGTTATCCAAATTATCTGCAATTACAGAAATTCCTGCTTGCAAACGTATTAGCTAGAACATTTGGGGAAGGAAGGTTCAGAGCCAGACTGAAATAGACTTGTTAGAGCGGTGCTCTGCTGTAACCGCTCCCCCACTCTACAGAAAAGCTTCTTCAGCAAGCACATGAAATAAATTGGCATCGTTACTCAGAAGCCAGATGGAGTAGAAATCCAGATTAAATAGAACAAAGTCAAATTCAAAGAAATTTAGAGCGAAGGCACAGCGCAAATGAAAGGCAACTTAGCGTTGCCCTTAAACTGAACAATCATTGTTCCCCCACATCCCCCCCCGAGCTCTGATCACCCCGGTGGGAGTTTCGGTATTGGGTTCGTTACAGTGGTGTAAATGAACCCCTCCTACAGAACTGAAGATTCAACTCCCAAAGCCAATCAGCAACATAGGGATCTAATTTCCCCTCTGCTGTCTAAATAAAATGCTGCTGCAGATGGAAGGCTCCCTAGAAGCTGCTTCTGGACCGCTTCCACCTTTTTATGAAAGCTCCACTCAGACATGGTACAGTATGCAGTAACATAACCCGTCGAGTGCCGTGATCCCTGGAAAAATGTAAAGGGGGGCGGGGGGAGAAGGTGGGAACGAGCTTTGAGATTCAGGGCTGGGAATAACTGTGGAACAGCAAAGTATTAATATTTCAGAGGCACGTTTTGCTTTGCAGAATACAAGGGGGCTTGGGGGAGGAAGCAGATGGAGGGAGCCGGGTACACGCTTCCCGAGGAGGTGGCGTTGTGTGCGCTGCCTTGTCACTCGGGGTTCTAAATATTGAAACAAAAATACAGAAAAGAAAGAGGCTGGAATTTAAATTTGACAATTTGCAGTTGGGATTAAGCTGGAGCTGTTGATTTTGGTCTTTGTGGAAGTTTCAGTTGGGTTGGATCTCTGCGTGCCTTCACGCACAGGCACACGTGCTCAGCTCCTGCAGACACCGCAGGGGTTAGCGCCGGTCCAGGGCTGTCCTCAGGGCTCACGGCACAGAACCTGCCTGGTGTTAGCACGCGGCCCAGGTCAGAGCAGGTCTACAAATGGCACGGCAGCCACCTGTCCATGAGTGTGCTCAGTTTCTGAACTGTGCAGAAGTTCTAGTTTGTGCCCTAGGATATATGTGGGCAGTCCCCTGGGGAACAGTTTACTCCTCTTAAGTGCAGACCTGTAGTAACCACTTTGCAGGTGATGTTTAGCAGGACTCCTCAGGGCAGCCCTGATCCTCCAGTTTTGGTATGGCGCTCAGATTTACACTTTCTGCCCTGAGCTGATTGTCATCTGGACCTTTAATTTGTGTGCCCTGTGTCTGGTGAACACCATTCATCTGAGCTGCAAGTTAGCTCTCCAAGTTGCTGATGCTCTGTTTGGTCCGTAGGTACCACTGGCTGCCTAGGAAGAAATATTATTTTCTCTTAGGATGGGCATAACGTTGACAAGACCCGCTGGGAGTTTTCCCTGAACACGGAGGGAGTGGGAGATGGATGCAGAGAGCTAAATGCCAGAAGGACCCAGTCCAAAGTCTACTAAAATCAGCAGAACAATTCCTAGTGGATGCTGTGGATATTATGTGGGGTGTGACGTGGTGAACATGTTGGTATCAAGTGTAACTGGTCACTTAAATCTCTGAAAGTGAATCCCCCCCATCTTGTGAAACGAAGCTGTTCGAACAGGGGTCACCCTGTTCTAGAGAAGTCGTCTTAAAAGCTGTTAATTAACCTCCTGCAGCTACAGAGAAACCCCAGATGCCCTGTGGATTACTGCTCAAGAGGAGGACTCTGGGATTTTGAAATGTCTTTGCACGGCGTACATGGGAGATAAATGTGCTGTGGCCACAGCGTGGTCCTTGGAGCCCCTCCTGGGTGGTTCCTCGGCAGAGGGGTCTTCCTGGTGTCCCAGCCACCGGCCTGGTCTTCGGTGGTGAAATTGTACATAAACATTCACGGTCTGAAGCTCAGCCTTGGGACTGCTCGCTGTAAACATCGCATTGTCCCACAATTTACATTAATGAGAACAATTTACATTTATATAGCTCCTTTCATCCTGAAGGATCTCAGAGTGCCTCACTGACTAAATACCCACGGCTCTGGTGCAGCAAGGCGAGCCTGATTGTGGCACAGCCAGCCAGGCAGGAAAATCGCACGCCAGCATTGCCTGATTGTCCTGGGCTAGGGGTGTTTTTGGCAATGTGGTCGAATCTGCGTCCTCTGTGGACCCGGCTGGACCTCACACCCGAGCTTGGCGGTCTCGTGCCTTATCTGTCTGCGGCAGGAGGGACCGAGGAGACCTTATGGGGGTTTCCAAGTGTGGCAGAAGGCTGGGTGACCAAAAAAAAGGTCGTCCTCATGAGCAAAGTGCTTTAAATGCCCCGAATAAAAGTTTCTGCTAATGCTCCCTGGCACTAAGGTGCACCTGCCCCGTGCATCTCCAGACCCTCAGCAGAGGGAGGTGAGTACTGTCCACAGGGACGAGGAGAGGGTTGGATGTGTCCCTTAAGGCACAAAGTAGGATGTGTCCCTTAAGGCACCACCACGCACGGGGAGAGCTCGTGTCTGCGGAGCTCGTCCCCCCGAGCTCCTGCACCGTGAGCATCTCGTTTGGGCTCCCTGCTCACCGCCACGCAGCTTCCTGCTGCGCTCAGCACCGCTGTGTTCAACACGGCCTTCCTCCTCCGGGTGTGTTCCAAAAGAGAGTTTTAAATATTCATTTGCTTATTTTTAAGTGTATATTTTAAATGCTACCAACATTTCCAGGGAGCATTTGTAAATGAGGACTCTATTAAAGTTATTTTAGTGCATTAATTCATGAGGCAGCTTCAAAAATTCATGAAGTGTAATAGGAATTTGTGCCAGGAGGGACTGGGGCATCCTTGCTGCACCTCCAGAGCGGAGCAGACATTTTGTTACAACACAGTAACTCTTAAATGGAGTCTCCTGATCTCAGCCGTGCTGATTAAGGTACTAAGACAGGCTGCAGAGGTGCTTTATATGTCTTTAAGACGTCCTCATTTCACCAGCCTTAATTGTGATCTATCTTCAGCAGGGATTAAGCAGGCAGCAGAAATACACCTGGCGGGCCAAAGAAGCAGCGGGGCTGTCCCGAGGTGTGCGGGGCGCTTTTCGGCTCGTGCAGCGGGACCGGTGTGCTGTGCACCCGCTCGTAGCCTCACAGCCGCTGACCTGCTGAAATCAGCACAGCTGCGGTGGGCTGGGGTTACCAAGGGGTGAAGTCAGCCCCAATGCAGGATTGGCTCTGTCAGGCTCGATGCAGCGGTGAATTAAATGGAGCAGATTGCACCAGGAGGCCAGCCTGCACTGGTGCGTGCTCCTCTACACCAAGAGACCGGGCAGTGGAGCTGGGCTTGGTTGAAGGAGCAATTCTGTGCAGTCACTGGAGCTATGTCGGTGTAAAATGTGTGCAAAAAAGGGGAGAATTCGGTCTCCGTCCTCAAAGATGGGTTAAACTAAATCAGAACAAGGCGTTTTTACTTTGCCACGAGCAAGTATCCACATGTGGAATTATTTATAAACAGCTCTTCAGCGTAAATTCATATGTAGACAATCTTCCTTGCTTCTTATCCCGTAATAGGATCTCCCTCTAAATATTAAGCTGCATGTTTGGATGCCTGAAGTGGGGAAGAGCAGAGTGTCAGATTAAGCGAAGGACCAGACCAGACCTCCTCCCGATCTGCAGCAAGGAGCGCTGTTGGTGCTGTTTCTGCCCCCAGGTTTCTGCTTCGCTTGCGGTGCCGGGCTCGTGGCAAGCGTGCTCCTTTTGTGCACCCTTAATGCAAAGTGCCCCTCAAAAAGGGGGAACAAATCTCTCTGGGCTCTTGTTTGTCTTTTCCAGGCAGCTCCTGGCCCCGTGGTCTTTGAGCAATACTTTCCATCAATACCACCGGGGTTGGGCTCGGGGCTGTGTAAGATTTAGGGGTACTCCCCTCTCCTCCCATTAAATGGTGTGGCGATTATCCATTAATGAAGAACCAGAGGTTTCTGAAAGGGAGGATGGCTCTCAGTTTTTCAAAGCCGGGGCGATCTGCGCAGCTTTGCGGGTTGCAGACAGCTATAAATGATAATGGAGAGCGCGTTAAAACCCTGTCTCCGTAGCCTGGCTCTAATTGCTCTTGATTTGCTGCTTGATTTCGTGGAAGACGCTAGGCCAGAGCTCTCAACTGTGTCCGCTAATGAGTACCCAGTCTCCACTAAAGCAGGGCCCGGCGCACGCTGGGCTGTTTGTGTTGTTGTGCTGTCAATAAGGCTCTCATTAGGGATGGGCCCTGCCCGCAGCACTTGCATCCCTGCTAGCCAGTGCATAAGGCAAGAGAGCCGTGGTTATCCCTTTTTAGAAGTGAGGAGGAGGCAACTTCCTTAAGACCTTACAGCAAGTCTGTAAAAGAGCTGAAAAACGACTTCTTAACCTCTTAAGCCCTTCTTTAACCCAAGGCTGTCTTTTCTGTCTCTGCAAAGTCTGACTTTTGACTTGCTGAGCATCCTTTTCCATCGCACATGCACAAACCAGGAGATGGACGGCCCCAAACACCGATGTCTCAAAGCGGCACGAGTCTTGGACGTGGGGTTACAACGATAAGACAAGCAGGACTTAGGGTGGCACTGGAGATAAGATATGGCTTCTGGTGGCCAAGCGCGGAGGCTATCTTGTGAAATGCTTTTGTGCAGCAGGAGAGGGGTCAGGAGCACCTGCGTCACGTAGGAAAGTCAGTGGGGTCTCGCCTCTGAAACGGATGCATTCAGTTCAGAGGACATTTGGGAAACATGGGAATTAGCTTTTCCATCGTGTATTTTCTGGTTTTCTTAAGCCCTCTGAAGTTAGAGGAGCAGAAGAGCTCCTGAAATATTTGGTCTGCTGAGTGATGTGCTGTGAAGGCTCGCTGGTGTTTGTAACGTGCTGCAAGTCTGCCAGAGGTGCACAGCCCGTGCAGCGAGAGGGAGCAGCGTGTGCCTCCGGTTCCATGCTACCAGGAGGAAGCAGAAGAGTGCAGAAACCACTACTCTTAATGTGTCAGCAAAGGAACTTCGTTATTTCTTGGAGGGGCTTTGTGGCAAGCTCTAAAACTCATGTGCCTCCTGCTTTCTCTTCCCCTAACATCACCTGTATGATGCGGTTGGTGAGAAACCACCAAATCTTCCAGGCCGGAGGAAGGCCCACGCAATAGGGCATTTTCTGCAGTGATTTAATAGTGCAGATGATGTGTGGATAGATTATTTCTGCAGGAAATATACTGCAGTATTTTCTATCGACTTTTCCTGTTTCGGGGAGCTTTTGTGTTGTTTTTAAAGGGGGGTGGAGTGCTACCTGTAAGAAATAGAGAAGTGTAACCAACAGTTTTATTATCCTCCTGGTACTGGCCTCTTCTGTCTTTACAAATGCTCTAAAGCCACAACTCTGCATAAGAAAAATGGATTTGTCACTGAATTTTCATGCTTCATCCTCGCAGAAATGTAAATGTTGTCCTGGGCTTTAGTACTGTGCCTTCAAACTTGGATTTAATGCCAAACATTATACTTTTAGAGCTGGTTACACACCAAATAGAGGCACAGAGCAGATCCGAAAGGCAGCGGTCTGGCTTTCACTCCCATTTTGTTCTGGTGAGAACGCCAAATATTTATTAAGAAAATCCCACTTTTAAAGAGGCAAAAAAAAAATGTATTCTAGAAAAGGAACAGCTGTAAAGTGCAGCTGTCGGGCTTAATTGCGTCGCATACAGCCCGGTGCTGGCGGAGGAGGGAGCAGTGAATGTTGAGGAGAGCGCATGAACCTAGTGCCGTGCCTGTGCTGTATTGAGGTGGTTTGATGTTCCTCAGTGGCAGGAGCATCGCCGGTGGCACCCGTTGCTGCTGAGTGCCAGGGGACAGCTGGCCGTGCTTGTTGTTTGCCGCGTGAGACACGTGCTTGTGTTTGTTCTCGCCCCCACCGTATCTGAGCGCTTTGCAGAGGGGCGTTGGTGACGGAGCTGCTGTACACCTTTTGGTTCCCTCTGCATTCTTCTATTGTCATGGTGGGAGTCTCCAGATGGCTCCTTTTGCAGTTTCTCAGGTTATTTTTATTTCCATCTTAGCACAATGCTTTTTCTTTTTTTTTTTTTTCTTTCTTTATTTTTTTGAGCGAGGTTGCACTTGTTTGGGGATGCACTTTGCTTTTCAGATGCTGGAAGTAGTCGAAGAGTTAATTTGTTACTTCGAGCAAAGCAGGTTTGACCCTGAAATCTAGGCACTGCTCTTTTGGGATGACATTTCTGAAACAGAGTTTCCTGAAAACTCCTTTTTGAACACTGTTGTTCAAGGATTGGCTTAATCGTGTAAAAAAAAGGACAGTTGCCCTGAAAAAAGTAATTTGACGTCTGATTGGTGATCTCCCTTTTGATGAGATTGCAGTTTTCAGGTCTGCACCACACTGACCACTTGGTAGGAAGCTGACCTAACGTTGTATCTGCTGCACCCAGGGTGTTGGGTTTTGAGTGCCAGGTCCCCAAATTCATGTTTGTGCCTTGCTTCTGCCACTGTCCCATGCTTGGTGCTCCCTGCTGGCAGTGTCGCAGCGCAGGGCAGAGCGGAGGGGCCCTGGGCCGTCCCGCTCTCCAGCGGCTCACATTGGGAGGCTCAGCCCTGGGCAGCGGGGCCAGCTCAAGGCCTCTGCGGTTGGGTCCCATTTACCAAGGTGTTTTCTCTTCATCTTAGCCAGAATGAACAAAAAAGCAAGTGGGACAGCAAATAAATGCAGTATGAATACATGCAGTCCCTTCAGTGTCTCCTACATTTGAGATACAACATCCTTTATTTCCACATTGCTTTGCTGCTGGCAGGTGCATGCTTTAGATTTTTTTTTTCTGTGTGTGTGGCAAATTTTCAAGCTGATTTTCAAAATAAATACCTTTGTCAAGAGGTGAGGGTGACCTGAGGTCCTATTTGCATGAGGTGTCATTAGCTAAACAGCACCAGAGATGAGGGTGATGAATATTAGCACTTGGGGCTTGGCGGTGGAGCATAATGGCACGATCTTGAAACAAATGATGTACAGCCTTCAGAGACTCAGCTGAAATCCAGGCACAAGCCTTTATGCATTTAGCTGTGGATTTCAGGGGTTATTTTCAACACACAAATGGGTATAAACTGGGGCACTAGCAGCCTGAGCTGAAGGAGGAGTGACACACACTAAATTATCTCCTGTCCCTGGGGAGCCTGGCTTGTCCAGGTCAGGCCGTTGAGTTCATTGGAAAGATAACATAAGAGAAATTCATAATGCATGGTAGCTGTCTGCCTGAAAAGGGTTTGAGAAGCCTTAATATTGACCTCATAACAGCTACGGAATATATGTGTCATAGCTTTTGTATTATTGTTATTTTAAGAAGTGGGGGAAAGTGCCGTGTTTTCAGACACAATGCAAGTTCAGAATGGATCTGGGCACCAAAGCACTTTGGTCACAGCATGCAATTCTGGTATTGGGTGATTTCCCTCTTCCGTGGGAGAGAAGACACAGCCCAAGTTAGCTCCACCAGCCCACGTGTCCTCCCTCATCCACGAGCATCCTGGTCTTCTTGGGCATTTCTGGAGGTCAAAGAGATGGTCCAAGCCCTGGTGCGGGCAGCCCCATGGCTCCATCTCCCTGTGCTTTGCAGTGTTCTGTCCCAAAGGTGCCGGGCTCTTCCTGGAGCCCATCACTGCTCTAGTGCTTGCGTTATTTTCCAAAATATCCCTGTCTTTCTCTGGGGTCCACACTGCTGATGCAGTTGTCTGCCCTGCAAGTGCCCGAAGCTCGGCACCGAAAGGCGCCGTTCAATCGCAGTGCTCAGAGCTGCAGCACGGGGCTGCTGCCGAGGGAGCAGTGGGAGACATGTTACAGAATTACGAAGGTGTTTTGCTTTGATGTGTTTGTGTAGCTAAACTGATGAAAGACTTGAGGAAAACAGCTGCTGCTGCATGAGCTCAGGAAGGGCACTCAGGGAAAAAAAAAAACACACACCCAAACCATTTAGTGGTTTGATGTTGTGGGACAGCAGACACTTAAAATAGAACTCACTTATCTTTGTTTCCTTTCAAAATGTGTCCTATGTCCTTGGGAGGCTTCTTATCAGCCCATGGATCAGAGCCATGCATATCCAAGGCCTTTTTCCCTTCCAAAGTTCCTGCAAGGGACCACAGTTTGCTGCTTGTTTGGGGTGTTTCCCACTCCACGAGGTCCAGGACTGCGCTCCTTGCTCAGCACCTGATGCACTGGGGCCTCTCCCCATACCCAAACTCAGCTCCTGAAGTCCTCCCTCGGTCCTGGGCATGGGGTGAGAGGGCCACATCCTTACAGGACCAGGCTGGCACAGGGGCACAGCTCGTCTGCATCCCCAAAACTTGCGCACTGTGCGCAGGAGGAAGCGCCCCGCCACTCTCAATCTGCGCATGGCACACGTGTGCTCTGAGCGCAGTCACTAAACGTCATGGGAGCCATGCTGTAGTTAAGCATCAGATTAGGAGAGAGCCCTTCCCGTCCTCTCCCGCAGCATATTCTCTCTTGTTGTCTCTTTTTCTAGTAGAAAGCTTTTCCTACAAGTGGTACTTGTGTAACTTGGCAAGGATGCTTTGATGGGCTGGCCGCATTGTTCATTGAATTACTGTCTGGCTGGAAAGCCAAGGGCTGCAATCTTCTGTGCATTATTATTCTTGGGATTCAGCCTCTTAGAAATGCAGAGTGGGACAGTTTGCTGCTAGAAACATTTCCCAACAGTTCGGGGCCTGGCAAGAGATGGAGGTATCTCTTGGGCTTCGGTAACCTTCACGTTTTCACATGCTTTGACATGCATTTTGAACAAGTCCTTTTATTTATTTCAATAGTTCTGTCAAACAGTCCTCCTCCCTTGTATTAACTGTGGCTTCACCACCCTAAAATAACCCAGCAGGGTGAGGAATATTTGCCACAGGAATCTTGTAAATGGCTTACACGTAATTATGTTTTTATTCCAAGGCAATGGAGATACAGCTCTTCAAAATGGATAAAAATCTTAAAATGAACATCTGGACGTACAAATTAAATTGCTCTTAGTGTAAGGACAGTACAGTGCTTTATTCTCTCTGGCAGACTTGCAGACTCAACACTAATCCGAAGGATCAGAGCCATCGTGTAAACTTAATGTCTGTAAACGTTTTCACATATTTTTATTGCAAATCTATCCTTGCAGGACATTAGAGATCAAACTGAACCCTGGTAAGGCAATCACAACCCCTGGGCATTGACTGAGGGCTTTATACACTCAGACTGAGACAGCGCTGTGTCTTAAGAGCAAATCATTCTTCTGACAGCAAACCCTCACCTGCCTGCACGAGCTGTGGCCCTCGCCATCAGTGGAATTATAGATTAGGTTATTGATTATTTTCTTTTTTTTTTTTCCCACCCCACTTACTCTCAAACTCGCACGGAAATTCCAGACATTTCATATCGTGCTATTGACAAAAGCAACAGCTAAATCAGATTACACAACCCCCCTAATTCCCATAAGTAATTTCCAAATTGTTCGTAGATACTTTGCCTGTCTGTTGCTTGCAATTGGAGAGCACACAGATACTTGTAGCTTGTCATGGTTTAAATCTTAATTAGTTCATGGGAACGCATCCTTTTGAAATGCCGGACTTGGACTTTCTCTAGGCTATTCTTTTTCATATGAAAGGAATTAAAACACCCAGTGTCATAGCGAAGCATTTCTACTCATTTATGCTAGAACTTCCCAAAAGGTCTTCTCGAAAAGTACTTAAAGGCAATAAACCGAAAGTATTAACTAATGTTACAGGTAGGCGGAATGTCCTTTGTCGACATACGTGTTCTGATTTAGGTGTGCCAGTGTGTCCAAACTAAACCAGCTGAGCGTGACCAATGTGGCTGAAGGGAGCGGTGCGGGGCGCGCGGTGTGTGCCGCGTGCGGGGCCGTCGGGCACGGGGCAGCCTCGGTGGTGCTCGATGCGTGGCCCTGTGCTTCGGCTCCGCTCCCAAGCAGGATGTGTGCGTGTTGGCCGTGTTCCTTCTGCTCCAGCAGCTGCCGGTGCTTGTCCGTGCTGCCAGAGGTGGGGTGCTGTGCTGGAGGTGCTGTGGCTGCGGTACCATCGGTGCAGCCGTGCCAGCTGGTGCAGGACCTTCCTGTGTGTGCTTGGATAGCGGAGATTTGGTGCGGCTCCTCTGTTCTAGAGAGGCTGGGTGAGCTGTGACTGGCTGAAGAAATAACTCTTAATATCGATGCAGAAAGCTGATCGTTTTGGGCACTTTTTATTTAAAGGGAAGAAGACCAGGGCAACAATAAATATCAAACACATCACTCTAGCAAGCCAGTAACGTCAGCACTTCAGTCAAGTTTCCAGGGAGAGATTTATGAGTAGTGAGATGAGGCTTGTATAAAACTTGTTTGGCTGTGCTTTCTGAAGCCTGCAGCGTGGAGGAATTGCTGGAGTGGGCGACTGTGCATGCTGAATGCTGAGAAACTTGTCGGGGTGAGGGGGGAGAGGAGCCGGGGCACGTGCAGCAGGCTTGGACGAGGTGTTGGAGGCTGAGATGGCTCTGGAAAACCCAGAATGGGACAAAGAGGTTGTGACTGGCAGGGTCGTGGTTATACCTAGTCCGCATTAAACGCTCTCATAAAAGCAAGGAATAAAACCCGTAAATCCTGTGGATAGGTTCGGTAGTTATGTTTTATATAAATGGGCACTTAGAAAGAAAAAAAGGATTTGCTCTCCCATGCTCTGCTCTCCGCAGTAGCTGCTGCCCGGAGCGCATCAGGATGAGCGATCGTGATGAGGGCAGCCTTCCCTAAAAGGTGTGAAAGAGTGCCTGGATGAGCGCAGGGATTACTCCAGCCGGCAAAGAACGCTCCCTTGGCCATTGCTGCTGTGCAATGCGCTCTTAGAGCAGCTTTTTGCAGAAAAGCACACCGTGGCTGTTTCCCTCTTCAACCCCAATGGGACTGGTCTTTACTTTCCACATCCTCGGTTATATTTCACTAACTTATGTACGGCGAAGCGTGTGTGTACGCTCCCAGAAGCAAAGAGGTGTCTTGCTTTAAAATGCTATCTGCTGCATCTGCCAATATTTTCAGCGCTTGGGTGGAAACGTGGCCGTTTTAAATAAAAATTGGGCTTAATGTGCTTTTAAATTGGAGGCAAGTGCACTAGCTATGCAATTAACTGCAAATATTGAGTTCGACAAAGGGCAAGGCAAGTACTTCCAAAATAATCAGAAGTGTTTTTAAATGGATGGCTAATGGAGAACAGACACTGCAGTGTGAGCTGCTTGTGTTCCCTAACAAAGCATTCTTTACCCAGGCTCTGCATAAGCTTCTTTTCAGCGTGTACATTAGAGCCGGAGTCTGGCAGGCTGTCTCGTCATGTGTCTTGTCCTGTAGAGCCACTTGATTGGATTTCATCTGCTTACCCTTGTGCGATCATCAGGGCAGTGCTTAAAAGCAGCTCTTGTATGAAAACAAACGCAGCAGATTATGCAGCTTTAGTCTCTTGGTGGAAGAGAGGAGGGGAGAGCTGGGGAAGGAGGGAGCCTCCATTCCCGACCTTTAACTCGGCAGTAAACATAAATCTCCGCTAATGCTCTGCATTGTCTGAAAATAAGTCATGGAAGGGTTATGCTCTTACAAGGAGAATGTTTGTTACCACTGAAGTTGTGTCCAAAATTAAAAATGAAGACCTGAAAATATCCCCATCGGTTTGCTTTAAGCGATGTAGCTACCCGCTCAGAAAATTGCCTCCTGGAAGTGGCTCTTCGCAGCCTTCCAGGTGATGTTAAGCTGTCCATTCCCTTTCTCTTTTCAGGGTCACTTATGTTTAAGCTCGGGACAGACTGTTATGTTTACCTGCTCTTCAAGGCACGATGTGCATGCCCTGCATTGCAATTCCTTGCAGAGCCTTCCTTCCCTTGGGAGGGATTGGTCTGAAGGCTGCTGTGCTTGGCTCCACGTTAGAGTGGATGTGCTCTGAACAAGACCAGGCGCTCAGAAATAGAGCCTGGGTTGCTGTGTCCTGATTCAGAGGTCTTAGGAAGCTCAGGGAGCCATCGCATCATCTTAGCTGAAATGCTGTAAACTGTTTTTTGTTTTTTTCCTTTTATATTCTTTCTTTTGCTTCTTTAGGTTTATACTCTTTTGGGGTCAAAATCTGTCGGTGGGAGACCTCAACACTTGGGGAACCACCAGCAGGCTCCTTTCTGAATCTGTTGGCCCTACTGGCACCCACGCACTTTGTCCAATTTGATGACTTCTGTAAGACTACGCAGGGAGCAAGTGGTAGAACCAGAAATTAATCTGAATATCGCTTGTGGTCCCACTGCACCTCCTGTGCTGGTGTCTGCCTTTTGTTCCCAACTGAATTGCAGCTGGTCAGGGACTATATGGTTAATGCAGAGCCAGGGTGAAGGGTAGGCTTGTGTTTGGGGTCTCCAGGTATCCTTCTGGTACAGTGGAATTCATGTGGTTTCCCAGAGGTGATGAGATTGGCTTCTGTAGGCTGGGTCAGTCTTGAAGCAGAAAGACTCCATCGGAGTGTCCAGTGTGGCTCAGCCGGGATGGTTTCAGTCCTGACTTCTCTCTGATTTGTCCTTCAACTTGTAAAACTTCAAAGAACATCTCCATTCCCTTACCTCCCCTGCCCCAACAGCTAAGGGAAGTTCACAGCCCCTAAAATGGGACCTCCTGCGTTAAGGAGTCCTTAAGGAGTGGTGGGTGCAGCAGTAGTAACCTGGCTGGTGTCTGTGCTGTTACATGCCACATATTTTAAGGTTTAAGGTTTAAGCTAACCATCCTTGCTAGTACCCGTCGGGAAGAAGAGACAGCATCCATGAGATCTGCATGAAGAGGCTGAAACACTGCGTCGGGCTGGGAGTAAGTGATATCAAGCAGCAGGACAGTTCTGCTCCTTTGTAGCAGCGCTGGGGTTGTTGGAGAGGAAAATCATGTCCTTTCCTAGGGAAGCAGCCATCCTAGGGAACCAGCAGATGCTGGTTGGATGGAATCCAATTAAGGGAAACTGCCATGTAAATTGATGATCATGAAATGATAGTGTTGGAGGAGTCAGGGAAGAGTTCGAGCCGGAGCTGCAGGAAGCAAACGAAGTAATTTTGGCATGCTCATACAGGCAAGTCGAATAGAAATGAATTTGCATTCAGCAGGTACCTGAATAGTAATGAGCGTGCGTGGTGGCTGGGCGGAAGAGTCTTTAGTCTGACGGCCTGAGGCCCACAGAGGATGTGCAGAGTGCTGGAGCAAACAGGTTCAGTGATGTCCTGCACCTGGAGGTGCCTCGGCACCGTTATTCAGCTCCTGCCCTTCTCGAGCACCGCTCCTCAGGTGAGAAAGCACAAATTGGAAAGAGAAGTGGTGGTTGCAGAGAAGAAAATGGGTGATGGGTTGAGAAGCTGCTGTGGGAGGAGGAGGAGATAGCTAGATGAGATATGAATATCAAATTTAAGTGAAGCCCAGAGGTGGTTAAGTGCACTTTTCTACAGTCAATTCTTGACACTAGGTGCAGAGGGCTGGGAGGAGAAGCAGCCCTACTCCAAGTTAGCCACGTAGCCCCCATGAGCTTTGCTGCCTTGGTTATGTAGGCAGAAAACAGGAGCAGCCTGCTGTTAAGGTGGGGGCTTAACTTTAACGGAATCAGTTTCTTCGGTGCAAACCTTGGCCGTGGTACCGTTATGTCATGCAAAGGGAATCTGCGTTCCCACCATCCCCCCGCGAAGAAATTAGTAATTCCTTGTGACATGTCATGGCAAAATGATTTTGCAAGATGTAGCGTGGAGGTGGGAAAGAGGAAATGAGTGAGATGTTTTTAATTCTGGGTAATTTGTTTGGTGTGTAGCTGTGAATTAGACACATAAGGAGTTCAACTTAATGGATGAAGAGTGTATTAAAAAAGACAGGGTAATGTTACCAAGAGAAGAACAAAATTGATCTCACCAGGCAATGTGCTTATGCAGAAGAGAGGACTGTCGTTTATTTTTATTACAAAATAGAGGTTAGCCTTTTTTTTCCCTCCATCCTAAACTGTCCCTGAGTTTTTGCAAGATAGGTGTTAAGATGGCGAGATGTTTTCACAATAAACACATTTCCCCTGGAAATTGCAGTTTTGCAAAGAAGGAAATAATCAAATGGCAATGCAGTGAATACTTGCATGAGGCTGCAGGCCATTTTTGCAGTTCTTGCATATTTGGGATCAAAGGAGCAGATCCACTCGCAGGATGGGAACTTGGGTCACATTAATCTTACCTTCATAGGCTGCCACCAATTGTCCCCTGGCAAACCAGTACTTGGAAATGCTTGGAAATTTTCTTGGAGCATCAAACAGGAGGTTTTATTTTTAAGCATGGGGCAGGGAGTTAGATTATAGATGTCTTTAGCTAGATACAGATAGCTTCCGAAGCCGCGCCACTCTGTGCATGCTGCAAGCACACTGAATTCCCAAGAACTTCCCTTGTAAACGGCAGGGGTTTTGTCGTGGCTCTTGCAGACTGTTGATGTTTCTGCTCCTTTGGGGCATAATCCAGATCCCAGAGCAAGCCCCTATTAAACCGATCTGTTTGTGAAAGGAAAACCAAAGAACACACTACAGCCGTGTCCCACTTCGAATCCTGCTGTATCCATCAGTGATTCCATGGGGTGTCCCCTGTGAATGGAGAACTCCAATAAATAAAAAAATAAATAAAAAAGCCTGGTGTGCTGCAGAATAAACTGGTAGAGATCCAGAGCAGTGTTAGTCTTCCTTTTGTTTTTTATTATTTCAAGGAAATGCTCGTTCGGAAGAGCAGAGGCTTTAATCGCTTGGCTTGTGAGGGGGTTGTTGTCTCTTTTATCTCTTGCACTTCATTTTTTGTTTCCTTCAGAAAGTCTTTGCAGTACTAGTGTCACTGGTGCCTGTACTCTCAGATCAGCCCTTTCATAGGGAAATGAAAGCGTCATTCCCTCATTTAGAGAAAAAATGGAAGAAAAAATTATTGCACCACCAGGTTTTAAAGGTACTAAGCCTGGCTTGCATTCCTGAGATGAAAAGGGGATTGAATATTGTGTTTTCTAAAGGACTTTTCTGTCCCTGCTGGATATGGATCTATCAGCCAAATATTGAAATAGAGGCACACGGTTGCCTGCTGCAAGGCTCCAGCCAGCTACAAGCTTATATTGGAGCTTGATCCTGCTGCTTTTGAAATCAGTGCTGATGCTTTGATTTCCATAGCACGCTTAGACCCACAAGAAACAAATATTTAGCCAAAGCGAGGGCTCCAGCCTCCCGTAGGAGCAGTCCACATGTTTGGGAAATGTTGATCCTCTGGTGGAGTGATGAATTGGGCGCCCAGCCCGTGCCACAATGCCCGGGGGATGCGGGGACGGGGCAGCCCAGTAGGATCGGCTCCGGCTGTTGCTGGGGCAGTCACAGCTCTGCCTGCTGCACCAGACAGTGACGTGCCTGCTCTGGAAATGTGAAATACAACTGGAAATCCAAATGAGTTTTAAAACTGCAAAACACCTCTCCTTTTTCAGTAAGACATGTTACGCATTAGTAAGTTCCTTTTCTTCTAAGTTCTTTTGTCCTTCACTTTGAAAATACTTGTAATTAACAAGATGGTAGCAGGGTTTTTTTTGGGAAAAAAGTGTGCTCATTCTCTTTAAGGCAGATTTATTTATTTATTTATTTATTTTTACAAACATTTCAAATGCCTTCTCAACTTGGTTGTTGGGATTTTTACCTTCTAAGACTGCAAGAAAAGCCAAGTGCTGTTCTGTGATGATACTGAGTTGTATAATGTGTAAGGCCTCATGGTTCAAGGAAACAGGCTTTCCTAGAGGAGATAGAAGTGTTTATCTAGTCAAGTGAGTCATTTTCCTAGAGAAACAAGTTTTTTTAACAACTGTAGAAAATTAATTTTCAGTAGAGGATAGCGTACCTTTAATCTCAGCATCCCTGCTCAGCGTTAGGAAAATCTGCACTAGCAAATGACTGGTATCTGTCTGCT
The DNA here is from genome assembly GCF_009769625.2 of Cygnus olor. NCBI lineage: Eukaryota > Metazoa > Chordata > Aves > Anseriformes > Anatidae > Cygnus > Cygnus olor. Next base: position 2,344,771 of record NC_049188.1, on the reverse strand, counting down.
TCAAGATGTTCAAATTTCCAATGAGCACCAGGTTTCTGAGTGTTGTTCTGAACGCTACCAGCATGGAAAATCCATCAGTGATTTAGATTTAGCAGTGAGCAGTCGGGGCAGTATCTTTCTTGAAAGCAGAAAGCTTTCATGTGCTTACATTTTTGTTTTCTCGGCAACGTTCACATTACCTGTGATCAGGAAGCCTTGAAGGGCATTAGAAAGGCAAATTATCAACTCAACTTGATTTCTTCCCAGGTTGCTGGGAAGCGTAGGTAGGCAGGTTCGTTTATATCTTAGACTAGAAGAGTGTCCTACCAATTCCGTTCTTTTAGACAAATACATTTTTGTGATTCGTGTTTCAGTTCTTTGAAAGCAGCAACGAAAAAAATCCCTGGATAATGTCGTGGGCTTTTTCCTGAAGCACACCGAAGCTGGATGGTGAGACCAGGCTCCTCCAAAAGTGGCGTGCCTGGCGTGGCTGTGCAGGGCTTGCAGTTGCCTGATCCTCCTTCTTAGTTGTTGCTTTACTTGGCAAAATTGCAGATCTGTCACCGTATCCAGCTCTTAGTCATATACCAATAGTGGTTCATCAGAGGACCTCAAAACTTGAAAATATTTGTATCACATGCACAAAGCCAGCAGAGTTTAGCTGGGACCTGTCGCTGTCCCAGGGTTTCAGATGAAGGGTGGTGTGGGCTCCTAAATTGGAGTTGAAAAGCCTCAGTATTGCATTTGGTTGGGGAAATCTTCTAGGGTAGTTTTTTTCTGAGCTGAGCTGGGAAAATGCATCCTTGGATCCTGCACCGGGACTGACCCGGGCAGGGGATGCGCTTGCCTTGGGCTGTGATTTTAAACCCTTTTCCTTTGTTGAGCTGCATTACACTGTTACCATTCAGCCTGCTGATTAAATGCGACCATCTCCATTGAAAATGGGATTTGATGTTCTCTTAAGCAAAATTCATGTATAAAGAAAAGAATTATTAAGCCAGAAATTAAATTCCACTTACTCGGCGTTTTCCAGGCATGCCTCAAGCTGTTCTGGTGGTTAATATACGCTGCTGCACATTGCTAGCTTTCACTTTAGCCTCTCGCTAAGTCGTCTCCTGGTCTTTTTGATTCCTCGCCCGCTGGAATTGCCGTGCTTGTTTGACAAATCGGCACAGCCAACACAAACGAAGGATGATTCATTCACAAAATATTCCTGAGTGAGGAGCTGGACTGTAGCTGCACTCTGCTTTTACACCAGTTTAACTGACGTGCTCTGAACAAAGGTGCTTCCGGGGACGTGATGGGTAAGTCAGAGCTCTCTTTGGGGTGAAACCTGCTTCCATCTTGCTCTCCTGTTGGTTTCAGGTGGGAAACTCACTGTAGCATGGATAAGTTGACTCAGAGAGGCTCTTGGCATCAAGCTTTCTACCACGTTGACCTTAATGTGTCCCAAAATAGGGGAGCGCCCCATATGAGAAGAGTCCAGAGCTTTCACACCTGCCTTGCCCGTTAGAGGCACCAGGTGCCTTTCACAGCGGCTGTCTCATTTCCAGCTCTGTAGAGGACTTCATAAAATGAAAGACATTTCTGCCAAACTTGTTCTATCCTGATGAACTAATGCAAGATAATGCTGCAATTTTTCAGCTTGTGGAGGTTAGATGCTCTGCATATCACTTGAGTTTCATGTAAAGCCATCAAGAATGAACTTAACTTTGCAGTTTTTGGGTCTGATTTTGGAAGAGTGGGGGAGGGAAGTAGGCAAGGTTTCTTGTTGAGCTACACCAATAGCCATGAACATCTCCTTTGTTGTGTCTCCCAGTGTTTCCAGAGCTCTGATGTGTTTCTACAGTGTCATTCACGTTGGTAGGCTAGGGTTCAGTGTTGGTACTTGTTTACTACCATCTCCCAGAAAAAGTGCTTTTTTAAAAAATAAATGAATCTTACTCAGGCTCCCCTTACCCAGCTGTGCTGAAGATTTATATGGCAATAGCTCTGAGGTGCACTGATGGGAACGCTGACTTTGTTAATTTTTACAGTCATAAAATTCTGGCTATTGGACAAGCTCCTAATTACTCCGAATCCGTCTTAGTCTTACTTAAACTTGGATAGGTCCTATTAAAACAAGATGGTTGCATTTGCATTAATCTCCATGTATAGGTTAATGTTTTTTTAAACTGTAAAATTAATTTTCCAACTGTAGCTTTAAAAGAAGGGCATTGCTTTATGTAGGGCTGCTTTTGCTGTTTCCCCCCTTACGGGATGCTATGGGCAGGTGTCAGCAGATTCTCTCTTTAGTCCAACAGAGCAAGGCTGTGCTATTGTTGGGATGGAGAATACTTGGAAATTCACACGTGGAGAATGCCCCCGATTGGTGTCATAAGAGATACCATCAAGTAGAAATAAGCAAAGACCAATAGAAATTAATTTTTCATGATTCTTTGATTCTCACCCCCTCCACACCCATCCTTTATTTAAGTTGCATTCTTCTGAAAATAAGTGGCAGCAAGGCATTCTTGCAAGTGTTTGAAAAGAAGTTATTGCGTTCATTCATCAGCAAATTGATCTCTCTGTTGCTGTTCACAGACGTCGGTATCTCCGAAATACATTCTCAGTGTCTACAAAACACCACGCTGCGGAAAAATGCAAAACTATATTCTCTCTTTCTCTGTTCTGATAAGCTGATTGATAAAGCAGGCATTTCCATAACGCAATATTTACTTGCTCTACAGTGGAAATATTATATTTACAGTTGTAAATATACTTCACAGCTGGTAGCTGGTTTCATCGTCCTGCTTTTATGATAAGTTTACAGTACATTGCTATCTTCAGGCTCAATCCTATGTGTTTTTTGGCTGCCTCAGTGAAAAAAAAAAGTCAACTGCTTTGAAGTAGCGTGCAGTGTTTATACATGAGGCCGTGTTTCTTTTGGTTTAAGTTCTGAACGTGACCTCCCTGGCGCACAGCTGTGCCCGCTTGATGTGAATATTCTGGGTGGACAGGACGCTGCCTGGGACTGGGGGGAGGCATCCCAGTCAGACACCCCCTGCTCGAGCTTGTCAGTCTGTGGTGCCCGTGTGGCTTTAGCCACGTGCACTCGAGTTATTTAGCAGGAGCCCGAACCAAGTGAAAAATAGAAAGGGACCTGGAGTTTGAGGGAAGAAAACTGCTGGAATTTGCAGAAAGCTGGCGAGAGTTGGGTGTCCGGCTTCAGGGAGGGCTGGAAGCCTTTAGATTTCTTCTGCAGTTCCCCCTTGATATGTCCAAATATTTTTCTCTTGTCTATATATTTTTGATAGCTCTACTTAAATCATTTATAGTGCAAGAATTATTTGATATATATATATATATAAAATTTAGATGTTCCCAGTGCTGTCAACTTAACAGCCTCATTAGCATTTTTATATCATCTTTCCAACTAGTAAATCCCCCCCCTCTTTTTTTTTTTGTGGTTGATGTACAGCTTGCAAGTAGAAGAGAAAACTACTTGGGATTAGGTTTACATGGTGTCAGGCTCCCTGTTGAAAGCACTGATTAGCACGAGGTGTTTGGTGTCATTCCCCCACATGCCTTTCCCCACGAGCTGTCAGCTTTCATCAGGAGCAGGGAATGCACGTTGTTAGCAGAATTCAAGATACAGGTAGATTTTTCTTTTTTTAGAGTAGTGAAGTGTGTGGGTGAGTGCACTTTTTGATTTAGGTCATATTTATCCCCTGTGTTTTCAGTACGGCGTTGTTCGGAGATGTACCGCGAGTTCTCCTGCGCCTGTGAAAAACCCGTACTTGTGGTAATGGGGTTCTGGTGTTGGTGGTGGTGATGGGCACATCGGGGCTCCTGCTAGCGAACCAGGCAATTGTGAGTCACATCCCGGAGTAGGGGTGACTGCAGCCCGCAAAAACAGTGTAGGAAAGGTGGGAATAAAACAGGCGGAGAAACTATCAGCAGAATTACTGACCGCCTCTTGTTCCCTGAAGTTCAGTGATTTGACTTCACGGAGGAGAATACAGACTTCTGTTACTACTGGTAGAGAAATCTTCATTTTGACCTGCTTCTGGGTGCTGAGGTCTTGGGGATGTGTGGAGCAACTCAAAATGTGTGTCCCCGTGAGCAGAAGCGTATCACCGCTGTCCCACCATGGCACGCCGATGCGTGAGCCCTTTTTTTGGGAGGAGGCAGGGCGTGCAGCATCCTGGGCGCTCCGCAGCAGTCTCAACAAACGCCTTGTGGTGGGTTTTGCAGGCAGCCTGCGAGAGTGCCAATGGAAAAAACAAAACAAAACAAAAAAACAGTAGTTCTGAATGCATTAATTTGGAGTATTTGTGAAAGGGCAAGGCTTCGACTAAATTGGTTTTACTGGTTTTGTTAGCTAATAGAAAAAAGTGAGGTTATGTAATGAACATGGTCTTTTTAATGCTAATATAAATGTTTGCTAATTACCATATGGAGATGAAGGTCATATTAATTACAAAACGGTTCTCGCAACGCTACCAAGCAACCATCCTTTTAATTTTTTTTTTATGGGATTAATTAGAGATAATATGCATTCAGGACTGACAGCTTTTCTTCATAATGTTTTCAAGAAAACCGTGTATGGCTCTATTTGAAAATAATTGACTGCTATGTGCCCCGCACATCTGCTCCGGGTGGTGGGACCGGCGTCTTGGCTGCGCTTGGGCCAGAAAAGGATACTCAGCATAAACAGCTAGAGAGACATCAGCATCGGAGCAGATTTGGCCTTCTTAAGCATGAATTTAAAACAGAGATGAGAGTTTGTGCCAAGGAGCCTCTTAAGAGCATCGGGTCTGCTCTCATTACAGACCGTGGGTTAAGTTGTGCCGCTGGTGGTGGAAACGCCACCTGTCCGGATGGTGTCCCTGCCGTCCTCCTCCTGCACACGCTCCTTGGGGAATCACCACCTGGCACTTGGCGCAGGTGACCAGCATATCGGCCAGCCCCTGAGAGGTGGGTGGCCAGACCCTCAGTGGTGGGATGTAAGGCACTGCTGCTGGACACAAACAGACCTTCCTCCAGCGTGGAGCGGTACGGGATGGGTGATTCCAGCACGGGGCTGTCTGGCACCAGTCTGCACCTGCTGCGGATGGCTTTGGTGCTAACCACGTTGTGCTGGGGTGTCCCAGGCACTGTGCTGGTGAAGGATGCATGGCAACTCTTTTCCCAAAGGCAGGTGAGCACCTGTGGTGGTGCAGGTGTTGTACAGAACCTGGCAGGGTGGGACATGCTTTGTGCTTGTCATGCCACGTGCAGCGGATGCAGGACAGAGGACTGGTGTGTGCTGGGACAGTGGGGCTGCAAAGTGAGCTGCTGTGACTTGAAGCGCAGTGTCAAGCCTGCAAGCTGCTGGTTGCGATAAAAGCTCATCCGCTGCGAGCCTCCAAGCTGGCGCTTGCCGTGCTCACCGGCACGGGAAGGCTGAGCTGGCCTCGGCGTGCAGGCAGCCTCCAGCCAGCTGACCTCGGGCAAGTGAAGGATTGGAGTGGTGATACAAGACCCGAAGCTTGGTGCTGAGGTCTGGAGTTTGGTGTCTTCTGGCCTGTGCGTGCTTGTTGTGTTTGCTTGCATGGGTGCCGCGACCGAGGTGAACTGAACCAGTCCTCTGGAAATTCAAGCTCCTCTGCCCAGGCATTCTTCAATTGCCTACAAGATGATCACTAATGATTCTGATTGATATTAATCAGTGTGGGAATAAAAGCTCAGGGGATTTGAAATTAATAGCTTCTCATCTGTGTACCCTTAATCAGCGGCTTTGCACACAAGTGTTTTTTTTCCCTTGCGTGGCCACAGCAGTCGGATGAGTTGTGTCACAGCTGAGCAGCTCCTCCTGCCCACCCTTTGGAAGATCATGCTGAAGATAAAAGTCAAGAGGAAAAATAAGCACTTGCCCGTGCTTTACCCTACGCCAGGGTTTCGGTTTTAGTCCCAAACTCTTTGCTGTTGAGTTTTAGATGTTTAATGTGTCACTCAAGTTGAACGTTGTGGTGACAGCGATCAGATTCACTCGAGTACTTTTGTGCTGGCGCAGTGCTCTCCTTCGGCTACATGTCAGCAGAGGGGATTTAAAAATACTTGTATATTGCACTCAGCCAAACTCAAACAGGCTGCGTGCTCCGAAAGATGGTCAGTATCTTAAAACAGCTTGAATACGGTGGAAAGGAAGAAGGAACATTATTGTTCCTATTTTGTTGATGTGTGTCTGAAGTACTGAAGGGTTTTAGAATCAGATTGTGAAAGGTGTTCAGGGTTTAAGCCTAGCTCAGGTGTCCAGGCACTTCCATGCAAAAGTGTCTTTGGAGACTCCGGAGAATGCGGTCAAAGTGGCCGGTAAGGAGCTGTTACAGGTCGGTGCTAGAAGCTGAACCCAGAGCGCCGTAGTCCTAAGTGCCTTACTCGTGTGGTGTTTTTCCCCTTTAGCATCACAAACGTGTAGCTGCCTTTATTTTTGGAGCCCAGTGTGTTTTTTTTCAAGGTCCCATATAGTGATTTCAAGCCTGCTGACCACAGATTTGATGTTCTTCATTACCTTTCATAAATCTCTTAGAAATCGTCCATAGACTTGGATTTGTCCAAATAGAGGAACCGTTCCCTTACAAGCTGGGAAGTGACATCAAACCTCCAGGTTTCTCCAGCTCTGTCTCTCTGTTTGGACTCTCACCTCTCACTGTTTGATTTTTCACAGCTTAGATTAATTAACGTACTTTCTGAACAGGCTGTGCTGGACAAGGACACCTTCTGCACGACGCAGGCAGGTGAGGAGGTGTCCCTGTGTGGACAGGCTCTTGGCTTGTCAAACTCTCCAGAGGCTGTTTTTGAGCCCACCGCTCGGTACCTGTCATCTGCAGAGTGGCGGATGCTTGCGTGGCCATCACGGCATCGCTCCGCCAGGTGCCTGCGGTAATGCTCACCCGGCTCAGGTCTGAGGTTCGGACTTGGGGAGCCCTCGTGTCCGCCAGGGATGATGGGGCTACGTGGGAAGCCATGGCGGCTGTCCCAGAACGACGACAGTGCCGTCAGACCGGCTGCTCTGCCAGCTTGGGTCTTGTGCCAAGAATAAAGTTCCTTGTGCCAAGCGTGCAGTTTGTCTGCAGAGCTGGTGCCGGGGAGTGGATGAGGCTGGGTGCTGACAAATTCCACGGGGGAGGACGAGATGGTTCAGGATGTTTGCTTTTCATCTTTTTGCAGTCTGAAGCAGAGCCTTTAGTATCACTTCAGTGATGTTTAGGCTAAATGGAATAATGGACTGGGGACTGGAAACAGTTTGGCTTCAAAGAAAAAACAAAGTACTCCGAGGTATAACTGGGAAACAAATGAGAGGCTTGTTAAACACTCATTTTCTTTGTGCCTAAGACAGCATAATGAAAGTCTGGAGTGTGCAGTTGAGCTAACAAAGTTTTTAAAAGCCAACAGAAAGTAGGTAGCTGGTAGCACGATAACGTGTGTCTGACAGCGGAGTAGCAAGCAGACGGTGCGGTGACAGCAGCGCCGAGTGAAGTCTGCAAAGTGATGGGCACGGGGAGTCTGCGGCAGCAAAAATAGGCTGGTGAGAACAAAGCGCTTTCTTCCTCGGAGATGACTGCTCGTCCCTTCTGATCACGGCAAGCAGGGTGCTCGCCGAGCTGTGCTGGCACAGCGGGAGCGTGCCTGGAGGCAGAGGACAGGGGCTGCAGCCCCTGCGTGCCGGGGCCCCCGGGGGTGCCCGCCTCGGGGGCTTTCAGCAGTGGCAGTTTTGGGGAGCAGGGAGAAACCCTTCAGGTTTCTGACTTCTTTTATAGCTCCGTCCTGTTTGTGTGGCTGTAAGACGGGTGGGGATCCCAAGTGATGATTTAAGGGGATGAAATATGATGTGGGTAATCTCAGCCTTTGCCCTTGCTTTGGTTTCCCTCCAGCCCCGTGGGTGGCCAGCAGGAGATGGAAACTCGGCAGTGAGTCTGCCTAGCGGGTTTTGACCACAGAAAGGACAGAACAGAGCGTGGCGGGCCACGTGTGCTGCTGCACGGGGCCCAAGGGGAGGCCTCGTGTGACATGGGGTTAGAAGGCTTCTGAGAGGTGGCTGTGCCCAGAGCACTGCTCCGGGCAGGTGAGGGCTGCCGTGCTGCTTGCTCGTTCTCCCTGTGCAGTTCCTGTGCACCATCGCACCAACAGTCCCCAAAATACTGGTAGCAGTTGTGTGAGCAGGCGAGACGCAGGAACACGTGGCTGTCAGCGGGGCTGGGGCAGCGGGAGGGATTTAGTGCAGGAGGGCAGAGTGGGATGAATGGGGCACCGCTGCTGGGCGGCTGCCCTGCTGGGGGAGAAGCTGGAAGTAGGAAGAAATTTTTACCAGGTGTTTAATGTCGAGCACTTCTAGCCAGCAGCCTGCTGTAGAGCTTTATTAGCATTGTTTTGGTTTTCAATTTATTTTTTATTTTTTTAGTTTTTTAGGTTGCTTGTATTGGCCAGCACTAGACACCCAGTGTTGGATGGTGCGCTGCTGTCTGTGTGGCAGTCCCACTGTCAGTATGTGCAATTCATACTCCTTGCTCTGTAACAAGAGCATTAAAGCATTTTAATCAGCTTGGTTTCACTGAAGTGTACGAGTTCCCCTCTCATTACATCTACTAACTCTCAAGTTTACGGGGACAAACTTCTTGGATAGACTAATATTCCTTGGCCACCCTAGCGCGCAAATATAAAATTTAATATCTTGCTGCAGGACTGTTCATTTTTATGCAAATTCCACTGTAAGATTATATTCTGCAGTTGTAAATTAGAAATTAAAGTAAGTTATGCAGGGGAGGGATATGTGGAAAATGGCAATCTTGGATTTATTTTTTTTTAAATGAAGTAATCCTACTCATTTGAGCAATACAGACATGCACATCCTCCAGAAAGGAGGAGACTTGAATGGCAAACGCTGTTTCACACAGCATTTAGCTCTGTAGCTGTTAATGAAGGAGTGACTGCTACAAGACGATCTCTCTCAGTCTCTGACTCCTCCGAATGCATTTAGAAGCAAACAATAGGTTCATTATCCTGGTTTAGGAGAAAAATTGAAGTCCAGGCTTGGCTGACTCCTGGCTTCTGTAGCTGCGTGCCTGGCAGGTGGGCGTGCATGGAGGAGAGACGGACCCTCGCGGAGGGACGCGGGTTCATGGTGATGTCCCGGGGTTCAGCTCTGTGCTGTGGGCACAGGAGAGGACACAGGAATTGGTGGCTCCCAGAGGACAGCCGGGACAGCTTCGTGCCCCTGGCTCCTACTAGGCAAACCCATAAGTCCTGGCACCTACTGGAGGCGCTGGGTCCGGCCGTCGTGCCGCCTGTCCCACCCGGTGGCAGGAGCTTCTCTGCAGCCTCCTGGTGCCGTGCTGACAAACGCCATTTCCAGCAAAATGCACCAAAGTAAATAACAGCAGACAGAAGGGAAATGCGGCGGTGGAGTCAAATAATAATGAAAAAACAATATCAGAAGCACTGCACAATAATATTAATTGCATATGGGTAAAATTTTGTAAAACAATTAGGATTCTGTCCCCCTTTCAGCGGTGCCAAAGCTGTCGTGCTTCGAAGATGCTTTTGAAAATGGAGTTTCAAGCGCCGAGTGGTGTACGTGCTTCTGAAGTTATCCCCGCAGTCTGAAATACTTGCGTTCCTCTCAATTGCCTGTTGACAGGGTCGCTGTTCCCTTCCCAAAATCTCTCAGGAAATGCTGTGAGGGAGTGCTGGGAGCCCGGGCGTGGGATGGCGCCAGGTCCAGGCACGGCCCCTGCTCGCTGCTGTCCCCGTGATGGCAGCGGTGACCCCCGGCAGGGCGACAGAGCCCCGTGCTTCCAAAAGTGCCTTGCCATCCATCCCTAGGTGGAAAGCACAGAAGAAAACGCTGGTATTAGGAACTGTTCGTTCATTTCTTTGCAAATCTGCAATGGCTGACATCTGTTTGCTTTTCTTTGTGGTTTTGGAAGAGAAGAGCAGATTTGGCTCCAAAATAGCTATAAGATGGCTTGACATGGAGTAGCATGAATAGGCTTGTTTTGTCTCCTCCTGTTATGAATCACTTTCCGTATTAATTTCAGACTTCGAGCTGATGTGTGTTTGGCCTTGTGGAGCAGCACACCACTTTGAGTTGTTCTATTGTGTTTTTTTTTTCTTTTTTCTTTTCTTTTAAATCACATTTACGTGGACGTGCATTTGCTTCATGTCAGAAGCCAGGGTGCCAGCGAAGGCTGGGAGGTCAGGAGGTGAAGAGCTTGAGCGGTCATGAAGGACGAGCCCTTTGAAGCCCTCCTGATGCTGAGGAGATGCAGCACTCTCCCAGCCCTCCAGTGAAGTTCCTAAGGAGTAATTCTCCCTATTGTGCAGTTTCTTCATCCACCACCTCGAGCTTTGCTTTCTATCACGCCTCTGCGATCAGCCCGTGGTGTCGCCCACTTTCCAGAGAGCCATCAGCACGCATCACGAGCCTGCCTGCGTCTCCTGTCCACTGCCATTGCTTGCAGAGCCAATGTAGTGCTTTTTCTTCTTTTTTTTTTTTTCCTTTTTCTTTTTGGGTAAAGTATCAGTCAACTGGCTGTGGAGGTCCCTACCCTTTTGCCAGCTGTCATGGATTACTGCTTCTGAACGGCTTTCCCATGAAAAGCATAAATAAATGCAAGTCCTCGGGCTCCTGGCATGGAGTCAAGACCCATCCCCCTCTGTTTTGCTGTGCTTTTTATTATTATTTTCTCAAACAGACTAACGTCTCGTCTTTAACGGCCTATTTTGATCAAACATTGAAAGCACCCATCCTCCTGTGGGTTTTTGGGGGAAATTGGGACTGCTTTATGGCGTCAGGAGCTGAGCACCTTGCACGGGGAAGCGGCAGCCCCGAGCTTGTCAGCACAGCTTTGGCCTCTGCCTTTGTGTGTTGCTCTCGCAGGCAGATAGAAACGGGGAGCGTTGTGTGTAGGTAAAGGCCATATTATATTGTGTTACTGGACAAGTGACACCCGGGGTTGACTTGCTGGATGAACTGGGTGGCAGGGTGCTGCGTGCACTGGGGACTGATGGAGCAATATAGCAGAGAAGTGATAAAGCTCATGGATTTTGTCAATGCATATGACAAAGCAGCACTACTCGTCCTTTGGTATTTCTGCAAGGTTTTGTCCACGCTAAGCTCTCCCTGTGCAGCAGGGGGTTCTTCTCGGTCGGCCTGGGGAGGACTCGGTGCAATTCCCAGGATCAGCTCGCTGACCTTGGCAGCGTTTCTAACCCTGTGATGTAAAACTCAGGAGACAGAGCCCTGCATAAAGCTGTGATGCTGCTTTAAAAAACATCAAAACAAAAAGAAGGGAGAGATCTTCGCATCTGTCGCTGGGTCATAGTTTCAAGCCCTTCTCTGATATTTAGAAATTCTTTTTACTGGAAGCTGAGGATACGAAACCACACGATTCCTGGAAAGCCAGCTAAATAGCCATATCCAGAGCAAAGAAAGAAGCAGTTGTGGAAACCTTTGCAGTGAAATCACAGGCATTAGCGGCACAGCGCTATGTGAACGTGCTGGTTAAAGCCAGGAGGAGCCCTTTCCATTCCCTACATTTCCCTGGGAACGTGGCTTCTCTGCTGGGCACTCCCACAACTGGATGGGGTTCACCATCCCTACGGCACCTTCACATTGGGAATATCGGGCTGTGCTGCCAGGGCAAACCCGGGACCAGTTGCCCAGCAAAGGACCAATAAATCAGAGCACTGGGACGCGTGGAGAATTAGGAGAAGGGTGTTTCGGCTTTCTGTGTGCCAGCGCTCGTCCAAGCAGCGTCTGTGGCTGCTGCTCTGCGTTCAGCCGCCATCCTCGTGCTGCTGCTGTGCTGGCTCTGCTCCCCTCCCAACCCTTTTGTGATTTGTGAATGATTAAGATGGAGTCAGACAGAAAGCAGTGTTGGCACAGCCAGGCTGTTACCCTATTAGAAGGTCCAGATGTACCGAATCAGGGTTCCTTGTGGCTTCTGATGAGGAAGAAACAAAACAGGGCTCTAGTTAGGTTTGAAGGATTTGGTAAGCGCACATGTGTCATGGGTCTAACTGCCTTTGATGGGTACCAGATGGCCAACAGAGGGGAGGGTGGAGCAGGGGGGAGGACGTGGCCAGGAGGTGGAGGGGTGGAAGGTCCTTTGTGAGCCCTCTGCGGGGAGACGTCACGTGTGGAAGGTGCGTTAGCACCCGTGCCCGGGGACAGAAGCGCTGTATAGGGAAACGTGTGTGTCTGTGTACAGAAGCACTTCTCTGCTCAGTGGATCGTTTAGATACAAGCCTGTTGCTTACCATGCACCTCCCTTCTTTCACGTGATTAACCGTGCTGTGCCTCTAACGGCTCTACGTGCAGCCCTCCGGTGCTTCCAGAGGAAGGGCAGGCTGCGATTTCAGCCTAGAGAGCCGGGAGGTTTGGTTGGGGGTGGTAGCGTGTTCTGGGAAACACGTCCTCTTGTCCTCGATGAGCTTACGTCCAGGTTGAACCCCAACATCAGCAGAGAACAAGGTGCCCGTGCACCCAGAGCGCAGGGATGCCTGAATGCCAGGTGCTGGCCAGGGAGGAAACAAACATTGGGCCAGTTCTTAGCATTTCAAATTGGAATTGGTCTCCAGTTCACTGAATCCGTGGGCTAGTGTGATTTTCTCTTAAAAAAAATAAAAATTACATTTGTATGTAATGAGTTGGGAAAGAGAGGACAGCCCGGTGATTTATTTGTGTGCGGTAATTTAAACACTGTGATTTTTCTCAGGCACTCAGCTGATGTCCTAAAAAAGCCAAACAAACTGGAAGCAGGTGGAGGGATTAAGTATGGCAGAAGCTCTGGAAGGGAAGATCTTTGACATGTCACAGTTTCCCAATTTGCAATTTGTAGGATGCTGCATCTGCAACCAGGAACTTTGAGATAATTTGGAGTACAGTAAGACATTAAGATTAAAAATATTAGCGCCTCATTAACATAAACCAGCAGAGCTGTTTGGCGTCCAGGGAAACCTGTGGGTTTACACCACCTCTGGGCCTGACGCGGTGTGTTTTCCACTATTGTGTCATAATTCAGTACAGCTTGTACAATAATGTAGACGAACTGTTGGCAGGGAAGCGCAGTAGGTAAATGTTTTGTGAGCGCGCTCAGCTCCCTGGGCTGTGCTCAGCCCTTGGAGAGCATCGCAAGTGCCAGGGAGGCTCTGACGTCTGCTGGGTAAGACCGTCCATGGAGCACCTGGAATGGGATGTGTGGCTGTGGCTTTGTGAGTCTCTGTCTACTGTGGTAGTGATCGCTCAGCTTGGGGTTGTCCGCTGTGTACCGCTGGCGGTGACAATCCGGGTGTTACCGGAGTCCGGAGCCTTTCCCTTTTCTGATGCTTGCGGTGTCCTGGCAGGTGCCACATGGAAGAAAACGTCAGCCAAAACCATTTTGGTTAAAATCAAAACAAAATGTTTCTTTATGGATTGAAATGTTTAGAAAAGATGTGTCAATTTCAACATGATTTCCATGGAGAAACATTTTGGAAATAAAAACATGCAGTTCTAGAAAATGTCAGAATTTAATTAGTGATTTTTGAAAGGTAGTTTTAAGTGTGCCTGTTTCTCAAGTAGATTTTTTTTTACCCTTCATAGTACATTGAGTTATATTATTGAGCTAACATAATGCATTGGGATTAGATGTTTAGCTAATGTATTTATTTACATTTATATTTATGAAGTATGTGTATTTGGATGCAGATGATTATTTTTGAGACATCAGGGGCAGCTGCTATTTAGAAGAGTCTGAAGCCCTTGCTTTCATATTTCAAAGTGTTTCATAACTATCAAATTGTGCTGTTTTGTATTGGTGTGGCTGAAGCTGAGCCGAAGCATGCTTTGAGCCAGTGAGGTTGGAAGGGGCCTCTGGAGGTCCTTAGCTCCAAAGTCCCGCTTGAAGCTCAGAACCTCCCTGTTGGATCAGGTTGCTCAGGGTCATGTCTTGCAGAGTGCCAAAGACCTCCAAGAATGGTAACTCCCTTTCCTCCCTATCCCAGTGCTGGTTCATCTTCATGGTGAAAACAGTTCTGCTGTTGGCTCTGTAACCTCCCGTTAGGTGCCTGAAGACAGCGGAAGGCCCCCTCTCAGCCTCCTCTTGAACAAATCCGTCTCCCTGAGGCTCTTCTCTTCCATCATGTGCTCCAGCCCCAAGGTTTGCAGCTGAGTGCTGGAATATCCATCTCGCATCGATTCAGCTAAATTGGGTGCCAGTAATAATGAAGATGCATGGGCACAGGCTGCAGCCTGGGTGGCTGCTCAGGTATACGTCAACGTGTGCCCTCCCTGGGCTTTCAGCTTTATTACCGCTCCTCTGCTACCTTCTGCTACTTCAGCTGACTGATTAAAGCCACTTCAGATGTGTTTATTCACGACGTCGTCGTGTTTCCAGAGCACGATACAGATGTGCCCTTTGTGCCAGGGAGGGGGACGCGTTCCCCGCATCACAAACCGCAGATATTTTCGTCTGGACAAAAAGATAAGCTGCTTCAATTAGTAATAAACAACAGCTGTCGTGGCTGAACTGAAAAATAGTAGAGTTGCTCAACTCATATGTTGCAGTGAATCCTGCAGATATTAATTTGGGGGAAAAAGAAACCATTCCTAACAAATTTGTAAGGATTTTTATTTCATGACATTCACTTGAACTGAAACCAAACCCTAAATCGGGGCTTTTTTGCACTGGAGGAGGACGGAAGGATGGATAGCGGGCAGAAGTCTTTCACCCTGTACAGCCAGCACTGTCGTGCACCTTGTAGCATCTTCCAAGGGAAGATTTGCACCGCTCTGCAGCCAGCGCCGTGCCCAGCTCGGGGCAGCCCGGCAGTGAGCCCGGTGAGCCCCACTGCTGGCTCCGTGCACATCTTCATGCAGAGTTATGGAGAGCTGGGGGGGATTTGGGGCTGGGGAGGAGTCCCCCTTCTGCCGGCTGCAGCATAGCTGCGGGGTAGCTGGTGATGTGCAGCCCCCTGTCTTTGTGCCGGCAGATGCGGAGGATGTTAGCAGATCTAACGTGGGCAGCTGAAACCAGGAAACAAAGGAGGTTGGTGTGCGTGAGCCTTGGGAATACTTGGCTCATCCTGCCATCAGCAGGCTAAATATTTGTAATTTCTATCATAAAAAATTCACCAGCTGCAGAAGTCAATAGAGGGGAAGTAGTAAACATGACATGACATTGCTTTTGTAGCATTGCTCAGAACAAGAAATCTCTTCTTCCAAACAAAAGCCAGGCGTTGCTGCCTGGATGGACTTGAACACTTTTAGGATCTTGTCGGAAAAACGTCTGCCCCAATTCAGTCATTTGGAAGAGGATCCGAGGTCTCTTCAGAGTAATGAGGCTTGAATGTAATCTCGAGCAGAGTGATTTAAAGTGCAAGGGATGCTTCTTTACCCTGCCTGTTTATAGGGCAATGCATTTTAAATATTGAATGATCCAAAAGTCAGCTCAGGAAGGATACACAATCAGGGGAAGGAAATAGGTCATAATTTCTCACAAGGGACTGCATGAAACCTTCAGTCATCTTAAATCCCCCATCCCGTCCATTTCCCTGACTATCCGATGGTGCCAAAAGGGGGCTGCCTGCTCTCCCGTCGGTTTGGCACCGCCGCGGCAGCATATGCTGAACGTCTCGGCTGGGCTGTTTGGGGCCAGAAAGGTAAAACTCTGCCCCATGGTGAAAACAGATGGGCTGGCTTATCTGTGCTTGTGGGAATAAGGCACATGCCATCACTGCAGAGGAGGAGCAACAGCCACCTCGCATGTTACTGGAAACTTCCCTGGCTCCGAACGCAGGCTGAGGTCCCAAAGCCCTTACAGCTTCAATGAGAAATGAAATTATCTCTTTTATTTATATCTAGTAATAATTGCTTCTTCTAATTGCCCTAGTTTGTGGGTTTCTTCCCAGCAGGTTAGGCCGAAATTTCAACTTCAGTTGGATTTGCATAACCGCGTGAGCCTCTCCCTGGCTGCGTTCCTTCACCTGCCACTGCCGGCGGAGCGGTGCTCCCCGGGGAGCCAGCTGTGGGCCTTGGGGTGTACTCCATGGGAGGAGTGGGTGAAGCCCGGTCTCCTGCTCTATTCTCTGTTTCAGCAAGATCTCTGGAGTTATATTTAGTTTGGCATTCCTCAGTAGTGAGCGATGGCTGGGCTGAAGCTGTGTGTCACCAGGCATCGCGCTGTGCAGGAGGTGGGGAGGTGAAGGGTATGTGGTGCTGCTTTTTTGGCATTTTTGGTTTGTTTTCTGAAATGATCTTGCTGCTGGTTCTGCTTGACGCTCAGCTGTGCGTGTGGTGTGGTGGGGCAGTGAGGGGTCCCCAGTCATGGGCTGCCCTTGAGTGCATGGCTCAAATGCAGGGTGCCATCACGTAGGAGGAGGGCTCCACGCCTTTACGCATGTTTTGGTGTTG
This sequence comes from Cygnus olor, assembly GCF_009769625.2. Classification (NCBI taxonomy): domain Eukaryota; kingdom Metazoa; phylum Chordata; class Aves; order Anseriformes; family Anatidae; genus Cygnus; species Cygnus olor. The sequence continues at coordinate 2,328,375 of NC_049188.1, read as the reverse complement.
CAGGTGTCAGGGTAGCTTCTTCTGGAGCTGGTTTCCAGGGCGGGAGAAGGAAAGGTCTAGCAAGGCAGGAAAGGAAAGGAGCAAGGCAGCCTGCCAGCTCCGGTCCCTTCTGCTTCCCCTCTAATACTGGCTTCTCAGCTCCACAGAAAGCCGAGAGCATCCCACGGGTCCTTGTCAGCCCACCCGGGATTAGCCTGTAACGTGTCTGTCACAGGCTGGTGGCACAGAGCAGCAGGGGACCCAGGCATGTCCTGCTGTCCTGCCATCCATCGGGCTCCCCAGGTGCGGCCGCCTTGTGCTGGGGGCTGTCTGGGTGCAGCCTGGGGTGGTTCAGTGCTGTGAGGACAGGCAAAGCAGGGCTTGGGGATAGCAGCATTGAGGTCGGGGGATGAGCTGATCCTCTGGGTCAGTTTCGGGGCATGTTGCAGTCTGTGTGCCCCCAGCTGCTCATGTCCTGCCATGGTCCTGCTCTGTTCCCTCGAGGTCTAACAGGTTTCTGGCCGACTCGATCCATCACGATCTTCCGGGTGCGCAGAGCCTTTTGTCAGGCTGCAGGGACACAGAGAGTTCTGCTGAAGGGGCCCGGCTGATCTGGGGTTTATTTCACGAATTTTCCTTTTGGCTGTGTTTCTCGGTTCCCAGGTTGTGATCCACAAACATTTTTGGAGGAGTTGTTATTTTCCCCAATTACAGCAGTGGGTAGCATTCATTAAACCAATACGAATCCTTTGGATTGGAGTGGGGGGTCACAGAGTGTACTGTGGTGGCTGTATAGACCAAAGGTTTACTGATGGTATTTGCACTGCCTGCTAACCCAGACAAGTCCGAAACAGGCTGTTGCCTTCTCTGGATGCAGTATGTCGTGGAGCGAGGGGGGTGTAGCCTGCGAGCAACTGGTGCCTGTTGTGCACTGCATGTAATTCACTTGGGGGAAGGCAGGAATGGTCATGGTCAACTTTAACGTTCTGCTGTTAACTCAGCATCTAAGCAGGCAAATGTCCATTTTTTTATGGATGTGGGTTTTTTACTGGTTGCTTTACTTCAGTGCTTCCTCTGACCATGTAGCTCTTGGATGCAGTTCTGCATTCTACTATTAAGAAAGCAAGAGGACTGTTAGAAAACTCTGCAGGGAAGAGGCAACGTATATTTTGCCTTTTGATTTCTGATGTTTTATTTATGTATGTAAATGCAGAAAGATGCGTGTGTGTGTCTGTTAGCATATATAAAACACATGGAGCTCTTCTGCCAGGTGAACGTGACAGCATCGCTCTCTTACAAGACCGCATTATAAACTGCCAAACGCTGTAAGCACGTGGAAATCGGAATACCCAGGCAGCCTTTTTTGTTGCTGAGGTGCCTCTTCAGCTTGCCTTTAATCTCTGAGCTGCAGCACACAAATCACGTTTGGGCTGGTAGAATCGGCCTGTTGCAGTTAGTGTTTCCCTCTGTGGGGAGAAGATGTGTGTCGGCACCTGCTGCCGGTGTGTGCGCCGAGTCTGGTGTTCCTCCCTTTAGGAGAAGCAGCCACTCCCAGTTATTGCTGATTATTTAGAAGTAAAGTAAGTAGAAATGAACCAAAGGCATGTCTCATCAAAATCCATGGTGCTGGCAGGTGAATAGAGGCTGTATCCCGCACCTTTGTGCAGCCCAGCTCCCCGGCTCTGTGCGGACGGGCTTCCTGCTGCACACAAACCGGGGTCCCTGGTGGAGCTGGGGCACGGCCAGGGCACTGCCCAGTGCCGCCTCACCTTCTCTTAGGTGTCTTTGAAATACTGAACCCAACCAAACAAAAAGCAACCCATGCATAAACAAGGTGTGGAATGTCTTCTGCATTGAGATAAATGTTTATTTCTGCCTGCCGGCTGTGCGTCCCTCCGTTCAGCCTTGGGACCTGCCACGCCGGGTTAAGGCCACGGCAGCAAGCCGCAGTGGGACTGGCCGCAGCACGGTGCCAATCCGCTGCTCCGTGGCTCCAGAAGTGCCACCAGCGAGTGCAGTCGTGCTGTGTGAGCTTCAAGTTCTGCTAACAGCCCAAGTGCAGCCATCTCAGCTTTTAGCCCCTGATCCACTGCACACAGAAAGAACAGTAGCTTGTTAGAAATTTATCCCTATAATTTAAAGTAAGAGGAACTCATGTGCTGAAACAGTGCTGGATGTTGTTTTGCTATGTCCAGGAGTTTGTCTGTGATCTTTTGACTTTAGGCTTGAGCTCCAATGTACCTGTCAGTAAAAAGCACTCAGCCTGGGTGTTTCGTAAAAGCTCCTGCTGTGCAGCAATGTGCCGGGCTTGTTGCAGATCCCTGGCAGGTCTCCAGGCTGATGTTCAGCTTCTGCGGCGCTTTGTTGCTCAGGATGGCCTTTTCTGATGGAGGAGTGTCGGGCCAGGCTGGGTTTGAGCTGGACTCCACGAGTGAGCTGCAGTGTGATGTTGCTGTCAGCTCAGTGGACTTCTGAAGGCTGGGAACTGGGCAAGCTCTGGTGAAAACAAACTTGGAAGAGCCCCAGAAAGCCCATCCCAGGCAGGGCACGCTGCAAACATTGACTCATAGCCAGGCCAGTCCTGCAGTTAGAGCCTGGCAGTCCTCAGCAGCAACTGGATGTGGGCAACTTTGTTTGCCTAAGCTTTAGGTTAGATTCTTTCCTGCACAAAGGGGGCAATTTTTTTGGAAAAAGCAGAGTCTTGGTGCTCATTTGGAAGGCAAGGTTGTGTCTGGCACTGCCCCATAGGAGTAAGGGGGACAGTTTAGCTCGTGTGGGTAGGGAGGAAGGATCCTAGGGTAAGAAGCTATGGAAATGGTCGTGAGCTTAAGCTGCCATTTTGAACAACTGAAAAGACTGAAGTGCTACTTAGGAAAAAATACAACTCCGTGTCCCATCTTCCCTCCTCTTGCCTTCCAAATCTCCAAATCCTTTTGTTGAGACGAGCAGGAATGGGGTGCTTTGTGTAAGCTGCAGCCCGAGCCTGTGCTCTCTCTTGGTAGCAGACCCCCTCGAACGGCTGCACCAAGGTCCCTTGATGCTGTGAGTGTTGTAGCAAGGAATTAAATGTAGTTGTGTTCATTTCAAATTCCATTTGAAATACAAATAGGTAAACCCTTGTTCATCAAACACCAAAGTGCAAGTGGAGGAAGGAAGTTCAGCGAATGCTTTGCGTTTTAATTCTTCTGGGAAACGCTACAAAGGGCACTGAGCAAAGCACCGGGAGAGGTGTGGTGTCGGGACCTTTTGATTCGGAAGCACGCGGGGTGCTGGCGGCTCTGAGTCCTCCCGATGCTGCTGGGGAGCAGTCCTGCCCAGTCACCGCGGGCAACGTGATTTCACCTTTCTGGCTTTCTGAAGCACAGCAAAATACCTGCCCAGATACTGTGGGTGTACATCTGCCAGGTGGAACCCCAGGAGAGGAAGGGCTGCTGCGCTCGCTGGGACAGGCCTGGGGACCTTTGACTGCACAGGCTCCCTGCGTGGCCGGCACCTGCACTTATTGATATTACTATTGATCTGTTTGTCTGACAGCTGACCCCAAACCTCTTAATGCGGAGTGAAAGCGTCCTGTTGACCTCCGCAGACTTCAGAGCGGTCCCCTTGTCCTCGCCTCCATCAGCCTCTGCTTGGTGGCTGCAGATGTCCTCTGCCACGTCACCTGCCAGGGCCCCGCATGCTGCAGGTGTCACCCCGTCATGCGTCGGTGACAGATTTCAGCCACAGGAGTTGCTAAGGATGGGATGTTTGAAGGGGCAGGAGAGGGGTTAAGATTCAGCACAAATATTTTATAAACAAGGTTACAGCTGGCTCTGGGGAAAGTTGTGGAAATACTTGGCATGCACTTAGCTCTGCAGACTGGCAAGTCTGTGGCGGTTTTATTCCCGAGGAGGCTGCTCCCCGCATGTGACGTGCCACAGAGCCCATTTCGCTTGCACAGTCAGCAAAGTCGCCTTTCCAGCAGAGGAGCTGCCTCCTCCTGTTTTGTTAAGGGAAAAAAAAGAATGTTTGCTCGGGAGAGAAAAACATGTTTTTGTCACTGGAGGCGGGGACGGGTTAAGATGTGCTAGCTTTGAAGCTGCCCTGGTGCTCATGTGCTTTGCAGCAGTCCTTGCAAAATCAGCCACAACTGTGCTCAGAGATGCAAGCATGTACAGCTGGGCTTCTAGCAGAGTGTGAACCACATCATCGTCATCCAGCAAATAGCTGATAACCATGGCACAGGCGCAGGATCTCGGAATTCTTCAAAGTTATGTGCAACAGTAACTGGGGGAACCGGGGTGTCTCTTCTTGTTCAGCGCCGGGCTGCCTGGTGCTGGTGGTGCTCCCGAAACGTGGCTTTGACATACTGTTAATGATGTAGAGGGAGAGAATAAAGGGCAATCTGGTAAAACAGCAGAGCCTTGTGAGAGTTGCTGATAACAGTTTAGGGTTTGGCTCTGACTGAGCAGTGCACATGAATAAAGCTGCCAGAGCCAAGCCTCAGGAGTGCCGTTTCTAAGCGTGTCTCGTTGTTCTGGGCTGTCCCTTTGGAGAACTGGTGGTTGAAGTTGAATCTCACAGAGATGGTGCTCAATAATTTCCAAGAACTGAGGCTCTTTTAAGGTGCTTCAAGTTGAGCTCCCCTCCTCCTGCCACTATTTTGGAAAGTCCTGATACAGGCTGCACAGCTGAAATGTAATTTAACTTTCCTCATCAGAGACGTGGTCCTGTTTGTTCATGTTGTTGGTGTTTTTCCCAGCACCGGTCTCAGTGCATTTCCTGACGCTCTAAATTCAGTCTGAGATCAAGTTGTTCAAAAGCCTGGGCATCTGCAGGAACAAACCAGAAGCTCCCAGCCAGCTCTTGGAGTGGGAATGTTTTACTCAAGCTTTTGCTGGACTTGCAGGTTTTTGTGGGAGTTGGTTTTTAGAGAAAGGGCTGTTTGGGTTGCAGCGTGTGGGAAAATGAATGTGTTCAATGGAAATCTGAAAACCAGATGTCAGAGCAATGATGTGCTGATTATTGGAAATAGGGAAGAAGGCATGCAACCCCCTAATCCATCTGATTAATTTCCTGGCTCTTTTACCCGAGCAAGTGTCTTGCTTCCCAGGGCTGTGATAGTAAATATAATCATTCATTTTAAAAGTTGACGTGCTTCTGATAATTGAACCTAACCTGTCTGCTTTGGCCTTTCAGATTTGCTTTGGCTTTTCAGCTTAGCATCACAAATTATGATTTCACTTGGTGATCAGGTGCAAGTGAATATTTGATTCTGTATTAGCCAGATTAAACAAAGCAGACTGTAGGAGAGAAATTTTGAGGAGCCTTTGATGATATTTTAAGCCCAAGTTGACTGCAAGTGCTTGAAACGATCTGTCAGTCAATCTGAAGAGAGCCTCATGATGGATAGACCATGTGTTGGCTTGTCTGACACTTCTCAAAGATAGTGACAGTGACATGTATCAAGCAGGACTGCCTTTCAGCTGTTTTTTCTGCCGTTTCCAGTTGCCAGTTCTTTTAACTTAAATTATAATACATTTTGTGGTAGGCCTGAATTGGCGTATCAGGTTCAAAATGCTGACTGTATTTGCATCTGGACATCGATTACTGAACTCTGGGCAGCTGGATCACCTGTGCTAAGAGCTCTAAATCTGTTTCCATGTCTTGAATTTTGATAGAATAGGGGTCTAAATGCAGGCCTGATTTAGCTTTCTGATGGTGCCCTTAATAAGCTTCATGTCAATAGAAGAAATCAATCTCATTTAAAACAAAGTCAGACTGCTGGAGAGTTTTAACTTCAGGAGAGAATAAGCCTTGTCACACTGTCATCACACTGCTCTCGGGATGTGGTACGGGTTCATTTTGGAAATGATCAGGCTCTAATTAAGGTCCATAGGGAATTGGAACTGATTCGGTGCAATTAGAACAGACCCCTAATTAGTATTTAACAACCACATCCAGGGGTGAGTGAGGGGATTTTTCAGTCCCTTATTCCTAGGGCACATGTGGTTTGAAGACTATATTTTGGGGGATACTGGAGCTTTGCTTCACTCAGCGATGTATCCAGCATACACTGTAGGCTGTTGTGCGGTGCTGGGATCCCTTCCAGCTCCTCGTATCTGATCCTGCATCTTGAACATCGGCAGGTGGGCCTGGTGAGCTCCGTATGAGCACAAGAGGTCTGCTGCCGAGCGGCGCTCCCAGGCTGCCTAAATGGTGGTGTAAGTTCAGATAATTCTCCCTGTATAATGCCAAAGCCCTACGGAATGTTTGCTTGTTCTTTCCATATTTTTGGTAGCTGAGAACAGTGACGTTGGAGAGTCACCAGCATTACGTTCAGCATAAGCCTGAGCCGCGCTTCCAAGGTGCGTTCGCACTGCGTGGTGCTGGTACGCAGGTAAAGGGAAAACACCCGATCTTCAGTGACAGCGAATGTCACACTGCGTCCTCGGATTTGCCTAAACATCTAATATTGCAATTAGATCGAGCTGCGTACGCACAGATGACAAAACAATTAAACAGCAATGAAACATAAAGGGAAAAAATTAACAAGGAACCAAATTCATTTGACACAGAGATCAAAACATATCGACGGTGTCTCGCAGCTCTGATAATTCCATTGAGCTGTGCAGAGCTTAGCGTTGATGCTCGCATACAACCTCTGATTAACATTAAGTGGGACTGTCATTCTGACAGAGCTGGATAAACCAATATTGAAAAATCTATTAAAAATATCAGGCTCGAACAGGGAGCGCAAATCTTATTATATTATTTCAGCTGTAATTAGGTGGGAGATAAAATCATAAACAGGGAACTTTAGTGAATTTTCTTCTGCCTGCGCGTGGACACCTGGGTTTTGCTCGGTTTGGGGGGAGGCTGGACACATGCCGAGGACCCGCTGCTGCCCAGGGAGCGCAGAGCTGAGCGGTGACTCTTGTTGTGTGCACAGGACAGGTTTGTAAGTTCAACAACGCTGGCTACACTCCTCCTTGAGATAATGACAGCTGTAATGGACATCCTTGCATTTAACTGGAAATAGCAGTTCAGTGTTTTACAACCCGGAGCCTGCCTAATTGGTTCTTTGAATAGAAAAACATGGCTATTTGGAAGGTTTGCTTTAGGACGTTACACGTTCTGTTCCTATTAATAATGGAGGTCGTGCCATTAAAAACCTTCACATGCTAAAAGTGTGATTTTAAAAATAATTCTCTTGGGAAAACAAAACCAAAGGCACCTTTTCTGTTTTCAAGGGTACGGAGGTTGCGGAGCCAGGCCCCCACAACGGGGAGGCAGGAGCTGAGGTTTCCCCTTTGCTGCGAGCTGCCCACAGGCTTGGTTTTAGCACGGGACCTCATCCTCTCCTTTCCATGCTGTGTTTGTGGCTTGCTCCAGGAAACTCAGTGCTGCCGCCCTGAACCAGCAGCAAAATGGGCAGTTTTGGTGGCTTTAAATACATCTGCTGCTATTTTGTAGGCTGGGGACCGGAATGAATTTGCCGTCCTGTTTTGGTCCTGGTTATTTAAGGTGGGGTTTCTTATTTAAGGTGGGGTTTCTCTCGCCTGACTGCAGCTGTTGGAAGGGCGATGGCCCTGCACAGCTAAGGGTGTGCTGCAGGTGGGTTCCCCTGTCTGGTGACGGTGGGGAGCCAAACCTGTCCCGGAGAGCCCTCCTTCCATTGGCAATGGAAACTGTTTGGTGCGGCTGCCCCTAGGTGAGATGGATTTGCCAGAACATTTGCAGTCCCCTCCTGGTTTCATTTCAGCCTGCTGCTCGTCGTGTTTCACTGACTCACCACCACCGACTGCTGCGTACCGGGCTACTTTTATGAGCAGTTTACAAGCATCCAGATGGGGAAGGAGGCAGTAAGTGACTTCCCTGGGCTCACGCAGGGAGCAGGCACGTCTCTGCTGAATGGCAGCCTAATGCTGTGACCAAGAAAACACTCATTGACTTCTGGCCAAGCCTCTCCTCGCTCCTTGCGCACGCTGCACGCTGTGCGGCGAGGCAGCGATGAGCGCCGGGGTGCTCCTTGCACTGCGTGCCCGCTTGGGAGCTCTTCAGCCTGCGCTGCAATTCAAGGGGCTGTCGAGCTCCCTGGAAGCCAGCGGGCGCCCTGCCATCACCTGCAGCGCCGCCAGGATTTTATCTTCGTCACACAGCCCTGCCGTATTCTCCGTCCAATGTTTGAACTAAGCGAGGCATAAATTTAGTTCTGATGCTGGTTGGTAAGAAGTGAAAAATGAATTTCTGCCAAACCGGGATGTATTTTCAACTCGATTTAATAGGGTCTGTATCCTATCCCAAGAGGTCAGGGCCTTTTTCTAACAAAGTTTATGATAATAGATTTAACTTCTATTAGCGTATTTGCCTCAGTATTTGCAGAGAAAGGAATAGAGGAGGTTTAAGGAATAGAAATTATTTATGTCAGGTATAGAATGCTTTGCTCTTTCTTATGTGCTTTACTGTTGGAGGAATGAACAAATAGTCTGTGAATAAATAAGGCAGCATTTGTATTCTTTCTTGGTCTCAACTGCCCAGCATCTTTCCTTCTTCTGGAATGGCAAGGGTGCTGAATAATTCATGTGAGCAGTCATTAATCCTGCCGCCTTCTCCCTTGCTGTGGGGGACACCTAGTCCAGATACTATAAAACTTGTGGCCACCGAGTCTATGTTGCAGCTCCCCAAGTTAAAGTCAGGGAGTTTGCCTGCGGTGTGGAATGTCGCTAATGAGAACAGGCTGGTTGGTGTGCAAAGTCCTGCATCGTGAGAGGGGTAGCGGGGCTGGTGCTGGCAGGTCGTGCCTTGCCTTCGCACCATTGAGGAAGATAAGGACCAGAGTTTAAAAGGAGGGGGGGGGGAAGAGAATGGGACAGTGAATTCTCTGGCACACCAGTCTGTTAGCAGGCTGTGCAGGCAGAATCTTGTCCTGGTGCTGGATAAATACATGTGGGATAAACAGATCTTGTAATAAGGAATCATTTGCTGGATTCCCAGGTGGACGGAGGTTGTTTGAACTCCACCTTGGTTTACGGTATAGGAAATAGTGGAACAGAGTTTTGTGGGTAATCAGATGCTTTTGGAATGTGGCTTTATGTCAGAGGGGCGCTGCTGCCTGGCCTGGTAGTGTGAGAGCTGTTGCACAGTCGGCCACGACTGCGCACACTCGAGCTTGGAGTCACTCGATGGCAGCCTCGAGGCGGTGGTACCAGAGCTCCTGATACTTTTCTCTCTCTGTCTCTGCTTATCAGGCTATTTTCTGCAATTTCTCCTACTGTGAGTCCACGTAAGGGGTGCTCATTATAAGCATTATACAAACTGACGTGCAGATCTGAGGAAAAAAGCACGCCATGGAAAGCAGTGCTGTGCTGATAGCATTATGAGTAATGTCTCTCTGACTTCTGAATATGCGAATATAGTCTTATTTGCTGAAATGCACCAACAGAAATGTAAACACAAGTGATCATTAATTTTATTGCAGGTTTTTTTGCCTTTTATGGAAGCTTGGTAGTGCTGTAAATTTGGATTTGAACCACCAGTGACTTGAGTTCAAAATGTAGGCCTGACTCTCAAAAAGATTTATGCGTGTACTTAATGATTCTCTTGAAAGAGATCCCAATTGGAGCCTTGCTGTCAGACTTTGTGTACAAGGGCTGGGGTTAGATGTGAAGCATGTGTTAAGGTGCACGTTAGCTACATGCATTAGGGCTCCTGACACCCATTAGAGCAGAATGAACTGCGCTGACCACGAAGGAGAAAAGGCTTTGGCTGTTTGAATTGCACACACCATGGAGACTGCTGGACACGCAGCAAGACCCATCCTTGTCTTTTCTTCTTTTCAGTTTAACTAAACACACCTTGTAGGGTTGGCCAGTGTCATAAAATCCATTTTTTACAAAAAGAAAAAGCTGTCACGTTGGAAAGAGCTGAAAGACCTATTGAGTAACTTCACAAGAGCTGAAGCCTGCAGGGCTTGGCCTCTGTGTGAGGAGCAGGACGGCTGGAAGGTGCCTCGGGAGGGCACACGAAACCCTGCCGTGGCTCTGGCTGATGGGGATCCCACACAGCATCACAGCTTCTCCTCAGCCTGCTCTTTTTGAAAATGATGAATTTATTTGTTGCTTTCAAGTATTAGGCTCAGGGAAACTATGGTGATTTAAACAAAGAACCGTGCTTGTTTGGGTGGAAAGCAGAGAGGCGTTTTCAAGGTGTGCTCAGCAGGGAGCAGTTTGGAAGGATGGGGTTGTTGCAGGGGAGTGAGAAACAGCTCAGGGAGAAGGGAAAAAAAGCCTGAGCCCATTAATGGGAACTACTGATGTTTGTATGTTCCAGATTCACTGCAGGGCACGTTGCATGTAGCTGCAGTCAGTGATGACATTGCCAGCTACTTTATGTATTAGTGCTTTTGGAGAGCAGATGAAATAGCAAGCATTCAGTTGGAGTCCAACCACTCTTCCCAAAGCCAGCTCTTCCTCCCCATTGATGGCAGGGCTGAGGAACAGCTTCACCTCCTGCTACACAAAGGAAGCCGGTAAACACGAACCAGCCAACAGGACTGACCCTGGAGGTTTGCTTAGGACACCAGACAGAAGTTAAGCTGTCAATTTTGGACACTTCAAGGTACAACCCCTGCCCTCCTCCCAGAAGATTCAAGCCCACTAACAGTTTTCAGGCTTTGTCCAAGGGATGACATCTCTGCACTGACTGTCAGAGGGGGTTGCGTGAGAAGATGGTGCAGGTACTACGTAGGATGAGTTTATTACTCCAGACTGCTACGGGCTCCGTGGACATGTGTTCTCCAAGGAAAATGCCTGGGTTGTGAAGGCTCTTCTGGGATCCCCTTGCTTAGGGCTGTGGTCATCGCACCCTTGCACTTCCCTTGTCATACAAGCACATAGCAGCGAAACCCTGGGCACTGGTGCTGTGCTGGTGAGGAGTCTGCATAGCCATGTGCTGTGCTTGTGTTTGTGTCTGGCTCTGAAGCCAGAGCATTTCCAATCAAAGGCCTACATCTCCGTGCTGCTTGCAAAGAGCGTTTGCTGAGGACTCCCACTCCGCTCTTCAGGTAGAGAACCGTTCGGTCGTGGCGATGACACAAGCCGTGCAGGCGCCGCGCTTACTCAGACAGAGCAGCCTCTGGGTTTATATAGCCAGAGCCTCCTCCGTCGAGTCTAAAAATAAAAAGCTTGCTCTGAGTAAGCAGATTGCCTGCGTACCCGGGATATAACTTCTCTTCTCTTGTGGGAAGTGGGGACTTGGGCGCAGAAGGGCCTTGCCACAGAGCACGGTGACTTGGTGACTTGGGGAGGAGCGGGCTGCAGCACGGTGCCGGTGCCAGCGGTGCCACTGCCCAGGCCAAAACAGCGGTGGCAAGGCCCTGTGGTGCAGGGGGAGCTCACGCTTGTGGCTGTGATGGGTGGCAGCTCCCATCTCGCCCCAGAGTTGGTGGAGAAAAGAGCGTTTCGGCAGAGAGCGATGGCTGTGGGAGAGAAGTGGGGTGAAGGCGTGGAGCGAGGCAGCCTGGCAGGTGCTAAAAGGGCCAGCAGTCTGCGCGGTGTCATCGTTAAAGTGGCTGCCATTAACTGGCGATGCACATTAGGGGGTGATAGCAGACACACCAAGCCTTTGACTCCAGTGCCCTCGAATACTTGGGAGGGCAAGGTGGCTTGCAGGAGCTGCTAGCCACGCTGTGCAGCCCTTGGCTGCAGCAGGTAGACCTGCATTGGCTGAGTTAACATTGCTGGGGGGCAGGTGCTGCAGGAACATGGGCAGACAGGAGGAGTTCAGCGGCCAAATGGCCCCCACGGCCCCCAGATAAAAAATAGAGAAGGAAGCTGAAGCATAGAGAAACCAAACCGCGTGTACAGGGTGACAGAGGCAGGTTTAGCACAACGAACCCTGGTACCAGTCTAGCTCTGTGTCCATTTGATCGCGATGTTTATTAACTTAGCTTTGGTGTGCATAATTAATAAGTAAAGTTCCTCTCATGGAAATTCAATGGGAAGAGAGTTCTTGTTAGCTCCATCTGGAAGGTTTTCAGAAATTTGGGAACTTTGATTGATTTGATAGAATTGCCTTTTTGTTTTCTTGATGCCCTGGCACGTTGGCTCTGCAGTCACACAGCACAGACTCGCATTTCCAAGCGTGTTCTGCCTGGGCAGAGGCAGAGGCAGGAGTCATTGCCTTGTGTCTGCCTTCCCAAAGATCAGAGGGTCATTTTCTATAGCAGTTCCATTTGTAGATCCTTCCATCCCAAAACAGCAATCAGAAAATGCAAGACCAGGCCAGCGGGTGCCACTTTTTCCAGTTCCCTTCTGTGAGCCGGGTGAGTACAAAGCCATGCAGTACAGACACCAACACCAGTCTCTGCCTCCGTACACTGCAGCTGAAGGTTCCTCTTGACCACAGCAAGCCATTGAGGTGATTTTGAGTGGTGATGAGTTTAATATCTTTTGATGTTCAGCCTGGTTCTTACAGCTAGAGGTACTGTTCTTTGTCATTCACTGAAAACAGTGGTTTTCAAACTATTTGCCCTGGTAGGACCCCATGCAAGCAGTTCCACAAAGTGATGTACTTATTGCACACGCTGAAAATTGTATTACCTCTGTGATGCACAGACTCTGCTCTTACGGAAAAAGGAGGTCTGCTGGGGTCATCTTCAGATGATTTTAGCAAGTGAAGAGATATAATTGATAAAGAAACACCCAGGTTGTACATCAGCACCTGCCAGGGCATAAGTGGAGATGCACAAAACCTGTGGGTGACTCAGCTGCACGGGGTGCAGGACAGCCCAAGTCTGCTATAGCTGGGAAAGTGCTGTGTTTCTGGAAAATCACTGCTTTCTTCTGGGAAGTGTGGAATCTAGACTGGAAGTAGATGCTGGCCACTGTGCACTGGGACGAGGGGCTCAATCCCATCTCTCCCCGTTTTCTACCCAGCTGTAGCACTGGGCTTGTCCACAGCTGTGATCTGCTGTCAGACATGAAAAGTGTGGACTTGCTCACCTTGCTCTATGGCCCTCTACAACTTGTTCCTGGCTCTGGAAGAAGCCTGGAAAATCCAGGCATTGTACGTGGATTTTAGCAGAGAAAGCTCCGTTGAAGTTCCCTATCTATCAGAGGAGTGGTGGAGAAAATGGATTATTATAGAGTTTCTAATAGTAGAGAAATCTTTGCAGTTGTCCGTGACCTAAGTAGACCTTTGTGTAATGATGGGAATAGACATTAGTATACACCAGATATTAGATTTTACAACCAATTTTATTAATTTTAATTGATTATAAAATAATGGGGGATACATTTAAGCATTTAAGGGGCCTCTGCTTAATGCGCTGTAATTATAATATGCTTAATTACTATAAATTTGATGGGGCAATGAAGGTATTAAAATAAATAGAACAGTAGAGGTGCTCATTAAAATTGCATCTGACCTCTACGCATTGAAACTTGCTGGAGTGAATGCAGTAAAACTGGCTGCAGTGTGGTAGCAGTGGGAGCTATTAATTCCCAATTCACAGGTCCTGGCAAGCATGATGCAAATAAAGTCAAGCTGAACTATCTATCTCACATGAAAGACCAGAGAGGACTTTGCTGAAAGAACAGTAGCCTGATAATTTCAGTTGTGCAGCTGCTGCAAACACCGGGCTTTAGACACTGGAATTTTGTGCTCATGCATTCACAGCAATTTGTAAAGAAAATCTCTGAGGTGAGTGTGTCACACTCCGCTTTGGCACGTGCATTGATTCAGAGCGTGATTTCGACATTGGATGCTCATCCAGATCCTCAGCAGTTGGACTGGAAATCTTTCAAGATCTGCTTTTTGAAGAATATTTTGGATTCTTGTTGCCAGACCCAGAGAACGTTTTGCAGTCTGGAAACAAGCAATGATTCAGGGCCAAATCTGCAATTATCTGATTCTGCTTGGGGTGGAGGAAAAGTTCAGTTTGCTTCTGTGTTCTGAGAATTGTCTAGGTGGACTGTTTCCCCCTCCTCGTGTACCTCTAAGTGCTATGAGCACACAGCATGGAGTGGGAGAGGAAGGGGAAGCACTGGGCTGAATTGAACGTGCTGCCGATGTTGCTGCTGGCCTCTGTGGTGTCCCGTCTGAACGTTGGTTTCTGCTTCTCTGAATGCCCTTAGGAAACGCTGAAGCAAGTACGTGTATGTTAGTACTCTGAAAATGTGGATTTTATTTCTTGAAGTGGATAGTGGTCCCAAAAAAGTCATTTAGCTTTTTTAAAGCCAGTTCTGAAAAATCAAACTGCATGGGTTGGAAATGAGGGGATTACAGTGTTTGTAAAGAGTCCTGTACATCATAGACAGTCGGTTTCCCTGGAGATATAGACAAAATAGCAAACACTTCCTTTCTGGGATGTTGTTTATTTTTTTCTCCTTGTTTCTGAGAATCCCCTCCTTGTATTTGTGCCTGAGTGGCAGGGCGATGTGTCTGGGGGGGACACCTCTCCATCATTCGTTTCACTGCAGCAGGGCGGTTGGGGTTTCTGCAGCGCTCTCAGGTTCTTTTGTCTAGGCACAGGCTGCCAGGAGCCAGTGCCAGCCTCAGGGTACGTCATTGGCAAAAAGGGGCCTTGGTTTTCGGCTGCTCCTGGTGCCATAGGCAGTGCCAAGTGAGCCCATGTCCCACAGCACTCGCCAAGCCCAGGCAAGGCGGCCGTCAGCCTGCGGCCATCTCGAGCGGTGCAGCGTCCTCCAGCTCGGTCCTTTGCAGCGTGGTTGGCAAACGGGCTGCAGCCCAGTGAGGCTTCGTTTCACAAATGTCCTCCTCTGCGGACAGTTGATATTTAGGAGCGAGCATGTCTTCAGGTGAGCCTGGCCAAGGATGAGAGCTGGTGCTTCTGTTCTTCCTTTGCTGTGAGCCTAGTTTTGGAGGAATGGTGATTTGCACATGAAATGTGAGGGAGACATTTTATCCCATCACAATGGCAGGCTGCTTTGCATTGGTTCGGAGAGAGAGCATTTGCACTTTCCAGGAGTGAGGAATGGCTTTCAGTAGGACATTCCTATGTCTGAATGCAAAATTCCTGGTTTGTCCTGCCGCAGCCCATATATTCAGGCTCATTTTTGTATGGCATTTAAATGGACCTAAATATTTTACCAGCTAGCAAGATAACACTACAGCTTGTTTAGTATTTTGTAATCAGTTATTAGGACAGGGCTTTACTGAAGTAAAATATGAGGGCAAAGGAAAGTAACATGCCTGTGGCATTAAAATGCTGTTAGCAAGCTTGAGGCATATCAGAGAGATTGGTCCTGAGAGTAACATTTACTGCCTTCCTGCTTTTGAACTTTTCTTTTTTTTTTTTTTCATTTGCCTGTTTCTGAGGTCTGGGATTTATCCTGAATTTAAGAACTGACGGGTTTTGATCATTTGAATAGGTATCACTGTTCAGCAGGGAATACATGTGCCAGCTGAGATGTCTCTTAAAGCCAATTTGTACTACCAGTTATATGAAATGATTCTTTGAGACTGTAATGTATTTCAGCTTCAGGTTCTCCACCTGTGTTACGGTGTTCGTCTCCTCTTCCTACCACCCTGCATTACTTCACTCTCCCTTCCCAGCGCCCCAGACGCCTGAGCGTCTTCTGGAGTGTGAGTACAAATTGAACCACAGGAAAATGACATTGTATCCTTAAGAATCTGACTGATTTACTGAATCAGAATAATCCAGAGGCACAGTCCTTTCTTCATCCAACCCTTGTCCTTTTGTGCTGAGGGCAGGCAGGTGAGCAGAATCACCCCTGCTATTGGCTCTCCAACATTTAGCAGGTAGCAATTCCATGAGCTCCGTAAATAGCTGATGGCCAAATTCTGACACCTTTCGGTGTGTTGAAGGGCAGAATAATTGGGTTCATAGTTAGCAACTGTTGCACACGTTTCTATTACCTGTACTTATTTATAGGTAATGTATATAAGGAAGAGTTTTCCTTTGTAGTACTGTTTATTCACAAGGCCTTATCTTATGATCGCATTTATGCACATTGGTAGGATAACAGTGAACTGTAAGTCTGAGAAGAGATGTCCAAGGCTTTAGGTTGAAAGCTGCCATTATCCCGAGTTTTACAAAGCAGCCCTTAATCTGCCTGAAACCTGCTTGTTTCCTATTGTGCTTCTGTAAGGGACTTTTCAAGTTGGGGTGGGGATGGATTCAGACACGCAGCCTAAACCCTGAAAATAAGAAGTGATGGCCTGGTCCTGGAGACGTCAGGGGGAGTGGAGGCAAATAGTGCTGGGCAGAGAACCTGCCAGTGTCTGTCTGTCCTTTCTTTCCTTTTTTTTTTTTTTTTTTTTTTTTTTAATCTTTACAGGGAGATGCACACTCAGCTGCTCCATAGGAAGACACAATGGCAGGGACTGTTGTCACCACAGCTCGTATAGATTGTCCCCACTTAGCCATAAACTGTAGAGCTGCAAAGCCCAGGTTGCTGGTGTGGCCCCACAGCCTTGGTGAGATCCGGTCCCTGCTGGTCTGCAGCTGTGCTTCTTGGTGGTGGAGCATACGAGTCTGGGTTTCTCTGAACCACAAGTGCAACATCTAATAGGAAATTCAGAAGAAAATCAGTCTGCAGTGTTGCAAATAATGCACAGAATGCATGACATATTCTGGCATGTTTGAATGATCCTGGTAGACCCACTTTTACCCCATTTCCCATGCATTTGTCCATAAAGAAGAACCACCATGGGAAAGGAATGCCAGGAATGAAACCTTTGAAGAATGTCAGAAATGAAACCTTTGAAGATGCCTCCAAGGATCCCTTTAAACTGTCCTGCTGGAGACCCTGTAGCCTGGCTTGATAGATCTGGTTCAGATCTTCCCCGTATTTGAAGTCCTGTGTAGAAGAATGAAGCCTCTGTTTGAAAGAAATGAGTCCTTACATGGGAAAAGAAAGAGTCCAGCTGTTCATAAGACACTTAGGGTTATTTCGCTTTTGGTTGGGTTTTGTTTTGCTTCAAATCCTTCCGGTAAGCGTAGCTGATACTGCTAGCTGTTGAGCTGTTTAGAGAAGTCTGTCTCGTACGAGTGGGAGCTCACCTCTTGGGTGGTGGCTTCAGGGGAACCTGGCCTCTGTGTGCCTGGCTGTGCGGTGGGCTTGGTGCAGCGCCTCTGCTGCTGCAAGCCCAGTACTGAAAGCACAGGTGTCCAGCCTAAGTATTTCCCTGGCATCTGAAGCACTGAATAAAAGGGGTCAGGGGGCCAAAACACCCAGGAAATGTTGAACGTTTCCTAAGTACCGGTTTGAATGGGTTGAACTTTGCGTGTTGGGGAGAAGCATTCTTATTTCCATGCTTAAAGTGGAGCACGTGGATCTAAATCCACTCCCATCCAGAACAAATCCTTTCAGTCCACGCTGTCGTTGGCACCTGGTGACTGTTTTGATGCTTCTCCCTTGCTCCCTGTCAAGGCAGTGCCTCGGCTGAAGATGCTGCGGTGCAGAAGGGGGGGACGAGGATGTCTTTTGTGGGTCTCGATGTAGTTCCTCTTTTGCTGCCCGAGGAGGGTCCACGGCAGCCCTCGTTATCAGGCTGTCAGGAGAATTAAGAATCAAGTAGTTGCGTGAGCAGCAGGATGATTGAAGGCCAGTTTCCGATGGACTTTTATCTCGTAATTGATTTCCTCAGTGAGTTTGTGCTGTCTAATGAGGTGTGAGCTAACACGCCAGCCTTCCCCTCGGTGGGAGGTGAGAGAAGCCAGGCGCCTCTTCGCTCCGCGGCTGTAGTCTCCTCGCCGAACGTATGGGAACTTCGTATTGTTGAGACCTCTGCCCTGCTGTCAAATTTGCTTGAAATTAGTGGGCTTCAAGAGTTACTAGAAGGGGGACAGATAGGCAAACATACACAGGCAAGCTGAACTTCTGTCCCCTGTGCTCTTTGAAAACTAGGCTTAAAAAAATTCCAAAAAAAAAAAAAAAAAGGAAACTGAGAAATTGCTTTGGTCTTAAAAGCTGCCTTCTTCTGTAATAATCCTGGGATGGGGAGGAGGAGACAGGGCAGGAAAAACTGGTGATTGCCATGACTCTAATGTCATGCTAAAATATTCGCTCTTGCCTGAAGTGCTGACAAGTGTGTTGGTAACTGCAGAGGTTCCCAAGGACTTAAGCAAATAAACAAAACCCAGAGTCCTGGGACCATGTTTGAGAGTGTTTTAGTTTCTAGCAGTGTCTGAAACAGGGGGAAGCTTCCGGGCGCCCACTGCTGGGCTGGTGCAGTGCCTGGGGACTGGTCCCTGCCAGCCCTCGCTGGGTAACCCTTGTCTGGGAGGACTGGAGAGAGGTTGGGCTCTGCAGGCTGGAAGGGAGCGACTGGAATGGGAGAGAGCAATAGATAATGCCTACTAACACTTGAGAGTCTGGAAAACTCTTTTAACCCTTGAGTAGAATGTGGGTGCTATGCAAACCTTGGAAACACTAAATGCTATATTAAGCCACTTCAGATTTAGAAGAGAGTTTCTGAACATTGGGAGGCTGCACAGAAGTGTCCTTTCATCCACTGAGCAGTATGCATCCTCAGGCATCCCCGCAGTTAATAGCGTTAGCCCCCATGGAAAGCCTCTTGAGGCACTGCTGGCTGCACTGGAGAATGTGGATCATTTAAACATTAACAGCTTCGGTTATTAATTATTGTGGAAAATGTGGGGGTGGAGGATGCTGATCTGGAGGAGTTGTCCCACGACGTATTTTCCCCTTGCTGCATGATGAAATCCATTTCTGCTGTAGCTGAGTGCAGCGCTTTTAGAGCAGCGTGATGGGGAGCAGAGGTTACTGTGCCTGCTGCTTGGCTTACAGGTTTGCTCTTGACAGTGATAATGGAGTGTGTTTTCTGTGGGATGTAGAGATGATAGGATTTAACTTCATTTAATTTAGTGGGAGCTCTTTTCAGCCAGGTGGAAAGTGTCTCGTAAAGATTGTACCTTGAACACCTCCTGTGAGACAGCATGGCGTGGGGATGGCGAGCTCGCAGGGGCTGGAGCTGTGCTGGGGTGACACAACGGGCTCTCTGCGCCAGCCCCGCCACCTCCCCGCGGCTGATGAGCAGAAGTTTGGAGCCCTGTGGCTTCGCTCAGCACCGGCCAGCTAGGACAGCACGGCCAGCACCACTCCAGCAGGCGCTGGGGACCAGGTGTTTTGGAAAATCCAACCTTCGTGCAAGTGCTGGGAGTGGTGAGTTGAGCTCCCTAGAAAACCAGGCCTCAGCCTTGGGTGCAGAGTCCTTGCAAATGTGCCCACACATGAGCATGCACAAGCCTTCAGGTCCTTTGCCTTGTCGGCCAAGGTTGTGTTTGAGCTCCTTTGGTTCCTGTTCTCAGCGAGGTCTTCAGCAAAGGCTGCTTGTGGAGCGGGACTGCCTTGTGTAGGATGCCCAGGCTGAGTCACCCGCTCGGTGGTCAATAAGCTCTGCCTCTTACTTAGTCTGCATCCAGCTCATACGGCTGTAATTACTGAATTGTATTTCCTGGACACTTGGAAGTAATTAGCTCCATGTAAAACTAATGTGTCTTGCCAAATTTAGGCTTAAAATCGTTTCTATGGTTGGGTGCAGTAATCTTCTATTAGATTTAAGTTTTTTTGTTCTTGTTTTTGTTTTTAAATATTTCACTAGTGTCTGGCTAGATTAACTCATAATGTTGTAAGGCTTATTTGTCGAGGAGGTGTAGAGATTCTAAATGAATTTGGAATTAAATATGTGTTGGCTAAATTCCTGCTTTCCTCAAGTCCCAGTGATCCCCATGATCCCGAATCTGGGCATGCAATACTGTTGCTGGCTTACTGAAGCAGAGTGGAGGTATAAGCTATGACAATATGAGAAACTGGGTTTGGGGGGCTATTTTTGGTGCTTTTTCTGCAAAAACTAGCTTTATGTAAGAAGTATACTTAAAGACCTACTTTTCACCCAGTGTAAGTCATTACCTAATGTCCTACTAGTTAATGTCTGCACTCCACTGAGGCTAGAAGTGGGATTTCGGACTGGGTGTTGCTCCATCTAGTTAGGAAAGAAGATGAGGATTCGGGACGCAAGGTAGCAACTTCAGGTAAGAAAGACCACTGGAGTAGCAGGGAGGTGAGCAAAGTACTAAGTGAGTCCCAGCAGAATTTGGGTATCAGGGAAGAGTTTCAGAGACAAGTGCCACAGCACATGCACGTGTGGACTTGCCTTTGTGTTACAACTTGCTCGCTTTTAGAGGAGCAGCCCTAACATGTAGCTCATGCCTGGGCACTGATATTGTGGGCTGGCTGGAGAGCTCTGTGAGTTTAGTTTGCATGGCTTCTTTCTGGTTTGTGAATCGTAATTAATGATAACGAGCCCTGAAGACAAAAACAAGAGAGTGCATGGACACAGGCATTTATACCACCAAAGCCATGCACGCAGCTGTACAGCTGGACCGGAGAGAGCAGCCTGCTCTGGTCACTGCCCAGGGGACTGCTGCTGTCATGCTGGATCTGCAGGAGAAGCCAGGCACTAACAGCAATTTAATATTGTTGTCAACAGTAGGATTAGGCGCAGTATCACTGGATTTGTGTAGGAAGAATTTCTGGGGAAAGCAGATAGGATTTTTTCAGACGATCTCCATACCCTGTATTCATGGGGTGCGAGTCCATCTTGTTTTTCCATTTGCCAAAGGGTTTTCAAGGTTGCCTTCCAGTTCTAAATGTTGAACGAGGATGGATTTATATACTGTTATTCCAGATTTTCATGATTGCAGGGCTGCTTTCTCTTGGTTTCTTTTATAGTTTCTGGTGTGCTGCTTGGTGAAGTGCCTATAGGAAGTAACATATATGTCTTAAATGCTGCAGTGTGAATGGCCTCGTGGGCCTATTTCGTTGACTCCGATTGCTGGGTCAGGCTTTCAGTGTGCCTGTATTGTCAACACCGGGAATTGCAAGTGGCGGGATTGTAAATGTTCCTAATAAGTACTCTGTTCTCTCCAGTGGAGAAATCCCTCTTGATCCCTTTATTGATCTACATTTTTTTTCCCATGACAAAAATTGACACCTCTCTTAAAAATGTGTTTGTTGCGTATGTACCCACATTTGGAAATAAATGCTTCACATTTATGTGTGTATGTTCAAGTGTGAATAGATACAAGCCAGGTGTGTGCCCACATTTAAGTACGTAAAGCTGCTGGGCATTTTGCCCTGTTTTTTTTTTTTTTTTTTTTACAACAAAGAAAAATTTCAGAAATTTCTATTAATAAATGTATTATATATTAATGTAAATGTAGATATGAGAAATAGATGTAGTAGTAATGTTCTGTATGGAATAGAAATTCTGATGTAAACATCAGAACCCCACAAAACTTTGCTGGGAAAGGAACCATTCATCAGTTGTACCCCACCTCAGACAGATTCATACAGATGGTGCAGATCATAGTCTGTCACCACTGCTGGGTTGTCTCAGCATCCCCCAAACAGGCTGTGCTGTATGCCTGTCGCTATCAAGAATGGGACTTGAATTATTCAGAAAATCTGAGTATATTGCTACTTTATTTATTTATTTATTTGCGCCGAACCTGTTTTGTTTTGGATATGCAGCAAAGTAGGACTCTTCCCCTGACCTTGCAGGGCTTCAGAGATAAATGAAGGCACATGTTCTCTGAGACAGCTGGGAATTTATGGTGTTCGAAGAGACTCTGGCTCCAGTGTGGGTTGTTGGCAGCAGTGCAGATAATCACAATGTGATAGCAACTGGGCTGTTTCATGTAAGATGTGTTTAAATCGTATTTTCTTGCACTTTAAGGTTTTGTCTTTGCAAGCTACCGGAGTTGAAAATGGAAAGAGGAAGAAAATGCCAACCTTAGAAGCCTTTGCTTCTGAAGGTTGGAAACATCTATTTTGTTTTGGTTTTGATCACCTGATGGTCTAGGTCGTAGGAAAAATGGGTGAATTGTTCATAGACTGTACCACTTGCTTGTCTAAAGCCCATTTCTGCAAAACAGAGCCCTGTTGTGTTGCAATCTGTTGGAGCAATACCTTCCTAATTCTCTGGATTAGCAGACCTCTTGTGTGTGCTTTCATTTTGAGAGTTAGCAAATCTGGTGAACAAATGTTTCACAAAAGCCAGGAAAATGCCTCACAAACTGTGTTCTGTCTTTTCAGTATTCATTTGAGTTGCTGACAGTCATATTCCATAGAGGATACAGTAGCTTTCTCTTGTATACGCAGTAGGAGTGTGGTGTAGTACATGTTCTAAAGCATTAGTTTCTGAGCCACAGCAGAAAGTTAGCAACGATAGCAAAATGTTCTGCTGATGTACTGTTGATCAAAAAGTGTGTAGTAATGGCATCCCTAATATAGTTGCATCAAGTATTTCCTCGGTTATTGAATGTGCAGTCATCCATTCTCACTGAGCATCTCTCTGAGGCCTTGCAGCCAAACAAAGCAGATACATGAGGTCAAACAAAGAGGTGCCCTGAGCTGAAATGCTGAAAGTCTTCTAGGGCTTCTCACAGCATAGGACACATGTGGGTTAATTGCTTCACCTAAACAGACATATTCACTTAGAGCTTATCTACGCAGAATCTAATGATTTTCAACTGTCTATAGATGTTTATGCTATACTGCTTGTTGTAGTTTATTTCTATGGATATATGGGACTTGACTGATGTGAACCTGCTTGCAGTGGTCTAAATTTATCCATGTGAGCAGGTTTCACTGATTTTTAACTCCATCATTTTTTTTAACTGTCTGATTCTGTTTCAGGCCAGTGAGCCAAACAGTCCACAGCATTTGGTGGGGTGTGGAGGGAGTGGGCGTGCTGGGTGAGAGGAAGGAAGAGGTTACATGAAATCTTTAAAAAAAAATACAGCAATGATGCATTGCTTATAAATGTCTTGTTGGAGGAATTTGTAGGTGCATGCTGCGTACATAAAATACATGTAGCAGAGCTCAGTTAGTAAATAATCTCTGAGATAAAACGTCTGGATATACTACTCCCCGTTTTGTGTTTTTGGTGTTCTTTGTTTCTGTCTAGCGTGGCTTTTTGCTTAGAGACCTATATACCACAGATTTAGGATTTATGGAAAAGCTGGAGGGATTTTCTCCTTTTTTTTTCTCCCTTTTTTTTTTCCCCGAGTTAGCAGTACACAGACTTAATTTGGCTGATCATGGTTTTGGCATATGTGAAATCTGCATCAGCATCTGAACTCACAGCATCGGTGCAGGCTCGTTGTCTGGCTCTCATGGCTTTCCTCGTTAATAAGTGATTTTTACTGCACACAGAAATATGGATCAATAAGTAAAGACAAAACACCTGGTGTCAAAAAACATTGTATTTCATTGTCATAAAGGAAAAAAAACCACAGCATGTGGAACCATGCTTTTTAATTGCATGGACAGCTTAATTACACTGTTATAAGATGTATCTATTTACATCTTAGTATAGCTGAAATGCCAGAAATAGTTCATCTATATAGTTTAAGTTCAAGTTCCTTGTAAATTAGCATAAAATCTATTAGACACCCTTAAGGTGTATGTAGGTTTTAGACCCTGTCCAGGATCTTGATCCATGCATCTTGTGGCTGTCCCATGAAGGGATCACAACTCCTGAGGTACCTAATAAAGTGGATTTTAAAGCCTGTTAATTATATGGCATGAAATTGCTCCCTCGCATGGTCACCAGAGGCTCCTAGGAGCTGGGCCTGGTACCGCAGCTTCAGGCTGGCCTCCAGGGCTGGGTGCAGGGCAGGGCTCCCGGCCTGCTAATGAGGGTGGCCAAGCCTAATCAGAGTGGCTGGGCCTGTAGGAGGGTGATGGTGGTGCTGCCCTGACAGGAGGAGGCCAGGCTAGACCGCCTCAGCGCAGGGCTGCCTGCTGTGAGGTTGTAAATGTGCCTGCTGTCCTGGTTACAAAGGAAGGAAGCTTTTAGGTAGAGCCGCTCCTGGGATTTTGGATTTCGTAAAGGTACTTAAATGTGTCCCTGGAGTTATATGTGTGAGTAACGAGTGTTAAAGCTACTAAGATGATGAGAGGACTGGAGCACCTGTCATATGAGGACAGGTTGAGAGAGCTGGGCCTGTTTAGCTTGGAAAAGAGATGACTGAGGGGAGTGTGTATAAATGGGTATAAATGTGTATAATGTGTATAAATATCTGAGGGGAGGGTGTCAAGAGGATGGAGCCGGTCTCTTTTCAGTTGTGCCCAGTGACAGGACGAGAGGCACTGGAACAAACTGAAGCACAGGAGGTTCCGGCTCAATATGAGGGGGCACTTCTTTACTGGGAGGGTGACAGAGCACTGGGACGGGCTGCCCAGAGAGGATGTGGAGTCTTCTTCTTTGGAGATATTCAAAACTCCTGGATGCCGTCCTGCACAGTGTGCTGTGGGTGACCCTGCTCGGCAATGGGGTTGGACCAGATCTTCTTCAGAGGTCCCTTCCAACCTCAGCCATTCTGTGATTCTGTGTAAATGCGGTAACCTGGTGTGTGTAACCTGGTGTGTGTTTGTATTTAGATCCCTTTATCACGTCTGGTGTTGTGGTGCATGGCGTGGGCTGGCCTGCCTGCCCTCAGCTAAGGGCTTGCTGGAGTGTCTCATTCATTACATTTCCCTGACTTTCATTTCATGAAGTTTTTGATTTGTTACTAAACCTTGACATTGGAGAACGATGGGACAGTTCTTTATCTAGTCCTGGCTCTTCCACCTGTCAGGCACGTGTGGCCTCCCAGGAGTTCAAACTGTACAAATCTGGGTATGGCGGGCGCTGGGGCGTGCCAATTATGCATATCCTCGAGTGCTTTATTAGCGCTGCGGTGCAGGGCTGTACTTTGAGGAGTAACTTATTGAGAAGGGGTAGAGGTGGTAGCAGAGCCATTGAATTCATTTTAATGAGACTCCCGGCGCGCTTCTCCAGGTGCTTTTGTGTCAGGTCTTGGGAGATGTTGTGCCTTTGTGACAGGAGCGCGCCACGCTAAAGAGGATCCACAGAGATAACAATAGGATGTCAAAATGAAGTGAAACAAGGGCAGGGCAATTTTATGGAGATGACATGACAGGAGGAGAGTATGGGAAGAAAAAAAAAAAAAGAATTTAAACTGTCAGTACAGATTTACTGAAGGCTTTCCAATGTCAGCTAGAAGAAATGTCAGCGTGACTGACTTGGCGATGTCAAGGTGATGGCAGAATGAAGTCCGAGCAGCTCAGGAAGAATCTCTTACTCTGGCTGCGGAGATGAAATACTGTCAGTAAAAATGATGTCAGAATGATAATTATTTTGCGCATTATGATTTAAATAGGGCATTGTTTCTGTTGAGGTAATATGAATTTAGCACAAGGTAGGGGAATACACATTCAAAGATGAAAGCCTCTAAACAGGGGCTGCTTTCTGTGGGAACACCAGGAGTTTAACACCCAGAGCACTGCCGCTGTGAGCAGGGTGCCCCGCAGCCCTCGGGACCCCACGCTGGCTGTAGTGATGAAGGCCTCATGTGATCGGGGCTGTGGCTCCGCTTGGCTCCTGCGTGGTATAGGAGGCACCTTTCTCTCTTAAAAGCTGTATCTTATGAATATAATAAGGACAAATGATGGAGCAGGGGAGAAAACTGCAATACCACATGGAAGCACAGCCTTTAATTCAGTCAGGTCAGATGGAGGTGTTTGAGGATTGACAGCTGTAAATAACTGTACTAATGAAAGTAGGTGTGTCTTTGTGTGGTATTGGTGAAATAATCAATGCTAAGCCAGGTGTGGTGAAAGTCAGTGGGTGCTGTAGGTGGCAGAGGCTGTTGCCATGTTTAAGCTCTGTTTTAGGACATTTGTAGAGTTGTGTGGAGAAATTGCCTCTGCTCAGAGCCCTGGGGAGTAACAAAAAAGCCTAATGCTCTCCTGAAGTGAAAATTTGAGCTCCTAGCTGTTCTGTAGGTAGGGATTCAGTTGTAAGCAGTGCCAGGAAATGGCGGGTGGCTCCTGGTCGGCTTGCTCTGCCTGCCTCTGCCCACGGCTGCAGCGCGCTGGGATGCTGCTGCAGGTGCTTCCTCGTGGTGCCACCGTCCAAGGGCTCCTGCATCTGGCATCCTGTGCAAGAAGGGATTTCCCTGTTAGTTAAACAATTGTACTTGCTCTCTGTGTGTCCTTTACCACAAAACAAACAAACAGGAAAAAATGCTGTGGAAGAGACAATCTAAAGACTTGCAATCCGATAATAAATCCCCAGTCTTTCCACACACACTCGGTGCCAGCTGTAGACTAATTAAACTCAATAGTTCACAGGTGTTCCTGAGAATGACTAACGCAAGAGCACTCTCCTCTTTAGGGCTCGTTAACATCTTTTTCAGAGCTCTTTAAATTTCATACACCGGCAACACTGAGCTAAACCAGATGAAAGATAGTAGAAAGGGACTTGAGCTATTACGAGAGTACTCTCAGTGTTAGTACAGGCTACATCCCCACTCAATTCAGTAATGATGTTTGATGGGTTTGATGGGTAATTCTCCTGGACACCAACGTATGAAGGAAATCTGTTTTCTTAGAAACATAAAAATTTCTGTAGCCAAAATAAATTCTTATTTCCAGAGCTCATGTAATTGTGAACATACACATACATGGGCAACAGAGGAAGAAAGTCTTTGGCCAAATGAAGCGGTTAGCTATCTTGTTATGGCTTGTAATTTCTTTCTAGGGAGATGTAAACAGAAAGCAAGCCTTCCTCCAGACCTCTGCTTATTGAGGCTTCCTCTAGGCTTTCCCTGATCTGATGGTAATTTCTTTAGACTCTGGGACTGGAGAGCTGTGGTGCCTATGCCAGGTCTGGTGGAATATGACACAGCGGCACCAACGAGTGCTTCTAGTTCCCACCTGCTAACGCTGAGTTTGCTCACAGGAAGAGCTCAGATTTTTCCTGCTCTCTTTAACTTGTGTAGGTCTTTGTCTAGAGCGGTGGCAGGACAGGCTTATCTGTGCAGTTTTCTCTGTTCATGTTCCTTTTGTCTTTTTTGTCAGTCTTGCAGAATTAAATTTAAACTCTTTGCAGAGCTCTCGTAGTGGTTATGAAAAACAGTGCAGGAAAGGAGGTTTTTAGGGGTGTTTTCCCAGGGTCCCTAAAAATCTCATGTGGAGCTGGACCAGATTCCACGTATATCTCACATGTACCTTTCCTCCTCAGAGAGAAAGCTTGTTGGCTAGAAACAAGGCTGAACTACTGCACTCAGGCCAGGCGTCCTGAAGAGAGCAGCTATATAAGCTAGATCCAAAAATACTTTTGTCCTATCTACGCTCACTTGGTAAACCCAATGTCTTGCATCCTGTACTATTCTGCCTCAGTCATATGCTTTACAGCAGGCTGTTCACCTGTAGATACACCAGGCAAAATGTTGCTGGTTTAGGAGAGCTATTAATTGGAAATAGGCCCTAGATTTCATAGCTCTCTTTAGATTCCTCTCTTTCTTCCTGATGATATTTTCAATTGTGTTCTTTTACAGTCTTCCCTAGACAAGAAAACCATGGTGATTTACCTAAATCTTGAACAGATTTATTACTGACTTGTGCTAAATTGATGTAAGATATCCTCAAATCAAAATAATATTTCCTACATGAGGGAGCCACACCAATTTAATGAAATCATTTTCTAAATCAATTCTATCATCAGTACAGTTTCACTGTATGCATAAAATCTTATTTAAAGTGTTTCAACTTTTGGTGTGGCTATGAAGGGGAAAGAGCTCTTTTTATTCTCTTTATTATCAGAACTGTGAGAAAAAATGTGTTTTCAGATAAGAAGATATGCTCGGGGTAGTTCCGTCTAACGGTAGCCTTTCAGTAGTTCTCTTTCTTGTGGCACTCTTGTGGTAGATGTGGTAGTGCTTCAGGGATGGATGTGTTTATTAGCTTGTGTTCTTTGGGACGCTGAGGCACAGACTGAAGGGAGTTTTCTAAGTTCATTGGCCTCCTGATAGAGAGCTGAGAGTAGGAGACCCTCAGTCCAAGGCACTCCCCACCAAACTTACAGCATCTCCCCTTAACACTGCTTTATTTCTGAAAATGTGGAGTATCCAGGTGAGAAGAGTCTGAGTGAACTTCGTTAGCACTGGCTGACTGGTCTGGGTTGGGCTCATACGATTCTGATCACTGCAGTAAAACCCAAACCCACTCTGTGTTTGCATCAAGGTGATCTGGTGTACAGAAACTGTTTCAGAGTCTGAGAGAAAAGCAGCAGGACAAATCCTTATTTTCATAAGGATTTGACTTGTTACTAGAGAATGGCATTATTTTGAGTTAAAAAAAAAACAGTAAAACCCAAGAGGTGCAGTGTGCAAAGCTAAAATTTTTAAGCAAAAAGTAGGCAGAATATAAAAAATCCTTCCCTGACCTCAATCCCATACATCCCTGGGTATCATTGCTTGTGACATTGATTTGAGGGTATTTAATAAAGAAAAAGACTTCATGGTTTCTGTGTTGAAGACTTCTCTGTGGCTAGCATCCAAAAACTCATTTGCACGCAGGTTCTGATGTTAAATAAATTATGTGACAGCGTAACACCGAACTGAAGCACTAACACGATGGAGAAGTGCTTTACAGAAAGCACTGTGCTCATTTGCTTCTCCTCCATTTTCAAGACAAGGGTATGGTTAAAATAATGTGATGAAATTCAGCGGCATTTAACTAATGAGGGAAAACTTGGGATCGCACCATCTGTGGGTTAGGTTTGAGTGGTTAATGGTAGAATTCCCACTACTTCAAAACTAAAAGAGCAAACCTACCGTTGAGAAAAACGTGGGGTAGCAAAGGAAAGTTTTGCTGATTTCATTGGTATTCTGAATGTGATTTTTAAGGTAATTTTGAATCATTTGTATGAGTGTGTAGACATCACTGCATGGTGACCCTTACGTGTCAAAAAGACTTCTTTTGAGATGTGGTCAAAACATTTGTCTACAGTGAATTTCAGGGGACAGAATGTTCCTAAACAGTAGAAATGGACCATCATGTCAAAAGAGGTTAAATATTACAATATAATCAGCTTTCTGCCTGCTCAGCAAAGAAATTACCTAATCAGGTTTTCACTATAACAGCAGTATACCTTTTTTGCTTGCTGGAGTTCAAGAAGCGCTTGGACACAAGGCTTTCAGAAATATGGTTGGATTTTTTGGATGGTCCTATGTGGAGCCAGGAGTTGGACTTGATGATTCTTCTGGAGCCCTTCTGTGATTTTTTATTTTTGTTTTTTTGAAAGCACCCAGAGTGTGTTCTCTACATGTGCTTTATGCCTTTGGTCTACAAGATGACTTCTATACAAACCTTGCATGCATGTCATCCCCCCCCCCCAGTAATTTCTGGATTACCCTAGGTCATATGTTGATGCTTTGCACTCAGCAAGAAGCGGATTCTTTTGAAATTGGCGTATAAGGTTTTGCTTCCTAATGTATGGTTCTGGGTATTGAGTGTACCTCCCTGTTCATCGTTTTATTTTCTCAGCCACTCTTTTCCAAAATGAAGCTATCTGGCTTGAGATCTTACTGGGTTGTGTTGCAATCAGGCCTCTCTCTCCATTTTATGTGATTACCTCAAGATCACAACCAGGGTAGCTTTTAAGTCTCTCCTCTTGGTAAATTAAAGAATTGGAGCCTTTATCCCAAATCGTCTCTCTGGTGTCTAAATGTCTGTGAAGTTCTTTCGATATTTGTCTACATGGTAAGTGAGTGTCTCTCTCTTTAGTAAAAGTCTTGCTTTCATCAAATTTAACTGAAAGTGTGCAGCAGAATCTGGCAGGCAGTTGTGAGGATGTATGTGGGTAGAATTTGGGAAACTCGGGGATTCTGGTAATTACGGAGCAGCTGAAAAGCACAGATGCCCAGACGCAGACTCCAAACAGCTATTTACAGTGTAGACCAGTTTTTTTTCTCCTTCTCTTCTAAGGATATTCTGCAAACTCATTTGAATATGCCAGTCTAAGGTAATTATTTTCCCTTAAAATGAAAAAGTACCATGTGATTTAGCAGCTTTTGAGCTCTTACCTGTAAGACTGAAAACCAATGTTAAGGTGACTTTTTCTTCGGTGGTAGTTTCAAGATTCTCCCTTGCCCTTAGGAGTTAACAGGGAGCGAGAGACCTCTGCCTATTGATAAAATTAATTCCAGCATGGGATGAGAGTAAAGCCCAAATACTTGGAAGCTTAGTCTCTTGATTTTTATTTCTTATAAAACTGAATCATCTTCTACTTCTGGATTGAAGGAAATAATACAATACCGAGATATAACTTCAGTAGGTTTCTCTCAGGAGAGTGCCAAGCTCTTCTTTGAAGGCCAAATTATTTCTTTCTAACTGTTAAATAAATCCCGAAGCAAGCATCAGCAGTGCTGTACCACATATATATATCCCATCCAAAATAGTAGTACCAGTCTGGACAAGTAAAATATTAATTTCTTTATGGGTTTATGGTTGCAGCTGTGTAGAAAATGATGTATTTAATGTCCGAAAATCCGTCTTCAAAGTGGCTGATCGTTTCTGGACCTTACGGATTTTGGGTGCCTGGTAGGAAACAGGCTGGCTCGGTTGGGGTGTTCCTCATTGCAAACAAGGCGTGCAGGGAACATCTTTTGTGTGCTTGGACTGGGGCTCGGAGCCCCCGGCAGCAGGGCAGGGCTGTGCTGCGGGCAGCCCCATGGCCAGGTCAGCAGCTGCATCTCGGCAGTGACTAACAGGAAAACAAGCAAAAGGAGAGAAGCAGGGACAAGGCCTTCCCTTTCTTGACTGAGTGTGAGTGTATTTATTTCTGCAAATTAAATGCCATTTCTCAATAGGTTTATTTTTTTGTTCTGCTAAACCAGAGAGATCTCCCTGTGTCTACCTGCAGCTCCAAGAAACAAGTTGTTTTTTTTTCTTTTCAGCAATGCAGAATTGATCCACATTCTCTTAAAATGCAACAGACTTTGAATCATGGCATGAGAGGAGAATAACGCTGTTATCTTACTATTCACAGATGTCACGTGGATTAGTTCATTGATGTTTTTAAGGCATATCGACGCAATTGGAAGTTGCTCTGGACGTGGGCAGTGCCAGCGCTGAGATGTGGCGGTTGGGATGCATTAGAAGTGACAAGGCAAATAAGCCCAGAAGGCTCGTTTCGATGGTGACAATTATTAGCTTTATGTCAGCCGGTGGATCAGCAGCAAAACTTTGACAAGCAACAATCCTCAGATAGTTTCTATTAGGGCGCGTACCTGATTCATTCCCCTCAGCAGAACCGCAGCAGGATCGTCCTGTGGATATGGGCTGTCTTTTCCTCCTCAACCCTGATGAGTCACTGCGAAAGTTTTTGCCTTGTCCTGTCTCTGAGGCAGCTGCACTTCTATTTTGATAGATCCTTCTGGATGAAAGGCCAGCAAATTACCACCATTAAGTAATAATCCTTTAGAGTCTCCAAAATATTATGTATTTTAATGCTGTTGTATAATCTTTGGGGTGATACGTGCTTTATGACCCTCTAAAATCACCTCAAATACAAGCAAATATTCTGAAATGAGAAGGGGGAAGATACTTGACAATGCTGCATTTTTAAGCTAAAAACACCCAAAGCAATCTTGCCTGATATCCTTTCGAAAACTTCTTAAAACCCCCAGACAACGTGGTGGTTCGTGCCCAAAGTCAAGTGTTTAAGGGGACAAAGCTTTGTACTGGCTTCCCTTTGCCCGCGCCCCTTGCTTCTGCTGGTGCTGTGGATGTGACCCGTGTCCCACGACATCTCCAATTAGCTTAGCCCATTTCAGTGAGCTCCGGTACCTTTGCTTCTAAGTAAAATGGAAGTTGTGATAGTGGCTGACCCCGGGGCCAGTTGGAGTATTTCTTCCTGGCTTTGTTGCGCCATGCTGCTAAGATGGGGACGATGCTGTAGGACAGCCCTCAGCTGGCTTGCCAGAAGGGAAATATCCGGAGTGTCTCATAACGTGAGAGAGGCCACAGAGAGAGGCCAGGGGTTTGTTTTAAGTGTGAGCCATTTGCTGTGCTAAATGGACGGAGGTGTTGGTCAGCATCCTGGCAGGGGCATTGCATTGCTCATCTAGCGCCACGGTCAGCTGAAATCCCGTTTCCCCAGCTGTGTGCGCTGCAGCAAGTACCAGCGGAGAAGGGAACACCCCTGTTCCCACTGAAATCCCTCATTTTGAAGGGAGGTTACGAGGCAGGAGTTGGAAGCTATCAGTTAAAACTACATTTCCATGGTGCCCTTTGTGCCAAGCCTCTCAAGCCACTTAAGAAAATACTGGAAGCTGTACAGCACGAAATAGCATTGGCACATTGCTCAAGAAAAATAAACCTCCTGTCTAGATTTGAAAACTGAAAACGTAAAGACTGATTACTGAGCTTCCAGCCCCAGAAACGGAGTTAATAAAAGTACTGAGGTAGATCAGAGCAATGTGGGGACTTCTTCAGTGGTGGGGATGACTTCAGTAGCAGGGATGACGTTTCCATCAATTCTGCTAACTTCGCCGCTAGTTTTGTTTTGCCAACACACCATCTTCTTGTCATAACAACCTAGCCCATAGGATTGGATTTCTCTTTTCAGCAACAGCAGCACTGTGAACCTTCTTCAGCTCTTTCTTTCCGTCTTATTTTTTTTCCTAGCTACTGCTAATGCGATTCTGATCTCGGAGATAGCAGGTCCAAGCTGAGTTCTCACTTGCTGCGCAGTATCTTGCCTTGTGATATTTTGAGAATGCAGCTCTCCACCTCCCCAGACTGTAAACAGGGAAAATGTCTCTTCCTTTTGTAAAGCAATCTGACGATGCTGGGAGCCCTGTACTCTGTGTGTGTGTGTGTTTACAGAAAAAGTCAACTGCCTTGCAGACATTTAGGTGGAAATGCGCCGTGCAGTCGTGCTGCAGGGGATCCACCTAGTGAGACTTCTTGTGGGCTGGGTGGGTGACACGGTCCTTTGGTCTTCTCACAAGAAAACGTGCCAGCCTGGGTGGACATCGCTGAAGGCAGCGTGGATTTGTGAGTACTGAGAGAAAAATAATCACTACCGGGAGGTACTCAGCCTAGTCCTAGTATGGAAATCAATCCAAGTCTGGTGAAAAAAGGTAAACCAGTAAAGGTTTCCTGGTTTTACTGCTAAAATTTACTACAGCCACATATAACACCCTGTAGCCCATTTTATTTTCTGAAAAGGATGTGAAGACTGGTTGGGCTTTGGGATTTCATCTTCGGGATCATTGTAGCTCTAGAAGCAGCAAGGTAACGGGGAGGGAGCTGCTTCTCATGGCGTGGGGCTGCCGTGGGTAACACTGTCTCGGAACTGGTTTCTCCCTTTCAGTTTGCAACCTGCAAACTTTTCTCCATGGAGGCCAAGAAGCCTTCTGCAAACCCACTGGCAATGGGTTTTCTTAGTTGTCTTGGTAGGAATAGTGGTCTGAGCATGAACAGTGACATTTTGGGGAGGGGAAGGTTCTTGTTGGTTTTGGTTCTGGGCACGTGTTCTCAGGACTGTTGGGCAAGCAAGGGAGAAAATTATGGGCTCTGGGTTGTTGGGAGCAAGAGAAGCCAGCTCTGGGAGGGGAAACAGGAGAGATTAACAGGAAGAGCAGAAAGCTATTGGTTGCTGTTAAATATGAGTGTTTCAGAGAGCAGATACCCGTTGAAGGAGATGGTAGAAGATAAAACCTGTCACTTACCACAAAGCCTCAGTGATCCTAGCACAAAGAAAGCCAAGTTGCTCCACCACTGGGAGTGAGCGACTCCTTTCTGTGGCTGCAAAGACATCGCTCTGTGCACAAAGCCATTGCTCTGTGCACGGAGACATCGTGCTGTGCCGCACCAGAGCAGCTCCAGGCAAAAGCCAAAGCTGCATCACATGTGGTGCCCTGTGCCTTTGAGCAAGCTAATCACTCTGAATATAGCCCTATGACCTTAACCTTCTCAAAGCCCTACCCTGGTCTGGTCTTACATGGTTGTGGAACCATTTTCCAAATGATGAAACACTGAATAATTAAATCACAACAGTTTGGATAAGCCTGAGGGGAGTAGGGACTGGTAAGCCCTCTGTTTTCTTTTTTTCTTCTTTTAGCAGGGCAAAATGAAATTACAAAACTCATGCGGAAGGATTTTATGGAAGCCAGAAGTCTAAGTCTAAAGAAGCAGTATAAAGGGATTAGACCTTTAGGAAGATTAGCATCTGTTAAACATGATGATCTGGATGCAGCTCCCAGCTCTCGAGGTCCATACACTGCTGATCTCTGGATCCCAAGAGGGAGGACCGGGGAAGGGTTACTGTACGCTCCCTGACACTTCTTTGCCCAGATAACTATGAAGTGTCAGAGAACCGGCCATGGGAAAAGCTGAGCTCTTGGTTAGGCAAGTGTCCCAGTTCCAATGCTGCAGCAGTCTTCATCTTACCTAAAATTAGTCCTAGACAATGCCCTGTCCACCATGCACGTGGAATTAACTGAAGCACACTGATGGCTTTGCACAGCCCCAGCCCGACACAAGCCGGACGCTGGGGTGGAAGGGAAGGGCTCAGCCCTGCGGAGCTGGGGGCAGGCGGGTGCTCCCCTTGGGTGCTGGCTAAGGCTGAGTGAGAGGAGGGCTCGGGGCTTGGGGAGGAAACGTCCTGTGTGTCCTTCTGTCCCCCCACAAGTTCGGCTGAAGTCGTCGTGGGCCACTGGAAGGGCTGCGGCGTGCCAGGAAAGTGTCAGCAAGCCTCCTTTTGGCATTTATATATGAGGAGTAAGCACAATCCTGCTACTATTCCAATGAATGCTTTTGCCAAGAAAAATCATTTGCAACTCTTTCTTCCTGCCCTAGCGTTTCTCCAGCAGGCTTGGGCTTACTGCTTTAACCCCTTGGGCGCCAGCAGGCGCTGCAAGGCAGAGCAGCGCCTGGTGCAAGCCTTGGCAAGTCCTCCCACGTGTAAAGCAGCTCCGAGCAGACTGAAGCATCGTCTGGCAGTTAGCTTTTCTTTTTCATCAAGTCTGTTCCTCAGCAATGCTGCTTTTTTTTTTTTTTTTTTTTTAATTCCATTCCTGAGGCTGTAAGAGAGAAGAAGGTAGCAACTTGGGAGGAGTGTGTTTGTTGAGGTGCCTAACTTAGTAGAGGGACAGCAGAGCAGGGAAAGGGTTGGGTGGTTTAAACCTTGAATCTTGCTTGGTTGTGTCCATCGTGATGCTGAATCAACAGCGCAGCAGGGCTGCCAGCGTGATGTGCTTCTAGAGAATTGCTCACCTGCAAGTTCAAAAGCAGTTCTTCCTCTGTTCTTTCAGTAAAGCCCTAAAGAATAGGAGATATCTGTGTTTTTTATTATGTACATTTCAGCCCTTGTGATGTTGCATATACACATTTTTACCTTTGATCATCATTTGGAGAACTTTGCAAGGCAGGTTTAGTTGTGTAAGTAATGGATGCGTTGTTTCGAACGAGCGGTTTCTTCCTTCCCTCTGGTCGCTGGCTGAATTTTAAGTTTATCACCATTCTGTGTCTTTTGAGCAGAAAGGCTGCTTCCTTTGTGTGTGTGTTAGCTTACAAGAGAGCACTGCCTTTGCCCTTTTGTAGAAACTGGGCAGCTGCTTTGCCGTGTCCTTGATGAGAGATGTAGCAATTCATGTTCCTCTGCGTATGAACTTGAAAAGGACAATAGCTCACTTTGTCTATCCAGCGTGTTTTTTTTCCAAAGGGAGAGGAAAATAAGCAAATTACTTTGTTTAAAAAAAACATTTTAATAATGTAGTAGCCTAACCTTTATGCTAATTGCCCCAGGCTTTTTATGAAGCAGTGTAAAATGAGTCCTATGAGTCTTCATTAATCAAATATAGGAGCTGACAGTATAGGATTAAGACGCTGTGCTACCTCTGCTCCCCATGCAATGTTGATGTTTGCTTATGTTCAGAGCAGAAAGTAACTATATTTTTTGGTAGCTCATTAAAATAATTAGCTATGTTTGGCTTTATTCCTTTTCTTAAAAAAAATCTTTTAATGAGGAAAGATGAAAACAGACAGGATGGATAAAGTCAAAAGAATCAAATTAAGATAGAAAAACTGCCTGCTGGAGGCTTCCTTTGAACAGAAGACTTATGTATGTTAATGGCAGCTGTTGGCAGGATCCTGTGTGCAGACACCTTTTCTGTTATTTGCAGAACTTAGGGCAGAAGCAAATAATTTTGAGGATCTTTGTTGTTTTCTTGTTTCGCTTTATTTTCTGAAGGTGTTCTAAGACTTGCTATGCCTTTTCTCTTTTTTTTTTTTTTGAACTCAGTGCTTGCATTGGTAGTGTGCTCATGCACGTAGGCACTACTAATACTGCCTGCTCATCTAGGTAAGTCAGTTCTGAAGTCATGCTTTGGTTGCGAAGCAGATAGCCCTTGTGCATGCTGCTAGCACCGAGTCTGTGCTCTGTTGATGTCTTGCTTAAGCTCTCAGAGCAGGAGTTAAGAGACCTACGAGCCACATTGGTCCTGGGTTCAGGACAAAGATGCTTAAAACATTCATGTCATACTGAGGCAACCCCAAAGCTCAGCCCTAAAAGTCATCAGGTCACTGGGAGAGGGCCGAATCCTGGAGCTCAGGAGAAGAATCACGTCCACAT
The DNA here is from genome assembly GCF_009769625.2 of Cygnus olor. Lineage (NCBI taxonomy): Eukaryota > Metazoa > Chordata > Aves > Anseriformes > Anatidae > Cygnus > Cygnus olor. The sequence goes on along the minus strand of NC_049188.1, from coordinate 2,291,907 downwards.
CTGCACCCACTGGAGGGGCAGGAGTCTGGTGTTACGGTCCCATCTCCACTTCAAAAGCATTTCTGTCGGGCAGTCTTTTCTGGTCCGTCTGCTGCCTAAGCAGAAACCGCTGTCTGCTATAAAAATGTTTCTGGGAAAAACGGCCATAGAATATGATTTTGTGTTTAAGCTGCTGGTGTAGCAGCTTTGAGTTTCTATAGGGTAATTACCAAAGCCGCAGTTGGCTGGCCACAGCCGAGGAAGAAGCGGGATAATGATCCTTTCTGTGGAGCCAAAGGCAGCCCTCAGCCCCGGTGCGCGTGGCTCTGTGTAAACATGCAGGAGATGGCTCTTCTCTGGAGAGTTTAACCGGCAGCGCTATTAATATGCCCTTTCGGCTGTTGAGATGATTGCTCTCGTTTCAGAGTTCAGGGCTTAGTGGCAGGGCGGTATAGAGACGATTATGCTGCTGTTGCCTGGGTCTGGGCGTATGTGCACGCACAGGCATCTTTACAGATGAGAAATGATGGTGGTCCGCTGGGGATGCAGTTCTTGTCTGGGGATCGGGGAGCCCGTGCTCAGTTCCTGTGCCTGCCACATGGTATCGGCCGGCCAGCTCTCCTCTTTCTTCCATTTTTCTCTTCTTGTGCCTCTTCTTCAACAGGCAGAGAGTGGAGACGAGGATGGCTCTTCTTAATAAAAAGCTTTTGGTTATCAGTTGATGGATGACTTTGCAATGAACGCTGTGATTCCCACTGCTTAGAAATGAATGAGAGTTTAGCTATTTAGTCAAAAAGGAAGTTTGATTTCCACCCCCGGCGCCCTGGGAAGTGCCTCTTTTCTTCTCTTCCATCTCCTCCTTTCTGCCCGTATGCCTGTTTTCAGATAAATCATATTTTGCTCCTGACCTATTTTCTAGTGTTCCAGCACCTTTCTCCTGATCAAGTTAACAGCTCTTCTCTCCCAGTAAACTCTGTTCATTCTCCCCTTTCCAGAGGAGCTCTGTAAAATTCATTTCCCATTATATGTGTTCTGAAAAGCATTAAAGCAGGATAACGCAGCACTTTGGCAGCCCGCGGTGCAGAAACCCTCAAGGCGAGGAACCAACTCTCAGCAGCAGTGCTCTGTCTCCTACGCTGAAATTCCTCCTTGGAGCCCCAGCAACCCCAGCCGGCTGCCTGCAGAGGATCCCGAGCACTGCATGGTCCTCTGATGGAGTCACCCCCAGCTCTGTGCAAGCTCCAGTCAAAACTTCCCTTTTTTATCTCCAAATCAGCATTTTTTCCCCTTTCATCTGGAATCCAGTGCTGCACACACAAATGGCTGTGCTGGAGAGCAGCCTACAGATATTTTTGAAAAAAATAATTGAAAAATCTGCAGATGAACCACATGCAGTGGAGCTCTTATTGCACGGCCTTTTAAATATGCGCTTGGTCAGATTTCCCCCAGGGCACGATGCCTGAGGGCTGAACGCAGGAGAAAACCCCCAAGAAAACCCCAAGGTCTGCGTGTGTCCATCTCCCACGTGCCGTGCTTGAAAGCCTTTCCGTGTAGAGCGTGTGATTTACATGAGGAGCAGCCGTCGTTCTTCACCACTGATCGTTCCTTATGTATATGCAAAACCTCTCTGATGAGGAGCGGGGGATTATATTTCTGTTAATTACAATGTTCTCTCTGATCTTGTGGCCGGTCAGAGGAGGTCTGGGGAGGCTTGGATCACCGTCGAGGCTCTGCCTGGAATTTCTAAGTGCAGCACGAAGCTGGCGGCGGCGAGGTGCCGCTGCGGCGCGGCTTCGGGGTTCAGCTGATGGACAGCTTGCGAGCAGCCCCCTGGCTGGGGACGGCTGCGGCGAGCCCTAATGCCGTGCTGCTCGGAGCTTTGGGCTGTGATTGACCCAACGCTGTGTGAGATGAAAACCAGGGGGCGAATGTATGCAGGTTTATAATGGAACGGGCTCCTGGGTGTCGCACACAAAGACGCGCGGAGGTAGATAGGGATGGGGGAAGTGTGATTTAAAGCACCGAAGACAAAGCCTGCAGCCGTAGGCCTGGCTTCTAATCCCATCGCTCATACTGAGTTGTTATAAAATCCTTTGGCAGCGCTTAATCTCTGAGCTTTAATTCTGTGTCTATAGGGTGGGAGTGCAGATGCTTTATCCACACTTGTGCGAAGTGCTTGGAGATCAATAGCAACCAGTTCAAAGTACTGCGGCTATTAGTGCAACATACTTGTTCTATCACAATATCTCCAACATGTTTATTCCACGGAATGTATTTATCCATAAAATTCTGTCATATTTATATACAGCTCCAAGCACCCGGGAAGCACCTAGGTGTTGAATGAACAGCTGCAATCTTTTAATATGTTCAATAAATACAAATGGATATAAACAGTATCCATCTGTCAGGCTCGGCTAGATGGTTTAAACATAAAGCTATTTTGTTCCTGTAATTGTATTTAGATCTGATAGAGGATTTTTTTTTCTTTGCATACTGATAAGCTAAAGACTCCTTTGAATTGCTTTGCCTCCTGATTTATTGCAATAAATTAAATAATAATCCATTCTGTCCTCTTTCACCCCTCCTCCAAGGAAAGAGAGATGAAGAACTAATGGCTGAGGCAATGAAGCATAGTGCTTACAGTAACCCACCTTCCCCGTGCTTCTGAGCACCTGGGCCTGTGACCTCTGTGTTTACAAGATATTTATTGCTGCTTGCACTTTCCACTACTACACAGTTATCACTTCAGTGCCTTGTAAAATTTGATTGTGTTTAATAAATGTATTTGGCGTTATTGCTGAGCTTGGTGGAGAGCAAGTCTGACAATGTACCCACGGCGTTCTCCTCGCACGCACAAACACACCCCCCTTCGCAGCCAACATATTTTCTTACCTACGTGTAGTATTGCTTATGTCGTATTGGAGGCAATTTTGGATGCATCTCAATTAGATCATTTTTCTAATTAAATAAGTGCTTGTGGTTGTAACGTGAGACTGTCTCTGAATACTAAGCGTGATTCACCACAGTGATTTTTCCAACTTCTGTGTGATTGCTTCATAAAACCTAGCTTCTGGCATGGAGGCATCTCATTACCTTCCCGTGCTGACCTCCGGAGCTGATGTTGGCCAGATATGTGCAGCTCCCTCCTTTGCCACGGGCTTGCTGCGTGACATCAGGGAAATCGCTCCGTCTCTGTGCAAGTTCTCCATCTGTAGAACAGTTACCGTAACCCTTACCTCCTCCACAGAGCTTTCGTGAAGCTGAGGCTATAAACACGTGTGGAACTGTGTTTTGTGCTAAGGAGGAGTGTTTGAAAACCTGGGGTGTTCTTCACCCCCTCTTCCTCATCACCACCAAGGATTTGAGTGCGGGGTGGTTGTGGAGAAGGTATTGCCCTTCCTGCAGTAGAGGTGGCTTTTGACTTTCCTCTTTTTGTGTCTGAGTGTCTCTGCTTAAGGATATGATTGAATAACACAGAAATTCCTGTTTGTGCAGCTGAGAGGGTTTAGGCACAGTCTCCTTGGCCTCTCACGGGTCTGTTCCCCGCCACGGTGAAGCCTTCTCCACTGTCCTGCTAGAATTGCAGAAGGGACAGAAAAGGATGGACAAACAGCTGCACTGAGTTGCATGGAGGTGTGTAGTGATGCTTCTATTCCCTTATTTTGTAGCTTTATTTTGTGGGGAAGACCTTCTGGAGCGTCAGAAGTCAGGGACTGAGCCATCAGGCGTTCTGCTTCTTGAAGGCTGACCCATCACTGTGGCCGGAGCGTTTATGGGCACTCTGTAAAAGGCTGAGCTGCAGGGCCTGGCTTAACGCACCCCCTTGGATTCCAAGGAAGCTGCAAATGATGGCAAAAATCTTATTGGAGACTAAATACTTTTCATTCTATGTATATAAAGAGGAGGAGGGCTATTCCAATTTTCAGAATTAAGAAAAATAACAATAACTCTATGACAAGTTGTAGTTTAATGCAGGGGAAGACATTCTTTTCTTTTATTACTTTCTTTAAATGTTCCTCTTGTAAATCTCAAGGGCTTCATCACTTTGCATCTTGTTCTTTGCAAACAATTGCAAACAATTGAGCCCATCGAGGCCAGGGTATGCTCATGGTGTATTTTACTGGCTGTCCATCTCAGGATGTGTTCAGCAACTGGTGGCTAAAAGGAGAAGTCAGTGCCAGGCTTTTTGGTGAGCCTCACTGTAGCAGAGGCACGCTTCAGCCTCTGAGATGTGTGCGATCCTCACCCATCAGCAGAGCAACCTGACATTAAACTTGATTTCCTACCCAACAGAGCTAATTGCTCTTGCATTTTGTGGTATTTGCATAAGTTCTTAGAAGTCAGGTAGTACTGGCTGTAAGCAAATAATAGCTTGGGGTAGTGTCACTAAATAATAAATATTAATGCCATTGGAGCAGAAATCCAACGTACTATGCTTTCTTTAGTGGCAGATTTACCCACTTGCCAGAGTTCAGGATTTCATCGTGAGGACAATTCGGGCATCTGCTGTCAAGCAAAAAGCACTGGAGTAATGAAGAATAGGGAACGGCTTGGCGCAGTGCAACCTGCCTTGGGCCTCACTTTTGTGGACAGCTTTGGTTCTAACTGGTTGCTTCAAACCATCTCCAAGGATTTCAACATGGATTTGACAAATATGTAATTGAAGTTGGCTGCTAAAATTTACAAATGTGCCCAGGTTACATTTTTGTCATGGAGTCTGGCCCTTAATAATTGAAATTCTATGGACTTTTCAACACACTCAAACTTGAAAATTCCAGAATAGCATTCAGAAATAGATTGTAGGCCCTCTGAAATACTCTCTCCTAGTGGCTGGCTGTCTTTTTCTGGCTTTCTCTGGTACTTTTTACACTCTTAGAACATAAAATATATTATTTCTTTTTTCTATTTGAAAGCGAGTGTTTGTTGTTGCTGGCATCATTTTAGAATAGGCAATGCTCCACAAGGATAGAGGGAATAGAGATTATGGACTGTTAGCTAACAGGTATCAGTTTGGACAAAGTGCCAAAACCAAAGGTTTGAAGGAAACCCCCAAATTTCATAAAATGAACGCTTGCTTGTAGGCCAGGATATACAAGTCGGTGCTCCTGAAGTCCCATCAGTCAGCAGCGGATCTCTCGCTGATGGCAGCAGGAGGCTTGCACAAAGGTCACAGCCTTTCTGTACTAACTACGCTCTTATTATTTATTCAGTGCCTTATTGTCACGTTCAAAGGCAAAATTTGCTCATCGTTTGACCAGCACTGATTCTGACCTCATTTCCCTTCTGTTTACTGTCTTCTGCTCCATTTTTGTTTTGTTTTGCTTTCTGTGCTAGGGCTCCTGTCCTCTGCTGCTTCCCTGCCTGTCGCACCTGAGGACATCCCTTCAAAACCTTCCCTGTTTTGCTTGCAAAGGAAAATAATTCCATTTAGCCGGAGGTCTGTGATCCAGCCTGCAGGCCAGCTTGGTGTCTGCTGTTGAGACATATATCCTTTAAGGCAGCACCAAAAATCTAATGCCCAGGTCCTTGTACTGGCTTCGCGGATGCTCTGGTGTTGAGCTGTGCCACCACTGCGGTCTCCCTGGGGGAGCATGGGCAGTTTGAGCCTCCTCTCCTGGGCGCACACCCTGTCTTAAGCTGTTTCCAGGGTTTCTCCCTTTTTCTGGTTCATGTACTAAACCTGATTATTGAAAAGGGCCTGGTTTCTTTAGAGGCATGAAGGGAGAAGGAGCAGGAGACGGAGCAGGCGATGGAGCCAGGTGTTGGTACGAAGATGTGGAGGCCAGAGACAAAACATAAAGCTGTCATGTTCCTCACTGCACTGATGGATCTTGCACTTCAAGCAAATATTTCTGAGTGAACAACAAGCTGTGCGCTTTCGTGGAAGGCAGTCTGGCGCAGCATTTGGCTAAGCAGGGCGCAGCGAGCACTGCCTGGCCCATCCCCAGGTGCGCAGGAGAACACCCCGGTGCTCCTGCACGTACACGTGGCGTCAGCAGCAGCGACAGGTAGCGGCCCACCTCACCGCATCCCCGCAGTGAGAGCTGGGGAGGGGAAGGTGCGGATGTACCGCGTTGTTTGCATGCGGCTGTGCGGGGTCTTCCTACAACTGAGACCGTAACCCACTGAGCTGGCACTGGCCGTTTCAATAAACACAGATTCAGGAGCACAACACCCCACTTAGAGTTTCCCATTTGGCAACCAGCAGAAGCACGCAGACGTGCTGTGAGCAGGAGGAGGCAGGGTGAGAATTAGGGAGTCTGCTTAACTTCCAGCCTAAACCCTACTGTAAAGCCTCTCTATTCAGTGCCTGCCACCCTTTCCTTTGTCCTTCTTTTCCCTGTCAGACAGTATTTGGTTTTAGGACCTTTAAGACTGGCAGTGCTGGAAAATTAAGTCGTCATTTTGTCTGCAAACCTGCCACTGTGCGGATTGGCACGGGGCAAGCTCCCTGCCAATGACTTCAGCCTGTGTCTCTGAGGATCTTCCTGCCGTAGGTGAGAGGTAATTCGCATGCAATGCCCGTCTCTCCCCGTTCTCTTGAGCTGCCAATTATGTGGCATTGTGTCAAGTCAGATCTGGGGGTATGTATATAAGGACCACAATTAGCTGGTGCTGGGCTCAGAAGCGCTGCGGGTACTGACAGTCAAACCTGCCAGTGAGACGCAGCGAGTGGGGAAGGACAAAACAAGCTGGATGCAATTAGGCTCCTTCCCGCCTTCTCCCGCAGCCCCTTTCAAACATGCGGGCTCGCATCTTTCTGTAGGCTGAGAAAGTTTGGTCTCCGGCCCCCGCCTTCTCCCCACCTCCCGCTCCTTTCTGTGTGGCTTTCCAGCGGGGAAGCAGAGATGTTGAATCCCCGGGGAGTTGTTCCTGCAGCCTCCCTGGCTCAGAGCGCAGCTGGAGGTGGCGTGTCTCCCAGGGGAAATTCCTCCTTGTGAGGCTTATGGCTCGGTTTTGCAGATTTCAGGGAGGCTGCTTCCGTTCAGAGAAGCAGATGGAAGTAGGGAAAGCTGTCGGAAATGCACCCCCTGAAAACTGCTTCATGCACCCCCACTGATTAAAATACGGCCTACTTCTTTTTTTCTGCTTCCCTAATAAAAGACACGTTGGGTGGAGCTCATCTGTCTGGAGGAAAGGAGGGCAGGGTAGTGGAGACTAGGTTCTCTTTCTCTATTTCTTTTGATCCTCCTGTGGAAGTTGAAGGTTTTAGAAATTATTAAAAGCTTCACACGGTGTGAATGCTTTCAGCGAACTCACTGCAGAACCAAGTTCCAGTTGCACGGCTGTCTTGTCAGCCTGGGCCTGGCATGTTAGCCACCGTCTCGCTCAGCAGAGTGGCCAAAAGAGCAAGGTGAGCGTGGAAGTGGGCCGAGTCCTGTGCGCTTTCAGAGCCTTGTTTTAAACCCACACTTAGCAGCTTTTTAGGAGATACTGAAGTGAAACTGAGCAACATAATGCTGAATGACACGGGCTTTCCATGGTGCTGGGCTTCAAGGCACAGCAAGTTTCCCTGCTCCGTAAGTGACCAGAAAGTAGCTATCCCCTGCGTGGTGCTACGGCTCGTTTCACCCCTCTGATTAAGAAAATGCTATCCTTTTCCTGTATTCTTGCTGATAGGCAGCAATCACCTGTCACTCGTTTTCCATCAGGTCCCACACACTAAATGAATGCTTCAGCTTTGACAGTGAGTAGTAAGAACAGCTTTACACTTAAATGGAGTCTGTGCCTTCCAAAGCGCTTAAGAAACTTGCAGCTAACTCACTGCCTCTGTGTTTTTAACAGCAGTTTTCCATACGTGGAAACCTACCAGTGAAACTTGTAGTCACAAATCATACTTCTATGAAGAATCCACTCTAGAGTGATTGGTCGTGGTTTTTTTCTTCCTAGTAAATTAATGTCGAGCTGGGAATGAAAGTTGTTTCGTGAAGAGCGTGGTCTTCCATCCTACCAAGAGCACTGCTCCTCCATCCGCAGGTTACCCGCTTGTCTCAGCCCCGAGTCCAACCCCCTGGAAGAATTACTACCTTGCCGCTTCCAGTTCTTCCTTCGGTTTCCTTGCTTGAGTACAGGTTGCAGTCAATTTTATTGCCTGCTTTAAATGTAGCGCTGCCATATCCTGCAGCCCTGTAGAGCGAGGAACTGTCTGGAGAATCTGCCTGTGCTGCCAATGTTTCCTCTAAACAGTGGGGAGAAAACAGGCTCTGTGTTCTGAGGCAGCCTCAAAAGAGCTGTCGTGTGTGTAATGCCTGTCTCCCAGCCTGCAGGCTCTGAATGTGAGATTCATTTTATCATAATACAGTAAATCATCTGAGAAACACGCACTTAGGGATGAACAGGATTGTAGTTTTGTTAGTATTCGATTGCCTTTTTCAGCAGTCCTTTCTCAGGCATAGCTTCCACTAAAGCCGTGGCTCTTTGCAAATGCTGTAGTTTCAGGGGCTGTCGCGGGGTGGATAGAAGTTGGTTTGTGTCTGTTCAGGGTCAGGCTGTCCATCTTCGTCACGGTGGTGTGAAAGCCGTGAGCCCCCTCCTGCAGAGATATCCGCAAGGGGGGAGATGCCCCCGGTTCCTTCATGGGGGCCTGGGGCAGGCCAGGGCTGGTGGCCAGCAGCTCCAGCTGGCCCACGTCTTGTGCAGTGAGACTGCTGATGCGTTTTGTAAGGACTGTCTTGTTACAGAGGTTAGAAGAGTCCAGGACATTTCCTTTATTCTGAAGCACATCCTACTTACGTGACAGCAAGGCACTAGAATAAATGGCTTCTAGTGCTTTTTCTCCCTTTCTTTCTTTTTTTTTATTTTTCTTCCTCCTGGTTGTTAGCCATGTCTCCTTTTTAGTGTTTTGGAAAGGCAAGGTGACTGACAAAGACCTTTGCAGCTGGAGAGGCTAAAACAAAATTATCCTAATGGGGAGATCTGGAGCCCTGCCAGTTAGCTGAAGATTTTCATGTTTTCTGTAAGGCCTTCTCTTTTTAAACAGAGTTTTCTTCATTGAGGCCCAGGAGTTAGATTAACCATCATCATAGATTCTCCCAATTAGAGATGGGGGCGAAAGCACCACAGCAAACTGGTGTTTGTAATTGTGTGGGGAGCAATTACCCCTTGGGACATTCAGGGTAAAGTGGGAGGAAGGGCACAGCGGAGAGAGGAATGCTGCTAGAAATGTCACTTTAATTGGGCTGCCTGACGCAGAAGGATTTTGACATTCAAGAGGTTAGACCATCTGTTGTATAGTAGACCTTGCTTTATAGATGTTTAACTTTTTTTAAGAGTATTCTGAAGAAGCATTACTGATTCCTATGCCATGAGGCTGTTAGACACGGAAAGCTTAGTGAAAACACTTGAGCTGAGGCTCTTGAAAGCAGAAAAGTGGTCTCAAGCAGTTTAACCACTACTTAAAGTGTGCAGTTTGCTGTGGCACATTGTTATCCACCTACCCCCAGCCCAGCTGGGTTTCTGTGGGGAATTATTTTAACGCTATATAGAAAGACACATGCATTCCTCAGCACAGGATTTTGTGTGTAGTACACTCTGAATGTGCATTTTTTGCATATATATGTGTATGTATGTATGCAAGTGTAAATATTCATGATTTATAAATATGGAGTGTTCAGTTTTGGCAAGGTGTTGCAAAATAAATCAGACTATGTATGAGTAGGGCTCTATTAGCCAAGACTGAAGGTATCCATGGACAGAGCTCTTCTCTGTGTCTGGAGAAGTCCCTTGAGCTACAGGAGGAGCTGTTTTTCCCTCTTTGGAAGTACTGAAAATGCGTACTCCATTGCTCGTTTTCTCATCAGAAAGTCTGCTTTAGCTTTTACAATTGTGCACTAAGGCAGGAACGCATTCGTACTTTGATTTTTGTATACTTTGTTATGGTTGCATAACTGCTTCTGTGCTTTATATTAGCGTATTTTTTAACTTAATGAGGTACAATGGAGCCATGTGCATGCACACTTATTTAAACCCCTTTGATATATTTTTTTAATGTGGGAAGATGACTGGAATAGTGGAATAGTGGAGTTACTGCTGTGAGTCGAAACTCAGCGTTCATGATTCTGCTCCTGGTTTTGAACAAGCTGGCGTGCAGGGAGGCATTGGAGAGAGGAGGAACTTGCTAGAGGAAGCAGAATTTAACCAGCCAAATCGCCAGAGTGTGCAGGGTTGAAGTTAATTGCTGCATGCTAGGTGTAAGAAGCTGTTTAGTATAGCTTTAAAACTGAGCTGCGTGTTCTTGTTCAGGATTATATTAGTCTCCTCCTTACCCTTCCCTTTCTTTTAAAAGAAGAAGTCAGTTACCCTGTGTGACTTTCTTCTGTGACCGTGGTTATTTGTGTCTATAGGGTTTGCAGGAACGGAGCTCTGATCTTTGATGGGATTTCTTGGGAATGGATGGGAACTATTGCAATATGCATAATGGAGACAGTTATTCTCGAAATAATTTGTGGTGGCCTCAGGTCTGGTAGCTGAAGGGTTCTTATGGTGACAGCTGTTTAGGAGACTTAGCTCTTGTGTGGTGCAGTGGGACTCCCTGGCTTGGAAGAGACTTTCTTGCATCTGGAAGTTAAAGGTGAAATACTCCTCTATTGTGTGATTCTCCAGGTGAAATACTTCTCTCTCTCTCCCTATTGTGTGATTCTCCTCCATGCTGTCAACAGGATGCTTTCTTGCAGAGTTCTTTGTTGCTGCTTTTAAAAATTTTCATGGAAGAGGAGAGCAATCATATTTAATAATGCAATTACAATCAGGGGATGATGTTTATCCTGTGCGATTCCAACTGCTGGAAAAGCCCTAGGGCATTCTGGGAAATGAGATGCAAATCTCAAGGATTACCTCCTCCTAAAAATACCAGAATCAAACAACAACAACAATCATTGCTCTGAACAATGTATTAAATGCCTAGAAGCTTAGACTCCTTCAGCCAGAGGTCTGGCCCAAACTGAAGATCAGCTGCGGCGCAGCAGCACCTTGGAGAAGGGGGCGATGTGTCCGTATTACAGCCCCCTCCCTGTTCCCCTCCTTGTGCTGCAAATGATGATTTAAAAGTCTGCAGTAATCATGGCTGAAGTGTACAAAGGTAAAAGTTCCATGAAGAAAAGAAACCACATCTTGTTTTTCTCTGTAATCCAACGGCCCTCAGTTTGGCCTGTGGCACTTGGTAAATGAAGACACATTTCAGTGATGCCTTGTGACTAAATTCATTTGCAGAGTCTTAACTCATATACTAACTTGGCCATGAAAGGTATTATTCACAGAATGAAAATTTTGAAGATGCTTCATTTGTGGTATAGCCCCAGCAGCACTCCATGCACTTAGCCTTTAAATAAGAAGAAGAAAAAAGAAGACCTGGGGCTGCGTTGTTTAACTCATCCTGTGTAGGTTCGGGTGCTCTCTGTTTCCTTATATTTGCTGGTTACCAAGCAGCGTTAAACCTAATGCCGGTTCTAGGATGACATCAGCCTTGTTCTTTTAAGATTAAACATTAAACATAACCATTTCAAGATATAGTCTGAATTTAATTTCTGTACAATGTCAGTTGTGAAAATCTGGACATTGGCTCTCCAGATTTAAGGTTTCGTTGGATCTGAACTGAATTACAGACCTGCATAGAAGCACATGAACCTGGGCCAAAACATGCCTTTCAGTCAAATAGATAAAATGTAAGTCATTTCATATGATAATGAGCCAAACTTAGCTTGTATTTATCCAAACTGAATTTAACATTTGAATCCACTTGCATTGGAAACAAAGGGTTCAAACACATTTTCCTCCAAGAGCTAGCTAACAAGGGCGGGATCATTTTGCTTTCAATTTGATATTCTGGATTTTCTAGGATGCAAGTAAATATCAAGTTAAAGATCATCTGGAATTAAAGATGTGCTTTAAATGGAAGCTTTTCTTTTTTAGGGGCATTCTTCTAATGGTATCCTCGTACTCCTTTGTGAAGGCTTTGGGAGACTGCTGCAAAAGGTTGAGGTCCTAGAGCTTCATCGGCTTCTTTTTTGGGGCTGGTGGTGCAATGAATCTTATTTTATTCAAGTCCATTCCCTATGAGAAGCAGCACTTTGCAAGTTTGCTGTACTCCTTTATCACAGGGGGAGAACACAGTATTTTGTCTTCTCATGTGTCATTCATTGGTTTTGTTCGCTTTCATTTGTTTCATCGCACATTGTCTGGGGAAGGCAGCTTACCATTTAGTGCTCAGGTAGGGATTTGTGTCAAAACCTCTGTTTTCATTCCTCTGGGGAGTCTGGGGTTTCAGCAGCAGCGCTGTGCGTTGTGTGGACGTGTGGCTGTCTCGTCACTCACCTCCTGAATGGGAGCTGCTCGGCTTTGCCACCCCCAACTTGCTGCCGTCTCCTAGGGCTGCCGACGGTTAGGGAGCGCGAGCACAGCAAGCCACTGACGACACTGTTGCTCTAGTAACATGCTCTCTCAGACATCTTTGTGTAATCAGATGCTCTTGTTACCTTACTGTCAAAAATCCAGAAAGTCGGGGTGGCCGACTGAAGGTCTCTGGCTACCAAAAGGGAACAGTGTGTGGTTGTACCTATAGATTGCTTCGGCTGTTTGAAGGACCCGTGAGAGCAGTGCCTGATTTTGGGAGACGGTGTACATATGCCCAAACTGAGAGTTTAAATCAGTGATGGGCAGGAGAAACAGCAGGAAGTGTAAATATTATGGCACGAGTGATTAGCCTCTACCAGGTTCCACAAAATATCTTGCTCTAGCGTGCAGATGGCATGTAAACAGCGCTCTGCGTATATATTCGTGTGGTGCGTGATGGGTTTCTGGAGGTAAGGGTATTGAATGCTGGTGTTTGTAAAAAGAGAAACATGCACAGCAGTGGGAAAGGAGATGAGCAATAATAGAAAGTGAAGTGATAGGGGCCTGAGGCAATGCGAGGCAAAAAGCAGAAGGGTTGAGGCACGGCTGTGGCTCAGCCCAGGTGGAGAGCACCTCCTGGACGTGGGTGAGGTTTTTCCTCTTGGCTCCTGGATCCCATCTTGTCCCCTTCATCTGAACTGTCCAGGGAAGAAAGGAAAACTGCATTTTGGGGCTGTCTCACCCAGGAATTGTGAGCCCAACTATATGCCATCTCTTATTCATCATTCCAGAGAATGTTTAGCACTGATGCATCGAGCCGTCAGCTGCATCTGCAGGTTTTCCATCGGCTGGACAGCTTGTGTGCCAGAGTGACCGCACGTACCTGCAAACAAGGGTGCTGGTTTGTAGCTCAGCCTCTGCTGCTGATTGCCCCTGGGCTGTGACAGTGGGCAGAGTTTGGTCCTTCCCTTAGCCAAAGGTAGCCAAAGGTCGACCCCTGCCTTCACGCACCCGCTCCTGGGGGAAGGGGAGAAAGAACCCTAAACTAAAAATTTAATACGAAGTACGACGTGCTGCCACGTCAGAGCCCACCACGCGGGGAGGCAGCAGAGGAGCCCAGCGCTGCCTGCTGCGCTCCCACCGAGCTGGTGCCGCAGGGCGAGGAGGCGCCGACAGGGCAACGGGAGCGAAGGCGCCTGGCCCAGGATCCCAACCCTGGGGAGATCTGAATGCGAGCAGGGTAACTGTTTCCCCTGGAACGTGTTGTTCGTAGGCTTGTCGTGAGCTGCTTTTCCAACTGTACCAGGATTAAGGAGTGAGGACATAAAGGGCGGAAAAAAGCTTGCATAAATATTTTTTGACACTAGGTTTAAATGTGGAGCAAGTCAATCTTGTCAATATTCCCCCCGAGATCTTTGTGCAGCTGAGGCTTAGTGAGGAGCTTGCCTTGCTGCACGGCACTGACTTTAATCTACAGTAGTTCATGTATTAAAAAGAGAAGGAGATTTTGAGGTAAATACCGGGTGATCACTGCCTTATGCGGGATGGATCTGGGCCAAGAGGACTCTGCATCGTTAACACTAGCCCGACCAAAATGGGGCTGGGGGAATAAAACCTGGCTCGCTGGCCCATGAGGCGGGCTGGACGCTTGCTTATTCCCAGTGTCAGAAGTCGGGGTCTGCACTGCCAAGTTCAGAGTCATCAAAGTGCTCTCGTTAGTGGCTTGGCTTTGCTGGCTGCCCCAAACTGCAGTTTCTGGGAAGGTGAATGGGACTGACGGCCTCAGCTGGGTGCGGTTAGGGAATTAGATCTTGATCACCATGATAGACTCTAGTAAGAGCTAGGCAGCTTTGCTTTTCGCTGTTGTTGCTAGGCTGCATGTGGAACTGCCCGGAAAAGATGGAGTTTTATGTTACTAAAAGGAAGGAGGAAAAAAAAAAAAAGGGAATACTAACAACTGAGTTGTGTTTTATTAGCTGCTAGCAATATGCATGGGATCTATGTTACGCATCCGAGCTGCTCTTATTCCATCCAGCAGAGGTTACATGTGCTTGCATGGTTAGTAAACTGAGATTAATTTATTCTGTGGCTTTGGCTGAGTCTGGTGAACTGAATGGGCTGTAGGGCATTGTGGAGGAGAGTCGCAGAGGCCAAGCTTCCTTTTGTCTGACAAATAGGCTTGCAGTTGGTTAAAACATTCGCCCTTCATTTGGTGTTTGGGATCTTACTCCAGTCTGTTTGGAAGTGGGAACGCTCCTCTGCCCTCTGCACAGGAGGGTGAGGGATTTTTCATTCATACAAGGCCAGAGAGCTTCAGACAGCAGCTAGCTTTTAGCTGACTTTGCCGTCCTTGTCAGAAGGGTGGCGGACGCTGGCTGTAGATAGCCAGCTTCTGGGTCATATGCAAGTGCAAAAAGGGATGTTGTTGATGTCTTGACCTTTGGATAATTGTCTTGATTTGTTGGCGTGTGACTTATTAGTCAAGGAAGTGCTGTTGTTTGAACCAAACTGATGGATACCGTGAATGAAGGGCAGTCCAGTTCTCCTCCTTTGTCAGAGCAAGAGTGCAAGTCCGGCTTTAAAGGCAAAACCTGCTGCAGTGACTTGGTTCTGGACTGAAAAAAGGGAGCAGCCTAATTAGTTATTGACCAAAAAATGTACTCGGGCTGTTCTGCAGCCTGGAATGTGCGTGTGTCACTTAAAAAAATAGACCTAAATCCAAGCTACAGAGTTTGGATGTAGACCTGTGTTCTTCCCTAGGTCGGGGTTACTAACACCAGAGTTTTCTCTCTGACTTGTTTAAAGCAGAAACATGTCCGAACACTTGTGACATCCATAGCACTGCTGCTGGCTTCTTATGTAAAGGGCTTGCCCTGCTCCGGAGCGGGCTGATCCTTATTGTTTTGGTTGGAACAGCTTGGAGTTCTCAGATGTGCGGGATACAATGGCAGTGTCATGTTCGGTGCCTGCCCAGAGTCTCTCCCTGATAGTCTTTGTTATACTTGCACAAATACTTTCCCATTAAAGGAATTAATTCTTGTCCGATCGGCATTAAGAGCCAGGACTAAATGAAATCCAGCCTCTTCCATTAAATAGCATTATGAGTTATGGTGAAAAGAAAAAAGCCTCTAGCCTCTCAGGGGAGAAAAAGGTCTGCTTATCTTGTTTGGTTGAGCAATTCCGTGGATGTATCCCTAAAACTGGAAATCAGCAGTAGAGCCTGGATCTTTTCAGATGATCCATTTATTAATTGATGTTGATCCTTGCAATTTTTGTCATAGGCACGTGTGTCCCAGCCTTGAAATTCTGGGCAGTGCTTCAGCCTGCTGCGGTCCCACTGGCTGGGAGAAGCAGTGCTTAGGGCTCCACGTACAAGTGGTCCACACCAAGACAAAGACCCTGCGGCATTTCAACATGCATTGCTTTGGTCTGTAAGTGCTAGCCCTCCTCTGGAAGCACAAGAGCTTGGTTCTGCTTTTATTTCCCAGAGCATAATCTGGAAGCAACTCTCCCAGCGGTAGATGGTATCAAACAGGTGTCACAGAGGGAAGGATGTAGCCCAGAGCTAATAGAAAATTTGTCCTCCTGCATGTTCTTGGACTCCACTTGTGAAAGCTGCGGTGTAGTTTGGGATAATATCTACTTCCATTATTTAGCTGCATAAAATACCTTGAAGGCAAATAGCACATCTATAAATTAAGCTTCTGAAATGTCGGTCAGGTTACTCGGTTTTTTTTTTGACAGTGAGATTATTGACGGTGTAAAGTGATAGTTCTGCTCTTGAAAAGCTCATTCTCCTAACACAAATCACAGCACTGCCAGGATTTATTGAACTGCCTGATGGAGAGGTACCGTACAAGCTACTATTAGTCCATTTCCTCAGCTTTGCCATCAAGAGGCTTTAAATAATTGTATTTGAAAGAAATGTCAGAGTGACAGAATCGGGTGCAGAAGGCCATAGATATTCCCTCTCCTCTCCACCCTGCCCCTGTTCTTTCTCTCGCTTGCTCTCTTTTTAGTATTTGATAATTTCAGAGGGAGAGGGCTTTCCCAGCTGCATAATCAGAAGGTTTCAAGACACGCGCCTGCTGCTTTAGGCACAGTCTTGCCTCGGCTATGCTGAAGAAATGGGAAGCTTACCAGCCTCATACAGTCCTGTGGATTTGTTTAGACAGCCAAGGATGCTCCTGCCAGGGCCGGAGCTGCCACAGAGGGTTGAAGCAGCAACAGCGAATAGAGCAAAATGTATAACAGAGCCGCAGGAGTTACTGTGGGGCTTGGCAGCCTCCAGAGAACAGAGGTGCAGACCCCTGGCAGGCAGCGCGCCTGGCTGTCGGGAAGGCAGGGGCTGCTCCTCAGCCCCTCTTCAAACCGCCTTACTGCGAGGTCTGCCTTTGAGAGGGAAAGCAGCAGCTGTGCGTTGTTGAAATCCGAAGCAGGAGCTGTTGTCCTCTGGAAAACAAAGGATGGTAAGTTCACGGAATCACGGTACGATTTCAGCTCGAGCAGACTGCCAGCAACCTCAGAAGGTTGCTCGCAGCCGTGTCCGGCCCAGAGCAGTGAGTAGGAGATCCTTGGGTCTGTCTCTGACAGTAGCTCTGGCTGAGCTGCCTTGTTTCAGCTGGGACTCTGCCACGGGCAGAAGTTGAGGTTAATGGTGCTGGATAATCATAACACCGGCCTTCTGTATGACCTAAGGGATGGCAGGGCCAGGGCGGATTTGTCCTCGCTCTTTCTTTATCCTTCGTGGCGTTGGCATCGCGGTGTCCCGTCCCGTTAACAGACAGCAGGGTTGAGCTGGCCGTGACTGGGGTGATCCTGCCCAGCCGCAGGGTTTGTGTATTAAGTACATTTAAATGTAAAGGCACTAATTGGTTCTCAAGGTGATTTCGATGGCATTTTGCTGCAGACTCTTCACCCTCCCTTAGAAAATGCAGACCCCAGACCAACAACTGTTCCCTGACCCCCGGGTTTCCCTATGGCCTGTTTGTGTCAGCTTGTTGTACACCCCAGCTCTCCTTTTCCCTGGAGTCAGAGGAGGGTGGTCACCAAAGAGCTGTTCTGAGATGGCGAATGTGTTTGTGAGCCCTTTGATAATCTCAAGGGACACAAAGCTCCTTGCAGAGGGGGGCAGCTGGTTTCTTGTAGCTGAGAGCATGGCAGGCTGGCCTGCACGCTTGGGAACCGAGTGATTTTTTTCTCCCTCTGAATTCATGCAGAGGCTCCCAAATTCAGGAGACAGTACCTTCCTCAGTATTCCCATGTTATTGCGTAGCTGCTCTCATCTGTCACAGCAGGAACGGTGGCTTCGGGTTTTGCACTGTAATCTGTTTAGGGGAAAAGCATCTCTGATTTATTATGGGCAGTCAGAAACAAGGAGAGAGAGAGGAAGCTTTTTGCTGGTGAGGTGATTTTAGGAATTAAATGGACACGCGGTGGTAATAAGAGAGGCCTGTAGCTTCAGGAGGGGATAAAACTAGTAGAGTTCTGCCTTTTTTTATTAAACAATTAAAATATATAGGAAATGAGAATCTTCACCTTGTTTTTAAAAATTCTTTTATAAAGGTGAGATGCAACTGTCTGATCCATTCCATAGCCTGCTTCACACGTCCTGTGATGTTAAGAATTTTTGTGCAATTCTGCCAAATTCTTGAAGATTGTTGCTGTCTTAAATAGCGAATTGAAAAAGAAACAGCGAGGTGTGATGTACCTTGGTCCTTTCCACTGTCTACTGAAGAAATGTCTCCTTTTTGCCTTTTTCTTCAGTGAAATTAGCTCTTCAGAGGAGGTGGTTGGCCCCAGAGTGCTTGGCTGTAATCCCCCCAGCAGAAATGGGGAGAATCTGCTTTGTTCTCGTGCTCAGGACCCCTTGGTTAGTTGTGGCTTCAAAGCGGAGATCTCTGGCTCCGTGTGGGCAAATGCCATCCCTTTTCAGTCCCTTCAGCCCCACTCCCTTATAGCCAGTATCAGTCTGAAATTCAAAATGATTTTGATTCTAAAACATACCCAGTAAGATTTTGACTCTGAAGTGTTCTTCCCATAGCATCCGTATTATCTCAGCAAGCACTGAACAATAATGAGCCTGTAAACACATGGTTTGTAAGCCTATTACAAGCTTCCCAGTATTATAATAAGATTAGTCAGCACTGACTCATTTGTTTCATAAAGGCAAACGGAGGGGATTCGGGGATTTGTTTGTTTGGATGTACCAATTTGTTGCACACTCTAACTTGCTTGTTACGGAAATCGTAGTTAGTGCTCATCAGCTGGCTTCCCTTTTGCTGCGAGGCTGCATGCTACATTTGCAAAATCTTCACTTTCCACCGGTGTTATCCAGCTTGCCTTTGCAGAGGAAATAATGTTAAATGGAGCTTTTTATTTAATACAAACCTTTTCCATTTAACTCTGGAGAGTGAAATGTGGCGCAGAATGTAAACTCTGAGCTGCTCTCCATAGGATGTCCGTGTAGCTTCCATCTTGAGGTGATTACATCGGAGTACATGCCACTGCTCCCATGGACTGGGGATCCAGCTAGTGCTCAGGGTCCGAATTAATGCTTGGAATTGTTGCTGCTTTCTTTGTAACAGAGACGAGAACCCAGCTGGTTTGGGTTATTGGTAATGGATTCCAGTGCTCTGAAATCATTCACTCAAAGCCAGCTCCAGCCTGTAGTAACCCAAAGTAATTATTATCTGATTGCTAGCCGGTGATGTAAAGTGAGTTGGTCATCTCAGCCTGGGTGGACAGATGTCCAAGTTAAACAGCACCAGCTTAACAACTGCCAGCAACCCTTTGAAATTCTGCAAAGGATATTGCTGAGGACACTGAGATAAATTTGCTTGAGAGTTTTCTTCTCATGCCGGCCATTTGAGTGGAGCAGGAAGCCCAGCATGGACAGCAGGTAGGGCCTCTGCGACCTGTCCCTTGCTGGGATTGTGGATGCTGGGTACAGAGCAAGGAGAAAAGGCTCGTTCTTGGCTGCTGAGCCCCCTGCCTTGTTCCTGTGCTGGTGCAAAGTGCCCGTAAGGCAGCGTGTTGATGCAACAGTGCCGGGGGGCCGTGGGTGGGTGTGAGCAGCTAGGCACAGAGAAGTGTCTATCTGCCTTCCGAGTCTATGAGGGTGGTTTGTTTTCCTGGAAGCTTTGTTTCTCGGAAGTCTTTAAAGGTGAGCTTTAAACAACAAAAAAATCAAAACACTGCCTTTCTTTGTATTGTGTTTGTTTGCTGTTGTTCACTTTTCATAGTACAGAAACACGGACGGTGGGAGGGAGGCAGCACGAGCTTTCAGCCGTGCAGGGGGCCCGCAAAAGGCTGCAGAATGCTGTTTGTGTTCTCCAAGCAACCATTTAGATGATTGTATAAATGAGTGTATGACTTCCACAGTGCTCTGTTGGCCTAAACTTCACCCTTATTTCCCTTCAGAACAGAGAAACTTTTCTGTCTCCTTCCAGCTCTCCATCAGCTAAGCAGATCGAGGAAGGCTATTGACACGGTCTGCTTTGATGTAAGCAAGCTGATTGGGGCATGCGAGGTGTGAATTTGAGATCGCATTGCCTGCATATCTGTTCATCACATGAATATTGCCATCACCTGACGAACAATATGAAATAAATGGATGTATAGCACGGTCTTGTAGCACATAGCTAGGAGACTTAAAAAAAAATCTAAAAAATCTCTTGACCTTTTTAGCAGTCTTTTGAGGCAGAGTCAGGAGATGTGATTTACTTGACCTAAAGGTTCCTCTTCTCCTGCTACTAGAAGAGAAATCCTGTTGTCAGCTGAACTTTTGGCTATGGCTGAAGGTCTTCCATTACTGTCTTTCATCTCCGAGGCTTGGCTCTTGGCCATGCAATTGCACTCAGTGTGCTCTCTTTGACTCTCAGTTGTCCCCTTTTGGACTGCGACAAATTTAGCAGCAACCTTGCCAAAACCGCTTCTCTGTTCCTTCTGCTCTAACCAAGACTGGAGAACGGCCAGCGGCGTTCCCCAGGGCGGTTCCTTTTTTGTCCTGACGTGCCCGATTTGTGGGTGCCCTGGTCAGTGGACGCCTGCAACTCCTGGCTCAGGAGCAGCCCTGAGTGTGGTCTTGCCAGCCCCTGCCGCTGGCCTTCATGCAGTCCTATGGCCATTGATACCTTCGGTGGTGTTTCCTTTCTTTGTCGGTTACGTACATTGAATATAGTACCTAAGTGTTTGTATTAATGATGATGTAGAGCTTTAGGCCATTTCTGTAAGAACTGTAGACTATAAAATGCCGTGAAGAAGGAATACTTCAGAAATTATCACACTTATAAGCTTTTCTCCTTTGCAATAAGAACTTTATGTTCTAAAGGAAACAAACTTTAAATGAATTAATTTGACTTGATTGGCTGATATGCTATTGTGAATTAACACTGATGGTGTTACGCTCCATTAAAAATTTCCAGTTTTATTAATGCTAATTAGCGTTGCTGGGGCTGCTACTAGGGCTTGGAGTTGCCACATGTTAGTATTAATTTCAACAACCATGTGGTTATTCAGAAAAATCTCAGCAGCTAGTGGCATGAGTCAACAAGCCTGTGAGGGAGGAGGTAAAATTCAAGTATTCCGTTCTCTGGCCAGTGATCTCTGCTACTGAAATGGGATCTCAGTTCCTTGACCCTGAAAACAGCAGCAACAACAGGAGAAATAAATGCTGTAAACAGCTCTATAATGAAACCTCTCAGACAGCCTGTCAGCATGTGCTGATCTTTTGCCTTCACTTGCTGCTATGACAAATTAGGTTGACCTTTCCTTGCTAGCATCTTTAAAAAAAAAAAAAAAAAAAAAAAGAAAAGAAAAAAAAAAGAAGAGGCAGCTAGTATTTGAAAAGAGCCTAAGAGAATTAGGTACCCAGTGCTTGTTGAAGTCTGGCTGGAGTTTGGCATTTAACTCACAGTTGCTTTTCAGAATCCCAGCCACTATAAATTACACCCTGCTTTGGAGGTGGTGAAAGTGCTGGCCTGATGGCACAGAGCTGTAATTTAGCCAAATGATGAAGGCAATATACGCGATAAGTCAGGATCAATACTTTCCATGAGTTAGAGCGCAGGGGCACCAGCGTGAGAATTGACAGCAAAAGCTGGTAAGGAAAGTTTGAGGAATTGCTAATCTGTTTTACGGCCCTCCAGAAGGCACACCGCGCAGGGCAGCGCTCAGCAGTGATTGAGGACCCTTCCAGGGTCTCCTCCATCACACGACATATTTCTTATCTGGCGGCTGCAGGTTCCCAAGGTCTCAGTCCATCCTGGCTTAGGTTTTTCCAGTTGCCGTGTATCTTTCCCTAGTTTGCAAGATGATTTCTGTTCCCTCCTTACCTCCTCAGTGATGGCTGTGCAGTTTTACCTACAACAGACCACAAAAAGTGAAAATGTACAGAAGAGCAACAGGGATGTGAGGATATTGTGTTGCGTACCGATAGTATTTACCACTTAGTTTTTAGAGTGCATCCTACCATGGTCTCTAAAAGAGGGTGTTACTCTGCGCTGATGAAACATTTCTCCTGCTGCAGCTGTAATTAGGGCTGTAGCGCACCCTTGGGGTCCAGCCTGGCTCTCATTTAGATCAGTGGGAGCAGAATTGATCCCCTTTAACCAGTGCAGCAGCACCATGATGTATTTTGTTGTTTTTTCCCTTCCTTTAACGACAAAGGAGGAGCAAGAAAGATAAATAATGCTGTGGGGAGGGGAGGGGGGTATTCGTCTTTGAATAATGATGAAGATAAAGATGGATAAGCAGGGCAATTTGTGAGTTTTATTCCCTATTCCACTTAATGGGTTGCAGTTATATAAAGAAATGGAGGTCTCAGTTAATCTTTATACTGCCTTCTTGTTTAGGAACACAGTTACTTCAAATTAAATTAGCCTTCTTTTGCATCTTGCTGGAAATGATACAGTTCCTATCTATGGTGTCCTTGTTTACTTTTCATTGATCTAGAGAGGCAGAACTTCTCCCCCATTTTCCCCTTGGGATGTTAAGAATAAAGGGATCACCTTTCTGCTTTCAGCTGCCATGGCCTGAAGAATATAGGAACCAGGAATAAATTCACCATGGTTTGAAGAAAGCCTCTTCAAAAAACTGATAGGGAACATGACAGAGAGTTAGAGAGACCTCTCCTTCAGAAGAAGAGTAATATATATTTTATTCTCTTATTAATATTTCATTGGCAAGAAGGTCAAAATCTACATTTAAATGGAAATATTTAAAAAGCAGAAGCATAATATTTGACTATCTGGAGCTTTTATGGGTTAGAGAAAACCAGAGGCTTGAACACATTGGTTCAAAATTCGTGGGGTGGGCTGGGAATTCCTTGTGAAATCTGTACAGCAAAGGAGTCAGCCATTTGCCTTCATCGACACCTCTGATAAGGGGTTTATGTTCTTAATAGAGAGCTCCCTTTTAATTTAAAAATCCTTTTAAGTATGTCTCGCCGGTTAGAAAAGAGCCTTCAGATGAGGTAGCCTGTCACTGCTCGGAGTATCGGTGCTGTTGGCACCACTCGTCCTGGCAGATGGAGCGGCCGCGGCTGGTGACGTTCGGGTTATTTCCTCGGGGGTGGTGACAGTTTGGTTCCACCAAACTCCTGCTGCAGGTCCCACTTGAGTGCTTGGGGAATCCGGATGGTTTTTCATTTTATTTTGATCAAAATCCATCTGTGCAGAGAGGATCCTGTAGATCAGTTAAGTCAGGGTGAACAGTTTCTGCCTTGCACCCAGCGGCCGTTTCTAATGCACTTGCTTCCCAGCCCCGGCCCTCAGGTACAGCAGCTCACTCACGGCAGCACGAGAACAGCAAATAGACAGCTCAGTGGGCTGCACTGCCCGAAGGAGGGGGGAGATCGAACCTATTGACTTCTGCCCAGCCCCGAGCTGCTCTCAGCCTTCATCCGAGGGAGGCCGGGCCAGTCTGGATGGCGTCACTGTGCCCAGCCCTGCTTGGAGCCAGGAGCTGCTGCTGGGCCGCGCTTTCCTTCTGGAATGGCTGCATCCTTCCCTGCTGGCAGCAGTGATGCCCGAGCCAAGCATTTGGGAATCCTTTGGGTGGTCCAGGAGCTTCAGCAGCTGCTGCAGGGACAGTGTGACCTGCAGAGGAGCCCTGACGTTGGTTCCTTGCTGGTGCAGCTATCCTCGGGCAAGTTCTGCTGCTGGGCAGAGGGCTGGCTCTTCTGTTGTTGCTCTTTTGTGTTTTTTCTGTGTGGTGTTTTTTTTTTTATTATTATTTTTACTTATTTTTTTTTAATCAGCATCGTATTGGCTAGCAGCAGACTGAGTACTTGGGCAATTTGGAAAGATCTGCTTGCCTTAGCACCTATTTCCAGCACACCTGTGCCTCACAGGCTCGCGGGTAATTGTTGGAAATGCTGCAGGGTTGTTCAGTGCCGGAGCCTGGTGCAATGGAGAGATGCTCTGCTGCTGCTTGACAGCCTTGTAACCAGATTCCAGTTTGTGCTGCATTGCCCCTTCGTGTAACCCTATTAAAGAGCTGTAAATAGTAATATAAATGATGTTACAGTCATTTGTTTTGATGTATCTGAGCCTTTAATAAATCAGCTGCAGCTTGGTTAATAGGAATATGAGAGCGTGGTGTTTGTTGCCAGCAGCTGCTAGTAAATTACAATGCAGTCATCTGTTTTACAAGGGAATTAAATGTTTGTTCTCTTGCTCCCTCTCCCTCTTGCTGCTTTTTTTATTTTTTTTTTATTTTTTTGTAGAGCACCAGAATTGTGCACAAGTCCCTCTTCCTTGCTGGCTGTCCTCTTCGCTCTCTTTACATACAGCTGGGGTGGCAGGAAAGCACCTGCGAGGAGACTCAAGCCATTGTAGCATGTCAGCTCCCTCCTCTAGCAGTGCTGTGTGTGTATCCTCCAAAGCAGCAGTTGTTGCGTTTCATTTTGCTTGGGTAATGGTTTCTCTCATGGGTTGTCAGCAGCATTTGATCCTGAGACCTACAACACAGTCCTTGAAGAGTTGAGCTGAAGAAGTAATTTCCTTAGCAGGCAGTTATAAGAGGCTCGTGTTGTGCTTGGACCAGCCATGCACCGTGCCAGCCTGATACACTTTTTGGCTGGGCTTTTCTCAGACTTTAGGACTGTCTGGAACGGGCTCCGAGCTGATTATACATCTGGTGTTACAGATGTGTCAGTCAAAATGAATTACTCGTTTCAGTTTTCTTTATAGGTTGTGATCAGAACCAAGTGCCTATACCCGCAGGTCGAGGTAACGCGGACGCGTGTGATTGTTTTAGGAAGATCGCTGCTGGTAACTAGCAGAGTTGGAAGGATCGGACCGAGAGAAGCCTCTTCTCATGGCTTTGAGGCTTTTCATAAGCACATGTCCACCAAAAGGCCATCCGTCGTGCAGTCACAGCCACCCGCTGTGCTGCAGCCCTTTGCTGCATCCCCTCATGCAGGAGTCGTGTGGAAGGTCTCAAAATTCATTATGCAAAATTCACCTCGGCTGTTAGTGTTGCAGCTAGCGATGCAAAAACAAATGCTGTCTGGGGCTTGAAACTTGACTGAATTCATTGAAATAGCTCCCATCCCCGAATCCTCCCAAAAGCACAGGATTTCTGTATGTGCCAGGGCAGAGGTTGGCCGTGCTCCTTATATCTGGTTTTTGCTGTACGTGATGGTTGTTTCTCCTATCTCTCACTGCAGCTGTGTGGTAATTCATATAACCAGGCCAAAAATGGCCTCAGATTTGCCAAATACTGCTACAAAAATGTTACATGGGTTATGTGTGTTTTCTAAATGATTTTCTGGCTTTCAGCAACACCCATGTTTCATGGCATGAAATGCGGCAAAGAAGGGCAGTCTCACCGAGACATTGCCTTGGCTTGGAGTTCAGGCAGGTGTCCTCCCTTGTGCTGACACACATCTGGAGGAGAGGCTTCAGTGCACAGCTTTAGGTTTAACTGGACCAGTTTCAGCACGTCCTTTCTCAGTGTAAAGGTGCTAAGACAGAGCTGTGTCGGACACATTTCTGCAGGCGAATGTTGACTTTGCTCTCATAATCTGTGCACTGGCAAGTGTGCGTGATCTAAGGACATCATCACTAATCTATGCAGCCTTATCTTTATTAATATTTTAAAGGAGAAATAATTGCACTGACTGACGTAGATACTGCTGCTTGGGGACTGTTGGTAATGCTTTTGTTTATGTCCTGTGGTCTCTTAGAAGAATGTCTTTGGTTTCTGAGGGTGGTTTCCATGCCAAGTTGCACTTCATAATACATTTGAGAGCTGATTTGGAGAAATAAGCCTTGCTATATGAAAATGACTTGTTTTTGCCAACTTCCAGGCATAGGTGTTGGGGAAGGTGATACTGCCTAGCAGGTCCCTGTCCTGAATGATTCATCCAGTGGTCACTTAAATCCACAATGTGGTCATCTCTTTTTTGATTATTTCTATTTAAAGAATAAATGTGCTAAGGTTACTCAGAAATCAAAGCCAAGCCCAAACCAGTAATGCGCTTACTTAAGTACACATTCATGTTGAACTGAAGAAGGTGAATTTTAAGAATGCTTGTTGTTGAGACCTTTTGAAATCAAGCCTCCAGCTTGAAGAAATTGTCTTTTAATAAATAGCAATTTAATTTGAAAAGGGAAAGATTTCTCATGTAGAGCTCCGTGAGAGGCCATCTCAGTTTCCCTGCTGAAGTTGATGGCTGAAGTCCTGCATACTTCAGTGGTACAGCGCAAATCTCCTAGCAGAGGTTTGTTTTCTTTTCGCTGAGCAGCTTGGCTCTGCATCATTAAATCTACAACTGCTTTGCTGAAGTCAGGCTGAGGGCTTGCTCTTGTAACGCGACTTGTAGCGTGCACGTCCTGGTGAGCAGATCCAGCCTTCGCCCTGCTGTATGACAAACAGAGCACTGTCGTGCCAAAGCCCACTGGATGCAGGTTGCGATATGTTATGGGTCCAAAACTTAGCAAGGTTTTACGGCAGGTTGTAGTCAAGTATGCTGTCTCAGTTAAATGCTGGTGGTAATGCAAAGCGCATTCCATTTCCCTCTGCGAAACGCATCAGCTCGGTAAGGCTGTGCTGCAGTGGGTCACCCTCCCAGCGCAGGCTCCCCACGTGGTTTGGCTGCCGTGCTGATGTTAGCCAGACACGCTTTACAAGCTCTGCCACAAATTTATAAGGGTGAATTAAAATGACTGTATTTCATACTTCCACGGACTGGTGTTTTCTATTTAAAAGCCAAATGAGTGTGGGCTGTGGTTTCGGAGGAGACGAGCCCAAAGTACAGTTTCTGGATGAAATCAGTTCAGTGGGCCAGCAGCAGGCGAAGCACGGTGCGTGGCTCGAGCAGCGAGCCTTGTGCCCCTGGTGCCCTTCTGCCCCATACCCTTGTGCCTCCTGCCCACGTGTGCCGTCCGTGGTAAAGGCAGTGGCTGCGCTGAGGCTGCTTCGTTCTGCTGCCTCACCAGCAGCTTCGCTTTTTTGCATTATTCTGTACTTATCCTGGAGTGCCTGCCCACTTGAGCTGCTAACAAAAGGCAGCCTCCGCTGGCTCTTGTCCCCCTCCTCTAAAGAGCTGCTGCTGAGACAGTCTGGTGAATCTCTTCCAAACTGGTGTCACGGCGAGGTTGTTCCTCTCGTATGGAGTGTGCAGGCTGTTGTTTGCCTTTTCCTGCTGTTGGATCGAGTGGAGTAGGGACGCTGTATGTGCCGAAATTACTTTCTGCGCGTAGGATTGAGCACCCAGCAGCATAAGCTTGTTTGAACAGTGGCACGTGGTCCTACAGCAGGACCACCACACGCCTGTGTTTTGTGTGAATTTGGCCCCATTTGTTCTGTGCTCCTAGGGAGGCACAGAGGGCATGAAGGAATCAGAAGCAAAGCTCAACAGAGCCACAGAAGCTCTAATGTACAGCTCCTGGGTGCTCGTAAGGGAACTATAAAGGATCTGTGTGTGGTGTATGGAGGGAGGTAGAAGCAGTGGTAGCAGGGGCTCAGCACCTGCTTTTGCCCTCCCTGGGACCCTCTAGTCACTGAAGGAGGCTGTGCTGAGGTAGGGAATCCACCTGCTGCCACGCTTGTGTCTCGTCTTTGTGCCGCCATTGCCAGGCCCGGCTCCTCACATTGCTGTTCCCCCCCCCCACACTGGCTCGTGCTGACCCAGGCCTGGCTGCCTGCGGCCCTGTCTGGGCTTCAAGGCTCGCTGAGGAGGCTCCAGCTCTGGCAGGGCCGTGCTGGTGCTGGAGGCCGCGAGGAGCATCAGGCTGCAAGGTTTTTGGGCTTTGGTGGTCCTGTTACATCCCTGAACCTGGGGGGGCTGCTTCTCCATGTACAGTGGCAGCGATGCAGCCGGATCAAGAACTGCCCCAGCACACGTGTAACCCTCTGGTGCTGGGTGTGTGAGTGCACACTTACCCTGGTGGCTGGGGGGTTTCAGAAAATAACGTCTGTGAGGAACAACTCCACTTCCGTATTGAAAAGAGCCATGTTCCTGTACACAGGGATGCGTTCTGACAACTGCAATAAACTCAGGTAACTGACTGATGATCGGTGCTTTATGGATTAATATCGTCAGGTAAATGGGCCTGGAATTTTCGTGGAGTAGTTTAGGTTGCGGTGCTTTCAATTTGTATTAATTTCAGGTTAAGGAAACTTTTCTCTTTGTCCTGTTGCCGAAGGGCAGAAGCAGAACCCGGTCTCTGGCACCCCAGTTCTTCGTAGTGCTGTGCGTCCTCTGTTTGAGACAGATTGCTGGAAATCGTTTTTCCATGAGCCTGAATAAATCAAACTTAATGTATGAAGACTTGAAAAGCATTTTCTAGGCTGCGGAAATATACATTTTGTAACAGATGCCATACAAATGCCTTGTGTCCTGTAAAAATATATAGACATTTTGAATGTGATGGGAAATTTCAATTTATAAGAGCATCAAGATTCTTCAAGCCAAAAAGCTACAGACAGTTGTAAGAAAGATTGTCTTGTCTGTCAGTGCAAATGCTATTATACAACTGAATCATAACCGGCTGCACTTGACTGGCTGTATCTGAACTTCTGTCAGCTGGTGTAGACAACTATATTCTGTGCATGGTGCTTTTTCCTTCCCCCGGGAACTTGGCTAAACTCATTCTAATAGGGAGATCTCTGCTATGGCAGAGATCGTTTAGATATATAGATATATAGATATATAGATATATTTAGATATAAATATCGTTTAGATATTTAAGGTCCTTCCTTTTGTTGCATTAAGACTTAGTGGGAAAACTTGTCCTGAAACATCTCAGCTGTGACTGATTGAAATTGGCTCTGCTGGATGGGGTTGGTTTCTGTTCCTCAGCTTTGAGCACGGATGGGGCAGTTCTGTTGAAATAGCTGAATCTTGGACCAAAACCTCAGCTAAAACAAAACATTGCTTGCTGAGTTTCCAGAAAAGGTGGTTAATGCTCTGAATTTCGTGAAGCTTTGGGGTCAGTTTCTACCAAACGTTGAACGCAGGAAGGACATCTTCTGGTGTTGGAGGCTTTTTTCATTTAAACTGAGAGCTGGAACTAAGAAACTGTTTAATGTAGTGTGGAACATTGTCTGGCAAGATTCCCAGCCCCATTATGGTTGACATGAGTTTGGCATATTGACTTAAATTCAAAATTCCCACCAGCTCTCAAGAAGCCTAAGAGTAGATTTTGATGACGAGTGTCCCTGTAACCCATTCATATGGCTTTGGAATTGGTGATGAGGGTATTCCATGGGCTTCTTCTCTTAGAAGCAGCAGTTATTTTAGTTGGTGTTAATTAGCTTGACATTAAGCCTGAATGTCACTGAGAAATGCTTGGAGAAATTTCATGGAGCGTCGCATTAGCTGAGTAGCTTAGGTGGAGATGGAGGAGCTGGCCCCGTATCCGTGGCCAGCTGACAATCGATAGAGCTGGCAGGGCACTGAAAGCAAAGTTATACTTGAAGCATTGCACCAGCCAACTTCACTCCTGGAGGTTCTTCCTTGTAATCCTACTTTTTATGGCAAATTAGCCCATCAAAGCTATCTACAAGTAGCTGCATCAGAGTATATCTGTGGGTTTAAATACAGGATAGCCATCTGAATTTCAATTATTACATTGTAGTAGTTTGGCTGAGCAATTTAAATATCATGAATCTCCATCAATGTAAAAAAATGCCATCTTTCTGTCACAAAAAACTGCCCTTTTCCCACACTTCTAAGCAAGCTGTTGCTGTCAAGTCCAATGGAGAGGTGCTGGGGTTAGAGGGCTCAGAGCTGTATGACAGGCTAGTGGTTAAATGCCACGGACAACACGCTTTCAGAAACGTTTTTGGAAATCTAGTACATGATCAGTGTGGTTTACATTAAAAAGTTTTGTCATCTAAAAGCAAAGCCTGCCTTGGAGAATGAACAAATAATGGCAAAGTGTCAGAAAATAATAATAATAATAATCCCGTAAATAGCATTAAAAAGTTAACTGATAGATATTTGACTTGTGTTTTGTGCTGCGTCAACATTAGTTGAAACTCCTGGTGTGTTTACTTTTTGTGATACTGTTTTTTCCCCTAAATAGGTTATTTATTTTTAATGAAGCACAGGTAATGAGACCAAGGAGCTGTCTCCCTCTCGCCACCTCCTCCCCCATCCTTAGGAGAGAAAGCTCGTTCACTAATTGTGATCCAAAATGACAAGGTAAAGGAAGGCTGTAAAATCCATTTTTAACTCCTAGGAAATACTGCAGGCATCTAAATCTAAGTGTGAGTGTTCTCAGTGTAACAGCACAGCAGTAAAATTACATTGACCTCGTCAACTGTAACAGCTCTCATTTAGCAGCTACTACTCCACTTAGCATGGTACCGTTTTGCAGTGATCATTATACTTTGAACTCGTGGCCTGACTTTCAGAGAAACAGAGCACCCATAGCTTCTTTTGAAGTTGATGTGAAGTGTGGGTGCTCAACAAACTATGAAAATTGAACTGTTATCATTCAGAGCACCTTTAACTGAGGACTTCAGAGCACCGAGATGAACACCCATGTCAGAGGTCAGAGCCGGAGCTGGCGGAGGAGCCCAGACTAATACTAGCTCTCTGCCCATCACTTTAATCAATAAACTGGAATTCAGGACTGCTGTGAGTAATGCGTTTGGGGGTGGCAGGGACTTACAGGAAGATGAAAAATGGCTATAGACCAGAAAACCTGGGAGTTAAGAGTGGATCAACGCTTAAATTCAATTCCTGACTCTTTTCCCAATAGCCATGTGACGCTAGACTTGCCTCTTGTTCTCTATATGCCTTAGTTTGTCTTCTGTGAAATAGGCTTAAGTCCTGTTTTTTTCCTCCTTCTTTCTGGTGGCAAGCTGTGAGTGCTCCAGGTTATAAAGTTGTTGCTGTAGCACAGAATTAAATGGCAGTTTCATCGGTGTTTTGTTTCCTTTTAAATCACCTGCAATTAGGGAATTCACACTCCTGGTTCAGCAATACAGAATAGTGCTTATTCACATGTTACTCTAATATAAGTAACTGTAGAAATAATAATAAAAAGGCACAAAAACATGGCACATTTAGCCTTGAGCATAGGCTGACTTGATCTGTCTAAAAGCCAAGCAGTGTTTTGAATTAGTGGGCCACAGAAATTCTGCTCATTGTCACAAGGTTTGTTTTGGCTTGATCCTTAAGTAAGAAAGTCTTCATTTTTCAGTGTTCTGATTAAAAGACACGTTAGAGCCATAACCCCGGAATATTTTATTCAAAAAAGTCAGTAAGTAAGAATAACTAAATGATAAATAATTTACTTTCTTTAGGAAGAGGTTCATTAGAATCGAGTTTTATTTTATACTCTCATTTTCGTTCTCTGTGACTGGGGTTATTATGTACATACAGACAGGTTTTTGATAACAACAGTGGGAATGGTTCTGGTTTTACTCAAATTTTATTAGACTTTTTGAGCAATAATTCAGCAATAATCACACGGTAGCAAATAGTTACGTAAGTTGCTGTGGCCTCCTGTGGGCTTATTATCGAGTGGGATGTATTTCTTTACTTGGCATTACCCCATAGTTTAGCACTATTTCGCTCCCAGAACACTGCCGAGTTTGTTTCTGTTTTAAAGGTCCCAACATTTAACTGTTGGGAATTGAGTGGATCTGGAAAGATAACTGCTGGGATGGAGGGGGTGGCTTCTGCCTGCCGCCAGTGCCCAGGCTCCATGCATGGGGTTACCCATTTCCCCATGCACAGAGGTGATAAAGGCAAATATCAACATGGGATATTTTCTGTTTACTATGCCAAGTGGTAAACAAAGCTCTCAGTTGGATATGATCCCTTTTCAGTAATGAAATATTGAAGAGCTATGCAGAGCTTTTCATTTTCCAGGTGAAATCAAACTAGCTCGTGCCTGGTGGCACAGCCGTGGTATGGGACACATGTATCGTCCCAGAAAGACTTTTTCCTTCAGAGACATTCCCCCGTGACAAGCAGAGCTCCTCTTCCTCAAGCCAGGTACAGAACTGAAATGAAAAAGTGAGTTTGTGCTTCTGCAATTTTTTTTTGACATATCAAAATGTTACCATTATGCCTTAGGACAAAAGCAAGAATATTCCCAACAAAATCTTAAAATAAAAATTTTGCACTCTCTCCACATCTTAAAACAGCTGCTCCAGAAGCACAGAAAGAGTACAGAGGCCCTCCCTTCCAAAAGAGTTCATCAGTCTGGGCACCAGCTATTGGAATGAGGGCTGGAAGACGCACATTCAAGCAAGCTTTTGCTCAACTCAGACTCATTCTCCTAAATCTTGGATGATCAATTTCTGTGCAGTTGGTGGGGGGAAGAGGACATTGCAGGAGGTGTTCACTTATTTACCTTTTTTTCAGACATTTCTGTAGTTTAATTCTCTCTGAAATTCCGCGTGGGAAGGGGCTGCCTCCATCCAGCCTCGTTGCCCACCGACACCTTGCAGGGAGGGGAAACACCTTGTGCCTGCAGGAGGAGCCGCGGGGTGGGAGATGTTCTCCTGCGAGGCGGGCAGCCTGAGCTGCCGCTGTCCTCACGTGGAGCTGTGCACGAAACCCAGCACGGCTCGTTTTTGTGCTGTGTGCTCCACTGAGCCCTGCCTGAACTAGCTGCACCCAGAGGGATGGGTGCCTGCCAGCCGCGGGCTTTGGCAGTGAGCACAGGTCTTCACGGGAAATCCCACACAGCTCTGCGAGGTCGCTGCGATGCCAACTTGGGAAGCCTTGCTGATATGCCAGTGAAATGGTGTTATTTGGTGTTTCAGGATGAACGATGGGGTAGCTGAGGGTACTTCTTATCCTGACTTTGTTTGTGCTCACCTAAACAGAGAAGTTGGTAGGGATTAAAAAAAAATCCTTTGAATATAAAAGAGAATATTTCTTATTAATTTTTGCATCTTTGTCTGGAAGTAATAAAGGTTTATGCCATAATAGCTTGGTTCTGTTTCTGAAGTGGTTTCAGTTAGTTAAGTACAAGAAACTTTTATTTTGGAGTAGAAGGGTCTCCTCGGGGAGCTGGTCGGGAATACCAATTCAGGAATAAGTGCCTGTGTAGACAGCTCTCTCCCCTTTAGTTATTTAAGCCCCAATCTGCAGGATGACATCTGCATGCCTATTTAAAACATCATTTCCTTTGCACAGAAGCAGTACTATGGCTAAAATTTAATTCTGATATTTAACTGAATGAAATTGCTTGCAGATGACTGTTTGAAAGAGAAACAAACCACATCCTTGTGTGCTGCTGCACTTTAGAGGATTTGCGAAATATTATACTAATGCAAAGAATGTGACCCTCCTCTGAAAAAACTGTGACTGAATAGTTTGATTTTACTCTCATTCAAATCAAACCAGGACATTTTTGTTCAAAAATCAATGGCTCGTTATTGTTGTCTTAGAAATAGCAACCAGCAGAAATGGCACAGCAGATTTATTCAAATGTAGTTCCGTCTTTTGTTGAGGGTCACACTGAGCCTACCGCAGCATCTGCTTGGACACCGTTTCAAGGACAGATGAAAATTGTCACAAAATATTTCAGAAATAACTGCAATGCAAATGAAGGTTTGTGCATGGTGTGCTGCTTCAGGTGGCTGCGTGTACCTCAGAGCTGAGGAGCTGCAGAAGAAGCTGTGCTGCTCCACTCTGGTCTGCAGAGGAGTTGCTTGGCTGACACTGGTTTCCTTTCGGATGGGTTCAGGAGGGAGAGAAGGCACAAAGGGAAGTTATTCCAGATCACTTGGCAAGCCTGGGTGGACAAGAGTGCTTTAACTCACAAAACACACCCATTTTTTTACATCTTCAGTGATACCTGGCATTGGTTTTGCAATTGTCTGCCTGTAGTTCAGCTCATGCAAGCTGCCTTTCCCCACAGCTGCCCTGTTATACAGCTCGTACTCAGAGCTGTTCTCTTAACATTTCTCTTTCAAAAAAGCAGGAGCTCCATGAACTGCTCTTTGGGCTGTTGTCTCTTTGGGTTTGATTTTGCTGCTGGTGTTAGACGAAATGTGGAGTGGGCTAGTGCAGGGTTGCTGCTGCGTGGCTGCCTCTGCTCGGCTCCCACGGGACTGGCAGGTGCGTGGGGCTGAAGATGCCTCTGGCCGAAGCTGAGCGGGGTTTCCAGCACCAGCAGGGTGGGCACCTTTTGCACGTGCCAGCAGTGCTTACCTGTGTGGCTGTAGCTGGAGAGGTGCAGGATGTACGTCGGCACTTCTCTCACTTGGCAGAATTGCAGTTTGCCTTCCCACCATCTCTGTGACGGTCTGGTGGTGGTTTCTGCAGACCTAAATGAAGAAAGCCGGAACAGGCACTGTTCTAACCCTGCCATAATCTGCCTTCCTCCCCTTTAGAGCTGGACAGAGCAGGCACTGCTGTGAAGTTTTGCTGTTTTCCAGTCTAGCAGCATCTCTAGTGCCATCTACTATTAAAGTCAAAGACCTTTCAAGAAGTTTTTTTCTGGTGTTGTTGAAGATGTAGTATTATTGTATTCCGATCAAATTATCCTGGGACCAAACTGAGTAACCTTTTCCACTAAAAGGTGCTGTGCTCCTGGAAGGGCTGGCTGTGCTGGCTAAACTTCTGCACTCTGTGACTCATCGTTGAGTAGATGTTGACATTTTGGTGGTAACCTGCCTTATGCTCTTATTATAACATTTGCAAGCTTTCTGTAGGGTGATCTTTAAAGCTGATCTCTCATTTGTCTTCAGTCTTTTTTGTGTGGTTTTACCCTTCTTCTTTTTCCCTTCTATTTATGGTTCATTTTTTTTGGCATGAAACCTCTGAGCTGTTTCAGTGATTCTTGTTCCAGCCTCCCCCACACGATTCCTTTCCACTCTTGCTCTTTTGTTATTTTCTATTCCCTTGGTGAATTCGTCTTCTCTGCGGCTTATTTTGTATCCTCATCATCTTTTGTTCCTCATTCTGCTTTTTCTTTGTTGTTGTGTTCCTCACAGCCAGGCTCTATTCCCAGTTCCTTCCACTCCCTCACTTCCCAGTCCCCACTGCTGCTCCACAGACATGGAAAGAAAGTGGGGGCAACTGGTATCAGTTCTTTTTTCTCTCTCTGACTCTGTTTTCCTTCTTTTGTTTTCTGTCCCCTTTGAAGAGAACAAATCTCTTCCTCTTTTCACGGAGCAACAGTTGGCATCCGTTTTGTCCTATATATATATTTTATACCATAAAAAATGGTCCGTGGGGTGAGGTGGACAGTGAACTGCCTGGAGAATGGGAGAAGGTAGATGGTGAGTGCGTTGAGGTGCGTCCTCCCACCCTCCAAAACTGCCTTTCTTGCCCCAAAAGCTGTGTGTGCAACACCGGATCTCAAGTCCTGTTGGTGAAGGAAGAAGACTCCGCGGTATTTCTGCAGCAAATCCAGAGGCGGCATGCAGCAGGAGCTCTCTTTCCTGGGCAGTGTTGTTTTTTTCTGGTGCTTGCTTTTCCAGCCTGTTTCCCTTCAGATAGCATCAATAATAAAGCTTACGGTGCAGCACAGAGATCCCATAGGGTTTTAGGGCTCGTTTCCAGGCTTGCTCCTGCAAGCCGCTGGGTCCTCACAGTTATCAATAATTCTTCTCTTAGGGGCAAATATTTCGGAGGGGCACTCAAACAGAAGCTTCCATAGCTTTAAGAAATGATTATTTATATGAATTAACATTCTGCTGTAGATGAGGTAATTAATTAGGCAAAAGAAAACAGTCTTTTTAGTACTTTGCTCTGATAATTAACAAAGGTAAATCTGCTGTCGGTAGTGTGCTACTGTATGCTGGGAACAAAATTTCAGTGGTTCAGCATCAACCTCATAGATTTTTATGTTTGCAGGCTTTTTTTCAATAATCCTTTTTCAGCTTGCGCTGAGGTGAAGCACGCAAGCACTGAGGCCTTTCTCAAGATGCTTACTTAACCTTTAAAAAACCACTGACATTTACAGGAGGTGCCTCTTTCAAACCAGCAGACCGCTGTTACACCATGCTGCCGTGCCTGATGAGCAGAGCGTCTCTGAACGCAGCCAGCACAGCATGGACAAAGCCTCGCAGGACGGCGGTCCCCCGGTGTCTTGAGTCTGTAGACCATTTTGTAGGAGAGAAATCTAAACACAGATCATGTTCTTAGTAAGTCTCAGCGCTTGTTTCCCAGACTGTTTTGCTAATGAGCCTGGCTTGCTGGCAGTGCATGGGTTCAGCACCCAAGACCTCTTGGTTTTGGCCACCTGGGCAGGTGGAGTTTTGTTGTTCCTTGTCTGAAAAGCTCGATTGGGGGTTCAAGATGCGAGCTGGTGCTTCTCATGTTGAAGGTATCTGATGGTGGTCAAAGTGGGGGTCACCTAAACTTCAGAAAGTCACAGGGGTGTGTGTATATATGTATATATATCACTATATATATATATATCACTAGTGCATCAGGTGAAGTAGTCTGTGATCTCTGAAATCAGACTTGGATACAGGGCCAATAGACTGCGTTAAGCTGGATGTATAGCTTCTGATGATGTACCAGATGCAGCAAGATGAATACAATTTCTGTAGTATATAGTAAATCGAAAAGTGGTGAAAAGGATGTTAGTAGTTTCACCCTGTTCTGCCTTGCAACGTAACCACTCCTGATGGGGCTCCGTAGCGTCCCCGAACATGCTCCGTAACGGCTTGAGTCTCTGGTATCTTGAATATCCAGTGCTTGTATGAAAAGTTCATTTTGATACCTTTATCTATTTTTTATTGATAGGATTTGTGGCATGAATGAATGAGAGACTTATGTGCTAAATACAATAGATACACATTTTCTTGAAATAGCACATTTTCAATGCTGTCTTTCGCATACCTTCCTGTGCCTAAAGGGGGCTACAGGAAGGCTGGGGAGGGGTTCTTTGTCAGGGGGTGCAGTGACCAGACAAGGGGAAATTATGGCTTTAAACTAAAAGAGGGTAGGTTTAGATTAGATATAAGGAGGAAATTCTTTCCTATGAGAGTGGTGATGCCATGGCACAGGTTGAGCAGAGAAACTGGGAATGCCCCATCCCTGGAGGTGTTTGAAGTCATGTGGGATAGGGCTTTGGGCAACCTGATGTGGTGGGAGGTGCCCCTGCCCATGGCAGGGGTTGGAATTACTTGGAGTTAGTTGGAATTAGATTCAGACAGACACAGACACAGATTTCTAGGTTGGAAGAGACCTCAAGATCATCGAGTCCAACCTCCGACCTAACACTAAGTACTCCACTAAACCATATCGCTAAGCTCTACATCTAAACGTCTTTTAAAGACCTCCAGGGATGGTGACTCCACCACCTCCCTGGGCAGCCCGTTCCAATGCTTAATAACCCTTTCAGTAAAGAAGTACTTCCTAACATCCAACCTAAAACTCCCCTGTCGCAACTTTTGCCCATTCCCCCTCGTCCTGTCACCAGGCACGTGGGAGAACAGACCAACCCCCACCTCTCTACAGCCTCCTTTAAGGTACCTGTAGAGAGCGATAAGGTCGCCCCTGAGCCTCCTCTTCTCCAGGCTGAACAAGCCCAGCTCCCTCAGCCGCTCCTCGTAAGACTTGTTCTCCAGACCCCTCACCAGCTTGGTCGCCCTTCTCTGGACTCGCTCGAGCACGTCCATGTCCTTCCTGTAGCGAGTGGCCCAAAACTGAACACAGTACTCGAGGTGCGGCCTCACCAGAGCCGAGTACAGGGGCACAATCACTTCCCTAGACCTGCTGGCCACACTGCTTCTTATACAGGCCAGGATGCTGTTGGCCTTCTTGGCCACCTGAGCACACGGCTGGCTCATATTCAGCCGACTATCAACCAATACTCCCAGGTCCTTCTCGGCCAGGCAGCTTTCCAGCCATTCATCTCCCAGCCTGTAGCGCTGCTTGGGGTTGTTGCGCCCCAGGTGCAGGACCCGGCACTTGGCCTTGTTGAACTTCATACAGTTGACCTCAGCCCCTTGGTCCAGCCTATCCAGATCCTCCTGCAGAGCCTTCCTGCCCTCGAGCAGATCGACACACGCACCTAACTTGGTGTCATCTGCAAACTTACTGAGGGTGCACTCGATCCCCTCATCCAGGTCATCGATAAAGATATTAAAGAGGACCGGCCCCAGCACTGAGCCCTGGGGGACTCCACTAGTAACCGGCCTCCAACTGGATTTGGCTCCATTCACCACAACTCTCTGGGCCCGGCTATCCAGCCAGTTTCTAACCCAGCGAAGCGTACGCCAGTCCAAGCCCCGCGCAGCCAGTTTCTTGAGGAGAATGTTGTGGGGAACAGTGTCAAAAGCCTTACTGAGGTCAAGGTAAACCACATCCACAGCCTTTCCCTCATCCACCAAGCGCGTCACTTTGTCATAGAAGGAGATCAGGTTCGTCAAGCAGGACCTGCCTTTCATAAACCCATGCTGACTGGGCCTGATCGCCTGCTTGCCCTGCAAGTGCCGCGTGATGACCCTCAAGATAATCTGCTCCATGAGCTTTCCTGGCACTGAGGTCAAACTGACAGGCCTATAGTTCCCTGGGTCTGCCCTCCGGCCCTTCTTATAGATGGGCGTCACATTGGCTAGCCGCCAGTCAACTGGGACCTCCCCCAATAGCCAGGACTGCCGATAAATGATGGAAAGCGGCTCGGCCAGCTCCTCCGCCAGTTCACTCAGTACCCTCGGGTGGATCCCATCTGGCCCCATCGACTTGCGCACATCCAAGCTCCGTAGCAGGTCGCCAACCATTTCCTCATGAATAGCGAAGGCCACATCCTGCTCCCCATCCCCTTCCACCAGCTCAGGGCACTGGGTATCCAGAGAACCTTCCAAGCTATTCCTTCCAACCCAAACCATTCTGCAATTTTGTCATTCTATGTACAGCCCCCATAAAGACGGAGTAGACCAGAATGACTCAGTGGGGAAGAGAAAGAGGCAAAAAACACAGATGTCAAGAAGGGACAAGGTTTTATATGGGCCTCTTGTGAAATTACAGCCAAATTCTAAATGCTTGATTGTTGAGATTCCTGCTGTCAGATGGCAGCCCAAGATGTAGTGCTTTGTCTTGGAGGGATTCTTTAAAGCCATCTTTTATACAACTCTAGTTACCATATACTTAAAATTTAATAATAGTGATGGTGTTTTAAAGTACTGCACATTTCATAGAGTTAAATTCAGGGGAGAAATAAAATCTAGTAAGTCTGTCAGAGAGGAATAGCAAACTGAATTTGGAAGCTGGACACCTTCTGATATATTGGGTTAGAAAGTGAGTCTTTAAGAACAGTCATGATGGGATTGTAAGGCTGTGAAATATTTTGCCAGAACTGCAAATGGTTTTCCGAGCAAGAACTGGCAGGTGGCAGGGCTTAAAAATGCCATTTTTTCTTCCTTTAGAGTGGGCTGAAGGCGTAGTGGGAAGCATGTTAACTGGGTACTTCCCTTTTATTAAGTCTGTGTGGCAAAAGGGATGATAAAGTTTTGTACCGCCTCAAAAGTGAATCCTTTTCCACTGGGCTGACACATCAACCTGTAGTAAGGGAGCACATTAGTCACAGCAATTTCATGGCTGGTAAAATCTAAAAGCAGAGACTTCCACTGAGCAGATATGTGTGATTCCATTTGGGATTCACTAAGGAGGAAAACAATTAATGATCCACTTCTGGGAAAGGAAGGAAAAGAAGAAAACCCATTAGAGATACTCCGAGGTGTTTGCTCCTTCCCCGTGTGGCTGAGGTCGGCGCTGCCTGGCTGGGCGTTGAGCTGCTGGTGGTGGAAGGGCTGCCCCTTGAGCAGACGTGCAACCTGAAGCCTCACCTCCGCCCGAAAATTGTGGAAGTTCTCCAGCGATAAGTAGCTGCTCGTATTTCTTACAGAAAGGTGCCAGCAGACATGAGTTAACGTTTGCTGTGTGTTAGTGTTTATGTTGGAGTTTTGGCTCGTGCAGGTGATTTTCCCCTGCTGACACTGTCCATGCAAACAAGTGAAAGGAAGCAGAAGCCCCCCTAACTCGATGGGCTAAACCCCTAGGCTTGCTTTTTTCAAAATTAATTCATCATTTTTTAATTAGTCCATTAGAATATTAGTATTTCAGTGTCTATAAAATCCTGTGGTTGTACTCAATGAGAAGTCACTAATTAATAGATCTTACTCTGTTTTGTTTTTTTTTTTTTGACCTTTTACCAAGATCTGTGGCCTTTGCCTGACTGCTGGCTTCTGCAGGTAGTTTAAATGCTGTTTTTCTACCAGTATTCATTTTGGCAGTGTGGTGACAGGCCAAGGACAGCCGTGCTGGATCAGCACCCACAAGGGGTAGATGGAGTACAAGTACCAACAGAGTGAGAGTTCTTACATTGGGAAGGTCTGGTCTTTCTCTTCCAGGTTTCTGGTGAAGTATGGAGAAAACTTGTGAATTGAAAGTCTGTCAAGTTAGGAGAAGACCCATGAGCACTTTGCACTACGGTATCTTTGCTTACAGTTGCACCAAAGAGAGTGATGTTCCCTAAATGATGTTGCATTCGGATTATCTTGTGCATATTCTGCTGAGGACTTCAGTCAGAAGCACACAGTTGAATCTTCCTAATATTTCTTAGCCTTGTGTTCACAGATGACATACTGTTCCTTTATAAATAGTGGTCCTTAGCTTTACATGAGGTTTCCCCTTTTAGAATATTTTCTTACTTCTTGTTTAAAAAGGATGGGGAGAAATGAAACACGAGCCACCGCTTGCTGGGCTGTGCTCCGAGGTACAAAGATGCAGTACCTGCCAATCCCACAGGGACGCTTTGCTACAGTTTGCTCCCACAAAGAGTTTGCACTGTTAAAGATTTGCAAGTGTCTCACTGCTGCAATGTTCATGGCTTCACCAAGGTGAACAGCAGCTGGGAGTCAATAAGGCATTTCTCTTTTCATGAACTGCTATGGATTACCTAGCAAGATTGCTTAAAGTAACTTTAATTCTTCCTTTGGAAGGCAGCTGGCACTGATCACTGTTGGAGGGAGAATGCTAGGTATGGTGGACTTGTCTGCTCTGCTTGGGGCTTTTCTGAAACCACTTAGGATCAGCTCTTCCTTTGTTCCCCTGCACGCTGCGTTGGCCTTTCACATGCCCTTCGGCTATCTGCACTCTCTGCCCAAGGGTCACTGTTTCTACCACCATTTCTAGCTCAGTTCTTGCATGTCAATCAGTTCTGTCCCTGCACTGATTTGTGCCGTCTCCATGCCCTTCCTCCTTGCTGTCTTCTCCAGGCTCCTTTACATCTCCCCAGACCCTGTGCTGCCCCAGGGCTTCTTTAGGTAGATTGGGCTATTTGCTCTAGGGTGTTTCAGGCTTCTCCTTAAGCGCTTATCAGCCAGTCCTGATGCTTCCTAATGCTTTGTAGGCCCTTTCTTTCAACTCCTCCTGGCCGTTTTCAGCTTCCCAAGATGACTTAGACTTCCTCTGTCCACCAGATTTTTTTGTTATATCTTTTGTTTCTCCAGTCAGTTTTTTCTCTCTGGTCATCTTCCATTCCACGTGAACGTTAGCTGTCCTTGCTCTTATCCCTGTTCCCTTGGAGAAGACTTCGCTGTTCAGACTTGACACCCAGCTCGCCCTCCTTTCCCTGCAGTTTGGTACCCCTTCCCCAGAGCTCCTGACCGACCCCTGCATCCCACTGGGTGCCTGGGTTCAAGGAGAGCATCCTTGTCCCCTGGCCCAGGCCACCGGTACCAGCGCTCCGGGGTTGTGATGGTGCTCATCGCTGCCTCCCGAGAGCATCACAGCAGCTCGGAGACCTGACTTTGCAAAGAGTTGTGTATTTTTGTGAGGAGTCATTTCATGTGAACTTCTTTTCTCTTAGTCATCTTTATCATCAAATGAAGTTTTGATACTGCCAGGTTCCCTAAACTCGGGACACTCTTCATGCTTAATGTCATTGAAACCAAAATGTAACTGCATTCCTGTGCCACCTATTCCATGATAATCCTCCTAAAGAAGTGTTTCACTCATCATCTGAGCCAGTGGTTTTAGTGTGGGCTGTGAAACAGTCGATCTTTAATTTTCTGCATGGAAGCAGAAAGGAGAGGGAAGAGAGGGACTGTGCAGTTCATCTGCTTTATAACAGCCGCATATTGAATTCATGTGCATTACCAGATCCGTACGTTGTGCCGAGGAATGAAGGAAAGTGGAGAACTATACCAGGATTAATCTTTCTTTTGAACTGACATGAAAATCCTTTCAGTTATTAATGCTAGATTCCCTTCTGACAGAAGCCTGTACGCTGACTTGTCCCAGCTAACAGGAGTCCAGCTCAGACTGCCGTACGAAGATTACCAAAGGAAGGATGGCCTGGTTTTGTATTAAAGTGTGCTGATATCCTGCAGCACCTGTGGCACCTCTTCTGTCTCGTGAACGAATGAAGAGAGAGACAGGAAAATCAGCAGCTAGACAGCGATATACTGGCAAGTGGACACAACGGGCAGGAGGAAGGGGATTGTTTGCATGTTAACCCATTTTTGGGTCATTAAAGTAAAGACTGTTTAGAAGAATTAAAAAAAGAAGGAAGGTGAGAGAAAATTAGAAGTTTTCTGCCAGCCATCCTCAGTGTCTCCTACAAACTGCAATAACCTGTCACTGCTGTCTTGATCCTGAAGCTTATCTTGGACAATGGGAGGAAGCCCATGCATGGTGAGACGTCTGCTCCCCATCTACCTCCAGTGCTGTTTTATATTTCCCTTCCTGGCTTTGCTGCTGCTTTCTGCTCTGTCTAATAAGAATCTCACCTCTGGCTCCCTCAGTGGTACTGTGAGCCTCTGAAGCAGCAAAAAATCACTGCTTCGAGCACCCTGGTGCAGGTCGTGCATCCCCCTGTGCCCCAGGGTCTGTTCGGAGCTCGCGCTGTGCGGCAGGGCGGCTGCTGGCCAGGGGCAGTGCAAGGGCTGCAAGCCTTGCTTCTTTGCTTTCTCTTCTTAGCCTGGCTCCTTTTTTGGCCTTGCCTTAAGAGCAAGCAGTGTAACTGCAGCGGTTCCAGCCCACCTCCCCCGGCTGCTCCGTGGTGCCCCTGCAGGTGTCACGGGTTCCAGTTGCAGCATTTCAGCGCAGTGATGCTTCCTTGTGAAGGCTGCTCACAACGGAAGGGAAAGGCAAGAAGTGTCGCTTCACGTGAAGGCCCTACTTAAAGCCTTGCAAAATCTAGTGTACGAGCAGGTTTTCCCGAATCTTTAACAAGAGGTCGTTTAACAGGAGTTGAGCTGCTGTTGCCAGGGGACTGCGTGGGGCGCTCTCCCCGTTAGGGTAAGCCTTCAGCTGCGTTTGTCTGCCCAAGAGCTGTTGATGACAAGGTCACGTTCACACCTCTGTATTTCCGGGCCCTTGTGGCCACTAGAGACTGACCCGACACCTGTTGGCATTCCCATTGCTCCTGAAAACTAACTTCCCTCTGTTGTGCACGGAGAGCTGATGGGGCTGAATGCAAACTCAGCTCCTGCCTGTGGATGCCCGGCTGTTCCCTCCGCCCTCTATCTCACGTCTCGCCTCTTTTGGTGGCGAGCACCAAATGTGTGTGTCTCAGCACTTCCTACATAACAATAACTGCTGGCAATATCTGAATGATTTTTTAGGTAGCTTCTAGTGCAGTCATCATCATATTTAAGTCCATTAATAGGACTTGCAGTCCTGGATTTTCCACTAAAGGCAATTCTCCAATGGCTGAACAACTCGGCTGGAGATGTTTTACATGGTTTTGATGATAAGGAGGGAAGGCAAGCAAACTATTGCTTTTTCTTGATGATCCAAGACTACACACCAGAGTTAATCCATCCCAATACAATGATGACTGAGCTAGAATCTAATGCGAAGACGTTTGTGCATTACCTTTAGTTATTACTATGTATTCCACTTTCGTGGGCTTTATTTTTTCTCTGTTCCTGGAAACAGATAGTTCTGCTTAGGAACGTGATCTCCTTAATGTCTGTGTAGGATGAAAATAAAGATCAGAAATGCAAGAAAACTAGCTGTGAAATTGCACCGGATGGTTATTGTTCCCTTGTTTCATGCACTGTATGCGCGCTCCCCTCTTGGCAAAGGGCTGAAGCTGCTGCTCTGCATCCAACGCCGACATGTGGGTAGAACCAGCATGACCATGCAGGTTATGCAGACATCAGCTAAGGCTCCTGAATGAGTTCAGGAGCAAAAATCAAAGGTGGCGGTTTGTTTTGTTTGTGTGTGTGCTTGTTTTTACTATAAACGTGCAGTTTCTGTAAGTGTAAGGCTGGAGTGCAGCATGCTTGTATCTGCCCCTAGGCCACAGAAAGCCTTGTTTTGATCTTGCGTCCAGGATTGCAACATTGGGAACCGAGGGCTTTCCCCTCAGTCCAGCTTGGGTTCTGCAGACTATTTTGTTTATATTTGACTTGCTGTCTTATATGGTAAAGTTGTTCTTTGAAATGTATAGCGTGATCCCTTATAGGGGAGAGGGGATGGATTTTTTGCTGACAGTGTAATATCTTCGTTATGCGCAGAAGTTAATAACTATGTAGAAGCATATTGAATGTAGACAAATCAAGCGGCTTGTCATAGCAGAAGCTGTTACTGTTAGGGGATGTTTTCTGTGTGTCTGGAATGAATTTAGCAGGTGTGAGGTTCGTGGAAATACTCTATTTGTCTTGGGGGGTTCCAGGTCGTAATGGCCAGCAGCTGAGTCAGGAGTCCCTGCTGCCTTGTGGTGATGAATCCTGAGGCTGAAGCTGTGCAGCCTGACCTCATTCTTTATGTAACTACACAGGTGACAGGTAAAAATCTGGTAAAATTGTTTCTTTACTTTTTTTCAGGACTCTGTCGGTGGTGAGCTGACCCCAGTGATATCGTGATGATGAATGTGACAAATTACCATACACAGGACATAGCTCGATAGAGAATATGAAAGATTAGAGGGGGCAGGAGGAGAATAGGACTGTACAGGGTGAAAGAAGGCTGTTATTAATAATCTGCTCTCAGCTCCGAGGAGCTGCAGCTTTCTGTGGCAGCACAGATTAAGCAGTAAGACTGACGCAGCTTTTACTCTGCACCTATTCCGCACGACGATGCCTGTGTGCAGCAGGTGGCTCGCTTCCATAGGGCACGTTCTGTATATAGGCTTGAATTCTGGAGTACAGAGCAGTGAGATCTGTGATGACCTTTACTTC
Organism: Cygnus olor; assembly: GCF_009769625.2. Taxonomy (NCBI): domain Eukaryota; kingdom Metazoa; phylum Chordata; class Aves; order Anseriformes; family Anatidae; genus Cygnus; species Cygnus olor. The sequence goes on along the minus strand of NC_049188.1, from coordinate 2,247,024 downwards.
CAGGAAGTTACGATATATAGGTATTTTCTGTTTCTCCTATACAGGGAAAGCTAGTACCTTCGAAGTCATGAAAATGTCTGCTCCCTACATTTTACTCTGCCTGTTTTCTTGTCTAACCTTGGGAAAAATCCCAACTCAGCCAAGGGGTCATCTAACTTGTACCAGGCATAAAACCCCAGAATATAAATCAGTGTTACCAGCTGAATTAATCAGCCTTTATATTGATGGAATGTGCCCTTCAGTAGGGAGAATCGCAGCATGCTCTTGTTGGGGATCTGTGCAGATTGCTTGATGGCGGTGTGTACATTCAGGGTGTTCCTGGGTATCAGCAAGGTTTGTTCAACGCCAAGAGCTGCTTCCAGGATTAACTCTCCGCCCTCCTACAGAGCTGAACACAAGGCAAGGGGGCTGGCTCTTAGATGGGAGGGAGACACTAATTTTGTTAATGCTGCAAATGTCTTCAAACTTTGCATGGCGAGCCTGTTGGGATGACGTGGTTTTGAGAACAATTCTGCACCAGTTGAAGCACAACTATGTTAAGATTGGCTTTAAATGTAAGACTTGGAGTCTTCATATAAAGAAACCCACGGTGTGTTCACTTAAACCTGAACATTAGTCTAAAAGCCCGTAAGTGTTTCCCTGCCCTGGGAGGGGAAAGAAAAGGTCAGTAAGCATAGATCAGGAGGGCTGATTCTACAGAACTTGGGGCTGTCTTGAAAGATGAAGCTTGCACTTTTCACTGTTCTTTAGCACATCGTTGGCCTTCATTGCCCAGTGCTGTGTTTCTTTACTTTCCCCCTATCTATCAGATGTCAGCAAGCGAGTGTGAAATGTTGAGAGTGATCTTCAGGCTATATCAAACCCATATGGGGAGCAGAGCCGGGAGGAGAGCACTGTGCCTTCTAAGTCAGAGCAAATGTTTGTAGAGCAGAGTGGAAGGTTTAGAAGCTCTCTCATCCTGGAAAATCTCCAAGGCTGATCACATTTGCAGGCTTTTTCTTTCCTTAATGGGAGCTGAAGCTGAGACATTGCTACAAGTGTATTGGTGCTTGGGAGGCTAAACAAGGAGAAACATAAATAAAAACTCAATAATCCCTCACTGGAGGGAACTAAGGAGCTTATCTGATTGGTTACAGCATCCAAATGCACATCCGAAAAAACACAAATCCAGGAAAGACTGTGGGTTTTGTTTTCTTTCTTCTTCTTTTTTTTTTTTTTCTAATCCAGTTTGAATCTTTTTAAACATTTAAAGGGCAGACAAAAGGAGCAACTATCATTTAAAATGAAGGAAGAACTGATATGCCTGAAAGGAAAATGTCAATGCCACAGAAACATCATAGCTCTGTAGATTAAAGAGAGGCAATTTAGAACTTCAGATGACAAGGCAGAGCTCTTAAACAGAGGGACTTTATAAAATACGTGTCTGCTATCAGTTTGATAAATTGGCTTGAATGGTCTATAGTCAAACAGAATTTTTCATATTTCCCTGCAAATGCACTCGTCAGAGGCAAATGCTTTGTTCCGTCTGATTCCAACTTACTTCCCCAGAGCTGGGCCGTCAATTCCTTCGCCAGCTCTTCCAGTTGTTCTTCCATTTGGGCTGTGGAGAGTGGCAGCTGATGGTCTTCCAGTTCACCAGTGGTAGAAACTGTTACCTTTTCTCCGTGTGTCGTGTCCCGTGTTGTAGGCATACGTGGGCATGCAGAAAAAAGTTGCAACCGTAAAATAGAGCAGTTGATAAAGGGAAGAAAAAGAAACACGTGTGCTACATAAAGCCTTGTTCCCTTCCTTGCACTGCCTTCTGTTGACGTTCATGTTTGGTTTTATCATTCTGCTTATCAACGCTCCAGTAAGACTTGGGGAAGTAACAAAGATGCTTTGAACGTTAGTGTTATGTTGTAGGGATATTTGTTGTCTCCACTCCTCAGGAGACAACTTGCTTTTGACAAGGAAAGAAAATTGAAGTGGAGGGAATGTCTTTCTCTATTCCGAGATTCGGTGGCCTCTTCCCGTCACGTTATAGCAATCTCTAGCCCTTGTTGGTGGCATGTGGGAAAACTGGGCAGGCTTTAGCCACCCGTGCCTCACAGAGGGCATTCGTGCCTCAAAGCTTCTGTCTCCTTCCTGTGATATCAACAGGTCCAGTAAAAGCTATTAGTTTATTTTATTTTTTTTTATTTTTTTTTTTTATTAGTGAAATCCCTTTTTTCCCATCTCTTCAGTTTGTCATGGCTAAAAACAGTTCTGATGTGCTCCCATTTAAGTCTCTCTGTAGCTCATGGTAGGGTCCAGGCTTTATTTTGAACTATAGTTTTGCATGCCCCGTTTTTTCTTCGTGTGGCTTATTTTGTCTAGATATGGTGATAAAAAAGAAATTATTCTGTCTGTGAGAGAACTTACCTCACAAGGAGAGGAAGTAGGAGGAAAGAAGCTTACAAGAGCAAATTCTGGTTTTCCTAATTTATTTCTGCAGATAAACAGGAAAATAGCTTTCAAAGCAAATCCAAGGTAGGTCAATTTTGGATACTTGTCAAAGCACCCTAGCTCGCTGATGTGCAGTTTTGCTCTTTTCCACCTTGAGCGTGCTGCAGTGGAGGTTCGCTGGGGTCTGGGGAATCGGCTCAGGCAGGATGCAGACACCAGCTTCCTCCTGCTCCTGCCACCTCCTTTCCGAGCAGCTTCCAGCAGTGCTGATGGCCATGTTCTCGTGGGTTCCTCTCTGCCACCTCCTGCTTATTTCTTGGGGAATACGTCCATTAAGAGCTGCTGAATCCCTGCAGCCGTCGTTTGCTGACTCCAAAGGTTAACTGGTCGTATCTGTGGCACCGCATCCAACGCAGCCAGCTGGGAACTGTGGTAACTCATTCCTCCTCATCAGAGCTGAGTGTTTTCCTCTCTCAGTGGATGGGTCTCGGGACTTTGTCTCGTCACTGCGTATCCTCGTGCCCTGAAGGGAAAGTGGGGAGCCTCCTCTGTGGGAGCAGCGCTGGCTGAAGCTGTGTCATTGCTGACGGGTGACCGAATTCCACGGGATGCTTGTGCTCAGAGATTGAGCACATTTTCCAGACTGATGTCCTGTGCCTACACGAGCAGCAGATTTCAAAAGCTGCAGGCTTTCGGTACTCTGGCTGTGTAAGTAGGAAAACCGGAGGGCTGGGCAGGGAGCTTTCCGGAGAGCTCAGAAACTTGGCAAGAAGCTGCCTGGCCTCAGCAGTGCCTGGGGGACGGCGACTTCTCGGCCAAGCAAAATGCTGGCTCTGCAGGCATTTAGTCCTGTGCTGAGCATCTGGGCTGTGCTTTAAGCCCCTCTGCATTACTGGCTGTTCCCTGTTGCACTGCGTCCCTTGGTGCCTGGTCTGGGGATGCTGCTGGGGGGTTCCTGTTAATGAAAATAATGCAATCTAGGAAGCCTTTTTAGGAGGTGAGATTTATGATGTCTGTGTGTCCACCCCATTTCCGCAGACAGCTCTCCTAATGATAAAGGTGCCTGTGGCTCGGTGTGATGTAAACAACTTGATGGATGGCCTGCAGCTTGTGGAGAAAATATTGGAAGCTTTTTATTTATTTGTAAAGCGTCCGAGGGGGCTGCCAACAGGTGGCTGGTATGGGCAGGCGGGTTCATCATCTTGTGTTGGGTCTGGGTGCTAACCGAGGCCAGTGCTTCTAGTCTGAAAGCGATCTGCTGGTAAAGGTGTGCGGGACAGAGCACCAGGCTGCCACATGCTTCTGGCTCTAGGACAGCTTAAACACAGAATAAGTGAAGAGAGAGCAGAGTAACACAGTGACTGGCAGTGGCAAAGTAATTCTTTAATCCTTGTTTAGGAAAAAACGCAGATTCAGTGATTGCGGTGTTCTGTCACACAGATGCAGGTTTTAATTGTGGAGTAGTGGGACAAGATTAGGGTCGCAGCCATTTATTTTAGTGACAGCAATACAGTATATTCAAGTTCTGAATAGGGTATTCTCCATTCCACATAGGCAAACCTTGCATGCATAGCTGCTGCCTGTATTTTTGCACCTGTGTGTGCCTAGTGCGGGCACAAGCACTAATTAGCTTTTCAGGTGCAGAAATTCCACTTAAAATTGAAGCCAAGTTTCAGCTGACATAAAGATGTCAACCGCAGCAATAAAATGTCTCCCTAATTTAAGAACACTAGAAGGCTAAATAAATTAAATATTGAAGTACATAGAAATTCTTATGTTGGAGTCGATGGGTATAAAGTTATTACTAACATAAAATAGTCACAAATCTTCTTTCTCTAATTTGTGGCATGTAGGATTGCCTGCATGAACTGCGGTCTAGCTGAGAAAATTTCTAACCCGTGGGGGGCTTCCCATGGACTCCGTGCACCTTCTGGTACCGCCGAGGAGCTCAAGAAGCACCATTTCTTTGTGCTATGTGTCCCCTGCCACCCTGTAGTAATACCCAGTTCTTTTTGTTTGCTCGGGAGTGACTGGCCCCTTGTGCTAGAGGGCGTGGAGTTGCCTCTTTTGTGGTTTCAGGGCTTTAAAGGGTTATCCATAAGGGCAGGTTGTTGTTCAATATGGGCTCAGCCAATCCATTTTAGCGCCGATGGACATCGCTTAATGGATCTCGCGCTGCAGTAACAGCTCTCCTGGACGGGTTTGAAAGCATCAAAGATTTACACAGGTCACCTTGAGATTGTTTGCATGGAGCTGGGAAAATAGTTCCTTGGGGTTGTTTTATTGGAAGCTTAGCATTGTGCAAGTATCGACAGCTAACTGATTCTGTGTTGAAGGATTTTTAGGCTCTTAACAATTGATTTTTATATGTATGTAGTCTGAAATTCCAGATAGACTGGGTGAACCATGTGCAGCAGTGCTGCATGAATAGGTAATAAGCAGCCTGATCAGGGGAGGGAAGTAGAGAACACTGAGGCCAGCGCAGGGTTTTGCTCTGTGTGGAAGAAGCAGGAAGGAGAAGAGTTCGCAGGGTTTGAGTCCTGATGCCCTCCCCACCTTTACATGGGACCTGGGAAGGTTGCTATATCTGTGCCACAGGCTGTATGAGAATTAACTTACTGGATTTATTTATTTATTAATCACGTTTGGGACCTGTACTGTAATAAGTGAATTAGAAGTGCTTTCTAATCACTTAGTATTTTCTTGAGGTAGGCTCACTTTGTAGCCCATAAGGATGGGAAACACGTGTTTGCACTTCATTATCAATACTTTGCATAACCTAGTTATGTGCTAGCTTTTATTATTGCAGATCAAATAGAAAAATCATAGTTTGTCATATAATTAAAAATTGTGCCATACTGCAGTTCTAAAGTGGAGACCAACTAAAGTTACGTGAGCAACCTTAATGCCTTCAAGTCTGACATTGCTTTTTCTTCTTGATGCTTGATTTGGCTTCTAATATGTGTTTAGATATCCTAACTAAATACTAAGAAATATTAAGAAAATGTTCAGGCATGCCAGTGGTGATCTGGGGCTCTGTTACAACAGAATTTGTCTGATGCATTCAAAGGAAGGTAAGAGTTCATTGGGAAGGAACTTGCCGTACCTGTGATGGCAGTTTGACATGCAAGCAAATGGACTGAAAGGGTAAGCAAGCAGCAATCCATTGCAAACTAGGTCACATCCACTCAACTCACATGACCTGGAGGCAGAAGTCCAGTTTTCGCATTTTTCTTTTTTAGGTTGGTCTGGAAGAGGCTGACAAAAGAGGAGGAATTGTGGCTGATCTGTTTTTTGCCTGCAGGCAATTTGCAGATCATTTTTGCTGGATCACAATAGACGTACCTTATTTAAAATCCAACATGTAATCCCCCCCATCCTCACCCCCAAGCCACAACAGTCTTACTAACAAGTTGCTGATGTTCTTCCTGACAAGATGAAGCTTTTACTTGAATGTTAATCATGTCACTCAGGCCATGATCTCTGCAAAGTGGTACATTTTTAACTAGGAAAAGCATTCATTATGTATTAGCTATGATACTGACGTTTCCTGAATGACTTTCTGGTACTGTGTAATATGAATGTTGTGTGATTTGGTGATCGTAACTGTCATTATGTTTTGGCTCTGAGCTGACTGCTTGTAGAACTCGTGCATTTGGGATCCACATCTTCAGTTTAATATGTACTAAAATATTTACTCTTCCTGCTACTTCAGACTACTTATAAAAGAGCAAGAAAGAGATATTCTGCCACTCGTTCCTGTCTCTTCTTAGTTGGGAGAATTACTATTCTGGACAGTTGTCTTGCTGGGCGTTAGGAGGACTGGATCATTAATATTTAACTGTGTTGGAAGTAGAAAGCACTGTAACAATAATAATAATTCGCACTTGCACAGCACATTTCTCCTGAGGATCTCAAAGCACTTTACAAACCATTTAATTAAGCCTTACTAAATCCCTCTGAGGTTTATTATTAGTCCCATTTTACAGATGGTTAAGCAAGGGCATAAAGAAGTTAAATGGTTTGCCTAAATGAGTTAGTGGCAACAATAAGCACGTACCTTGGGAGCCCTGACCACGTCTCCTTTCTAACAGAGGTGATGTCAAGTGAGCAGAGCGTCTGGCCAGCAGCAAAGAACTGATGCAGCAGAGCAGCTGAAAGGGCAAGTGTTTGGTGTGAGGTAGCTCACTGTAAATACTCTCTGGAAATGGTGCGATGCTGTAGATTATGTTATCACCGGTGTCCTGGCCGTGGAGGAGAGGTACGCAGCACATACAGAGCTCGCCCAGGTGATGAACGGGGCCTGGGAGCCCACGAGCTGGCAGCAAGGAGTGAGGGTGAGTTCTGGCTTTCCAAGGGTCCAATGTTTCATTCCTTTTCCTTCACCAGCAACATCAGCACTGCTCAGTTTCCACCCTGAAAGAGACTGGTGCTTTTTTTTTTTTTTTAATAGTAGTGCAGCCAGGAGCCGTTTCATCCAGTAAAGAAAGAAGTTCTTACCAATGGACTTGAAATTATTCATATCATTAGCAGCTGCTTCTCCTCAGATGCCCAACATGAAAGGTTGGTTTATCAAGACATAAAGCAGAAGCACACAGGCAAGGAGGACTAGAGCTCGCTGCTTAGCTGAGAGCCACTTAGGAGGGTGTTCGTGTACAAATGCATTAGATTATGGTTAAGCAGCTTATGGACATAAAAACACATTAGAACTTTACAGCATGCTATAAATTACAGTTTTGCGGCATTCAGAGCCACAATGTTAGCTAATTACATTCATTAATCTACTACTAAGAGCACATAAAGTTGCCTCCCAAATGGTACTGTGTGTGCTTGTGCTCAGCTGGGAATGCGCTGGGAAGGGCCTCCCCCCGTCCTCCTCTGCCACCATTATGCCTTGCTCGGAAACTTCCTGATTTTATGATGTTATTAGGCAGACCAGAGTTTCAAATATATTGGTCTAAACAGTGAAGATCCACAGTGGAAGAATTTCTGATAATCTTGTTTCACACAGCTCTAAGCTCTTTCTAATAAGCTGTGAGCTGCATATGGACTTAGTGCAGTCAGTTAGTTGGGAGGAAGTTATTGCTTGTCATCCCTTAGGTGATCCATCTGTGCCCTGCCACTTTGTAGTGAGTAGTCCCTGTAATCGTTAGCCTCAGCAGCTAATATTCTGTGGGCTTTCCAGTTTAGCATCCCACACTTCATTTTCTTCTGTGCAGAAATAGTTCCTTTATTTAGAACTCAGGTGGTGTAAATTAGAATAACTGCATTTGCGTGTCCTGGATGTATACAGGCAGAGTGTCTGCCCCACTTGCCATCTCCTTTTTTTTCCTTTGTATTGCATTGCAGGAAAAGTTTGCTTGAGGTGCAGCCTTATTCTGTACAAGCAGTCTTCTACTGATTCCTTCTTGCTTCAATTTCTCTTTTTGAAAGACCCTTCTTGGCCATTTTTTTCCTCCCCAATGGACCAAATTTTATTTTTGATACCTTCTACCCTCAGACAGCAAGCTCTCCGATCTCTGTCATTCAGCCACATTTTCAGTGGTCCTTTCTACTCCCATCATGTCCTTCTGGGTATGTTTGAGAATTTTTAGCTGTGAAAACTAGAAATCAGAGTCTGGTGTGCTTCCTGATGTATTCCCTGTTCTAGCATGCTGTCGTAGTCATTTTAAAACTTAAATGTACCCCCAAAAGCAAAGATATTAAAAAAAATACAAAGAAAGCTCTTGCCCTATGATAAATACATATATCATCTTACATATGTAGCCTAGCTTCAGTAAGTCAGAAAAACAAATCTGTTCTGTCTTTTGGTTGTAAGATCTCAATGAATTTGATTATAAAACTCAAGCATGGGCAGCTCAACAGGAGTAGAAGGCTGTAGAAATGACTTGCTGTTTATTTGTCAGTTCATCAGCTGGGTTTTCAGTTGCTGGTCTGCTTTCACATCAAGGTCATCTTTACATCTGTATAAAAAGAGCCATGAAAGCTACCTGTGTGACTGAAGTACAAGGATCTGTTCCCTGCGACAGTGATGGATGCTCCATCACTGCAGTCGTCAGTGGAAGGCATTCATCTATGTGCTAAATGGAAGTAGTTTCAATGACACTTGAATGCTTCGGTTTCTAGGGAATTTCTTTGTCATTCCTGACAAATTTATTATCCTGACCATTAAATTAATAAAACACAGCGCCCACAGCAACAGCTTTTTGAGGGAAGAGATTTTTTGGCGCCACAGAAACCCCTCAAGCTCTTTGTCCCAAGCAGTCCCCTGCCTACTGCCCCGTGTCTGCGTCTCTAATGACCAGAGGAGGTGGGAAAAAGCAGGTCCAGCATTTCTTGGCTATGGGATGGGACATGAGAAGAACATAGAAATAAGAATCCTTGGTTTTGAGGGCAGCAAATTCTCTTTGCCTGGCTCAGGGGCTGCAGCCGGGCAGCAGCAGCCACTCGGCTAGAGGTGAGTGGGGTCCTGCAGGAGGGTGTCGGGGCAGAAGGATGCTCTCAGCTGTCACGTACGGCTGCGAGCCTGCTCCTCGCCCTCCTGGCAGCACGGCTGCCGTTTTGGGTTAGTGTCGGTCGTGGAGCCGGGCAATGGTCAGCACTCATGCGTGGCTAACGCTGTCTGTGGACACACACAGCTCCCCTCCACGCGAGCGGCCACGTGGATCTCTGCTTCCCTTGCTCGCACACGCAGTCCCAGAGCTCACATAACACCGAGCGCTTTACTACTCTGCTCAGGCGTTCAGTGACTTAATTGTGTGATGGTATTGATGTAAAATTTAACAGCCACTGTGCGTATTGACTATAGCTTCATTGGTTGCTGCTAGAACACGCTGTGCTATTGCCCTGCTATTCATTTAGCTGTTTTGGTCCATTTATTAGATATTACAGAGATTTTCTTTTTTTCTGGACAGAGCTGGTAGTGATTTCTGCAGCGGAAGCCTATTGGGAACGACTCTAATCTAGTTTCTGAGGATTTGTTTATTGGGGCAGCACATGCTGGGCTAATTTCAGGGTACGTGTTCCATGGTATCTTTTCTATCCACAAGTGAAGTTCTAATGAGGGGATGCAGTCCTTTGGCAGCAGGCTTTGTTGTTTTATTTTTATTTTTTTTATTTTTTTTTCCCTCCCCAAAAAATAGCTAAACCAAAATTGGCTCAGTCAGTATTTATTGGCAAATTAGTGTTCCTAAAGACTTCCTTTTGCTTGTTCTTTTCTAGAGCTTGGAGAAATAAGATTTCACATAATGCATCTGGGATTGGATTACTGGATTGAATTTTGCAAAGTACACTAGGGATAGCTGAGCCTGTTTAGAAAGCAGCTTAGCCTCTCTAAGTCAGTAAAAATTCAATTCATGATAGTCGATGAGGGATTTTTCAGTGTTTTTTGGTTTGGGTGGTTTATTTGGTGTCGGATGGCCACATTTCCTTTAACATGGCCTACCAAGGTTTATTAAGCTTTTGGTGGAGAGGATGGTGGGATGCTGCCTTTCTCTGTAAAACAGGAAGGGAAAAAGCATCCTGGGAGCTGACAGCCCTGGGCCCGCTTGTTAAATGTGAGTGTTAGTTCTCATAGGACCTCTTCGGCTGAGTTTGTATGTCGTGACCATTTCAGAAAGCCACAAACACGAAGGAGAAGGCGTTTAAAAGTTACCGAGGATGAGGTGGGGACTGGTCGTTAGTTTGCATCGGTTCCTTTGTGTGCTCCCTCTCTCCCTCTACTCCCCTCCCTCCCCCTTTTTCCCTGCTGTGAGTTGAGGTTTTGGTCCTCAAAACCAGGCCAACCACATGATTATGGTGCAGATGGCAATAATCTCTGCGTGTGAGTCTGTTATCTCAGGACGCAGCAGGGTTTGGGAAATTCCCCCTCTGTTGCAGAGATGGATCATGTCCCAGAAGAATAGTGTCTGAATGCAGGTTCTGTATCTCTCTGTACAATTGACCTGAATTTTCTTCTGGACTTTTTCTGTTCCTAAGGCCAGTGGTATGGTGGTGCTGGTGCCTCCTGGCTTTGATCCTTGCAGCTGCATTTTTTCGGAGGAGAGCACCAGAGAAGTTTGTGCAGGGCTATGCCAGCCTCATTGAGGAGGGCTGTGAGTTCTGAACCCAGGGAGGTAGGGGGAACGGAGAACCAGGAAGGCTGGCAAATTCATCCATTGTGGTGTGGATTTGTCAGGGTGTGGAATAAGTTTTACCAAGGTCATCAGGAATGCAAGAAGTGAGGGGAAAATAATTCCAAATGAAGGGAAAAATAATTCTGGATGAGGTAAAGACTGCAGTGGGTGGAAACCGTAAAATATTTGGCTGAAATGCTGTGTGGTCCTGTGCCTCCTGTAACAGTCCTGAGAAGGATGTCGCAGAGGGATGGTACATCAGTGGCTGTATCCTTCTCATCCTTAAATAGGAAATGGGCAAAGAAGCAAAATGCGTTTGCTCTTCCAACAGGAAGAAATAATGGTCATGTAGGTGAGGTTTAATGCTCTCAGCAAATCTTTGCAGCTTATGTTTTTACATTATAGTCATTTTCTTGAGTCAGACATCCCTGATGTCTGTTAAGTAAACATAGAAAGCATAGATTATGAGTTAAGAGTATCGACAGCATTTCAAGTGCTATCAGAGAACATTTAATTCAGTTTAATTTTGTGATAAATCTCATGCTTAATCCTCTGGTTGCTCTGTAATCATGTCTCTATTGATCTTTTCTGAATGACTGCATGCAGTTTAATAAACTTTGCCATTAACCCGAGCTTTCTAAAGGGGGAGATTGATTCCTGTATCAAGTCCAATAGAACCAATAAGCACCTGAACATCATTAAATCTGTCTATTATAAAACATTTGCATTAAGATCAAAGTAAAAACATAGAAGTGAATTTGCAGCTTATTAGAGAGTTTGCAATTGGAAAGTCTCGGTACGTCAGTCAAAATCAGTGGTGGTTTTCAGCCTGACTGATTCAAGCTGACACCTCCTTTCATTTCCTATTTCTCAAATCCGTCTTTCATCCTATTGAGTGACCTCCTTCCTTCCCTCTTTTCCCAGCCATAATTATGTCCTTTAATGTATTCCATCTTTTTCACTCCAGGCGTTTGTTTAGTCCAGGTTCTTGAGGTCATTTTTGCCTCATAATAAAACTACAGGGTTTAAGTGTGTTGTTGGCACATTGGTTTGGATTTATTTTCTGTCCTCGACTTCTTTTACAAGGAGTGCCTTAGGTATGCAAGATATAAAATAGAATAGGGAATGGCGCACAGGTTACAGAAGTGAAAAAATGGCCTTTTTCTTAAATTCTTCCTTTTAAGGCCTGTTCCCAGTGTTCCTCACAGGAGTTGTCTGCCACACTCCCAATGCCTGGATCCATGCGAGGACGTATGCACTGCTTGCACTGGGACTTCCTAGCGGCTGAGCTGCACCGAAGCACGACCTGAATGCCTTGTGTTGTGTGTGCAGTGGCCTTGTGAGCATCTGCACATCCCCTTGGTGCTGGACAGGCAAAAGTCTCTCCAGACACAGCGGGGCTGAGCTTTGGGGAAGTACAGTATGGCATGATACCGCCTCTCCTGCGAGTTTGGTGTTTTGTCACAGCAGTGCTGCCCTTCCAGAGATGAAAGACATGGCTTCCCTGCCTGCTCTTAAGCACGCACGGGCTGGGTAGAGGAGGGAGGTGCCCGAAGGACAAGGACCTCCTCGGCACAAGGCTGGCAGGAGGCTGAGGCAGGGGAGGCTGCGGTGTCCCATGGGCCGTACCTGAGGAAGCTCGGCCTGAGCAAGTTGAAGGGCAGCAGAGGCTTGGAAATGAGAGATCGACTTCACTGCCATTTCCAAAGTAAATTGATGAACAGAGCAACCCCGAGATGTTTTATGGCACGCAGCAGTTGGATGCTTCTGTTCCTCACCTAGAAAATGGCTGCTTTGATCCAGGTCCGACCAGAGGGAGATGTGCTCTGTGATCCTGCATCACCTTTGCAGTGTCTCGTGTTTTTTTTTTTTTTTCATGCATGTGCATGGTGCCCGATGCATTTACCTCATTAAGTATTTAGCATTACGAGGCACAGATGAAATAGGATGTGGTTTTACTTCCATTTTACAGGTGAGCACTGGTGCACAGAGAGGCAAAGGCCCAAATTCACAGAGCCATTTATTTCCTTTGGAAAATCAGTCAGTGGGAATCAAATAGTTTTAGGCCCCTGAATACCTGCTTTGTGGATTGGGGCTGTGCTTACTGGCTTCAGGTCACGGAGAGTCAGTGGAAGATCAGGAATTTCAACACGTCCCCCGGTACCCCCATTAATAACATACTGTGTCGGTCTGGCCAGCTCTAATCCTGTGCCTGATAGGGTACAAGCAGTGATAAGATCAGACAGGAGAGATTTGGATACCGGCACCAACAAGCAGCTTAGAAAACAAATCTTCAAGAGGAAAGGTTTCCTTCCAAGTGCAGACTGATTCCTGCTTAAGGTTCTAATTCTCTTCAACATATTCTGTAGCTCTCCAGAGATGCATTGCAGAGCTTTATCTGCTTTCTGCTTCAGGCAAGTTTTTACAGAGAAACAGCAGTTCGGATGCTTTCTGCAGAAGAAATGGTTACAAGTTCAGTCAAGACAGCCTGGTATACGATAAAGTGAGGTTTGAATCTAAGTATTGCTCAAGCAGTATTATTCACAGTTTTCGTAACTCCTCGCAAGTTTGCTGGAGGCATTAGGAAGGCTCTTGACTTGAGATGCTCTGTTTTGGAGCTGTGGATCCCCTGACTGCATCCCTACCAAGTTAAATTTGTAGCTTCTGGGCTGTATAAACAAGAAATATGACAGAAATTGCTTTTCCAGTCACTGAATAGCCCTGAACATTAAATGACACTTCAGGTTTAAAAGATCTACCCACAAAGAAGCTGAAAGTTGAATATTTGCAGAAGATGTCATATTTTCAGCCACAGCACAACTGTAAATGAAATTTTCTTTTTCTCTGGTATCTGAGTTAGCTTTACAGGATCCGTGCCCTGTAATAAAACCGAAGAACATCATCATCCTTGCTTTTTCCTTTTTATATATTCACACTATCTTCTGTATCCATTTAATACATTCTGCATACAAGATAAAAAGGAAGAACTGTGTTTGCACTCCTAGGAGTGGATGAATACACCTGATGCTTTCTTTTTGGGTGATGCCATTTTTGGAGCATCCATTGCCCTAAAGCTGAAACGAATGCTTTGCTGCAAGGATTTGATGCATTAGCAGAAGTGGAGGAGAAGACAGAAAATGTGTGTGGCAGTTCTCCAGTGCTCTGATTCTGTGTACTTGATACGGTGGTTTACACCTTTGTGAAGTAACAACAAAATTCTGGTATTTACTTCACCTGTGTTTGTGAATAAGGACTCGAGATAGGAGCAACTTGCATCTGCTTTGTGAGTGGTGAGAAGGACAAGGCAGTGCTAAATCTGGTCTGTTATGTTAAGCTTTACTTCTGAGTTGCAGAGAGTGGGATTTGCCAATGATCAGCACTATACAAGAATGTAATCCCTCCGGTTTTTTGATCATCAAATTTATCTTCACTCTATCTGCTTCCTAAGGGAAGAATAAGCCAGCAAATGGAAAGGTTACTTACTGCTCTATATCTTAAACTTCTGTTCTTTTCTATTTTTTCAACCTGAATGCTAGCAGAAGATTTCTTTTGCAGATGGGAAGTTGAGCTGTTGTTTTTTCCTCTAATTGCACATCGTTCCTGATCCTTTTCCTAATGAAGCATGGTACAAAGATCACCTTAACTTAAGTGATGCGCTCCTGTGGTCATATCTCAGCACATTTTCTTTTTCTCTCTCTCATTCTCTCTCCTTATTTTCTAATCACTGTCCTTTCATTTTAAAATGTCTTCATCAGTCTTTTGTGTGAGGTTGTATGCTGTATGCCAAGAACAGCAATAGAGTTAAGTGGTTCCAAGGGAGGGAGAAAGAAAATCAAGAGGAATATCGGACAGCAGGAGCTTGGAAAAGAGAAAAGCCAGTTGTTCAAGTAGTTCGGCTTCTTGACCCACAAGACAGAAAAGAGTTGTTTCAAAATATTCTTATTTTAAAAGCTCAATAATTATAACCCATTATCACTTGGAGATTTTTGGTTAAAAAAATCAAAATCTGCAGGTTGGAGCTTTAATCATCCAGTGTATTATATCAGAAGCTCTTCTAATTCTGTCTCTTTCTTTGCTCGTTTCTCTATTGTCTGTCAAAAGAGCTGGGCAGGAAGAGATTTCTCCTGCTTGCTTTCATGTGCAGAGGGGGGTGTCTCTGGTTTCCCTGTGTACCTGTACAGCCTCATTTGTGATACAGAAATAAATAACAAGTTTCCATCTCAATTCTCTCCCTATATACGGCAGTCTGTTTCCAGGCTGGTTTTACCTATGTTGTCTCAAGGTGGTTTCTTTGCATGGACTCTTGGAGATCAGATTTCTGCTCTAGACTTGAGGAACATGTGGCAGCCAAGCTGACCTCTTCTGCGGCGTCCTGACACGATGCCTCTCTGTGGTTGTGGCATTTCACTAATCATTTTGGTAAACGTACCGAGATCTTTAGAATACACAGGACTTCCTTGGTGCTTTGTTATGTTTCCTCAAGACAAGTAATCCAGAGGTTCTTCTGGTCTGATTTAAAACCATAATCCATTTTTTATGAATGCTGAGTGCTGTGCTAATGAAGAGAGCGTGGAGGCTGTAGTCATCCACTTAGCCCTAGTGCAGGAATAGGGTGAGAGTAGTCTTAGCCCACGTCCATTTATTCTAACCCTACCAATACGGGGATACCCTTTACACATTAGATTTATTGGCTCACTAACTCCTTGGCCCTGGTCTGTGCCTGTCATTGGAAGGGCCGTTTGAATTGTGTGGCAAGGAGCACGTGTACCTGGTGAGCGGGGAGCCCGCCATCAGCTCCATGCCAAAGACCACTGCTGGGAAATGTGAGCTCAGAGCAGCCCCCCCAGTGACGTTGGCAGGATGCTGGGCAAAAATAAAGGCCCGATGCTTTGGGGCATGGAATAAACAAGGTGGAAAAGGGTCATATTCTTTGCTGAAGGAGTGGTTAAGAGCTTGATGTAGTTTGGTTCTAAGATGGGACTTGCGTTTGGGTCAGCATATGCAGAACTTGGCTGAAAGTCATGAAAATTCTTCCCTTTTCACAGAATCACAGAATCGTCTAGGTTGGAAGAGACCTCCAAGATCACCGAGTCCAACCTCTGACCTAACACTAACAAGTCCTCCACTAAACCATATCACTAAGCTCAACATCTAAATGTCTCTTAAAGCCCTCCAGGGATGGCGACTCAACCACCTCCCTGGGCAGCCCATTCCAATGCCTAACAGCCCTTTCGGTAAAGAAGTTCTTCCTAATATCCAACCTAAACCTCCCCTGGCGCAACTTTAGCCCATTCCCCCTCGTCCTGTCACCAGGCACGTGGGAGAACAGACCAACCCCCACCTCGCTACAGCCTCCTTTAAGGTACCTGTAGAGAGCGATGAGGTCGCCCCTGAGCCTCCTCTTCTCCAGGCTGAACAAGCCCAGCTCCCTCAGCCGCTCCTCGTAAGACTTGTTCTCCAGACCCCTCACCAGCCTCGTCGCCCTTCTCTGGACTCGCTTGAGCACCTCCATGTCCTTCTTGTAGCGAGGGGCCCAAAACTGAACACAGTACTCAAGTACTTCAGATCAGAACAAAAAGTGCAAATAGACTTGTAAAGGGAAAAGAATTCCAAAGTTTCACCGTAGAACTGAAGAGTTGCTCAGGTATTTAGAAAAACTGAAATTATTTACATTACCAGATCACATTACTCAGCATGGTACGTGATAACTGCTCAGTTGGATTATTTCTGTCATGAAAACTACATTCTCCAAGGAGAAAAATGTTTGTCCCTGCCACAACCTGAAGCTCACTCTTGTACTCAGGCACAGGCATCTGCACAGAACTCTTATGGTCCCAGCCTGTGCCTGTGGATGGATGCGTTTTTGCATCAAATCAAGGTTTTATTGCTGTGCGTAGCTCAGCTATGTAGAATAAGGGTGCTGTATGCAGGTGTGGAATCAGTGCTGTAAAAGTGCAACTTGTATGCTGTAGCAAAGGGAACAAATTCACCCTGGTTTGGGGAGCTGGGTAAATGCTTCTCTGTGCCTAATCTCTGATGTAGTTGAGCAGGGCGGGAGCAGCGAAGCCCTCGTTGGCATGAAGTTTTAAAGTGAGCATCTCCAGGGACAGGTTTTCTCTCCACACCCCTCTTCTCTTTCTTTTTATTCCTCAAACAAAGCAAATAAACACTTTGAGAATGTGGCTGTGCTGCTCGCTGGGTGTATCAAGCACATTTATTTAAAGCCGGGCACTGTGGAAAAAGCCCAGGGCCAGAGGGAATAGATTTCCCTTTGCCACAAGGGGATACTTCATGAGAGGTCTTGGAGATGTAAGTTATGTAAAGCACGTTTGGGGATGAGACTGTGGTACCGGTAACGCTCCCGTTGGGTTCGAAGCACTCCGAACTGTGACCTGACTCCTGCCACAGCTCCTGCTTGCAGCACCATCTCTGCAGCGCCTCCCCTGGATGCGTTGTGGAGTGACACAGTTGTGGGTGTGCAGAAGGTGGACACTTACTGAAGATGATTTGAAAAGTTTGGGAGGTTGTGGAGGAGTCAGAACACGGCAGAGGCGATTCCAGGTGCCAGTGGTGGATGCAGCTCCCCTGCTGTAGAGGCCCCTGCTGATATTTCAGGTGGCACATACACAAAAGAGGCAGGCACAGGTATAATGGAGACAGATGACTTAGTCAAATTTGCAGGAAAGGCATCCTTGGACTTTGCTAGCAATTTGTGTCAGACACAAAAAAATCTCTGGAAAAAAACTTACGGGCTTCTAGGCAGGCAGAAGTTGGGTGGAGTGAGAGCTTCAGGATCTCTTTCTTTTGGCAGGAGTACACAGGTTTCTGGCTTAATCACTCTGAACAAAATCAGCTGTGTGTACTTTGCCTTCTACAAAACCAGGCTGCCTCAAGAAAAACAGTTTCCTGGCTCTGTAATCTAAGCTGGCGTTTCTCAGCACTTTCTCAATGCTGGCTCCAGGAATGGGTTTTTCCAAACTCTGCTTGCACGGACTTGTTATTTGGATGACTGTTCTCTGCTGCTGGAACCTGGTATGCTGTAGTATTTCGGGTGATAAAAATGAGAAGGGGAAGCAGGGGGAGCGAATAAGGCTGTGAATACGATGTCAGTGGATGCTTGAAAAGGATTAAACGAATGGCTATCAATTGCTGTGATATTCATTTATCTTCAGGTACGACATCAGCTTTTGCCAGCTTTGATTTAATAGGGCCTCTTTGGCTGAACGGCTGGAATCGTAGCCTTTGATTTTAGCTAAACATTTATTTTGTGTAGTATCTGTAGGCTTTGTGAATAACATGAGAAATGTGTATAACTGTCCATTTTGCTTTTCAGCGAAGCTGCTGTTTTGTAGCAGTGAGTGCTGTTGTTGAAATCTTGAGTAATTACATTCTACTGTTGTAAAAGTTGGTGTGCAGGAGTATGTTTTAATCTTTTGTACTCAAATCCTTGCAGTATTTTCTTTTTAAACATGCTTTTTATCATGTCAGGGTAAAAATTTGAGTGTATGCTCATATTCAGCAGTCTCAAAACAGATAAGAAGAAACTGAAATATTTTGCTAAGATCCCATGGAATGCAATGAGACTTAGATGCACGTCTGTGATTGGTTTAGTTAAATGTGGGGAAATTATTCAAGTAAGACACAGAAACAATATTATGCATTTGTGTAATTAATTTTAAAAGAACAGCCTAGATCTGATTTGAAGTATGAAGTGTTATAAACAGCTGAGGAACCTAGTAGGTGGATCCTAACTCACTGTACGCTTAAGAAAGGCATGATCAGTTGGTTGAACTTAAGACCAGGGACGTTTGTTTTGTCGAGTAATAGACTTCTTTTAGATTACCAGGTTAGCTCTAGTGTCTTAGTAGAAGTAAGACACGGTTTGTTTGCGCTAAAAAGCGACTGCTATTCCACTACAACACAAAGTAGTTCAAAATCCAAGCAGAAAGGAGTTGATAGGCGTATCGTCTTTAAATAAAGCCAGGTAGAACACAGATGAAAATGTATAGCTAGGGCTGAACACATTTTGGATGATCCCATGTTTCGCTTTGCTTATATAGCAGGCAGAGCTGTTGAAAGTTCCTCAAAGCTTTTGTCTTTTTTTTTGTTTTGTTTGTTGGTTGTGTTTTTATGAATTACGATGCAGCTGTTACTGATACAATGACCTACTTTATTTCTTGAAGAGCCTGAAGTTGTTTACTCAGTGAGGTTTGCACTGGAAATGCACCCAGATGGTGCAGTTGGGTCGTGCCCTTTCCCACCTGCTGCCAGAGCTGGAGGGTGCACAGTGAGGATTGCTGGAGGATTTCCTCTTGCTTAAGTGACTTGAAAGTAATTAGAAGCCAGTTTTACCTCTGCATCCAGTTTCATATCTAGTATGTGCCACTGAGGGTGTCCATCAAACAATGTATGTTAGAAACAGTCTTTATCTGTGTCCTTCCTAAAGCCTGATTTGCAGGAGTGCTCAGCACTCCCAGTAGCTGCTGAAATCAATGAAAGCTGTTTCATTAGATAAAGTGCTCTGTAGAGCTAAGTTCTTTGAAAAATCAAATCTGAGGTGCTTCCTAATGGGTGCTTAAAATTAGCAGACATTTTTGACCTGGACATGTAGGGGCCGTGGGCTCCACCTATAAAATGGGAATAGTGCAATACCTTCATCTGGCTAAAAGGCTATAAAATAAATCAGTAATATTTGCTGAGCATCTGACACTGCAATGAGGGGCTGTATAGAAAGGCCTTGAGGAAATTAATAACCATGCATTCGGAGGAGGGTTTGAATGGAGTGTGTGTAAACAAGTTTTAGATCCACATGTTGGACAAAAAGGCGAAAACTGAACACCTTCCATTCTGCACGGGGAAATAATAGCACTCGGTCATGTAATTAAAGATTGTATCGTACCGCATACATACGAGAGGGCTGAATTAAGGTGGTGGTTGCAGCCTTAATCCTGGTCTTTCATAACTTCCAAGTCCTTGACTTGGTAACCTCAATAACATTGCTTTAATGTAGCCTTTTTGTGTGTAATTTAAATCAGCAGCACCTGAAAAGGAACCTTCTGTTTATCAATGATATTGTTAACAAATGATTTTGGGATGGCGAATCAAAGCAATCTCTTTGCTACAGAAGCTCTTTTATAAAACATATCTCAAGCAGACAGCAACTTGCTTTTCTATTGTTTTGCCTTCATCTGTAATCACCACGTACGGTCCTGTAGCCTGGTGCAGCATTTCATCTTCCGTCTGTTGCACAACCTTTTTTTTTTTTTTTGCACAACACTGAACCACTTTGTTTTCAGATTTGAGAGATGCAGGAGGCAATGGATTGTAATTTCATGAAAACAAAGCAAAAAAACAAAACAAGATGAAACCTTTCTGCAGAGGTCTAGCAACTTGAAGAAATTGCTGGGCTTAGTGAACGGGCTGCTCTGCCCAGAGTGGTTGACGTCGTGGCTCTCTTCACTGATCCCACATGTCCTAAAATACCATAATTTCTACTCTTTGAGAGTCCGTTTCTCTTTTGCACAATACTTGATACCTGCCTTCCTTTCTCCCTGGTGGTGTTTTAAGAGTTTTTGTAATTTATTTCCCCCCAAAATGAATGCTTTTGAGGAACTATTTATGCATTCGGAAGAAGGCACAGTGTGTTTAGCTGTCTTATCTGGAGAGAAATGAATGACTGTTCTAAACACCTTTGTTTTATTTTCTGATTTTGAAAGATTGCAGGGACCAGTTATTGCCTTGTTTTCAGACCTCTACGTCTTGTTGCTGCCAGAAGTAAAATAATGAAATACAAAGTTAGAGAGAGAGGGGGGCATTGAAGTCTTTAAGACACTTCCATCTATCAGCTTTAAAAATCCTCCCCAAATGTAATAGAAAGCACCGTATGAGTTGATGAGGACCGCCAAGATCTGCGGGCAGGTTTGGTAGCCCTCCGCCTGGCTTCGTTTCCCATTTCCGAGGGGTTTGGTGGCTCAGGTTGTGCAGCTGCTTGTGTGCTGCTGTCAGCAGCTGGCGGTACCGCTGTGAGCCGAGCCACGGGACTTTGCTCGGCTGCAGGCCTAGCCCTCTTCACTGCTTGCAAGCTAAACTTTTGTACCAAGTTGTCTCAGCGAATATGGAGGTGCTGCTTTGGTTCTGTGCGCTGGTTCCTTCTGCTGTTGGACGAGGTGCCTTCTGAGTTGCTGAGGGTGCTTGATGTCAGGCTTGTAGGGTCTGAACAGTGCACAGGGGCAGACTGATAGGCTCAAAGTGTCTTTCCTAACTACTTGTATTTAAGTGAACGTTGGCATTTCATGACCGTATAATAATTTGGCTGTTTAAAAGAGGTCTCTTCTTTCATTGTACCTAACTTTATTACTGGAGTCAAGCATAAACTGTTAGGCTCAGGCACAAAGCTGTTGTGGACTAGCAAGAACCTGGGGAACAAATAATTGGAAGATGGTTGTAGCCTGATGCAGTTATTACTTAGTATACTAGCCCTGCACAGCAATCGACTTCTAGGAAAAAAAAATAAATTAATACCTGGTTTCATGTTCAGTGTGAATTTGGAAAGTAAGTTCTTGCACCACTGGGATCAGACAGGCAGTCCGTAGCGATGACTTAGGATGGCTGAGGCTTGAAATCCCCGAGCAGTGCCTGAAATTTTCACCCAGATAAGTGCCTGTGGGGTGTTTGCTACACAGTGCATTCACAGCGTTACACTTGATCAAGCATTCCTATGGAAAAATGCTCCAACGAGGGGTGGAACGGGACTTCTGATGTCCACATGTATTTTTATTTATTTATTTTTAAGTATTCGTCAGAGGAAAGGGGTCAGGAGGAGAGGGCAGCTTGCACTGGGCTGGCTCTTGGTGAGATTTGTGGGAGCGAACGGTGTCCCCATGAAGTGGAGTGAAGCACTGCTCAGCTGCCACTGAGGATCTGGTGTGTAATTAATAAGCTGTCATGTACACAGGAGGAAGATGGACTCTCCTGAAATAAATAAGGCATAGCTGCCTGAAAGCTTAACAGTTGATGAGAATGCAGCGTGTCCTTCAAGCCTCCTACCTCTGGAAATTATCTGATGTACCCAAGGAGGCTGCTTCTCCTCCCTGCACCAAATGCAGGGCTTGGATTGGAATTGTTAATATTAATTGGGGCTGAGATGATTGCGGTGCCACCCCATCAGGCTTCGGCAGCGCTCCTGCTCGCCGACGTCGCGGCAGGAGCCTGTTCAGCACGGGCGGCTCTCCGCTGCGGCATGTACAGCGGCATCGGGCTGATTAATGTGCCCAATAGAAAGAAAACAAATGGATTTTTTTTTTTAGATTATACGGTACACTCATAAATATTAATGCACTTTTTTATGGAATTGTATTTAATTACATATTTATACATTTAAGTCACCTTCTTGATACACTTAAGGCACTTTGTTGATGAAAGATATCTCTGAGTAAGATGGTTTTAAACCATGCCTAATATGTTTGTATGATTTATTTAATAATGTGTGGGTTTGTGTGCTGGTAGAAGAGGAGGAAAACCTACATTAAAGTTGGAATGTGCCGTTCACAGGGCACGCTGCTTAGCTTGAATCAGCTCCGTGGGTAGCTGCTGAGAAATACGTCTCGACATGAAATATTACTACATCTCCTTATCTATGTAGATAAGGTCTGTGCAGTCCTGTCACCTTAGAGTAATTACAGCTTATTACTCTAATCATGATGATGCCTGAAGTCCGTAATTAAGATTGTGCTGGCGAATGTACTAGCACACGGCATGGTACAGCTATTGTCCTGTCTAAACAACAGAAAGATAAAAATTGGATGAGGGAGAAAGGGCAGAAAGTGGGGAAGTGATTTATGCAGGGCCGCCCTCCCAGCCAAGCACCGCCTCTGCTGAACCTGCCTCTGAGAGGGCAGAACCAACTGTGCTTGCCCTCCGTGGCCTCCTTGTCCTCATTCTCCAGCTGTGCCCGTCCTCCGTGGCCTCCCCATCCTCGTCCTCCACGGCCTCCGTGCATGCTGGAACAGCCACGGGCGGTTTGTGCCCTCAGGCATGGGGATCAGCCCAAGTGCTATTCAGGCTTTTTCCACTGTGTGCTATCCACCTGTCTCTAAGCTTTTATTCTGTTGCGGTCCAGTCTCCAGCTGAAGAATTGGGGGGGGGAAAAAAAAATAGATATCTATATAGTACTTTTTTTTTTTAGGCACTAAATCGTGTATCTGTTGGAAGCAATGAGAGGCTCTACCTTACAATTCAATAATACAAGGTTTTGACCCTGTAATTTTCTCTGCAGCAATGTCAGCTGGTGAAAAGCAGCTGGCAGTTCTGGAGAAACTTGGTTGTCTAAACACCAGTCTCTGTCTAAATTTCATAGTAAAGCCATCCGCCAAAGTACTTACAGCCAGTTTTGAGGATCAGAATGGCAAGCTTTGTATTTATGGAGCTCCCTTTCTTCCCTTTGGCCGTGAGCGGAGCAGGCATCTTACTTTCTAGAGATTTCTGCAAATTGTTCCTTCTGATTTGGAAGGTGCATTTTTCATAGAGATTGTGGAGGGCTTTGTGATGTTGGTGTTGCTCATCTTTGTTGCAGGTAGGTATATAAGCTGATTTGCTCATCCCAATTCTTATGTGACCCAAACTTTGCTTTAGGTTTATGTGAACTATCCTGAAACTTTATGAAATTATTGATGGGGTTGGCTACAACATGAGAGTCTTATGGAGAAGGTTATCCTGGATATGCCTATAGTCTTCTGCAAAGTTTGACCCATCCTGCACCCTTTGTAAAGCTAATGGGAGCTAGTAATTTCTTGATGGCAGTGTTATCCCCATTAGACGTTTTATAAGCTTCTGGAAACCTGCCACTGTTTCATTTAGATCCCTAGCTGCAGGGAAAAAAAAAATCCCACAAAAGCTATTTAATCATTACAGGGAATATATATATATTTTTTTTTCCCAGAAAGAGTTTTTTTAACTCCTTCAACCTTTCACATTTAAAGTGAATCCTCTTAATAGCCTTTCTGTCTTGAAATATGAGCTGTGTTTGAACAGAAGTCCTGTGCTGATATAATGTGCTATTCATAAAGCACTGGATTTTTTGATACTGATCTGAAGAAAATAATCATAGCAGCGCAGTGATAATTATCTTAAGGCGTGTATCTGTTCTCTGATAAAATACCTCCTTGTTTCAATGTGGGGCACTGGACAAGATGTAATCCTGGTGCTTTTTTCTGCCTGGAAGTTGCTGTGTGGGAAGGGCAGCGTCCCTCACTTCTTTTAGGGACGTGGTTTAGTGGTTGGTACTGGTGGTGGGGGGGATAGTTGGACCAGATGATCTTGGAGGTCTTTTCCAACCTTAATGATTCTGTGATTCTATGATTCATGTTACCTCACAGCAGGATGGGGCTGAGCACCATCTGGGTGAGGTGCTCTACGCCGGGTGTGCCGGAGGTCAGTGGTTCCACGTAGCTGCTGTTGCTGCTCTTTTGATGAAGAGCTGGAGAAATCAGTACTGCAGGGTGTGAGAACTTGCCTTCATGCATGGAGGGCGTGTATGTAAATCTAAAACCTTTCTGGGAAGGGAGACAGGAGGAGTGCTCCAAAAAGTCATTCTTCTGTTGTTGTTTTGTCTTGGGCTTGTGCAGCAGGATCTCCTGCCTTGTGCGCAGTGCTTTTTGCAAGTAGGTCTCAGAGCACGTGATGAAGACCAGTGCTAGTACTGATTCCTTTTTAATAGCTGGAGCAACCAGAGAAGGGACATGGCATTCTGGAAGTACTGATCCTGCTTTATACCTACAGATACTAGAGATCTTTTTATGAACTTGGATAAGGCTCCTGATTTTTCTGTTATGAATAACACTGTGAAGAAAAGCTTAGGATATTTCCCATGGTGTTTTGGGCAAAGAAAAGTTAGAATGAGAATCTTACAGCTTCTGTTCCTTACTCCCGTTAATGCTTGTAAAATTATTCTTTTTATCTACTATCAAATTTGAACATTGACTGTCTTCAGTTTAATTAATCATCTCACTGGTTTTAGTTATGAATTTTCTGAACCTCTTGTGCATTTGGGGAGCATTCTTTAATTAAAGCCAAACTGATTTTTGCTCTTAGGCGTGTTTTTTGCATTGAAATGAGGCATAATTTGAATTATATTCTCCTGAACCTGAGTCTCAATGTGACACGGGACCAGTCGACCAATTTCTTTCTCCCAGCTTGTCCTGCTCTCAGGTATAATATTAAGTGACAATAAACAGAAGCACGGAGGCTTATAAGATCCCACTGTACTTTATGGTAGGATATGGAGAGTTTTAGTCAAAGCTGCCAGGCACATTAGTAGAGAATACTTAGAGTATTAGGCTATTTAAACAATATGTCATTAAGTAGGAATACTGTAGTATTGTTGAAGTCCTTGGAGTAGATGGGATTCAGCAGATTGTATTCATTAAATGCCTGGTTTATGTTGTAACTTCCACCTTTCTAGTACCTTCTAATTCTTCTCTCCCAAGGACCCGTCAGCCTCCAATTCTTCTGTTTTCCTCTGCCATTGATTTTGTGTTATTGGAAAACTTGTTTTCAAGTAACATTTATTTAAAACAACAACAAAAGAATTCAGTGTTGCAGGGTATCAGTAAGAAAATACAGTAACTGTAGGCTAAGTGACAAAACTTGTGCTTTTGACTTGAGTGCTCTTTATAGACTGACATTCTTTCTGGAGTTGAAAGAGAGGTCAGTTACAAAGCTTTCAAATACAAACACGAGGGGTTTTTTTCCCTGAGATTTGGAAGTCTTCTACTTAGTTCAGGCTTGAGGAAAAGTCCACAGAAGTCAATTGAGATTCATTGGCTCTAATGGGCTTTAGGTCAGCTCTTGCCATGTCCTGTCAAATACAAGAAATAAGTTAAAAGAAACGTGAAAGGCCAAGGCTTGTTTAAATCAAAGGCAATTGTTAATTCAAACATTATAAACATATGCTGTCTTCTAAATGCAAGCTCACTTGATACATGAGATGCCTGAGAATTATGAGGTTCACGGTATGAAATCTAAAGGAGTTACACATCTGTGCACTCAATCTTACAGATCTTATTTAGTGTTTGGCTATCTTTTGATTACCTGGGCACCAGTGAAGACTTTTTCTTGTCGCTGTTGCATTGCCTTGAGAGTGCTTAGTCACCTGGAAATTGCTGCCTCAAGCTGCTGCATAAAGATGCGGACCAGATGT
This sequence comes from Cygnus olor, assembly GCF_009769625.2. Lineage (NCBI taxonomy): Eukaryota > Metazoa > Chordata > Aves > Anseriformes > Anatidae > Cygnus > Cygnus olor. Next base: position 2,221,290 of record NC_049188.1, on the reverse strand, counting down.
GAGCCATATCTTAATCACTGTTTTTCTTCTCTTCCTTCCCCTGTTCCCTCCCTCTGCAGAAGGACGTAGCTCTGAAGCCTCAGGAACGTGTGGAGAAGCGACAGAATCCTCTAGCCAAGAAGAAACGGGAAGCACTTACCAATGGGTTGTCGTACCTGCCAAAAAAGAACAGACTTCACCACCACCAGTACAACTCCGACCGAGAAAATGATCGTAATCTTTGTCAGCACCTTGGGAAAAGGAAGAAATTACCGAAGGGCCTCAGACAGGTGGGAGAGAAGTTATCTGTTGCAGGGAGGGAGGGCTTTGGCTGTTGGCCCATGGTATGTAGAAGCAGATTTCTTGTTTTGTGGGATCGCTGGTTTGTTTTGACCCCTTTGAAGTTGTTGTACTGTTTGGCTCTCAGGTGCCATATTGTGCTAACTCCTGGTACAAGAAGAGATTAACCAAGCGGGAAAGAAAGTGGCTTGTTGATGCTAGAGCTGAGCTGATTAATGAATGCCCAAAGGTTGGAAAGGGCTCCACATAGGCTGGCTGCAAGACTGTCAGGGCAAATAAATGTGGCGTGTGCGCTACATTGCTGTGCCAACTCTGTGCTATAAATACGCCTTCTTGTCTTTAGTCTATGCACACAGAAGGATATGACCCTCTCTGAACATCAAGGGCAAGGTGAAAGAATTGTGAGATGGGCAGCTGTTAAGACAAAGCTCTAAGGCTGATTACAGGTGCAAGGATCTCATTAGTAGGATGTCAGTGGTACCAGTGTGAGCTCTTTTGGGTTACTAATCACCTACCTGTAAGCAAGAACTTCCTACCTTCCCAACACTGGCGATATCTTACAGCTATAGCTGAGGTGTATATGTGGCAGGTGGGCATGTAACATCCACTATTACAAAGCTTGATGCTGGAAATTTTGGTCTCTTATTCAGGACTGGTCAGCGTTGTGTTTCTTGTGCTCTTAAAAAAAAAAAAGTGTGGCAAATTTAATTCCTCTGAGAATAATTGTCATGTTTTGCTTTTTTGATGAGTAAATATTGATGTCTCTTGTGTATTAGTTATATACAGAAGACTAATTTAGAGCTTGGGCATTTTAAGTATAGCATGTTCCCGTATGGTCATTTGGCTCATTCTCTGCAAAATTGAAGTCTAAAGTAACAATAAAGAGGCCATCTTTGGCCTAAATTTGAATGATATCAATGGGTCTTCATCCAAAATTTATGCATTTAATGGAGATAGTTGATACTCTTTGAATGAGTCTTCATCTTTGGTAGGAGAAAGCCAAACATTGCTTTGCAGAGAAATTTATAGACAATAGTGAGAATCTGCTGCTTCTCTTTGTGTGAGAGCAAGGAAATGGAAAAAACTTCGAGAAGGATGAGTTCGTTGACTTAAGTTCAACTTTGATAATCAGTCACAGAAGCCGGTAAAAGGTTTTTCATATTTTTCATATTGTGCATATAAACTAAAACAAGAGATTATAGCAAACTTCAGCTGTGCAAGCAAATTGTAAAATGCCTATTCTATGCTCCCACTCCTGTTAAAGATATTTCTGCTAATTTTATTTTATTTTTAGTTTATATTTCTAAGGGATGTTGGGAAACTGTTGTAGAGATTTGATGCAATGGCTATAGGTAGTTATTGAAGGTTGCTCTGTTTTCTTGACTGTTTTCTGTGTTCACCTATGCCTTCTTCACTCTGTTCCTTTTCAGTATGTCAAACAGTAAATATCTGCTTTGTGCAGTAGGAACTGGCCTTCGGAAAAGCTGACTTTTTGCACTATTTGATTCCCCTGGCATAGCCTACTGTCAGGTGAAACCTTTCTGCCTGGTACTTAAGCAATGAAGGAATCAGCCAAGCTGCTGATGGAGGTTATTTGTGAGGTTATGTTTTTAAGAATAAATATACACTGGCTTGGAAGGTATTGAGTTGACAAATGTCATGGAAAATGGTTTTCCTTTTAGCTGATAAATCTGAGTACTCTGCTTAATTCCTGAGGGATAAGGCTGAGAGGAAATAAAATATCTTGTTCAATATAAACTTAATATGTTTGGTAGGGGTACAGCTCCTTAGATAAGAACATTTTAGTCTCACAAACAGTTTAGGTGCTGACAAATCCAAATGGCTTTGGCACCTTAGACTCAGGGAAAAAAAAGATGTCATGGAAAAGACTATAAAGCTTATTTGAAAAGACACACCCACAACCTTTATATATATTTATGGTAAGTATTTTCTGTCTTTTCTTTAAAGACAACTGGCAGAGACCCTGAAAAGAGGAGGAGAATGATGAGTTCTGAGAATGACTCTCAGCCATGTTCTTGCTTGGAAGTAAAGTTGCTTGTCAAGGTTGTCAGATGAGAACAAGTCAAGAACTGGACCCTTTGCTGTTTTGTGCTTGGCAAAGTAGGAAGGTCTGAAGCCAATCTAAATTTAGTAAGCTTCTGGCTATATATGGGAACTTTGTCATAATAAGGCTCTGTATTTTAGATGTAAACAATGTATCTTGCTCCCATTGTCCCCAGAGAAATCCTGCATTGTCACATGTGAGTATTATGCTTGGGTAGCAGGATGTAATCTCAGTGCCGTCACTTGCATTCCTGTGGTGGCACGCAGCCTGGGCTGTGGTCTGTCCCTGTTGGGGAACGTTTTATACCTGGAGATCTTGTTTGTCATTCTACCAGTAGTTAACAGTCCTGTCTGATATGCCTTTCTGTGAAATTTGTTATCTGTTGGCAGTAACTCTCAGATGCAGGATTTAGAGTATGAAGCTCCCTCATCAAACAGATTTAGTTGAAGTCGGCTATTGGAAGGACTGCTAATCAGTTTTCAGAGAAAACCCTTGCAGTATTCATGCAGGTATTTATCCAGCTATGCTGAAATGCCTACAGGTTTATTGAAATCCAGAAAATGTGAAACTATAGGTTAATTAAGGCTCATATTTTACTAGCAAGAAGACTTTTGAACTCTGTTTTGTGAGCTTTTATAAATGTACTTATTGAATGCCTCAAGGAAATTTTAGTTGGTGTTAAGCAAACATAAGACTCATCAGAATATTTCTCCAGCATTTTCAATTTAATTTCCTTTACATTAATTGGTAGATGGCGTGTTATTATGTATTTTCTTTTAAAAAAAATCACGTGGAAACATTGAAGTGAACATTGTTAAATTTGAAAAAGGGTGGCACAAAATTTTAATGGTTTTTAATGTGGTGGTGTTCCTCAAGGTTGGAGCAGAATGGGCTGTGCTTGGAAACACTGAATGTGGTTGCACCAGGTGAGATGAGTGTTTTGATAGTGGGAGGGAAGGTTCAGTTTTCTTTATTTGGTGGGTACGTGTTTTAGAAAGAAGAGAAGACGCTAGCTTTTGCTGCCTCTGCCATTTCCTCTGTTGCTTTTTTTTATCGCCTCTGCTGGGAGATTCATATACCTTGTTGTGGAAGAGGATTGTCTTTGGCCTGTGCTTGTACATCAGTGATCAGTGTGCAGGGCCTGTGGTGCGTTAGCTGGCTTACATACTAGCTTTACATAGGAGACCAATGCTGCGGGGCTCTATCCTAACTGGTGGAATCCCAAACCACTTGCAGAGAGTCGAGTCCCGATCCCAGACATGGTGTGAGCGCAAGGAAGGAGACAGACTGGTGGGAAGGAGCAGAAAATGGATAAAGGCAGGAAAAGTGGTGATGGGGAGATGACGATTTAGGAGGTAAATTTTAATGAGATAAGGGAAGATGGGAAGAACAGCAGAAGAAAACCCATACATTTCTGAATCTGACAGTCATCAACTACAAGCGTTATGAACTGTGCATTAGCTTTAACCTCGTAGTCCATTACGTGAATCAATTAAAGGGGAGGGAGGGAAGTATTGAAGCTTTTCCTTCTCAGAATCAAATCCAAGATGCCTTTGGCAGTCTGGCCCTGAATCTATACATCTGAAGTTTGAGACTGCTGAGGCTTGATGGCTGATCTGGATGGCCGCTCTCCTCCCATCACCGCTGCCTGCAAACATCATGTCGCTAATTGTTCCGGATTTAGTTGCAGCACACTTGTCCTCTGGTGCCCGTGCGCTTCAGTAGTGCAGCGAACCCCTGGTGCTGAGGGTGAAACGGGCGTTGCATGAGCCGCATCTAATCACGCGTGCGGTCAGGAATGGCTTTTGCACGTCCTTAGACAAGCCTGTACATGACAGGTAATGAGCGTGAAGTGGGAGGTGGGTGCGAGCGGTGCGGTTTGTGGTGACACTGGTTGGGAGCTGAGCAGATGGGTTTGATTGTCACCGGCAGCACGATTCCAGGGAGAGCTGACTGTGGTGACAAGCGATTTACAATGTGCTATTTACAGTTTGGGTTTGCAGTCTCTCAATGACATCTGAGTGCTCTTTAGCAACTGCTTTCATTACTGCTTTTCTAAGAGCTGCTAATTGAAAATGAAATTGTGGGTGGGCTTTGGGAGTGAAATAGCAGCTACAAGTATTACAGGCAACCATGTAGAACTGTTTAATTTCTTTTGACTCCCAACTTGCAGCTTTGTGTAGCAGCAAGGGAAAAAACGCACATGCATTGGTACAGTTCGAGGTTAGATACCTTGGAAATACCATATAAAACATGCACGCACCCATAATGAGTGACAAAAGCTTGTCTCCATTTACACAGCTGCTGTGATTTGGGGTTACTTCGCCAGCAGTCAGTGGATTTAAGTGACTAAAACTGCTGAAGATCAGGAAAGAACTCGGGTAGGACAGCAGAGGGGTTTGCAAGCTGGGCTGCAAGCATTTGGGCTGGTTGGAGCTGAAGACGACATTGCTACTGATGTGCAGGGGCACACACCCAAGGAGTGGTGTCAGCTCGGCATAAGGTCAGCAGCAGCACTGCCGTGCAGGAGTGGAAACTGAGATGTTTTTTTCCATCTTGTTTGTGAAGAGTGGTATTTTTTATTTCAAGCACCAGCACAGCCACTTTGAAATTACTAGGTTTGCTGTTTGTGTTGCAACCTACACAGCATGGTTTGACATGTGCAAGTGTTGCCAAAAGGTTGAAGAAACCCAAAGCAAATGTCACAAGCCACAGGGTTTTGCAGGAGCGCTGTTCTAATGACACTTTGTCCGCAGAGCGTTGGTTTTGTGTCATTCAAGGGCAACGTTGATTTGGATTTGCCAATCTACCTTATTAAAGACATTTCATTTGAAAATTTAACTATGAAATTATGGAAACAATCAAATTATAGAAAGGGCAATATTCTGGTAACCGTGCTTTGGAGTTGCATAGGCGGTGTGAGTGGATGAAATGATGTGGGAGGAGGTGCTCCTGTGATGAAGGGAAACTTATAGAGCTGTTGAGAGCAGCAAAGGTGTTGTAGGATGGAAGAGGAAGAGCGTGGGTGGGGGGTGGGTAAGGTGTGGGCACGGCAGAGCTGTGCTTGGGCCCAGGCTGAGCAGCGTGGGTTTTCAGAGGGGTTTTACGGAAAATGTACCCAGAGAGGTGCCTGTTGGGTGAGGTGACTCTGCCCATGTCTGCTGGCTCAGTATTACCCAGCCCATCGTCATGCTGGGATCAAGCTGAGCGCTCCCTACCAGCCTGCAACTCCGTCACCCTTGCAGGGGTGTCATGCTTTGCTTCGCCCATGCTCAGTGTGTGGGCCTCTGCGTGTGAGAGGACGTGTGGGCCACAGCTCGACTGCTGCTCGGTTTCCCCCTCGGAAACTGCTGTCAGTTCAAACAGTGCTTGAAGTACAAGCATTTTGTGATTCTCAGCTGCTGCTTGCTTCTGCTCAGAGGCCACACAAATCTCCAGCTGCACTTAACCTGCAGTCGCTGTATCCAGCACATCATCTGTGAAGGCATCCAGCTGCTCAAAGGCGTCCAAACAACTTCTGGACCCTGATAAAATAGAAGTGAGCTCAGTGGACGCAGAAAGGGTTGTTGGCCCCTGGAGAAAGGACTCAAAAATTGTGTTGCTTTGTGAGCCTGTTCTGCACTGCGCCTCCCCCCAGGTTTAGTGAAGCTCCTGAAGAGGCCCCGTGGATTCCTTGAAAAAGCACACACATGTGACATGAGATCCAGAGCTGCTCACAAGACCGAGCGAGGGATGACAGGATGCTGCTAACATCTCCTGAGCGGCGCGATGAGCCGTGCTTCGTGGCATGCTGAAGCAAACACCTGTGCTCATTGATCAGCTGCTCTGAGGAGCTGCCACTTCACTGAAAATCTGCTAGCAGTGACGTGTCACAGGCATTGCCCCCCCCTTATAATCACCAGTTTCACCTGCAATTTTTCAATAAGCTATTGAATTACACCTCTCTAAATGATACACTGCAAATCCAGCAGGTCCTAATTGCTAATGATGGTTCTGGAAGACTTTCATTTGACTGTAATTAGGTTTGCAAGCAATCAGCTGCCCTTATCAGAATTGAAAACAGATATAATGTAAAATGCAGGCTGGTGGGAGCGGAGCGTTTTCTTAAAAGGAGGAGGGAAGAGGAAGATGTTTTATTAGCAGAAGCTGTGACATATTTTAACACCTTGAAAACATCATGTGTGAAATTAATTCTGTTCAGTATTATACCATCTGGCAATGTTATTGTTCTGTATATATTGCTATGTAAAGTGCGCTTCCTTCATCTGGGTGCAAGCTTGTGTTTGAAATTGTAATCGTGAGTCAAATTGATTACTAAGGATGTTATCCCTGCTAGATAGGTTAAAAATACACATTGGGAAATACCATGGACTCAAAATGGCTTCTTTGTGGAGAGTTTCACTTGCAGGGCAGATGGCTCTGGAAGAAAAGGGCCCTGTTTTCCTCATGTGCATGAGTATCTGTGCTCAGAGGTGAGAGGAACTGTATCCTGGTATTGTTTATTGAATCTGGATTAGAAAATGCCTGTGTCTTTGACTCAGTCCTGTGATAATTGTTTAATAATACACTATTGTTTTGATCCTATCTGTATGCTCCTGCATTAAACATCCTGCTCAGGGCCTCTGATGGGAGCTAACAAGCACAAGCTGCTTGCATCTTCAGGCTGTGGTGTAGGCACAAAGTCCTGCTCTGTAGGCACAGAAGAGCGTATGCTTGAAGCCTGGCCACAATCTGGTGTCTGCCTGCTCTGGCTGAAATATCAGCGGTTTGGTAGGGTGGATGGTCTCTTAAGCAAGACTTGGATGTGCGTGTTCATTCCTGATGTGGTCAAAAATCCGGAGAGTGTTACTCTAGATGGTAGAGCTTGTGCAGCTAAGAAGGGGTGTGGAAGACCTTAGGTCATGTCTGGCAGTAAGTGGTGGAATACTGCTCTCTCCCATGTTCCTCTGAAGTCCGTGGTATGAGCTGATTGCACCTGGGATGTGGCAGAAGGGTTTCTCTGCTCATCTGCTTTCCTGTCCCATCGCAGTTGTGTTGTGGGTGATCAGGCTTGCAAGAAAATGAGCGATGTTGGCATGTTTTTATTTCTAATGCAAACTTCACCACTGATTTGTGATCCATCCTGCTGCATCTCACTTTGTCTTTTGGCTCTGGCTTATGCAGCTGTGAAGCAGAGCTGCCAGGGGGACCTCACGGGGTGTGACTGGGTTGTCCCTGAGAGGTGGGGGCTTGGGGACAGGCTGCCACCACCCTGCCACAGCCCAGGCAGTGCTGCCGGGAGAAGGGACCGCTTTGTGCACCACTCGCTCCCCTCATCGAGTGTAGCAGGAACTCCCAGCAAATTCCAAAACTGAAAAAAAAAAAATTAGAAGCAGTGGCTTTTTAGGTTAACCTAATTATGTTAATCAATTAGGTATCTTGAGAATAATAGTGCAAAAAAGAGAAGAAAAAATTACTGTGCATGGAGCAGTTATTGTCTCCCAGGATTATCTTTTTCCTTTTAATGTTGGCACCCTACTTTAATTGAAAACTTAAATGATTATTAAATGTGCTGTATTGGGAAGTTAACCATATTTTAAATGTGTGATGCAATCAATTGCTGTCTTGAAAATTCCTAAACATGTTACCGAGAAGGAATTAGTCAAAAAATTAATTTTGACTGAGGCTGCTTAGAGATAAATTAGACTCTAGTTTAAGTGATGGTTGAATTTGTTATTTAGACAGTGTAATAAAGTGACCATATTGAATTAAAAAATGTCTTGGGGCATGTAGAAGGAAAAATATATATATGTACACATACATACACATTTGGTGTTATCCAAATAGCTTGAATCCAAGGCAAGGCTTCTGACCTGTAGATTTGCCTGCCTATTAATTGGAAGCACAGCAGTTCATCTTCAGGTTGGTAGTGAAAAGAGCCAAGTGTTGAAGAGATGTTGCTTATCTCCTTTTTCCCCCACAAACTCTGTGCTCCTAGAGGGAGGAGGTATCAGAGTGACACATTTAACTGTGGTGCAAGCACAGGGGCCTAGGGATGGTGGGGCAGCCTCGGGAGGGGTCAGGCCCCAGCATGGTGCTTGGAGACCAATACGGCTCTTGTAGCACAGTTCTGGCTCCATCGCGCTGTAACTCTTCGTCATGGGCACGGATCTAGGCCGTGTGTTTGGAAAATTAGGTGATTCCTTGAATTATGGAAGCAGGATGCTTCCCTGTCTTTGTAAGCAAAGGGTAATGCCACTTTTGCAGCTGGCCTGTTACCGCCTCTCTGAAGAGGAGGGAGGCTGTGGCTTCCCTAGGCCTGAACAGCAGCTTTTCAGCTGAGGTGTGCGAGCAGCAGAAGTAAATGGAAGTGTGAGTGGCAGCGTTACCCACGGCCTGGTGAGCAAAAGCTGCGTGAGGTACAGGTATGGAGCTTGCGCAGTGGCTTGTGCAGCCTGCAGGGCCTGCGGCACCATCCCAGAGCTGGAGCCATGGCCGTGCAGGTGAGTGTGGATTGCGAACCATCCTGCTGCTTGTTTCATTTCAGCAAAAACAACCTCTGCGTGTGAACCTAAAGATCAGAACAATGATTCTTTCAAGCCCCAAGGAAGTTATTCTCTGCTTTCTGTAGATTCGCAAGTCAGAATTTTGCATTTTTATAAAATTAAGGCATTTTTTTGTTTGTACCAAAGCCCACTGAAATGGAACAAACCTTTTAAATAGAGTTCCCCTTTCCTGTGTTTGACCCTTTTTCATAGTTAATGAACCACGTTTGCTGGAACAGCCTCAGTTCTGTTTGTTATTAGCAAAGTTGTGACATAGCTTCAATTTTTATGCTGAGCTCACTGTACCCTTTAATAATTCAAAGGGATGTTTTGAATCAGCTGCATTGCTGGCTAAGAACACACTGTGGCCATTACTACACAAGGCCATAGACTCGTAAAACAGATAAAACAAACTTGTCCTTTTGTCCTGACCTTTCCAAAGAACAATTTTCTCTGCTCAGTGTTTTAATACAGTGAGGTTATGAGAGTGCAAATGAGATACCCTTATGCAAATATGCAAAGTTACTGTTGCTAAAGAAAAAAAAATATTTTAATAGGAGATCAACTGCAAATGTTGCTGCAGTTTTGCAAGTGATGCTGTTGGATATTTGCCTCCAAGATTGGTAGGATCATACCAGCTCCATACCAGCCATGTCAAAATACATACTTCTGATGTATTTATAACTCTGCACTATTTAATAAGAAGTCATTGTGGGATATGGTTCAGGATTGTCCTTTTGTATTGTATCATTTATGGAAAGATCGTACAAGTGTGTCACCCCAACTTGAATGGGCGTCCTTGAAGAAGTCCTCTTGTATCCCCTGTGGACAGTATACAAGCATGTTCTTAGCCAGAGCTGCTTTCCTGATCTCTGTTTTCTTGCACTGCTGACCTCTGTGAGTAGTTGTGGCAACCTGCTTTCAAGAAAACTGACTTCTATGCTTTCTCCAGTTAACGAATTGCTGTTAGTGTAATCACAGTTCCTCCTAGCATGGAAGACACTAGAAGAAAGCTACTCTTTTAGTCTAACAAAATGAAGAAGTAGAAATAGCATGATACCCTTTCTAAATCTGTCCTGGGTGTGCTGCTGTCCTGTCCTGTAACATCAGTGAGGCACTAGATCTATTTAAGGTAAACGAAAAGTTTGGCAGACAATACCATGGGCATAAACTGGCATAAATCAGTGCTAGTGGAAAGTTAAGCTTCCAACCCAAGGTCTGGTGAGATCCTGCAAGTAGCCGCGGCAGAACCAAGCAGGGTAATGGCAGGTTTGCAGGCACGAGTTGATTAGGATTACACACAAGGCAAACTGTATGTCAGGAGGCTCTTGGGCAGCAGGGAGCTGAATCTCTGGCCTCAGAGCTTCTGCATCCTGTCTGCCTGCTCGCCTTCAGTTGGTGCAGTTACAGCTAGCCAGAGGAACCTGTCTGCTGCAGAAACAAGAATCATGTTGATGGTGAATTCCCTCCACCATGTCTTCTTTCTGCATGAACAGAGAAACGAGAGAAAAGAACCCAGGTTTGTTCAGCAAATGTAGTCAGGGCTATACCTGTCTCATCTTTCCCCCAGGCTCTCGAAGCTAAAGAAGGCCTTAATGTAATAAAAACTTGTAAAGCTGAGAATGGGGATAGAACTGGAAACTGGTGTTTAATACATTTTCTTTTAAAGATTTCAGGTTGGCTTTGTGTAAATATTGTAATCAAAATATTTACTTGTAAAGCAGGTGGATTTTCTCAAAGCCATATGAAGCAGCAAATGTGTGGTGCAGGAAAATTGAGGCTCTCTTGTTTTTGCGGACTCTGCTCGCCATTTCCAGATGTCTTCTGAGCAGCTTTTACTGTGCTGAAGCTGAACAAAGTCTTCTCTTCCTATAAATAAAAACAAATCAAGTGCCCAAAGCAGGTAGAGGGTTAATAAAAATGAAAATTCTGTTAAAATTACTAATCAAGCTGTTTAATGTTTTATAACTTCCCTCCCCCTAACACATGTTCTTCTCTCGTAAAGCCCCTTATTGCTTCCTGCGTGTTTACCGGCTTTTAGCAAGTCAAGCAGCTTTCAAATTGCTTTGATGTTAATTATAGAAGTTGTTCAATAGGGCTTGCTAGGTGAAATAGCAAGGAAATGGCTCATATGTTTAAGAAAATAAATAAATATCCAGGCAAGAACTCCATGCTTTGGTTTTGAAGAAGGAAATAGAATGCTTCATCATCAGCATGTTGCTGTTGAATAATGGCCGTGTTTGGGTGGCGTCCTGCTCTGGATTTGCAGGGTTTGATGCTGGTTGGCTCCACTTCTTGTGGTGCTAAAAGGGAGCTGGGTACTTAGACTTCGGTCTGGGTTGATGTGTGCTTCCTCTGTTAAATTCCAGTGTTGCTGACACTTCTGCTGCAGCTTAGTTTGGGATTCTACCAGAAAACAGGTCAGCTGTCTCTGAATAAAGGCGCTACATCCTCAAGTCTGCATCAGTTGCTCAATGTCATGACATAAAGCCCCCGAAAGAGTGTGATTTGTTGTAGCGCTGTCAGCGTGGGAAGCGAGTACTGGGACCGCTTGGCAGCATGCGCTGTGGTCTCTGGCAAGTCCCAGCCTCCTTTCTCCATGCTCATCTTGTATGTAAATCATATTTAATCATAAAGAACTTGTCTACAAATTCCTAATCAAGGCATAAAGGCTTAATCAGAGATTTTGTGCAATGTTTGAAGATCTTCAGATGAAAGGTTTGGTACCTGTGATGCATGAATATTAATCGCTTCTGGTACAAAGCAGTATGGCCGTTTCAGCCGGCAGTGGAGTTGTGAAAAGCAGCGAGCAGGGTGCGGAGTGGCAGGAGGGTACCCTCAGGAAGCACTGTAGCACCTTAAGCTTATTAGTGGCATTGTATTGCTAAATTAGTAAGAGTACTCAGAGAGGGAGGGTAGATGGTATATCATCACAAAAGGGTTCTGAAAGATGGGAAGTAAAATTTGTGGTCTGATGTTTCCTATAAGAATTGCAGGGGTTTTGGTGATGAAAAGAGATTATTTTCAGTGTTAGGGCTTGTGCTTGCAATGTTTTAAATGACCCTGCGCTTTAGTATTCAATAAATACTGGAAACGACCCCCTCAAACTTTCTTCTTTATAATAATGGCACGCTTTGGTATAATTATTACTCGTATGCTATTACTGGCCTACAGTAGGTACCGGTGGGTGTGTTATTTCCAGAAGCAGTAAGCGGGATGGCATCTCACATGATATTTCGGAGTGATCATAAAGCATTTCCTGGAGTAGAACTGTATGGGACTGTACTATCTCACTGGGGGAAAGAGACCTTACCTATCAATAGCAATGCAAGGTTTGTAATTTTAAATCTTTCTAATTTAAATCACGAAAATCTGTTTTTCATGAATAATTCAGTGATCTGATTTAGTAGAATTATTTCCAGCCCATGTATATTAAACAGCCAACCTGCTATGCCAGTTCTGTTTAAGATGCTGTTGATGGGGGTTTTCTCTTTCCCGCAGAAATGATCATCTTTGTCTGTTAGAAAATAAAGCTACTGTGCTATTTTGTCCTTTTGATTGCATGAGGATATTTCTTTAAACCTCGTAGGCTAAAATTCGAGCTGAAGAAAAATAAACCCCTTACTCCAGTAGCTCCTAGAATTCAATTTGGAGAGACTAAACCTTGTACTATATCCATTAGGAAAATGGCAGTATTCTTCCATTTCCCGATGTTATTCAATTACTTACCCTGCTTCCTGCTTTTAGCGTAAACTGTATATTTTAGCTCATGACCTTTGACAGCAAATTGAATCAGAAGTGGAGATGCAATGGAAGTTTTTTTTAAACAAGACTCTTTAAAAGCATTGAAGTGTAAGAGATTTTTTGTTTTGTTTTTGTGTAGTTTTTAATAAGCCTTGCTGTGGATTTTGTAATACAGTTCGTTTTCCTCAGAAAAAGGAAATATAAGTTAATTTCCTTCCTCCTTTGCATTGGAGAACAGCACAGCCTGCGTAGCGCCTGGTGTTAGTGCATGCCTGCTGAAATTAGCATTGCATATTTTAGTTAATACCAATAAAAGTGGAGTTTGTTTAATTTAGAATCAACCCCTTGTTTAGATTGGATTAGCACTTCAAGAAAAATATTTAGCTTGTAAAATGATGCTATTGACACAACGCGGTTACGAGTCCAGTGTTGCTCTGAGTTTCGTTGCACCGCCGCCGGGGCCTTCTCTCTCCTGCTCCTCCCCAGGTGCAGGGCTGTGTACTTCTGAAATGTTTTCGTGCGGTTTAAAGCCTTGTGCTGGAATGTGAAAGTGTCTTTTTCTGCATGAAGTCATCCAAACAGCATAGATTGAGCCCTTCAAAGGTGAAGCAGTCTGTCTGTGCTGCTGCAAACAGGCAGTGCTTCAGGGTGAAGCGCGTTTGTGTAGGAGAAGCTGAAGAACATTAAATGGTGCTGTTGGGGTGTTTGCACGGTGTCACTCAGCAAACCTACAGAAAGCCCCTTAGTGACCTTTGTCTTGCCCCAGTTTTACTCTTGGAAATGCGTGCTTCGTTTTCCAAAGCTGCTCAGCAGCGCAATTGCCTCAGTCCTGGTGCCAAATGGGCTGAGAGTACGTGGGAGTCAGTCTCAGTACAAACTGGTGGGATTTAGGGCCCAAGTTTCCTCTGTGGCTGTTGACTTTTAGTCCAAAATGTTTCTGGTTTGGATTTGCGTGGTCTTCGGGGGGGGGGGCAGGCAGCCCAGCTGCACCGGGGCTGCTTCTTGTCCGTGGTCGTGTTGGTGGCAGGAGTCTGAGACCTCAGCTGGGCAGGGCCTGCAGTTTGTGTTCAGGTGCACCTCCTGTCTAATGTGTGTCTGTCTGACTTCAAATCTGAATGTCTCCAGGTCTGCTGCCCTTAAACCAAAACAGAAAAAGTGCTTGAACTAACACTGCTCAAGCTATTCCTGCCCCCTCCCCCTCAGAAAAAAAAATACGAAAAAACAAAACAAAACAAAACACAATCTTCCTGTGTTGTTCTGATCTTGGAACTTGGATTGAACTTGAACAGAGCTTGAATTCAGCAAGACAAAAATCAGGAGCTGTCTTAAGTTTGGGTCTTACAACATAAAGAAATGGATACTGGCCTTCCTGCCCTCAGTTACAAAGGCCTCTTTCCCCAGCTTTGGTGTCTGCTCGCACTGGAAGCACGATTTCTTTTCCTGCTCTGAGCTGCAAAATTCTCAGGCCTGTGCATACTGGCAGACTTGTATCGTGGTCCACCTTGGGTTTGTGTTTGGAGTGAGCCTGGCTTTTCAGTGTACGTATTTACCTAACCTGGCACAAGAGAGCTTTGTTGCTTCGGGTTGTGCTGCTCTGCAGGCTGTTCCAAGATAATGCTTAATGCTTTCTTGTGCTGGCTGCAGCAGTGCCAAGTATTTGTTGAACATCTGTCGGTGCATTCAGATTATTAACCTAACTTCTGCTCATTTCTGTTAATAAAAACATTTGAGCTTCATAACAAGCCAGTGTAACAGTTCCTCACACTGCGGCTCCCCCCGAAATCCGACTGAGCGGGTTGCCGCCATCTCAGCCCAGCTGGCGACACGCTGCCACGGCCTCCTTCATGCTCCTGCTGCACTGTGTGCTGCCCAGACCAGGGAGGGAGGCACGGTTCGTAAGTGCTTACATTTAATCTCCGCGCTCTCCGCAGACTGGAATGTACAGGAAATGGACATGTGGACTGCGTCCAAGGTCAGTGTCCGTACTCAGAAGGCAGCGGTGTGCTGCATCGGTGCGGCGTGGGGCCTGTGGGACGTGGGTTACAGCACCAAGAGAAGTGTGTTGAGGAGCACGGAGTAGTGATGCAAAACGGGAGAGAATCGGGGCGCAGAAGTGCTCTCCTGAGCTCTGTTCCCCCTGCCCAGAGGCTGTGGGCTCTGCCTGCTCCCCAATATGGCCAGGTGGGACCGGGGGCCCTGTGCTGTGTGTGGCACTGCATGAGTCAGTTCTGCTCCGGGGCCTGAAACCGCTGCTTATTACTGTTATTTGGTGTCAACTAAAGGGCTGCTAGTGTAATATGTATAACAACCACCTATTTAATCCAGCTTGGGAAACGATCCCTGAGCTTGGGTCTGCTTACAACGAAGGTCAGGCCTTTGCTTTATTGTCAGCACACAGTTCTTGCAAGTTGAATTAAAGGACAGGTCTCCTTTTTGGACTGCATGCTGTCCACTGGGCAACGAATTGCACTTGGAGCTGTTCTCCCAAGCCTTATAATCTTTCACTGCAGATACTATTAATAAAAGTATTAATTACACTGGTTTGGAATTAGGATTTTGTAATGAAACCTCAAATGGAAAACTCGAGCCCAGTTGGCTGAATGTCATGAAACACTCAAACTTGAGCTGAGAGTGGAATAAAAGTCTGAGTTGCTTTAAGGTTTACGGTTAAAAGAATGTAAAACTTTTCAGCTTGTCCAAGTTTTGACAGAAAACCTTGCAGCACTTGGCAGGCCCGGCTGGGTTTCCTTAAGTGTGAAATGCAAGATAAAACCGGTGCCTTGGAGCCAAGCACAATGAAGCTAAAAGTTTCTCATGAAACAAAGAGAAGTGGAGGTGCCTGGATTTTACCCCTAGCCCAGCCCCGTGGGGTGCAGCAGCTGGAGCATCCCAAAGCCTGTTCCAGCAGCGGGTGGAACATCCCAAGGGGAGTGCTGTGGGGAAGGAGCTATGGGAAGAAATGCGTGGTGTGGCAATGTGGCTGGCGAGCACCGCTCTGACCAGGGGGCCTGGGGGCTGTGCCGCTGAGCGTTTCGCCCGTTAAGTGGCTGCTCAGTGGTAGAGCGAGCCCAGAGGTGAGATGGACCCGTAAAAGTTCTTGCTTTCCTTCGTAGTGTGTGCAGCAATACCAATGTACGAGCTATAATTAAAAGCTGTTTTTGAATACATTTCGAAGTGTTTGACTTGGAATGGGTGGGAAAAGCAATTTTCTCTCTGTCCTTCCTTTCACCCTTGAACTGGGACTTCTACAGCGTGTCAGGAGAAATGAAGAAAGCTTTTTCTCATTCTTCTATCCAGGCTTGTTAAGAAAAGGGGGTGGTTTTTAAAGTATTCAGGAAGATTTTGCTGACATCAGACAATTTGTGCAAATGGGGAGCAGGGGGAGTCAGCCATTTGGTATTTCTGTGCATCCGGTACGCCTCAGAGTTCAGATTTTTCACAGTATTTTGAATCTATTTGAATGACTTCAGTGCTTGAGTATTGCATGGTGAGGACTCTGGCTTTCCTCTTTGGTTATGTCCTGATTGAAGTGCCAGGCTAGCTGGGCTGCGTGGAGGTAAACAGCAGTTGGAGTTTTTATGCAGAGCCATTTGTCTGTAATTGCAAGAGCTTTATTCGATTTTTTTTTTTTTTAAAACAAGACTTTGTAATCTTACAGAAATTGCTCCTAGCTCTTCCGAGTCAATGTGAAGCTCGCTCCTGCTACCGAAAGCATTTTCCTAGAGCTTCAGAGGACTCGTGGAGCAGGGAAGAGGACGTGCTTCCACTAGGAACCGTGGAGCAGCAACGGTTTGGCGTGAACTTTCTGAGGATGCAGCCAGCATCTGCTCCCCCTGGGCAACCTGTGCCACGGCATTTTGCAGCAACTTTGTCAGCAAAACCTGTCTGTAAGGCGGTGGCAGCGCTCCTGTCGGGTGCTAACCCCACTGCCCATAGTCCCTGCTGGTGGGCTTCCCTGCCGGTCTAGGACACTGTGAACACTGCCCAGCTTTCTGCCCTCAGTTGCTTATCCAAATCTCCGTGTGGTGTGATTTAGTTGATAACTACATCTTTGTGTGCTCGTTTTCAGATCTCTGATCTCACTGGGGCGAGTGGCTTTGCGATTTATGATGTAATTAAAAAAAAAAAAAAAAGGGGGGGTGGAACTGATAAACCTAGGGGCAGTCAGGCTTTTTTTCCCTGTATGCCCCATGTCCCCCGGGGCTCACACACCCCACAATCCTGCTGCCCCCCCCCCCCAACCCCTGCTGCCCCCCAGCGGCTCTCGGGGCCGCGCAGCGCGGCCAGGGGCGGCTGCGGAGGCGCCGCCGCGGCGGGTCCGGGGCTGCCTCGGCGGGGCTGGGGCTCCCTCTGCGGGTCCGATCGGGCAAAATGCGGGGCCCTCTGCTGGGGAGTGCCTGTCCCTTCGGCTCAGCCATCCGGGAGGGTTTGGGGGCGCTGCGAGCTGCGGGTCCCCTCCAGGTGCCTCCCTCTGGCCGGGTGGCGCAAGGAAGCCAAGGGTGGGTTGTCGGGGAATCCGAGCTCTGCAGCGTGCTGAGTTGAGTCTTTTATCTGCTACAAGTCGGGAGAAGACCCTGCAGCCCTTGCTCTGGCACCGGGTGGCCTCGCTGGTGCAGGCAAGCTGCCTGAGCTGGGCGCTGGGTGCGAAACATGCCGGGCTGGTTGCAGGACTGGGACCAGAAGTGCTCAGTGGTGGGCAAGAAGCCAAAGGCACGACTTGCGAAGAGCAAAGCTCACTTTGTGTTGCTGTTTGGAAACAGAGAACATGCGAGGGAGACGGGGCAGCAACCTGGAGCTGCCTCTGCCCGTCCTGGGCCGGCTGCTCGGGCCCAGGTTGGTGGAACTGGCTCAAGGCGAGCCCTGGTGCCTCCAGGGAGACTTTGGTAACAGCAAATCCACTGCTGGTTTGGTGGCGCTGGTAGCAGCCTTTCCTGCAGAACCTGCAGCGATGTTTCTAAAGGTGTCGCTTGTTCCCTTCCTTCCTGTGGGCAGTTCCTCATGCAGGCAGTGACGGGAGCATCATGTCAGCACTGCATGTTGCTTTCCTGTTCCTGGGAGAGGAAGAGAACAAAGAGGTGTTGTGTTAGGAAGAAAGCCCTCTGGGGCTCAGGAGAGCTCCAGGAATGTAAGACCTATTTGCAGAAGGGTGAGTGAATTGGCAGAGGGAGTGTGATCGCATTAAGCATCTTCACAATCACCTGGAGGTGTTTCTGCATGTGGGCAAAGCTTGCAGAAGCAGCATAAGCTCCCCGTCACCACCCCCACGGGTAGCAGCTCTTGGGCTGAGGAGCTGAAATGTGGAACTACGATTTTATTGGGTCACATGCTGTCAAATATTACAGTTTTTGCTGCCTGTACAATGCCATAGCAAATTAGTAACAAGAGAAGTGACAAACTATATTTTGCCTCTGATCAGCCTTACTTAATGTATTATTCAGCTGTGATTATTTTTTAATGGTCTAAGAAGCATAGAAACATTTTTATGTGGCTGGGTGGGAGTGGTAGATATCAATGGTTATAACGTCTTCATAAATCTGGATCAAGTTGAAGATTGAAAACGGTGTGTCTTTGCTGGTGGAGTAACTAGTTAACAGCGTAGTAAGAGATGTAGACGAATGGTTTTATCTTTTTTTCTTGCAAGCCTATTGAGAAACACCACAAAGTTGGTAATGGGCTTATCTGTCTCCCTTTCTGAAACCTACTGTAACTGTGGTAACTAAAGAATAGCTGTTTCACGTCTTTCTTCCCCATTCTCCCTGTAGCAGGTCCTGCCAGACATGCAGTGCAGCCTGCTTTCCTGCACCCAGCGCGTCGGGGGCCTGGCAGCTGAACTTCAGTTTGGCTCCGCATCCTGCTGGATGTGAGTTGTCTCAGCATTTTGTCAGAAGCGCTATGGTTCTTCCAGGCCTGGTTTGGAGCAAGAAGAGAAGAGCAGAGGCTTTTGTCTGCTTGGGGCAGCTTGGCCCTGGTGTGTTAAGAGGGCTGTGGGGCTGTGCTGCTGTATGCTCAGCTGTGTCCCCAGGAGCAAGGTGGGCAGTGAATTTCTGTGCCCCAGGCACAGAGCTCTTACACCTGCCCTCTGGTAGCTTTCCTTGGGCAAGGTATATTAACAGCCATTTCCATCCACTTTTAAGAAGCCTGAGTGCAGTACAGGGCTTTTTGTATAACTGGAAACTGTGGTGTATCACGGCACTGAGCAAGCAGGGAGTTGTGCTCTGGAGACACCTGTGTTTTATTGATAAAGATTGAAGTGCAAGTGGTGCTCTGCTGTCCCTCTTGCTTCAAGGCAGTCTCTCGAGCTATCTTAATATTGAAATATCTTGTTATTTTACTACTGTGAACTGAAGGGAGAAAACGAGACAAAAGCCTAGAAAGGGAAACTCGGTAACGTGTTTATGTGGAAAGTTTAAAGCTTTGAAAGGGTTGTAATGCTCTTCTACCTTGAGATGCTAATGCTGAAACTTGAAACCTAACACAATATCATTAGCAATTAAATGCGTCTGTGTACTTCTCTTACATCTTGTAAGGCTCTTGCAAATCAAAAGGGAGATGTACAGACATCTAATAAAATAATGATTTTGAAAGCAGAGTTGCAAAGCCCTGTTTGCGATTCACAGACAGCATCTTCATGCCTGGCATATTTGTATAAGGTTTTAGAATAAAATTAATTGCCCTGGGCTTTGGACTTGTAAAGGATTGACTTTTGTGCTTTGCCTGTGTGTTGTGGGTACTTTGCCTTTCTGTAACTCTACTTTGGCGGCTTTTGTGCTGTAGTATTCCAAGATTTTAATTAATTTTATTTTCAGTCTTTGAATTGCCTGTGCTATTCTTTTGGTGGCAAAGGCTGTGTGTAAATAGATTGCTATAAATTTAATAAGTTAATTACATATTTTAATAGCATATAGAAGCTCACTTATATACGTATGTGTATCTAGTGAAAAGAAAGTGTTTTAGTAATAAAGCAGAAACACTTCTGAATACTGTCTTTAGAAGCCAATAGCTAACCAGAAGTGGATTTGGAAATACGTTTTTGGTGAATGCGTTTGTTTTGTGATTTTTACTATTTTTGACACCTGTTTTATGTTTATTCTGCTAAAACAAAGTAGTGTGCACATGTATGTGTGCACATCTGTATGTTTATTATGCACATGATGTATTTGTTACAGAAAATGTAATGTAAACACCCAAAAGTTCACATTACTTTAAATACTGAGCTTAACTGTCAACCACAAAACATATTTGCAAACTCTTTCAACATGTGTAACATATACAGCCCTAATTAGAAACATTGCAGTTGCAGGAGATGCCCATATGTTAGTCGTAATTACGTTGAAAGAGTTTGTCTTGTGGGTCAGAGTTAACTTTGGAACATACACTGTGAACTTTCACATGTTAGGGTTTTGTAACCTGCCTTTAAAACATACATAAGTGTGTGTGTGTGTATATATAGATATGGATAGCTATGCCCGTGTTGTGTTAGGTTAATTAAAGCTGAGGGGTTTTAATGTAGTGATCTTCTGATACAAGGAGGTAGCGTTTAACATATGTTCCTAACACAGTTATGGAAGTGTTGTCTTGAAAAAGGCAGTGTTGTGTGTTGGTATGTACATTGGGCCGTTTGTACACGTCATCTTTAGAAAATCCAGAGCAAATGTAAGTAAGTACCCGGTACTGCAAGGCACGCAGGAGAAGATTCTGTCTGCAGCAAGCTACAGTCATTTTAGAGTGTGAACTACAGCTTGTGTTCCTCTGGCACACATATAATTGGATATTTATGGGCAACATAATTTCCAACAGAATAATTAGAAATAAACTTATGAATGGGTCAGGGCTTTCCATCAAAAGGATGTTTTAAAATAGTTATTTATTTCATTAGTACAGTTCTGACTGGCTTGTTCTGTACTTTGTCAGTTTAAATATGCTTGCAACAGGATGCAAGCCTAGCACAAAACATGTATATTTAGTTTGCCATTATATATGAGCAAATAATAACAACTATGAAGATGAAGGCAGTGGCTACAGCAGTAGATAGTGTGTTTTTGTGATGAATACAGGTAGGTTTATAATTTGGTCTGCCTTCAATCTCCAACGTGCTCCGTGGTTTCCACATCCTTCAAATCGGTGTGAAACAGAAACAAGTTGGTGAAATAGCATACAACGCATTTGTGTGCCATAAATAAGCAGTCTTTTATTAGTGGGACTAGAAATACAGTACTTTAAGTGTGGGATGTGTTGGTATTAATCTTAAAGTGTTCAATTTATAGGTTTAGCATCTTAAATAAGAGGGTGTAATACCCTACTATTGGCAAACGCTAAAATGTTGCTTTAGCATGCTGAAAGATCTAAATTTTGATTCATTAAGTTTTATGTATGGAAAAACGTCTATAATGGTGTTTCGCAATGCGTTACCATTAAAATCTGGAGGAAATAGAAGGAAGTCCATCTGGTTTTGTTTTTGAAGAACCAACAATTCCATGTTAAGGTACAAATGGGGATCAAAAGCAGTAGGCATTGTGAATGAACCTGCTGTCACAGGCTTTTTACTAAGGATTCGTATTTACTAACACCCCTAAGTTGTAACTTCTCTTTTTAATAAAGGTCTGTTATTCCTACTCACACTAGGGATTGGAGTTTAAAGTTCAGGGAAAGTTTCTGTAGCAGTTGGTTATGAAACCCATTTCTCATAACTCCTGGACTTGTGCTCAAGGACAGTGCTATCAATACTGTCAATTTATAAAGTCAAAATCTCTGCTGACCTTTGGTCTTGGCATCTTTATTTATTTATTTCAGCTTTGGTCTCTGAAGGTTAGTCCCCTGCTTTGATATGAGAAGAAAAAGACTCAGAGATGATAAGAACAGTTTTTTAATCCTTTCCATGCTGTCATGGGAGTGACTGCTGTCGTAATATGTTTCAGTGATTGACTGCATTTTGGGGAGAAATTCTGTGTGTGCATTTTATTGATTGTGCAAATACTCATCCACTTTGGGAAGAGCGTCCTTGCTAAGTACCTTGGGTCAGTCCTCAGTGGAATGGAGAATTACTTGTTTTAAAATCAGTGGGACGAGGCCTGGTTGTACCTGGCAGTGTTCTTCCAAACCAAGCGTACAAAAACATTTCAGATGGTAAGGGGTGTCTTTTTAGCATCAGCTACATCCTTACCCAGTAACTGATATCTCATCTGGTATGAACAAGGGTTCATGTGGCGGAGGATGGAGCCACAGGTATGTGTAGGAAAAAATCCTATAGAGTAGGGCAACTCTTATAAGGTGCTAATGTTTTTAGCTTAACACGTTGGTGGCTCCAGGGTTTTGTTTCTATACCACGGTTCCCTGCAGAGTCACTGCTGGCAAACCTCAATGTCCAGCAGCTTGGTTGTTAGCCAGGTTTTAGGACTGCAAAGACAACCATGCCGAAGGAGCCGTACGGGCCAGCTTGTGCCAAAGAACGTTTTGGGCTGAGCTGTATTTTTTTTGCAGCCCAGGATGGCAGCGGGGCTGCTCCCTGTGTGGGCAGTGCTCCTGAGTCAGAGCTGTGCTGCTCTGGTAAGTACAAGGCTCCTGCCACCTCCTGCTTTGGGGGACAGCTTTTGTGAGCAGAAATGGGTTTCCTTTCAGGACATGCCTCGTATATTGAGGTCGTCTGAGGGCTTTTTCCATCTTACCAGTGTTTCATAATTTGAAGAGGATATTGCTCAAACTGTCCACTTACTGTGGTTGCATTTGAAGTGACTACTCATTTTATTTTATTTTTTTTATGAGAAAAAGACTTATTTGTGTGTGATGATCTCCCCACCACCCCTGCTGCTCTCCCAAGAGGTGTCAGTGTAAGGCAGTGATGGTAAAACGAACAGGGAGACAAAATGGCACAACGCAAATTTGCAGCTCAGCAGCTTGAATACATCTCACAAGCAGAAATTGCAAAGACTCCAGGGGATTGCCCCTAGGGGGAAGATAGTAGTTTGTATGGACTTACCTGTATATATATCAATATACCTACTGCCCTTCTCCAGCCTGTTCCATGGCATTGCTTACAGAAAGGATAATGCATTTCTTCAGGGTTTCAGCAGTGCTGCTGATCTTTTGGGAGTAGTTTGGCTCTTGGCAGTTCATTGTTTCAGGACAATGACTGGGCTCGCGAGCTGTGCTGTTGAAGCAGTGTAGAGTAAGGGCAGGCTCCTTCCTTGCAGCCCCCTCGGCTTTGCGAGCAATTAAAAACATTAAAAATAGACAGCAGTGCTTCCGGCCCTGCCTGTGGGGGATGAAAGCATGCCTCGTTTGTGTGCCAGCCAGATGCTGGTGCATCAAGTTACATCTCCACACAGCCCCATGTCCCTGTGTCCACGTTGAGTCCCAACAAATGTTTTTCTGGCTGTGTCTGAGCGACTTCTCGCAGCGGTGACCCAGCACTCGGCAGACCTGCTGCGGTGCTGGTGCTGCCCTGGGCTGTAGGTCTGCACACCGGGACGGGTGGTGGCCCCGTGATTCCCCATCGTGCTTTGCTTTGCATATCTGATATTTCGCTGTTATCCTCTTCTGTGGCCAGCTTTATGAAAGAGTCTGGCAGTTGAAGTTCCTCTGTCATTAATACGTGCCCTAAAAGCGTCTGATCTACTTCAGGCAATGTAGTAATTTTGTTTGGCCTGGTGACAATCTCAAATACCATCTTCCTGTTGCTCTCGCCTTTTTTGCCTGTGTTCCCAGTACAAAAAGCCCCTCTGTGAGCCTGGAAAAGAAGAAGAGGCGTATTTTTCCTCTGATGAAAGGTTTTTGTCTTAGAACCATCAGCTACCCGGGACGCACAAATCCGAGCTGTCTCTGCTGGGCTCTGGGTCCTTACGTTAATAGTGCTTCAGTCCCTTCCTTTCTCTCTGGCTCGAGCAGCAGCAGATGCACGCTTCTGCCAAATTACAGCTTGGGATCGCAGGCTTGTTTAGCAACACCCTTGTGGGCTTTGAGTGAGGATGGAGCGGTGCCACGAGGCAAACAGCCCTCCGCTCTTCCTTCCTTTGTGTCAGAGAGGAGAGGCACGTGCCGAAATCGCAGCAGGCGCAGTGTATGCAGGGGATCGGCAAATGGATTTCTGTACTGCTTGTTCCCAGGGATTTGGGGGCTTGGCAACAACTGCGAAGGGACCTTGTGCAGGGTGTAGTTTCTCTCATCACCCTGGCAGAACGGGTGTTTGAGGCACAACCAAGCCAGGGGCCGTGGCGGCGGCCTGGTGGAGCAGGCAGCACCCGGAGCTGCTGGGGGCAGCTGGTTTCTCTCAGCACCAGGCCAGGAATCCCTTCCTGCCGCCTCTTGGGGCCTCACACTCTTCCTCTTCCACTGTTTCTTTGGTAAGCCACATCCCAGGAGCTCAGGCAGCTCTTCATTTGGCAGTCGGTTGTCTCCATGACGGAGCTTGGCCTTGGCCTCCAAGACCAGGTGATGCCTGTGCAGGCAGGAGCTCACCCTGCGCTCCGGGAAACGCCTCCTGAGCCCTGCTGTGGGCCTCAGCTCTTCACCGCTTTGGGATGAGAAGCTGACAGAGGGAACAGAGAGGATTTGTTTGGGATGTTTTTGTAAGTCATTTGTTTCTGTTTACAAGCCCTAACAATATATAAATAGGGCAGTTACCCATGACCAGGTGAGTGTGGTGGCCTGCTGCCTCTCTAACAGCTTTGGGGTGGCATTAGGGTTCTGTTGTTGTGTTTTTAATTCAGATTTTCACTTCTGTTAAGGGATCAAATTGTTGAAATACAAATATATATTTTCCATTTTTTAATGTTTTGCATACAAAGGATATCCTGCAGTACATGCTCTGGTGTTTCAGTTGTGTGTGATGGACACTTGTCTCCTTGTTTGGCTGGTGAATAACCGAGCAGAACTCCTGGCTGGGAGAAGCCCGTCTTGCGTGGGTGCTGGTAAATAGCTACAAATTGCCATTTTTGTGCTGTTTGTTAGATGAGCACTTGGCACAGCGCTGCTTAGCGGCTGCCACTGTGACACGAGAAGATTTCAGTGACTTGGCACTTGAGTTCCTGATCCTGGTGGGAGGGCAGCACTTGGGCTTGCTCTCTGGAGGAGGCTGTATGTGAGAAGCATACAGCATGCAGGGCTTGTGCAGGCTGAGATACTAAGATTGGTGTGTCAGGGTGATCTGGGGAAGATACTGCATCTTACAGCACTTCTCTTTCCCCCTCTGATAAAAAAGCACTAATGAGATTGCCTTCCTGTGGGAAGCATCCTGTGAACTGCTCTGGAGGAGGAGCAGGTGTCTGTACGTATCAGACGTATTTTAGCACGGTTTGCACGATGCTGGTGGGTCTCCAGGCAGCCTTGATGTCTGGGGATTTGTTTCCTCGCTGCATTAAGGCAATTAGGGGATACAGGGAATATTGTGGGGTGTGCATATGTATTGTGGATGCTGTACTATGGACGTGTATTACCCTGCATCAGATCTCCCTCTCTGCCGTTCCTCCTCATCAAGATGAGCAATTTCAAGCCACGCAGGTCATTTCTGGGGCTCCATGCTGCTGGAGAGGAGATATCCCCATGACATACCTTTGGAAATAGGATGGAAAGCGGCCCAGAAGACCAGCTCAGATTGTAACTGCAGAGGGAATTGTGAGCAGCAGTACTCAATTTATAGTATTATCTCACATTTCCATTTCTAAATCACATTAAAGCCTAACAGGTTTCCTGGAAAAAGCCTTTAAAATTCTCGCTTTATTATTTTTTTTATCTTTTTACCTCTAAAGAAGCTCTTTCTCTCAAACAATGTGATGTTAGCCATGGTGAGAAATTTGGAGCAGATGAAAATATCTGTGTTTTGTCATTTTTTACAGTAACTGTGTGTGTAATCTGTGCTATAGACATTTCCAGAAATTGTGTTGCCGCATTGCAGAATTTCAGAAAGCTCTGCTGAGATGAAATGTTTACAAAGAAACATTTTTAATCTTTGGTGAAGGAGGTGGATTATTTTGGTTAGGTGGTAATATTACTGGTGATAAATTAACCATGTGGGTAGGACTTAAGAATTGCATCTTCTAAACTTCAGATTTGAGATGACAAATCTGGGTTCTGCCTCATTCGTAGATATGGCAAATCAAATTTATCTAAAGAGCGTGAACTCTATTTTTTGAAATTTCCCTGCACTGAATACATTCAAAATAAAGAAAAATGTTCTTCATATACCTTCATTAGCATGCAGTGTGCCATGACAGATTTATGAAAGGCATCTCACTGCTAGAGTACCCTGGTGCTTTGTGCCATTTGGTAAATAGCATGATGATGTGCTGGGCACTCAGGTTCCATTCTCGGTCCCATTCATCATCTTGCTATGTGACTCCAAACAGACTATTTCACTCCTTTGTCTCAGTTTACCTGTGTATAAAATGCTGGTAACATTTCCTAGTGCTACTGTGAAATGTAATTAAGTTAATGCTTGAAAATACTGTTTAAGTACAAGCTACAGCTATTATTCACTAAAGTTTTTAAGTGCATAAAGAAAAAAATCCTTCTTGTTCCACTTCTGTTTGGGGGTTATTTTCAGTTTCCGCTTTTTTTTGTTCTTTTTCATCTCCTTCTATAGCTGTTGCAGGAAAGTCAGGAGAATGTGACATTCAGTGAGTGGCACCAGAGCCTGTGGAGGCGGGGGGGCTGAAGCCTTGGAGTGTAACCAGTGATGTTGGAGATCATTAACACTGCTATTTATAACTGTAAAAACTAGGTTTCAAGGGGAAACAGCTAGGCTTAGTGTGGCTAATTATACAGCTGTTAACTAATCTTGCAGTGATCCTAATTCCACCAAACCTTCTCGCTGATGTTTCATGGCATCGATACAGTGCAGAACCTGTCAGGTGGAGATGGGCTCAGCTGCCCGGCCGTGCTGCCTGCCCGTCATCCTCTGCAAACACGGGGTGAGCAGCAGGGAACAGCCACCACCAAACTGTGTCCCCCTGAACTATGGCTGCTTCAGGAAGGGTAAGGGCACCTGGACTGGAGGCCTTAAGGAAATCTCCAGTTACTACTAAAGTCAAAATGGCAGAGCAGGGGTTACTGGAGGATTTGACAGCTGCTCCGAGTGACTCTAGGCACACATAAGAGTATTTGCATTATTAATTTTATGTCTTTGCACTTTGTTAGCATTTTCTATAGAAGTATTGTCTCAAGGGTCTATCTGTGTGAATTTAATGGTAAGATCAAGGTCTTTTTTCCATTTAAAAGAATAAAGGAGATCTCACTGAAAAAGTCCGATCAGTAAAAAGGATCAAATGGATGCATCAGAGGAATTTGCTCTTTTCTGTCATGTTCCCTGCTCCTTCGTTGAGTCTCCTCCATAGTTTTGAAGTTAGAAATCACTGAAGTGTGACCTACTTCCCTGTTTATGTTGCCAGTATGTATTTCCTGCTATTTGCAGGTAAGAGATGCTTGAAGGGAAGACGAACGGTTGCACCTAAGGCACCAGTGACTCCCTGCTCCACTGAGAGACTTATGAGCAGGCAAACGGGGACTTAGAGGCCCCGAGTGCATTGAATTACTGTCAGAGAGCTGGTCCCGTACATATTGACTTTATTATAATATGCATAGCTTCAAGCCAAATGCAAACCAGCAAAGCCTCCAGCGGTCAATTTTCCATTTGGGACCAGGGGCAGGGGAGTTTGCTTTCTGCACTTGCTGGCTTTACTGTTAGTTTTCATGTGTTAGTGATTACCTTTGATTTCTCTTTTCTCCTGTATTATTTGATCTGTTCCCCACCGCAAATGCGAGGAGGCGACCCAACGGGAGGGAAAAATAGTTTAGGCTGGGACATGGCATTTGTGTGAAAAACTTTTCACATTTGCTTGCTTGAGTGCTTGAATCTGGAGCACTTAATTTTGGCAAATCGCCTTGCTGAGAGTCTTCTGAAAATGTCTTGTGCTTCGGACGTGCACATTATTTATTTATTTTTTAAGAAAATGAATTCCATGAAGCACTTGTCATTTCCCCATCTTTGATGGTTTTGCTGTTTTGTTACAAGAGCTCTTCTGGTCTCCGGTTTCCATTCATTCTGCAGGGATTCATTGTCTTGAGTCCATCTGCTCTGCAATCACTGTTCAACAAAAGTACTCATTTTTCTCCCTTCGTTCCCCTCGCCATCCATCTCAGCCTCTAGAGTCTTCCACAAATCAAAGGAAATCTATGGTTTATTTTTAAATTCAGTACTTAAGTAAAGGGGATAGCGTAATTTCATTATGGATGGCATCCTTTAGCACTGAAAAGCAGCAGCTGTTGTTAACCTTCTTTGTTCGCCGAGCCCCCGGTTGCTTGCAGGCTGCACTAGATGAGTCGCTGGGCAAACAGAGTGGCTGTTAGCTGCGTCTTGACTTTGGCACTCGAAGAAAGCAGAAGACATTCTTAGGAAACACAAAGGATTTAAGTATCCCGTGCATGGTAGTAGTTTGGAAATAACTACAGTCTGGCAACGTGTAAGGCATCGGTCTGCTTTTGGGATCTGCTGAATTTGTGTGTGCTCATTATATTATGGACTGGAGCTGTTACTCAACACTGCTGGTTCTATTTGCAGATGATACAAGGAATGGTCTGTCTGTGTCGAAGTGGTGAATGCTGCCTCTCATTGACTCCTTAATTCTTTAATTTCTGGTGTGCGTTTCCTTAATTCCTGGTGTGCATAGTTAAAGGAGAAGGCCAGAGAATGTGCAAGGAAGAGGAGAAAGTGTCTCCCACTTGTATTCTCTGATATCACACAGGAAAGAGAGAGTGTGTGTGCTTTTATTTTCCTAGTATCGCCAAATCTGTAAAATTTAACTTATATTTCCACACAGTTGGGCAGAGTAAAAACATTGAAGAATGAAACTATCTAAACATAGTAAAGGTCTCCCTCTATTCTATAAGAAGATACTTTTTGGGAAGCAGCTCTGAGTTCAGATTTAAAGCTCTGCAAAGCATACGTTTTCTCTGGAGAATGTATGAACATGGCAGACGCAAGCAACTCCTCTAAAACATTTGAGGTACGTGAGTGTGGTAGCTCAGATGCAGCGTAATATACGGATGGTGTAAGTGCACATCCTCCCTAGAGTATATTTTAAGTATCGCCTCAATTTCCTTTCCATTACTGTCAAAAGGCATACACTGCCCTTTTGGTGGAATAGATTTTTGCAAGCCTTTATACACTGCATGCAGCTGTGTGGGTTTTCAAATACATTGCTGTGCTCCCAGGTACGTGTATTCGTAGGTGCTAGGAGCAATGTATTTGGCTGGTTCCCACCCCACAAAGTTTTCTTCATCACCTTATACACTTCTCCGCCTATAGTCTAGCGTTTCTGTAAGTACACAGTGAAACATAACTGCTTTGTGAGCTCAGGGTCTTGACAGTTTTCACATACTCCTTATCGTAGCACTCCTCATCAGCAGGTGTCATTGCAGCCTCATGACTGTGCTTCCATTCCCTGATTGTCTGAGCCCAGCTCCACAGTGATTTCAAGGCAGCCTTCCAAATCTCCCAGGGAATATGTTACAGCTTTCCCCGAGGAAAAGTGCTCACAGGAAAATTTGAATGGCACAGCATCTGCAGAGCGCTGAGTTGCAGGGAGTAAATCCCTGTGCCACGCTCTGGTCCGTTGGGAACCAGAGCTTGAGCTGCCGGTGGGGAGGTGTTTGCCTGCCTCCCTAGTGCAAGCGGGGCTCTGAGGATCACCCTCCTATTCCTCCTGCAGGGCATGCTGAGCTACTGGAATTGGTGCATCTCCCTCCTCCAGGCTGAGTGTCTCCTTCAGGAGACCCAGTTGCTTTTACTGGAAACACCAATCTCATGCTTTCATCCGCTCCCCATGTGTAACCACAGGGAGTGCAAGTGCCAGGAGTCAGGCTCTGAGCTGCACAGGGTCCTGAAGGTGCTTTCTTTCCGAAACGGAAACCAAAATCATGGTTCACCTTCCTGCTGCCAGAAACAATGCCTTGCTTTGCTGCAGAGCTGCTGCCGGAGCATTTCTGAGCACGGGGCAAGCAGCAGTGGCTGGAGCAGCCCTGGGCCTGCCTGTGTCAAACGGGCTGCCTGAATACAGCTCTCTTCCGCTGGAGGAGCTTTGCTCAGCCTGGGGTCCCTAAGGCAACAAGGGCCTCCAGAAAACAATCGGTTTAAAAAAATATATATAAATAAATAAAAGGAACTCCCCCCAAGCACTCAGCCCCATTCCTGCAGAGCTGTAGCTATGTGCCCATGTGTGCTGCCAGTGCCTGATTAAAATGTACCTAATTATAACACCAAGGTTGC
Source organism: Cygnus olor (assembly GCF_009769625.2). Lineage (NCBI taxonomy): Eukaryota > Metazoa > Chordata > Aves > Anseriformes > Anatidae > Cygnus > Cygnus olor. The sequence continues at coordinate 2,191,424 of NC_049188.1, read as the reverse complement.
TGTTCTGTAAAACAATATGGTTCTGTTTCAAGAAGCAGTAGATGCTCCTGTAGCACCCTTTTCTTCCCAGCTAAGAGTGAAAAGTGGAATACAATAGGAATTGTCACTTATTTATTTAACCTCCAAAGAAGTTTGGTCCTTCAGTTCAAAAAAGTAGAGGAGCATTTACCTAGTGTATCTTTCCTGTCTGACTAAAACCCAGCAGTGCATAATTGTATAGAAATGAAAAACATATAAGAAGTTTTGATTGTTTAATTTATCTTTAGTTCATCTTGTTATTTTTTATTCAAATGCAATTTTGCAGTCCTGTTGGATAAAGTGTAAAAGGGCTCCTTTCACTCCCTCCTTCCCCCGAAACAGGAAAAGGGAAAGGAATTTTTGGATCCTTCCTTCTTTCTTAAATTAAAGAGGTCTATAATTCAGTAATTTTCATACTGGACTTCACCACAGAGAACTGCTATTACTAGGTAGAATTGCTATTACTCTTTGGCTGGTTTAATATGGTACATGCTGCGGAGCAAGTACACAGCCATGCCCCAAATATGTTGCACTTAACAAAGAGCCTGACTCTTGAAAGCCAATTACTTTATGAATTTATACTAAGACGTGTGTCATGCAGCGCAAGCTTACACACACTGTCATTTCTCTTCTTTATCTTTGCCTTGGAAAATGTGACCTGCGAGTGTGGTAACACTGTTGAATGCTGCTTTTATTAGCAGGGATGTTACCCCCGTTACTTTGGGTCATCTCTCCATGTGCTTTGCAAGTGTTGGAGCTAATGAATTAAAACATTCAGGGAGGGAAACAAAAGTCATTTGTAAGGAGCTAATTGCCTGCTTGCATTTCAAGGCTGGTGGCCGAAGAAGACGCTAATGCCACTAGTGTTGTTGAAACACATCAGTCCTTTTCCTTAATACCATTTTTCTGGGTCTAAATCTGTTGTGGTATGGAGAAGGAATAGATGGCGAGGCTTGCTGTTGGGCTGACTGTCCTGGGCAGGAGCTGGGAACTACTAAGCTCTTGTTATACCCATCAGAAAGTAGAGCGTAAGAATAAAACCTACAGCTGAGAGTTGGTATTCCCTCTGCTACAACAAAAACTAGCTTAGTTTCTTGGCACAGTGTGCGCGTAGGCACAGAGGTCCTCTTTTACCTGGCTCTCGTGTTAGAGAGCCAAGGAAGTTTGTTTTCTCTGCAGGGCCTGCGAGCCAGTTTTTCCAAGGAAAGAGGCCTGGGCATCCTTTCTCCAGAAGTGGCCCAAGTCCTCTCTGCTGAGGCAGTGAGGATGTTGATGAACAGCTCGATGCCGACGGGAGCTGGGGAGGTGGGTGTGCGCCCGCTGGGCTGTCACGCAGCGGGGGGATCCCTCCTGCCACCCACACGACCTGCCAACGTGGAGCGGGGGGCTGGGGGTTACAGAACCTGCAGGCACCATGGCAGAGCTCTGGTTTCTGATATGGAGCTCGAGGCCGCTGCGACAGCTGCTGGGGAGAGCATGCTCGCAACCTTCCCCTGGTGACAGCCGTCCATGCGGCCGTGTCCCCGCTTGGTGTCGGCACACATGGGGCCCGGCAGCACCAGTGACATCTGCAGGGGACCACCCAGCGAAGCAGAGCGCTGTGAGACGCTGTTGAGAGCTCAAACCTTGTCTCATAGCAGTGCGGGGCGAGGGGCAGCGCCCTCCTGACTGCCGAGTTTGTGCCTGTCTGTCCCTGCCCTGCAGACTTGCCAGCAAACAGCCCAAAGTCCCCTTCAGGGCAATGTCAGCAACGCTTGGCATTGACTGTCTAAAACGTACATCTCCAAAGTCGTTACTGGATTCTCCTTCCATCCTACAACAGGGACCTTCTGGCCGCTCGGTGTTGGGCTGTGCCCTGTATCTCAGGAGCGTGTTCCACATCGGCACCGAGGTGGATTCTGATCTAACAACTCATACATTATTCAGCACCCTGAGATTGAGGGATTAGCCAGGTTATGCAAAAACATTTTTTTTTCCACAGACTAATTTGCACATTAACTTTCGTGTGCATTACTGATCTGGTTCTAGGGAACTTCATCCTGTTGCTAGGAGGGATAAGCTATGAGACACTTAAGAATTACTCAAAATGCCTGCAGACGCAGGAAGTTAATGCTGCTCTGGTTCACATTTGGACAGCTGTCATGTAATTAAAAAGGCTAGGCAACTTGAGAAACTCTAGAAGTTTTTCCTTGAAGAAAACTGTAGATGTGTTTTCTTTTAAGCTGTAATATAAATGCTACGTGGTACCTCCAGTTTCCAGTGGCAAAATCCTCCATTGCAGGAGGAATTGCAGAGCTACTACCGGACCTGCACCTGGCAGGGAGCTTTTAGGAGATCCTTCCCAGGAAAAGAAATCCATAGAAGAAATTCCGTTATCTTATTTATAAGTGGGAATGGGAGTAATTGAGTCAGTCTGTAGAAGAAAATGCCTTTCCTTAACAGGCAAGCTGCTTTGTGACTTAATGTAGAAGCTTTCTCTGTTGTCTTTAATTAATATGAAAAGGCTTCTCTGTTTATGAATATTGGTTGCGTTTGGTGCATGGCAAATTTTGCCTTTAAAGGGATTCTTGTAGTCAGCTGTCACCTAATTCCTTTAGATCATGTTTATGTAAGAAGGACATGCTATTTTTAGAAGCTTAATGTAGATATCAGTATGCTGGGAGATGAGACTGTGCTCAAAGAGAAGGATGTACCAGCAAATTCACTTCACAACGTGCCCAGGGCGGTGTGTTGTGGGGTGCGATGAGAGCAAAAGCACTGGGGAGGGCGGAGGATTTGTCCACCCGGTGCTGCTCCGGCCTGCCAGCCCCATTAAACGTGGGCTTTTACACAAAGACAGAAACTGCAAGATCCTGGTGATTGACATTGTAAGAGTGCTTTTGATTAAAAAAAAAAAAAAAAAAGTAATAAGGAATCTTAAAAACTTTGGAATCTGTTTATGGATTTTGAACCCTTAGTGCTCTCTGAGTGTTTTAAAGTTTTCTGTGAGGGCTGAAACACACTTTCTGCTGTCACTGAAATGAAACCTAGCATTCTTGTGTATTTGATGACTCCAGGAGCTTGCCTTGAAAAGGAACGCTAAATATTTTCAGGTTTCAGAAAAAGAGCAGGAACCATCACCTTGGGAAGCGTCTGCTGGTGTAGTGTTTATGCACGAGTTAGTTACAGGCGAGGTGCACCGTTTTATTGCACCTGTATTGCTGCAGTGTAGCATCTCAGATGTGTCGTTTGTTTGGTTGTATGCTCCCAAGTATGCGTCTATAGACGAGGCAGTCCAGGACATTACAGGTAGTTTGTGTGTAGATGTGTTTGGTCTGTGCACAGATATCTTCCAAATGTATTTGCATGTGTGTACGTGTAAGAACAAAGAGGCTCAGAAAATGTGTTTCATGATTTGGTATATCCCATTTTTTCCCTCCTCCCTCCCCTGCAGTTGTATAAGTACTTTTGATGGCAGCTGCTGGATTAGACCCAGAAGCTTAAAAGATTAAAGAAACCACTGAAAGCAGCCAGGAGGAAGCGAAGGATCCGTTTGTCTGAAGGTTTGTGTTTTCGTACTGGCGGTTGAGAAGAAAATTGCAAACAGGCCCTGCCCTGCAGCAGAGGGCTCGCAGACATCTGGGTGGTGCAGGGGCCTGGCGCTTGGTCCCCAGCGTGCTGTGGGGTGACACCGTGCCACCCCTGGGTGCTGTGGGGTGGCAGCGTTGGGCCCCAGCCTCTCCCCTCCTTGTAGCCTGTGCAGCATGGACAGGGGAAGCCTTGGCCATTCCTGCTTTCTCAGTGAGCGAGGTGAACCTCTGAAGTCAAAACACAATGAGTGAGCTGCAGATTTTGCATTTTTACCTTGCATCAAACTGTGCTGCTGCTGCTTACTCTGTCTGTTGAGCTCCGTCAGGAACGTTATTTTTAATGAGCAGATTTCTTGTCCAGGTGGCTCCAGTTGCTGGCAGGTAGTGCTGAGCAGGGCGCAGCATTTTTCATTGGAGTCAGGCTGAGGCCTGGTTCTTTGCCACTATTTCTCTTTCTTTCCGCATCCACCCTCCATAGCCCCAAACCTAAAAGCAGCTGTTTCAAGAAGTGATTTTTTTTTAACGTGGTCTTCTGCTATGTAAAACATCTGCTGCTTTCTGGCTGATCCCTAAACATTACTGATGGTGTGTATAATCAAACCAAGGGTCCTGGGGAATGTGAGCCAGTCTTTCCTTTTCTCATTCTAAACAAGCAGTTCTGAGCTGAAAACAGTATCTGGTGTGGATGCAGAGTAGACCCTGGACACCCAAACGGCATTGCTAGGGTAGAAAGAGTGCTGCTGAGTGTGTTAGGATTATTAACATTAATCTAATCTTTCCGTTTGTCAAACAGATTTTTGAGTACATGGAGACAGCTTACCCAGTTCTTAAGACAGTGTTCCCAGATCAGCTTGTAGTTTGTTCTGTAATACCATGTGGATTTGCCGGGATTTTCAAGTAAATACATTATGTATATGGCTTACAGATTGCTTAGGCTGTCTGCATCAATAATTAAAATGAAGGAGGGGACTGTTCTGCAGAGTTTCCCCCTTCCCTTCCCTCATCCCTTTCACGTGCCTATTTTTATCCTTCCTCTCCTAGGATAAGAAGGATAAACCTGTAGGAAGGGAGAGTCTGTCAAAGGCAGAGCTGAGCGTTTTTCCAGCAGGGATGGGAGCTCGTGGCACATCACTGCAGTGCCAGCTCTCAGCATCAGCCTGACCTTTGCCGTTTCCTTTGCAGACGCTTTGATTCAGACTTGTCAAGAGCTGCCAGTCTGTTCTCTCGGTTGTTAAAACAAGCACACCTTTTCTACTGAGACAGGACAAAAAGCGTCACTCTTGAGTTTTGTGGAGAACGTTATGAACTGTTGGTTAGTTGCCCAAAGTAGAGGAAAGAGGTTTGGTTTGATTTGGCATTACTGTGGTGAGCAGAACATCACCTGGATTGGACAGGGCAAGCTTTTAGGGGGTTTCATTATTGGATATATTTTTTTATGGCACTGTTACATCAAGAGCTTCAATACAAGTTACTATTTGAATGTGAAGTATACATCAAGAATAAATGATGTTTTATACCACCATCCTCATCTGTCTCGGAAAAGCATACAGCCTGTCAGAGCTGGCATTTTAAAATACGCGGGTGCCATCCAGGTGCAGTCTTTTAGTGTGACTTCGCGAAGTGGCCTTTTTAGCATGCTGGGTATATGGAATTCAAGTAGGAAACTGTGTTTGGTTAGTTGCAGACTCTTTTCTGTCTCTGAAATCTCCACATCCAGTCACTAGCTTCTCTCCCACACGGATAGCCAGGCCGTGCCGCACGTGGTGCAGCCTGTCAGGGCACGGTGAGCTCTGTGCAGCAGGGCTGTGCAGTCGGCCTCGAGCGCTCTCAGTAGTTCCCGTTACTCAGTGCTGCTGGTAGAGCCGGTCCTTTCCACCCTGACATTACCTCCTGAGAACTAGCGAGTGTTACTTGCCTGCATTTACTCCCCAGCTTGGTTTAAACCTTACAGCACGACCAAAGACACCAAACCTCCAAGGAGGCGTTGGGTGGCTGGGTGTCCCTGCTCAGCTCAGCCCGTGTACACGGCGCTGCTGCTCTGGGTGGAGCTGGGTTAGCAGCCGCTGTGGGAGGTGCGAGGTGCGGTGCTTGCTGTCACTGCAGGCTGCCGAAGCTTTTACTGTGCAGACTCACATTGTAGCTGGGAGCATCAGCAGTAGGGCAACTTCCAAACGCAAGCACTGTGTGCTGTTACAGGGTAAGATCAGTTTCCTTTTTGTAACTAGAGATGGAAAATCACCCGGTTTGCTGTGCTTGGTGTGAAAGAGGGTTCAGTGCTGCATGCACCCGTACCCGGTCCCTTCAGTGTGCTGGGAAGCCAGGTAGAAGGTGTTACAGAGGCAGAACTAAAGCGAGCTGAAGCTTGTCCAACATTCTCTCCTTCTACATCTGGCCAAAGAACAAGGATGCAGTTGAGTGTCAGTAGCCTATGTAATCTCTGACTGCTTTTTGAGACAGCTCATTAGGGTGCTTTCTTGGCTGGAAACTTTGTAATTGGCCTGAGATCACCAAGTCACAGGCTGTGAAAGAGCCATTAAATAATAACTATCTTATCTCATTACTGACCGGGACCACGCTCTGCCCAGCAGCCTGGCGAGGAGCTGCTGGCACACGGTGCTGCTGGCTGCCGTTCGCGGTAGCTCATGGTGCGTGATGCTGGGTGCTGTGCTGCACTGCCTGCACTGCTCTGATCCTGTTTTCAGCTTGTTTTAGGGCTTTTCGTGGTGTACTCTGCCTGCATAACTATAGCTTTGATGTAGAATTATGCAAGGAGATCTGATACCATTCAGAGCTTCCTATGTCCATGTTGCAGATAAGGAACTAAGTACCCTTGCTGGCACTGCTGTATCTGTTTTGCTCTCCCATTTCATGCAGAGGGACAGTTTTGTGTGTTTCATACCTATAAAGACAGCTGTTGGGTGCTCTATGGGAAATGCCCAGAACTCTAAGAAAGTTAGCCATTAACTTCTGCCAATATACCTGAACTTACAGTGGGCGCTGTAAAAGCAATCTGACCACTGCCATGCACTGATGTAGCTGCTTATTTATAGTAATTGCCCAGTGTGAGTGTAAGAAATTCCACAAGCCTCTCCCAGAGGCACTGGTGCTGCAGCTTCTTAATGCACAAAGTTATTTGTGTTTTGAACACCCCCGTTGTCATATTTCTTAGCTCATCTCAATTGTTTAAAAAAAGGTAAGAAGCTTTTAGGCAGGTATTCGTAAACACTGAGAAAGCGTAAAGCTGTATTTGTTACTTTAAACTCACTGAGATCCAGAGCGATTTTAGCAGCATTGCAGTGACGCTGCATAAGGCAAGGACTGCTCTGCTCTCCAGGTACAGTGCCTAGCACTGCTCTGAACATAAACTGAACATAAACTCTGGCTGCTGATGCAATACAGATGTTAATCAGAATTTACAGTAGTTGAACTGAGCTTGGAATTTAGCCAAAGGGACTGAAATGGAGCGTTAATCAAATGCCACAATTACTGAGCCACACTTCCTGCATTAAAATAAACTAATGAAGGAGATGCATTGCACACCTAACATCTCGGTATAAAGCAAGCCCTGCCTTGAGAATGAGATAACCGTAGTCATTAGCCTTTACCTTTCACTATTTGAGTAAGGGAAAGGGTTATATAGATGTTAGCCTGCTCTCGGAAAGATGATTAAAAAAAAAAAAAGCTGGCTCTTTTTAATAAACTAGTGTAATTGCAGATCTGTTTAAGTAGAGGCATATGATACGTATGTTTGTGACAATTTTCCAGAGGGATGGTTTGGCTAGTGCTAAATAACCGGGCTCATTTTCCCATAATGCAAATGTTATTCACAAACTATTACCATAATTGATGCACCGAGCCACTGTAGAGTAAATAATGTGTTGTGTGTGGGAAGCAAGCTAGAAGTCGATGAATATTAAGGAACAAAATCTCATTTTTTTTTTTAAGGGAAACTTCACAGGAATTAAAATTACTTTGAAAATCAAAGGGGAATGCAAGTTCAAATCGACTGGTCGGTTTTTAAGCGGTGCCTACATGCACAAGCATGCGTACGTAGGGGCTGCAGGGCACAGCCCGGCTCAGCTGGGGTATTTTCTGCTCGGTGAGCACGGAGCATCCACAGAGCCCATCAAAGCAGCGTGGCACCTGGGGACCTGCAGGTAATGTCCGCTGCCCGGGGAGCTTCCCAGAGAGGGGCATTATGAGCAGAATAGATATGCTGGCAGTCTGAGAAATGAGTATCTGCAGGGTGTTTGCCGTTGCATGGAAGGGTTGTACTTTTCCAGCCGTTACTCCCCCTGAATATACTGCTCCCTCAGTTCTGTTCCACGTGTAAATGCAGAGACATACATACAACTGGATATAAGGTGTTGCGGAGGTGTGTTCCAGTCGGATGAAACAGTGGAGCATCACAAAAAGCACCGCTTTCTGTATTTGAGAGCTGTGTTGTTTCAAACACTTCTGAGCTTTGGTGTGTGCTCAGAACAGACTTTTCTCCAGGTAATAAAAACCTGGTCAAATACAGCTGTAGCTCTAGAAACCAGAAAGCCGGGGAATAGAATGCAAAGGCATTGTGTAGGACTACAAAAGCATCATTTGATCTGTTAATTTCCTAAGCCATTTTGTTCTAGATGCCAATTACTGTTATTTTTTAAATTGCAGATTATAGCACTGCGCCTTCTTTTTCCGAGAGATTAAAAAGACATTTTATGCAACCTTTGCCTCCCTTTGCTGAGGATGCTCACACGTGACTTTCTGGCACTGGAACATATATATCATATAACGTCAGTAGCTTTCCTTATTGTAACTTGATAGAACTCAACGTGGCAGAAGCAACATATTGTGAGCCATCATGAGCCCAGCTCTTGTGCACCAGGTTTATGGGCTGTCCTTCCTCTGTCTCAGTCTGTCTCCTGCATATTGTAAACCTCTCGCAAATGTCTGTTGCTTGTCCATGGACTTTTCCGAGCTGTCTTTGAGCCTTTCAGGCTTATGTGGCTATGCCTCCTAGCCCTAATTTCACCTATAGAGCTGAGCACATGCCCGAGCAAGGTTATCACTCCCCATAACTTGTTACAAATTGGCATTTCACTGGAGAAGCTATAGTAGTTCAAACTGCTTTTCTCACGTTAACCTACACTCTAATTTCTCTTGGAATCAGGCAGCCTTAGTTATTAGGCTTAATCCTAGTCCCAGGGAAAAGCAGCACTTCTCATGCTGTAGGTCTTGCAGCAGACAGAGAAAACATTATTTGTACCTCCTGGCCATTGCAAAGAATGTTTCTGTACAGTAGGGCTCTGCCTGGAGCGCCGCAGGGGTGGCATTGGTCTCCTGGAGCACTTCATCCCACATCTGTCTGAAACAGCACCGGGAACTTGTGTGCAGCGAGCCTGGGATGCGGCCTGTCCTGTGCCTGCTCCAAGTGGAGACTGGACACGGCTCGCTGACACTGCCAGCCTGCGCCGGCTTCGAACCAGTGTCCTAGAGAGCTTCTTAAAACCTGCATAGAAGTACGAATTGCCAGCCACGTGTTTACAATGAGGTGTTGGGCAGCACTCGAGATGAAAGAGCAGATGGTGTTGAAGGGAGAGCCAGGGTCATCAGGTACAAGACGGGATTGTGACCATGTTAATAACAAGACAGCAAATCCCACAGTGCTTTCTATTAGCCTGAAAGATGATAGTTCCCTGTTGGCCCTCACATGAATCAGAAACGTCCGATAACGGGGGTCCCAGGAGGCTGTGGACGCCTCGTTAGTTCCGCGTGTTGGTTCTGCAGCGACTGACTTGCTAGGGTCTTGCCTCTGGGGGTGTTTTCCATGCTTCCTGTGCCCTGGGCAGCCTCCAAGGTGCATAAAGGCATTTGAAGACAAAGCTGGCGTAATTCTGGGTTACTTCTAGCACAGAAGCAGTGGGATGGAGCACAGGAAGTTTGCATGAAACTGTTATTTGCAAGGTCAAAGCAGGGGAAGTGCAGGGCATGCTGGAAGGCAGGCAAGCTAAGCTCCAGCACTTGTGCTTCATTTAAAGTAATCCATATTACTCCGCATAAAGTAATCCGTGTTACTCTGTGGTTCTCTGAACTTGGGTAAAACTTTCTCTCCCAGTCAGCCTGCAGATCCCACAGGCTTTGCTCTCGGCTTCAGATAATCTTCCAGGGATCACTGCTTTGGCTGGTATGTTAGGAGCCGTTGCGAACTGTGAAAAACATCTCAGAATCCAGAAAATTGTTACACACTGTCTTTTTCTTTTCACAGGCTGATTATAAAAATTGCTGTAAACATTTTCTGGAGATGGGATCTTCCTATTTATCTGAACTTTGTGCTTGTTGTTTGTCCTTCCCCCCTGCTATCCCACGTTTCACTCTGGTTGGGAAGTGTGAAAGCTGTTATGGTAATAAGCAGCGAGATGATTTTCTGCTCTCATAGTGCCAAGGAGGTAGGAATGGATGTTATTCATCTTGGATGTAGTCCCTGCCGCAAATGCCTCCTCTCCCTTTAGCCTCCTGGCACACGTCTGTGTACACACCGAGGTTCATTCTCCCTGGGATGAGGGTCGGTGCTCCTCAGCTTGCTCTCGGATCAGCACAGCTTGGCTCTGCAGAGTGCCCTTGCAAGCGGGTGGATCTGGGTGTTTGTTTTGTGGCACATACGAGGTGAAATCGCGCCCGGTTTGCTCCTTCCCTCCCTCTCACTTAGCACCACTCACGTCAGCCTGACTTGAGAGGAGGAGTGTAGCGTGCTTTGGGGTGACTTAAAAATCAAATCTGCACTGCTCACGGTCTGGTTTGTGCCTGCGTTCACCTGTGATGAGCTTCGTCACGGGGATAACTGAAATGAACAGGGATCGATATCTACATTATACATTAGGATGTATTAAAAGGCTTAGAAGCAATGGTCTGTTAAAAAGGAGGTTATTGCAATTCCTTTATACACTGGCTCACATTTGAAATGCTACGTTAGAGTGTGACAAAACCTGCTCAATAGATCAAAAGATGTTTATTTTGGGACAAGTGCGAATATTCTTTTAAAATATGGCTCCTCTTGGGGGAGGAATAGCAAATGAAGTCTAGATTTTGGCTGTACACACTTAGAGTCTGAATAGTAAATAATTTCATGTTATTGATGGGTGTTTGAAAGGGAAAACAGCGATTTGGAGGTTAACACTGCAGCATGTTTGGAGATAAATTCCTAACCAAGGTATTGTTTATCTGGCAACAGTTCCCATAACAAGTGAAGATGAATCGCCAAACAGAAGCGAAGCTGTCGTGCGATGCACTGTATAAAGAATAACTCTATAAAATATGAAACTCAAATACATTTCAGACAAAATGCTGACACTAGGTTTTGAAATAAACAGGGCTGTGTTTTGCCCATCTGCAAAGTCAAATGCTGTCTTGAAAACCACGCTGTCGCGTACTTTGTGCACACATGCAAACCTTAATGGCTGTTAGGTATTAGAAGAAATAGCGAGGTTCTGCCGGCGCTGTTTGTGGCTGCTAATGCTGGCCAATTCAACAAGGAGACAAAACGGAGCGGCCCTGTGCCGTGACCTGCCCAGCTGGGGGCCGTGGCGCTTGGCAATCCCGCGTCTCCGCTCCCTGCGCTGCACTTGTCCTTTGATTACAAAAGGACGGCTCTCGAGGGATGTCATTGTGCATTTTCCTGAGACAAAATAATAGCTCTGTGTTTTGTGACCCTGGAACTTTAGGTCCTGCCAGATGCTAATGAACCAGTGGAAAACATCCAGGGCCTTGGTAATTGCTTTGAGCCCCAGCTGTTTGTGCTTGGTACGCCGTGTCAGAGCTCGCTGCTCTGGCGGCTGCGCCCTGTGATGTTGCCCCAAGGTCCCCTTGGGGCCTCGCAGGTCAGCGCAGCGAGCAAACTCCCTGTAATTGGGTACAAGAGAGTTGCAGAGTGCCGTGTGGACACGGGTAGTTTGAGGATGAGCCCTGCTCTTCTGACAGCACCCCTGTGGTTCCTGTTGGGCACCGCAGAGGCAGCGGGCAGCCTGGCCCGCTGCAAGCACTGGAGAGGCAGCAGAGCTCCTTGATGAGCCACAGCTGGGATGAAATGGAGCCTCATGCACTGACCTGACCTTGTCCAGACGGACAGCTGGGTTGTCCCATCTGATCTGTGGGTCGTGGTTCTGGGTATTCATTTGCTGCTTCAAAAAAGGGCTTTCTAGTTTCAGAAATAGAAGGTACCGATGAAAATCAGTGTTGTGATTTGATTTTGACGTATGTTCCCTGCAGGAACCTTCCCAGCCACTGACTTCCTTGCAAAAGGTGATTTCTGGTGTTTCCACAGACCTAAAAAGTCTGGACCATTTTACCACCCTTTTCCCATAGCTTGCTTCTCCCACAGAAATGCAGAGTTAAAGGGACAGTGGGAATACTTTTTGTTGGCGCCAGTGGAAAGCCTTTTCTGGCAGCCGTGGCTGTGGGTAGCAGGGGCTTGCTTGGCTGAGGTGGGCTGGGGGGACCTGCTCACCCCGCTGCCTGGCTGGGCAGGGATCCGTCTGTATAAATCTCGGTGTGAGAGAAGTTCCAAAACCCTCTGGTGGCAAGTGAATTAGCAGCCAGCCCCTCACGTACAGCTTCTGTGTGGTGCGATGTCAGTATTAGTAACACTTTTAGGTGAGTAATATTGATAAAGTAGGTTTCAGGGTCTGTCTCGTTCAGCATATATCCTCGTGTGCAGATAGCAGGAGGCAGTAAGTCAGTGGTACGAGTACTTACTCTATCTCAGTCAATGAAAAGATACCATAGACCCGGAAAAGGCACAGGGAGTGATGAAAAGGATCTGTGGAGACAGGCATAGCTTCCCTGCAAGGAGAAATGTAATAGTCTGGGGGGTTCTGATCCCAGAAAGGTGTGATATAAGGAAGGCAAGAAAAACATGCAAGATGAGAACCGATCTGAAGACAAAGAGTAAACGATTCGCTTATTTGCAAGAGCAAATACTGCAAGGCTCCCGCTTAATAACCGGACAGCTGGCTAGAAACAGCAGAATGAGGCAACTTTCTCCTGCTGCACGTTGTGAAATTCTGAACCTCGTTTCCACCCTCTGCAGCATCTTTTGGAAACAAAGAGGTTCAGCTATGTGTGTGACAAATTCGGATCCGTCTGTTATTAGATGAGATACTGTGGGCACGTCTTTGGACTTGAGATTTCTTAACATTGTTTGCTTATGAACCTCAAAGTATTTGGACATAAGATGCTGGGCCGGATAGCTCTGCTGCAGCACAGCTCTTTCTGTATACAGTAGAAGTAGAGCAGACTGATTATATTTGTCCTGTACTTTGCAACTTGATATTCACTGCTCTGTGGCTTGCTTGGAGCTGGGAGATTTGCAGCGAGCTGCAACCAAATCAATGTGTCTTGTTACACTGGAGACAGGGAATCGGGCAGCGTGTTTCTGATCAGGCAGAAAAAAAAAATCTGATAGGGGCCTTCCCAGCATTTTTTAAGCATTAGTTTCATATCGATAGCTCTTTCTTTAAGAAAAGTCTTTACAGGTATTATTTTAAAACATGAACCTGACAGCATCAAGGCTAAGCAACTGTGGGCATGTGGAGGGGGGCTGAGAAAGGGGGGAGCCGAGGAGTCCGCCTCTGATTCCCTGCTCCGGTTACACGGCGGCATTACCGCAGCTGCGGAATCGGGAAGGAGATATTTGCTTTATGCTTAAGAGGCTTTATTGTTTCTAAACTATATTTAGTTCTGTAATCTTGCCCGAGGTGGGGGAGGGCAGCGTGGGACGGCCTCCGAAGCATCGCCACCCTGCTCGGTGGGCGAGCGAGGGGTTAACGCGGCGGTGCCGGGCTTTCCGATCGGGCAGGCTCATTGTCAGAATAATGTTTAGCCAGGTGTTAATCCGTGTCTGGAGGGAAGTGCTGGAATTCATTATTCATCCCACTGGGGGAGGTCATGGTCCTGGGAGGCTGCCAGTGCCGGAGCCAGCCTCCTGGCTTTACTGACATGTGCCATTTGTGATGAAGGCAGCTGAAGTCCATTTGAGGAATCCTGCTGTCAGGCAGCCAAGCCGACGGCGAGCGGAGCGCAGGCGTTGGGTGAGCGCTGGTGCAGCGAGCGAGAGCGCAGCGCCGGGAGGGCAGAGGGGGACAGCCGGCACCGAGGGGAGCGTCGCCTTCCTCCCTGCCCTTCTCTTCTTCCTCCCACCCTGCGCTCCCCTTGAACACCGTGCCCCCCTTGGAGAATTGGAAGTGGTGCCGGCGAGTTGCATTTCCAGCAGCAGGATAGGCTTGGGTTGCTTTTTTTGTTTGTTTTTTTTTTATAAACGAGGGCAGGAGGTGAGACGATGATCAAGTCCAGTTGGTTCTATGTCAAGTTCAAGTATGCGGAGAAGGTAAGTGGGCACGTTTCCTCCTGCAGCGTCCCCGAGGGGCTGCCCTCAGCCCCCTTCCCTTGACAGGCGGCTCCGGCCCCAGCACGGAGAGAGCTGCTGAGAAGTTTCACCGGTGAATTTGTTTTCCGGGGTCTCGATAGATAACGCCGTGCTGAAAGGCAGCGCAGCGCAGGGTACGGCTCGAGATGTGACAGCCACCACTTCAGCGTGGCACGAGTGGGGAGAGAAGTAAAGTTCACGTCTAATTCCTGTGGCACTGTGTCAGTATTTAAAAAACTAAAATAAAAAGGCAGCTGTGGAGATGTTTGCTTTTCTTGTGTGTGGAGCTTGAAAGGGAGAAATATTTCTTGTTCTCTAGAGCTGGTTGTGAGATGTGACCTGCTTCTGCAAGGAAGTCAGGTTTTTTCTTTTATTCTCTTTCAGTAACAAAGTAAATATTTAATTGTTCATGATATTACTGGGGGAAAAAGAAGGAAGTTTTATTGATCAAAAAAGCAATGAAATGTATTCTAAGACTGTTTGCTGCACGGTTTGCTGTGGAACTTGCTGCATTTCCTATTGCACAGGCAGAGCAGGGTGCTCTCTGTTGGGTGTTCCCTTTCACGCTCAGCCTGTGCTTCCTCCTGCCTGTCCCTGGGCACCCAGGTGCCTGGGGGAAGCGAGAGAGGGCAGGGGGAGAGGATGGACCCAGATTTCCCTGGGGACCTGCTTGACAGCGATGCCTTTCTGCTGAGCACCTCCCTGGAGGGTTTCCTGCCCCAGGTTAAAGACTGATCTTACTGCCAGTGGGAGCTAGGCAGAATATTTGGAGGTGGCTTTGCTGTGTTCTTTACTCCAGTGAAATGGGGAAGAGAACAAGACAAATTCTGGGGGAAAATACTAGGAAGCCTCACTGTTCACCAGCCATCCTCAAGCAGGCAGCAACTTGCTTTCTTAAAATGGGGAAAAAAAACATGTATGTGCTATTAGCCTGAAATTTTTTATTCTGGAAAATAGTCCCACATTGATTTATCTCCTGTGTTTGTGCCTCAAGTTATACTGCATACAGTGGATGCATATATATTCCCTTTAACAAGAAGCATATATATTTCATTTAACGAGATTGTCCCATCATTTATCCCAGGCTGCAAATAGCGCACTTAGCAAAGTCACAGATTTAACTGTTTTGTTTTCATTTGCTTTGAGTAGTCTTACAAAGGCAATTTGACTGCAAAATCTGCTTTATTAGGCAGTTATATTTTATCTCCTTCATGTTTCTCTGCAATAATTCTACATTATTTAAAGTCGTGTCATACTTATAAACATCTATATCAAAACAGGTTGAATCTGTGTGTCTAGTTTATGAAACTCTTCCTGGAAATAAAAACCCAATGAAGTCAGTAGTTATCTGCTAGTGGGTGAGGTTGGCTATTTAAAATGTTGGAGGACTTTTTATTATTTTTATTTTTATTCTTTTAGCTTTACATTTTGTGATTCGATTTTTTTCCTTTTTTTTTTTTGTTTTCGTTACCCCACGCAGTTCAACCAGAAAGCCTTCGAGTCACTGAACCGAGCAGATAACATTGCTGCTTTTCTGTCACCGGGTAATTTTGTGTGTGTTACGTAACCTGTCATACCCATTTTGTCAGAGACCGATAATTTGAGATCTACAACCTGGGAAATTTGAACATGGATGACATCCAGGAAACCCATTTGATCTGTATTCTTCGTGCTACCTGTGCCTGGCAGGGCTTCCTTCTGATTCACCAGGGAAGTTGCCAAGTTTGCTCATCTGTTTGGGGAGGGGAAAAAAAATACAAACCAAAAATGTAATGCACATACACAGGAAGACAAAAACTGAAGTGCATACCTGTCCTTTTATTGAATTTCATATGTGGTAAGAGACCAAGAGTCCTTTGTGTGTACACAAGGGTTTGCTAATGGAAGGACTCGAGGAATTTGTCTTAGCTGTGAGGCAAAGATGTATCCCTCGCTAAACACAGGGTCTTGTGAACACGTTCTTGTTACGGTTTACGCTTGGCTTATTCTGCATTAGCTTCAAGTCTTGTCTTATGTGTAAAGTCATACTGGTGTGACGTAGGTGGGAATTGCTGCCACCTCTGTTAAACCAGTGCAGTTCTTTGGCCGGACACCATGGGCACATGCTCCATGAACCAAGTGCCTCAGTCAGCGTAACCACAAATAAATAAAAAAAAAATAGGTCAAATCTTTTTGCAATTCTTCTGTATTGTCAACATTTTAGAAATTGGTTTTACGTAAACTGAAATGAAGTACCTTTGAAATTAAGTATCACACCAGCTCTTTTCAGCAGCTTGACTGAATGGGATTTAAAGTCTCACTGGAAGAGAGAGAATTCAGTTTCTCGTTTTAAGTTGACATAAGTGTGGGCTGCTGCTGAAATGAGTGCTCCCACTCCCAGCTACGTGTTGTCAGCATTAGTGGTTGTGCAGCCACGTGGTGACGTGCATCCAGGAACTGATCCAACTGAGTGAATGGGTTTTATTCCTTTTGGGGGCTGGTTTTGTTCCCAGTCAGATCAGCGAGATGTACCTGGAAATGCACAGTTGAGAATAGGTAGGAAAAAGGTGATGTCTCTTCTGGCAGCAGCCTGCAGAAATTAATTTAATTTGTTTGCTCACTGGGCTGTTCAAGGTAGGTCATTTTAGGTCATGGAAGGGTTAGGTCTGGCCTCACTGCAGTGCAATATCTCAGTTAAATCAGACCTAGAACTGCTTTTCCTACGTGTGCCACCATAGTGACATTACACCACTCCTTCTTAATTCTCCTGTAAATAAGTTCATTGACATTTTTGTTAGCTGGCTGGCTGAGCTGAAGTTGACATCCTTGCCTCTAGCCATTTCAGATAATTTTAATTTTTTTGCCTTTGATTTCCTTTGAAAGATCTTACTGTCTAAAAATCCCTCTGTGATAAAGCATATATATTTAGATACGTGACAGAACTAACTTTGTAGGCAGCTTATATATTGTAAAATATTCCTTCGCATATAGATTGTCAACCCGTTTCACTCTCTTGGCATAGCTACACTCTACTGATGTGAACTGTTCTGGTGTGTGTGAGAGCTGCTCATCCCACCTGGGTTATCTGCAGCCTCTGCAGAAGGATGGACCTGAACCAAAGCTTGGTGGCATAACTCGCTTGAGTTTCAAGGAGATCCAGACCTCATGGGTCTTCTGGGAGCTTCCAAACTCATGACTGGCTAAGGTATTTCAATGTACTGGGTAGATGTCAACTCTTGTTGCCTATCTGCTTGTACAGTGGCTGTTTTATATTGGCAGGAAATTCTGCTGTTCTGGTCTCTGTTGTGTTCCCCCAAAGCTGTCCTTCCATAGGCTGCAGGTTCCTGTACCTGGAAGGAATGAGTGCCCGTGGCTGTGCCTTGTTGGTGATGCCCCAAATAAACAGAAACCTGAGGACATACAGTTGCACAATCCCTTCCGATATAGGAGAAAAAAATCAGTAGCCCTGTAATTGCTGTTGCAACAGAATGTCTTAGGCTGTGTTTGTACAGTCACCTCCTGTCCTACAGACATGTTGGACCTGGAAAAAGAACAAATAGATGTTGGATAAACTGATGTACTTGGGCATGTTATTTTGCTTGAGTCAGCCAAACAGTTATTCTATGTTGTGGTAGACAAGCACTATAAAACCATTGCACAGCAGCGTATTTTTTATTGTGACTAAAATAATCAGATATTAAAACTAAAGAAGAAGTACGCAACTTCATCTTGAGTGTATTATCAAGTTAATTGCAAACATTGTATTACGTAAACTTCGAGGAACCATCCTGGAAAAAATACAAAGTTTTTGTTTACTCTATCAAAGAATTAATAAAAGGTCATTTGAACACAAGCCATTTTTTACATAATACCCATACTGAGTCTGTGTGCATTTACACCGTAATTAAAATTCAGCAGCTTCATATGAATAATAATGCGGACACTAGGAAATCAGTTTGATCTGAGAAAAAAAAAAAGGCAAGCTCTTGGAAATGTATGAAATGCTACAAAGTGTGGGAGAAGTGTAAAGAGGCAGTGCGAGTGGGCAGTCCAATTCCGTGTGCTTGCATCTGAAGGAGCTTATTGGTGGTGTTGGGGAACTTGAAAGGTTTTTCTTTGTCCTTGAAAAGCCCTTTCCCCCATTTGGGCTTCATTTGGTAGATATTGCTGAACTGAAGCTTAACTTTCCTGTTCCCAGCAGTGCCCAGGGGAGAGAAGTGCTATATTCCTGGCTGGAAAATGAGATTAAAACACCCTGTATCTAGATACAGGTTACATTCCTTCCTTCCTCTAATATAAGACTCGCACTACTCTGAAAGGCAGTTTACAGTTTTGACAGCTAAAATAAAAAGCCTTAAGGACCAGCAACCACTTTGAATGTTCGAAGGGCTTCATTTCCAGCAGAAAGATTTCAATTACAGTCATTTTCCTCGAGTAAGTACAAAGAGGTAAATGGAACCCCTGTTTCAAATGTTAAACTCACAGACGACATTATTACCGGTTATACTTGGAAAGTAAAGGATGAAGCCAGTCTAAATCAAAGCCCTGATTCCAAATTACTTTTTAAGAGTATGATGAGGTCTGCACCCAGTAATTCAGCAGCTCGGTATTGAGCAGTACGTAGCACAGCAAATGTGACTTTCATTAGATTGTGTGGCTCTTCCGGGGGGATCGAGGCAGGAAGCATCTTTCTCAACAAGCACTAAGAGTTGCATCTTGAAAGGGCTGCTGTGCAGCTGTAGATGCATGTGGTGGCTGTATTTTTAGAGAATTTAGTTTTTATTTTCTTTTCTGACTTTGCTCTGGTACTTGTCTTGTCTTTTATGAGAGCAGTTTGACAAAGACTTGGTTGTTTACCTCCTGTGTGGCACAACCTTTCCCCTGCAGTGTTTTTCATCTTGGGACCATTTTGTCCCTTTGCTATTGTGGAGAACAAATTTCCAGAAGTCCATGTGTTTTTGGTTTCTTTTAACTCCCACTTTTGAAACATATAAAATGCTTGTCTAATGTAGTGCTCAAAATACAGGATGCTAAATCATTCTGGTTACCTGAGCTCAGGGAAACGTGCTTTCACTGGAATGATGAACTCTCCCGGAAGTCTGTACCCAGGGCTTGAACGAAAGTTGAAGATAGCTGTTTTGGTTGGGGACTTTGGGATTGGACCAGAGGAAGGGCAGGGAGCTAGCCAGCCTCCTCCCTGCTCCTGGAGTGACTCCATTTTCCGGGGCAGCTGGTCCTCTCAGCTTTCAAACCATCTTAGCTAGTGTCTGGGAGGTGGGAACCCACCTGCTTTTTCTCCAGAAATGATTGCTGGAGCTAATTGTGCTATTATTTATTTATTTATTGATACCACTTTTTCTCACTGCTCTGTAGGTGTATTTCTGCAGGTGTGAAATCAGGAGTTACTCCTTAAACTGATGGAGATGATCAGCAAAGGGTTGTCTTTCCAAATTGCTTTGCATGTGAAACTTAGTTCAGTCTTTTTATCTATTTTAACTGCTGTTTTGCTTTTTTTCCCTTTCCTGCCTATGAATATTATGTGTTTTTTTTTCTAAGTCATTTTGCGACTGTGACTGCCAGTGTTTTAGGGAAAACAGTGAGATTTTTCTTCTGTGCTTGCATACAGATACTGGACCTATTAAAAAAAAAACTTGAGAAGATAGATGCACTAATTTACATGTAATATGGATTATGACAAATATGCCTTTGTACTTCTGTAGCCTGTGCTTCCTTTGACTCAGCTGTTTACACCTGCCTGGTTTGCTGGGTGACCCCGTGTTTGCTGTTGTAGCACTATCTCAGAGAATTGTCTTGCTTTGTGTTTTGGCTTTTGCTTATCACATTATAATTTTATCTGGCATTTTGGTGAGCACGGAGGTGTCAAAGGACGACACGTGTTGGCTGACAGTGGCTGCAGCCTGCACAGCTGCTGCGCTTTGCTTGAGACTGGCAAGTAAACCCGAGCAGCATTTTTCCCTTCACCTGGTTTTTATTTTCTTTCCAGATACTGTGGCTGCGAAGGCTGGGTTTGGCAGGCACGCCAGCAGAAAACACAGGCTTGTATCTTGGTGGCTTTGTGAGCGCAGTGACAAGGAGGCAGGGCTGAGAGCTGGTGCAAGAAATGCCAGCCCTGCGCTGCTCAGCCCTGCGTGTGCTCGTGCCAGAAGCTGCCCCTCGGTTTCCTCCTGCTGCTGGGGCTGCAGAGCTGGAGGAGTTCAGCCCAGTGTCCTGCATGGAGCAGCCTCCTGCAGCATCTGCTGTGTGGTGTGCAGGTTGCCCTGGCTCCCTCTCCTTATTTCTGCTCCACATTGCTAAATTAAAAGTGGCAATGGGTCACAGAATTGGCAAGCCGGTGCAGGCTGCAAGCCGCTTAATCTCTGCATATGTTATATTCTCCACCTGGTCCTCACTGTCATAAAGTTAAGTCGGATTTCTAAGCATTTGGAGAGCAGTGCTGAGTATTGCTGGGCTAAGTGTTGTTTACTTATTTATTTTAAGTGGACAGTTCTCTGGTTCTGCCAGTGCTTGGTAGTTGGACAGTTCTTGAGAGAACTTTTGTTTGTTTTTAGGTAGAGGCATTTTAAGTAGGGTGTTAAACCCTTCTAACAGTTGCAATTCACTCTTTGCTCTAAGTGCTTCTCACTAACCCGTAGCATTTTGAAGCGAAGGCTCAGAGGCACAGGTGTAGCTGTAGGTTCATTTGCCTCTGACAGCAGCATGGTAGACATTTAAAGGAATTTTTTTTTCGCCTTGTATCCAGGGCAGTTGTTGCATCCTGCATATCAGAACAACTCAAGGGCTGCTCTGCCTGGGCAGATGCCAGGAGCCCCACGGGACTTGCAGCAGCCAGGCGTGGCAGAGTCATTAGGAAGTCCGAGTGCCACCAGTTTTCCCCTTGATATTTCTCACAAAGGGAGTCACTGGAGCAGAAGCTGTTTAAGCATCTTGGTGTCATGTTAGGATCCTCCCACCTATAAGTGGAAATATGGTGGGTTTTCTTCCATCTGGAGCCAGCTTCTGGACAGCTTTGTCTTTGATATGGTTTGGGATCTAGACCTCAAACTATTTCATCTCCAGTCCTATTTATATGTTTGCGAGACTAAGAGTTGCGCACACTGATGGGAATAGTCAGTGACAGGTAAAATAGCAAGGAAAAAAAAAGTTACATTCTTCTGATGTAAATTTTTAATCAAATGTATTTTCTTCTGTTAAGCAACTTTTACAGCCCACTGCACAAAACATACAACCAAAAAACTTTGCACAATGAGCTGCATGTAATAAGCTAGCGATGCATCCATTACACATTTTTTAAGTGTGTGTAATGCATTTAAATTCATTTTTGCTTGCATGGTGGTGTAGCCTTCAAAAGGTAATTGGAATTTACACAGACTTGCTCTCGTGCTTACTCGGGTTTTCTTCAGATTGCAATGCTTTGGAGAGCTTCATTAGAAATGGTCTCTTTTGTAACAGGAAGGAAATATAATTTTAAATACATTAGAAAGCAGAAAACCGTGTATCAACACTTCTAAAATGATTGTACAGTGCTTGGTGTCAGTAGCATGGTTCTCCAGCACAGCTGTATTGATTGAAGAGTTGGTAGATGATAGGCTAGGTTGTAATAACAGTAGTAATTGTATTAAATAACACTTTTCATTCCAAATAATTAGAGGCAGGTTTTGTAGCAGCTGTGTGGATGTAGCTGTATCAGCTTCACAGTGACCAGACTCAGCAGTGTCATCGCTGTTTGTGTCCCCTCTATGTGATGTCTCCTGCCTGGAGGCCCTCTGTTGAAACCCAGGTATTGTCCCTGCCTGTGTGCTGCACTGCTGCCAGCTGCCCTCCATGTGTTTTATTTTTTCAAGATCTTTTGCCATGATTTCAGTAGCCTTTTCCAAATTTTCCAAGATGCCTCTTACAGGACCCGCAGCTCCCATTTGTCCTCTGCCCGTGTGCCCCTGGGCTGGACCTTGCTGACCATCTTGTCGATGTGATGAAACTGCAGGTAATTGTAGCAGCGCCCTCAGCTTCGAAGACATCTGAGAAAGTGATACTCTGTGGTTTCCATGGTCTTTGGCCAAACAGGGTACGAGGAGCTGGCAGCCGCACGGTGTAGCTCGTGCTTCAGGAGGAGGGAGGTGGGCAAGAGCTCTCTGCGCCTTGCTGCCGTGCCCCGTGAGGTCTAATCCAAGGTGAACGGTGCCACCAGGTGACAGAAGGTCTCTGCCAGTTACCTTCTCTTGGGCAATACGCCTTGGTCCAGCCTTCTGTCTGGGAGGGGATTGCTTTGTGGCTGGTAAAGAAACAGATCCTCCGGCATGGCTTGAGCACACACAGAGGCAGAGGAATTCTTCTGAGCGTCTGTTTGGGACGCAGCCTTTGACTTGTAAGCCTGTGCTACTCCTAATGCTGCAATCAGCAACATGGAGGTGCTTGATGGATTAGTATTCAGGACACAGGAGAGGATAGAGTCTGGCTGGGGGGATATCACACACAATCTGCTCATCTAGAGTGATTTGCTGTTTTGAAGCTAGATTCACCAATTCTGTAGATGGGAAGGAAAAAAATCTAAGGATTTACTCTGATTTTTTTTTTTCCTGGACTCCATTTGCCTGAGGACTAGTTCTGTCCTTTAATTATTTAAGAACTGGGTTTTGTTTACAGTTTATAATAAAACTGATAAAAGATTAATAAGGTGCTTGTGAAACATTTTAAGTAAATTAAAGCTTTGAAAGACTTACAACTGCAAATATTTGAAAATTGTGAAGTAGCAGAATAAGAACAGACCAGATCAGATAATCAAG
This sequence comes from Cygnus olor, assembly GCF_009769625.2. Lineage (NCBI taxonomy): Eukaryota > Metazoa > Chordata > Aves > Anseriformes > Anatidae > Cygnus > Cygnus olor. The sequence goes on along the minus strand of NC_049188.1, from coordinate 2,168,652 downwards.
TTATTGGATTTGTTTGGGAGAAAAAATAATCTTGTTTGCAATTGGATGGGAGAGGAGTATTGCCTGCCCTGTTAAATATTTGTGTACTTTTAGCAAATTCGAAGATACTGGTTGTATGAAACAGCACTGGCTTTGTTAAAATGTTGTTTTATTATGGTGCAGTAGCTGCACGAATTGAGTGCAAGTCAGAGGAGGAATTCAGAGTGAAAGTATCCGCAGTGAAGTTCACCGTGGTGGTAAGCCTGTGCCCCAGTAGGTATGTCTGTGCTATTTTTAAGGACTGTGTTGATTGTTCCTCAAAATAGTCCGTAAATAAAATGGACTCTGAGCTGATTTCTACACAAGAGTGAGATCTTGGGGTTATAATGGATTTTTCCATCAAAACGTAGGCACAGTGCTTAGTAGCAGTAAATACTAAACAACTAAAATATTAGGAAAGGAACTAAGAACAGAACAGATAACGTTGTTCTGACAAAACAGAAATCCCTGATGTGCTTGCATCATGGACAAAAAGTGCAGCTCTCATCCTGCCTTTTGCAAAGATCTGCAGACATCATAAATGCTTGGAGAAGAGCCTCAAGGCTGTTCAGGGGTGTCAGATGGCCTCCAGGTGAACTAAATGAGCTACAGCCCTTCAGCTGGGTAAATAGGTGACTGTAAAGGAGATATAACAGAGGTCTGCAGAATCAAATGGGACATAGGGAGGATGGGGATTGTTTATTGCCTCCGGACAGAAGAACTTGGAGTTGTCAAAGGAAGACAAGAGCCAGGCTGAAGGAGATCAGAAATAGGTGGTTCTTCATGAAGGTCTTGACCAGTGCAACTGATTGTTGAAGGACACTGGGTGCTTCAAGTTTACGTCTCTTCAGGGAGAGTGGATAAATTGATGGGGAAATAAATTAACCAATTGTCACTGGTTGTCTGGAGATGGAAGCAAGGGGGAAAGCTATACATATACAAAAATAGAGAGAGACGGGAGTATTATATACACTTAGCCTATTTTTGTTCTCTTCCTTGAACATCCATTTATGGCCACCATTGGAAAGGGGATGCTGTGCAAGCGGAGCCTTTGATCTGGCCCAACACAAACGTTCCTCTGCTGATGATGCTGGGGCAGCTCATTCTGAAATACCCTGTTTTATATAATGAGTGTTAGATAAAAATAGTTTTTTTCAACACCCACTGAACTTAGCAGCTATGGCTTTGACTGTGAACGTTACTTTAAAACCAAGGCATATCATGTAATGATCGCAGCCTGGTATTAATAGCTGGATTCCTTATTTTCTATTCTCCTCCCATAAAACAGGTGTGAATGCATGTGTGTCATCAGGGTTATTATCTATGCAGTATTTTGGGGGGGGAACAACAATGCATTTATTTGGAGCTTTTGGACAAAATATAGTGCCAAAAAGAGGCAAGCAGCAGGGTCCCAAGAAAAGTTCCAAGATGAGTGAATTATTACATTAGAGAGCTCTTTAGCACCCCAATGAAAAATCAGTACAAGCTGTTAAGCCTAAATTATGTTTATATTTGAATGAGGCGAAAAGGAACTCTTCAGTAGTCTAGGGCAGAGGAGGAGTCTAATTAGATGGAGTCATTTTATTCCTTTGGGAAGGAGCTGTGAAAACTAACACGATAACAGAGCAGGTTCAAAGGTCTGTGTGTAGATCCTAATCTGCTTAAAAGACGGGGTAGGATTTCACTGACTGTATCACAAACTCGGGTTCAGTAACCAACTTGTTCCTTTCGTGAACATCCAAATATAAACTGTGAAAGGCGATGGAGGAAATTAAAGGGAGTGAATGTACAAATGCCATATATCACTCTATTATAATGACAGAAATATGCTAAAAGCTGTGTAGCTGGTCTTTTTTCTACCCTTTTCACTTGGCATCATTGCATTACTTTGATAGCAGCTCTAATGTACCTTGTTAAGGCTACTCTTTGAGGCAGATACCTAATCTGTAGGTCTCAGCAACATTTTGAAATGTCTCCTTTTGCCTTTCACTATAGTTGGTTTTTCCATCTTGCTTTGCACTTTTGCAAATTAATTATCACCAGCTTGAGCTTGCACATGGGGTAGGGTCACCTTCCGTGTCGGAAGAGGGCACTGCATCCCCATTGTTGGGGAGCAATGGGAGGAGCACATGTGGGTTCCATTATTTTGTAGCTTTATACGAGCAGTATTTGTAGCTTCCAGTGTTCTACATGATGCAGATGTTAGAGATGAATAGATAGTGTTTCTATTTCCTTGTTTAGTCTTCTGTAATTTTTCAGTGTTGCGATCAATCTTTGTCCGCCATTCTTGAAACCTCACTTGCGTTTAGTGTATTCTCTCTGATTGTCAATGATCCCCTTCAAAATCTAGGATTTGTTCCATCTGGTCCCAGGAACTTGGCAGCTTGTGTGGCTAGCAATAGCTGACTTTTCCATGAGTGCTAGTACAGAGAAGTTGATTCATGGCTAAAAAGATTAAAATCCCTACATCAGAAAATCTGGAAAAATATAACAATTGCAACTCTGCCAAGGAAGTGCTTCTTGTTGGATTAAAAATCATATGACAAGTTGAAAGAGAGAGATTTGGAAGTGTAATTCAATGCTGTTGTCAATCCAGGAGAGTTAAAGCTGAAATTGTGTTAGAATATATTAGCAGCAGTGCCTGGACGGAGAAAATCAACTGCATCTCAAAGACAATTCTGTGCTCGTTTCCATTCTGCCTCAGTTTGTTATGACTTGGTTTGGATTTCATAATTTTGATGTCACTGAGGTTGAGCAACTGATGCATGCTGGAAAGGTCTTCTCTTATGTGTCCATGGGGGTACCTTCTGAAATAGACTGTGTTCTGCAGCACCGAGGAAACGGAGGGAGGGATACTGAAATAGAAGGGGGTCAAGCTAGCAAATCTGAAGAGAGAGGCTTCCATATGGTACGTTGGAGGTGTTACGTATGCCTCTCACTCTGAGGAATCATCATCTCTTTTTGTCAGGGATTGACAGTAATGAGGTGCAATGCTGTGGTTCTCAGTGATAAGGTCTCTGGGTGGTGGGTGAAGAGAACCGCGTTTACCTTGCCGGGCATGGCCCTGATGGTAGTTATGAGTGCTTTGGATGTGCTGTTAGAGTTTGTTCCTGGGGGTTGTGTGAAGTCTTTGTAGTAACGGGCAGCATCTTGCATCAGAGTGGCACAGCCCACCCCTTGCTGCTAACTCCCGTGCTCCTGCTCATTGGCTGGAGCACTGCCGTTGTGCTCAGCTGAGTACCAACTGTTTCTTTTCTCTTCCATGTAAAAAGGGGGAAATTAAAGAGAAACCTAAATCATCTGTCCTCTTGGCTGAAGGTACAGGTTGAAATTTTGTTGTTTAGTCTAGGAAGACAGACTTGTTCAGTGCTTAGATATCACAGTATCTGTGGCATAATAGAGAAATTGGAGCACAAAATCCCATTTCTCTCTCAGCATGGGCAATTTATTATAAACAGGGATGTGCGGGGCCTTCTGCCGTCACTGGAGGGAGGTTGTTGGAAGATACACTACTTCTGTGACCGCAGTAATATCACCTCTGAGAACAGGAGAAGCTATGGCTGGCTAATAAATGGCAGGGGGGTTGGAACTAGGTGATCTTTAAGGTCCCTTCTATGATTCTATGAGAAATCTGAAAAATTATGAGAAGCACTACAAGTGTCCTGGCATGGCACACCGTAGATTTCCTATTGCTTTCTTGATCTTGTAAGTTCGCACAGAATCAGGACATGCGTTAATATCAGAGCTTAGTCTTTTCAAAGTCAATTTTTTGTTAAAATTCCATCTCTCCTGGCTATCAGCAGTGGATTGATTACATGGATAGCTTAGAAGATCAGGACAAAGATTTAAAATCAATTAGTTGTCGACATCTAATGGTGCCGACAGTCTTGGGAGGCGTGAAGTAGCAGCTTGGGCCTGTTGCCACAGGTTATCAGGGTGGCCTGTGGCTGGTGCTGCAGCAGAAAAGAGAGCATATAGCGAGGGCGATTGTAAAACCTGTTGGATTAAAAGGCGAGGTAAGGTTTCCCTTTCTGTTCTTGGCAACTACGACTTGTATCCTTTTCCCTCGTACCCCACGCATGTACACACAATGTCTGAATTGGGGCTCTCATCACCTTAGGGCCCACATGTACGGGAGGGGAGAAGTGGGCCTGTTCCCAGGCCTGAATGGCTTGTGAAGGTTCCTGGTTTTCTCTAATTTGTTTCATTTAAATACCTGTAATTAGGTGAAATCTTGAGTCTCCATGGCACAGTTCTGTTTGTGTAAAAGGAACATTATCTGTTTCTTTGAGGAGTGTGCAGGGTTTGAACATCAGAGACTCTGGGCTGCTGGGCTCCTGTCGGAGGGGAGGATGGGCTCACCTGGCTGGCGCAGGCAGAAAATGTCTGTGGAAATCTTCTGAGTAATCCTTTTTGTTGAGAACAAGCAAGCACCTACGGGTTCTCCTTGATCATCAGTGACCGTAATCAAAACATCGGAAAGATTTGTGTGCGAGTGTGCATGCATGTTTCTAGCCCTATGATACCCTCTGAGTTTAAATGCTACCAAATACAGGTATGTTATCGATTGTGCCTTTATGATTTTGGTACAGTCTAATATTTTTCAACTTTGTAAGCAATTCTCTGAGGTTTATAAAAGAAAATGGCAATAGCCTTTAATTTCCTTCTGTAATCCTGACTCACATGATCGACTCAATGAAAGTCAGCGTGTCTGGCTGGAGATGTGCTGATAGGAGCTGTATTGCTCTGGTTAATCAGCATTGCTAAGTCTGGAAGACAAGATACCAGCCTGTGAATTTCATGGAGACGTTTTCTGAAATCCATTTCCGTTTTGTGATAAAGGGGGAAATGTGTAATTCGATAGATCTTCATTAGATTGGATTATGGTTTAGCTAAAATAGAAATTGTGGAGCAACTTAACCAGTATGTTTGGTTACAGACAGTGCCGCCTTGTAGCTTCACAAGATAGATGAACAAGTTAAGTACCTGTATTGTCAATGAGAAACAGATTCCCTATGTGATATTGAATATTACACCAAGCATGTAGTTTCTTCATTTAATGCCTGACTCCAGATCTAGAAAGGGGTAATTCTGTACAGCTCCACTGGCTTCACTGCAGAAATGCTACTTAAGGATTGTTTAATATGATTTATTACTTAAATAGACATAAAAAAATGAACCCAACTCTTTTTCACCACCTATATCTTTTTGTGAGTCTGCCCAAGACCTCATTGTCATTTTATCAGTTCATATGTCATGATTGCATGCAATCATGACGTGTGATCCCAGTGTAACATACTCTCATTGATATAAATGGTGGCAATCGGACAGTTGCAGATCAATGGCATTGTGTAAGGATGAATTTGTAAGAGAAGAATAATGATATCTTAACCTGAAAGACCTCAGTGTGTCAAGCAATGAATCCATCTCTGAAATGAAATAAATATCCCATTTTGTGTGTAGGAATGCCAGTCTCGGAGACTGAGCAACTTGCCCAAAGAAATGTGGTGAGCCAGTTGCAAGGGCGAGGTTCTGACCCAGTTTTTAGGCAGGGAGGGTTTGCCTGTCGTTTCAGAGGAGTTAGGGTTTCACCTCAGATTGCATCATGTGTGCTAACACAATTCACGTCTGTAGTTTTTGTGTCTGTAATTCTTCTTTCTGAGAGAAGAAACACAATGGATTTTTTTTTCTCCTTCACTAGGTCAGCGTTTGTGCAAGTGCAGGAACAAATAGCCGGGAGCCCCAGGCCCTCTGCTCTTGGCTGGGCTGAGCACATTCCGGCAGCTGAGTCCTGGCCCTGGCGGGGTTGGAGAGGGGCTGCCCCACCAGCGCCTTCCCTTACAGACCTGCGAGAGCTGTGCTAAGGGGGTCTGATGGCCGGGTTTCCCTGGCAAGGGTCTGGTGAACGTGTTTCCATACTGGAAAAGGGTGTTACGTTAAGTAGGTATCTGCCTGATACTCTGAGAGCTGAATGTCAGCGCTAATAAACCGGAGGGCCTGTCTTTCCCAAAGGACCTTTGGAATCAATTGAAAGCTGTGTCCTCCATCCCCCCATCCCCAGAGGGCCAGTTTTAGTCTGATGCTGTGCCACTTTCTGTACTCGAGTGAGCTGAGACTACCAGGGCGAGGGCCTGATTGACAGCATTGCTCCCAGCTCTATGAAGAGAGGAAGTGACCTTAAACACTGGGGTTGTGGTTGTGTTTTGACTGTAAGAAAATCTTTTTTTTTCTTTTTCTTTTTATAAATATTGCCCTAACTCTTTTGTCAGGCTGGCTAGGCTGGCTTTCTTTTCATCTCTTTTTTTCTTTTTTTTTTTGAGGTCTTAACCCCTTCCTGCCATGAGGTAGAATTAGATAAACTTTGAAATCAGCTCAATGTCATTTGTTTTAAAAAGGGAGAGAATAAAGCAAGAAAGGTGACCTTGCAAAGTTGCCTGTAGAAAAAGATCTCTCTTATCGTGAGCCTGAAGTAATTAGCTTTATTTTTGGTTTTGCCTTAAATGAATTGTTCATGCATCTCAGCTGGCTGTAGAAATGCCTAGTGACAAGCTGAGCGTGCTTTCCAACCCGGCCGGCCATTGTCCATGAGTGCCTGCGTCAGCGGTGAAGTTTGCTGTTCCCCACCAAGCACTCGCTATGTGCTTACCCCCCTCCAGGAGGTGAATGTTGTTGCCCTCTATGGTAATGTTTCTATGGTAGAGATGAGCCTGCATCAGCAAGCACAGAAACTTGAGGCTACTAGGAAAGAAATGGAGGGGGGAGAAAAAAAAAGAATACCTCCATTACTATCAGTGCAACAAATTTTTCTTGCCCTTGTTTTTCCTGGGCAGGGAATTAAAGGACATTGATGTTACTGCTTCATGTGGTGGACTGGCATAGATGCGTCTCTTGCCCCATTTCCATGGTTGTTCCTTTCCTTATACAGTTGAAAACTCAGGACAGGATGAGTGCGAGAGCAGAGTGAGGTCTTCAGGGGTATGGGCAAAGACAAGCAATGTATATGCATGCAGAGTGGCAAAGAAATGTTTCGCCTGTTCCTATTGAACATAGCTAATGTGATGGTCTGAGTTGTCCTGCTCTATGCAGGTATCCAAGAAGGTGAAAAGGAATGGTTTATTTGAAATGAGCCTTTGGTAGTGCATGTCCCATCGGCTGGTTCTCTTTCCCTGGGCTGCTTCTACCCAACTCGTTGCAATCATACCTAGAGCCACTGGGTCAGTGGAGCTGGATTTGTGTAGTGTCCCCTCACCTCCTCCAGAGAACCCCAAACAACCCCCCTTGCCTGTTTTAACAGCTGACATTTCCAATGAGCACAGAGCCCAGCTGTCCTCTGGCAAAAGCTTATTAAACACGGGTGAAGCACGCAGATGGGTGTTGCAAGGAATGCTGCCTGTGTTTGTGCCTCATCTTACAATGATGTTGTAAAGCCCAAAGAGGATGGGGCTGTTAGGCTCGTGTTACAAATGTCATAGATTCAGCTATTATTTTAAGCAACAGTGAAAACCTAAGTGCAGATACTGTTATGCAGATGTGAACCAAAGTAACTTGTTTTTGACGTGTGCTGCTAAACCTATTTCTGAGTGTAATCATCTTTCCTGCTATTATTGTGGTTGTTAGGGTACTGCAGTAATCAGGTTTTTGGCACGAGACAGTGCTTTGTGTCTGAAGACCCTCTGGTCTAATCAGGAGGGAGGAGGGAGCTGTAGAGGTTCATCAGCTGCAGCGAGGGCTGATCTGAGGCCGATGGAAGTGGCAGCAAGCTTGGCCCCAAACAGCAAAGTCTAAGACAGAATTCTGAGCCTTAAATTTCAGCATAATAAAGAGTTGGAGGTTATACAGATGCAGTCAGTGGGCAAAAACTATGGCATGTAGAATGTGAGAAGCTGGGTGAGTGTCTCAAATCCACCCATTCTGGCATCTGCTCCGTCTGACAGTGGCAGTTTGATGCCAGTGGAGGGGGGTCTTGGGAGGCAGATGTGGGATAATCTCTTCTCCACTTTAAATCTCCTGGTTTAAGCCCTGAGAACAAGCTTTAATAGCTGTCTTAATGGGTGCAGTTCATTGAATTCTGCTTGGATTATGGCTTGTTCCAGTTGGCTTGATTTGGTTTAGTGAGGAATCGGGAACAAACTTCAGAGCAGTTCATTATGAATTGGGATTGAGATCAGAATGGGCTTTGGTATGTATTACTCTGGAATGAAGAAATTAGTTGTGTTTATTCCTGTAGTTGAGTGCGTGCACTTCATAGGCTTCCAGAGGATCACTCGAATGCCTTAGCTACGGTCGTCAGCCACGGCAATTCTGTAAAGCATCTCTTAAAAAGGATATATTTTCTGACTAGCTCAACAGGATATACAGTATGCCTAAATGTGGATGTGAAACGCCACTGCAGTTACTCTCTTGCTGACCTTCAGGATCATTCCTGCTCCCTCCATTTATCCAAATGCATCAACTGTAATTTCTTAAATACAACTTGTGTGGCCCAGTGTTGGTTTTTCTTTTTTTCTACTTTTTTTGCTTTTAAAGTGAACCGAGGCCACTTCTGCAAGAGTATAATCTCTCCCATATGTAGTGCAGTAATTAAATGCTGGTAGGTAGAGGGCTAGGTAAGTACAGAACTGACATGTTCCAAAAAGAGCATATTTTGGGAAGATATGTTTTGATTAGTCACTGTCATTTGTTTACAGCATTCTCAGGAAAGCTAGAACATTTTGGGGTGGATCAGAGCAGGTAATAGCTGTCCTCCCAGGATCAGCACAACACGCAATGTGGAGGAGGCTGCAGAGTCTTTCATTTACGTGCATCGCCTGTGTACCCTGCTGCAGCCTTTCCCTTGCATTCTCCCTCAGACCTTCAGAAATGCCTGATCTGAGTCAGCTTACAGGTTTTTATTTTCCCTTTCACTTGTTTGAAGTTTAAGCCCTGTGAAAATCCCTTAGAAAAGATGCATTGTTTGTTAGTCCCCGATAGCATCAGCTGCCAGTTTATCTTTCGTGTCGCACAGTGGCTCCCATTACTACCCAGGGGCTGCCAGCTTGGATTGTTCCCATAGTTTGGGTGGCTTTTGACCCACAAGAGTCCCGAGCTGGTCTCGGGGCTTCAATAAGCTCTCTGTTATCAGCCTTCCAAATATTGGTGTACCTATCAGAGCCTGGCACCATGTCAAGCCTGTGGGCGTCCTTAAGATTCATCGTTGATAGCTCACATGCTTTTTCCTCTTTACAGAAAACAAGCACTTTTTGTTTAAGTTCACTAATGTTTGGCAAAGAAATATAGTGTGGTAATTATACACCCATCCTCCTCCTCTCCCACTGCCCCCCCAATCCCTGCTTTATAAAGGCAACTACCACTGCAACTGAAATAAATGTCATGAATGAATAATAATTTCTTTCATTTACACAGTAATTAAACTTGTTGAATACAGACTTAATGCTTTACTGCACACTGTTTAATTTGACTGGTAGATCCAAGCTTTTGTTAAATTCAGGAAGGAGAAAAAATGAAATACCTACCTGACTATCAGTGTGCTTTGTTACAAATGCTTTCTGTTTTTTTTTCCTGAAATGATGCTGGAAAAGGGGAGGGCGTGCTTTTCAGACACACTTGTCTGAGGATGGCTATGCGGATCTTTTAAAGAAATGTATGTAGTGGCCTGAATTGCAGCAAAGTGATAGACCTGTAACTCCTGTGTTTTATGGCTGCTGGGATTAATCAGCATTTCTGAAAACATGATTGATTATGGATATAGATGCATCATCTTAGGCATTTTAATTTTCACTGCATTTTTTTTTATCCTTTCTTTGCAATCTTTACGTTGTTCCTCGTGATACAAATGCAGTAGGTTTTTGGCCATGCTCGCATCCTTCCTTGCCACATAATGGCATGAAAGTGAGCACTGGCCACAGGGGTGCTGTCCTGGGCTGCATCCATTTTCAAATAGTGAACGGTTTGACCTGTAGGTGCGGATCTGCCCAAGGCTCAGCCCTTCCTCTTGCCAGACTGAATGCCGTGCCATGTTATGACAACGTGCCCATCCAGCTCGGTGTGCGAAGGACGGGCTGAATAGTTGCAAAGGCAGAAAAGTTGGGTGTTTCTGATAAAGAGAAACAGAAAGGATATGGCAGAGGTCTGGGTTACCTGGGCCAGCTGTCACCTGCAGAAGTCAGGGTCTTTTTTTGAAAGGGCTGGAAAATGATTTTAGTTGCACATGGTGAGGGGAATCCTAGATAACCTAAGGAGTGGGAACAGTGATAATATTGATGGGAAGCGCTCTGGTTACATGTCAGGCGTGGGGATTTTGTGAGGAACTATCACATCTTAACTCCAGGGAGCCACAAAGCGAGTCAGAGCACCCCTGTGCCACTGCTACCATCAGACTCAGCGTGGGTTTTTCATATTTACACATTGGTTGGTTTGAGGCTTTGGGATGCCCATCCAGGAAGAAGGACTTGGCCATGGAGCAGAGGTTCATGTGAGGTCACAGGATCACAGAATTGTAGGGGTTGGAAGGGACCTCCAGAGATCATTGGGTCCAACCCCCCTGCCAAAGCAGGTTCCCTAGAGCAGGTTGCACAGGTAGGCGTCCAGATGGGCCTTGAATATCTCCAGAAAAGGAGATAGTCTGTTCAGTCTGTGTCATAATCCCGTATCCTTAATGGTTCAACTTTTTTTCAAGTTTTGTGAATTTTATTTCATGGTATTTTTTTAAATATGGTCGCGTAATAGAGTTGTTTTGCTGCTTCTGTGAGCGTATAATCTCCCATATACTCAGAATTTGTTGCTTCTGTACAGTTTTGCTATCAATGAGCTGTTGGGGCAGATCCACGGGTGTGCTGGGTGCAGGAGGTTTCTGCAGCAGCAGCATTTTGGTGGCAAAGCGACTCCTTTGCATCTACATGATTGTTGCAAAACACATTGGATTTTTTTTAAGTTTATAAAGCTGGCTTATTGATTTGACTGGGGCCATCATTTCATCTTCTTCACGTATTCTGAGGAAATCACTACACCGAGATAATCATTTCTAAATGTTCCCTCTGCAGGTCTAGGCAGCTCAGAGCAAACACAGTCTGGTGGACTGTAAAGAGGAGAGGAGGTAGTGAGGGACTGCATGAGGTGCCTGTGCAGATGCCTAAGGACAGATGTTTAACAGCAGTTTTGCACCTGGCGCGTTTTGAGATCGCTGGCTGTCACAGGTGAAGGCAGCAGCACTTTGAGCTGCTACACTTGCCAGCTCCCTGGTTCTGCCAAGTCACCATTTTAAGCCCGTGAGCCCTCCAGGTGCAAGTGGCTGAGCGTGTGACAGAGCCGGTAGGTGCACACGGCTAACTGGGATTCGTTAATGGGGGCTCCCAGGGCTTAAAGTGTTTTAGGGGGAAAAATAACGCTGGCTGGGGCCATGGCTGGTGGGTTGTGCATGTGGATTTGAGTCATGAGGCAGCTGTTAAACAAGGAACTGCAATCACAGGAGTCTCTTGGGAGTTTTCCCAGAACACGCTTCTCAAAAGCTAGAAGACGTGTTTAATTGTCATATACACAACGATTTTTTTTGTATATCTGTTCTCTGGGGGCTGACATCTACAAATGTGTGTTGGTAACTTCATTTTCTTTCTTAGTTAGGGAATGAGAGGCACTCAGGCTGTTTTGTTTATAGCTGTGCTATCAGCTGGCTGCATGGCTGGAGATGAAGGTGACAGCTTGAGATTTGAGCCTAATTGGCATACAAAAAAAAATCCACTGGGAAATGAGTTATTTGCAATTATCTGTAGATTTGGCTTTATTTCATGGAGACAAATATAGTTGCTTGGTGACTTAATTACAACATATTTTTTTTAAGATTATGAGATTTTAAAAAGGATATCATTATTAACAAGATCTTGAGTCTATATTTGGTGATTCCATAATTACAACTCTGGCCATATTTGTTAGCTTAGAAAATAATATGTGGAAGCTTTTAATTAAAATCATGAGATCTGTTCTTGCAGATACACTTTCAAGTACCACCCTTGGATAATGGGACCCTTTATTGTTAGACAGGAACTAAAACAAGCTGTACCATGTGAGGATAGTATCACAATTAAGGCTGAGACAGATCAGCATTAACATATTCTTCAGCTGCCTGTTAAGAGGATGAGGGAGTGAGAAAGTGTGTGAAGAAGCTAATTGTCCACATCTGAACCAATCTGTGCTTGCCAGGCAAGGTTCTCACAACCCTGCTGATTGGATTGGAGAGCAAATGGATAAAAAATACACAATGTACGTGAGGTTTCCATTGATGTTAAGGGCATACAGCCGTGTCAGCATAGGTTAAACCGCTTCTTTTTTGGCCGATGGTTCCCAGTCACTGTAGTTGACACCAGGCCTGGGTGCCCAGGGAGCCCCGACGTCGAGCTGTGTCACTGGAAGTCACCTGTCCTTCAGGGATGTTTGCTGGATTGCTGAAACCTGAAGTCTCAGCCAGGCTGCTCCAAGGGGATGGTGCAAAGGAGTTAAGTGACTTGTGAGACCTCTGCTTAACAGCTGCATTACGTGTCGCAAAAGTGAGTTCAGAGTGAGCATAGGAATCCTATAAAGGGTAGAAGGTGACAGCCTGTAGCCCATGTGTCACAGCAGAAGAAACAGAAACCAGGCTCTTCCTGAGCATCCCTGTGTTTGGTTTGATATCAGTTACTCAAGTGCACTGGGTAAAACCAAAGTTTTGCACCCTTAAAATCCACAGTACATCAGAGGTGTGTTTTATGCCCCTGTTCTAAACAGTGTCACTGCTAATTACAGTAATGTTTTCTCCTCTTTCTGAATTAAGTGCATTCTCAATTTAAAAGGGTTTGAGCAAAATTCCATCTCCGTTATTGAAACGCAGCTTTGATTACAGCTGCAATTCGCTGAGTGTTGCCGCGTGACTACTGGTGCTCCAGTCACTTCCTGCTTAGCAAATGTGCACAAAGATTGCATAGTACAGAATGCATGTTTTGAAAATTACCTAGCTTGTGCTATTAGAGGAAAATACTGTTATTACTCTTGCCACTCACTTATGATAGATTTATTGAAGAGACCTAAAATACATTTCTGTGCTGAAGGCATTAGCAGGGACTCATCAGCAAGTGTGCCCATTGTGTTCATCGTGTTGTTTACCCTTTAGATGATTCAGTTGCCCTTCAAAACCTGCTTAGTATCATCATTTTCACAGACACGGTACTCATCTTACTGGAGTTAACTTTGTTCCTCCTGGAATACAGCAATGTAGAAAAGCACAACCCAGTGCCCTCTGGAAGCAAAGGAAAGACTTCAGTGGACTTAAGTATACACTGAATCAGACCCTACAGGAGGGAAGAATTAGGCATGAAACATCAAAGAAATACTTCCACATCTGGGAAAGTATTCAGAGAGTCCCCAAGGTAAGATTAAAAAAAAAAAAAGTCAAGTGTGTTCGTTTCTTATTAGCGAAGTTGTTATTGGCAATGAGATATTCTAATTGAATTACTCCTAATTAAAATAATTATGTTTTCTAAGTACTCTGATCTGTAGAGACCATGTAGAGAATCAAAGGTAGAAATAAACAGCACCTAGTAAATTCTCTCTAAGCTGGCTTGCTTGAGGATGCTTAAAGTGGTTTTTTATGATTCCACTTGCTCTGCGTAGGCTGGTGCTAATGCAGTAAGGATGGCTTGCAGAAACCTCGCTTCTGTCTCAAAAGACCAACCACTCCTGTCTGAAGGATTAGCTGAACAAGCTCGAGGCTCGGATAGAGGAAATACATCTGGTTCTCTGCCTCTTCCACACCCCTCCTGCATCACCCTGGGCGATGCTCTTCAACCCGCTCCACGCTGATTGCCCACCAGCGATTGGGGTGTTGTCTCACTCATCTGTGCTTCGCCTTCTCAGTCAGACTCCTGTATAAACTTCTTCGTGTGCCATAGGCAAAAATCTCAGCAGAGATCTCTGATTTCTGTCAGGATAGAGAAAACAATCAGGAAGGCAGCATTGTTTCAGGAGGGTTGGTAGAGCAAGTCCTTACAGTGAAGGGCGAAAGGAGAATACCAGTGTCAGCCATCAGCAGCCTTCTGGGGTAGATGTAAGATAAAGGTGTGATTCCTGCTGAGGTCCGGCACAAGACTACTGCTTTGCCCTGGGAAGTCTCCTTTCCCTTTGCTCACTGCTTCTGGAGTAAATAATCCTAGTATATCTCCTACCTGCAAAACACTTGGATGAGCCAAGGACTCCCCTGTCTGTGAGGGAGGTAGGCTCATCGGTCTCGGGGTGGCCAGATCCTGCCCCCCACCTGCAGCTGGGTGTCGTGTTGGAGCTGAGCGCTCCCTGAGTCCTGCGCTGGGAACGTACTCAGATGCTCCGTCCTGCCTTGTGTGCGTCTCGCCTTTGGGTCACAGCCCACAGCGAGGTGGTTTCTTCCCAGAGCAGAGACTTTTCAGGACATTTTCTCTCACAAAATAGGCATCAGTTGCTAATAACATCCAGTTTGCAGTGTCACGTGTGGTCACGTCTAGCAGACAGGTCCCAGTATCGTTTGCTCAGAGTCAAGCCTCCCAAATAGCCAGTCTCTCTTTGGAAGCTGTGATTGCCTGAGTTCCAGGATTGCTGTTGGATGGCTTCTTTTCTCTGAATTCTCAGCTCGGTTTTGCAGCCTTAGCGATTTGCTGCCCAGGAACGGTGGAGGTTAGCACTTGGAGCACAGAGGCCATTCAAGCTCCAGTGCTTGAATGGCCCCTAAAGTCCAGAGATGTTTGCAAATATGGGCCAAGGGGGTTTGATACCTTGCTTCAAGGGAAGCCTGCTACCTTTACAAAACACTCATGGGGAACCCTGAATCAATCCAAAGGCCTAATCGGTCTCAGAACAAGCTAATATTTATCATCTACAACCTCTATAAAAGCCAAACACATTGCAATTTCTTCTGAGAAGAAAAAAGTTTCAGAGGTTTCTCATATCAAATACTGCTGATTTTTCTTTTTCTTTTTTCTTATGATCATGATTAAAATTCATTCAACATCCTCTTGTAAGGAAAAAAAAATATATATATATATATACATTTGATGGCTTCATGCTTTTTTCCCCTCCCTCTGTAAAAATAGAAAAGCTTTCAGATGTTGCATGAACAAAGATATGGAAATGTGAGAAGAGGGCAGCATCTGGAGGTTTTCAAACACGAGAACACGGGCTGTACGTTTCTTTTGCTGTTAGAAGAGTGAAAAGCTGTTTCCTGTCATTTCCCATCTTGTCACTTGTAAGGCTGGCATCTTGCGGCTTCTTGCACCAGCTGTTGTTTTTTTCTCCACAGACAGATGGTGCAAGCTCTTTGATATTTTTTTCCGTGTTCTGAAGATTTTGCATGTGTACTACCTTTATGTAATGATCATATAACCCTGTCGCTCACTTTATCCTGTTAGCAGTGTCATCCCTAGAAGAGGGAGGAGGAGGTGGCAGTATAAGGAACTTAATCCTCTTCTTGTGTTCTGACATGCTTTGAAAATACGCTGTAGAGCTGGAGTTACAAACATTTCCAAAAGCTTTCTGTATTCTTGTCTAAGGGACACCAGGATGTTGGTGCTGTGATTTGGAGAATTCCTCTGTTTGTGTGAATTTGATGCGGATATTCCAGTTACCGGAGGTGTGGTGTCCTCCCCCCCCCTTCTAACGTGGTGCTGCAATACAAAAGTACATTTTTGCTTTGTATTCCTGAATTATAAAAACTGACCTGCTATAAGTAATTTCAATGCAATTACAATTACTTTTGGAAAGGAAAGGGAATGACTTCTATATCTCATAAAATGGCTGTACTTAAAACTCGTAATTACCTTATTCCCATTGATTTCCACCTGCTTTCCCGTGTTGGAAAATTGCCCTTCTGATAGTTCTGTAATACTAAAGATTAAAAGCTTTGTAGGCTCGCTGAGCAGTTCTGGAGGTCTTGAAGCTGAACGAGCAGATACCATTACCTCTACTTCCTTCCGCAGCCTGACTGGCAAAACAGTCTTTGCATTAATCAATGAGAAGCAAATTGAAGATTAGCACTTCGCGTGATTTCTCTTGTATAGCCAGCATTGCTGTCTGGTTCAGTCTTACAGAGACACAGTGTTAGCATCGCGCAACGCAGAGGTATTGTCAAAGGTGGGAATAAGATAATTGTTGTTAAATAATTATAAAATAATTACTAAAATTACTCCTGAACCACTGTGCTGCTGGAATCTGAATGTGTGTGTTCCAACTGGGGTGTCTGTACCAGGAGCTGGTACAAGTGCATCTAAATCCACTTCCACCAGCATTAAGTCAGAGATCGAAATCTGTTCCTTTGTTGCAGAGCACCCTAGAAACTTCCTTTGCAATAGTGCATTAAAAAGAACACATTTTTAAATTGGAAATGAAATAATAGAAGCCAAATTTCACAGTTACCAATACACATAATTACCATAATGGGGACCTGGTGATATCCTGTGGACAGTGGGGTCTGTGATTTATGGCTTTAAGTGCATTTTATCCATGGGTGTTGTTTATCCCATGGCACTTCTGGAGTTTCTATACTGCTCTCACAAAATGCTGTTGAACAATGAATATTTATTTTTGCTATTGGCACCATGCCGCACATTTGTTGGTCCCTTTGCTTCAGGAGTAATAGGTGTAATTGGAAGAAGTCAGGTAGTAATGAGCCGTTCTGGTTTATGCTCTTTGTTTGCCTTTGCATCGTGTTCATCTATGCTGTAGCGTTTCTGAAAAGAGCATCCTCTTCCCACAGCCAAAAAACCATTTGCTCTAAATTGTTTACTGTAAGTGCCATGTATAAAAGCATGGCTGCTGTCAGAAAAGTGACTATAAAAGTGACACCATGGGGCTCACTGTTTATTTTCTCTTCCTCTCTGTCTTGGAGACCTTCTAGAGCACGTTTTTTCAGCTCAGCTACCAGTGCTGTAATCTCCAACTGTCAGCAGGAAAATTAGAGCTTTGTACCCTGCAGGGTCAGGTTCGCGATGGCATTAGCAAGCTCAAAGCCAGAGGTCTCTCAGGCATCCCCTTTGCTTCCCACCTCCAGACCACGACTGGGCTGACTTCTCAAGAGGCCTATGGGGCTCCCTCCTTACGTTCAGGGTTTTTGCTTGTTTTGTGATCCAATCTACCTTTTTTTTCTTTTCTTTTTTTCTCCCCGTGTGTTGGAAATACGATAGGGGAGGCAGATTCCAATCCCAGCTGTTTCTGTAAGGACAGACAGGATGGAAATAGAGAGTCGGGCTAACTGTATCCAGAGGGCAAATGGAAAAGAAATTTCACCTTGGGCAAAAGTAGAATATCTGTGTTGGGGGGGCGGTTCCTATCGGGACCTTCTACTGGGGATTCAATGCCTAGATTAAGGCCTATGCCCATACTGTAAATCGAACTTTGTTTTCAAAGAAATATGGATCTGAACTATAAATAATTCTGCACTAGACTTCAAAGGTTCAGCCCTTATTTGCCTCATGCCGTATAAAATGCGTGGGGGGGAGTGCTGGAAGAGGGTGCAGCTGGAGGAAGGGAAGGCACATGGAGTTACGTACTGCAAGGTTTGGAGCATGGGGGAACATTTACTCCACTCGTCTAGTGTCAGAGAAAGGTGTAGGATGGCTCTAAATACTTGGCAAGTGGCTGTGGATGGGGGATTTTCATGAATGCCTAATAACTCTGGATGTCTTCATTTTTAGAGCACGGCTTTCCAAGACTCAGGGTTTTATCAGCCACTCTGCGCAAGCACCGTTTGCTCTTCACAGCTGTATCGGGCACGCTTTCAGCCTCACAAAGTGGAAGCCAAAGCAGATAAGCCACTAGAAATCATGGCCTTTGCCACGGTCATCCAGAAGGAGCCACTGACTTCTGCCTGCCTCCATCTTCTGCTGCTTCTGTTCCGTTTTTGTTGTCACCCATTGAATGCTTTTGTTGGTCTTCTCTCCTCTGTTGTTTGCACCTAATTCCTTTTGACTACTTTTCTTTAACTTTTTCCCTCTCATCTTTTTTTTTCAATTCTTTTGCATGAACTCTTCATTTTTTTCACCTTGTCTCCATTTTGTTCCACCTTAGTTTAAGTTCTTGCTCTCTTATCTTTCCAATGCCCTCTGGTTTGCATTTGTTACTGGACGATAGAATTAGAGAAAAAAATCTCTGTAAGAGAACTGTTCTGGTATTTCTAGACATTTTTGGTCTAGTAAGTTAAATCAGTGCTAATAACTTCCATGAAAAGGTGGGAATGCTGAATTCGAGTGTTACCTTGTTCAGTATTTCTCATTCAATCAAAGTCAGGAAATACTGTAACGCTTGTGCTGTATTTGACCCTGAGTTTTCCAGCATAGTTTCTACATTTAGTAGTCTGAACATTAAAACTCTGGGCCATTTGTTGAAGTGAGCACTCAGACTTTCTTGTAACGCACACAGCATTAGTTAGTTGTGCTATGAATTTAAGAAGAATAAGCTATCCTGGATTTGGCAAATTCATGCTCAATTCTAAAGAAGCACTTAAAGGGATTATTGAAATTTGTCTTGTAAAACCCCCTGAAGATTTTAGCAGCTTGTGTGGGATTTTGGTGAGCATTCGTAGGACTTGGCAGGCTCAGCAGTTGTACAGAAGGTCCTGTAATCCCTCAATAATGGCAAGGTACAGCAAAGGTTTAGAGCATCGGCAGCATACCCATCGACATTTACTGCGCTGTGAAATTTTCATCTGGTTTTCTGCCCGAGTGCCAGTACGGTTCATCTCTCATCTTTTCCTTTAATTTGGGCCACTGAAGCTTCAATCTGTTATCCTGTGAAGTAACCTGATGGTTCTTATTCTGTAGTTCAGACAGAAATGACTATTGAACTAGCTTTAAAACAAAACAAAATCCAGCCTACGTACACACGTCCTCTGTAGAAACCAGTCGTTATGTACCATTTGCCAATATTATGTCAAAAGCATGAAAGGATATGTATTTATTGGCTAAGAGAGACGAATACAAATCACGCTTTTGAGAAACTGGCTTTCTGCAGAAAGTAGATTGAATTCCTTGGGGCACCTGAAACTACAGCGTTTGGAGTAATGACTAAATACACTTTCGTCAGGGACGAGCCTGGATACCATACATTACCCTCTCTTCTATCTCTCTGTGACTCCCATGATCTTCTGTCTTATTTCTGCAGACCTGTAGGTACCTGCCCTGTTCCCACATTACCTAAACAGTGTCGTTTTCTCTGCTAGAATGGAATAAATGATTTACAGGAAGAATATGTTGAATAATTTTAGCCTCTCTTTTTCTGTTAGCTCAAGTGTATATGAAGAGATTGTGTTTCCCTGCTGCTTGGACTTTCTGATTTATAAACATTTTTTTAATCCGTGGGTTTATCACAAATACTAAAACCTGACTTGTCATGTAGGTGTGTAGGCATTATACGAGCACAACATGAGAGAGAGCCCCCGAGGCAGTTTATTGCTACAATTTTAGGTGGAATGGCCCCGCGTATTGCAATAATGGAAGCCATGTAACAGCTAAAGACAGCCAGTCTTTGTGCCAAAAATAAACCTGTACTGCGATTAGCTGTGTAGATGTGATTTCTCAGCAAAAGTAGCTCTGTGAGGATTTAAAAAATGATTCTGTTAATACTCTGTGCACCTTCTGAAATTCACTTTTCTCGAACATTTGTGCTTGTAAAACTCAATTGCTGAAATGTATGCAGAAAGCAAGCACAAAGCAGACAAATGCTGAGCCAAAGCGGACTCATTTCAATTTCAAACTGACTGCTTGTTGCAAGGAACTTTTTTTTTTGCATTACTTGCCATCTCTAATCACTGAGGTGCAGTGAGGACAATTGCAGTCTCGTCCCTCTGCACCTGCAGTGTGTATGGTAAATGGGCTGGATGCAAAGCAGGCTCATGGAAAAGCTGCTTGAAAACCCCTTACCTTGGCACTGTTATTAATTAAGGGCATTTCCCTTTTCCCCCTGTGAAGAACAAACTGTATCCATGGAGTGGCATGAGCACGTCTGATTTTTCGTGTGGCTGCAGTTTCTTCCTTCTGGCCCAAGTCTGGAGGTGAGTGGGTCCGTTGCCTCGCGTGGTGATGCAGGACTTCTCGCAGCAGCCAGCAGAGCCCTGGGAGCACGAGCTTTGGGTTAATCCCCAAGAGGAATTCCCAAGTGATTTAAGCCTTCGGGGAGAGTCGGGGTTCCCCTCGGTGGCATGCCCACAAGCTGCGTGCCATGCGCTCTTGCCGCAGAGTGCGCCACCACTCGCGACCATATTTAGCGAACAAGCGTAATGACAATTGCGGTCATTTAAAATTACAAAAAGGGCAAGATTTACCCAAAGGGACTTATTTTCTGCCATGATTGAATAAAGAAGGGAGGCAGCTGCTCAGACTGGAAAAGGTCACTCAGTCACATCGGTTGATGAAAGAATCAGAGAAGCTGTCATCTCCGCTGCGGCTTCGCCCGCCAACTGCCGGCCGGCCCCGGCGAGACAAAGCTGTCACTTCTGGCATCTGTCACCGCTCCTGGCCCGCGGGCGGCCGGGCCGGCGGGGGGACAGCACGCTCCTCTCCCGGGATCGATTGTTTGTTCAGCAAATGGTGGTAGGAGGCGCTGGCTTTTCTCCTTTGTGGCTCCGAAGATCAAGTTAAGCTAAATATTTGAAGCCGTGCTGTGCTGGTATCGACAGAACGCAGCGCCGGAGCGCTTGGGCTGAAAGGGAGAACGACGTGATAGGGATCAGGATGTGCTGGGGGCGTTGCGGATCAGATTTCTGTGATGTATTTATAATTTAAGGTATTTCTAGTGTAAGGTGAAGGAGGTAACAGAAGAGATGGCTCAGCAGGTGTGTTTTGTGAGGGTTCAGGTTACTCTAGCTGCAGGTATCCTAATGCTGTATAAATCATTGTGAAGAAAATCCATTTTAGGTTTAGGAAGCAATCATTTTCTCCCCTTGGTACATTCAGAAGAAAAGCTTGTGTGATTTTCATTGGCTGCCATTCCTGTGCTCCTCTGAAGGAGTTAAGCTCTTCATAAATTTTGCAAATGACAATCCTCAAAGAAAATTAGAAATTAAAAGGTATTTGTGTTCCAGTGACTTCCAGCCATACCAATGGCTGACCAAAAATAGCTACTAAGCTAGTTTCCTTGTGTTGTCTCCTGAATGGGGTTTTTCTTAACATTTCAAGCCCCTTCAAGCCAGAGAGTTGAAGTCCTTTCAGCCTAAAGGCATCAAATGCCATTGATGCCTTTCTTGCAGTTGTCCCTGACTTAGGCTGTGATTTTTCAAAGTTGATCATGATCTTGGTATAATTTGCCTATTATTCAGTGCATAATTATGTGTAGTGTCCCATGGCTTATATTTACGGGGAATTTGCTATGTAGCTCTTCTTTCTCTTGCGGCTGCTGTAACCCCGCTAGTTACCCCGTTCCTGCTTATGCACCCCCTGGGTAACCTCCATGAATTTTCAAGCTAAACACTGTTCTGTTTTTTTAGGACTAGATCTGTTAAGAGGGATCATATTCAACTAGGGAATAAAGCTACATTTTGAAAGAAATGCATGTTATAGGAGTTGGCCTTCCTACCAGAGTACAATTAGAGTGGAATAGCAATGCTGAGTGTATTCCTGTGTAGGTGATCCTTTCATGTATAGCTTTCATGTTAAAGAGGTTTGGGAACTGGAGAGCTTTTTATGAAAGAGTAGATTAAAGCAAGCCGAGGCAGCAGTGACACAAATAGAACTGTCCCATTAGCTTTGTCAAAACATTTGTTATCTGCGGTGTGATCCCTCAAAACACACGTCCTGG
This sequence comes from Cygnus olor, assembly GCF_009769625.2. Classification (NCBI taxonomy): domain Eukaryota; kingdom Metazoa; phylum Chordata; class Aves; order Anseriformes; family Anatidae; genus Cygnus; species Cygnus olor. Next base: position 2,146,860 of record NC_049188.1, on the reverse strand, counting down.
TGAAAAATGAGTCTAAATTCAAAACCACTCCGCCCAGGGAGCAGGCAGAGTCCTCTCCAGTATGTAAATTAGATTTGTAGCTGAGTGGAATTGATTCTGCTGAGACTAAATTAATCACAGTGCTTAATCACTGTAACCTTTAAGCATAGCAGTCCTGACCACAGCTGCGGGGCAGGACGTGGCTCTCAGGGACCTGTGTCCTTCTGACGGCGCTGGGGCTGGGGCGCAGGAGAACGAGCAGAGCAGAGGGACAAAGCCTTTTCAGTCTAACCTCCCATTTCTTCCATGGTTTTAGAGGGGGGAAAGGTACTCATTGATTCATTCATGCAGTGAGCAAACTGTAATGCTGGTGGTTATGTTTGGTATGGTGCCTTCTTGCATCTGTGCTGGGATGGCACATTTCATTATTAAGGACCTTAAAACCTGATGGGTGTCCAGTTAGGGCTTGATCCCCCTCTGTTCACAGCAGTGGAAAAACTCTTTGCTAGCCTCTAATGGACGTTTTAGGACCTCAGGCTGAAGGGTTAATCTTTTCCCATGTCTTGCTATGTCAACTTGTAAGCCTCTAGGCAATGCCTGTTGTGGTTTTTCTTTATATTAGCAGAGAATGTGAGAACCTCTGGAAGACATATGTTTGGGCACAGGGGGATATGGATCTGCATACATTCCCCACCAAGACAAATGCTATAGGATACTGAGATCACAGTAGTAGAATACACCGCCTGTATATCATCTTGAAAACTGAACACCAGAAAAAATTACTTATGCTTCCTCAGGTCAGTCTTGTACAAATCCACCTCATACACATGGTAAAAGCTAATGCATTTGCATAATGAAAAAAGCAGGAAAAAGACACTTTAAACAAGCTTCCAACCTAAATTTTCAAGAGCCACTAGTGGCTTTGGATAATTCCCTTTAGCTGTTTGCACTGATTTGTGGTGTTGATGCTGAGGTCTCCTGTAATGAGATGTCCAAAATCACTGGCTTCTCTTGGAAACCAAGACCTCCTTCTGCAGCTTGCTGCCACCTAGAAGACTGGGTGCTAAAGGAGGCCTCTCTGCTGCTTTTGTCAAGCAACAAAAGTAAAAGATGGCTTTGCATGGACAAAGCTGTAACTTAAATGGACTAGACAATGTTCAGGCAGTTGTATTTATAGGTGTTTCTTTTAAAACTGCATTTTTTTTCCTGCTTGGCAGTATTTGGAGGTATTTGACTGTGGTACTCTATGAAAATAATCCATGCAGCTGATGTGAAAGTGAGAGCCCATCAGTGGATGTGGTTTGGTGTCAGATCTGTTCCGTACTCTCTTTAGCCATCAAGAAGAATTAGATATATTCTCCATTCTTCCACAGGTCTCCCATACTTTTCCTACTTAGTCTTTCTCCTATCTTGTAATACAAAGATGATTATTTCCTTACCGTACAGTCCTTTGTCTTTTTATTTTAATTGTTTACCTTTGGGGAACGTATGGTACACTGCATGAATAATGGATAAGGACAATATTCAACCCAGCAAGGTCTTGATTTTGAATCGTGACCTTCAGGTAATAACAGAAACAGCTCTCTCTGCAAGCATTCGGTTGGGTTCTTCTTAAAAAGGTTATTTCCCACCTAAAAGTAAACTTTTTAACCAGGAAAAAAACAGACAAAAAAACACTTTGAAAACCTGTGCTGAGTATTTTCTTCCAAAGCTGATGCTTGCTGTGATTTATTTATTTATTTTAAAAAACCTTCCCCAACTGTCTAAAATTCTGGTTTGCTGTAATACAAACTGGTTTTACTTGTATGCTTTCCATTAATCATGAAATACCTTTGTGAAAAGCAGCTGGGTAAACTGTCTGACTCCTTAAAAACATCTTTCTTTCCTATAAACTATTAAAACAACATAGCATCACTATGCAGTTAACTAACTGTCCCCTGCTGTGTTAGAAGCAGAGGTAAAGGCTGAATAATGACAATTTGCCATTGCACTGTCATCTGAAGTAGCTGTTTAGACATTGAAGATGGGTTAAGTGCTGCCAATATGCAAAAAACAAACAAAACGTGAACAGAACCATTTGAAACAGCTTTAAAAACCCTCTTCTTTACTGCTCTAAATCTCCATATGTTATTTAGTTATTAATATCTATATCACAGCTGTATCCTCACAGGAGGGATCTGAAAACGTACTGTTAATGGTCATTAGAGTAAGGAAAGGCTGAAAGATTTAAGGGAAGCGTGCTCTGTGAACTGTCTGAATTTAAGAATATTTGTATACCTTTTTTGGCTGTCGAGCGTTGAGAGATTTGAAGCTTATATTTTTCCACTTAAAAGAATATCCCTTGATCCCATATTCCAGCTGACACATGCTGGAATTGGTTGCCATTAGCAGAAATGCCTTCTGATGCTGAATTTTACAGCTAAGTTTGTGGGTGCTCACAGGTAGGTGCCCACTGGGGTGTGCTTGCTGGTGCCTGCGGTGGGACCGAGCTCTGAGCCTTTCTCCTCAGGCTCTCATTAATGCAAATAAATCAGCCAACCCCATTACTGTTGTGTCATTTACAGGAGATTTTCCATGATTTCCAAAACAAAGATTTGGTAATTCTGTTTTCTACAGCCTGTGTAGAAACGTTGGCTTGCAAAGCCTTCCTGACGAGCTGAGGGAAAAGGGTGCAAGCGTGGGGAATTCTGGTCTCCTCCTTGCCTATGTAGGGCTGCGGTTGGGCAGGGTCTAATGCATGTCTAAGCCTTACAAGAGGTGTGGAGATGCCAGGCAGGCAAGGTTTGCTTTACCCCAGGTGCTGTCTCACTTGGTCGTTGTTGCTGCCTGACATGCAGCAGCTCGCTGGGCGCTTGAAGCTGAGGAGTCACCTGCTAAGGTTGGGGCTAATGCAGTCTCCGTGGTTTATTCATCAGGCTTCACTTCTTGGCTGAGACCGTCCACTCTAGTGCCAGTAAACGTCAGCTGTGATACTGGTGGCAGAGTTTGGCTGGTGCCCGATGACCCATTTCATGAGGCTTTTGCAGCATGAAGTGAGGTTTGCACGTTTGGGGGCATTGCCCTGACCCAGCACTACCAGCTGGCTTCTCCTCACAGCTCAAGTGCAGCGTCAGGGGAAGGCTTGGTACCAGTTAGGTCTTGGAAATGGATTACTCTGTTTTGCTGCATTTAATTACACATATATATTTCAAACACAAATACATGTGAATATGGTTAAACTTGTATTTTGTCATTTCCTGCAGCTGAAATTTATTGTAGATTGAAATACACAGGTTTATCTGCCTGACCTTTTGCTAATTATTAGATTGAGATAAGTGTGTATGTAAGTGACAAATTGCCTTTAATGACATTTAATCTGCACACTGACATTAATGGCAGGTTTAGCAGCCTGGTTATAGTCTTTGTTGCTGAGAGACGAAAAGAACAAGGACTTTTATCTTAATTTGACCTTATTCAAAAGGTGTTTGTAGTAGTAGTCAATTTCTGATTAACTTAATGACCTGTTTTACATAGAAAGCAGTCAAACATTGATATATGGAAGGGCCACGAGGTGACAGATGACAGAGGCAGCAGCCCTGTTGCCAGACTCTCACTCTTAATATATGGGGAAGGGGGAGCAGGAAGAGCAGCAGCCCCAAACTCTGCTCCCCATACAAGAAGGACAGTGTCGCATTTGGAAAACTGCTCAAAAAAGCATCTATTGAATGTTGGTGGAAGCAAATAGCCAGTGTTTGGCCTGATACCTGCTCTGCTCAATAGTTTTCCACCGTGCCCAAACTTCTGAAACCGAGATGCGTGATTGTGCATGTGCATCTCAAGAGATGCGTACACATCTCAAGAGTGCCTGCTGCAAAGGCTGCAAAAGTTTTTGTTGGCTTGTGTGGATGCTGAGGACACGCTGTGCTGGGCAGCCCAGGGGATTTGTCATCGCTACGATGCCTTCGGGTACTAGGCGGGGTGTCCTTGTTAGGATCCCCGGGAAATAGAGGATGGAGTGAGAGTGTCTCCATCGGGGATTCCGGCACTGAGCTGAATCCCTCCGGGCATTGTGCCGCACCATATGGAGGTCAGCCATGCCCTGTTCCTGTGACAACAGAGAGACTGCAGATCCCTAAGGGTAAGCAGAATAGAAAGCCCAAGGTGGAAAACTTGAGTCCTTCTCTCTTACTGCCCTGTGATATATTTACAGAATGATTTAAGAGGAACTTCAGAGATGAGAGCAGAGGTTATAAACTGCTTTTAGTAAAAGTAAACACCTAAGCAAATCATTCAAGAACCCATTAAATTGCTAGACAGCTCCTATAAATACAGTTCATAATGCACTTAGGAATGTTCCACCACCTACCGGCACCAGTGGGCTTTCCCGTTAGAGCTCTTGAAAGTTTCATTTTAATGATGAAAACTGTTCCTTGCACATCAGTGAAAAATGGGAAGATGCAGTTCGGGGATAGCTGGAAGGATAACAACATACCTTAAGCTTGTAAAACAACTAATTAATTAATGTTTTAATGCTGTATTTTTATGCAACAGAAATGCCTTAAAACTAAACCAAACTGGGTGGCAAATTGACACAAATGTTTAGTGAATTGAGATCAACGCCTATTACATCAAATTACAATAAAACTGCAAACAGAATGCCTTGGCATGTTGTCCTAGAGCTTTTCAGCTGTCGCCTGGCTTCACGGGGTGCTGCTGCAAAGGCATCAGTCACTGGGCTGTTATGGAGACTCCAGAAGCACCAGATGAGCTGGGGAGAATTGGTTTGAACCAAAAAATGTTTCTGATGCTTTGAGTTTCAACTGACTTTGTGGTCTGCAGTTGGTGTACTAGATGTGTCCGCTGCCTCTGGCCAGGGGATGCTCCTAGCTGTCCTGCCACTGCTTGAACACGAGTGATAGAGTAGTTTTCATTGAATAAAAATAACCAAACACAGCTACTGTACTGGCTTGCCATTGGCAGGGAAAGGTGGGCAGCTGCTGCCACCACCTAGGGGTGGGAAAATTTGCTGCTTCCTTTCCCCCTCATCACTCTCAATGGCAGTATTGTTCTGGACTGGTTTTATTTCCATTGCCCTCCTTCCACTCCCTGGATTCCCCCGGGTGGTCTTGCACTGCAGCCTTTGCTTCAGCTAGGACATTTGCTGAACTTCAGCTTTTACCTGGTTTTCCCAGAGGATGTAATTTCTTTGATAATGTCTTCCACTGTATCTGGCTGAAATTGGTCTACAGGTTAAAAAGATTCTGAGAGGTGGGGAAAGGCTAATAGCTGGTCATAGCAAAAAAAAAAAAAAAAAAAAAAGTGGTAGATGATAAGCCACCAAATGGATGAAGAGCCTCATATGCATCTTATAAACATAAAATTACTTTTAGCATAAGTCTCTTACAAGCTGAATGGACTACATACTGAATTGATACTGCGTGGTGCCAGTGTGGAGTTGGGATGTTGATCCTTTTGAGAGCAGTGATGGTGGCTCCCTGTCTGCACCGGTACAACTCAAGTTGTATTTCCTTGGTTCTTGTGGATTGCTGTCTGTTCGGATCAGACCAAAGTGCCAGAAGAGACCATTTGGATCATTTTGTCGGAGCTTCTGTACAACTTAGGCAGCAGGAGTTGATGTAATTAATTCCTGTTGGAGCACATCTTTAAAATAAATAAATCTGGTCTTCACTTTAAAATTGCCAGTAATTGACAATCCACTGCAGTCCTTGGGAAGTTGTTCTAGTGGTTAATTACCCTCACAGTTAAAAATTAACATCCTATTTATAGACTGTTTTTTTCTCTAACTTCTTCTTGCAGCCATTGAATTTTATTATGCTCATCTCCACAAAAAGTGAGAGCCCAGTCTTCAAGTATTGTTCATGCTTTTCTTCATTTCCATTTTTCAGCCATATACATACATGGAACAATACTGCAGCTATACCTATTTTTTCTGAGGTTGGACTACATTTGAGATGTATTTTAAGATTCTTGGTTGAAAATTGCTACAATACACAAAATTCAAAAAGATCCATTAATTATCCGTGTTTGGCCATTGTGAGCTTTTGTACCTCCTGCCAGTGCACAGCAGCAGTGCTTCTCCCATCCTTTTGTCTTCTTTTAATATTATTACTATTTTTCTGGGACCAGCACCTGACAGCTCCATGGGGGCCTCAGTGTGCCCTTGCTGATAGTTAATGGCTGAATGTCTGTCACGGCGCATCCAGGGGAGTCGTAGCCTTATCCCAGCACTGAGATTTGCAGGTAGCAGCAAAATTAGCTCAGCTGTCACTCTGCATTTCCTCATTCATCCTTAGGAACAGGCACATACAAATTAGGCAGTTGCATGTTTGTACAGCAACAACGGTTATTATTGAGAAAGAAGGAAACGACATTAATCACCAGCCAGTTTAAGATCTCTGTGTGTGCTGGGGTGTTATTTGGTGGCTGCCAATTAGGTGCTCCTGTGCTAACAGCCCCGGTCTGAAATTGCAGTTTTTGAAAGAAGATGCATTCCAAATTTCATACCCCAAAAATACATTTTCATTAAATTTACTTCATGTAAAAATGTGTTGACCTTAATAAAGGTCTGCGTTTTGCTTTACCAGATACGGATGGTATGTGGATTCCTTTCTCCTTGTGACCAGAAATATATTGGCAGATGGATCTGAACACATTCGCTGCTTGCTTTCTTCTTCTTAGGAGCTCTACGGACTCCCTGTAAATTGGACATGGAGAAGGAGTTCTATAAATACACCCTAAAACAAACCTAAACTCTTGGTATCGTTTCTGGATGTAGTTGTTTGGCTGGGTTTTGCAAGCATCACCACGCTTACAGTGATGCGCTCCTTGCAGACGATGCCGTGCGTGGGTTCAGCCTGGCCGTGGCGTTTCCTCTTTGCAGGGGCACCATGCAGGCCAGGAGCATTTTGCTGTGATGGGCTGGAAAGCTGTCTGGGCATCAGGTGTCAGTGCTGACTTCGGAGGGTTTCTGCTTATCAGCAGGTGCAGATGTTCAGTACGATGGACATTTTGGTCTGTTTGACTCGGTGTCTCTGTCTGGGTGTTTGTGTTGCAGCTGGGCAGAGGCTGCAGAGCTTTTTTTTTTTTTCTTTGTCCTGCAAGTTTTCACGGGATTTTTAAATAAACCTGGTTTCTCTGTGTCTGTTCCTACTGTTGTTGTTGCTTTAGACTTTTAAAAGACTTTTTCTTGTTGTGATCCTCCTGATAAAACTGTCTGTGGAAAAGAGGAATTATGGTAGATGACAGAGAAGATTCATCAGGAGCACATTTTAATGGTAGGTGTTGGACTTGCCTTTGGACTCCACACTATAAGTGTGGAGGTGCAAAAGGCTGGGGGTGGGTTCTCTTCCCTGTCTTGAGGCTCGTCCCCTGGATGGGGGCCCCATGGCGGCTGAGCACGGCGTGTGTGCTGGAGCCTCCTATGGGGCTGCAGTCCAGCTTGTGTGCTGCAACCTGAGCTCCAGAAGCAGCTGTGGGCATTGTAAAGGTGTCCGTGAAAACCACAAAGACCTGCTTGCGGACAGTAGAGAGAAACAATCTTATGTGAAATCATTCACAAAATTCCTGGGACTTTTTTTTTTTCCAGCTTGCCTTCATTTCCCCACCCATGAAATAAACCCACCAACCTTGCCTTCCTTTCAGACTTTGTCATATCTGTGGCAATAAAAGCTGTTCAGGGATGCTTTTGTGCCATATGTCTTCACAGTGGCAAGCAGAGGGGGGCTGTCAGTCTCAGCTGGGGGCCTGTATTACTACTCATTCTGTAGTAATACAAATAGTGGATAATATAATAATAATGCAGAAAAGAAAGTAAATACTCTTTATATGGAATAATTGAATATCGCTGTGACATTGAACAATGACTCTTAAAAGGATGTGGGGAAGTCGTGCTTTTTTCTTCCTTAATTACAGTTGAGCCAAAATTACTATATTTAGTTATTTCTAAAGCTCCATTGTATTTTTCTGTTTCTGAAAGAACACAATGATTTGGATATGCATGCATTTTCCTCTCCAGATGTCCTATTGCATTTTGAATGTGGTTTTATATCTTCATATCTGCGATAATGGAAGCTTGGATTTCTTTACTGGGAGTGCGCAGGAAGACCAATTACGTAGGTCAATATTAAAGAAATCTTGTAAATGGTCTCTGTAGGCTTAGAAAAGCTCTGTCACACTCTTGCCAGTACTTTGTGTGTAGATAACTGTCTTAGCCTCCTTGCCTTTGAATATTATTTAGATTAACGAGCAACCTAGATATTTTCAAGGCCTTGTAATGCAATCCTCAGATTTCCTTAACTGACAAGAAAACTTCTTGTCCACTGGGATTGAATTCCTTGTTAAATTTTCAACAGCTGTCCTTTATTCACCCTCATGTCCATGTAAATTGTTAAATGTTAAAATGGTTGCAATGTCCTGGATTTGGGGTGGTTTAAGAGTTCGCATTGCCAATTCAGACATAAAAATGCCTGGCATCTTGCAGGTAATCATTCTAGAGCTTCCTATGCCTTATCTAGACTGGGAAAATTCATTGATTTCCTGGTGTTCAGAACACTGAGGTGAAGTCCAGTGGCAGTCACAGGGAAGAGCTCTTTCTGCTTCAACACCAGGCAGTTGTCCAGTTTTTTTAAAACGTTATCTACCTACCCACAGCTAGCACTCAGGCATTGAAAGCTGTGTATTTCTGTGCCATTTCTTGAGTTTGATGTTCCCAGCTGGAGCTGGGGTGGTTGGCTGAGAACACAGGACACCCTTGTACAGTTCAGAGACGTTCAGAGACTGAAGCAGATGATTTTACAAGGTGATGCACTTCTTGCCCTTTTAGAAATAGGTCTTATACAGATTTTTTTGACAATTCTATGGATTTCCATCAGCTTTTTTCTGATGGACAAAGGCTGGTGTCCACACCATAGGTTTGACTTCACGCTACTTAAGAGGAAGCTGTTGCACTTGCTGGCAAACAGTACATTCAGGCTTCCCCTTTTCTGCCTACAGTCTGCCCTTCTTCACTTACCATCTCCCTACTCAAGGTTCCCTGTCCATGAAGCATGAGATACTTTTCTACTCCAACAAAGTGTAACACAATGCAGTGGTGCCAACGTATTTTGAGATCCTTGCTTACCACTTAGTATCACTAAAGCTAAGCCGTTTATTAAGCTACAATACATGTTTTTATTTTGCCAGCCTCTGCCTTCTGAAAGCAAATGATATTCATATCAAAGAGTAGCTAATGTTAAGGGTTATATACATGAGAGCCCCCTTCATGGGAGGCACACACAAATGATGACAAAAGTAGTTTGACACAAAGCTGCCTGAGAAGGGGAAACTCCTCTCTACACACATCTTTGCTCTTATGTGTATTTCAATTTACACTACATCAAATTGGATTAGAGTCTGTTAATTCAATTAATGACTACATTGAAAGTTTGCCTTCGCTCATAGTGAAAACAGGAGGGCAGCTCCTAATAGCCTATGGATTTAATGACTGCAACTTTGAAGAGTGTTAAGCTAAAGTGAAGTTCAGAATGGCTTGTTAACTGGGTTTATTAGCTGTTGACCTTCCCTTTCAGCATAATAGTAGCAGCCAGACTGAAGAAAGCACTAACGTCCTCATTAGCATTTATCTAAAGATAGTCTGTTGCCCATTCCACAGTAAATTAGCTCAATCAGCCATAAAGAGCCTGAGAAACATTTTCTCACATGCCTTTAATTCTCTGTCTTGCTCTCTTTTCTTTTTTTTTCTTCTTTTAGGTTGCGAGAATTCATTTTGTCCAGTTTATTGAGAATGAAGCCTCAGGACAGTTGCATTTAAAGAAAGTGTTCTTGCAGGCTTGGATAATTAGAGACATTCTCCAGCGAGACAAAGTCATGGGAGTGGGATTACAGAATTTTCAGGGATGTCCTTCATTTAGCCTTTGATGAGATTACTGATATGTTGCTTGTTTTCAAACACAGTGGTACAAAGCTATTCTTCAGGATACTTGTCTGGCTCCGGAGTTGTTTCTTAACAAAACCACTCTTTTGTACGTGTAGAAACTCATGAGTTCTGAGGTGTGAAGCGTGCTTGCAAAATCTGATGTGCAGGTTTGACCCCCGTTACACAAGGCATGGTAAATACTTGGGGATTTAGTATGCTTGGCCTATGTAGACAACTGTGATTTATAAAATGGGCCAGATTGACTGAGCTGCAGACAAAAAACTTTTGTTATCTGCCATCCCCTATGCACTGAGCAGCAGCATGCTTTTTCTGTGGCTTTGAAGAACAGAGTTTGAGGGGAAAAGTGATGGTTGGAAAGTGTCGAACTTTGCATTTTTCACTTCAAATAGTGAAAGGCTTTATGTCTTTAGCATGGCTGATTGTTTTCCACATTCCCTATATACTCTGCTTATATAAAATTGATAGTGATCTTCTGAGTATTTATAGCTAACATGGCTCAGAGTCCAATCCTATATCCTGCCGACAAATCTTATGCCTGATTTCTGATAAATCATTTTTGAAAGACCTATAACGTTATAAAATGCAATTTTTACAGGGACCTTTTATTATTATGGCTATTCAGTCTGGAAAGGTGCTAAGAACATCAATCCCAGCCCAAAATATTTTGGGTATTCAGGTCTCTCAATCTTTTCTGGGGAAAGCTGGAGAACTTTTCTGTTTACAGTTAGGAATGTACTCAAAGCTTTTTCTGGATGAAATTATATTCCCTTTTAAGTTTAGAGATGGATGTTAATGCAGGTTACTCTGATACTGGAATAAAACAGTTCATAAACAGATGACACTTTCCTACTCTTTTGTCACATTGGACAATAATAAACATTTAGAGGTTAAGAGATAGTAGTTTAAAAAGTTTTAAAAGAGGCAAAGAAACCAGTACCAGTTTAATTAGCACTAGTATCCCACCTTATCTGAGTTGCTCTACAGCTGTTTAGTGTTCTTCCTTCAGCATTTCTACAAAGCATAAGAGCTCCTCTCCTATTTGTAGCCCCATTATACAAAGTATGGCGTAAACCTCTTTTACAAGACTTGCTTCCTCAAAGCTTGTAAAAACTGGTTGTAAGAGAAAAGCAAAATGCAGTCTTGGTGCAGAGGAAGGAGGAGCATGACAGAAGGAAGAGACAAAGGAAGAGGAAAGCATGAAACTATCCTCTTGGCACAATAAGCGTTAATTAAGGTTTGCCACAGATGAACTCCAGTGAGCAGACAAAAAGATAACTAGAAATCTGGGGGGATTTGGTGCCACTGGACAGCAAGCACCGTTCTTGTTTATCTGTGGACAGGATGTTTAAAGTCCTATCAGTCTCAGAAGAGGTAAGAGAAGAGATGGCATTGGGTAGATCCGGCTCTCCAGCGTCCACTCTGTTCCTTACTTCTTCATTGGTGTCCTGATGGTGCACACACCACGACAGCAGAAAGCTCTTGCTTCAGCCTGGCAATGGCAGAGTGGATGTCTGAGACAACTTTGACATAGTATTAGAAACAAATAAGCTGCTTTTTCCCTTTGATGAAATCTCTTTTTCTGGCTCCCTCATTTCTGTGGTCACTTCCCAGCACCAGCAGGGTTGGTAAGCTGACGGTGCAGCTGGGGATGCTCGCAGCAGGCAGGCTGATGGGACAGGCTGCCAGACAGGTTTCTTTGACCCCAGTCATTCCAGTAAGTAACTGAGTCATCCAGACATAAACTTCAGGAGCTTGTAGTTGTCTGAGTCTGTCAGTTGCCCTGAAGCAAGGCATTGGCCTTCAGCCCTGGTGCTGGGCTGCCCTTGTATTCAGAGCTGAGTGGTGCAGCTCTGTTAGAGCAGGAGTTCACCAAAACTCTTGGTCACCGTCTCCAGTGAAATGTTAAGAAAACAGGGTCAGGAAGACCCAGAACTTGGCTTTATTTATGAAACATCTACGGGATTTTTAAAAAAAAATCTTTATTAAATTTCTATTTACTATAAACAGACCTCTGCTTCCAGTATACCCTCACTTTAGGTTTTCTAAACCAGTAAGTATTCAGGATTTTACCCGTGATGTAATGTTTCTCCTGTAGTAATAATCAGAAACCATAAGTTCAACAGTCTCAATTTAAACAGTTAAACGTACACTTAAGCTCTAAAATAAGAGCTTGATCTGGTCCAGGTCTAGCAAAGTACTTAGGCATGTGCTTGATCTTAAGCCCCTGGGCAGCACCATTAACTTGAACAAAATTCTCTCTGTGCTTGTGCTGAAGGATCATGCTGAACTGGAGCAGGAGTACTTGGCACCTTGCAGGATAAAGACATAAAAGCAGCCCCGTTTATTAAGGCAGCTCAGCTTCTTCAGCTGTCATTAGTTTTAAGAGGATTTCTGAATATAGTGATTTTCCCTGCTACTGGAGAATCTACTGTGTTGGCTGCTGGTGTGGTGGTATTTTGGTTGTGCTTGTGGAACCTATGTTTTGGTTATACTTCAGTGAAAGTTACTTCAAATAAAATGATAGAAGGTTTTCACATAAATTTAATGTCCAAGTGCTGGAAGTGTGAACACTTTTCTTCCCTTAAAGTAGATTCATGTTTTTTTTTTTTTCTTTTGCTTGTGAACATTTGAGTGTGTGATCTGGTGCTGTTTTGAAACTTGTAACCCAAGAGGTGGCTTTGCTTTTTTATTTTATTTTATTTATTTGTTTGTTTATTGGCACCTGTTGTACCTAGAATGCATTTTTGGGTTTGAGTCAGTGAATTTAAAATGGTTGTAACAATGGTGGTAGCTGCCTGAGGGAAATACATGCCAACATTGTTCTACTGTACAAAGTCACAAAAACACCTAAATATGAATTAATAAGGATTAAATTCTACTTTTAATAGAGAGAGAATATGAGAAGTTCTGCTTTGGCTTCTGAGCACTTCTGCTCACGCTGGTAGAGCTTGCTGGGATGAAGGAGGAGGAGGAGGAGCTGCAGGAGCTGGTTCGAAGTGAGCGCAGACCGCACAGTGCCCGGAGCTGATGCTGCAATTTTGCTGCACGTCAGGGACTTCTCGGTCATACTCTGCGCCTTTGCGTGAGGGTGGATTTCTGCCTCAGTGAAGAAAATGCCTGCAAGCAACATTATCATTTGGCCTATAGCTCCACCATGGCAGCTGCTGTTCATACCTTGTGAAACTTTTACAAAACTCGCTTAATTGCTCTGGGTGATTACTGCCACGTCCCAAGCAGTCAGATACCACGGTGTTATATTAGGGTGGATAGAAGTGCTGAGGAAACACGAGGTGGAAGTGAATGGCTCCTTTCAGTGTGCCTTGTGCAGACTATATGTTTTTTTCTCCTTAGATTGAAGGGAAACAATTTTGGAGCTGGGGAAAAGCTGGTCGGTAGCACCATCTGCAGGCTGCTAACCAGGGCGTGCGCTGCAGCGCTGGAGCCTGAGTGAGGCACTTGCAGGGAAAAGGGACAACAGGCACCTGGAAGAAATGCAAAACCAGGCGGGCTGTGCCGGTACAGGCAGGGTGATGTGGGGATATCAGTGGGTTTTTGCATCCTGCAGCAGCGCTGTGCCAGCAGCAGGAGGGGAGCTCACGGGTGGTGGCACAGCCCTGCCTTACAGGTGGGTGCAGGCAGCACAATGCTGTGCCAAGGCTTTGCTGCCTGGAGGTGGAGGTCAGGATAGTGCCTGGGATTTGTGTTAACACTCAGGCTTGTCCCGCCTCCCTGAGCCAACACGTCCCTCCACTGTCCCAAATGATTAAATGAGCTCCAAGCAGTGCTGTACTGTGTGTGCTGAGGAAACCCTCTGAAGTTTAAAGCTCGCTCTTTCAGTCTCTCTTGAGCAGGCAACCTCTGAGGCTGTATGTCGGAATAAAGAACAATGCGGGGTTGTTCCTGTCAGCAGACAGAGCTGTGTTGTTCTCTGCCTCCCTGCTTTGCTCCACTGATACCGGGGCAGCTCCAGGTACAGGCAGGGCCGGGGGCCTGGCCACCACCACATCCTCAAGCGGGGCTGTGGCTGGGTCTGAAACCCCACGGGGAACTTGAGAGCAAAGGCTGGAGACAGCACGAGGGCAGCTGCAAGGGGAGCAAGCAGCCCGTGTGTTAAACCTCGGCTCTTCTCTGCAGGCAGCCCCGCGAGCTGTGCGTCCGCTCGGAGCTCGGTGCCACATCCAGCGCTCGCCGCTGCCCTGACTGGTCTCTTGCAGGGTTTGAGGTTTCTCTGGCTTTTTGCAGCAGATGGCACTCTTTAGTTCTGTTTCAAGCCCTCTCCTTCTGGAATTTTCTCTAGGAGAATCTGTTTTAAACGAGCCTCACCGATTACCCGACCCTATTCTCCATGAGGCTTCATGAAAGCTCGTAAAAGGCCGTTGACTGGGGGACGGAGCCGGCAGCCATGTGGGCCGTGGTGGCACACGGGCCTTGCAAGGCCTTGGTGAGCCCGGCTGATGGCTTAAAGCGCCTCCCCATCACTCGACTGGGGTTCTTCTGCTCCTGCATCAGCTCCTGGGAGCCCACCTGGGAACCCCAGGGTGTTTCTGGTTTCCTTAATCCACAGTGGAAAACTGGGTCCCTTCTTGGCCCACCTTTGTTTGGTCAATCCCAATCCACTTTGTGTATTAGAGCCCAATCATGGGCTTTCAGTTACCTGAGGTAATTAATGAGAGCGATGATGTTGACAAAGCAAACATTAGTACCAGTTTTGTAGCTTTTCTATATCACGAAGGGGAGAAAAATAGCAACTGCAAACTAAATGAGCCGTCACAAAGGGCTGTGGTACAGGCTGCATGCTATCTGCATTAATCGGGCTTCTGTTTAAGCCACAGCTTCGTGGGACCAAATGAGTCTCGTCATGCAAAGCGACAGGGACTCCATATGCATGTTGCCGTCGCGTGTCCTCCCGTCCCCCTCCCTGAGATGCTGTTGACCATAATTGCAGGACAGATTGCACAAAGGACTCACTTCTGCAGCCGTCGTGGTGATTGGGCCCGGCGGGACGAGGGAAACGGTAATATGTGTCAATAAGGTACTTAGCTGAAGTGGCTGCCGAGCGGAGCTACATGAAAGGATGGCACACAGGGTTTGAAAGGCTGGGCTGCTAGACGGAGGGACTGAAGTTATTCTCCTGTTGGCTTTGTATGCTGAGCTGTTGGCTTCTGACCTTGTACCAAAGTCGGTTTTGTCACAAACCTGAGTAAAACATTGTATGGGAAGCAGATATCAGCCCTGTGGTTGGAAAAAAAATATGTACTCCATCCTGCGTGACACAGAGATCTATAGCTCGTCAGGCATTGCTATGTGTGGTTCTGCACTGTGTTTTGTTGCAGAGGTCATCCTACTTCCAGGGAACTGAAGTTTCACATTAAAAGATTAGGTAAATCTGTGTTACAGAGGTTATTTTTCAGGGAAGATTGATGTTTTCCATTCCTTATTTTATGTATCGCTGTATAGGAAGAAGAAATTGATTTCTTTGTTTGGGGTTATTTATTTATATGTTGGCCTTTTATTGTTTCCCCTCTTGGATGAGATGCTCAGTTGGCTTTTACTAATTGCAACATGGCTGCTTTTCTGAGCAAGATCTGTTATCCTAGGAAGTACACTGTAAGATGTCTCTCCTCCTCCATAAATCAGTCCCAGGTTTTTATTAGACTGTTTATGTAACCTTAGTTTATGTGCTATAATTCTTTGTTGTGTTGCCTAGAGTAATTCCCAAAGAGGATGTTTGTTCTTCTTCCTTGTAAATTCTTTAGTGCAGGCTTTTGTTATGACATCCTTGCCCTCCTTCATTTCTCTTTTCCTTTTTTTTTTTTTTGGGTAATGCATGGTAGTATTATAAACTTCAGTCAGTAAAAATCTAACTTATGTTAGTTACACGTTGTGAGATACAATCATCTTTAAAATGAGGAGGGATAGCTTTTTAGTTAGCCTTACTGCATTGATTTTCTTTCTAATGTACACAAAGAAACTTTTGCGGTACCTAATTAAACAAGCCCTGGTACTGTTCTTGCATGGAAGGTGTCCTTTTTTGGATACCCTTGAGAAGACCAACTTTGTTTTAGTCAGATCACATCAGGGTAGGATAACTAATAGGAACAAAATAAAATAAAAATCCAGTGATTTCATGAGGCACAAAGCCCAAGCGTAAGCAGGCAGTACTGTGCAGGTTTTCCGTACGAGGTCTTGCGAAAGCAATACATCTGCATAAAACTCCTGAAGTCAACAGGACTTTGTATGGGCGTTCGCTGAGGCATGTTCCATCTGTTTATAAAACTGCAGCCTAAAACATCTGATAAAAATCAACTGTATTTCTTTTCTGAAACCATTGCATGGTCATATGCAGAGTTTTTTGACATAAATCTACGGAGCCATAATGGAAATGACTGAACTGGTGGTTGGGGGAAGAATACAGGCGTCTCCCCTTCTGCCTGTGGCCTTGTGGTGGGATTACAGCCTTTTGATTCCTGGCCTGCTACTGAGACTCCCATGTGCTCCTGTTGCGCTGCTGGGCACCACCTCTGGCCCTTGGTACTCCCCCTGGGCCAAGGTGCTCCCAGCTCCCGTGCCTGGAGGATTCACGTTTCTGCTGAGATAACATGGCAACTGAGCCGTGGACATTGGTTTTTCCCCTAACAGTCATCTGAATTCACTAGTGAACCAAAATGTCTACTATATTGTGCATCTTTTGGTGTGTTAAAAATTATATATTTTTTTCCTGTACAAAATAAATTAATTAGCTTTATGTTTCTTTGCATTTATGGAGTAGATCGCATGGTGTGATCACAGTCCCATGTGGCTAAACCACCTCTCCCCTGCCTACGACCATATTATTTAATTTTCTTAGTGCAGCTGCCTCTGTCTTCAGTCACCGTTTGTCCCTTTATCTGCCTCTCCTTTCTCCCCTCCCACCTTCCTCCATCCTCTCCCCTCCCACCCTCCCACAAATCCATTTTGTTTTGTAGGTCGCAACTCTGCCAAAGGGAGCAAATTCCCGCCATGGTGCCTTTCCACAATCTGCATTATACACTACAACTTGCTGTTGTTCTCCTTTTAATTTTTTCTTTCCCTGACTAATTTGACCAAATTTAATCAATTGTAAATGAAGCAAGGGAGGAGAACAGTACGTGTCTATTCGATGTTGTTGTCCTGAGGCTGAGCCAGACCCTGTTGTGAAGAAGTGGCGGTCCTTCAGAGAACCACTGTGGCATACAGGAATCTGTAACATATTTCAGGACAGCCTGCTTTCTCTCTCTCTTCTCTCCCCCCACCTCTGTAAACATATGAAAGAAACATGAGAGAGCATTAAACCACAGAAGACAAATCATGGTCAGAATAAATATACTGTTTGCTAGCAAACTTAAAAATACGCTTGTGGATTCTAATAGCTGTAGGCAAGAGTTGGATATTTATTGCAACCAAGGCTTACTGTGGTTTATTATGTTTATAAAACAGTTTAATACTACTTTTCTTTTAAAATGAGTTTTTAATTTAGAATAATTTTTTAGGATTTGTTTCCAGAGTACAGATGGCTGATCGCTGCGGGGGTGCGGGGTGAGAGGGAGAAATGTGCTTGTGGGTGTGTTTTAAAAGCGCTCCCAGATGGAGTGTATTGAATGAAATTTAAACCATTGCCCTGTGAACTACAAGTGTGATAAATATAATCAGTCAATCCACAAGTCTGTGGTGGCGGGGGGAGCAGATTGACGGGCACGTGGTACGGAGGGAAGGGTCGAGCGGTGCGGCCGCCAGCGTCCATGGTGGTGGCCTTCTCTCGCGGAGGGCAGGCAGGTCTCCTGCTGGTGCCTCAGCATCCCATCTTGTCTGTAAGCCCTCCCAGTCCCTCAAGTCTTCAAAGTGCCGCATGTGCCTAGATGGGCTGAAAAATGGGAGAATTCATGCCAAAAAGAAGGCCTGGCTGCTGGAAACACTGAGCTCTTGGAGCTTTTCATTTACTCAGTCTTAATTACTTTCTAAGTGTAAGAGTTTATAGATATCACCGTTCTCTTCCAGAATTTAGTGTGGTTCAGTATTTTAAAACCCACAGATTTCCTTAGAAGGATTTGTTTGTACAGCTCCTTTCCGTGTTTAAGACATGTAGGCCACACTGAATAAACTGTGCACAGATTTTTTGGACAAAACAGCTGAACAGGTGAAGAAAATGGAGTGAATTTGAATTGCTCCTAACTTCTGAGATCTTCCAGGCTGTGGGAAACAATACTTCAGCTAAAAATGATTTGTAGGCCTTGAGCTATAGTGTGGGAAAGTATGCGTCTGTGTCCTGACTTACAAATGAACAATGCAGTGTTCCCCCCGTTCAGCTACTGAAGGCAGTGTGGGAGGGACACTTGGTTTCTCTTCTTTCATTACCAACTCGTGGCAGCTCAGCCTCCTTGGCTCCCTTATACCAACTTACATCAAAAAATAGTCATCTCTGCCCTGGCCAGGATAAATGTCTAGCCAGCTAATTTCACAAAAGGATGTGCTTTGAGCAAGGCTTATTAGAAAAGTGACAGTTTGTTCCTGGCCCATATACGTTTAAAGCCATGTCCATGCTTGCAGAATTTGGCATCTTTTCCTCCTGCATTGTCCTTTCACCACACCATCATCATGCCTAATATCTGTATATGAAAACGCCCACTTAGAGGCTTCCAGCCTTCCACGCTGCCATTTGGATTAGATATGCTTCTAGCCAGACTTGCTAGCACTCCCTTGCACTGTGTCAGCGTGGACAGAAATTGCTGGCATGGTTGCTACCATCGTGCAGCCGCTCGTGCCCGTGCAGCTGGGAGGCAGTGTCGGGAGTAGGCCCAGCTGGCCGGAGACCTCATGCCGGCACTGGTGGTGCTCTGGAGGGCTGGCACCCAGTGCCAGGCGAGCTCAGCCATTCCGATCACTTGGGAGATATTCAGGAGGCCGACAGAGATACGAGCCTCACTGGGGCCAAGTGCTCTCAAGAGAAGGCACAGGACATGTATGGTCTGGTGCAGCAAGGATGCACAGCAGTCCTGTTGTTCCTCTCTGTAGAAATGTGCTTTCTCTGAGGAGATGGGTCAAATCTTGGAAGATCACAACAGATAAGGGTTGGGGTTAACAGGAAGATGCCTCTGGGAGTACAGATGGGTAAGATAAGGAGAAGTTTGTAGTCCCACCAAAGTGGCATAGGCTGAGCTGAGGTGTGAGGTGATTCCGGAATGCCGCAATTCATTTGAAAGGATTCATCCAAGAAGGGTACAGCAGCGAGAAGGGAACAGCCAGAACAACCAGGTTAAAACGGGAATTGGCAAATGAGAGGGCTTCTGCTTCGAGTGCATTTATCATGATACAACGCGGACCAGAGCCTAGAAGGTTGCTGTCCGTGTTGTCATTCGCATTTGTGAGAGATTGCGTATGGTGTGAGGACAAGGGTGCTTGTGTGACAGAGAGCATCATCACAGTTGGCATCCTTGTTGGTAATATCATTAATAAGGCTAATTGCATTGTAGGGCTTCAGTTCCCTATGCCAAATGCTATTTTTCAATAGCTCTATCAAGTGCTGTTGTGTACTAACACTGGTGTATCTGATGCCTGGTGCAGCTACATCAGGCAAGTGAAGTAGGTACTTTGTAATTATTGCAAGTTTGCTTTGTGGAGAAGGATGTAGTTCCAGGTGAGCATAATCCTTACAATATTAATGGATTTAAACCCACAAAGACCTATAAGTAAACTTCATAAAAGACTTCTTCTGTGAACATTAAGTGAGCTAAAGATAGTAGCCATAATTAGTAGAAGCAATTCTTAAAAACATAATAAGGAATATTAGGTTATACATAAATTAGAAGTAGAATTTAGCATAAGCGTATTTAAGAAATGAAACTGTCTGGTAAGACATGCACTGCAAAGACAATGAAGCCGGCTATAACTTTGCAGTTTCAGCATGCCTTTGGTTTATTTTAGGCTCTAGACAGCTTATACACAGAAGCTCAGGATTATTATTAGCATTATTGGTAATTTCTGTTGCAGCATTCTTGAGTGGAGCTGGGTTTTGGTGACTTAAGAAAGGAATCATATATGCTGTTCTGATTTTTTTCCCTCATTTAAGAGTTGTTCAGTGCATTTAAGTTTACTTCCTCCTTCCTCCCCCACTCCCCACACACACAAAAAAATAATAAAATTATGCTAACCAGTGGTGAAAATTGATGCTGTGAGGTTTGTAGTTCCACAGACAATCGGACTGAAGCCCTGGATGGCTGCAGAATTTATCCATAAAACAAGATCTAGAGATCTAGAGGATTAGCTTTAAACTCTAAACCTGATTCTAATTTGCTTTATGAGTATTAGTTTTTCCCATGTGTAAAATGGCGATATCTATTTTCTGAGGGAAGCTTTGATCAAGCAAACACCTGTGTGAGCCACACAGCCATTTCCCCACTCTGCATCAAACCATTCGCCATGCTCGGGAGACAAAAGGTGCAGCTCCACATCTCTCCAGCTTCAAATGCAAACAGCAGGAGCTCTTGTCTGCAAACAGGTAGAGAGTTCTTAGAAAAGTAAAGTTACCATATGGAGAACAAAAAGTCCGTGTGTTTTCCTAGTAATAGATGACTCAGTCTGTGCCTGCACACCTTGGGTCGGCCTTTTCTTTACTTTTTCACTTATCTTGCTTCTTTGGATGCAAAACCTGGTCCCTTGCACTTCCTGCTGTCTCATGTAGCCTTCCTGAATCTGCTGTAATATGCTTTTTTCTCCTTTACCAAGGTCTCTTGATTTGTCTTCATTTTGTTTTAAACTCTGGAACACTTGTAATGCAATTGTAGAGCTAAATAAACACTGTATTATGTTTTGGGATATTACTTTCAGGAAAAATGGTCCAGTGCACAAATTGATAGTGGAGTATATTGCACTTAAGAAAGACAGACTGTGCATTTACTGCTTGCTAGAGAGAAGATGAGAAGGCTGCAGGAGTTTTCAGTTATTTTCCTTTTCTTTCTTTCTTTTTTTTTTTGTTTGTCCTCTGTTTTCAGAATGTGTGCGATATGCCAAATACCAACATCCGTGAAGATGCAATTTTTCAAAAAAAATCCATCATTTTCAAACCGGTTTCCTGCAGGAAATACCTGAGTAGCCTAAAGCACTCATCTTTTCTTCCTTTTTAAGGTTACCAGTATGCTTTTTTAAAAAACAGGTTTCTTGTGATCTCAGTACCCAATGAAAATGAATAGTAGGGCTTTTCACTGGCAGCTTTTTATCTTGGCGATAAAGTGGTGTTAGTGACAATAGGGAGAAGATGATGACCAGTTTCCTTTCTACTGCTGTTGTTTCTCTTTTCCTAACTTTTTTTTTCTCTTTTACCTGGCCACCTGTCTGTCTTTTGAATATAAGGTCCTTAGAAGCAGAGGCTGTTCTTCCTTGAATGTCTGGAAATGAGACATCATCTTGCGAGTGCTACCACAAAGAAACAACAGAAACAAAAAAATACATATAAAGGAACAATTTACATACTGTGTCATGCGAGTCTACTATACTCTACTTCCAAGTCAAGTGTGACTTCGAAGAAGATGTGAAGAGAGGGGGCAGGTGATGAGAGGGATTTAAAGACACGCAGCCATGCAGGTACCAGTTCCCTGGGTGGAGTTGTACCTGGGAAGATAATAGATTCAGGATTTCTAGTTCTTCAAGCATAAATCTGTACTGCTTGATCAAGGACTGGTTATAGTATTTGAAGTAGGAGCAGACTCATAAATCTCCATTTTCTGTTCACGTTAGGGATCCAAACTTACCTAGAGTAACACTTTGGTGCTCACATAAACAAGATTGTAAAACATGAAGTCATTGCTGAAAGTGCACCCTCCAGAGAAAATTCAGTTGTGTGTAAAACCTAAAGAATATTTCTTATCCATACCATGTGGTATTCTAGCAAGCTGGCAGTCTCTTTTTTCCCTCTTCTTGCAAGCAGTTTCTGATTGTTACAGGGCATATACACGCTTGGTTCTTTTGTGTTGCCCCTAAAAGAACCAAGAGTGCTTCCAGCCTTTCAGTTTAGTCTTCCAAAAGTTGTTCTTCCTGCATAGTCCCGAACTGTGATCCCAGGAGTGCAAGAAGAGAAATCCATGTTACAATCTCATGAGGTTCTCTGTGGATTTTTAAGGAAGAGCTTTCCAGTGTCCCATGCAGTCTTGTGAGCACACGCCTTCACTGGAAGTTAATGAGACCTTTGTCTCCAGGTTACATTTTACATCCTTAAGAATTTCACAATTTATATCTCTCCCAACTAGTTCTTGGAAAGGAAGCACCACAAATTCTCAAATTGCAACAAAGAGAGCTGGAAAAACTGAGGTGGTCAAAAGGAGTCAGAAACTCATTTTGCACGCACCAATGGAAGAGGGAATTGTCTCTGTCTGCATCTCTGGAAGCCCAGTGGCCCAAGCATTGCTGTGCTGCCCCAGGTTAGATAAACCACCACTTCATGGTAGTTTCGAATCCTTCATCCTGTCTTCTTGATGATCATTATCATAAAAAATACAGCCTGGCTATTTGCCAGCGGTCTTCTTTCCTCACCATCTTCCCTGCTAGTGGCTCTGGTATTCAGTGATTTCTGTCTTTTTGCTCATGATAGGTAAAAGCACATCCGCCAAGTACCCGGATGCCCAACTCAAGTAGTTATGTTGTTTGAGCTGCAGTGGTCCAAGGATATAATGAGGCAAGGGTCGCAAGGAGAGGCACTATCTTGTGCTAGAATAATTGAAAGCTGGTTTTTGTTATGGCTCTTTTCACTTGCACTTCTGCCTCATACAAAGGGTTGCCAATGAAGGCCAGGCACTGCAGCTGAAGAATTGCTGCTTTTCACCTCTGCCAGGCTTACCTTGAATAAAGAATAGACCTTGAAGCTCCAGAGCCCCATGTAAATCAGGGGGGCTTTATTGAAGCTAAATGCATGTGAATGTTCATAATGTGATGTTGTTAACAAAGCCTGTTTCTTTTGAGTAGCTTCCATTATAACTTACAATGGGTAAGAGAAAACCACTTAAGCAGAAATGCATGTTTTTATCATTAGCTTCTGTAGCTAAGCATAGTTTACCAGAAGAAGTAGATTTACTTCTGCATCTTTTTCTTTCTTCCTCTCATTTTCTGTCAGAACTCACTACGTTCACCCTTACTGTGGCTTTATTATATCTCTGCCAAAATTAAAATCTTACAGATGACAACTGATTTTCTGGTGGTTGTGATGACAGATCTGTGATGTTTGGAGGTTTGCATTCCTGCCCTCCCTCTGAGTTCCCCCTCCCCTAAGGGGCATCCACGCCAAAGAACAAACTCTTTGCCTACAGCACTCATCATTGAACCTTAAGATCAACCAGTTAATATTCAAAACATTTTCTATTTAAATTAGAAACTTACTTCTTCTTAATCTCCCTGTTCCCCACATAAATCTCAGGCTCAAGCTCTTATGCCCAAACCTAAACCCAAAGGGTAAATGATCTTTGCTATAAGAAACTAAGCAGATGCAGGAATTTACTTAATAGAGAAATTTTTGTAATAGATCTCTCCAATAATAAAAACTGAGAGCCTCAAAACGCTTTTGCGCTTTTTGATGTCTTAGAAGAACGTATCGATAGACATCTTCTGCAGTAAGGATTTAGCCTGAATTTATTGAAGAAATCCATCTATTAGGCCCAAGTCTGTGGACTTTTGGGGCCAGCTGGTCCCCTGTATTATTTATGTCTCTTTGGAAATCTCAGATATATTCTCAGATTTAAGAAACAGAATTTTATTTTGGCAACTGTCCCATGTTTATGCTGCTCATATGCCGTGTGTTTATATACTATATAACTCGGTAGAAATACCGTCCTCTGAATTGCTAGGTTAATGAAGCACCATGTCACTGAATAAAGGTGTTTCCTTCATGGATACGTTTGAGAAAAACAGCAAGCACAGTTTAATGATAGCTCTCTATATTTCACTTAAAAGGCTTTACAAAGGGTTTGCTGATTACTTATTGAGCACCATTAGGCAAAATGGGAGGGAGAACTGAAAATTTCAGCAAGTTTAAAGTTGGTTTTTTTACTGTAGTGTTCAGAGAAAAATTGCCTTTGTTTTTCTTTTCATCCTTCTTTCGAAGCCTTCCTCTCATCCCTGCTCTTCTTTACCGGCCCTACACCGAGTGACAGCAAAGGAGGGTGTAAGATCAAGAGACTACAAGGGAGTTCAAAAAAATAAAGTTAGCGGGGGGATTTTCACAAGAAGGAAAGGGAAATTTTGAGAACCAAAATATCAGTGCACATTAGCAGTTAATTAACTCTGCCTGCTTGTTTAGTAGCTCTCAAAAATGCAAATGTGTAGGTAGCCCTTACTCCAATACCAAATTCTGTCACCGTGTGGGTGTACCAAACAGCTGGAAATTCCTGGTATGTGTGTCTAAAGCTGTCAGTCTTCAGGTCTTGCTTTATCTTCCAGGTGCAAGAGAAAAGCCAGAGAGATGAGCTGTTGGTTCAGCCAGTGAAGGCATCCAGGTACCCACGTGTACCAAAGACCCGCTGCCCCTTTTCATCAGTGAGCTCTGGAGGCTGGTACTGCACCTGCTGAAAGCCTTTTTCTAAGGCAGCCTCAGTGGCACGGAGCTCAGCTTGCCTCCTCCTCTGGGCAGGTCAGGAGGGCAGAGCGATTTTGGGGCAGCACGCAGGGCCAGGGGTTGCCTATGGGTGGTTAATCTGCTGTACTGCAGATGCGGGAGTTTAAATCTTGTATATGCCAGGCTGTAAGGGAGGTGCAGACTCAGAGGGAGCAGGGCAGATTAAAGGTAAAACCTGCTCATAAGGCCCACTACAGGACTGGCTCTGCTTCAGGAGGCTGGGGAGCTGGGGAAAGCAGAATGGAGACAAAGCAACATGTATTTTGCTTTCTTTTCATTACTGCTTTTATGGGTGTTATTATCCTTGACCACTGCCTCCAATGAAAAAGTTGTGTTTGTTTTTGTCAGGAATTTCTCTCTGCCTTTTTCTGGGGGAAAAGCGGTACTTATCTCCATCCCTCTAACCCCTTCCCCCTCTGCCCATATTTCACACTCTGACACAATCTGAAGGCGCTTCTTTCCCTACCCCTCGTCAGCTGGTTAGAAGTGTCGTCAGGAAATATAACCGAAAGCTGTTCTTCACCACAAGGACAAAGCCTCTGCGCAGCTCGGTTTTGCTCCTCGACTCCCAGCGCAGTCAAGTCCCAGGCTTTTCATTCCCCAATCTGGCTGAGCGCTTTGTCACGGGGAGGTTCCCTAAGCTGCTCAGGCAATTAACATTGTTCCTTTGCAGGGTTTCCATTAGGTCTTTCAGCACTTGAAAGGGCTGTAGTTCACTGCTGGAATGTCTGCATAAGGTTTTAATTTTGGAGTCATAATGGGAAATACGTCTGGAGAGCTTTGCCCTGAAAAGGGTTAATGTGACAGACCCAGACTTCTGATAGAGTAAAGCAGGAAAAACTATTTCCATCATGGTAAATAAAAGTGCATTAAAAAGACATTTAGTCATGGGAATAAAAGCTAAAGAAACACATGCTACGTTGGGATGGTTTATATTAGTGTCATTAACTCCTATGTTTTGGAATAACTCCCAGATGAAGGATTATGCTGAAAGTAGGAATTAATGGCACTAATGTAAGCCATTCCGTGTAGTGTGCGTTTATACCTTTGATTTCAGAGGCATGCAGGGAGCAGTCAGTAACACAGCGAAGCTGTGTATTGTACTGACCATGATTAAAAGTTGGTATGAACTAGTCTTGCTTTGGGCCAAGGGAGCTTTATCCTGTAGACTTCAGACAGCTGGAAGGAGGCTGGAAATCCTTAGGTAACCTTGCGTAACCTACCATTAAGGTCCTGAGCTTCTCAGAAACCGGTCACCCTAATGCAGAGAATAATTCAGCGTAGCATGCCTACAGATGAACAGGCGTGGGGTAGCCTGGAGACCATAACAATGACTCGAAAGGCCTTTCCCAAAATGCTTATGATGTTTGTGACTTAAAACAAGCGAGGTCTTTTGCAGTTTCCTGAAAGTCTGTCGGAGCAGAGGAACGTGAATGTCTGCGGCAGAGCGCGGCTGGGCTCCTTGGCTGTTGCAGAGGGAGCAGTAGCACTTGGCTCCTCTCGCTGACAGATCTGCTCCCTTGGGGAGGTTTGGATCAGTAAATTTCCAGAGTGAGTTTTGAATTCGAAGCTGTTTTGTTCTGTAGACTGTGAATTCCACCACAGAAATCACATATAAAGAAATCTAGTTGTGAGTAGATGCTTATTTTGGTCAACTTTTTTTTTTTTTTTAATTGTTTCACTCTCTGTGCTAAGTATTTTTGCATTATTTAGGATGGGATGTATAAAACTGTGTGAACAGGTTAGAAGCAAAACTACCAAGAAACCTCCATCCTGTGAAGATCCCATCTATTATACTTGCATTGCAGTAGTACCCATCGTGTATGCCATCAGTAACATTTTCTAAAACATAGTCCCTGGAGCAGAAGCAAGTAGCCTCACATACTGATGGTCCTGTCTTGGCCCCCGTGCAGATGGGAATCCCCAGCATCCCGGGGTGCTTCTGACGAGGAGCAAGAGCCGGGCCGAGCCACACTTCACATCCCGCAGAAGCTTACCTGCTTCTGGTTCTCCTGCTTGGCTGGAGGAGGCAAGTGGAAGGGGCTGCTTGGTGCTATTGGTGAAATTTCAGTGGGGGTGTTTGGAAAGTTGGGACTGCCAACCGTTCCTGCCATTACGGACTTCTATTAGTTGCTTAAAATTTATGGTAACATTACTATTGGGAGGAAAAAAAGGTCTTGAGGGTTGTTTTTATTTATTTATTTCAAATAGGGTTGTAACTGGTGCCTCGGCTGTTTTGGGTGTGAAGAAAAACACATCGATATTTTATTTTATTTTTTAATCTAGGCTTGGTGTCTTAGTGCTTTCTGGTAGAATTGTGAAAAGTTTAATGTAACAGAAGACATACTCATGGCTTTGTTTTTCTTTTAAAAGTTGAGGTTTTGATTAAATAAAGGTACACGTAAAAGCACAGCCTTAATTTATAGCAACATGATAACTTTAATAGCAAATCCAAGACATTTTGTTTTAAATGACTGATATTTCTGAGTGCATATCCAGTTTTGGATAAATCCAGTTTGGGTTCTTTCCCTTAAGCTTTCTGAAAGCCTGAGGTATACACGCCAGTCAGTGCTCTGTAGGAATCTCATTTGATTTTGGCATTATCACCTAATGCCTAAAGAGGTGAAGTGAAGCCCCGTGTTTACAGGTCACCTGGCCTGCACTTTGTGAGCCTGTGAAATCTGTACTGTAAGGATTGCAGCTTTGGTGGTGAGGTTAAAGAAGAGTTGCCTTCTAATACTGGTTCCTTCTTTCCCTCTGCATTTTTCATGTCCATTTGAGTAAAAGGAGACGTTAAAGAATCCTCTCTCAACATTAACACTGTATGGATTTTATTTTGTTGATCTGTCTCCTTATAATAAGCGTACCAGTATGTGAAACTGTGAAATTATGTGGCTTGATTAACTTCAGTTGGTTTAACTAAACTTTGAAATGGAAACTAACTTTGCTGAAAGCAGAAAGCTTCTTAGTTTCCGGACTAATCCTGGAATTACACACTGGATTTGCTTCATGGAAATAAGTGTGCTTAAAAAATTACCTCCACTAAGTAGGTTTGCATTGTTTGAAGAGACCCAGGAACAATAACCGCCTTTAACCCTTTCCGTCTGCCAATATCCTTTGTCCTGGGGGACCGGGGATGTTAAGGTCAGTGTGTCTCGTGCACGCACCACCCACACGATCGCCTTTTAGATCGCTCTCACTCAGAACCAGCCGTTTGGTGCCAGTTGGTTAAAAAAATTATGATTGCCGATTAGCTTTGCTGGTAACAGCGTTTGGGGTGTATTGGTGTGAGGTTACTGCGGGTTTCCCTGCCGAGCTAAATGACAGAGCCCGTGCTGCACTAACAAGTGGTGAGGTTGTGTTTGAGGCATTCCCATTTTGCTGATGCACAAGGTCACGCTCAGAAGCACAGGACTTGCAGTGCTCGTGCCACGGTCTGTGTGCGTATAGGTGGTGGGTACAATCAGAATTTCCATTGGCGGACTGAATTACAGATGCCTGCATTTGGGATGAATGTGTCTCCCAAATGAAAGCCCATGCTGAAATGTGCCACGGTAAGGTATCTTGGGGAAACATCTTTCAGAATAAAGCAGGACCCGTGCCGTAGGTCACAATGAATTGTTGCAGCAGCTGCTGCGCCGCCACGTCCTTTGCTGCCTGTCCCCGTGTAGCCTTCTGCAGATTCACAGGGTGCTGGTGTCACACCTGCTATTCCCCGCTGCAGAAAGGGCAGAAAAGCCTTTTTCTTTGTGAAAGGACAGGACCTGTTTGGGCAGGAAGCTTCTCCTTAACACAGAAACTAAAACCCAGATGATGGACCTGAAGGGAATAAAAGTGTTACAGAGAAAGTGTCTTTGGCTCAGAAGGTAGACCTGGCTTTGGTTTAGGCTTGTTCTGTCCACAGAGACGTCATCTTTTCTCTGCACCATTACCCCAATTGTGAAGCACCTGTAATCCTGCTTTTCCTTACCAGGAGTTTGTGCTGTTTAGTTCCTTAATGCTTGTGATAGCCTCAGACAGTGCAATGAGTCTGTGTAGATTCAAAAAATAAATGACAAATATGATTATTTCTCTTCTGTTTGCATATCTACAAAGCTTTGTTCTTTTGTGCACTGTATTTAGTGGAGAATTTGCGATGAATTATGTTGCAGCTGCTTTTCCAGTGGCTTCAGAAAGGTCAGTAATCCCTGTAAGTTGATTTTTTTAACTGTATATCTGTTTTGCTGTGACTTTGAGATAAAAACCAGTTTGCTGAAATTACTAAACGCTGAAAAATGCTTAGTTCTAAGTTCAGCTTCGCTTTTCCCCCTAAACATATTCTTTCTGAGCAAATTTGGAGATGAATAGTTTAATTTTGGATAATCTTATTTTATAGCCTCCTTCAATCTTAGTACGTCCTCCTTCTCAGACGTCTGTTGTCCTAGAGAAAATGTCTTCACATTTTTTGTTGCATCAAACCCTTCAAAGGTAAAGAGCATCCTTTCCGAGTTTCTCAGTGTCAATAATTCTCCCCCGCCTGAACATTAGGCACTTGAGGGAGGGATGGAAAATATATACATAATTTTATAGTGCTATGTGTACATGCTGACATTTAACACTGTACCCTCAAAAAGCGAACAGAGATTCGAGTATCAAATGCCTCTGCCTGTACAGCTTTTGCTAAGCATCCTTAGCTTGAGGAATGAAAGATTCTGAACATCTTCAATATTTATGCTTCACAAGGCTGTTATCCTCAGTTATCCTTTTAGCAAGTCCCATTTCTCCGTGTTCTGTCATGGGCTCATTTATACTAGGCTGATTTAGTGCTAACTGGGGAGATTAGATTGCCCTGCTTGATGCTGTCAGCTAAAACTGAGTCAGTGTCTGTATACTGTGGCCCAGTTGCTCAAAGAACCTTACCCTTTTCCTGTATTGCTCATTCTATTAGATACAAAAGCCTTTCTCACCCAGCTTTTGTGCTGGGGTCAATTAGCTCCTGAAATAGCTCATATAACACAAATAATAATGGCAGCGCTAATCCTTTGGGCAAGCTGTATACAATGGCCACTTCTGGCCCGGAGGACAAAGAGGGCTGTTTATCTTCACTGCACACAGTCTCCGGGACTTTGCCCAGTCATTTGCAGAAAAATTTATTATCACAGAGGTCATAGGTGGTTTGCATTGGAGAAGCTTTTTCTACCTTGCCACCATATGGGACGTCCTTGTCTTATTCCTATAGGATGGAGCAGTGCTTCAGGTGAATTAGATCACAAATATATGTGGTCAAATAATGCTATCTTAGGTAAACACGGACTTGAAAGACATTTGAAGTGAAGACTAACACAGCACATTTAATGGTCCTTCTTGTGTATGCAGAGAGAATTACAGCAGGAGTGATGCATTCTGTAAGCTGCCCTCCAGCCCAGTGCTCCCACAATAACAGTCACACTGAAGTGTTTCAACAAAGGAAAATCAGTCTCGAGACGGAGGTAGTATGGCTGTGTAGTTATTGTGTCTGAGCTCCTACACTCAAAGTAACTTTGACTTTTTTTCCCTTATAAATGATATCTCAAAAGAAGGAAATTAAACCATTAATTGGTAGAGTAAACTAATAATAAAGATTTCCTGTATGTCCACAGGAAGAAAAAAAAAGTCACTCCTGGGCTATGTCCTGTAAATTAAAACTCTCTTTGTGTTGCATTTTTACATTAGAACATTTAAATCCTTTGGAATGGGTTGCTAATGGAAATGCTGACCAGTTTTACACTACAGTTAGCCTTCCTGGACTTAAATGATATGTCCGTGATAAAGCATGGAAAGGACGAGAAAGCAGCTTGCCAAACAAGAATCAAGAGGAGTTTCCTTTGTCTTAAATATTCCTGCTGGCCTTTTAGCACTGTAATTGGTGTGCAGAAGTGAACGTCATACTCAGATAATCCATAGTGCTTTTCCCTTTGCAAGAAGTTTTGAGCTGTGGTTCTGCTACAGGTATTACTAGGATGCCCCTAGGATGGGAGAGGAATGATTTATAGACACAATATGTGAAAACAACACTTCCTGCCACGCAGTTTTCCAGGCTCACACAGCCATTATTTTCACCTATTGTTTATTTGCTTTTCCTTGCAGTTGCTTTTTCCAAAACCACACGCCTTCCCATTACACACTGAGGCATAATCTAGCATTCCTGTGATAGTACGTATTTCTTTTGCCTGGTTTTTTTTTTTTTTTTTGGCTCTGTCCTCCATCTCATGCCCCAGGAAGCTGTGTGCTTTCCAGGCAGTTGTTTCTGGTGGCTTTGAGAGGCAGTAGCTCTTGAATTCCTGAGCTTGAAGTGATTTCTGTAGGACTGGATCATCCAAGCCACCATGGCTTCAAGCCAAGCCTGCAGCCCGGTGTGTGCTAGGAACTTCTGTAGCTAAAGGCACCAGCACGTCAGTGGGGCCACAAGGAGAGAAGCATGATGGCTTTTAAAGAGTTCCTTTCCGGTGTTAGTCGGTGTTATGCCAATTATAGATCATCCTTGCTGGGAAATCGGATAGGTTATGTGTTGCTTTTCTGTCTCAGCTGTTTCTCTTATCTTCCCAGAGTGCCATATGAATTGGTTCCGATGACTTTTCTTCCACAGTTTCTCTCCCTGTGCTTTCCACAATCTAGTTTTTCCAGCTTTTTCCTGTTCTTGCTGGAAAGAGAAGAAAAATAACAGTAACTTCTCATGCTCATATAAACATTGGAGATGAAAAGGGATGAGAACAGAACATGGCAAGCAAGTTGTACACACAGTGGAGCAAGCATTATACCAATTGCTTCAGTTTAGTTGCTTCCCAGTAATAAGATCTGCTAAACTTTCAAGGCTTAGCATCAAGGGAACGATCTTTTGAAAGAATAACAAGATATGTTTTAAAACATCTCCTTCAGCCTTGGATAAATCTAAGAGTAGATGACATGTAAGTCTCTTGAGGCACAACTTTCTGAAGCAAGTTGGATGAGCCTCCCCAGTTACTTTTCATTGAAGAAGAGTGTATAGTGCATGTTCAGAGTACATTAATGACTACATCATCAGTAATAAATTAGATTGTTAAGAGCTGCATGTGATGCTATCGGATCATTGTAGCCATACTGCTTTCATTTTCTATTTTTAAATGAATCTGGAGTCATATCTTGAGAGAGTCAAATGCCTTCCTCTGAGGCCAGAGGGAAAAAAAGTTGGATGGCTGACTAGTAGAGAATAAGTAATAAACCTCAGGAGGGAAGAAATAAATCATCGCTTTTATATATTTTATTATATATATTATATACTATATGTATATAATTTTAATTTATTTATATCCACATCTAAACTCAAGTACGATGAGGAACCTATTCTCAAACAACACAGAGAATGTGCAGCATACAGTTAGGCAGAGAGACTCATAATGTGCAATGTAAAATGGGCTTTTTAATAACAACAGGAGCGGGAGGGTGGTTGTGCAGCACAATGTGGCATTCCCTTCTCTAAAGTGCTGCTAAAATTCTTACAGCTGACCTGGTCCCTGGGCAGATCTTGGTCAGGCACTGGTGCTTGCCAGAAAGCGTTGGGTTTGTTGGTTTGTTCTCAACCTGACCACTTCGCTGCAACAACTTGGTCATTCTGTCCCTGTGACTCCTGTGGACCATCTCCAGGCCAGTTTTGTATTTGTGTGCTAGTTTACATCCTTGTACAACTCCAGCTCTATAGGCTTTCCTCAGTATTGATATGGGAACAGCCAAGCTTTCATCTAATCATTTAGAAAATCAGCTGTATTTAATGACTAAAAAGATTACTTCAGTCTGAAATATATCCTTCCCACATGCTGTTCTCTATTGCTTGTCCAGCTGGCTTAGTTGGCCAGTAGTCAAATGAGTTGGGGAACCAAATCCTACTTTAGAATATTGACCTTTTCTTTATTAGACATCTCATTTCATCCCAAGAGTTAGAGCAGTTTTCCGGTATGAAGTGCGCTCCCTCATCTGTTTTTGCATATTCCAAAAGATGTTGTCACAGAGCTCCTGTCTCCATGTTATTAACCTTTGCTGTGAAAAGATCCCAGCTTCTCTTGGACAGACTATTTATTTGGTAGCCTTTAAAGGATTCTTACATTATCATATATATATACTTTTTCCCCCTGTTTCAAGCCATTCTTTCCAGATCATATGCATACAAAAGAAAAAAAAAAAAGGGAAAAAAAAAGAAAAAAAAAATAACCCGCTGATAAATTATTTTGCTCTTGGTGACTTACCTGGGGAACCATAATCACACAAGTGTATTGGGTTCCTTTTTTTGAATTTAGAAAAGTTTTGTAATTATTATAAATAACTGGCAAGAAAAGTTCTTGTTTGAAGTAGAATTGGGTGTTTGGTTTGCTCTTTTTATTGAAAGAAGATGAAGATGTGCAAAAAGCCGATCTGGAGCATTGTAGTCTATTTTTATCTTGGCTTAGATTGCTGAGAGTAGTGTGTAAACAGTGCGCCAATTATTTCCAAACAGCACATCGTCGTCGTACCACCTGTTTAAACACAGTTCTACAGCTGACAGTCATCCCCTAGAAGAGACTCTTTTCCAGGACACATTTGATGTTCAAAGTTTAAAGTGTGAAATTGTGCACCCGTTGGGTTTTGTGTCCAGTTGTGCCTCTGGCTCTCCTTTGTGTCTTAGTTTATTCACCAATAAATTGGTGTGTATTGCTTGCCTGTCTCGTGGGAATGCAGCAAAACTCATTGTTTGCAAAGCTGTATGGTTAAAGAGATTATTCCCGATAAAAACTAGTCCTAAACATCTGAAAAAACTGGAAAACGTTCAGATCCCAGATGGACATTAGTGGCTTGTGTCCATAACAGTTATTGACAGTGAGAATTGGGACAGGATTTTGATAAGGTCTGAAACATGCTTTTCTCTTCATCGGTGTTAAATTTGGGTACTGAACTGTGAATCACTGCTTTTTTTGAAGCCTTTCTAAGCTCTTACTTAGCATACAGCTGTATGAACAAGTTATTTAATGGTTGTCTAGTAGGTGGGTTTAGAAAATAGGGGCTTCTCTGTGGTTGTTGTTTGCTGTGTGCATACTTCTACAACCATAAATACAAGATAGCTTACTCTGCTTCCATCCAAAGGCAACATGTGATCGTGGCATGGGTAAGAGTGGGCAATTGTAACAGAGCAGCCCATTCCCTCAGAATCTACACACTCATTTCCAGTGTGTTGCACTTCGAAAGGAGATTTTTCTTTTCACGCTGTAGGTAACTGTCTGGTCAGCGTTTCTGATTGCTTCAGCAGTCTCTGTGAACTTCAGTCCCATCAGTATTTCCTTCAAATTCGCAGCAGTAGATAGCAACCCTCCTTTCTTTATACTGTGATGCAGCTTTATAGAGTTGCTGCCAGTAATTCTGATAACAGTTTACAAAATAGACACACCAAAAAAAAAAAAAAAAAAGAAATGGAGGGAAAAAAAAAGAAAAAAGAATGTCACTGAGAGAGCGAGCGAGCCTGTCTTCAAAACGATATAAACTGGGAAGCTGATTTTCGGCTGGCAGGTGGCTTGGAGCTGCTGCATTGTCAGCATGCTTTTCTCATATTGCCTTGTTGCTACAGGGCCTGATGCTGGCAGATTACAACTCTGTAGCCAGTCATTTTCGATTTATTTGAACCTGTTTCTCCAGTCTACTGAGCTTTCGCTGGCTAGCATCAATTCAGACACATTGCAATTCCTCAGAACCTCTACCCCATCAGATGGTTCGATCTATGAGAAATTTAGCTAGAGGCGCTTAGACAAAAAAGAAATATTGTGGCTGGGGAAGCATTTAAGTTAGAGGAGGCAGCCAGGGCTGTTTTATTACTTAGGCCTCTGTCACCTGTGATGACCCATGAGAGTGGAGAATATTGATCGCTTGTCACTCACGGCATTCAGTAGATTGCATTGACAAAGCTTGTCAGGCCTCTAATAGCAGGGTTAGTGGCCTTGGCTGCAACCCAGGGGAAAACTCTACAGTGCCTATTACTTGGCGGCCTTTAACTCTTACAGAATTGGGAGTGAACGCTGACAAAAGTGAGGGAATCATTTTGTAGTTACAAATGCCCTTTCCTGCTCTGTGCTTTGTTTTGGGTTTAATTTCCTTTACTTTTAGACCTCTTGTCCTCATCAGCCCTGCTGCTTTTGCTAAGGCGGATAAATTTGTCTGAGGTGTTTGCCTGCTCCTCTGGCATCTTCAGCCCCTGCGTGAACACGGGCTGCCTCAGCAAAGCTGCCTGGTCCCTTAGTCCTTCAGGTGCTGCATCGTGCAGCGCAGTCTTAGCGAGGGATGGAGAGAGAGACAGCCCAAAGCCGAGCCTGATACCTGCAGCCGCCAAAAATACAGTTATCAATCACTGCAGCGAGGCCTAGTGAACCATGGCAGATTTGTATTTATCCTCAGATCTCTGTCACTGCCACCGGCTCTTGTTACAGAGATAGAAACATACTGTGCTGGATTTATCTTGCCTTGACTTTATCTTCCCTGTCATCTCGGTGTAGGACTAGGACTTAATTTTTTTAAAAAAAATAAAAGTTCTGGGGGAAGAGGGAGGAGAAGGCTAGAAGAGTGCAGCTGGGGTGCCGGACGCTGCTTTGGTGCTCAAGAGTGCCCCTGGCCCCTCTGGTATTCCTAGCGTGTTGTAGTTGCACCTTACGTTAGAAAATTGGCAAATCTGGGGTCTCAGAGGACTCGGGACAGGCAGTTTGGTTTCCTGGTGTGAGATCTGTGCCTGACCTCGGTATAAAAACCCTTAAGTCTCCTTGACGGTTTGGGAATGGCACAATGCATTAAATTAATTGTGGATAGCGCAAGACAACAGAGAATTAAGCTTTATTTACTAAATCTCTGAGAAGCGAGGAGTTCATGAAGTGAGTCAGTGTGTGCAAATAATTGCTGAGCATTTGACATGCAGGCACCTTGTCCCCGTCCTGCAGCGTTTTTCCAAGAGGATCGGGGTCACAAGGGATGGGGGTGGCAAGTCCTGGCTGCCAGGTCCCTCTTCCAGTTGCACAAAGCTGAGCTGGCTTCTGCCCTCTGGGGAGATTTCTGGTCACCCACGAGTACAAGGCACATTGTTCTTTGCTCCCTGAAACTTCCAGTGAGATGACTTCAGTTTGTTTTCTTTATTTAACTGTTTTGTTTTGTTTTGTTTTCCCCAGTTCACATGTCAATGTCTCTTGTTTGAGGTAACAGGAAAAAAATGGCATTTAAAATACCTCTCACGAGTCTTTTCAAGGAAATGTAGTCAATAGTGTGTAAGAACTGTATTGTATATAAACACTAAAAGAGAAAGCAGCTGGTAGCATTGGATATCATTTCCAACTAAGTTACAGTTACTGAGAAAGTTCCCAGGTGGAAGTTAGGATCATAGCTGAACTCTTCCAAAGAGGAGAAAATTAGGGCTGTGGGGTGTTTCTGTGCCTCCTCTCCAGGACTTGAATCAAAATACCACCCCTGGTCATCCAGTAGTTTCCTTGTGTGGTTACAGAGAGGCTGTGAAGGGGTGGTCAGTAATCTGCATCTGCTTGAGGTGTGCTGGTCATGGAGTTGGCAAGAATTGTGAAAAATGTGGTAGTTTGAGCTTGTATGAGCTCTACCGATACTTATTGAATTGTGGTGTACCTTAATGGAAAGCAAGTAAACCCAAGGATGATATCAAAACGCAGTGTGTATCCCTGAATCTCTGCTGGGACCAGAACTGCCTTTTCCCCACAAGGCCTCAGCTCTCCAACTGCAACAGCCTGACAGCGAGCGGGAGAAGGGAGAATAAGGCCCTGTGCTCATCCTCTGCTCCTGAAGCGCTTGTCCTCCCCCCGGAACACGGAGTGACCCAGCTGCTCGGCATTCCCTCCTCCTCCTCTTCCACCGTAGCAGCACAAGGCTTCGCACCATCTCTGGCACTTCTCAGCACACCACTTTTCAGGCACTAACAGCGCTGGTAATTTGGTTTCAGAGATGGCCTGTTTGGCTTAGTAGAAGTTAATGATGATATTTTTGCATCTGAACAGAAAAATTAGATCTAGGAGGAGAAATAAAGGCTGCAGTAATTAGGCGAGTTTCTGAACATGCCTATCCTGACAGAGCAGAAACATAAAAACACATGCTTAAAAGTGAGCATGATTACAAAAGTTACCCCTGCGCTGAAATGTCTCCCCATGTCTCTGTTCAGAAACTTGCCGGATGAAGCTGGACACCAGGCTTTAAGGAGCGCCTGCTGTCAAAATGCATCCCTTCTTGGTACTGCCAGGCATCAGGAGCTTCAGCTCTGCCTCGGGATTTAGACTAAGAGCTTATTTCCTGTGGCTCCTGACCAGTTCTCAAATTCTTTCTCTCTTCTGTGACAACAAAAAGCCTTTCAACCTCAGTAAAATACATATTGCATATGACATGCTTTCCTCTGTACATGGGCATAGACTAGCTGATGGAGAGAAAAAATTAATTACCTGTGTGACTTTGTCCCAAATTAAAACCTAGGTCTGGAAAACAGATGCCTGGCATATTAATTCACCATATCACATTGAGCCTTGAGTTTGAGTTATCTGCAAAAGGTTTTATAATTCATATAACCTGAAATAATTTACACCTAATTAGATTTTGTCAACTGAATAATTCTGTCTCACGCTGCTTCTGCAGAATAATTTAAGCAACTTCATTTTATCCTCAAAATAGTTGTAAATGTCACATTAATTTTGTTGACATGAGCAACTTATAGGAGAACCACTTGGCAGAATTGTTTGTCAACTGAATGTGTTTTGGGCTTTTCACACTGAGTGCAGCGCAGGCGTGGACGTCTTCTCTTTTGGTGTTTCGCTTAGGCCATAAAGCAGCGCTGCTTTTATGGTAAGGTGCGTAACCTGCTAGGTTAGGGGTCTGCTGACACGTCGTGCCTTGGACAATCCTGGCGTTGCAGTTGCTGTTGACAGTCAGTGTTGATGTTGCTGGCGTTGCTTTCGGTACCTTCAGTTGCTTTTCTTGCCTGAATGTTTGGGTCCTGTTTTGCAGCCTGGCCATCTGGGTAAGCCTTTGGGGTGAGGCATGGGCTTTACCTGTAGGTCTATAACAAGAGAGTTGCAGTCCTGCCCCATGCTCTGCCTGGCATTGAAGGAAGGATGGAAAAACATTGGCACGTTTCTCTGTCGCCACTGCTTCATACAAAATGTCCTACAGATGCTCTTGAAAGTTGATGTTTGTGCATGTTTCAGCATGCTGGTCTTATGGTACTAAGAAGGCATTACAGAAAATTAGCATGGGCATAAGAACATAAAACATTCTGTGGTGCCCCTGAGGCCTGGGCTGGGCCACGGGTGGCTTCTGAAGGCACGGACCTCTCCCATCTCCCAGACCTGGTCCAATTCCTGCCAAAGGGGCTTGCAGGGACGTACTGCCCAGCTGCCCCCACGGAGCCTTTTTTGAGCTTCACTAGGGGACCACCAGCATTAACTCGGCACAGTGATGATGCTTGTCACTTTTCCAGCCCAGTATTGTCCTTTCTTCCAGTAGAACTGTGAATGCAAGAGCTCTGTGTAATAAACAGCTATTTCTATTGAAAAAAGCTACTTCCAGCTCAGGGCTGAGTTAGCACGGCAGCGTGCCAGTGCTGGCCCTGAGCGTGCGCTAGGGGTGAAGGAGAGCATTCAGTGGGAGCGGGTAATTGGATTTGCTGACATGAGATATTAATTTTATGCTTTTCCTATTAAAAAGTAAAATAAAATTAAAAATTATAAAATTACATGCACTTGGATGAGCTTGTTACACAGAAGATAAGAATTATCTACTGTTCTATTTATTGAATAGTTACTTGTATTAAAATAATCAGAAGCTTGTTGTTTGGTATTGAAGGCCATAGGTTAAGTCCAAGACAGGATTGTTACGTGTGAAATAAATACAGTCTATTTGCGGTATTCAAATGAGGGTAGATAACAAACATGAAAGTAAAAGGCTCTAAGATGGAAGAAAATGTTGTAATAGCTTTTGGAAAGAAATTAAATGTTTCAAAAATTAAAAGAAACTGAGATAAAGCATATCTTACAGTATTTTGTAAAATGCCATTCAAACTTCCTTTAATATCTGTGATATTTGAAATCTGAATCCTATTCTTTATTTCAAATGCAAGAGTTGATCTATATTTACAGCTAAATATGGGGCATGGGCCAGAAAGCTCATGGGGATGCTACCTTTATCTGTGCCGTTCATGTTGGACTTTTCCCTTTGTCTTGTGACAGACCAGGTTATTTAACTGATGTTCACAGCTTGCAGAGTGATGTGCTATAGTATGAGGCCAGAAGCATTTACTCATTTTTAAAAAAGAGTGGAAATGCTGTAATGAAGGACACAAGGAAATCACAGCTCCGAGGACTGGGCTGCATTCATTCGGGAAGTACCAGTGTGTGTTGGGGGGGCCAAACCCAGGCCTTGCGTTGCCGACTGACAAAACACCTGGTGTTGTCCTCTGAGCCTTGGCTTTGGCTCTGAGTTTTGCATGCGAGGTATTATCTGCTCTAACCCTAGCCCTGTGGTGACACCCATCCCTTAGCCTGGCTCCTCAGCCAAGGTTGGTGACACCACTGCAGTCTCCTCCTGGCCACGTGCCGCTGTCCCAGACGTTGTCCCATAGCCCCATTCCTCCCACTGTCCTGGAGGTGGTTGGGTGGGCAGTGGGACATAACAGCCTGCCCTTGCCTCTTCACTTGCACTCGACCACTGTTTGCAGGGTCTGAGGGCGACCCACAAAGCAGGGCGGTGAGGCTGGCTGCCAGCATCCCACTTGGCTCCGTTTTCCATACACTACATCATACATCTGCACGGTCATCCTCACGCTTCGAAAACAAATGTAATCCTGAGTGCGTGAGAAAATTCACCTCTTGTGGTCATGCCTGAATAGGAGAAGAGATCTTCAGAAAGCCTTCTCCTTGTTGTGGAGGCTTGTCTGCAGCTCTTCTGAATGCTGTAATCTAACTGGGCCTGCTGAGCGTTAATCGGCTTTGATGGTGAGGATGCACACTACCTAACACTGTGGTAGGTTATTGGTTTCTCAGTATACTTTGTCATATTTCTTTTATTTGGATAGGCGGCAAAGTGACCGCCATGTTAATGGTACCTTTTGGCAATTGTATTTTCAAGCGGATTCTGTTATAATATCATTTTGATCAATTTATACTGTTCTTGGCAACTCAGGAAGTTCATCTGAGTGACTTTGGGTTAGTGGGGTGCAGATGAACACACAGGTTCCCATTTCAGGTGGTGCACTGCCTATAACCTTGACAATCTGAGGATAAGCCTCTGTGCAATCAGCTGTAAGGGTACTTTTGTACCTCAGGTGCCACCTGACGCATTTGACTTAGTGTGTTCAGGGCTAAAAAAAAAAAAAAAAAAGCCATCAAGGAAAAGGCAGTGCATTGGAGATAACTTAGACTATTGGATAGTAGCAGGCTGAAGGAGAGAATGAGCAAGGCTTGGTTCAGCCCTGGCTTGAGCCAGTGCTCAGGTTTTATTTGCCTTTGTTCAAAGCAAGCAGGTAATGTGCATGCATTTCAGTGTGTATATAAATAAAAAATTTGAAGCAGATTTAAAGAGAGGCACTATTCAAACAAAACTCCTGTATGTTTCACTGCAGTAGTTCTAGGTTCCCCACAGTCATCTGGAGCACTGAAGTTGCGCTGCCTTTGTGCAGGCGCTGCACCTGATTGTGACCAGGGCGTTAGCTGGGAAGCCGGCAAGGCGTCAGTACAGCTGCTGATGCAGACACCTGCCTTCCTTGTCTTCCTGGAAGAACAGCAAAATTCCACGTCTCTGGAAAAAAGTGGATTTTAGACAGGAAAAACAAATGCTTTTTTACTAGAGGATGGAGTGATAAAACAAAACAACAAAAACCTTCTGTCGTTTAGTCTGGTGTTTTACCTTCACCAGCCTTGGAGATTTACCTCCGTTAACTTGCATTTGAAATAAAGCTTCTCTGGTAGAAAGGTTCCATCATTGATTTAAAGTCTCCCAGGTAGTGGAAGACTTACTGGGCTCAGATACAATCTGTTCTAAGGCGTGATTTTTCATTTCCGTTCTAAAAATTGCATTTTCTTTTCTATTTGTTTGTTTCTTTTGCATCTCACTTCCAACCACAAGTCCCGTAGAGATGCCTGGGATGTGACTACCAATATCTTGTGTAAATCACGTTGTGAGAATCTAATCCCCTTGGCAGCAGTCCTGACCTGTACTTAGAGCTGTGCAGATACGATGCTTCGGTGCCATCCCATGAATTGTGGTGGCACAGATACAGACAGACCGCATTCAGAGCCATCAGGCCTCTGTCATTTCCAGAAGAGCAGAGGAGTAGGGAACATCAGGGCATTTACATTTTGTTATTGGTAGGTCTGCTCAGGATCCCCAAAGTGGCCACCAAATCAGCCACGCTTCAGTGCGTTGAACCAGTGGAATTGTATTAACATTGCTGTTAAAAAAGAGAAAGAGGCAAACTGTGACACTTTACCCTTTTTTATGAGAGAAGTTGGTCCTGGCAGATTAAGAAGAATCTATGTTGTGCCTCAGGTTTCTCATGTTAAGCACATTTTAGCCATAAAGCTAATTATTGTAAGGATTTTCAAATGACTCCCTACTAGTTCTCGTTTGGGTGCCAAAGGAGTCCACGTTCTGTTTTGGAGCGGATAAAATCCTCCTCCTGGAAGCATTTGTTTATCATATTACAGCTTCACATGAGCTGAGCTCTAGCCTGACCCGATGTTAAGTGTCTGTGGTAGATTTCATTACATCCATATACTGGAAGTCCTGCCAATATACTGGCAGCAAAATCCTAGTGGAAAATAAATGGCAATAAAAAAGAGAAATGATAGCCTCTGTGAGTGGTGAGGAGCAGAGCTTTATTGAGACCGGACAACCCTAGAGATGTCACTTGGCATACAGACACGAGCTTAAGAGAGTGCGAGTGAAAGCTGATATTGGAATAATGACTCTGTGGCACAGGCAGGGGAATAATTTA
The DNA here is from genome assembly GCF_009769625.2 of Cygnus olor. Classification (NCBI taxonomy): domain Eukaryota; kingdom Metazoa; phylum Chordata; class Aves; order Anseriformes; family Anatidae; genus Cygnus; species Cygnus olor. The sequence goes on along the minus strand of NC_049188.1, from coordinate 2,105,349 downwards.
ATTAATTGCACCGAAATTTCTTTGATGAATAGTTATGTGGTGATAAGCATGAGGTCGAACAGTAGAATGAGTTTCAGCTTTTTAATGGGCCAGCACAGCTGCAGTTTTGGCCACGTTCCTGCTTTATTTTTTCCTCCCCTCTCCGTTTCCCCGTGCCTGCTCCGCTCACTGTCGGGGCTCCTCGCCCACCCTGCGCCCGCCCGGGAGGGGAGCTGGCGAGCGGCTCTTGGCTCAGGTAGCCCCTTTGAAATCAATGCCAGATCGAAAGGAAATTGTAGGATGGTTTCGTTATGAATCCTGCATTTTTTTCCTGTGATGCTTTTAGCAGGGCCTCCGCTGCAACAGTTGTATGAAGATTTTAATAAAACTTTTCTGGTCTCCAGAGGAGGAGGCATGTCTTTGTTGTTGGAGAACTGGAGGGAAGCGAGCAATGCAACGCAGCTGGAATTTGAGCATTAATCCTATGGTTCCTGGGCCATATTTTCAGACAGATCAATTACTCCTGACTGTAACCAATCTCCAGCCATTTCCTCGCTGTGCAGGGCTCCATTTACAGTCGCTTGGATGCTGCAGCTTGACATAACCTCCTAACTTTATAGAACTTCAGCTGTAAATATCATCCATTAGACCTACGGCCGCTGTCAGCTACGGCTCACCATGAGTCATTAACTGAAAAATTAGGGATGAGAGTGGCGGGTGGTACCGGCTGCTTGCCTGGAAGTTCTGTTCAGTACCGCTCAGCCCACCGAGCTCCGTGCTTGGCTGCGGTGTGCTTTTTGATTTGCAGGATGGCTCGTGAGGGTTTGTTAGGGGGTTTGTCTGCGGGGGGGACCTGGAGAGCAAAGGCCCCGCAACGCTGCCACAGCAGGTAGGGGGCTGCAACGTCCCACAGGAAGAGAAGTCGGGGCCTCAGGGAGAGAAGTCAGGACCTCTCCGGGACATGAGACACATCCCAGAAATGCTCTCCGCACATGGGGAGACCCCGCTCCCACTGTCCCAGGCTGGGGGCCAGCGAGTAGGCTCCCAAAGCGGTTGTGAGCTCTTCTCACGGCAGGAGAGAAAGCAAGTAAATAGCTGATAAAACCTACCAGCATCAAAGCATTTTGCTGAAATGCAGCCGAGCCGCACAGACACCCTTGTTATTGAATTGCACTTTCTTACTTTGCCCTTTTTCTCTTCCCGAGTTGGTGCAGAAGCACGCTGAGCTCCGACAGCGGCTTGCCAGGGAGCTTCGTGTTGTGCTCTGCAAATGCCCGCTGAGCAAGCCCTAGAAGCGAGACCTGGCAGTCCGTGCACTGCCACCAGCGGGCCTTTCTCCTGGTAAATAACAGCTCCGTCTCTCATCGCAAAATTAATAAATATACAATGACTTCTGTCGGATTACAGTAGCTTGCAGCGTGGCCTCCAGAAGGACTTTCCTCTTAGTCTCTCACTTCTTTCAATGCTTCATGAATATATAATACACCACAAGATACGTTGTTATCTTTACTAGCAGACATTTGCCCTGCTCTCCCTTTCCAGCCTAATTCGTGCGACTCTGTATTTTAATATCTGATTTATTAAGGAGGGTCACCGGCAGTATTGCACAAGAGCCTTGCGGTTTTGGCCTTTGCCAGCAACACGAAGTAACGGAGGGGGGAACTGCAGGGCTAGTTCAGTTAGTTGGTTGGGTTTCTTTTTTCTTTCTTGGAGCTTTGCCCATCTTATTATGAGTTCTTTAGAGAAATGAAATGCAGCAGTAGCTTGGAGAAATCATGGACACTTTCCAGCAGTAAAAGAGCTCTGGAGTCAGTATATAAGCTTTCTCCCCCGGTTGCAGTTAGGAAGCCAGTTGACAGTATAATAGGCTTTTGGAGGGGGCGCGATGGTTTGTATGTTCTGTTTGATGTTGCAAATACTGAGCCCTCAGGGAGATCAGGAAAAAGGATGTTCTGTTCTTTAGGAAAGGAAAAGATTAACCTGAAATGTGAACTGAAACCTAGGAGCTCCGCAAGACTTAGGTGCACCAGAGACAAGCTCACTTTAATGGAAATATCTTCTGTCTCGTAACAAAGGCGGGCACATGTTTTTGCAAGGATTTGGTTAGAGAAGTAATTTGTGTGTGTTTGTACAAAGGTGAGAGCCACAGACAGGGCTTAAGGTAGGTCAGTGTTGAAAGCATGGCTATTCACTCCAGACAAGTTTCTGACAGTTTGCATGCTCCTCAGTCAGAGACCTGTAGTCATTGTCAAAGAAAGTCTGGAAATCATACGTGGTCATTGTTTTGCCAGAGATTTCTGGGGAAAAGTGCCTATGGTCCATTTGTTGTTGGGTTTTCTCACTACTGCTTCCATTTATATCCATTAGGAGATGTCTTTTTTAAAGACAGGGCAGAACATCTACTATCATTTTTGATAGAGTTGTAGGGAAAAAAGATAAAACCCTTTTCTTTGAGCTATGATCTATTTGTCAATTCTTAGTAAATACTGGTGAAGACAGTATATGTAGCGTTTTGCAGACATTGTACTCTCATATCCTTTTCTTTATTTAAAAATTCAAATATACTGGTGAGTTCAGGCTTTTCTATGTAAGCTTTTGCAAATCTTACAAAATCTGATCTTGGGCATATATATACCCACTTGCATTCACAATTTCTTGCCCATTGGAAATGATGATTTATGACACATTTCTAATCCTTCAACTTGCGTGACTGTGGTTCAGACAGAGGCACCGTGAAAGATCTGTTTGTCTCCTTCATGTCACTCTTAATTTTTACATTGATTACAGAACTTATTTTCCTCTTTTTCCCTTGTTACCACAGGCTGAAACACTTTTGCACAGCCCTTACAGTTTCTTATCTTTGGGAGCAGATCGATAACAGGAATTTGTCTGTAGGCTTCTTGATACTATAAGGACATGTACTGTTCATTTTCTTTGAGTATTGTTTCTTGATCTTCTTTGCCTGAATCTCCTTGTTCCTTCAAAACTTTTATTACTCAGTGATCAAAGCAAGGGTTAATGCTTCAATTTTGAAGGAGATGCACCTTTAGTAAATGTAGAAGAGTGGGACGTTGGATTTGCTGTGGCAGGGAAGCAAGAGGTACTGTTTTAATCCAATTTATACATACACAGTTAAGTCAAAAGTTATGCTTCTTAAATAAGTTAGATGGCATTAGTTAGGCTTTCAGTCATCCAAAAGGATTTCAGGGAATTGGAAAAATGTGATCCCTGGGGCACTTTGCAGTTGTTTCCATCCCATCTCAAGGATTTCTGAACTTGTAGGAACAGAACCCAAATCTGGTGTATGGCATGTGCCTGCATTTGTGGGCATGCTTGTCTGTGTGCATGTTTATTAGGAAACACAAGATAATCATCATTTGGTAAGGGTATTATGGCCTGTTTTCACAAATTTCTTTTCCTTTGTACTTACAGTTATTGCCAGATTCAGTTGAACAAGTTCTCACTTACTGTACTACGATACCTGACAACAAGTTCATCCACTTTAACAGCCTATTTTTAGTGGACTACAGTAACCATAACATCAAAGAATGAAGGTACACAAGCACAGATGTAATTACACAATGGATCTTAATCTAGGGTGATATTGTGAGAGATGAATCTATGGCAGTTTCCAACTGAAAAATCAATAAATAAAACTTCAAGCGCTCTCAGCACTTCCGATAATGGGCATATTCCAGGATTTAGCACCTGCTCTTGCATCTCTCTTAAAAAAGCCCAGGATGCTATTTTTAACTTACCTATCCTGCTGGAATTTCCCATTTAGCAGGAAAACTTTGCTGAGCAAAGGCCAATTTCTCCTCTTGCAATGTTTTCCTCCTTCAGAATAAATGGAATTTCCAGATACACAGACTTGTATTTTGCCAAAAGGTAACAGGGAATTTTTTATTCAAGTTCTGTGTTCTCCTGTTAAGTTGAAGGAGTTTTAGATTTTCATAACACTGTGTGCTTAGAGAAAATACTGATTATATTCACCTTTAATATATTATTATCCCTGTGCCCTTTCGTTGTAGCTGTGTACCAGCCCAAACATCAGAGCAAGTTTAGGCTTTAATCCAGACGCAATGTTCAGCTCTCTGGAGGACAGAATCTGCAGCAGCTTTATTCCTTCACTCCTCCTTTACCTTCCACACACAAATATATCACATTAGCAAACATGACCTCAATGGTTTTCCTTATTGCTTTGTCATATTATTCCCATAGCGGAAGCTGAGGGAAAGACAGTGAGGTGATCTCACTTAGACAAGCCTCTGTGTTAAAAATCTAGTCTCCCTAAGCTCTGTGTAGTCGATGTGGAAAGAAAGAATCCTCCACAGAAATATTATGGGCACTCAAGTTGACGCCTGTGCCCTCTCTGGAGTGATTTCTCATTTCTGTATAGCAGGAACACCCCACTAAATCAGGTGCCCAAGGTTAGGCAGTGTGAGTACTTCAAAGCCACAACTAGACACAGTTCTGTGACTTCAGTGGAAAAAGTGCTCAGTTGTTGCTGGCCCCAGTGGGGCTGTGATTTAAATGTGCTGAAGTATACTTGCCTTGAGTGCCATCATTGATTTCCGCATGACTATGCACAGTACCAAAGGGTAAGGACATCTTGTTTAAGGTTCTTCTGTATAAGCATCATCAGTGGTGCTCCAGAGGGTAGACAGTGAGCACCTACCAGAGGGAGCATTTTCCCTCTGAAAAGAGATTGTGTTTTTTTCCAGTTAAGTGCTGGCTCCTCCCAAGCCTGAAGCCCAGAGCCAGGCTGGATAAAGTTGCCTGAAGTGCTTGCTATCTTGAGAAGTTTTTCAAGAACTGTTAGAAATCAGAGCAGAGAGTTCCAGGCACTTCAAAGTATTTGTTAATGAAACTTTGGCTAAAGCAATGTCTTAAAATAGAAGGTGGAATCAGCGCGTTATCTCAAAAAAAAAGACTTTTTCCCTTAAATCCCTTAGAATTTATTAGGTGGGCGTGAGCAAAAAGGTTGGCTCCAATAAAAAAACTAGCTTTGTAATGATTAGCAGGGGCCCAGTATAATTTAAGATATTCTTTACAGTTTATAAATATGGGCTCATAAAAAGCGTAGATATAAGGAAGCTGTGACTTTAAGTCATTAGAAGCCCAGTGGTTTGATAAAATAACAGGAAACAGACAATTTATTATGAGCAATCTCAGTAGCTCTGGATTATCTATAAAACTTTTATGGCCCTCCCCAAGTGGCAAAAGGCCATAAAACTTGCCTGAATGAGGGACTTGTTAATTTACTTGTTAAAGCAAATTAAAAATTTATAAGCGCTTTTAGGTAAATGAGATCTTCTCTCATTGCTGCCCTTGTGGGCTCAGGAGTCCTAGGAGGAAAGAAGTGGTTGCGCTCAAACATCACAGCAGAACAATAAAAGCTATTAAATTGGTTCAGTTTATTACTACAGAGCCAGGCAGCTGTTGCCATGGTTTGCTGTGGGATACTGGAGGTTGACAGCATGGCATTTCTGTGGCCTTAAAAAGAACGTAATAACTCTACCTTGCAGCCACCCCAATGGCTCCTGCCATGCTTCGCTCCTTCCTCCGGTCCTTGCGTGGAGCTGTTTAAGTCAGACTGCTGCCTGCCGCAGAATCTCCTTCATCATTCCTCATCTTAGTTGTTGTAAAATAGGTTTATGAATGCCAAAAAAAACCTGCACACGATCTCTAGTTCCAGCTTGCCTAACTAGGACGCTTAACGGCAGAGTAAGCCATGTTTTATTCCAGCGCTCTGCTGTAACTCAGTGCAGTAGGGAGGAAGGAGGGCCTGGCAAGGAGAACGGGGCTGTGGGGGCATCTCTGAGCGGTCTTTGAAAGCTGCTAAAAGGAATTCAAGTGTTTCTCCAGATCACTTCAGTGACAGCTTCTTAGAGCAAATGCGTTCCAGCTGGAAGTACCACGAGGAGTTAGGCTTTGTCCTAGCAACTCCAGCTTACAAAAGCGCTATTACAAAACAAAGTTTCTATTGAAAAGTCTTAATATCTAGCAGAAGGCCTGCTTCGTGTAAGGTTTTGAATGAGGAGAGATCTGAATCAAGCTGCAGTGAACTTAACAAAGCCTTTCCTGAACCTTTCTTCCCTAAGCAGCTTGTCTCTACCTGTAGTTATTTCTGTTTTGTTCAGGAAGGATCTTTTACAGATCTAATATTATTTATACAATGAGTTAACAGCACTTCCAGGAGGGAACGAGTGGCATACATTCAAAAGGTTTATGTTGTGAGCACTTCAGGTGATCACTTCAGATACGTTTCAGGTGTCTTTTGAGACACCCAAAAGTAAGCCTGCCTGAATAGTCGTCTAAACACAGAGCACAGTTTTTAATGCACATTTCATCCTGATGTATTTCATTTAATATGCAATTTATGCCAGTATGATTTGTATATGATTCTTAATGGATGTTGCGGGTGCTCTCCTTCAGAATAGGAAATAATCAGTGAGAGAAATGTGTGGAGTGCACAGAGAAAGTCTAAAAGCATGGTCTTCAAGATAGGTTTGAGAGAATTGAGGAAATTTAGTTTTTAAAAGAGAAAATGAAGGCACTGATAACAATGTTCAAACACAAGATAGCTGCAAAGAGCAAGGGAAAATCAGTTTGATGTATCCGTGATAGATAGGATGAGGTAGTACCTCATGATAGTGTGATAGATAGGATGAGGTACCTACTGTTGCAGGTAGGGGATGTGGCTGAGACGTGAAGGATAGCTTTGTCCAGGGAAAGGCAGTGAAACACCGCACTAATTCACCTGCAGCAGTTGTAGAGGTCACTGGGGATCTTTAGCAGCAGTTTGGGATGGGTTGTGTCGGTGTGCCAGCAGCGATGCAGATACAGGTTGGCCCTTCTTGGTCCCAGAGGGATGGGCTATGGGATCGCTTGCGTCTGCATCTTTCTTCACTTTTCTTTGATTTTATAATGCTGAGTCTCCTGAGCTCTCATAGACTGCAGTAGGTAAGATGAGTACTCAAATACTTCAGGCAATGCTGCCCCAAAGTCTTTATTTCCCATGTGGTTCCCCAGCAAGAGACAGATGTTTAGCAGGACGCTTTTCCTTCACGCTGCTAGACCAAACAAAAGCTTACAATCTCCAGGAATTCGAGTATAGCAATAGTAATATTCTGGCACTTCCATCACTCAATAGCTGTATTATAAATATTTCATGGAAAAACTGAATCATAAAAGTATTATTTTTGTAGCGTGCCAGGAGTAGATCCAGGCACTTGGAGCATAAAAAGTATGAAAGTCACATTTTAATATTGTGCTATCCTCACTAAGTACAGTGTTAGTCTGAAACTGTCTGACATAAAAATAAGGCAGCGTCTCCGAGGTGTATTAATGGTGCTTGTATGGCTAATGGTTACATGGCAAACTCCCAGTACATTCATTTTAGTGCGCACATTTCTCTGAACCAGATATGACTGGCTGGAAAGGTCTCTTGAAATCCCATATGGCCTCCCCAGGGACACCACTTCAGCCATATTTCATCAAACCAAAAGTGGATATAAAATGAGCCAAAGCTCGCTGCCTTCCAGTGGCATTACGCTCCTGCCTCTGCTAGGCACATCAGGAACTCCAAGCCCTAATCCTTGAAATTCGTCGTGATGACAGCGCTCGGAGCTGAACGACTAATCTTTCATGTCCTTTCATACCTAACTACTGTTCTGGTTCCAGGTTTTGAAAACCTGAATTCCAAATGGGTTTGTGGGTGTTCTGAGCCTTCCTGGATCTGGCCCTTAACCTGCAATAAACCTGTTTCAACACAGAAAAAATCAAGTACTGACACAGAGGCTGCTTTGTTCAGGCTGAGCCTTTGAGACAGGTACAGTCACATAGAGTAGGGCTCGACAAGGACGTGAGGTGCTTTTATTGCAGAGGGCCTGTTGTGGAAGTGTGCGTGGAACTACACAGCCGTTGGGGGAAGTACGTTGAGCCCAGCGCGTTATTTCAGTTGGAGGGAGGGAGATGTCTTGGAACAGCAAACATCCATTCATAGGGCATCAGCTGGCAGGCAGAAGGCTCACATTCATGCCCCTTTTTGCTGACTTGGAGCAGTAACTAGGATGTAGGTCCCTTGTTCTGTGTAGATGCCTTTCAGACATTCCTTCGTGCACCACGAAGTCGCCATTGAACTCCACGGAATGAATCCAAGAGACGGAGTCCGGCAGTTGACTCCTTCCCTAAACCTGTGTTTAGTCAAGGCTTTTTTCGATGTTTATTAACTTAGGCTTGCAATTCAATGTTTACATAAATGACATGATTAAAAGCAAAACAGGAACCTGGACAGAATGTGGTTCCTGTTAAAATCATTGGGAGTTACTCACTAACTTAACCCTTTTGAAAACCAAGACACACATTGAGCTGAGCTGCCTACATATTTATGTTTAATGAAAGGCAAGCAAGCTATACAAGTCCACCAGGGACAGTGTTTGAATTTATTCCTTAAGATATTTATTTACAGGGTTCATTCTACAGTAGCTAGGTGATGACAACAAATATTGAATAACATCAGCCCTTTGCCATACCCTGGGAGCAAGGAGAATGACTTGCCTAGGCTTAATTTAAATCATAATTTGCCAAATTGGTGAAGACCTGCAGAAAATTCATCAGTAGTTCTAAGCTGCATGTCTGATTAGGGAGCAGATGAATTAGATGGCTCGGTGTCTGTGGTATAAAGACTTTCTTTTTTACAGCAACTAGTTTTTGCATGGGTACAGCTTTGATGAATACTACCCTATGTTCTTATCACAAATGAGCAAAGGAAATATAAATTAGAAGCTCATAAATATCAGACTCTAGTTGCCTTTGAAGAACTTTTATTTCAGTACAGTTTGCATGGGAATGGTTTTGTTGCTTTCAGAAAATGAATTTGTTTTTGGCTAGATTGCAAGTAATGCGTAAGCCATAACATTTTAAGTAGGTGTCCTTCTTTATCTGAAGTAGATAAAAAGAGACATTGGATCTGTGAGGGGTTAATTCATATGTTCTAAATGAAAATGGAATTAGAAAAATGAATTCCCTTCTAACATCTCTACTCGGTGTGCAGATCAAAGCCATCATAGGAGTAAATTTATGTCTGATAGTGTGGACGGTTTCAATGCACACTGGCGAAATATCATGCTGATTGCTGATTGAAAACAGTTGTTAATTCTCTACTTCACTAAATTCAGAGTGGAAAAACTTTCCTTAATAAAGAACAGATTGAAGAGAACCAAGACCTTACTGTGTGGAAATTAATGGCAGATGCATATACTGGTAGTTAAAATGTTTCATTAGATGTTAATGTCTTGCTGTGTTTTTAATTGTTCAGAAATTAGCCTCTAGAATATTAAAACCATCTGTTTGTTATCATGATGAAACAGAATACTTAAATAGTTATTAATTTTGTGGGCCTTTTTTTCCTTGTCTGCAAAACTTTGATCTGTTGAGATTTCTGTGGATGCTGGATGCAGAAGTGAAAAACAATTTTAAAACACCTTGGTGCCCAAAATATCTGCATTTGTTGCCTGCCACCCATATTTTGCATGCCTGCTTTATTTCACAAATTATTGTTCACTAAGGAGAAGCTGACGTTTTTTAGTGCATAGAAGGAGTGTGCTGATGCTTGCTGAGCCTGTGTAATGGTTGATTTAAACTGTAATATGGTACGTTTTCACATGCTGATACTTAATTTTTAAGTCTTGTGGGTCATTTTAAAGCCCAAATACTTCAAAGCATGGCAGGGCTTCCAAGTAGATCCATCAGTGCAGAGCTTTATCTTCCTTCATTTCCAATTATTTACAACTATTTTTCATTTTGTTAGGATGGAGTTTGGGGGGAATTGGCAGTTTTGGGACATTTTTTGTGTGTATGTGTGTTTTAGTTTTTTTTTTTCTTTTTTAATTTTAATCATGTAGATGAACAAGAGTAGGCTTCTTATAGGTCGTAATTCAGTTGATGTATTTCAAGTGTAATGGTAAAGATGTGTTGTTTTTTTTCCTCAGCTGAGATAAATTTAAGCAAGTGCTTAAGTCCTGTCTTGTGCGGAGGCCAGAGCATGTATGTTCTATGCACAGCTCTCCATTGCGAAGAGCACAATTTATAATGCATTTTGTAATGCTTTCTATATGTGACTTAAGTGTGAAAATTTATTCAGCGTGTCTAAACATTACTTAGAGAACCATTAGCATATCTTTCCGAGTGATTTTTGACCTTTTCCTGAATAAGCACTTTAAAAATTATTAAATGCTAGGATGAGGATTAATTCAGCTAACCATAATTTGATAGTAGTCCTGTGTTATACGTTTGTTTTTTTTTTCACTTGCCTTGAAAGAATAACAAAGTTCTTCTTACCTAGCATATGACTATGTTTTCAAGGTGGGTTAGTTTAATATGATATTAAAGCATATGAAAGAGAAGTTAAATTGTTTTTAATCAGTATAAGGTAGACAAATTATCTGGGAAGTAATCATAGTGGACACCCAGTTCTCTTCAATGGATTCTGCATTCCCTAAATCAGTGGAAATGTTCCTCTTGACTTCAGTGGGCACTGGATCTTGCCCCAGTTCCTTGCCTTTCTGTTGAGGCTGCCAATGGAAGGACTAATACCACTAGCTGTCAGAATGATTTTCCGGAAAACAAAGCTGGTTTTGGACTTCGGCTGAGGCATCTGACTCATGAAATCTATCAAACACTAAATCACCTTTGGTCACTGTTGACAAGGGATGGACTCCATGACGTACCAGTAGATTTTTTGACATTTGCCAATATGAGAACTCATAATTTCAATTGGCAAAAGTAGTCCAAGGTGAAAGCACAGTGCTGCAATATATTTTATGTTATTTCTCAGGATGAGAAGAGAGGTAAGCAGAAAAAAAAAAAAGTAGATATAAAACAAAGCCAAAAAAATGAACTGGTATTGTTAGGAGTTCTAAGGCATTCTGAATTTGTCAAAATAGCTGCAGCTCTTGTGTCTAGAGCAAACAGGGTTTAAGTCATGAAGTCAAACTGGTTTAAGGAAGTGGTCCTTCAGCATTTCTTTTCCTGGTAGTGCCTGAAGGCAGTCCCTGCTGCCCCTTCCCAACATTTTTGCCTCCCGTGTGCCAAACCAAAGAATTCACCTGGGCTAGACGCAACCCAGGAAAAGAAGAAGAAAATAATCCGGTCATTTCTAACCTGGCTGAGATCACTGCAAAGCCCGACCCAGGGAGCCTCAGAGGTGTGGGGAAAAGCAGCCTGTAGCGGATGGGTAACATCAGGGACGGGCTCTTGGAGCAGAAAAGGTGCTGTGAAACTACAGCCTGGGGTACAGAAAAATTGTGACTTGCTAGTGCCAAACAGGCCAGTGTTACAGAGCAGCACCCAGGAGCACTGGCAATCTGTGTGCAGCCTGAAACGCTGAAATATCTTACTTTGTTCAAAGAGCTTCCCTCCACAGAGGGTGGGGCACACAACACAAAGGTTCCTGTAAGTGGCAGCTTGCCATCTATCAGAAGCTAATCCAGATTTAAACAACTTAAACAACAGTTCCTCCCTTTGCTTTTCTCCTGAGTTATTTGTGATGACTAGCTTCTCTTCATCTCTAAACTCATCTCCACATCAATGACAGCTGCTAATGAATTCAGATGGTTCATTCCCATCCCTTCTGTGCTTCTTCAAATAGATTTTCTTTGCCAGATACTTCAGCTCCCCTTTCCTGCTAACAAATTGGTACTGAGGTATATTATTATGACTTTTGCTTCTATCATTCAAGCAAGGAGAAAATACAATACGCATAGACATGAGTTATATGTCAAAAATGCTTTTACTCTTCCCTCTTCGTTCCATCACATTATTAAATTATAGAGAAATGCTATCATAATAGCCTCTTGGCCAAGTCACAGAGAGCAGAGTTATGGTTCCCTTGATAAATTGCAAAACATTATTAAGTTTTGCTCTCTGGGCTGAGAGTATTGGCATTAAAAGACATCAACCACAGTCATATTGGTCTTGATTGCTGCTTAATTGCTGCTTGTTTGTGTTAGAGATCATGTGGTTTGATTGATCTTGCCCTGCTTTTGTCATTATAGTTACAACTTCCTAGTTTTCTCCTTGTACAGAGACCACAGCATGACTTTTAAATCTTGAATAATTTATATGACTGGCCAGTTAAACGGCTTAAAATAGTATTATATTTTTAAGCCGATAGCTCAACCTTCAAATCATTATTTATGCAACCAAGTTATTAAATATTTATTCTGGGCTTATATCGAACTTTGAAATAACAGGGCTCTTTTTAAGTAAACAGTAGCAAACAACTTGAGGTCCATCCATGAATACTGATATTCCCTCCTTCGAGTCATTTATTTGCTTCTGTAACGTTAGCTGGGTGTCAGTTGAGTGGTCTACGCTGAGGGGAAAAAAGGATGGCGATAGCCGTGGCTTAGTTCAGGTGAGCGAGTAGTGTCATTTCAGTCTTTTTCAGGCTCTGTTTGTGGAGCTGCAGTACTGTTAAACTTGTCGACCTGGCCTGCTTGCTTTTTGTTCCATCATGTGATTCATTTTATCTTCCTAGATACTTAGATATTTTTCCAGTAGGTTATACATTTCAAAGTCAACCAGAGGCCAAGCAGAGTCCTTACGGCGTTGGATGTCAGCAGCCTTGGGCTGAATGGGATAGCATTTCTGTTTACCTCTCCCTTTCCCACAGATTCAGAGTGAAGGCAGGGTGGTTGCCTCTGCTTTCCTACCTCACCTGTCCTTGCTGTACAACAGAAATGAGGGCTCCTCAGAGATGTAGGGCTGAGGTGGGACAGACTCCCCAAATCCATAGGCCAGACCTGCCACTGAAGCAAGAGGTGGTAATGGTCTAACAAGAAGGATCTGGAAAGTAATCCTTCAGGTTGCCAAGAGCTCTGAAAAAGGCTTTTCTCAGCCACAGTGCTGGGGTAGAGCTGCCAGCTTGGTTCTCTATGTTTTTCATATGAGCAAGCTTAAAGGCAACCACAAACCCCAGCCCCTGGTGGATGCCCTTGCAGTGAACACCTCTGTGCACTGCTCCTGGTGGGATATGCCCAGGGCTCAAGCCGGGTAGGCAACTGCGTTAAAAGGTCATGTCTTTGCCCATGGAACTAAAATCTGCTTGTGGGACATACAAAACGGGAGCTTAAGCTGAATAATGTGTCGGACTTGTGCCATATGTGGATCAGTCTGTGAGTACAGGTGTCCGTGCAGGCAGGAGTAGGCACTAGAGCAGCTGTGCTCCAGAGGTGGTTTTTAGCAGTACAAAGGGATGTTTTCCTGACACAGAGGTAGTGGAGAGCCCTGGAAATCCGAGGGGGGATACAAATGAGCTCAGCAGAGGGACTGAGTAAATATCGAGAAGGACAAATCGATTCTACCCCGATGGCCATGGCTTTGGCTGCCTCTGAGCAGACTGGCTGGGCTCTCATCCTTTATCCTCCTCTTTGTACCCTGCGAGACTGGGCTATGGAAGCTGCTTGGGGAGATTGATTGGTACAATGGAGTGCTTTGCAAGGTGTAATTTTAAAGGCTGTATTTCTCACTGTGCAACCATCAAAATGCAAAGGGTCAGAAGAAGCCTATATTTTTTTGCAATTCAGCTTTTAAAGTGTGCAAGAAATACGCTTCATTTGTTGCAATTGCCAACAGCTTGCTGTTTCATACCATTCTTAACAGGAGCTGGGGAACAGAGCAAGCCTGTTACACTTTATATGTTGTATAATGTATGTATGATTCTGAGGTGTGATGAGTTTATGCCAAATTTATCTTCGATTTCTGCATAAACAGCACAGAAAAAAAATGATGGGCTGCATTCCCTTTGTAGCTTAGATAAAATAGAGCTACAGAGCTACTTCAGGGTACCTTCTGTGTGCTATATATCTAAGGTTGCCCAAGCATATAATGAAGGAGAAGAGGATCTGGAAATAAATGCCAGTTCTCTTTATCCCCCACCCCCGCTCTGGCAAGGAAGCTGTTTATTCTTAGCCGTTGTGGCTTCTGCTGTTGCTGCTGCGAGCAGATCCCAGTCACTTGGTGTTTCTGCAATAACAATGCTAGATAGCCAAATTCTCCCCGGGAGGAGTGGGGTGTAGCTGTTTCTTCCATGAGGATCTCCCCCATTCATGGTAGCAGGGGATGAGTTCCTCTGCTCCGATGTATTGAGCAAGTGCAGCAGCAGACTCTGGATCAGCTCAAAGGCAGCAGGAAATGACTGTCAGTGCTTTAGTATAAGTAAGTTAGACACCCTTGTTCTGTATCACAGAGCTAATTAGGTAATTGTTTATAGTTACTTACTCAAGTTCTATTAGATTTGGATTTGTTGTCGACAGGAAATAGGAAAAATACATGTGTTTATTCTTGGTTTTTTAAAAAGAATTTTTGAACAGGAAAATTACTTTCTATTCTCAGTAGAGACAGGAAGGAAACAAAAGACAAAATCTTCACTTTGTTGGTCTACCTCCCTTTACCACGCAGATATGCAAAATAAACTAGCTTCATCTTCTGGTAAGGATGTCATATCCCAGGGCGATGGCATGTAGGCCCTGATTCTTGGTGGCTGTGCATTGGTTGTTGTAAGATTAAATATCAAGACATGCACAGAGAGCCTCTCCAAATGTTTTATTGTATCTCTCAGGTAACAAGATTTTTCTTCCCTGGTGTGAAAAATGTCTTTGTGTTAATATTGTTCGGAGTGCACACTCGGTGTGAATTCTTTTTTCATATTTACTGCCTAAACTTGTGCATTGTAAATATTCTTTCTCCTCATTATCTCACCTCTGATTTGCTTTCCTTGTACTGCTCCTTTGTTTAGCTATTCAGACAGAAGTCGTGGCAGTGAACATAGCTTTGCTGGAAATGCAGTGTAGAGGTCTTGCTCCAGACCTACGGCTGCCATGTTAAACCACCTTTAAAGTTTTGGGTGACATGTAAGTGCTGTGTAACTAGTATTAGTCTAACTTGTGTCAGTAGCAAGATAGATTTAAAGGAAAGCATTTAAATGAAAACTGTTAATCATTGTTTAAATCACAAGTAACAAGCCTGGATTTACTTTGTTTTTTTTCTTGCTAAGCAGCTCTGCGTTTATTTGTTTTCATACAGCCAGATTTGTTCGCAGTCATTGATAAAGTGTTTTCTTTGTAATCAAATACTCAGTCCTGCATGAAATCTGCTGCTGTTCTTTTCTGACTAATGGAAGGCACTTCAGGGGTGTGGGTTTGGCAGGGACCAGCTTCTTAGACTGTGCTTGTGCCATACTCACAAAGAGGATGTTCCTGCCATGCCTGTGGGGCTGTGTGCTGCGGGCCAGGGAGCTGGGACCTGTGTGTGAAACCTCAGCAGACCAGGAATGTTAAAGACATTTTCTTCTTTATTCTAGATATCATATAAAAAGCAGCACCCTTCAACTGAACAATGTTTAACTCATCCACTGATGTTAAACTTCTGATTTAACTTAATCCACTGATGTTAAACTTCTGATTTTTATAATCAGTTGTTTTGTAGTTTAGAATCAATCATGTTTCAACGTGAATTGTCCCATTTTGAAATGAAACAATTAACAGATTTTGAGGTGAAAGCTATGTTTGAGTGCAAAATAATGCAACAGTACATATTTTAATTTGCTGCTTCTTTTTCCACCCTGATGAGTGGGTGGGGGTTAGTGGGAACCGCAGTTAGGTTTTGCTTCCCAAAGCATATCAAAGCTGGTCTCCTTGGAGCGTGTGGTCACCCTGACGTTGGAATAAACAAGTGGGTAAAACCCGGCAGGGAGTCAATGTGTCAGCTCCACAGCGAGGTGCTGGAGGTGCTCCCTCTGCTCGGGCTACACATCACCTTCAAAGGCATCTGATGCTACAAGGCACAAGCAGTCCATCCCCTCCTGGACCCCCAACCTCACACAGGTGTCTGGCGGTGCCCACTGCTCTGGCTCCCTCCCCAGCAGGTGGTTAGTGCAGCCAGCACAGTGCGACATTTCTCCCTGCAACCACAGGTCCTCTCCGGCCCCACAGCACCCTCCCTCCTGCTTTATGTGCCACAAGCTAGGCTCCTCCTCTTCCAAGCCCTGAAGAACCACCGATGGATTCATGATAAATCATGCTGAGACTGTCCAAGCTGCTAACAAAGACCATAGTGAGTGCAGCTGGGCTTACCCTGCACAGGCAGCAGAATTGGCTCTTGTTCTCTGGCCTTTGGCCACCCAGAGCAGCAGGCAGCCATGGGCAACTGCCTGATGTGCTGGTGCTTCTGCTTAGATCCACGTGTGCTGCGCTTGGGGAGAAATCTGTGATTCCCAGTAGCGACAAAAATTTGCATGTTCACAGCCTGGCTTGAGTCTGGGCTGCTGGGGAAAGCCCAGAGAGCAAAATGCAAGCAAACTTGGTGTATGAAGGAGCAGATAGAAATGTCCTTGTATGTGTAGGCTGTCAGTGTGGTCAGGACAAACTTCTGCCGTGGGTCTGGGACGGGGCTGTTCCTGTTGAGGCTTTCTGGAGTCAGGAAACATCGCTAATGGAGAAGTGACAAGTCTGTTCACCAGCTGATCTGAGCTAGAAAATATATTCATCCAGGTGGGAGCTGGATCAGACCAGTTTTGGACTACCTTGCCCTTGCAAAAGCTGTGTAAATAAAGAATGACAGGCAGAACTGAAAGCATAATTCCCCTCCTGCAGTAGGGTTATGCCATCCCTTGGAGAGCAGGTGTCCTCTTCCTCTAGGGCTCTGGTAAAGGCTTAGCTTGCTGGCTGCGCTATAATACGGAGAAGTGTTAGTATTCATAACTTTAAAGTATAATGTAGTGAAATAATCCTTTAATTCCATATGGTGTGGAAACTCAGGCGCCTCAAAACTATACCATAGCTTGGATTTACTGCTGCCAAATGGTATGGGGTTTTAAATTAAAATATATTAAAAAAAAAAAAAAAGCTGAGAAGAGCCACATTAGGGTGTTTTTGACATGATATATAAGCTCTGTGAAAAAGGCTTTAGCTAAATTCTCAGTAGGTTTATTTATTTTGCTTTTTGTTATGTGCTAACCAGGCACCGCTACTATGGAATTATCTGAAGTGGCTTAGGGATCCAGCAAAGCAAGCTGCAGTCCTGAGAGGATGATGCTCCCTGTAGCTTGGGGCTCAGCTGCCTTTTTGTTCCTCCTTATGCCTCTTAACATGATCGACTATCTCTGTCCTTCATTCTTTTCTGTTCTGAGACAAAAGGCAACAGAGTGCCGTGTTGTTATGGGTTATCTTCAGGAGCGTTTTATGGCTTACATCCCCCATCCCTTCCTCATTTCACAGAAATGTCTGACAAATGTAGTAACAATAGCACTTTTCTTGGAGATCTATCCACTATCCTACTCCTAAGCCTGTACATTTAGGTCTACTTCACCCTGTGACTTTGAATGCCAGTATGAAGAGTAACAGAGAGCTTCTTCCCCTGGACACAGGTGCATATTCAGTTTACACTTTTGGTGTCACAAAACAGGGCTGAGTATTTTCCTGGTGGAAAAACAGTTCTATAAGATTTCAAGTCACCTGAAAATCTCTCCATGCCCTGAAACAAGACTCTTATTTATCAGTTTCATTCTGATGTTTTTACATTTATTTCAATTTATTCATCACTGTAGCAATGTCTGGCCAGTTTCTTTGTGATCTTTAGGCCAGAGATAGTCTCTATTTTTCCTTCATCAAGTGGTCGCTGTCAGTGTCACTATTTCATACATCTTCTTCCCCCATCCCAGTGCTATCTCAGCAACCCTCTAAAGGCGTTACCTCCTTTGCGGCAGTTGCAGCTCAGTACCCGTTTTGCATCGCTCTGCAGGGCAGCACAGGGTGATAGGTGCCCAGCAGTTCGATTCGGTCCATGAGCAGCTGCCTGCTTGACCGAGCTGCGGGGAGGCATTAAAACTGGCTCGGCATTAACCCTAGCTAGGGGCTGCTGCGTGCCCACTGCTCTACTCCCCCTCCTCAACGGGGCAGGGGGAGAAGATGCAAGAGCTTGGGGGTCAAGATAAAGACAGGGACATCACTGACCAATGACTGCCACAAGCAAAGCAGACTTGACTTGAGGAAAACTAATTCAATGTGTTGCCAATTAAAACATATTTGGATAGTGGGAAGCCAATTAAAACACGCTCCCTCCCTGGCTTTCCCTGCCAAGCAGTGCAGGGGTTGGAGAATGGGGGCTGGGGTCAACCCGCGACAGTTCCTTGCTGCTGCTCCTCGTTCCTCACAGCTTTCCCTGTGGGTCCTTCCGACAGTTCCTTGAGGAAGAAGCGGCTCCAGCATGGGCTCTCCACAGGCCCTGGTTTCTTCACCAGGGCCCCCACCCTCACCCACTCTCTCTGGGCTGTGGTGGAATCTCGGTCCTGGTGCACCTCCTGCTCTGACCTGGGTGCTCACAGGACCCCCTCTTACTTTTATTTCCTCACGCTCCTCAGCTTTTTGGTGTTGTTTTCTGCCCATTCTTAAATACATTTTCACAGAGGTGCCACAGGTGTTGCTGACTGGCTCGGCTGTGGCTGTGGTGGGGCTGCCTCAGAGCTGGCTGGAGCCAGGCCCAGCCTCTCCTCACAGCAGCCCCTGCTGCCCCGCTGGCCCCCAGGCTCCAGAAGACTTGTGTCCATACACGAGGTAGGAGTGAAACCCCAGTTGTGGGGGGTAGTTTTTTTTTTTTTTTTTTTTTTCCTCTATGCATGCACTCTGGCAGTGGAGCCCCCTCCCCATTAGAAACGGTTGTTGTATCCCCCAGAGCTGTGAGTGCCTTTGGGCCCAGTTGTGTGCTGCGTACTCTGCAGTCTGCTCCAGGGAAACTGTCCCTGCTAAAAAATAACACTCTAAAAGGACCTGTTTGGGAGAGTAGGGAAGACGTACAATTATTTTAACTTTCTAGAGAGGGCCTCAGGTGTGGGGAGATGGATTCAGAAATAAAACCTGCTGCTGAGTTCCAGCCCTGCAATTCAGCCAGCAGCCATCCTTCCACGTCTTTTTTTTTTTTTTCCCCTTTACCTTTCTTACTTTTAATAGAAAAAAGAATGGTTATCCAGTTATGCTTGACTTTCAGTATCCTCCAGCAGACTTAAAGGCATTACAAACTAATAGGTTCTGTAGCGAGGTAAAAGCTTTCCAGAAATACGATGTGATGATGCTGAGAATTTCCAAAAAATCCTGGAAAAGTTGTGAAGATGTGGGTCCTGGCCCTGTGCCTTACAGCGTGGGCAAGCGGGCTCAGGTTACTGGTTCTCACTTTGCTGCCTGTAACCGTCTTCTGTGCTCGGGGAGACCTTGTGGCTGTGCAAGTTCTTTGCGAGCCAGCAGTGCCCTGTGTGTTCAGGGTTTTAGATCTAGAAATCCTCTATTTTCTCTTCATGAGACTCATGTGAGATCCTAATGTGTGGATAAATTCATTCTCACTGAAAACATGGAGCCAAACTTGCTTTTTGCTGTCCTTTGTTCTTGGCTCAGTGCAAATATGGAAGAGCAACGTCTGTGTTAATGTGGGAGAGTCCTCAGGAGGTGCTTGTGTGGACATCATGGGAGACCCTGCTGGCTTTGCTTTTTTCACGGGACACCCTGACGAGAATGATATAGGAGCAAGAGTTGTGAATGTAGCACTTCAAATATCTTCCAAGCGGGAAAATTTGCGTTTTCTCGGGGAAGCTCCTTTTAGGGATCCTGTGTGCCGCAGAGCAATGCATCAAGTGCCTGCAATGTAACTGAAAATCCAGTCTCTTATTTGCAGACCTTTTTTAGCAGTGCTGTGTTATTCCAGCATCACTTCAAGTGGTTGAATGTGTGTGAGTAGACTGAAATGAACCATTGCCTTTCCACATTAAGTGTTCTCATGTGCGTTTGTGTGTAACTTTAAGTTCTTCAAGAAGACAATGGGCACATTTCCATGCTCTCTTTTTTTTTTTTCCTTTTATTTTTTCTTTTAAATTTAGCACAGATTGATGGGTTTTGGAATAAAATGTAAACCCTCAACAGTTTGGCGTATGGAGCAACTCGGGAAAAAAAGACAGGAAAATATGGAAAGCTTATAAATCTGAACTTGGACTTACTTCTGAGTTTTCTGTCTGGTCTATGCAGTTAACTTTGTTCCTACAGAGTTTGAAACTTGGATATCTCAGTCATATTCTCTTATCCTTTGTAAATTGTGTCCAGAAGAATAGCACCTCTGGGTTTCTCTTCTCTTCTCTTCTCTTCTCTTCTCTTCTCTTCTCTTCTCTTCTCTTCTCTTCTCTTCTCTTCTCTTCTCTTCTCTTCTCTTCTCTTCTCTTCTCTTCTCTTCTCTTCTCTTCTCTTCTCTTCTCTTCTCTTCTCTTCTCTTCTCTTCTCTTCTCTTCTCTTCTCTTCTCCGTAAATAGCTAGAATTTACAATGTCAGAAGTATAAAAATGAGTTATTACGATTAGTGTAAAACAAACAAAAAACCCTAATGCATGACAATTTTGCACAAAATAAATTGAAGGTCTAAAAAAAATAAAAAAATTGAGACTGCAAAAAATTATTCAGACCCCAGTTACAGTAACAGTTTTTCCATCACTGTGTGCTTGTTGACAAAAGACCAAAAGACTGAGTCAGGGAAATTTGATCCATTTTCCTTTGGGTGGTTGAATTTTAAATCTGGGACCATAAAATTACGGTACACAGTGGTCCTAGATAAAATCTGCGAGTTACATATGAAGTATTAGACTTCTTGAATATGTTATACTCCCCTCCACCTCCAAAAAATCTTACCTAAATCCATTACATCTGTCTGATAAACCATTCTATTTGAAATAAAAATCTTTTTACTTGAGATTTTCTGGCTGAGCTGTGGAATATTTAGTTTATTTATGAAATTGTGTTTGATAAATAGCTCTAGTTCTTATAGTTCTTATGTCACATTTTCTTTAAGTTGAGAGTATACCTGTGCTTTTTTTTTCAGTTGTGCTCATGCATTACAACTCACTTGTTTGTCTAAGCCCTTAGTTTCTTAGTTTTATGTATTTTCTTCTTCATTTTTTTTGACTGATAGGGAACACACAGAACTGCCTGTTTTACCCAGTATAGATGTCTGCCAAACATTTGACCTTCTCACTCCTGAAGGAGGAGGTATAGGGTTTGGGTGGTTTTCCTGGGTTTCCTGCAGCTTCTCCGCTCTTTTGAGCATCTGTTGTGGCTTTCCTGCTCCCATCTGAGCTTTGCTGCTCTTCAGTGCCCACCGGCTTATCTTTCAAGTAACGGAATTTCCTCTTGCTGGGACAATGTCAAAGGAATATCATCCTGTTCTTGCTGTCATCACACCTGTGGTGGAGGAGATGCCACAGGCCTGGGAGTGGAAACCCCAAAGGACAACCAGTTGTTTTCTGTGGCGTCGAGCAACCAGGGCACAAAGAGTACCAGGAAAGAGTTGGTGCACTAATGCCACATGGGTCTTAGTTTAATGAATGAAACCTATTGGAAGAAGTAATATAAAAGAATATCAATCAACTATACTTGTTGAACCTTTGCCTATTGTTTTTATTTTGTTGTTTTTTTCCTTACCAAAGCGGGGACTAGGGGATGAAGGTGAAGCAGTGCACATCCCAAATATGCATGTGCAGTTTGCTCTTGCCCAGCTGACTGCAGTGGAAGGGAGAAATCGATAATAACCGTGGGGTTGAGGGTTCTTTGTGCATTCCTGTAGTGCACCTGGGAGAGAGGAGCAGCGTGTATGCAGTTGTGAATATGTGTCTGGGCTATATTGAATAGAAGTGCGCATCTTGTGCCTATAAAAGAGAATGCGTGTCAATTGTTGTGTGCTTGTGCAGCATGTTTTTGGGTAAACTGGAATAAAATGATAAGAGAGAGAAGGAAGGGGAAAAAGATGGTGGAGAGAGTTCATGGAGAAGGAACTTTTGCTCGCCAGTCATGAGATGGAGATGAGTGTGATTTCCTATTTATTTGCAGTCAAATAGAAATTACTATGAATTTATTAGCAGTTGGGATAAGTTATGGGAGTTCTTTGGTATTTGCTTTAAGAATGTTGGTAAGTGTGCTAGGTGTCTCATAAAATACTTCATTAGGTACGTCACCAGGTATTTTCTCTGCATCTGTCTCTGCAGCCAGTATTTATTTATGATTTAAAACCTAAATTTCTAAAATTGACTTTTTGTCAGTGTTAACACCTAGAGTAAACAGTTTTCACGGAACTCAACAAGGTGTCAACAAAGCTTAAGCCATATTTTAATATATTGAAGCAAAATAAAGGGAAAGTTATGTTAAAAGAAATATATACAGTTTCAGCATTGCAGTAGATGTAGTTCATACCTTCTTCTTGTTGTGTATGTGTGTATGTGCTTGTGGGCTTGTGTATAATGTACGTATGTGCTAGATGTTACAGTGAATGAACAGTGCGCTGCTGTTCTAACATGTTGGCCTGCACAGTCTGCAGTGTGAGGGAAAGCTTACACAGTTGTTCTCAATTCTCCTGAAAATATAGTTTATATATTTCTTGTCTTTGTTTATCACCATGCCAGTAAAGTTCATTAAAAGTGTTTGAAAGGCAAAAAACCTCATTACGTGATAAATAGATGGTGATGTTTTATGAACACAGGTTAGCCAGGAAGTTGTTACGGTACCAGACAATGTTAGGGGCTAGTCCAGCACTGGCCGTTCTCTTGTCTCGGAAGATTTCCATTGATCTTAAACCCTCAATATTCCTACACTGTGATAAGGAAGGGTTTGATCCCACACGTGCTTTGTTGTGATGGTAACTTGGTAAGAATAAATTGAGAAGTGTAAAAGTTCCCAAAATGAAGGTCTTAAACTGTGGTCTCCTTGGGATGTGAATGTTGCCTCTCTCTCCCCTGGCCCGCTCATGAGCTGTGTGCCCGTGAGCTTGCTCTGCTCTCAGCCTTCGCGGTCTCCCTGAGGTCCTGCCTTGGCACCGAGGCCGCAAGGTGCCAGTGGCAGCCCTGCGAGTGCCATGTAAATGCTGCTTTGTGTAGCTATGGGCCTGGGTTAAAGAAGAGCAATAGACAAGGGGACTTAAACTCAACAAGGCTAAACTCTTGCTTTCTCTGTTTGTTTTTTTTTTTATCTTTCTTACAGCTCAAGCCAGGTCAAAACAGTTGCCGAGACAGCGACAGTGAAAGCGCCAGTGGGGAATCGAAAGGTTTCCATCGAAGTAGCTCTCGGGAAAGACTCAGTGACGTAAGTAAAGCTCCTGCAGCCAAATACTGTTCTGATTAACCCCGGTGTAGTTTTCTGAGGGGCATAAATTGTAACAGGATTTAGTCTCTGGGATGGTTTGTTGCTAAAATCCCCTTCCCTCTCAGGGGTGAAAGGGGAAGAAGTAACTGAAATCTCCTGCCTCAGTTCAGTAAAATTCGTAGTTTGGTACGATGTCCAGCTGTGTGAAAATGCTCATTCATTTTGAAATAGTTGAAGGCCATTTAATGAAGTTTAAATGCTCTACGTAGTTGAGAAGTGAGATGGCCTCTTTTCTCCTCCAGAAGGGGAAGGAAAAGAATATATTTCTCTTTGGGGTAAATGCTGTCTTTATGGAAAGTATTAGGGTGTCTAGAGACTCAGATAACTTATATCTAATGAACTGATATAACATGGCCAACAATAGCATAAGCTCTGCCTTTATTGCTCTACGTAAACTCTGGAAGGTCCTAAGATGGCAGCTCTGCAGAGAATGTTTTTCTCTAGTGAAGCATGCGGAGCATTCACTGAATGACACGAGCTATTCTGACATATGAATAAATACAGATATCTATCTGTTGCTGCAATTAGATTATTATTTATTACGTGTACCATCACAATCCTTGAGTGTTTTAATCATGGCTCTGGGTCCTCTGTGCTGCAGTGTTTTACAGCACAGAAAATAACGACAGCCCCTGTCCCAAAAGAGTATGAGTATCTAAAGTGGGGATTTCGTAGGTCAGATCCTTTGCTGGTAAAAGCATAGCTACATCAGTCAGACTAATTTGTATCAGCCAGCAATCTGGCCCTACTTTTAACTAACCCACATTTTGGAAATGGGGATTTTATCGATAGCATGTCCATGTAGATTTGGATGACAGATACCAGATGGTGTCCTCTGTAGGCCAGCCCAATAAAACTGAATTGAGCAGATTTTAAAAGCAATACCTTTGTAAAGAATACGTTTTGTTTTGTGAATTTAAGCCTGGAGGCACACAGCTAGCCATTTTTGCTGAGTTGTGCATATTGCTGGAACAGACACCTGGTTTTCTCTGTGAAGGTGTAAAATCTGTTGCGCTCTCTTTCCTCTTCCCTTTGTCACATTATTTTAGGGGCCCATTCCTTCCCTGGAGCCACCCTTTATGGGTACATTGAGTTAGACACTTCAGAGCCTACCCTTCACAGCGGTCAGGTGAGGGCAGTGTCAGTGCTGTAAGATAACTTTCGAAGAGGAGAGTGAAACCAGAGGAGGTAGTAAGTAAACGCTCGGTACAGGTTGCAGTGGATGGCAGCTGACCGTCAACCTGTCACCGTTGCTGTTGTAGCTTGCTCCGAGCCCTCTGGCAGCTTAGAAGCCACTGCAATGAACTTCACAACTGCAGAGCACCTTCCAGCAAAAAGTTCACCACTCCTTACAAGCGTGGTTTTAATTTAGCCTTGTCATTCCCTTGCAATGTAGTGCGTGGAGAGCTCTGAGGCTTACTTGTGCTTCCCGGCAGCTCACAGCATTGCAGTGCCAGACCTGGCAGTGAGAACAGACTCCTGGTTCCCCTTCTACCAATCCAATACATTTTTTTCTCATGCTTTTACAATGCTTTACCTTTGTCTTGGCACTATGGCAAGTTAACAGGAAATCAACAGCAAATAAAACTTCCCTAGTGCACACAAGAGAGGACATAGGGATTCACAGGTTGCTGAAAAGGAACATTATTCAAATATATGTGGAAACGCATGTTTTAAAGTCAAGTTATGTATAATTTATGTTTTGCTTAATAAGTAAGTTCCTTTATGCTTTGATAACTCACTGCAATACAAGCATGTCTTTCTGTGGCCTGCTGTTGCCAGTTCAGACGAGATTTTACAAGCATTCATGAGGTGCTGTCTTCTTCCGTAGGTCTGTGGTGGCCTTCCGCCTATCCCAGATCCTTCCAGTTAACAAAAGTAAATACTGTTCTGCATTTCTGTCTTTTCCAAAGACAAACATTCTGCTTTTTTAAATGACCATAAAGGGCCATACAAACTGGTAGTGATGCTTCCACTTTCAGCTATAGGTGAACCCGCCTTGAAATGTGCTTGTAGGTGCAAGGAAGCATTAATAGCATAATAAGGTTATTTTAAATACTATCTTTTGAAGAAAGTATCTATCAAAATATCTTTTGATATTTTAGAATACTAGCTTTTTAATGGTTACTGTCCAGAAGAAAAAACTACAGACAAAAGACTATGTTCTCTCGGAAGATCTGAAGATCCCAATTTTAACACAGCTCAGAAGAAATACACAGAAAGTTGTGTATTTAACAGAAGATTGAACAAAAATATAAAATACTGCTGGTAGATTAGCCCTGAGGTCAGAAAGTAGATTTTGGACTTGAAATATGATGAATCTCCACTGCTGTAGCCCCACAGCATTGTAAGATTAAACATGGCTGCTGCATGGAAATATGTATAATGAATGAAGTGCATATACTCTAGGTGGATGATCAATTTTCAAATCCCTAGTTGTAAGTAAGCTGTTGAAACAGAAATGTTAGCTTCATGAACTTTAATGTGGAGCCTAAGTGATAGCTTAGTGACAGATGCAGAATGAGGGAGATAGTATAATGAATATCCAGTTGCAAACTGACATGTCAGTGGCTTCATTCCCTCTCCTGTCAGATATCTTTCAATTCTGCATATTGTAAATGTACCTACAGTCCTTGGGTAACGGAGATTGATGCCAAGTATGTTTACAAGGGATGACTCTTCTCCAGGCTAATGAGATCCAAGCAGGTAATTTGCAGCATTTTAGAGAGAGTTGGTCTAAAATGAAAAGAAGATAATTCAATGAAAAGACCATGTTAAACAGGAGGCTTTTCTCATAATGAGGCTTGAAATAGCATCAGACAGGAGGAAGAGGAGTATCCTATGTTCTTGTCAGATGCAATGCAGTGCGACTGATTTCCATCAAGTCCTTTCTCTTCATCTTGCACACGTGTACAGAGGCAGATAAACACTCCCGTCCCCTCTGTGAGAGAACATAATTAGCAGGCAACTTGACCTCTTCTAGATTAGGGATAACAATTGCTCAAATGCTCCATTGCAAGCATTTGCCAGTCCCCTAATACATCTCCCTGTCTGAATTTCATAAATCCATTTCTTCCTGCCTTTCTCCCCTATATAGTATTTTTTGGAATGACAACATGTTTTTTCGTTTATGGGCAGAGGTAGCTCCAGGGGTCTAAAAGAGAAATTGGAGAGCTGCTCCGTCTTTACATATAGGGTGCTGTAGTCAATTTAATCTCATCAAAATCTTGCCAGTAGTAGAATTCATTTTGTTGAGATTTTGCTTGGAGACAAGATGGCAGCACTTTCTCTTTTCCTCAGCTTGGAGCTCAGTCAACTTGTTTTCCTTCCCTTTCTGTATGTATTTATTTTTAATTGAATCTTCCCACTTTGGAGTACGTGAGCTACCTTTTAGCCATGTTTTACAAAGCAGCCAAGAGATTACTTGAGGGAAATGTGAGAATTACAGCAAACCTGGATCCTAAATGCACAGAATATTTGGGGGTTCAGCCCAGCATTGTGCTAATCAAATACAAACCCCAAAACTGATTTCTTTGCTTCATGTTTCTGAGTTCCTGCTCTGTTGCAGATCTGAAGCTCACGCTTTCCTTATGAGCCTTGCTCATAAGTTTGGCAGTGGCGATGCAGGGGCAGTGGAAGCCCACCCGGACAGGAGAGGGCAGACAAGCTGCTCTGGGCGCCCTCAGCCCTGCCGGAGTTGGCAGCAGCCCTCAGCGATGGGTGGTAAAAGCCCTCGCCTTTGATCATCAGCTGGGAGGCAGCGCAGGTCTCCTGCTGCATGACGGGAGCATGGACTGCCTGGCCTCTGCTTGCTCTTGCTGAGAATAATTTAGCAATAGCGTTGGCATTTTTCTGTCTGGAATGTTGCTCCAGTTCTGAGTAGGAAGTGGGACAGGGATGTTTCTTTTTTTTTTGATGACACCATTTGTCCCCAGCATGAAAAGTCTCGTGCTCTCAACAAAGCTCACACATTCTTTCAAGAGAACTCCTCTTTCCCTGGTGCTTTGTAGCTGTGTGCTTCTACCACATTGTGTATTTTACACTCGAGAAAAGGTTACAGTGAGGTATCGAATCAGGAGTAAGTCCCAGGGTGCCCTGCCCACAGGTCTGTTACTGTCTGCCACAGGATGAAAGGTCTCTACACCCCCAGCAGTGTAATCCTCTGGACAACTCATGGTTTCTGCCTCAAATCCGAGATGTGCGATTCCCTGCCTCCCATTCCTCCCACCTGTGCACTAAGCCCAAACAAAGACAAATTGAGAAACAAGACTTTGGGTTATGTGCTCTGAAATCCTTAGCACTTCTCCTCCAGAATATCCCCAGTAATCTTGGCTGTATCTAAAGTGGAATAAGACCAGCAAAGCTCAGTGTGTGTTTGTGCGTGTGTGCACCAGAAGCTGATCAGCTGCAGCGGCTGCTTCTTTGTGTGGGTGTGAGGGTGTGTATGTGTGTTTGTGTGTCTGAGGTTGGGTGCTTAAATGCTTTGTTGCATTATGTTAATTCCTCAGCAATGCAATCAAATTCATGTCGTAATTAAAGCTGTCAGTTGGAAGGCAAGCCAATCGCCAAGAAAACACAGCATAACAAATGAAGTGAAATGATTCTGCGTGTAGCTATACAATGCTTCGCCAGGCATGAAATTAAATAAGTAATTTGATGTTGACATCAGAAATTGAAATGATACCCACTGTTCCTTCATTCAGTCAGACCTGCATAAACAATAGCCAGAACAAATATGTACAACACAGCCTTTCTCCCCACCCAGCTCCCCAAGTAATGCACAATATATATGCAAAATGGGTATAACTGTGCCTTCCAAGACCTCAAGGATGTAATTTTCTTTGGTACACAGTAAACTAATGCTTACATGAGGGTTACTGCATTTTTGCTCCTGGGCCAAAAGTTCTTCTCTTTAAGAAGGAAAAAAAAAATTAGAAAAGAGACGAAGGAAAATAACAAAACCAAAATCCTGTTAATTTTAAGCAAGTGGCTTGCATTTTGCTGATGGGCACCTAATGCAGGCTTCTGCTAGTGGTTGTGTGAATGTCAAATGGTATATCTAATGTCGAATTTTGCAAAGGGGGAAAGTGAAACCATTACCTCTATTATAGGCACACTTTATATAAGAGATGTAGAACCACCCAGTGCAGGATCACGACTCAGCATGGGCTTGTAAAGATGCTGCATACACAGTATCACATTCATCAGTTGGTACCAAGGCTGGGCACTGGGTAGTAGGATCCTTTCGCTATTGGGAGTTATCAAAAAGGTGAGAAGCTACCTTCTTGCATAGCCCTTGCTTCAGCCTATATGCTCTGTCAACACACAGTTCACAACACAGCTAACTTAGTCATTCATGCATGTGCAATGCAGTCTTTTGTAGCTACTTAAAGTAAAAAGAGTATGCAAACTGTACTATCCATATGCAGCATGCGATTTGTGAAGGGCTGTGTTTCCATCAAGCAAAGTCAAACTCCCTGAAAATGCACAAAACTCTTTCTTTTCAGCCAAAGTCATTTGACTGCTATGTTTCAACTGTCCTCTCATAGCCATTGCAGCATTGCTTTTGAAGGAATGGAAATATTCAGTGGGAAACTTTTTTTTTTTGCTTTTTTGTTTGTTTGTTTTGTTTTGTTTTGATATTTAATCCTTCCAAAGCTTGGAATAAAAAGCAGACAAAAACTACACACAGATGCAGAATGCAGACTTTGGAGCTTTCAGCCTTTACCGTAAGTTTTAAAAGTTGTGAGTGAAGAGTGGGACTTGATCAGGATCCATACAATCCTTTCAACCCGGTGTTGCAGGCATCGGGGGCTCACGAAACACCATACGTGGCCCACGAGGGGCACTTTCTAGCTGTGTGATGACTGAGGCTGTGGTGGTCACCCAGCTGTTCCCAGCTGCACGCTGATGATGATGAGGAGGAGCTTCTGGGGACATTGTCAATGGGACCAGGCACATCTTGCTGCCAGTGGTGTTGGCAGAGGGAGCTGGAGGCCCCAGAGGGGCAGGAGTGGGGCCAGAAGGACTCAGAACTCCGGTTGTCTGTACAGCTCCCCTTGTGCTCCTGCAACCAAAGCTGTGAACTGCAGGTCTTGAGTCCTTCTGGAGCTGCAGAGTATGGGATAGAGATTAAGGGGCAGGAACCACATACATTCCAAATTTCCATAGCAGTTTCGTTTGTTCATATAAGCTGTCCCAGCGGAGTTTGTTGGTACTATGATGTTGGGACCCTTATGACTTCCAAGATGATTTCCTCTTACTAAGTCCTTAATTTTTAATGGCTTAAAGCAGAAGGCCTTTCCCCATACGTACATAACCTCTCTAAACCTCTCTTTTTAGTAGTGCTTTGGTGAACACACAGTAATATTCTGATTATTTGCAATGAATATGGCTGTTAATTTTAAATTTCTTGGCACCATCTATTTCTACTACGCAGAGTTCAGTAAAAAGAAAGAGTAAGCCCCTTTGGGGGGGTTATTTTCTTTTGTGTCAGTGCTTCACTCAGTGATCAGAAGTAGAGAGAATGTGCTGCTGGGGCTCCCTGAGATAGTGTGCCAGTTGGGCATCTTCCAGCAGCTTGCCAAGGCTGGCTGGGGCCCCTGTGCGGCTCCTGGTACTCATAGAGCTCTGTTGGTACTGAAAGCACGGCCATGGTAAGGAACAGACACACAAACGGAGCTGTAGGGGTTAAAGGCTGGTCATCTGGGCTTCCCGCTGCTCACCCGAGAATTATCCCCTGCATTCTGCTTCCTCGTCCATTGACTGGCCTGGCTTGAAGTGTTTCAAGTGCTAGGGCCGTAGCACCAGGAGCTGTTCACTCTTTAATGTAACAGCCAGTGACCTGGATTAGGCCTGAGATGTTTAGGTCTCTCACCATGGCTCTAAGAGAACCTGCTGCGTAATCCCCATTGCTTAGATGAAAAACTAATGAAACAAAACCCTTTATCTCCTTAATTCCTGTGAATGTGGAGGTTGTGATCATGTCCCACTTAAAATGAATAGCATGATGCGTGTTTTTTTAAGCATTTAAACCTTTTGATTATTTTCTGAGGTAGCAATATTAGTTTTAATTATTTTTATGGTTTTGAGTTTTGAAATCTTTTTCACACTGTAGGTTTCTGTTGTTTGTTTTTTTCTTTTATTTTTAAACCCTTGGTTTGTCAAACGATGTGGACATCCAAATGGGAAATCGTAGTGGCTGTGTTCTCCAGGAAATGGTACATTGACTGAAGCGGCTTCTCTGTGCCCACGCGTTCTTTACATTTCAGACTACTAATTATGTTTACAAAATGTCTCATTTTAGAAAAGCACTATGTGTGTACTAACCAGGGCCTTTCGGGAATAAATTGGCAAACAGGTCATACACTGAAAAAGTCATCCAAACCCACCGGGCTTTTTGTTTTGAAGTCAGTCTATGTTTTTTTTCTTTTCCCCCTCCCGCCTGCCCCTTTGTGGCCACAAAGCTGAGTAGCTGGAGTCCAGGGCATTGAATGTCAGCATGTCAGGGAGGCTGGTTGATGAGTGTCTGTTTAGTCTCAGTGCAGGGCGAAATGCCATCATTAATTCATTACCCAGCTGCCTGTCAAATAAATTGGCAATTACGTCCACCGCAGAAGCTTGGAATTCAGTAAATAGCACGTTACCATCTCAGAGTCGTTGAGAGATGTAAAGGGAAAAATTAAGCAACACCGTGTTTGTTTCAGTAGCAGATGACAAGGGGCAGCACATTGGTGCTGTGATGTAGTGATGAAAAGCTTGGAAGGGGCTGGTAATGAGCTATGTGGATTGGAACGTGTTAAAAACCATCACTGATTTTCCACTTTGTCTTTGTGTTTTATTGCAGAGCTCAGCTCCTTCCAGCTTGGGAACAGGCTACTTTGTAAGTGTATCTCAACTTTAACACGTGTCTCTGAACAGCATCGCATTACTTCTGAAACGAAAGTGCCTTATTATATGGAAACAAGCATAAATAACCAATCTCTGTCTGCCCAATAGGTTAACTTATCTTTTTCTATGTCTTCCTCCATGAATACATTATAAGTAATGCTGCAGACATGGTGATCAGTGTTTTCCTGAACTAACCAGGTGTTATTAGTTACTACATAAATTCCAACAGATTTTAATTTACACAATTATAGCAAATAAAATGAACCATGGTCTT
Organism: Cygnus olor; assembly: GCF_009769625.2. Classification (NCBI taxonomy): domain Eukaryota; kingdom Metazoa; phylum Chordata; class Aves; order Anseriformes; family Anatidae; genus Cygnus; species Cygnus olor. The sequence continues at coordinate 2,073,985 of NC_049188.1, read as the reverse complement.
ATCATCTCTCTAATCTGAGATGGTAGGATCTTGATTTCCCTTTATACCAATTCTCATTGATTCATAGACTTTAAAGAGCCCATTATGGCAGTCTTGTCTCATCTCCCATGTACCACAGTCCAGAGAACACGACACAGTGTTTTCTACCTGTTGGTTAAAAGCCCCATGCATCACAGGTGATCTAGGAATACACAGCTGTAGTTGTATTTATGCTAGATTTACATTTTACATTGTGAGAAGGGGATCGGTCCCTAATTGGATTAATAATTGATCTGTCTTTTTTTGTTATTTATTTGCATGTCCCTTTATTGATTAACAGTCTGTATTTATACATTTCCATGTGTTTATTCTCACATTTATCAATATGCGTTCTACTTGCAGATAAGTTTGTAAGAAATATTTTGCAGCCAATCTAGTGCACTCCTTATTTTCCTCCAAGATTTGTATTTTAATCGCTCATACTCCCTGAAACTTGTAACTTACACTGTGTTCTCCAAGCATGTATTTTCTGCCTCCATAATATCTGTAGGAGAAACAGGTTATGTATGTCCACAAACAGGTGAGTAAAATGCAGCAAGACTTTTTCTGTAGCATTGTTCTGTATAGTTAATAGTATAATCAAAGACTGCTTTTATCTTTTCATCAAACTCTGGGGAAAAGAAAACTATGTAGTATTCAATTATGTGATGAAAAAATTTTGTTGCTCTCTTGTCAGATTCCCAGAACATAATTGTCTTCTGTTAGTACTTGGTGAAGTTTAGTCTTTTTTCAGAGGTCTGTGATGCTATAAAAAAGATATGGGATTAAACTGAGTAATGTGTGACCTCACATGTAAAGTGTAAAATGCAAGCACAGAAGTTGCTTAATACGTGGAGAAATGCCATGTCCTGCTGGATTTACCCTGGACTTCAGCACAGACTATGTATTCCTTCTCCTGCCAGTGGTAAGGTGTGAAGAGAGCATTACTGAGTGGAAAGGACTTGTGCTAGTTTTTCTAATTAGACCAAAGCCCATATCAGTGTAAGGTAAGGTGAGCTGTGAAACAGGAAAAAAAAATGGTTTCTTTTTTGTCAGCGCTTTCCCTGTTTTGTGTTGTGCATATTTTTAAGAGGAAGGGTATGAAGGGAAGAAGAATATCAAACGGCTCAACATGTATCTTGCATTAAGATTAAAACTAAAACTCTGTGCTTAAGAGCAAATTGCTTTCCTTTGTCTGTGCGCTTGAAATTCAAATCATATGAACGTATACAGAGATGCTCTGGAATGGGACAAATATAATATGGGATGAAAGGCTTTAACGTATATAAATAAATCTTTTTCTCCTTATAGCAGGAGCTGAATATGTATGTTTTAAGAACAATGTTTAGATTCATATTTAGGAAGCAGAGGTAACAGAAGAAAAGCCATCTGCTGTTCCTTGCACCATACTGTCTGTGGGTTGATCCAGTAAAGTGAAAATCTGGAAGGTGTCAACATCCCCTATGCTCCAGCAAAAAGCCTGAAAGTTTCCAATTCCTACCAAGTTAGGAATTCAGTAACAAGAAGAAGCTTAACATCTTCTTGTGCCAATATATTGGCACTTAAATTATCCTGATTTGGGTCTGAGTAGGTGGGGGAGACATCCCTTATTAGGTTCCATTAATGCGATACACTTTCTTATGTATAGTCACTGGAAGAGGATTTCTTTAACTTCCTTTTTCCGTCTTCACTAATAGCCTAGTAATCAAAAAAGTCCTTCAGTAAAGCCACTTTTACACATACCCAGTTTTGGATAAAACTTGAGTTTTTTTTCCTTCCTCTTCTTATTCTGAAAAGTTGTTTTTAGGATTATCTTGCTTATTGTTTTAAAAAAGTCCATACCCTTATTAACTTACATGGGACAAATAAAACCCAGATGTGTTTTGTGGTACCAGACAATGAGAAAAATGCTCCAGAATGATCCACTTAGCATGTGTTTCTGATAAAAGTAATTATTGTATTATCAAAGTGCAAAAGAATATGCGCTTGATTTGCCTTTTTTTCAAAGCTTTCAACTAGAGAAGACTGTTATTTTTTGCATTTAGTGCTAACCCAGAACATCAAAACAAGGGCCATTGATTTCAATTGAAACAGCAATAGTTTTTAGCTAAATAGACAACAATAAAGCTTTTGCCTGTGGAAATTACTGATCAATATATGTTGTACTTTGGACTACAGAATATCACATACTGTAGCGCACCACAGGAAACACAGGTAGCCAGGTAAGTTAAAATGGACTGGCACCAGATTCACTGTCCAAGCACATCTACTACAGCAAGCAGAAACACAGGTGGAGGCAGGTTTTATTCTGAAATGAATGAATACTGAGGTATGAATAGTAGCCAATATTTGCTGTTTAAATCCAAGTATTAATGGAATCTTTTCCTTCTGCCTAGATCTGTACTTTAATCATCAGAGTTCATTACTGCTTTTACCCTTCTCAGTCTCTCTTCTCCAGGAGCACTGGCTTCTTGATAGAAGTACCTCTCCACCAGCACACGCCTTTGTGTTCTCTGCTGGGGAAAATCATCTTTCTGTAAAGAGGGTACTCTAATTACTACTTAGGGAAGCAGACTGAGATGATGTATTTGTCATGAAACCTATAGCCAATGTTGTCGGCAGAAGCAAATGTGTCTTGTATTAATGAAGTATCGCTATCTTTTCTGTTATTTGTGTGTTTCTTTTTTAAAGCTTGAATGAACCAGGAGTTGTACTTCTCTATTAGTTGCTCATTGACTTTGGAGTAGTAAGTATCCTTCATGTCAAATTTGTCCTGTTGCTTTGCGGCATTATTAGAAAAACAGCGGCTTTACATGGAAATTTTTGCACAAGGAATAAGAATTGTTTATATGAAACAAAAATGTGAACTAGTCACAACAATAAGATGTGAAGCTTCAGAGCTAGTTCCTTTTTGATTGGGGGGGGAGGAAGGGAGGTGGAATGCTTAAATCTAATACTTGAATTTGCTGATTTTGCTTTCATTCATGTAAGCAGGAGTTACCTTAGTGTAATTACAGTAGGAGAGATGTAATTGGTGAGCAACCAACAGTGTATCCACCCTGTTCTGTACATAATCATGTGTACTGTGGGCAGAAAGGGGAAAACGCGTTCATTGGGGGAGACAGACTTTTCTCCCCCAGTATTTGGTAAGAATGAAGGGCTTGTATATTTTTAGCATGTTACCTAGCATGTACAAAATGCAAATAATTCTTGTCAGACTTGGAATCTCCTTTACGAACTATGCTTATGCGAGGCACTAGGGTTTGATGGAGAGTCATGTGTCTGCGGTGTGTGTGGATGCTGTGCATGTCACAGCAAAGCAAAAATTCTTTTTGGATCCTTTCATTTTATAGAGAGCTTCCTGAGATCACTGAGTGTTTAAGGAAATGTTTATAAACCTGACGCTTCCCAGTAATACAAAATCATTTTTCAATTATCTGTATGATTGTTCTATCCTAGAAATTCATTATGCACTTCCAGTAGCAGTGAGGAAGGCTAAACAGTCTTACCTAGTGTTATGCTCTGACTAGGTAAGTTTTTGAATTGGGAAGATGGAGACTGGATTCTTATGTTTGTGTTTCCTCTGTGTTAGCTTCGTGAAAAATAAACGGTAGAGGAAAAACTTGCATGCTCTGGGGAGGGCATTCACACTGCCAGCTTTGACAACCTACCTTCACTCTGCAGTCAATAGGGAGTGTTGGGAATCTCCATTAAGTGTTTCAGCCTAACTGGTAGGATCAGAACTGCCATTGATTAAACAGGCTTTCTAATTAGGTGCTTTCAGCAAAGTGGGACGTGTGAGTAACCACTGAATGAGTGCTAATGATGCAAAGTTGTTGAGGACTTGTAAGTACCTCTCCATGCTTTCTTCACTTAGGAGCAGCCTATCTTACACTTCATTCACAAGTGCTAAAATGTTCGGTAGATTTTTTTGAAAAGCTATTTTCACTGTTGCTGGAATCTGTTTCACCTGACTTGCTACTCATTGTCAGAGTGGACACTTTCCTGTCCTTTTTACGTATTATTAAATCAATAGTGAGGAAAGAACAGACAAAGTTAAATATCAGACCTAATATTCTAAGCCTTTTGCACTGGCCTGACATTGTTTCCTGTGGTCCAGTTTACGATTGCTGCATGTAAAAATGAAACATTTGGACATGCTGTTAATATTGTTGTGTCCTAACAATTATAACTGTATGCTTCCTGGAACATCTCCCAGTTGTCTTTGATTCTTTTTGCATTGCAAATTATCATTGTCTATCGTCAAAGGTAGATCAGGTACATTATGTCTCATTAAGAAGTCACATAAGTTAATTAGAAAGTATTTAGAAAAAAACTCTCTAGCTTTAAAAAGTTACTTGAACTTAATTTATTTGAATTTTTAATATTGTTTAGCTGTCTATGATTTTAAAAGGTTGAGAGAGATGTTTTAGAATACAATTGGAGTTTGAGTAATAGGTAAAAACTTTTTGTTTATCTGACTATGGAAATTGTTTTTTGCTAGTTTTCTTTCTGTATCTCCCACCCAGCCAAACTCACATTAGAGGATACAGGTGGTTTATTGGTTTCCAACATAGAACAGAAATCAAAACCTAAATAACTTTGCATTTTATTTTTAAATGACAAATCCATCTCCCAAGATAGTTAGGTTCATTTTAAATTCCTGGCAACTTGTTTCTGTTTCTTGGATTGGTCTGCTTTTCACATCTCTGTGGCAGTTTCTGAAGGTTTTGTGGTTTCGTTCAGTTGGTTGGTTAAGGATGTGGGGAGGGGAATGTTGGTTAGCAGTTTACCCCCCCCAAAAATGCATAGAGTTTGTGGATTTTGAAAATGGGTTAGAATTTGGTAATAAGCTGGTGACAGAAACAAGTCTGGGAGGTTGGAAGGGAGAAAGATGCTCCAGTGACACTTTTTTACCAGATAACAGTCCTACTCCTCCTTAAAAATAAGGAATAAAAAAGAAAAATATGATTTGCACATGGGCTGGTGACTCAGACAAACATAAACTGTGAGCATATTCCCAAAGGCTCTAGTTAATCAATTGAGCTATCCGATTTGGCCCTGAATGGGTTCAGTTCAGCAGATGTCTGCGAAGTTACAGCACGCTGCTGGGATGCTGCGTTGTGCGGTGTTGCATTGTGTTACTCGGAGCTCTAAAAACTCATCCCAAGGCGAGTAAGTGGAGCACCAGCAGTATGAGGATAGGGACGATGGGGAACAAGTATTTGGCCTAGACAAGACCAGCTATTTCACTGTGCAGTAGGACTGATTTTCACCTAAGACATAACCTACAGAAGAAACGTGGAATCAGTTGTACCAGCACATGCTCTGGGCTCTCATTCTCAAATACAGCCCTTAAACCAGTAGATTTTCCTTCCTTGCCTGGTCTATATGCCCTGGCAGCAATGCTAAGTAGAATCTCTACCAGTGCTCTGGTTTCTGGAAGTGGTAGAATTGGTGGTGATGTTGACTCTTTTCAGGTGGGAGTGTGTTGAAAGACTCAACATTAGATTACAGTAAGACCCATTAGTTTCCACAGGAAAGGAGCAAGCAGCTCAGATAAAAAGCATCATGTGGAATAGATTGAAAAAATCAGCTGGCTGTTGTGATGTAGGATATAATAATTTGCTTCTTCATGTACTCAGTGATGTTGCTAAATAAAAGTGTTTTTTTCAGGTAGGTTAAGTTACTTGGTTACCTCTAGTGCTTGATTTTAGAAGGCAAACATTTAAATGTATTTTGCTTATGTAAAAGTGTTTATACCTCTTAAATACTGCAAGGTCTACAAAAGCACTACAACACTAGGCTGTTTGGATGCACCACACTTAATAAACTGTCATGTCCTCTGTGAATTCAGTTGAAAAGACAATCCTTGTTATCCTGCATTTGGCACTATAAATCATTGTTAACAAATCCTAATTTGCTCAGTAGGGTAATGAATGATCTCCAATTTTCTCACAGTAATTAGTTTTACCAACTATTATTGCAGAGGGTATGCTGAAATCCATTTTAGCTTCGCTCTAAAAATCTCCGTGTGCCCATTCTTTGGAGGAAGGAAGCTGACAAGAGAAGTTAAGAATCTTCAGACAGTAAATTCAGGAAAGGTGGACAAGGTTCCCAGTACAAATCTCTCTGTGGGTGATCATTACCTATTAGTACTTGCAGACCTCAGCAGAGCAGCGAGACCAGGAAACCCTGGTGTTTCTTTATCTGAAATATGTTAGGTGTTGTCTTTTGTTTCCAGGAGCCATTGAAAATGCTGCTGTAAGGGAGGCATCATCATTGCCAAATAAAAACATTGCTTGTATAAAAGCTACCCCAGGTCTATTAATTTTAGCATTTATAAAATGTAATGTTTTTCCTAGGGACAACTGAGACTCATTAAAGAGTTTACTAACAGTATGACCATCAAAGCAAAAAGAACAGCAAAAGCAGGCATATGTGCATTTCCAGCAACCCGCTAATCATGATGAGAGTAGCTGGAGCACAACAACTGTTTTTGGAGAACAAAACTCTGTATTTTTCTAGAGGTTAAAAGAAACATGTGTTTAAGTCAGGATTTGAGGATTGTTTGGGCAAGCAAAATAAGTTACCTGGGCTGGAATTTAGTCAAGACAGGTCTCTCATCAGATCTGTTCTGAACATAGATGTTGGTCTGAGTTATTTTTGCAGGCCTTCTATTTGAATATGATGTTTTGCATTTACAAATGTTAATCCTTACAGTTCTTCTTTGGGTTGGGTGAACTGATGTTGTCCAAATCTAAAACAAAAGGGGAAAGCAAGCTACAGCAGTAGTTTCTTACCCAACTAAGCAGAACTGAGAGAAGATTTTTGATCTTTCAGGTTTACTCTCTCATTGCTGAATGACTGATTTTCATTCTCGGGGCAATGCAATGATTAATTCCTTTAGGACAGACCCCCAGATACTTTTGGTGATTCAGGAGATGATGACCCCAAGGAGATACTAGTTCCAATAGAGTAATGCTGAGCTAGAGTGTGCTTCTTGGCTGTCTTGGGTGGCCTTCCTCCTTGCCCATTCCTGCTTTAGTTGTTAGAATTGAGCTTTTTTTATTTTTTTGTACAACTAAATCTTTCCTATTTATGTAATATCTTTGTCTCAGTGGTGCCCTTTTGTGTGTAGTTCCTGTGGCTTTTTTTGTGGCATGGTGTTACATGTAGTGCTTTCCTGTTTCTTCACCAAACACTTAGGAATTTTTAGCCCTTTTTCCTTCTGCTTCTTTGTATGGTTCACCACTTACCTCATTGGAGTCCAGTCATTTGCCCGAGAATAACAAATGTGATGAATGGAGGTGGCTTAGGGAAAGGAAGGCAGGGAGAAAAGAAGGAAATTAGGAATTTTATGTATTTGAAGAGGTGATCTGAAAATCTGCATTATTTGCCAGAAGGGTCTCTAACTTTTGTCAGCAGCAGAAGAGAGATGAGTGTTGCAAGTGGTTGGCAAGAAGCATCATTTGCAGTTCAAAAACCTTGGGGTATATTCAGTATGTATTTTTGTTGACACTTCAGATGAACTACCTTAATCATTTTAGACAATATTCAACAAAAATCAATTTATAAAATTCACATCATGATCCTTTATAAGCAAATTTTTATTTTTTAATTTCCACTTCTGGAGATTATAAGAACTATATAAGGAGCAGAAAGACTAAGAATTGCTGTCAGTCTAGATTTGGTCTCTAATGCCCCGTAGCTCATCTTTATTACTTTTTGCCATTGGCCTAGAATAAGTATATTTTTTGCTCATCGTCTCTTGCAAAACAAAAGAACTATTATTTTGTGTTCTTTCTTTTTCCCATAACATGTGACACAAATTGCAAATGTGAACCTGAATAGTAAAGAATTGCTACACTGATTGCTAAACATGCATTATGGTGCTTTTAAACTCATTTCAGGTCATCGTACTGCAAATTAGTTTGATTGCAAGCAGTTAAGCTGTCATATACAAAGCCTCCATCTTCCAAGGGTCTCAGTTTCATATCATTAAGGAGAATGTTCAATAGCATTGAAGGAATGCATTGTATATTTAATATTTTTGGAGGAATGATAGTGTTGGGTCTCTAGAGGGGTTTCTATATAATTTCATGAAAAAGAAAGAGGTATATAGTCCATGAGTGTAGGGTGCTTCGTTGATAGTCCAGGTTTGGTAGCTTTTGAACAGCTTGTGTAGAGGTTGTCGTCCAGGTTCTGCACAAAACAAGAGCCAGTTTGCTCGTTAACTGAAGATATGAGAGTCCTGTTTCTTTTTGTAATGCAAGTAGAAAGAGCAACACTGGACTGTTTCTGATGCATATTATCTGCTGATGTTACTGTTTGTGGTGTAATTTTAGTTAAGAAAATATAAAATGCATATTTTATCCCATGTTCATTTAAGAAAAATTGAAGAGTTATGGAAGATTTTGCAAGATTTCTGCATTATCTAACTAGAGAATTTATAAAATAACACACTCTTGTGCAAAAAGAAGAGATCATGGCTAAAATACTGCAATAAAAAGGATTTAAAATGACAAAATCTGGTGACTTCCCTGAAAAGTGGGTTTGGGTCAGTGCTGTGCTGGGAACACCAAAATGTTGAGTGCTGTGCTGAGATGGCATCAAAGTTCATCCTGCTGCTGAGCACAGGAGCTGTGTGCTGTTTGTGTCTGCTTCGCAGAGATGAAACGCAAAGCTACTGCGCAAACTTGGTGACCTCAGAAATCACCACTACTGTCACTTGGCTAACTGAAAAGATTACTCTGGAGGAAGACAGTGCAAAAGCCCCTAAGAAAGTAGGTGTATATATATGTATGGCTGGATTAATGTTGAGGAGAAGCCACGTGATGGTATTATTTTGATGCGAACTTCCTGAATCTTTTCATTTTCCCATTTTCTGAAAAAATACTCTCTCTCCCTATTTCTTGTATTTTGGAAAAGTACATTTACTAATTCAGGCTACACCTTACTATTTCACCTTTTAAACAACAGATTTTTTTTCTTCCCGCTAAACTTAGAAGAAATGAAATGCTGGTATAGCTTAAGTAGGGAAATCACTGCCCTACTACTGCGTGCGCTCAGTTCTGAAACTTGCCCAAAGTAAGAATTGTTCCTATGTGAGCGCCTAGTGTTATGGTGAATATTAGTATATTCTTCTTTTGAGTCACTTGGAGGGATGGTAGGATGGTACCTGAAGCAGAGAACACATCTCCTGATTGCAAGAATTTAAGGCTAAATTTCCCAGAATAGAGTCCAATCCTCTTTCTCAGCCTTTTATGTCAGAACTCAAAATTGCTGTCTGATAAAATGTAGGACACCAGATTGAATTACTTCATTGAACCACTGCTGTCCCCTGTTAATGGTAATTGCACGGATATAGCGGTCTTTCTTGGCAACATCTCAGATATTTACCTCCCACTGTTTTTCAATTCAAACCTTTGATGAAAATATTCCCAGTACTTCTCTAAAGCAGACACCCAACTGTCTTTCTTGACAAAGGCAAGGTCTTTAAATCAGATCCTGACAATTTGTGACACAGCAGTCTATCTAAATCACCTTTTACCTATGTCACTGTGTCATTTCCTGAAAAAAAGTGTCCATCAGAGAAAGGTTGCTGGAGGCTTGGTGCTCGGAGGGTCTGTGTGTGTGGCAGAGGGGAGCTGGAAGATTTGTGTTTGTTTCGGTGGAAGTAATTAGATGAAGGCTTGTAAAGTTGCGATGCATGCTGTAATGGTTTGTTACAAATATTTTGAGGTGCTTTGTCCATAGGAAAACATTATTAGGCTATTGCTGCTCTCAGACCATTAGGAAGTGAAGGTCTTTGACAGCTTTTTCTTTAATAATGGTGAATCTGTTTTTTAAAAAAATCATACCAATTGTTTTCTTCTTCACTACACCTGAGGGTTAATGTGCGTTCAGCCGAAGGAGCTTATTCACCTCCCGAAATCTCATCTCATCTCATTTGATGTTCTGAAGTCTCCCTCTCACAGAGGGATGTGGGTGCCACATGCACCATTCATTATAGCAAATGCTATTGTTCCAAACCATCTTGCGTCATGATGAGTACTCCTTCGACTCGTGCAATCAGATCAGTGCAGCTTTCACTACCAAGCTTGCTGTCTAGCTTTGCTGGAAGATGGCAACTGTTCACTGCAGTGCTGGAGGGTTTTCCAAGAGATCTCTTTGCATTACTGGATATGCTTTTGGTACAAACTCATGGTTGGCATATAAAAGCTGCAGTTGGCCATATTATGTAGCATCGCTGTAGAATTACTAGGAAAAAATGTGATAGTCACTTGCTTGTGAATGAGGAGAAAGTAATTTATGTGAGTATTTTGAGTGCTTCAGCTGTTTATGCAGTGGCCTGTATAACAGTGCTCTTCAGCACAGAGACGTGCGTTTGTGTAGTGGTTTGTGGTAGATTGTGCAGATTTCTAGCTGTTATGGTAATAAAACTTTTTAATAGTGTTGACTGTTTGGTCCACCTTTGCAGATGAAAAGAGATTGTTGTTAAACAGCAGAATAGACACCAGCTATAATAAAAGATCATGAGCTAACTTCATTAGCAAAGTGCTAACCTTTGCCAAGGAGGATGTGTCTGTCAGGGATGGTGATGAAAGACAAGCTTGGAGGAAAAAAATGACTATTCTGCCCTGCACGTGTGTGCCAAGCTGATTCAGAGAGTGCAGTTCATGTTTGGAGTGGCATTGCTATAGCACATGATGATACTGTGCCATTTGGAAGCGAAAGAAGCCTTTCCAATGAAGGGCTGGATTGTTGGGCATGTCAATGAATGCAAGAGGAATATGGTGCAGTTTCAAGGAATCATTCTTAAAGCCAGATGGAAGGGTTTTCATGCTGCACAGTTGAAAGAAGAGGTAGGAAGAAAAGAGAGGGGTTTAAGATTTTTAGAGCACTTCAGAAATTTCCCTAGAATAGATGCTCTTGGAAATTCCACTTCCCTCTGCTGTGTTTTGTGGTTTTTTGCACAGAAGAAAAATGCAGAAGAGAATTACCACTTCTTCCCCCACTCCAGTGCTTATCTTTTTGTTTCTTAGATGGCTTCTGAAGATGGAAATCACTAAATTCAGACAAACAGTTTAATGGAACTACCACACCTTAAGGTATCCAGATTCCACTTTCTTTTCTATAATGAAATACATCATTAGAGGTATTAATTGAAGTTATTTGTACTACTGTGCTTTCACACAGCATAGTATAGCAGTAACTCCAGAAATTTTCGAACTGCAGCCCCCTGTATTTCTGTACAGACGTGCATGCACATAAGCTGGAGAACTGGCAGCACGGACGCTGGGAGAAGGAATGTGTTTTGGGGCTCTCTGAAAGGCTCTGATGCTAGCTAATCCATCTGTAGAGAGATCACTTACACCTGGTGATAAGCCACCCTCTTCTTCTCTCTTCCTGCCTCCCCCGCAATAGCAACATCTGGCTCGCAGGATTGTTTCCACCTTGAAGTGGCAGCTGTGTCAGAGGCGATGTGCTTTTACAGCAGAGAATGGAAAAGCACAGGCAAACCTGAACCCCATGCTGGCAAATCCAAGCAGACACCTTCTGAAAGCACTGTGTCTTCTACTGTCTGCTTAGAGTTGCCAGCTTGGAAGAGCCAGCCGTGAAACCTGGGATGCAGTTAAACACCACCAAGGACTTGTTTGCTCCCTCCCCATTCCCTGTTCCCCACTGAACACAAACTGTGAGAAGTCCAAGAACTGCTGTGATGCCAACAAGAGCAAAATTACTTGCAGCTGGTGAATGCCACCTGCTCCTGCCGAACTTCAGCCAAAACAGTTTCCTCCCTGGAGTACCCTGGAGTGGAGAATCCAAAAGCTGTTCAGAGCAGGGTGATATTTAGTGTAGATGGGGAAGGACATCGCAATTCTTGCTTGAGAGCTGAGCTCGTTATGCAGGAGGTCTCTCTGATGGCTCTCTCTCCTTGCCTTTCCAAACTCCTCCTCATTTTTCCAGTATGTTGCTTATGAATATTAATTCAGCCCTCTCTTCCTTCATATGCCATGCTTTTCCCCATCTAAGTGGATGCAAATTTAATGTGGTTTATATATATATATATATATATATATATATATATATAAAACCTGCAAATGATGTCAATAGCAGAATGTCTTCCTTGAAGGCCCTCTGAGGTAGTCACGCAGCACACCTGATGACACTGTTTTCTTCTATGGTAGAAGCACTTCTCGACCCTGACGAAAGAGAAGAAACTCAGTCTCTGTTCATGCCCCTACCTTGTGATTCGCAGTGATTCTTATTCCTCATTCGTTCCTAGCATCATTTGTTTGCCCAGTGTATCCCAGTAATTTGCAGATTATTATTATTATTTGTCTACGGAGTATATACTGTTTACTTCAGTTATCTGTGGTATAGAAACAGTAAATAAAAGGACAACATCATTATGAATTAGTATCAAGAGGCCATTTGGCAGCCTTGTTCTTTCTTACAGACTGTTTCACGGGTTCAGAGAACTTTCTTCCAATTGAATCAGTAGACTTTTTATTGTATTTCACTAGAAAACCATCCATGTCCAAATGTCTACATTCATTTATTTAAAGGAAGGTTTTGGAGAATGCTGTTGTTGCGTTGACCTGGTAACAGTTTTATCGGTTCTGCGTCGGCCTTTAGGCATAAGGAACTCAGTGAGATTGGCTTATACAACAGGCACTTGCTTAAGTACCTTTCAGAGCAAAAGCCTAAGTTCATTAATTTTGTTGGTTGTGTAGTCATTAGTCATTGCTTCTTGCTTTCAGTTTTATTGTTCAGTTCCCAGTGTTTTTCTTCCTCCCTCTGCTTTGCTATCACTGTCTAATTTTTATAAACCCACTGCAAATTTGCTCTTCATTCATTTCTGAGCTCAATCGTGAAGTCCTTTTTCTTGCCTAGCTTCAGTCCAAATGCCTGAAGTGATAATAACTAAGTCTTCTTTACAGTTTACCTGAAGGTAGGTTTGAAGGGACTTCATTCCTGCCGTGACTTTTAAAAAGAAAGCTTCAGACAGCACATGGGGATAGCTATGATGCTCATGCTGTCATCAGCTCACTTGCGTGTGTAATTTTAAATACAAAATTAATCATGCTAGTCTTTTAATATTGGTAGCCTTGTTCTCTAAAGTTTCTAGGTTCTCTCCAGGAACCTTCGTGAATGGGGTCCTCCGCCTGATGTCACTATGAATATGTATGTGAACAATTGAAAGTCGGGGTTTTTGAGAACTGGTGATCTCCAGAACTTCCACCGCTGCCCTGTTCTGTTCCTCTCAGCTTTCTTTCCCTCATTCCATGTTGCCTGGAAATACATGCTTCTGATAGAGGACACCTCTTTGGAGGAACGAATCATTTCCTTTCTGTGTGTACCCCAGAGGAACATGAAATGCCTGTTCCCTATTTAAAGGACAATTGTGCTGCCTAAAAGTACACAGAAAGATAGCATGGTAAACATAGGTCGCAACCATTGTCTAGAGGTCATTGCATCAAAACTCCCTTTTGCAGTTTTCCCTTAAAAACAGCTTCCCTGATGTCTATTTCTCTGCTATGCTTTCTGCAATACTTGGGGCCTGAACCAGGGATGTGGTTTTCACGTCTTTTTCTTTTCAATTTGCGTGTCAGCTGACTGTGTTCATATAGCTGTAAAAGCCATAAAATATTTCATCCATTGACTGCTGCATCTAAAATATGTTAAATTAGTGTTTATTTAACTTTTTACTGCTGACTTACAAAATTACTTTTAGTCTGGTTCAGATATATAACTTTTTATTATTAATTTATTGTCATACTCTGCTTTGATTGCTTTTTTGCAGTGGTATCAAATTGTGTGCTATTTCAATATTTTCTCCGAGATGCTCTCTTGATTTATTCAATGTTGGATATTTATACCACCAAGAGGGATGCCACTTAGAAATTCAGTTTCTTAATAAGTACCTATTTTTAAAGTTCATACTTCCCTGAATTAAGGTGACTTGATTTAATTTAAGCTGATCACACTTTGTTTCATGAAACTTTTGCATATACACTGGAAGAAAGTGTTTTCCTGCATCATGAATCATGCATATGGTATAGTTGATAGAGGATTACAAGGGAGAGAATTTGGGGATGAAGTGCAGAGCCTATTGGTTTAAATTTCTGTATAGTACCAGAATGATTTCTGTTTTGGTTCTGTGGAAGGATCTCAATAAGAAGCTGAGAGTTTCTCCCATTAGATTCTATATATGTATATTAACTTTCCTTTGTCTCATTGCTCATAACTGAAGTTAAATTTGAAGTGTGAGATAAAAAAGTAAACCACTGGCGTAGAAAAGATGGGTTATTCTGATCTTAAAAATCAGAAGCTATTTCAAAGTTACTGTCCATAGCCTTTAGTCATTGTGTTAAAGAATGCAGAAGGGTACGGGATTCAAAAGAAAAACTGTACAAGTGTAGGACCAGAGTTTCAGGTTTTGTGTTGCCCAGTCTAATTCCATCAGCTTCACCAGGGCTGTGTCAGGTTTCTCCAGCTGATGATGTGGCCTGTCTTATTTAGGAAATAATGACATAGTCAGTAGATTAAGGACTGACATACGAGTCATATTTTTCTATACAACCCCCTAGGAAAGTACAATTTCTTTTTTGTTTGTGATGGTTTCTTTTGTTTGTTTGTTTTACTCTGGGAGTTTATATATAGCAAAACTGATGTTCTCATGTGCTCTTAAATTTGTTTATCTGCCTAGCCCATTACAGCTGACCTTTCTTTATGCCAAAAAATGAACCAAATAAATGTAATTCTTCTTGTGACATTCCATTTTGAACTGGTCCTATTTGTCAGATGCTAATTTTATAAAGAAGTCATGACATATTACTATTGAGTATGGAATATGAAGTATATAAAGTACATACTTATATAAACATATAGTTTATGTATATAAAATATGTAAATATATATAGAGAGTATATAAAATATAAATCGTGAAGACATCCTTTAGCTGTGTCAGCTGTAGTTACTCTCTATCTGACTGTTCCTGCCTGTACCATGAGATACTCCTCCAACTACTTCATCAGTCAGCTTTGAATAGTTTTAATCATAACTGCAGACTTCTGCTTTTTAAAGCTAATGTCATTGATTTTGTCTGTGTTAAATGAAGGTGTACTCACACAGTCTCTTCTGCTGGCTGTGCTGTACATGTGGTAACCTCTGACAAGGGAGCAATAACAACCAGTGGGGAGTTTGCAATGTGTTCAACTGCAACAGCTGTTTATAAAGTTAACATCTGTCCTGGCCTCAGTCTCAAGATTGTCAGTGTTTTCATATTGATGAATTGAGCATTTGTATGGTTTGTATAAAAACATTCAATTTTAATGGCTTTTCTTTTGCTTTTTTCACTTCTCATTCCATTGTGAGGGAAAAGAAAAGCACTTGTATGTAGATTTTTTTTTTCCCCAAAGCACCTAGATGTGTTCTGCGCTGATGGAAAGGCCTTGTTGCTTAGTGATAAAAGTGGTGTTTCTCACATCAGTTTAAATTTCACTCTCCTCTCTTCACAGTCTCATCTCAACAAAGCACAGGTTCAAGTTTAAACACATGCTTACATCCATTCTGTTCAGGAGAGCGTGTAAGTACACATGCATAACTGAAGTCAATGGGATTTAAGTGTGTGCTTCACTTTAAAGCATGTGCTTCACTGCTTTCCTGAATACAGTGGGGTTTAATCTAAGTGGTTTGGAAATTACAGTGGCCTTGGACATATCAGTTCTTTCATCCATCTGGAAAAAGGGCTACTGTGAAATTCAGTAAGTAATGTTTGCACTTAGCAACTTCTGTGTACAACACAGTTTTCTTTCATACTCATCTTCCTTGCAGTATGTTTAGTTTACACATAAAAGCACGATAGGAAGATGGTTGGAACTTGTTACTGCACATTCGAGTGGGCTGTTGTTGAGACTGATCTGTGTAGGTAGGCGTTCAGACCGTGGCTATGCATAGCTCTTCTGTCAAAAGAGTGATGGCACCCAAGACTGTGATATTTAATCACCTTGATTGGCACTGGAGTTTTTCCAGTGGCTACTTGTAAGTCCTTAACTCATCCAGGGTACTGACGTCTTTCCACATACCACGTTAGTTTGAATAATCCAAAGGCAGCTTGAAGAGCAGTTGCTGATGCCCATCTGTCTAGATTTTGGTGTTCCTGGTATACCTGTCTGTGTAATTTTCTTCATGTTGAACTGCAGCTCAGCAGCTGGGCCCCAGTGTTTTGAAAATCTTTGAGAACTAATTAGGCTCTCCTCAGAGTATGGCTCATCCAGCCGGTCAGAATAACAAATCTCACCGTTTGTATTAGGAAATCTCTACAAATGACTGATCCCTGTCATGGGGTAACATTAATCTTTTTAGTATAGATTTTCAATAGTTAACCATCTGGCTCCATGCAGTTTTCCAGAAACCATTCACTACTGGGGCCAATGGAAAGAAGAAGGTGGGATTAATAACCTGAGTACACCACATGAAGCATTAATCTTTAGGACTGGCCATTTGTTTTTATCAAAACAACTCCCTAAAGATAATATTTCACAGCATGTGGTACTTGCATGGGCTTCTTTCGAAATGAGAAAATGTTTGTGTATCTGTCATGATCTACAATTTGCAAATTCAGTGTGGATGATAAAGGCCAGAAGAATTACACATCCTCTTCTGATTTATGTTGCATTTACAGTGCTGTCCTGTTTAGTGGAATTCTCTGATCTTTGCAGTATTTGTTGTTAAAGTTTTTCATTCAAAATAGCATTTTAATATGAGAATCTAAAATTGCACAAGTAAATCTTAAAAATTAATATGCAGACTGGTACAGACAGCGCTATATTCACCTGATGGATGAATTTCAGCAACTGAGCTGTTAAAGACAAGTCCAGCATCTTCGTCTAAGTTAAATGATCTCAATCCGACTAAGTGTTTAGGCACCTGCTTGCCTTTAATCACCAGTTGTTATACAGATTTCATTGGTCCTAAGTGCTTTGTCAAAATACAGCCATATGACTTAGGTCCTGCCTGAGGTCCCTGACTTGCAAGCTGTGGCAAATTAAAGGCAAAAAACAGCTGAAGAGGTTACGGCCCTCAAGCTGTCTGTCCTGCCCTTGTGATGGAGATTACCTCCTCTGCAAGGCAGATGAATGAATGGCTTCTAAAGCATATTAAGTTAAACTCAAACTGAAGACATAATACTCCAAGCTGAAAACTTGAGCACTCCAGGAGCTGCTTCATGAGCCATTCAGCTGTCTCTGCTGTGGCGGGATGACAACTGCCATCAGGGGAATGGAGTAGATGGTGTAGGGATGGTAACTACTTCGGCTGTCTGATTTTAATCTATCACTGCATGCAAATCAGAGCTCTTAGTCCCTTTCTCGACAGCCTGGCTTGTGAAGCTTGATGCTATTTTCAAAGCTGGCTGGCTCATACACTGCTGCCTGACCTCCCTTTAGTGCTGTCCAGTGCTCGCCTGGCTTTATCCTTTGCCCAGTACAAGAGAATCTATTTAGACTGCAGTCTCCTTGAGAGAAGGGACTATATTTTCCATGTGCTTGGATGTAGCATGTTGTGAACACAATCGAAGCAGAACTAATAATTTTCCCAATCTGCATGTGACACCAGTACACTTGAGTAATGTACAGCACTCTGTACATAAACCAAGTTTATACCTTCTCACCCAATCATGTCTGTTGCAATTTTTCCCAATAAATGGCGTGTTTCTTACTGATTCTTCCTGATAGAGAGTGATTTGTAATAGTCTTGTCATGCCAAACTCATAATAATACTAAATGAAGGCATTTATTGAAGGAAGTGATTGTAAATTACATGCAAATTCAAGCCTTGCTGGCATTAATCAATACTGAAACACAATTTTTGCATTCCTCATATAATACTGCTGAGTCTAATCCCATGGATTTCACATTTCTGTATGAATTAAGCATTTATTTTGATTTGAAACTTTTTTGCTACTGGAAAATGAAAACGCTTTTTTGATTATTTTCACCAACTTGGAAGATCTGCACTTTTTATATGCAGACCGGGTAACTTACATGTATAAATAGTTAATCTGTGTTAATCTTGTCTGCTTGCAAATTTAAGCTGGTCAGTCCATATGACAGACTTTTCATGTTGAACAGACCAAAGCGAGTTGGCAGTTGTTTAGTCACAGCCACCTGAACACATCTCCAAATCATCTTTGTTACTGCAGTTGTATGTGGTCGTGGCAGTTTATTTTCCTAAGGAGGTACAGTGCGTTTGTGGTATTGGTGATCTGCTGAATTAAAGTCTCAGCAGCTATTCTGCCTTTCATTCTTCTGGAGGATCCTGCACATGTGAGAGGTTACTTAAAATAAAGCAACAACAATAAAATGCCAGCAGATGAGAAGTCAACCCTGCACAACTTTGTAAGCAGGTTTGTTCATTTTGATAGAACTACGTGGGATATATTGCATTAGGGACATAAGTACAGCTTTCCATAGTGGGGCTCTCTAAAAAACATTATTTGACCTCAGAGACAACGCACTATTTTCATTTTGTGGCAATAATTGATTGAGAATCATGTCATGGTAATTACAACATGCATTTATTTTCATTATAGGAGTCCTGTACTCCGTAATTAAGACTGAAGGGCCAGTGCTCTACACAGAGTAGATAGAATATTAGATCCTTCTGGGAATGGATGAAATCACAATATTCTGGTAGATGATTAATGTTTTTGAGATTCAGTAAAACTAGAACTAGAAAAAATGAAGCCCATTTCAAGATTTTTTGCTGTCAAACGTTTCAACAGGGTGTTTCTGTTCAGCAGCATCAGTACTGCATACTTAGCAATATAGCTGGAATGATATTTTCCTGTGTATTTGCATTAAAAATAGAAAAATGCTTCCATGTCTTCTGACTGGTTTTCCGTATAATCTTTCTGCTAATATCATCTACCCATTTTTATGTGAAATGTGGAAACTGCACTTGTTTCTGATAACCACTAACACACTCTGCCATCGATTTCTTTCTATTTGTTATATGAGAAGATTAATTGTACTTGATTCTATTTGAAAATATTAGGCATCAGTACTGCAAAAGTTGTCACATTTGGGAATTTACACTACTAGATTATTTATGTCACAAACAAATTTTTATGTAAGCATTTTGGAGTGAATGCAGAGAATGTCAACTGTTTATTCACAGCGGCGTACAAATAGGCTGGTATGTGTGTTTTCTAGGAATAACACTACCATGGCACATTTTCATTCTGTTAAACTCCAGTGTTTGAAATATCTAAAAGGCTACTGTACTTCAGACCCACACATCTTTTTATGTTAGACCTTACTTAAAGCGTATTGAGGCCTACGCAAATTCTTTGTTTCATCTCCATGTGTCTAATTCTCAGTGACTTGAAATTAATAGACCTGATTGTCTTCTGTGATACATGTAGTTGATTTTTTTGTGTGCACAAATGTGCATCAGTGCATATGCTTACATAAAATTTTGCATGCTGTCATATATTGTTGTATTATGGAGTCCCTCATCTTTGAATTCAATTTATGTGGGAATCACTAGCTTAGTGTGAAATGGACAACAGTGGAAATAGCTGCCGTGTCTTTATCAGTTCTGTTATTTTTATCCACCAGAGTTCAATGGTCAATCCATTTAGCACTGCAGGGCAATGCTGCTTCTGGCAACTTGGAGCATCCTCATTGCTGAGAGTATTGGTTAAAGAGAGAGTAAAGGGTTTGATGTAAAAGTCACTGACTTCAGTAGACTTTGGGTCAGAACCTAAATACAGTTCTTATCTGTTAGATTGTTCAGCCATCACGTTTTCCCAGTATAGTCGTGTGTTTCTTGCCATGTCACTTTTGTGTTAATTGAATGAGGGAAGCAATATTTTCCAGAAGAAATGGTTACAGAAATGGGGTCTGATTTCATGTGTCTTTAATGCTGACATCAGGGTGGCGTAAATCCTTCGAAACCAATGCAGTTACACCAGAATAAGACTGATGTTAATGAAGTGCAGAAATTGATGTTAATGGAGTGGAGAAGTCTGAGAATGTCTTTATATCAGAGTCATTTGACTCTAATTTTGATTGCCTCCCTCTAACTGGAATTAGTAAACACTGAAATAGAACTGTTCTGGAGGAAAAGTAGCGTAATGGCATGGAGAATACATCTCATATCACTCAAAGTGACTGCTATAGAACCATTCTAACTTGAATTTCCATAGTTGAAATTATTCTTTAATCAATCCATTTAACTTGAATGGTTTCAGAATTCCAGCCAGCCTTTCAATCACAGCTCAGATTGTGCTTTACGGAACAGGTTTTTGCCTCGAGAGGATCTTCTTCAAATGTATCACTGTTGTAACTAAGCTTCCGTCAGCTGAAGTAGATGGAGGTAAATTTGGCACTCTGGTGAAGGCCAGAAAACCAGAGTCTGTAAGTTTTAATATATCTTCAAGACTGCAACATGCAATAACATTTTTTCTTTCAAAATAAATCTGAATGGTTGCATTAGAGATCAGATAGTGAGATTTGAAGCACGCATAAACACAAATGAAGGCAATTTGCCTTCCAAGGTCTTCAGTGCTTTGTATGTAGATACTTGCAATTACATATTTGTCTGTGGTAACTATAAAACACTAGACTCTGGGAGGAGGTTCTTATTTTTCACTGCCTTCTTGTCGCTAGTATAGTGTCATGTGGTTGCACAAGGTCTAAGTCATGCGGGATAGATAAACAACAGTAAAATCCACTATCTTTAGGTGAGGCTGTAAGTCATGAGCACTACAGTTTTGTTCTCTCCATCTCCTCTACTGCTATGTTCAGAAAAATTGAATTGAAGGTAGAGCAGCATCTAGAACATATTGTCAGAGGAGCACACTGAATTATTAGTGCCTATAGCGTGCTCTGCCTCCAGCTGCCACAAATAGAGACATGGCTTTTGTCAAAACTTCTCTGCACCGCTGCCGATCCATATATACTTTATTGGTGCTTTTGCATTGTTGGTAAATACTCCAGTTAGATTGAGCCATCGGCTGCTCTGGGGGAAGTTTGAGTGGTGTGGAGGTCCAGCAGCTGAATCCAGGGTCTGAGGCATCCTTTAATGTCACTCCTTCCTGGTTGTCTTGCTGTATGTTTACCAGATCTTGGCTAGCGTATTACATGGTTGTTTCTGGAATTTTGGAAGCTCAGACTTTGTCTTTGCATGGTGAACTTCATTGTCAGTCATACCCATCTTTCAGCAAAGCATAGCAGATTTGCAATCCAGATGCTGGGATTGCAATCAGAGTGCTGAATGTCTTTCCTGTTGACTTGTGTTGTAATTTTCAACATCAAAGCTTTCTCTGTATGAGAACAGACTTTAAATCTGTCTGAGATTAAATTCCTTCTATTCACAGAGCAATGTGAACCCTTGTTTGAGATTCTGAATTGCAGCAGGGAGACAGAGGGAAAGGGATACTCTTTTGTTGAGGGGAGTTGATGTTAATGATCCAAATTTCATTGCCAGACAGACTTAATACATTGTTTTGAGCAATGACAGTAGAATACATAACATGTAAATGTCTCAGAAGATTATATTGAACAACGTTTAACAGATGAAAGCTGTGATCCATGATTGGACTCTTATTTTTGAGTAGGAAAAAAGTGACTACACATGAAGCACTGCTTCTGGAGAGGAGTGGGGTGATGGCTGGCTATTTTTTTCAATTTCTCCTGGTGTCTGAGTACAAGCAACTGAAATAGAAGCCAAATGAAACATCAGGGACTCTGCAAGTATGACTCACAATCCTAGCACTGCAGTGAAGTTTAAAGCTAATGAAAAGAAAATATTGAGCCACTGGCTTAAAAAAAAGAGATAGAAATGTTTATCATATCCAGTAGTCTACAAGCATCATCTTTACTGTATTCAACCAGAAGCCTAGAGGACTGGATTTTTTTTTTTCTCTGACACAAATCAATTCTTAGTGTTTCCCAGGGCATATCAGTCGTAGGGCTTCAATTTCAGTGATTTGAGATCTATGGATAAGAAGAGAGACAAGAATGTCTCGTAAGGTCTACAGTAAAGCAAATCGCTGTATGTAAAGCAAAGACAGATGTGGGACCGCGTACAAGGTAGGTATCACCGGCACTTAACAAGTAAAAACAGCGACTGACTTCTGACTTTGATAGGAGTTTTCCATGAGTGGTTTCCCCTCTTAAAAAGGCTAGCAAAAGGGCTAGCAGAGAGGTTTCCATATTAGGGTTGTGGATGAGATGGTGATTTTTTAGCAAGGCATTTTTATCTCTGAGCAGCGTTAAGTTTCCCTCTATGGCTATAACTTCTGGCAGTTGCTCCCTTACTGCACTGTGGCACCTGTTGTTAACTATGCACTGTACATCACAGTTTATTTGTTTTAGTAGGGGGGTTGGAGGATTTGTCTATCTTGTGTAGGTTGCTAGGTTATACACAATCTTTTTACTGAACACATACAGCAAATAAAATCACAGAAGTGCTTTGTAATGGATTGTGGGGTCAACATCTTCCTCTTTCTTCATTTCGTAGCTTATTCCAGCCTCTGAGAAATGTGAACAATTATGCAGGTGTAGTCTCCACCAAAAGTAAGAAAGATTGAATTTGCTATTTGTAGCACTATAAAGCAAATACAGAATTCAATAATGTGTATTTTCATTATCCTAATGGAAGATTTCAGTATGTTAAATGTGTTCAGATGTCCTTGGTAAAATTGGGGTCAGTCATGTGAAATGGAGACAAAATGTGTTTCATCATCTTGTGGTTATTATACTACAAGGATTTCATTGTAAAGTGCAACAAGTAATTGCAGCCACGTTTCTGATGCTATTGACTGCTTTATCTAATGGAAATTATTTCTTTCTTGATTATTTAAAATGAACCTTTTACCATTGTCATGTAAAAGTTGTAGTTTTTCTGAAAAATACATTACAGCACCACTATTAACAACAATAAAATTAACAGCGTGTACTTCTCAAACAGATTTTATGTAAGACTCTGAAGGTGCCTTATAAAAAAAAACTTCTTGCGTGTGGAAGCACATGGAGGAAATGATTGGTATAAAACAGATAAACTTTTTTTTTTTTTTTGTGCTAAGCCTGATTGAAAACTGTGGAACTCACTAATAAAGCATTTATTAGTGTTGCATTGGCTCAGATCCCCAGGTCTGCATAAGTTGTTGGGATTGTTGGTGTTTCTTCAGTGGCTGTGGGATTGGGTTGCGAGGTGGGTTCATCTGACCCAGCACAGCGATCACCCTCTGCCAGAGCCCTCTCAGTGATGCACAGGACTTGTGGTATCCTTCATTTGATGGAAATAAACTGCTGCAGAGTTCGTTTTGTGGGATGCAGACTGATTGCAAGGTGGAGCTCTTCAAGAGTTTGGTGATTTGCTATCTTAGTTCAGGACCATGTTTGAAGTCGGTGCTGTTACGCAGTAGACCAGGAATGGGGGTCCTCCTTCCATAACCATTACATCCTCTTCTTTCATTGCTGTTGTGCCCCAACAGACACCCCCTTTGCCATGTTTTTTCTTTCCCTTGCTCATACATGGCCATACACGTACTTTCCGTGCTGGTAGTCTTAGGCTACTACCAGAAGAGTAAGTACAATAAATGCTTTAATTCATTGCAAAATAGCCAAAGAAAAGTGTGGCAGCTTGTAAAGCCTGAGGCGTAGTTGGGACCCAAAGTTCTCCCTCTTCTAAGATCACAGTTTATCAGAGTTCATGTAGGAGGTACCTCAGGCATTTTTTTCAGGTGGTGTCAGAGTGACAAAATGAATTTTCACGTGACGCTGGAATATGTTGTGTGCTGTCTGAGGTCTGGGCTGTCAGATTCCCCATTTTTCACAATTCACGATGAACCTTCTAGCTACTATTCTGCAGAAATAGAAGGTACTCTGAAAATATAACTTGCCGGATATTTGCCTGGCAGTACATGTGCGTTCCTACGTGCTTGAGTTCACTGCAAATGTAACATTCAAGTATTTCTTGGGTTGTCTTTGCCAGGCTTTTCTTCTGAAGCAAATTAAAACATTCCTCACTTGTTTTGAATTTCTAAGTTGGAGACATGTATTTGTCCCCAAAACATTAGGGACCAAATTCAAACACCCATTTGAAAAAGAAAAGTCTGTACCTCTGCATCTGTGGAATAACTGTTGATCTAGATGGGGTTATTCCAGATTTACACCTGTGGAACTAAGTGGAGCTTCACATGCAGGAAGACCCAAAACATATGGCAGTACCAGTTTCATTTAGAGCAAGTTTTAATAGTTTCCACCATTTGATCTACTATATTGTAGATTTTATGGGTCAGTGTGGATAAAAAAATAAAATAAACATCTGGTTATGTACGACTTTGTTTGTATAGATTTATAGAGCCAAGAAGGGATGCAGCCCGTGTGTGGCTATGGATTCGATAAACAGATACTGTGGTTATTTCTGCTTTTGGGGGAACAGTTGATCAACTGCAAATATCCCCACTGCTGAGTTTGCTCAGCAAGCTGCTCAGGAGACCCTAGCCAATAATTATGTTTTCCAGGCATTTGGTGTTTTATGAACTTGTTTCTGATTTCTCCCCATATGCAAATGGAGGGTTTCAGCCAGGCCAAGGCACCGGGAGCAAAGTGCTGATGTGACATTTTGTGCCAGGATTTAGTAAGGTCCCCTGTAGCACGCAGTCAAGGGCGCTTTAGGGCTATTAAGCTGCTCAGCCACAGTGCCATGATGTTTCTGCTCGCCTCTCTCACACCATTAATTTGCTACCAGTTGTGAGTGGTTGTTTCCGTGGGGCAGTGAAAATAAACCTATGGAACAGGGTGCCACAACATCTTTTTGCCATTAGGCATGGATTTTTTTTTTCTAATTTTATTTTATTTTTGTTGCTTTCAAAGGAGACTCCCTTTTTATTATTATTATTATTATTTGCAACATGTTCACCAGACAAAATGATTATGTTAAGGCAGAGACATCACATCACTTACATTTCATAGCTCAGTGCAATTTTCATAAAGTGCGAGGCAACATCCAAAAAAACATGACTCAGAATTAGAGTTTCAGAAGATTATTATATAGACATTATTTCCCTCAGGTCACAGGCTTTAGTCAAATTTGGAAGAGAATGAAATTGCCAACAGTGAAAAGCAGACAGAAAGGTATGAGTTCATGAGCAGAGAAATAACATTTTCATTTGTTCCTTCCCCATGGGAAAGATTCAACATTCCGGTAAATGGAGACGGTTATAAGAAATGAATTTTTGTCAGCAGGGATGTGATTTTAAGGCTCACTTATCCATTGGCAATCTAGATTTCTAACCCCAGGAATCTAGGAAATTGCTACAGAATGTAGTCTTTATTATAAACAAGTTTTTTTTTCTTTCTTTTCCTTTTTTTTTTTCCACCCTGTCTTTTTTAGTAGTTGAGATTTTTAAGGTGCAGGTCTATGTTTCTGTGAGCATTTCAAGGGGTCATATTGCCACAGAATTATTCTGTGTGGCTTGCTGTCCCTTTGAACTGTGTCTTCTGTGGTGCAGTGATCCCTCTCACCCAGAAATTCCTCTGATCATTGGAACAAGGATGTTTTTGAGAACTAAAAGCACCCCCAGCAATGTGTCATTTGCAGTAGGCTTTGCTCCCAAGGATCTAAGAACCATTCCTTGCTTTGTGCTTTTCTCCCTTACCCGTTTTTTAAGCTCTTCTATTCACACAGGCAAAGAGAGCCAAGCAGCAGAGAGGTTTAGGGGATGTTTCTTGTTTTTACTATGTACAAATAGGAAGGATTTGTAGGCTTTCCATGGCACAGTCCCTGTCAGACGACTTTATAATTAAAGAATTTTCTTCTAAGGGAAATGTTCATTTTTTCCTTCATCTGACTCTTGTAACCTCACTGTGCATTCAGATTCTGTGAGGATGTTCAAATGCTGTTACTGTGCCTCCTTGAGAGTAAAAGTGATTTCATATAACCCTAAACCCTTCATTTCTGACGATGCAGATTGGCTCTCTAACATTATCATCTTCATATTTTTTACAAAAAATTTAATAACTTGAAAATATGTACATCTAAAACCTCCTTCCCTAGTGTGTTTTTGTCCATTTTAATATCTTCTCTTATGCCCAAGACCTATTTGCCTTACTGTATTATTATCAAGAAATGTTATTGCCATTGCCTGCCAACATCTTACTCACCGCAAATTGCATTAGTTCTGTTAGCTTCATTATTATTGTGTCTAAACTGTAGTATAATGATTATGGAACATCATGATAGAGGCTGATTAATAAATAAGAATTGATTACTCTGACTTTGTCCATTCTATTAGGCCTAGGAGATTTATAACGTTGATGGCATTTTCTGAAAAACTGCAAATGCTTCAGAAAGAGCTAAATAGGGGAATATAATTTCATCTTGCAAATGCACAATCAAATTGCATTCCTTTGTCTCTACTAGCATGTAAGGGCAATCAGCGCAGTAGCATTAAGAGCCTCTGAGTGGATCACTCCCCGCATTTCAGCGTGGAACTGTTTTCTATTTGCTTTCCTTTCTTTTAAAATGTCCGTGTCTGTGGTGTGTTTAATAGTGCTGGCTGGCGTCGGAGAAAGGGATACAGCTTTTCCTTCATGCAAACATACAACTTTTGCTAGTGTTTATTCAGAGATAGTATTTAAATATGCCTTGAGGAATGAAAAAAATTAAGCTAAAGTACAAATGCATTACAGCTGTACTAGTGCATCTGTATTTCCTTATATTGATATGGTTCTGGGAGCCTCTGACACTACTGATAGGCTTCTGTTCCCTGCTGGTACTGCCTCATGCCTGTAACATACACATCCCTTTCTAAAGGACAGACTGTCTTATAAAGGGCCAAGACTGTGAAGAAATTAGGGACTGAACAGAAGTTTGCAAGTTATCATAGATCACAGAATGGTTTGGGTTGGAAGGGACCTTAAAGATCACCTAATTCCAACCCCCTGCCATGGGCAGGGACACCTCCCAATACAGCAGGCTGCTCAAAGCTCCATCCCACCTGGCCTCGAACACCTCCAGGGATGGAGCATCCACAGCTTCTTTGGGCAGCCTGTGCTAGGGACTCACCACCCTCATAGGAAAGAATTGCTTCCTAATATCTAAACTAAACTTACCGGTTTTTAGTTTAAAGCCATAATTACCCTTTGTCCTATCGCTGCACCCCCTGACAAAGAATCCCTCCCCAGCTTTCCTGTAGCCCCCTTTAGGCACTGGCAGGCTGCTCTAAAGTCTCTCCGGATCCTTCTCTTCTCCAGGCTGAACAGCCCCAACTCTTTCAGTCTGTCTGCATAGGAGAGGTGCATCCCCATGAGCATCCTCTGAGCATCCTCATGGCCCTCCTCTGCGCTCATTCTAGTACTTCCATGTCCTTTTTGTGGTGGGGGCCCCAGAGCTGAATGCAGGACACCAGGTGGGGTCTCATGAGCACAGAGCAGAGGGGGACAATCCCCTCCCTCACCCTGCTGCCACGCTGCTTTGGATGCAGCCCAGGACATGGCTGGCTTTCTGGGCTGCAAGCTCACATTGCTGGCTCATGTCGAGCCTCCTGTCAACCAGCACCCCCAGGTCCTTCTCCTCAGGGCTGTTCTCAATCCATTTTCCACCCATTCTCCGCCTGTATTTGTGCTTGAAATTGTTTGTATTTGTACTTTGTTTTTTTGTTGTTGTTGTTTTACACACCTTTTTTGGAAACCGAATGCAAGCGGTTAAGCTTGTAGTCTCTCCTATGTGCTACAGGAATGTGATCTGTACACGATCTCTGGGTGATAACAGTGGTGGATTGTGCTTGAATTGTGCACCAGCACTGCATGATACTCCCCAGCTGCTGGGCGTGATTGGAGCATACGAGTGTGGGATTGAGCCATTGTGGGACAGCTGTGTTGCGGCTGTAGCAGAAAGTGGCCATGGCTACTAGCCAGTGACCAGCTGGTAAGTTGGTTCTTGTGGGAAGGAAGTACAACTGGGTTGAAAAAGATCGAGTCTTACATTTTAAGAAAATTTTCATTAGTAGCGGGGTTGGAGGTAGATTTTCCTTGCTTACACTGAGTGAAGTAATGGTGCAGTTTCGGTGCCTGAGTCGGGGCTGTGTTATTTCTCTGAGCAGTTTTAAGTTTGGAGGAGATGGAGCAGGAAGAGTGAAGTGTGATCCTCACAACTTTTGGGGTATCACTGATCTGTAAGAAAAGAATGTAGTTCAAGAGACTACCTTGAAGTTATTTGTTCTCTGCCATCTTTGCAAGAAAAGCGTAATTTTCTGCATGTACTTGGCGTAATTCTGGCTGACGTCTGTCCCTTGAGTGGTTAAATCTCACTGTAGCCAAGACGTTTTACAGTAGCAAGATTAATCCTTCTTAGGCTGTGAATTAGCTTTTTTCACCATCACTGTGGCCTTTATCACTGCCAAGGAGGCTGTCAATGCATGAATAATACAGCCAAACCCTTTGAGAAATTCCAGGCAGCTTCCCATCACCAGTGTGAGGAGGGATTTGGCAGGTACTCGAAGCGCATGCATTTGTCATGAGAGGTTTGGGTGGGCTGGCAGGCGGGGGAAGCGCAGGTCTCGGGGTGGGCCGGCTCGGACAGGGACCTGCTGTTGTCGTATCCTTGTTGGTCTAAGGATGAGTTTCTGAAGGTGACAAGTCTTCGGGGGCTGTGTGGGGACATACCTGTGGTTGGCAGCAGGGAGCGTGCCCCAGGTCTGGCCAGATGCTGCAGCGATAGGTAAATGCAGAGTGTCTCTGCTGGGTCAGTGTTTTTCTTACAACACTCTTCTGAGCAACAGCATTAAATGAAGCTTTAGCAGCTTTTTTTTTTTTTCCCTTTTTTTTATTCTTTCTGTAAGAAAGCGCTACATTTGTCAGTGAACTCCTATGAAAGCACTGCTTGTGTTCCTGGGGTATTTATTGTAATTCCTAGAGCTGTCAATCAGGGCTCAGGCCTTGTGCAGACACAGGCTCACATTGCTTACAGTCTATGAGAAATATAATGATCTGCACCTAGTGAAGGGAAGCATTTAATGAAATCTCTTTCAGACATGGGAAACGAAGGTTTTTACTGCTTGTTGATAAAGTCATTCTCTTCTTACTAAGTGTACTGCTGGGAATGGAACAGAAAGCTCTTGTGTCTGATTGTTTCTTTTGCTGGAGTTAATGTTTTGAATACACGTTTGGCTCTGGAATAAATGTTTTATGTTATGCTTGTGCCTGTGCGAAGAAGGAGTAATAGACCCATGCTACTGAACAATTTTAAGAGTCATCAGTCGGTTCAGGGGAAATGGAAATTTTAGTGGAAAAAATCCCACAGGTATAGCTCAGGTTGCTACAACCCTATATGACCCTGGGCGATTGTTGGACCACCAATGTTCTAACACAGTGTGCTGCCCTCAAATATTTTATTTTGCTGTGGAGCTCTGCTGCCTGGACATATCCTGTTGGACTGGATTAAACCTGCAGAAGAACCTGGGGGCCCCTTGGTTCCAGATCCAGCGTGACCGGTCACGTTTAGGGGTTAGAAGAAGACAATGCTGCTTCTGCTGTTTTGAGCATGCATGGCTGGGCGGCAGCTTTAAAGCCACCAGGCCCCACCTGTGACACCATCCTTAGAGGTCACTCTGAATGGAGGAGGAAAGAAATAGGTTTGTGGTTTATTAGTAGTAGAAACCCCAAGAAGCAAAGCAATGTGTTTTTTTTTTCTTTTATAGCTGACACAAAGCTTCACCAACAAGAGCACACCAGTCCCTCCAGGAGCTGGCAGCTGCCAACTTGATTTCTCTGCCCCAGGCAAGAGAGAGAGTAGAGCCATCCCCAATTTACCACTGTAATTTAGCTTAAGATATGCTTTGTCTGCACTTAGAACTAGGCATCGGTTTAGCTTTATGAAGAAGATAATTCTAAAGTTTTGGGCTTTGTATTTGCTTTTTGCATGTTTGTTTGTTTTTTCAGCATTCCAAAACCAGCAACTCTCTCAAGATTTATTTATTTGTTTACTAATAGCGTGTTTTACTGTTGTAACCATTATGTTGAAGGGTTTTTTTTCATCTGCAGTTGCTTCCCAATATATTTTTCTTCCCCTGCCTTTTTTTCAGACAACACCCAGATCTGGGAAATAGAACACCACTTCCTTCCTCTTGCTCAGCTACTGGCTGGCACCAGTCAATGTCCAGTTGGTAGGGAAGGAATTGTGGCAGTTGTTTTAGTGGTTCATTGAAAAACTCTCCTGTCTCCTACTTGGTCCTCCAGGGCAATTGTTGAAGTTTGGGGGAAAAAAAAGGTTGAACACACTGCAGGATTTTTAGTTTATTCCCCTTACAGAGTTGCAAGGGGAAAAAATGAGGACTTGCTGTATTTTGGCTACAGCTCGGGTATTTCTTTCTGTCGTGTCCTGAGCATGGGACACTATATCCACCTTTGGCAGAAAGCATTTAATAAGAGGATTTTGTTGTAAGGAAAAACTGCAACATCTTCTCTGTAAATTCCACTGCCTTTTTTATTTTTTATTTTTATTTTTTGTAATAGTTACTCCTAAAGTGTAAGTGCAAATAGCAGACTGGCGGCCTGGAGTCTGAGGTCACTTTTGTGTCCTCAAAGCAGAGCCAACACGGCAGTGGAAAGCACTCTGTTCTGCCAGCTCTTTCATCGGACCTGGAGGGAAAGGACCTGTCTTAAAGGGCGTCG
The DNA here is from genome assembly GCF_009769625.2 of Cygnus olor. Taxonomy (NCBI): domain Eukaryota; kingdom Metazoa; phylum Chordata; class Aves; order Anseriformes; family Anatidae; genus Cygnus; species Cygnus olor. The sequence continues at coordinate 2,043,266 of NC_049188.1, read as the reverse complement.
ATTTGTGTTCCCATTGTACCCTCAATCTGCCTGTTGAGACAACCACTTGTCAGAGGTATTTTTGAAGACAAGAGCAGAGTTCTCAGGAGTTTTGAGCACCCTTTCTGGTGCAGTTTTGTTGTTGCTTTTTTTTTTTTTTTTTTCTTGCAGAGGGTCAGCATGAGGAATCTGTGAAATAAGATTGTGGGGGCACAGCCCCGTTCCAGAAAGTCAGCTTTTTTCATAGCATCAGTTGAAAAGATGCCTAGGATCTGCACCACCTAGAGCTGCTAGCCAACTCCAACAGCCATGTGTAAACCTGGAATGAAAGACAGGAGGGTTGGCTGTGGGTGACTTATAACAGGAGAACATGTTCTGTATATGTTTCCTGCTCCAAAAGAAATAAGAGAAATTAGGCCAGTGGTTTGGTAAATTATATGAAAAATAGACCTTGCTTGCTAATGGAGTGTGAAGAAGCTGATGTACTGAAGAAATATTTCATATTTCTCTGAGGAGAAAAAATGATAAACTTGATGGTGTGTGATTTATTCATGTTTCTGAAGGTAAAGAAGAATCCTGAAGCCAACTGTCTGCTTCACACTGAGACCAATATCAGGATTTACACTGGGATTTAGTGGTTGGGGTTTGTTATGAGTACTGAAGAGGAGAGAAGCATTGATTAATGATGGAGTTGGAAAAGTCTACTCACAGACTGGGTGGGTATGCAGAAGCCACAGCCTTTTACACATAGCTGTTTTACTGCTTCAAAACACAATGACAAATAGGTTAAATTTATTGGGGTTTGTTTTGGTATTTTTTTGTTTTGTTTTGTTTTGTGGTTGCTCTGTTTCTTTGCTATCATTCTCTTTGCACATCCAAAGCTTTGCCCTTCGCTGCAACAGAAGCACTCCAGTCCTGTTATTCTATTAGTCTGATTCATGATGTATCTTTCTGGTGAACTGCTTATGAACAGGGTCATCAAAGCCTTATGTAATTTAGAAATTCATTTGACAGTTTCCTAGGACCAGGAGGTTTGCTTTTCTTTGTTCAGCTCCTGAAAGGGTGGACCTTCATCTGACTCTTGAGAGAGATCTCCATGGTTCAGAAAAGAGCACATCTTCTTTGCTATTTGGCCTCATCACCAGCTGCTGTCATACATGGTCTTGAAGATGAACTACATGAAGGAAAAGACCTTCAAATCTGACATATCATGTGTTAGAAAAGAAGCAGGGAAAGAAACAAACCCAAGACAGAGAAGCTTAGAAGGTAGGCCATATGGGAGAATGTACGCTTTTTCAGGGGTGAAGTGGGTTATCAAACATAGGGAAAAGAATTGTGGGCGCAGAGGCTTTGGGGTTCTTAAAGTTACTCTGCGTTGTGCTTGTATCCACAAATTTTGACCTTCAAAATATATATTAAATTGTAGTCACTATCTGAACAAGGTCAGAGTTGTAGAAACAATAGCATTGTTGAGTCAATCAAACGTCGGTGAAACAAGGTCAGAGAAAGAAAGGCCAAACTCAAACTGCCAACTGCAGTGGTCTATGCACTGCAGTAAACTGTCTCCTAAGACTGTCTCCTAAGACGTGAAGGCAAGGTAATAGATTTTGACTAGACTTTCCTCAGTTCGTGAAGAGGTGGTAGCATGGCAGAAATTGCAAAGGTGCTTGAGAGAGATGATAAGCAGTTGTTAAAAATTGTACTCTGGGTGTTGACATAATGGCAAGGGTATAGTTAGGTGAGCAGCTGGAGTGGGGCTTAATAGTACAGTATTTTAAAGGTTATGAGAAGTGGCAGAAAACTAAACCAAGTGGTGAAAAATACACATTTAGTGTATTTTTCAGTGCCTGAAGCACCATTCTGAGTGTATTTGGAAAGGGCAAGTTCACAGATGTTAGGGCCAGAGGGCAAGCAGTGGTCTACAAAACCTTTCACCTTTTGGGTCACTAGTTCAAAATTACCCTTCTTCATCTAAAAGTCATTGCCATCTGTTGGGTGGCTGCAGGCCAACATGGAATAAATGAATGGCATCAATTCGAGCACAGACAACTGCAAAGGTATTATCACACATTAAGACCTCTTCTGATGGCCTTGAGGTTAAAGGGGGTAACTGACCTGTCATGCCCCAAAAGAAGGTTCACTCGCTGAGCAGTGCATGGGAGCAGTTGTGACGCTGCCACGTTTACTTCTTTTGTACATAAAAGGAGCAATTGGGCGTCCCAGCCACATTCTGGTAACACGCTTCCTCAGCATTATGCTGTGATGGTTTTAATATGCACATGTGTATGTTTTCAAAAATAAATATTTAAAATTAGGAAATTCAGGGATAAAACAATAGGGCTCATGGAGGATGCATGCACACACGTAAGTGGGTGTATGTCTTCCGCATGCTGTCAGGAAGATCTGTTCATTCCTCACATCGTCTGGGGAAGTTTTTGCTGCAGTGGGGTGCCCACTAAAGAAGCCTTGGCCATAAGCACTGCTAAATGACAGCTGGAAGACGTGCAGCGTGAGTTCATTTGTTTATTCTTATCTGGTAGCCTCAGAACAAACTGATGAACAGTTTGATTTGACAAGGTCATTCAGAAGATTTGTGAGGATTAACCTATTTGTGGCATTTACTGAGGAGATCAGACAGGTCATGAAGATTGGCATTAGGGAGTCTAAGAAGATCCTCTTTCCCTCCCCTCTCCGCTGAAACCCTCAATCCAATTATTGTCTTATTTTTGACTAAATAAAAGCAAAATGAGCATGTACTGTCCTGCATGTAAGAAGTAGGTGGTACTGTGACTTAAAATCAGGGCAGGACTTCCAGTGCTCAGCCTTTCTGGACTGTTCACCTGGCGCGATGAGGTTGTTCACACACTTGGTCGCGTCACGGCTGTTAATGGCCTTCTCAGTTTCTACCCCCGTACCTCCTTGTGGGAAGGGGAAAAAAAGCTATCCTTGTGTGTTGAAGGAAGCCTTGATATAATGGGTATTGTTACTTAACACTTGTGTATTCAGAGATAACGCTGGAGTTTGAGGAAATGCCTTTGGAAGTTATTATAAAAACACACTAGCTAGTTTTATAAAACACATCTTTCCTTCTGGGCAAATCAGTATCTCTTTGCGTGCAGAATGCATAGCGAAACCTCACAGTGATGCTCTCTGTATTCATTACTTTTGCTAACATGTGTCGGAGGGAAGGAACATGCTTTCTTTATCTATTTGTTCCCAAATATTCAATATCCAGACTATAAAGCAGTGTTGAATAGCCATCTATTTATGTCGTCAGTTCTTTCTCTGTCAGGATGTTTCCTATTTACTGTTTCTTCTCCCTGCTTGCAAGACCACTGAAATACCTTTTGCTGAATTATGTTTAGTACAGCCTATTTATTTTTCAGTAGCATTGCAAACACTGACTGTTTTATTGTGTAAGGTGCTGTATATCTCCTCAGCCAGAGCAAGACGTTCCTCTGAAGAACTTCCCAATCTCGCAGACAGAGCCGGGGAAAGGCACGTTGCTTTTCTGCTGGCACGCAGGCACTAGGGGTAGGGACGCATGACATGACTTACTCAGTGTGCACAAGGAGCTATGACACACCTGGGCACAGAAAACAGGTCTTCAGTCTTGTATCAAAACAAAAGACAAACAAAAGAACACCACCACCACAAAAAAAAAACCCTTTCATTAAAGATAGTATGAGTATAATACTCATTCAATCTCTGATGTATGCCAGGAGCTGTGGCAGGGGTATGTCCCAGCAGTGACCAGACTGTCTGAAGCACATTTCTCCTGATTTGTGGTGCTGTGTCACTGCAGGTGACTTCACCACGGTGGTTTACTCCCAGAAGGCTGCCTGGGGAGTCGGTCACTGGCTGGTGGGTGTGTGGAGCAGGACAGTGCTCGCTGGGGGGCTCGGACTGACTCTTGAAAACCTTTTGGCTATTGGTAGGATTGGTAAGAAGTGGTGTAGCTGCAGGAGGCTGGATGGATATGCTGATGTGTGCTGGGGCTCTGACTACCGAACTGTGGGATTCATAAAATGCTGTAAATTGTATTATCACTGATGGGGGGGTTAATTATTAATTTATTCTTTAATTAAAACTAATTTAAAATAAATTTGTAGGGTAGGAAGCCATTCATTAGGGTACTGAGAAGGAAATGACTACATAAACTGGGCCATGAGACATCATGTAAACCCAGATGATTGCTTTATTGATACTGCTGACTGAAGAAACCAGCTCCAAAAGGCATGTCTGCTCGCTACAGTCCTGGTTAGGCTGTGGCCTTCAGCCCAGTGAATGCTGCCAGGGGAATGTCTGGTGACAGGAAGGGTGCCCATGGTCAGCTCTAGTCTGCCTGGATGTTCCTGACCAGCTTTGTCATCCCTGATTTACCATTTTTATCCCCTTTTTGCCATATATCACAGGGTCAGAGCTAGAACAGCAGCAACTGTCTCTCTCTGCCGACAAAGGAGAGTTTGGTTTGTGTGATGTTCTGGTGTATCCTGAAGGAAGCGGCAAGGTTACTCCAGAAGAAACCAGATCTTTGTAAATTACTTTGCCTTTTTTGCTTCCTCAGAATGAGATCTGACAGGTTTTAACTTGTTTCCAAACGCAGAGCTGCCACTCGGCTAGGTTTTAGTGTTCGCTGGCCTGGCTCATGTTGTGGCGTGTGTTGAAGAGCTGCATATTCCAATTAACTTTTTATGATCCCGCACAAGGGGGAGATAAGTTAATCTGAACCAAATGTGCGGTTAGCACCGTGATACCTGCTGCTTCACTCAGGGAATCTAGATGACAATGTTTCTGGCTCCGTAGAAAGGAGAGAGTAATTTCAACTCAAGGCTATATAGGAGAAACGTTGAATTGGATAGTTTAAGACAGTTTCCAATCTAAAAGAAATGCGGAGCAGATACACGACCCTCAAGAAATTCTGTAAGGTTTTTGAAATGTGTTCAGAAAATGTATTAAAACCATATAGCATGCTGATTGAACAAATCTTGTCCTTCCCCAAGAGCTTTCTTCACCTCAACTTTCATCCGTCAGATTTTAGTGATTGCTCAGAGCCCGTCTGGGTGTACTGTGCTCCTTTGTGCCAGACCATGTCACACTCTCAAGAAAGGATTGGGCATTGGTTGGTGTGGGCTGGGCTATGGACTGGAGCATCCCCAGCAAGACCGTTGATCGAGTGCTATGTGACGGGTGCTTAATGCACTAAAAACACTGACTGTATCGTTAGTGTCGTATTGATTACTTCTGAACATAAATGAATGCCTAGTGAAATGTTTATTTTCTACTTAATAAAAATCACAAGGAGAAAAATATTGCTGTTTCCTACTTGGCACCTAGTTCCTGCTCTCACTTACCTGACTGCTCTTTCTTGTATCGTGTTTTTAATAGCCAAAGATACCGTAATAAATGGTGATTGGTCTTAAATCAAATTAGTAGAACTGCTGGGTAATGCACCATAGTTTTCATTGAGTGAGGAAGCAGGTCTGAAAGAGATGAAATAGGAAGCAAATTACCTTCTGCTTTCTTAAGGATGCTGCGAAAACCGATATTGAAATGCCTGTTTATTCTCAGTCCCTACCCCCCACCCTGTGACAGCTGTTCTTAAACCTTCTAAAAAGTCATAACCATCCTCTTTATGATCTATTCCTTTTTATAACATTTATGTTGCAGGGAAAGTTGTCTAGTTGTTTTAGTGATGCCTGGCTTCTCTTCCTGGCTCTGCTATTGTCTTTGGCCCTGATTCAGCAAAGCACTTAAGCACATGATTATCTTTACTTTTATGGGATGGTACATGTGTTTACAGCTAAGCATGTGCTTAAGTGCTTTGCTGAATCAGAGATTTTGTCTGTAACCTTGGATTTATGTCTCAACCTACTCACAAGTAAAATGAGCTTAATAGTTACCTCCAGTGATACTATGAAATGCAAGTAAAATACAGAACGGCTTGAGTTTTTCTCAAAAGCAAAACCCAAATGTATAATATATTATATATTGCTTTGTTTCATTGTAAACAAGTCTGTAGTAGCTCTCTCTAGCAAGAGACATCTACTTTCTGACATTATCAGTAATCCATTACATATATTGTTCCCTCTAGCTTTGTTGTTCTTGTCTTCACAGTTTGTCAAAACAGTTCTCTGTCAGCTTTGCTGGTGTCTTTAGACGCGTAGGTGTGTAATGTAAAAACCTTCGTTCTCAGAGTCTGGGCTTGGAACTACTGCTCCTTTGAAATAAATTAGGATTGTACATCTAAATCCTGTTGGCAGCTTGGAAAATATCACCCTCTGGATTTGTAATAATCTGCTGGGATTGGACTCTAGTGCTTTGGCTGATATGACAGGAGAAGTGACTTTTAAATCCTCACTAAAAAATCAGTTTTCTTTGGTTGATTTCCAGCATGCTCAGGAGGTGCCTGAGCACTGTTCAGGATTACCCGTGTCTGCCCGCAGTTCGGTTTCCCTGTGCTCAGTTCCTCAGGACAAAACCAACTTTCAGTGTGTGGCACTCAGCTCTGCTCTCCGTGCAGGAGAGGCCCTCATCCCTTCTGTGCAGGCAGGTAGCAGCTGCAGGGCTGAGTCCTGGAGCCTCCTTTCTGAGGGTTTTGTTACTTTGGTACCCGCTTTTCTTAATCGTATATGTTAGTCATTAGATCGTGAGGCAACTAGCACAAATTGAGATACTGGAGCTTTTGCACTGGTTAAAGAGTGGATAGAGCCATGAGTTAATGGTTCGTACCACAAGAACAAGCAAAGCATTTTTTTTTGTTGTTAGGAGCACTTCCTCTTGATTTTGAGGACAATATATTCTTTGTCTTACTGTACTCATTTTTTTACTTAGGCATAATAATGTGGAAACACCTTGTTGAATTTTGTGTTCTACCCATGTACAATAATGTGACCCATTGCTCCACTAATGATACAGAAGCTCCTAATAAAATAAAGAGATTTTCCTTATATATCATATTAGCACTTCTCACATCTCAGTGTGGGACTATATCATTCCAATGTCACACCAAACACAATGTGCTTTTTTTTTATCACATTCTTAAAGGCATATGTACAAGAAGAGGATTGTATTACATTTTGTTATTATTTTCAGCTCTGTGATAAGCTTTGCTGCCAAGAACCCATGAAACTCTTAATATTTTGTAATACTTTTTAAAACCTCTTAAAATCATAGTCCCCTTAGAGCAAAGGTATTAGTCTACTCCCTTTTTTAAAGCCTTAGAATACAGTATCCCATCCTGTTAAACGTCCAGTATGCATTGTTGAAAATCTTTGAAGAATGCCAGGTTTTGTATTACTGCTTTTTAGAGAAAGTAATTTTAGATTTGAGCTTATGATCTTCATGCACAGTCATTTGCATTTGGGCTTCACAGTGTCTCAAGTTTTGTATATATTTCTTTCTGGATAAAAATAAGTAATTAAATTCTCTGTCTCAACTAGGTGAAGTATAATGACAGTTTGAAATACTCCCTAGAGATAATAAACTTCGTACTGACTCAGTCTCAATAAATAGATTTTACCATATAGAGAGGGCTGTCTGGGAACTTTTTCTATAAAATCAACAATAATGCAAAGTCATTCAAACAATAAGGAGTATTTTGAGAGGTATTCTGTGGCAATTTTTTGATATACTGTGTGTTTGAAAACGTTCAGTTTTAAATACCTAAAATGAACAGATTGTAAAAGAGCTTCTGGGTTGAAAGTTAGCCTTTCAAGGAAGTTTGGCACTAAGACAGGCACAAGGGCTGTTCTTACACCAGAATGCTCAGGCTCAGCACTTCAATCTGCCTCAGGGACTTAAACCCTCACTTGAATAAAATTAAATGATTGTACAATAACTAGAGATAAAAAAAATGAGCATGCTTAATGCAGAGCTGCAATTCTAGCTCTCTGTTGTCTATCAAGAGAACTAATATTAATTGAAAAATACTCTAAAAATAAACTCTGTAGATCCATTGTTCGGATTTCAATGAAGAGAGAAAATGGGAGAAGTGAGATGTTCTGTGTCAGCATCAGGCAGGTTTGAACTGAATTCTCAGTTCATTCTTAGCGGGAATGTCTCATGTTTTCTGAGCATCAGAATATTTAGAACAGGTCAACTTCAGCCCTCTGAGTGTGCAATTTCGTACATGATCATCTGATTGTGTTGTCCAAAGTGAGAGCTGCGTATACTAGGTGAGAAGAATTTCACTCTTAAGAGCATTGAGACGATTTGCCAGTTTCTCTGCATGGGTTTAAATGCTGGCTCTTAAAAGTAGTAAGTTAGGAGAGGACCAAGTGTATGCTGTGTTGGGGTATTAGGAAGCACTCAAGGGGCACAAGGAGAAAAGGCTCCATGTGTTGTATGCATGTAAGATTGACATGTATGTCATGTAAGTGATATCTTCAAAGAAACTTTTTTTTTTTGCCTCTCCTATTAAGCTGAAATTTCTAAGTCAGCATATTCTTTGTGGCATGGTTTTGAGTCTTCTGAAAAAAATCCAGTTTAACCAAATATTACCAGTGTTTCATGAGTTTTTAATCTTGCCTCCAGTAGTTACCAAGAATTGCAGTTACACAGAGGTAGAGATCTGCACAAGCCATCTTCTGCAAGTGACATCTTTCAGATGCTGGATCACGCTGCATTGGGTAATGGCTTTTGATCATGAGAGCTTTATCAGTTTCTAGGTCCCGGCTGAATAAGAGTTTGACTTCCCAGTACTTTCAGTTCAGCTGCTGCCCATAATGCTGGTGCCCCTCCATAAAAATGCTTGGGAGTCCTGCTTGCCTCTCGGTGCAGCTGCAGGTGATTCCTGAGCAAAAGGAAGGTGATTCCTGATCTGTGAAATGTCAAAAGAGAAAGAACAGGGCCTTATTCAGATTAGTGCTTTGTTGTGGAAGGAAGTTAATTCAGATTAATTAGAAGTGTGAATTTAGACTGGACTTGCAGAAACACATTCAATTCCTTGGTGGACGCTCTTTCTCAAATTCCAAATAGTGTCATTTCAGGTGTGTTTTTGTCTTAAATGACTTTCAAATTAGCCAGATATTTTCTTGCAGTGGAATTCCAATCATTTAAGAAGTTCTCTGTTCCCAGCTGACAGTTACCAACAGCTTCATGTCTGTCACCCCTGCACCACTGATACCTGCAGTGCTGTTGCAATCCAGGAATTTGCAGTAACAGAGGACAGGGATTCCTCAATTTCTCTGTATCTTCTATTTTTTTAGAGGCCCAGAAGAACTGTCCTGCCTTCTGCTTCCTCTTTTGGTCCTATTCCCTCTATCAGCTAAATTGCAATGCTTGACGGCACGAGCACTTGTGACCCCTGTCCATGCAAAGTGAAACAAGTTAGCTTAAACTGCTGCTGAAGGTAATTAATGCTGACCTGCTTTATTTCCCACTGGACCAGGCCAGTTGAAGCAGTTGCATCAAATTGGTTACTGCACTTCAGCTGTAAGAGTGAATAACTTTTTACACTGCTTGAATTACATCCCAAGAATCCACACATAACCAAAGGAAGGTTTCTGCTCTTAATAATGGTGTCCACACGGAGGTTTAGCGCTGTTCAATTAGTACACTTTACAGGTTTATTCAGATTAACTTTCACATTGGTAAGTGTGAACAGCAAGCCCTTGATGACATTTGACTCTGCAATTCAGCTGTTATTTTCTTAAAGCCAGTTCTTAGGTAATTGATATGGTTGCACTTTCACTCGTCAGTAAGCATTCAGCTGCAAGGATCAAGTTGGAATACGTTTCTTTGTGCTTTCTAAAGTAGAAGAGAATTTTACACCTTTTTGAGTGTCATTCAGCTGTACATTATAGCTTTCTGGTGATGCCAGCTAGAACTAATTTTAATCTTACCAAGCCTGCAAGAAGGTGAGTATTTTGACATAGGAGTTCCAAGGAGCCTAAAGGAATTAGGGTCTTTTTAAAGACCTGATTTCTTCTTCTGTGCACCTGTCTGCTTTGAGAACATTTTTATTTTAAGGCCCTCGATGTGTTTATCTAGTGCCTGGTGGCAGGACAAGGGGGAATGGGCTAAAGTTGCGCCAGGGGAGGTTTAGGTTGGATGTTAGGAAGAACTTTATTGAAAGGGTTGTTAGCCATTGGAATAGGCTGCCCAGGGAAGTGGTTCAGTCACCATCCCTGGAGGTCGTTTAGATTTAGAGCTTAGTGATCTGGTTTAGTGGAGGACTTGTTAGTGTTAGGTCAGAGGTTGGACTGGGTGATCTTGGAGGTCTCTTCCAACCTAGATGATTCTGTGATTCTGTGACTTGTCCGGTCAGATAGTACTCATAACAATCTGTGTAAAGAGTATCTCAATCTATAATGTTTTTTTATAATTTTAATTGAAAGAGATGTTGAAGGGGAGCTAAAATGAAGAAATTGGCTACAGTGGCATATTAAGACCTGTCACAACCAGGAAGCTGGGACATAAATGTCAGTGAGTCCTGATCAGTCGTGTGGCGGAGGGTGACAGAGCTGGTGCAGGAGCTTAAGAGAAGCATAAAACAAAACTGCCATTAATCTTGCTTCACCAGTCTTTCACTATTTACCTTCATGTTTATTATTTCATATGATTTTCCCCTGCCATTCCTTAGAGAATATTATTAAATATAATGAATTCAGTTAGTTACAGGCCCCATATCCAGGCTTAGCCTTAGAAGCTCCAGCTTCCCTTTGATCTTCGACATACCAAAATGTGTGATTATGCTATAAAAAGATAATAGAGAGAACATCAAAGGAAAGTTGAAAAACGCCAATGTGGCTTAGTAACATAACAGCTTAAGAATAGCAGCATAACATGAAGACAACCCTAGTTACGTCTTAATGCATTTTAATATGTACTCTGCAAAAACACTGTAACACTGGTGGCTGCAAAATAGGAAGCTCTCACTTCTCCAGGAAGTCTTTTTGAATAGAGGATATATTTGCAAGTTACATATTACAGTCATGATAAGTTGGGTGGAAGAAGTTAGGTTCATCTGGTTGATCACTCTGAAGACTTTTCAGTTCATCACTGAGCTCCTGTCATATTCCCTACCAGAGTTAGTCAGGGCTTTAACCTTTGAAGACAACAATAACTGTCTCCCGTGGGAACATCAAAGCTGGTTTTGGCCGAAAAGGTAATTCAGGTGTACTTACTGTACCTCAAGCTAAATGTCAAATGTGATTAAACGTTGCTCTCTTGTCTTGCTTTAAGTAACAAAGCATAGGAACTTAGGAATGACTGTGAGCTCTTAGACATCTCTGTTTTGATTTTCCTTCAGTCTGAACGTAGCGCTGTCACTCGGATGGCACAGCTCTTCCTCCCAAGGCAAATGCATCACATTTGGGAGAGATGGGATGGAGGCAGAAAGGAATGTTTGTTGTGTAAAAATCTCCATTCTATAAAGGACCCCCACCCCAAATAGTGTGTGATGTCTTCAACATATCTGTGGCACTCTTATTTGCTTGTTACAGTATCTGTCCTTCATCTAAGGGTTAAACCTCCACTTAGCAGACTGTTCAGAGAAGCCCAGCACTGGCTGTTGTTGAGAATTAATTGTTTAAATGCAAAATCTGAAAGATGGAAGGATAAACGTGGTCTTACCATGGCCTTACAGAAGGGAGAGGCAGTGGCCCTGACTCCTGCCCTAGCCACTCCCCTGGGGCCACTGACAGCGCCGAGCACTTGCTGCTCCAAAATCCTTGTTGATCACACTGTTGTTTACATGTGGACCCTTGGGCATTCAAGGGGTATCTTGTGTATCTTGCGGAGATTTTTAGATGGCATTAGTGTTTTAGACCATCTTAGTTCTGAGAAAAGTGCCCCAAATAGCAGTAAGACTGAAAGTTTGTTGTTTGTAGCAAGCACTCAGCATCTAAAACTTAAGTTGTTGGTTACTTTTGAAAATCTCAGCACTTACTTATGTGGCCATACTTAGAAATGATGCATTTTTGCAGGTTTTACTAGACTGAAGTAAATACAAGATTCAGCTTTTACTAGAGTGCTTCCTGTCATGGTGGCCAGTGTTCAGAAATCGGCTGTATGGAGGAGTGAGCTATCATGCATAACTCCTCCAGCAGCATTAAGCAAGTATTTTTTCATGACAGGTGTGATTATGTGGTTTTTATGTATGCAGTAGGTAAAACCTTAATATCCAAGGTCTTTTGCCTTGAGGACAGGGAATTTATTTGGAATAAACCTGTGTTCATATTCACTGTGTGTTTCTGTGGATGTGCATTGGATTCCATTACGAAATAACCATTTGTATTTTTGTGATGAGGGTTGTATCCCTCTTTCTCTTTTTTAATAGTCTTCTGAACATCTTTCAAAGAGCAATGGAAAGCTGTTGTACCCACACACCTGAAAGTTCAAAAAATCAAGTTGTCTGAAGTTTTGCTTTGTTGTTTTTTTTTGTTTTTAATGTTTCTGTTAGCCACAAAACCTTTCCAAACAACCAAAACAGACTTAAAAGATCCAGAAAAATGATCTTGTGAGCTCCTATGCTTTAATCTGCTAGAAGGGGAGAGGACACACACAACCTAGTTGCCCTTTAGTCCCTTCTGTCCCTTTTATGCTGTCCTCATCAGAGGCAATGGTCCCAATTTTCTACCCTGTTTTTCTTCATTCATATTAATACTAGTAATTTCTTAAGATCTGCAGGAATGTGAGGCCCCACTGTATGCAGTACTGTTTAGGAAAGACACCTTACAAGCTAAATGAAACTTGCTACTCCTTTCTTATTTACTTGTTACAGGGAAACAGCAGCTAGCTTAAGGTATTTGGGGTACGGAGTACTACGATAGTGCCTGGTACCTCCATCTCAGCACAGCCTCTCTCACTGCTGAATTTCGTCTTTCACTGAGGAATAAAAGATAGAAAGTAGACATTCCAGGTTGAATTGATGGAGTAATGGTTTAGTTTTCTTGATTGTTTCAATTCTAGTTCTTACACTTCCAGAAACTTATTTATTTGTTCAGATCTTCTGTTGTGGTAGACAGCCATCACAAGATACAGCTCTGATGATTTTGAGATTTTTGTCTGGATTTTAAATAGAAAATGTGAAATTGGGTTGCTCTTCCTCTTTCTTACAAGTAACCAAGCTAAAAAAAAATCAGTAGATAATCAGCCACACAGTAACCTGGGATGGGTTTTCCACATGTATAAGGAAAAGGTCATTTGTACTAAAGTCTATTTATTTACAGTTTTTTAAAGTCAGTATGTAGCTTAACAGACAAAAAATACTAGAAGCCCTCCCCATAGCTAAAGCATGACCATAAAAATATTCAGTTTCCTCTAAAATGTTGGACCTGGTCCCGGTTGCAGTGCAGCAGAGCCCAGAGGCCACGAACAAGAGGGGAAATCCTCCAGCCCCGGCGTTCGTCTGCGCCAGAGGGAGCGGGGCGCTGCCCGAGGCGTGCTGCCAGCACCATGCCCCCTCTGCTGCCACGGGGCAGAGGAGAATCAGGCTGTCACCTCACGTTTCCCCCGCAGACCTCCGGTTCGCAGAGAGGTTCATGCTTGGGAGCTGATGTTGCACAATCAAAGCCCTTCCTAACAGGGCTGTCTGTGCCTTTTTAGCCTTTTGTGCCCATACATCCCTGCTATCTCCTCCGAGACAGCCTTGAAACGCAGTTAGCTGTTGTTTTTAAATACGATCGATGTAGTTCTAGTCTGCTGCTTTAATGAATTGTAGAATCATAAAATAATTCAGGTTGAAGGGACCTCAGGCGGTCTTTCGCCCAGCCTCCCGCTCAGGCAGGGCCAGATGTTAGATCAGACCAGGTTTCTCAGGGCTCGATCCCATCAGGGCTCAAAAACCCTTGCTTCCCCTCCATCCCCTAGCCGTGCCCTGCTGGCACCACCCAGGGTGCCATTACCTCCTCCGCCAGGCGCGCTGCTGGCCCACGCCTGGCCATCTCCCATCCCCCAGGGCTTGTGTGGCAGAGCTTTCCCCAGCCAGGAGCCTTGCAAAGGGCAATTCCTTCTCTGTGAAGGCATGTGGAGATGTCCCTCACCAGTCTCTTACACCCCAGATAGCCTCAGAGAAGGTTTTTTTTCTGTTCTTTAAACGCAAAATAAAGAAGTAGGGAAAAAGAAGAAAAAAATTGTATTTAGCTTGCTGCAAATGACAGTGTAGAAGACATTCCAGTGCACTCTGCCTCAGAAGAAGGTGACTTCTGCCTTCCAGTGACAAATGAAAAAGGCAGCTCAAACTCGTGCTGCCTGGACTTACTGGGGATACTGCTTAGTGAGCAGTGCTCTGTCCCTCGCAGCTTGCAGAACCTTTAAATATGGCAGTGCTATTCCCTTCCACCTTCCCCTCAAAGTCCTCGTACCTTTTGAATGCCAACATTGCCAATTTTAGTATTTTGATTCACGTATTTCTGCCAAGGTGATGTGTTCAGGACAAGCACTATAGTTACTGGACTTTGGCTGTCTGGGACAGACACTGAAAGCAAGATGGCAAAGAAAAACAAAAGCAATGGGATGTAGAAGAAAAGAGAGGCACAAGATTGTGTTTTGAACAATTCACATTTTCTTTTCTGTAGTTGCTGGAGACGTGGCCTGTTGAACATGAGTACAAACACTAGTTTGAGATTGAAAGCAAAGTAAAAATAGGCCAGATTATATTAAAATTGTTTGAGAGAACATTTTTATTAAGCCTTATACCTAAAGGGATCTAATAGCATTCACACCAGTACATGGTAGCTACAAGACTCTGTTTTCTCTTCCTCTATACCAAAACAATTTTTGAGAAACGAGAAATGCAAAGCTGGGAGGAGACCTCAGAGATGCTGCGGATGAGGCTGTTGTGGCTTTAAGACCTGCAGTCAGTAGGTGGTAGTGAAGATACGGCAATGGGAGATGGGCAGGCAGTCTCCTAATGCCTCGTTAGCCACTTTGATTTTAGGTGGAGGATGGGCAAGGGGAGTGGGAAGAGCTGTGGTCTATTTGGGGAAAAAAATATCACAGCCTATTAGTTAGAAGCAATGAAATGGAGACAACTTCAGGGACTCCATTAAGTGCAGTGTGTTTAGGCAGACAGAGTCCCCAGGTGAGGAGTGCTATTCTAGAGGATTGTGTACTGCAAAATAATTGGACTTGGGAAATCAACTGGGCTTCAGTGGCCTCGTGTAGTCTGATACCAGGGAAGGAAGGAGGGGTGGACGGGGACGTTTCCTTTTTCTTGCCTTTTTTTTCTTCCAGTCTAAAAGCTGCAATGAATACAAGGAGGAAACGTCATGCTAGATAGATTTACTGTCAATAGTTGTTTGAATAATACAAACAATGGCTATAATTAAATTTCATTTTGGCAGGGGAGTATTCAGAGCATGTCATCATAACACCAGCTTGTAGTATATTATTCTCTTGGCATCCTGGACTTTTCCTGTTGCATTCGCTGAATAGAAATGATCGAGAATTCAATCAGAAAAGGCTGAATCTGCAGGGATGTGTGTTAATGCATTGGTATGTCTAGAATCAGATTCTTAAATAAAACATCCCTGCTTGTTTATTTATTTGTTTATTAAAGAAGATAAATTGGAAATGGCAGAACAAGTTGAACTAGAGCAACTTTTTGCACCCAGAGCAATTGCTAGATAAAATTATGTTGACAATGTTACTGAAAGGCTGCAGTGCATGCATGAATCACAAGTAATGGCTGTGTCGTTTCTTTCAGGTGAGCAAAGTCACTGTTTAATATGGTAGAAGTCACACTTTGCTGAGCCCCAGCACTCCCATGAACATGTGTGGGAAGGATGCCGTGTATTTCCTTTGCCTCCCAATAGCCCCTCGACCAAATAATGATATTTTATAAAACACAACAGGGCTGAAATGCAGGTTTTGTCTTGTCTAATGTGTTTTAAGAAATGTTGTGAAGCATCAGTATTATTCAGTAAGTGCAAACCATAAAAATTACATGTTGGGACTGGTTCTCATTGATACTGAGTGTGAATGAGAATCAGCCCCCAGTGCTTGTGGATCTGCAGATGTGTGGCAGCCCATCAGTCACAGTGTTAACAATTGCAAAGGTGAAAAGAGAAGCAGATTTGTTGTAACAAACGCCTGAGCCCCTCAATACTCTTACTAGACAGTTTCCCTGCTATTGATAGCTGCAGAACCTCAGGTATTAATTTGGTCAGTGTAGGCAAGACTTCAGAAAATAATGCATTATTGAGTTAAAAGGCACAATGTAAGATGCTATTGCATTAAGAATGTGTATGCTGTAGTGTAAGTTAATGGAACAGTAATAGTGAGAAGTGACCTTCTTCCCCTCCAGAAATGGAAAAAAAGCAACACTTAGCAGTAGAAAATAAGATGTGAACCTCTGAGAGTAAGGTCACTGCAACTCCCAGCATATGTGGCCCTGCAGTAATAAAAAGCTGTCCGTGGCAAACCAGTGCATCACTCGTTACTATTAGTGCATAAACAGGATCATATTATATTGCCCCGTTCCTCTAATAATAGCTAAGTACTTTACAATGTGTCTCTTCCTTAAAATATAAGTTGCAAATTAAGAAAACACTTGTACAGAATAAAAAAGGAGCATATTATCTTAGTCAACAGTAATCTTCATTTTTTCTCTTAGATAGAGTCATTAATATGGCATTTCTGTTTTCACCGAGAAGAACAAAAACACCCAACCCAAAGCAAGCAAAAAGAGCAGAACTTCAGAAAAATGCAATTCAAGATCGTATTTCCTGGGTGCAGGGATTTTTTTAGGCCAGCTAGAAGACAGCAATAATTAGTGTATGCATTTCCTCATTAAAATATCATTAGTGAAGGCTTTGTTCCTTCAAGATGTTGCAAACAAGGTTTATTGCATTGTGTTATGTCACTGTAGCTTACCAGTAGCCAGATGTTATATATGAGTTTAAAGATGCATAAACAGAATTGTCTGAACACAGTCTGGCCTTTATTAAAGCAAGAAACAGTTTGGCATTCAGATTATCGTGTGTGTTTAAATAGTGTTGATCGCTAACAAGTGGATGTTTGGCTATAGCTTCTCTTGGAAGACACTTGCTATCATTGCTCTCAATAAATTAGTGTTTCCATAATCAGCTGAGAAATACTACAAGCAATCACATTTATCTACTTGTTCACTGCATAGCAGATTTAATTTCATATTGTGTATTTAAACACCAATGTTTACAAAGTTACCAAAAGCCTCTGTTTTCCTGAGTGTTAAAGAAAATAAATCAAACTTCAAACTTTGCATGGCTTACCCATGATAACCAAAATATTTTAGATTCTCAGTGTGGATAACATATTCTCATTGCAAATTGCTACTGCTTTATTCACCCTGTGTCTCATCAGAGTATCTACCCCATATTGTTTAAAGTACACTTAACGGGCATGCTTTTCTGTAATAACCATCAGTTGGAGTCACATTTTATGTTGTTACATCAGTATCTAGAAAAATATTTTAAAAGAGAAGAAAATAACATCTAGTTTTGGAGGGTGGAAAACGCATTGGCAAAATTTCATCTTGAGCAATTCCTCAGCTCTAAAATGTCAACCTGGTGGATGACATTGCTTTAAAAACTGACATCAGTCATGGTGTGAATGTTTGGATGCATGGATGGGAGAAAGCAGTCCTCAGATGCACAAACTCAGAAACAGTCTATTTTGCTGTACTTAACAACAAAAGTAATTATTCCAGTCTGAATCCCAGACTTTTTCAAAATTTGAGTTTGAGGTTAATCCAAGGTTTTAATTTGAGCCAGTGTCAGAATCTCCAGAAGCATTTAGAGACAATGTTCTTCATCACGTGTGCGTGCTGGAGAGGAGAGTTACTGACAAATGTAATTCCTCTTTTTCTGTTTGCAACAGAAACCAGCTCTCTGAAATCTCACCTTGTACATGCTGGTTGTGAAAGGCATTGAATCGGTTCTTCTCTCCCTCGTCCCTCCCAGCTAGCTCTTCTTGCCGATACTGCAATCTTCCACGCAAAGTTTCTGTGATACCTGTTACTCAAATGAAAGTACTTACCTACTGTGATTAGCATCTGTTTATGGGATGCTTTCTGTTTTTCGTAATTAGATCGTAAGTAGAAATGCAAAGTCTGCTGTGTGAAAGGATAATGAATCTTTATTGCACCAGTGCAAATCAGATTTGTGCAAAAGGCCCTTTGAAAACAGTAATAAGCAGAGACGTGTATTAAGTCACTACAATAAGCTTCTTGGTTTTATATTTTCCTTTTATAAATGGAAATTATTACTACCCAGTGGATTTCATGCGACCTTTTGTGCCACTCAGAAAGATTTTAGCCTTGACCTTAAGTTTAGTACATTGCCAACCCCACCCTTCTCATGGTCAAGCCTCTTAAAATCTCTATTTTGGAAGGTGCAGAAGTAGGGATGGGCTTTGTCTGCTTCCTTTTCG
The DNA here is from genome assembly GCF_009769625.2 of Cygnus olor. Lineage (NCBI taxonomy): Eukaryota > Metazoa > Chordata > Aves > Anseriformes > Anatidae > Cygnus > Cygnus olor. Next base: position 2,024,930 of record NC_049188.1, on the reverse strand, counting down.
CGTCTTCAGTAGTGGTGAAAAGTGGGGAGGAAAGGAACCACTTGAAATGTCCAAGATAGGATCTAATCAGCCATCCCGATGTCCATTTAGCGCATGCTGTAACATTTTAAGCATCTCTTGGCCACTCTCTCAGAAGGGAAGGCTCATGTCATCCCTTGTATTTTCCCATTGTACACATCATTTCCTGGCGAATGCAGGATTTATTCCCCAGCTAAACCCTTCTTGACAGGTTTGTTATCTGTTCACCCGGTCGGCGAGCCCCTGAGAGGCAGAGCGTAGCTGTTAGAGAGAGAAGGAGCAGGAGAGGGGGAGGGAGGAGGGAGGAAGAAAGAGGACTGGGAAGCAGGGCAAGGAAATGTCAAGCGAGCTGCCAAGGATGGATATTATAGCTGCTGGGGACCTTAGAGAGTATCATGTGTCTTTTGTGTCTATTTTACAGTCAGTGCTTCATGTAAGATGGCAGTCTCGCCTGGACTGTGCTTAGTATTGATTTACTCCCAGGCAATGCACAGACCATTTTAGGAGTACATGGGAGACTAGAAAAAAATCTATCCCTCCCCCCCAGCCCTCAGTTTTTTTCTATAAACAAACACATCTAAAGTGGTTTCTATTAAGTTCACCCTCCTTGTTGTTGTTTCATTGGTTTGGTTTGGTTTGTTTCCAGATTAGCAGATGGTTTTATGGAAAGCAAATTGATCAGAGGCTTCTCAATGAACAATAGATGCCTAGAAATTAATGTGGCTTTTTGTCCTATATATACGATGTCATATGCTGTGGCCTTCTTGGCTTTTAGAGACAGGCAGAGCTCTTCTAACCCAACACCTTTTCCTGGGACAGAACAACCAAGAAATAGCAAAAAGGTACAGGCATGTTGAATTGGAGAACTTTTTTTAATGTACACATAATATATAGTCCTTATTATTTCCCTTCTGTTGTTTTCTGCAGTTGCTGTTCAGCACTTTGGTGCAGTATGTTAGATGGAAAAGGCAGCCGTATGGCTGTCTAAACAGCCAGCATCTGCTCGGCTGTTTGAATAAGCTCAGGCTGGGTGCTCTTCCCTCTGGCAGCCTTAGTTCTCCTTCCCTCTTGCTGGGCCAGCGCGGAGGATCAGCCTCTCAGCTCCGTAATTCTGTGGATGGTGAATTTTTGCATCTGGAGTATCCCGCTCAGGCTGTACCAGCAATTCTGCACCTGCGTCTCGTTGGTGTGTTTGCTCCAGGTAGGGCTGCTCCTGTGCTCGAACGGTTCGGCGATGTGTCAGACGGAGCAAAGCCTGCGTCGCACGATCAAAGCCTGAAGTCACTTCTCTGTGCCGGGTTGCAGTAGAGGCGTGCTGATGCTGTTCACCTTAGGGCAGCTACTGATGTATTTTCAGCAAGCTAAATAGAAATAGAAGTATTGGTGCCCATAAATACTGAATCTATTCACATTTATGCTCTTTTGGTATTTGAAGATGAAAATAAGTTTAAGGCTTTTAGTTTAAAGGATTGCCGAGGTTGTCATATTTTTCTGGGTTCTGAATTTAAGCAGGATTATTTTATCGAAGAGGGGTTTGTGTGTAGTAATGTGTGGGTTTTTTTAAGGCTCTGTTGAACATGGAGCATTCTCTGGGTGCAGCGAACTCAGATCATTCTGCTCGCTGGGAGCAGGGGAGTAGGAGTTTGACGGGCAGCCCCAGGGATGTGCACGCTGGGGACAGAGCAAGCTGGGCTGCGAGCACCATATGCTGTTTAAAAAGTCAGTGCGGGGGAGGATAGTGCTGGGACAAGATGGGGCATCCAGGGAAATGATGGGAAGGGATCTGTGCATCTACCTCATTTCTGCCTGTGGTGCTGGCTGCCCTGCGGGGTTTGGGGCTGGGTTCCCCCCCAGCACACCCCTGCTTGCCATTTGGCAGGTGGGGGGCTTCCCTGCCATGCTCCTGCAAGCACGGAGGGGCTGAATCAATTTCTGCTGCTAAAGAATATTGACAGATTTAATAGGAGGCCATTATAATGGTGAAATATGCAGATTTAAAGGTGGAGACCAAGCGAAAATGTTCAAAGTGTTTCACATATGTTAATTAATTTAGCAAGCAATGCTTTTTTAATGAAGGCACACAACACGTTAGTGGCAAAACCTGAGAATAAAGAGAGTCAGTCCTGAGCTTTTTATTTTTAGTTGTGCAAGATACCATGACACTTTCCTCAAAAATTCCCTTGGAGGGATGCAGTACGAGGAGTTAAGTAGAGATGTTACCAAAACACTCCATTGCTCTGTATTAGAGTACCACGCATCCTTTCTCTTTCCCCTTTTAGAAGTGAGAACAATTTGTTTCAAAGTCTCATTATTTCTAACTGGCTGCCTCATTAAGCAAGTACTGTGACGGCAGCAGAGTCTGTGATTATAAACACCAGGACAATATGTTACTGTGTTTGTAACTCCACAGATAGAAGAAAAAGAAATGTTTTTCCACCCTTCTGTGTCTAGTCAAGTTTTTTTTTCTCCTCCTCCCTTCCCTCAATCCCTCCCAAGCTAGTTTTAATACTAAAGCTTGTCACTTATAATCTGCTAATTAAATCATTTCACTCCATTTTATATAATTTTTAATTTAGCATTCATTTTCAACTTAGCTTTTGGCTTCATTTACTGATAATAAACAGCATTGCACACAACACATGTTCCTCAAAACAGTCATTCACACACATACAGATGCCAGTAATTTTGCCAGTATGCCATGCGTATAAATATTAAATATAACATCCCACCCTCATTTTACCCGTGATTGAATGTGCATGTTGCTGTTTCATAGTACGATATACTGTAATAAGGCAAAACATGACAAATTTGGATGAAGAGTCTCCAGTTCTCTGTTGTTCACTAACCCTGGACCTTTGTAAATTCTCTGGTTTTACTGTGCTACGCTGGCACTGTGGCAGCTCTGCCCATCCTGAATAATAGGATTTGACTTGACTTTGTTGTTGGTCCATTAGCTGTTTTTAACACATCCATCTGCTGGTCTTTTTTTGACCATTATGAGGTGGATTGATGACCCAGAGTGAAAGGATGACATTTATGGTACCAGCCTTTGTCTGCTGGGGGCCAGACGGTCAAATCAAAGCTGGCATCCCAGTGACAGTCCAGTGGACTAAACTTATCATTGCCTTCTGAGGCCTGATTGTACCCAAATTAAGTACAGATTTTTAAAGTTTAGGTCATTTTAAAAAACAGTTTCAATTTTTTTTGTGCCTTTCGTAAGACACCCCTAATATTTTATTATAACAAATGCTTGAGTACTTCTAGGTTTCATCTGAGGTGTGAATATTCAGCATATGTGAATGTTAAGCCCTGCTATCCAGAAACTAGCAACCACCACTGGAAAACTGGATTTTTTTTGTTTCTTGAATCATAAAAGTCTTGGCATCATCAGCATACCTTCTCATGCTTTATACTATATACAATAATGTATTTTTCTGTTCGAGGGCAAGCACTTCCACATCAGTGCTGGACTTCATAGTGATCAGTGGTGCTGTCTTTCATCCTGTGTGCTGCAACACGTCTCATGGCCTGCCCGTACACACTGTGCTGTAGCGTGATGCATGCCGGTGCAGTAACAAACAAGGGACAGAGCTGCTGTAACGATCAAGACATCAGCCCATGGAAGATAAAGACAGCGCATTATTTTCTGGTGCTCCAGAATATATGTCCAGGCATCCAGGGTTTACAAGGCATCCAGACTCCTATTTGTAAAGGCAGAGGAAAGAAAAAGAGCCAAGAGTCACTAGTCATAGTATATGGCAGTGCTTTGAAGAGCACTGCAGGGAAGGTAAAAAGGTAAAGCTCCCCCTCATTTATTTGAGCTTGTGAAAATTGCCATTGCTGCTGGATCTGCAGCTACAGAAATGGATTTTCTCAGGCTGCAAGGTCAATGCGCCTCCCACCGCTCCCACCCCAGCCAGTGTGTAACAGGAGAGAAGTAATATCACATACAAGATGTGCTGCTGGTACTTGCTGTTCTGTTAATTAATCACCAAACCACTTTCCATTATTTCCTTTTAATTATAACATTATTTGACCATTCAGATTTGTACTGATTAAACCATCATTTAATTGACAAAGTGTACCGTAATGCTAATGTTTCCTGTCAGTTTAAATTACACACGTGGCACCTAGTTTGCTGCTGCCACAGATTAAAGGGAAAGTGGCCTTCACACCAGCCAGCATCGGCACTAGCAGCAGTGTATCACTGCGACCTAGCAATCACCATACCCCAGCTTGAAAGTAATAATGATAGGTGTAATTAGAAGCTATGAAAAAAAGCTGTACGTCACAGTAAAATAGACCTGAATGTCATCATCAGTTCTATTAAAGCAGCATCTGCTGCAGAGACTTCTTCTGGAAATCAGGACAAGAAAATCTATTAAGATTTCCAGGAGTGGTTGGTAGCACGTTTCCTTGTTATTTTGCTCATCATGTTATATTATTTTTAACCGAGTGAAACATTAGCTTGTCTATCTTTTCTCAAACTCTCTCTCTCTTTTTTTAACAGATTTGTTTTCCGCTCAATTAGACTTGTGATCACAAGAACACAAAGTAGTATTTTTCTCCTTCTGGAAAGACTCTTATAGTGTGATGGGCAAATTGTCAGGAATAATTATACCAAATGGTAGAAAAAAAAAATTGATGGAAAAGATGTCTCCCTGCTAGTGATACGTTTTATTTAAGACACAGTGAACATCAAGCACGTTTGTGACAAGGTGAAACTGGCAAGTGGAGCTCTGCCATGGTTTTATTTTTAATTGCTAGTAAACTAATTAGACGGCACGAAATGTCGTATAAACCACACATACTTGCACACAAAACCTAACAAAGCGGATTGTGTTTTTCAATAAAAGAAAAGAACAGGACATGAATTAAATGTGAAGCAAAGAAATATTACAGACACTTTTAACATGCCACCTGTCCTGCCAGAAGGGCTTGAGATTTTTGCATAGTTGCTGCTGGGTTATTTCGAAGGGATTTAAAGTTATTTGGTCCTATTCATTCAGCAAATCAAACAGTTCCCTTCAGGATCAGGACTAGTAAAGACTTCTTTATATTCTGTTGCCCTATTTATGGTTCCAGGTGAGCGTTCCTTGGCACATTATAATAGTGTACAGTTGTGTGAGTGGATGTTTGCAGCTGAAGAAGGACAGTGTAAGACAGGATTTTGTCTTTAACCTTCACAGTTCAGCTGGGCTCAGATCTTAAAAGCAGGAATGTAGGAGCATAAGGCTTTTATCAAATGGTGGCTAATCTCTTGTTTTTTTACTCTAAATTTTATTGGAAGACAGCAGAGGTCAGGCTCTTCAGTGGCACAAATAACTTTTGGAAATAGAAGCTGGGTTTTAGATTACCATCACTAAAATTTTTCCATGTAGTTTACATTTTCAAAAAATTCCTCTATGAAGTGCCAATGGTTGGTATAGTTTTTAATCTTTCCAAGTCTTTTGTTGTTGTTGTTGTTTTTTTAATGTCTGCACAGTTTTCAGTTTGCAAGTCTAAGAAAGAGATATATTCTGATGTGAATCCATTTGAATTGGTGGAGTAAACTGGAATTTGTTGGCATGGTGGAACAGTATTTATCCTACCTTTCTCTGACTATAATATACCAGATGTTCGTTTGTCATAAATGAGCATAGATTCCTTGAATTTGGTGGAAGTACATTACTTTATGCTGTGTTGTGTTTACAGAAATAGCATCTTCCCTGTGTGGTTTCTATGATCAGCATATCAGTTATATCTGCATCTCCTATTTTTAAGTGACATTCGATTGATTTTAGAATTCTCAACTTAGAGTAAATATTTCCCCCACTTGGACTGTCTTACAAAGTAACCACACAGTCGTCATAACTCAGTTATTTCTGGCCATGGAAATATCTTATAGATAGACATTTGGCATTCCTCCTGAAAATACGACATCTGCCTGCCTGCCTGTGTGTTAGGAATACTGATGGGACACTGAACATGCTTCTGTATGTACATGACGTGGACCTCCATGGACGGATCAGTTTACAATTAATAAAGCAAACTATTTGTATACCTCGGACATCACTTTTTTATTTTCCAGTGTTCAAAATAAGCTGGGTTTTGCTGATCTTTATGTTCACTACATAATAAGTTTTCACTATAAATTGACTTGTCCCTGTTAAGATGTTCAAAATGCAGTGAAAGTATTATTCCAGAAGAGATCACGGGGTGTGTGCAATAACTTTATTTGTATATATTTATATAACTTTTAAATGTTCACATTTGTATAAACAAGAAACTGACTTTATACTGGAGACAGAAATCACAGGTGGAATTAACTTTCCCTATTCTATTTGCAGTGAAAATCTGAGGGAGCACTGTAGTTTTGCCTAAATATATGGAGAAAAAAGCCATAGTGTTTGTCTGTAAGTTAGGAAAAGGCTTGGAGTGAGTTATTGATGGAATATTTATTCCAAAGTTAAACTTTTATTGAAGTCCCTAAACAAAATTAATAGATTTTGAGCACCTTTTAAGTACTTGTTTTAACAGTAACCCATTATGGCTCCCTAAACTGTTTTTTAAATGGCCAAAATATTTGACACTTAGTGTATCAGACCTTGTTCTGAACAGCAGCACTTCTATATCAATGCTGAAACTCAGTAATTTGTGTGGTTTTCTTTTCTCAGTGTATAGAGGGTGGATTTTTTTATTTGCGTGTTTTGGTTTTGGTGCATGTTGTATGGAGGAGTTTTACAGCAGACCTATGTGTCACTTCAGCACAGAGGCTATGAGTGACTTTAATGGGTAACAGACAGAAAAACCTGCATGTCTTACCTGGAAATCTATGAATTGATTCCACCCATACGTTCAATTTCCCTTTAATTTGCAAATGTGGGTATGTTTGTTATAAATAGGATCCTTGTTTCCAGCTTCTTCTCCCTTGTATACAAATCACTTGGTTCATTTTGGAGACATGCTGGAGTTCAGGATAAATAGCAAAAAGGCTAAACCTGATGTGTGTGAAGTGAAGGGTGTTAAGTTCGCTGCAGAGCCTGGCCACTGAGCGTCATGTTATGCCTTCCCACCAGGCGTCGAGACGGGTTTTCCTGTTAGCCTAAGGCAGTGCCTTGCCCCCAAGGTACAGAAGCCTGTGGAGTATTTATTCAGTATTTCCGTCCTTGGGTAGATGGAAAAACAAAGCACACTGGGAGTCGTGCAGCTCACTTGGGCCAAGGCAGATGAAGCTTCACAGGCTTCGTGTAGACTTGCTGGGGAAGCCCAGGCACCAAATGAAATACCCGTAATTGTCTCCTGGAGGAGCCCTGTCTCCCTGGCTGCTGCCAGGCTAAGATAGCGTTGGGGAGTGCCATCCTTGGAGACAACTCAAATTGGAAAGGAAATCTTTGGTGCAGGAGGAAACGGGACCCTTAGGACTGGGTCCTTCTTTGTGGAGAGATTGGTTCAGCCCCCTTGTGACCTGCGGGCCAGCTGCTGCGTGAGTTGAGGTGGCCACAGGGGAATGGCTTTGTGCTTTTCCTCTGCGCTCAAGGTGTGAGGGCCTGAAAGGGCAGTGGGAGTGTTTTCCCAGCTGCATTGGATCAGGGATCATTGTCTGGAAGGACAACAGAGACTTGGAAGCGCCATCCCCTCCCTGGCTGGCCCTGATGTGCAGCTGGATTTTCTTGGGGTTCACTGTTTCAGGGGAAAAAAAGACTCTCCCTGTCCTGAAGCACCGTTTGTCGCTTCTGTGTTCCTTATTCCTGATTCTTCTTTGAGACACCGAGGGTGCAAAAGTTTTCCCATGGATTTTCTTAACAAAATACTGACTTGCGTGATTTACATCAACCTGGCAGAAGTGACTGCATAGCTCTAAACAGTCTCAACCGGATTAGGTATACACAATTACATCTCCAAGCCAAGTTCCTCTAGATTCAGAGAAGTTGAAGGGGATAGTCACAAATTACCTTTAAGCATGTCTTTATTTGCTTACTTATTTAAATGGGTCCCTGTTTACTTCTGAACAACTGACGATTCTTCAAGCTACTGAGAAAACCAGCTGCTTGACTGGCAGCCCCGTGATGTTTCAGAGCGCAGGCCAGAGCCTTCACACAGCCCGGCACAGCAAGGAGCTTAGTTCTTGGACACTTTGCTGTATGGGATGAAAATGCTGCCAGTCACAAGCCCGTGGTCACACAATTGTATTTGGCTGTAGGATTCTCAGTGTCTTCCACAGAATAGGATCAAGGCCTTCAAACTCTTGGTGAAAATCAAGGCAGTTGTCTGTTTCGTTGGAAAAAGTGAATATGGAGAGCTGTGTTTGCCTTACAGGAGCAGGTAACAGAACTGAGAAATGCAGAAACCATTGTAAAAACAGACCATTTAAAATGGAAAGTAATATTTTCAACGGAAAATGGACTTCCCATATAGTTTCTGTTGCCAGAATCTTATTGCAAAGATTGACGCAAAACTAACAGACAAATCTGAAGCCTGTGGGCTTTGTTTTTAGACTGCTGCAACTGCAGTCCCCCAAGGGCTTGGAGTAGTGTGTGATTTCTTCTACATACCAGCTCCACTGTAGACAGTGCTAGGTGTTAAGTATGGGTGACATTAACATCATGAGAAAACAGTACTATACATTCCCAGGAAATAATAAATACATATACTACCAGAAACCACATTTTAAAAAAAAATGTTGTGAGTTGTTTGTTTGCCTTTATATATATATATATATATATATGTATGTATGTATATGTATATATATATACATATATATATATATATATATATAATGCCTGAGTTGGCTTTTTTCTTTTTTTTCCTTGTGTATATGTTCTGGCAATAATGTTTATGGTCTCATCCTTACTGTCTGGAAGGTTGTCATCATTGCTTTCTCATGATCTTACTCTGCCCCCGTACTTACCTGCTCACACACGTGCCATCTGCAGAGGAAATGATAGCCCATTCAAAGGAAGCCAGGTAAGCAACAGCTTGGGCAGGCTGCGTGTAAACTCCGCGTGCTCGGTACTTGAGCTGTGTCTGCTAGTGCTAAGGTCCTGGCCTTGTAAAAACCTGTTTCCAGGAGTTTCTAAGTTGCCCCTAAAAACATTCCCAGCAATGAAAGTTGGCTTAGAATGCCTCTGTCTGGGTTATTATTAATTTCTTAAACAAACTTTAAAAGAACCTTTTTTTCCCTTAAATGAAAGAAAAGTAAAATAATTTAACAATTTCAGGAGTTTGGATTTCTGGTCATACCTGCAACTGTGTTTTTGACTGGAAAACTTAAAAAATGGTTCACTTTCCTCACCAACTACCTTCATATAAAGCTATTCTGCTCTTAGCCAGTTATCTCCACCAGATATTTTCTAAAATTAAATGTGTTCTAACTTTTTAGTTTTTTTCTTTCAGCCCAGTTTTGTTTTTTGTAACTGATACATTAAAACAAAACTGTCATTATGGGAAATAAAATACAGGAATGGAATTTACAGGGTTTTTTTTTTGTTTGTTTGTTGTGTTTTTTTTTTAAGTGGAGATTTATTGAAATAAGCCTGTTAACAGGGCCCCATATGCAGAACTCATGAATAATTGTTCTTTTTCAACTGGCGAGGTAGTTTGGAAAAATACAAAATAAATACATAAAAATAAGTTTGTTAAAGGTTTTCTTAGTTCTGATTCTCAATCAAGTGTGATGTGTGGGGAGATAAACTAGGAAAGAAAAATACATAGGATAGGTACCAGGTAAACAGCTTCATCAGTCTCTGGGTGGTAGCTGGCTGAACTTCATTTTTCCTGGAAATTTGGTGCATTTGTCCCATCCTGAGACCAGGGCCCAACTCATATCAGCGTGTGTATGAGCTAAGAGTACCCCTGCAGTGCTGACTGGGTTTAGTATTTCTGCTTCTGGATGCTGTGAGTAGAAGTCCTCTCTGTGACTGGACACCTTTTTTGAAGCAAGATATTTCTTATTGAGAACAAAACATTACTTAGAAAGCAATGTAAAGACTAGCATGGCATTTTTGTTGTTGTTGTTGTTATTTTTTATAATCTTCTACACCAGTATCCTCGTATGTCTGAGCTTCCTGTGGTGTTACAATGCTACAGGGGTCTACAGAGTGTTTTGTTCCCTTAAGCCACAGACTATTTCCATTTCCCCAGAGCATCTGTTACCTCTGTGGTGTATCAGCCCTTAGATACTTCAGTTCCTAACAGGTTCCTAGTCTTGGAAAAGAGCTGCATAATGTCAAGCTGAAGCGTGGAAGTTGGCCGTTGTCCCGTAATTGCCCCCCAAGGGTCTGGTCGGAAGTTGTATAGTCATGGTGGTGCTTTCCTGCTTGCTTTTCCGACTTAAGTTAGAGTAGTATATTCCTACAGGAAATTCTAATGAGCCAATACAATTATATAGTCATTTTACCTTCCTGACAAGGTCACATAGAGTGCTAACACAATTATCAAATATTGGTATTCGTAGATTACATAATAGCACTACACCTAGCAAAAGCTATTTTGATCCTTTGTTTTGTGTTTTCTTTTGTTTTGTTTCCTTTTGTTAGGCTATACCTTAGATTAAGTAGGTTTTGATGTTGGCACCCAGTAAGAAAGCAATACAAAGCAGCGGTTATCTTAAAATCTTATTCTTTCGGTTAGCTGTCTGTGAAGCTGGAAATACTAGGCATAAATTTTGTCTTTTTTTAAAAATGGAATCAGACATGCTGTATTCATTTTAACATGTTAATGAGTACCCAACCATGACAGGACAGAATATTCGTGGCATCTATTAAATATCTGACAATAGGAAGTATGTTAGATATTGTTCACTATCTGCTTGAGGCATGTAGGGACTTGGGTTTTGAATTCCCAGTGTCTTGCTTACTTGAAGCAGTTCAATGAAACCTGTAGCCAGTTAAGTTGGCTGTGTAGCCCCTTGGATAGCATTGGGGAGCTGATTTGTGCGTTTCAGAAATGTTTACCTCATATGTGTTTGTTGGCTAGAGTGGCCCGTACAATTCAAGAGGGAGGTGGAGTTCAAAGAAATTACAGTTGCAAAATTAGCAGCAAGCAAGGGGTCTTTGCTAGTTCATTTTTAAGCTCAGAATAAATGATTCCTCGGGTTAGACGTGGGAAGGATTTAGTGTTGATTCCTATCAACAAGAGAAGTGTCTCCAGCTGTTACAGTAAATACTAAAAATAAAGAAGAGTTTTAGGAAGGAACTGTCAAGAATCCAGACTTAAGAGAGGCTGTAAATCTTGTGTAACAAGAATAAAGTTTATTCGGTAGAGGTTTATCCTATGACTTCGAGATATTTATGTCTTTTCTTCTGAAACAGATTGGAGACAGGAGGTTAGGCTGGAAGGACTACTATCCCGACCTGTTTTGGCTGTTCTTCTGACCCTGGAAGTCTTGAACACGTAATTTCATGTATCCAGGATGATATCAGTAAGGCGCATGGAGTGTTAAATAGGAAAGTTGAAGCTTAAGTGTCATCACTGGTATCATACAGATAAGTGTTTCTGCAAAGAGGTTTTTTAATCTGCTGATAAGGATAATATGACATCTGAGCACAGGGGCAGCAGAAGGGCAGAAGAGAAAGAAGCGGGTAAACAGTCCAGTGTAATTGAAGACTGGCCTTCAGATCTTTGAACTCTGCAGCAGCCAACTTTCAGGATGGAATTGCAATCTGATAAACCTGCAGGTTTTGACTGAATCTTCAGCTTTGCATCAAATGTTCATTTTTCCGTTTGCAAAGTAGGTCTGTCTTTCCTGCCCGCAAACAGGGTAGAGTTATAATTACTTTTTTTTATTTTTTTAATGGGGATACTAACGGAAGTTTGGTAAGGATTTCTGGAAGTTACTTCTTTCATTGTGAAGGATGCATAGTTGTGAGGCTGCTTTTTAGCTTGGACAGCACAGCTATTCAATGCACATTAAGCTTTTGCTAACAAAACCACGTGTGAAATGCAATTAGAGACCTATATCAATATCAGCATTGATAACTGCATTGTCTGTTCCATAGATTCATTTGCAACATACATTGTGTCAGTCCTGCAACAAGTGATGATTCATTTGATGCTTATGAGGTAAATAATTTACACAAAAAATCAGTTTTGTGTCATCTCTCCCAAAACTCAGTGACCAGTGTATTACAGAAGTTAATTTAGGTGTCAAATTTCTAGAATTTCAAGCATGAAGAGATTGATTTTTTTGCCGTCAGGGTAGTAATTTAATATTTCTACTGAAATAATAATTAAGTCTTGATCAGAATGGTCCTCAGTGTTCTAGATACTGTACAACTTGTTAAGAAGTTGCTGACTATTTAAAAATTGCTCACAATAAAAATATTTATCATTCAGAGTTACAGTGCTTCAGGAGTCTCAAAGATCTTTTCACACATAAATTGATTCTGTCAACTTCTCAGAGAAATAACAAAGTAAGAATTCAATAACAACCAGAATTCAGGACTGGCCTAATGCTTCGTCCACTGAATGGTAAAATTTTCATTAATTTTCAGAAGCAGAGGAGGCAGAATGATGAATGGTTTTAGAAATCTCCAAACCTGCCCAGGATCACACAGGAAATCTGTGAAAACATATATTAACAGGAATTAAAACTTCATGCCTCCAGTCAACACGGTACCTTAAAGGAAATTTAGTCTTTTCCCTATGAAATACGAGAGATGAACAGGTTGAAAATGGGTGGTTTGGAAGCTGGAAGCTGTATGTCACTTCAGCATCTCAGCTGTTCAGAAATTCATTTCATGAAGTTATTTGTGCCTTTGGCCTCTCCCAAGGTGGGCAGTTCCTGCTGTTCGAAAAGATTCCCCTCTCTCCTCCTCAAAAGTCACAGTGGAGAGTAATGGCTCTGTGTGTCTGTCTGTCTGCAATTCTGACTATTTCCAAAGTGCTGACTGGATCGTGCTTGCTTCTTTATTTTAACCTTTACTTAGTATTTATGGTAGACAAAGATACTGGAAGGCACCTCCCAGAAAAGTGACTGTGAAGAAACCTGGAATGTCCTGCAAGGACATGTACATAACAAATACATATTCGCGTTGTCTATAAAAAGCTGTAAGTACCTTCAGTAGCATCTATGGTGTGTTTGTATGGCTCAGTGTAGCAGCAATTAGAGATCCCTCAGATGGCACTAAGCTGTTCTTCCTTCCTGAAACAGCAAAATGTAATGATTCTGGTACTGGGAGCAGTGTGAGCATGTTACCAGGGTGCTCCATGCAGGCTTAGTGTGAATCCTGCTCCTAGCTACTCAGACATATGCAGTGCTATTGCTAGGTCCACGTGTGGTCAGGTCAGACAGCTGGCCACCGTCACTGAAATGCCAAATTGATGCTGGGAAATGGAGGAGCAAAGGGATGCACCACCCAAAGAGCAAGGCAGAAACACAGAGGTCACGGTGCATGTTGGGAAGCCCTCTGCAAAAGGCACAGTCTGTGTGGAGGAGAAAGGAGCTAAAACAAGGTTAGGAAGGTTGTTTGGGAGCAAGATAAAGGACAGACAAAGGATGCGAAGAAGAAACTTGGATTGAGGTCAGACAACCTTGATACATATGGTCATGTAAGAGGCAGCATTGGGTACCAGGTCCAGAAAAGAAGTAGGGTTATGAAGAATAACGCCACCACCAGGAACAAGAATCAGAACTATCCAATGTAAACTAGTTTTTCAGATCTCTCTCTTGGTTTCTGGTCCACAGTCAGAATCGCCTCCAAATAATGACCCATCCTATCTTAAGCTTTTTTTAATACTTTATGTATCTATAAAAGGTGAGTTTAGCTAACCTCTGATCTCTAGCTCTTTTCTGTTGTCTGTAGAGGAAACTCATGGCTAGTTCAGATTAGACACTTAAATTTTGGATGGTTAAAGTTAGCTGATGTGAATTACACTGTTAAGGTTTGGTGGCCACTTGTTCATCTGGATTTGAATCATACTGTGATAATACATTAAAATATTATCTTGAGGAAAAAAGGAACTGAATGAAAGGGTTGATGAAATCTGCATTCTTTTGGAGATACATGTTCAGCCCAGCCTGCTGAACATCAGTAGTTTTGGAGTTCCTGTGTACATTTAAAAGTTCTATTACGTTGTCACTAGAGAGTACAGTCACTGGTGAGTTTTAAGGTCAGGCACTACCACAGTTTTGGGATACGACATAAGCAATAGAAAAAAACAGTCATAAGAGCACGCTAAAACAAGTATTGTTAGATAAATGCAGCATACTGTTGCTGCCAAGTATTCCTTTGTTATGCAATTTGTCATACTGCTTACAGCCAACTCATCAGCAGCATGTATCAACATATTCACAGTAGTTTTCCCAGCGAGGGTCAGGGCCTCTGGATTTCTTTAGAACTAGTTGGAAGTCAGTAATCCTGTCTCCTGGCTTTGGAGATAGAGGAAATCGTTATAAAATACAAATTAGCAGAAAACCTGTGGCATGTAGTTCTCTCACTTACCTTTAGTAAGCATGCAAGTTTCTCTGAGTATTTTTACTGATTCTACTATATTTTATATATGTTTTACAACTAAGCAAAACTGCATTGGTCTAACAGGGACATTTAATCTCGAAAACCTACCTTGCCTATTGTCACCCATAGTCATACTGATCTGGAAGTCTGGCTTCATTTATGCTGCTTTCTGTAATCATACACTCACGTTTAGAATTTGCCTGTCAATCTGCATCTGTCAGACTTCAGGCCCAGTTCATTTGTGTGTTTACATATAAGCTGGAACTTAACATAGTATGTGATTCACAGTCCACGGGCAAGTACGATGGAAGTTTCTAAGAGGTAAATACACTTTCATCATTTAAAGTAAAGACAGACTCCTTTACAAAAGCCAATCCTTGTAGCTCAAATATGTCAGGCAGAAGTCGTCCCTGGCTGACATCCCCGATAACTCAAACATTCAGAAATTCTTGAAACCGACACTACTAACTGTGCTGCTAAAAAGAGGACCCTTGTCTTCTGCTCACATGATATGCTAGCTGTGTCCGAAGTGTAATATTTAATTGCATTTTCTTAATCTTTACCACTGTATTGCTAAGCTTTCTAATACCTTCAAAATACCAAATCTCAGGCTTATCCTAATTAAAGAATCTCAATTTAATCCATATTGCATGACAATTCAATTTGTTGATTGCTTTTTCTCCCCCCTCTTTGTGAAATTCCCGTCAAATGTATTAATTCAACATGATGAATCCTGTATTCAACCCACTGGAGTGAATAATTAAAATTAGCTGATAAAACTTTCAGCAGAATTACTTTGTGAAATTGCTGAACAGATGTGTCATTTTAATGAAAATCCACAGACAAGCGCCTTCCCCCCTCGGCAGGATAAAAATATTATCCCCACGGCACATACTTAATTTGGTGGTAAATACACTCCGAGCGATTGCTGGAAGGGAAGAAAAAGCAACTTGTCACACTTAGTAACTTGATTTTTCCCCAGCATGCAGTAACAGCTATCTACAGTAATTCATAGTGCTCTATTGTTGCTGCAAGTCCCAAAGAGAACTTATTAAAATGCAATAATCTCCTATTTAAACAGAAACAATAACCATTAAATTTCCTGTGGATCCAAAATTGAGCACAAGCCCCATCTGGTAAGAGTGATTAGAGGCCTGATGAGGGAATTTAATTTGCAACATTCAAAGACTAAATCTGAGCAGATCTTGTCACCTGGGACTGGAGTGCTGCTTGCTGTCTTCTTAAAAATCTCGACCTAAACTGGAAATGGAATGTAGAAGTGAAAATGTTACCCAGGGGCCAAGCTTGACAGGATTGTATTTCATTATGTGTCTCCATCAGGCTTAGAGAGCTGCGTGGAATTTCGGCTTTGGCTCAGTTGGGATATCTCCTCGACAGGGCATGCACAAAGGCTGTCGCATCCTGTGATGGTGAACGAATCATTAAAGGAGACTCCATCCTGCCCTTGGACCTCCCACTGCCTCATTTAGACACTTGCCCAAATGACACCAGCCTTTCTATCCCATTAGACAGAGCCAAGATAATTTTAGCATTGCCTACAACAAATAAGCATCTCCCAGATATGTTTGTTTCTGCTCCTGGCAAAACAACACTGGCATTAGACCTTATTACCGAGTCCACCTAATGGCATGCCACAGATCTCTTGTCATTTGGAACTTGCTTCCTGCACAGGCCAGCTGAGATGCACAATGTGCAGGTGCCTGCTGCAGAAATACAGGATCAAAACCTGCTGCTGTTTGGGTTTTTTGGTGTGTTTTTTTTTTTTCCCTGTTTGTTTGGCTGGCTTGTCAGGTGGGGTTTGTATTTGTTCTAATTGTTAGATTTTGGTCAGCTAGTTTCGTGCCACAGCTGTCAGTTTATAAATTATTATAAGCTCCTAATTAAGAACCTGTTTCTAATGGCAAAGCTCTGGTTCACTGAAACATATGTTGCTAGGGAGATAGCTGTAAGCGGTAGAAGAAGGAAAATAAATGCATAATGCTTTTTCAGATTCAGAATTTCTTCTCACTCCCATTCCTAGTCTAAACTCCAAAGATTGATTTTTTGATTGGTGTTGTCTAATACAGCTTGTTTTCATTGTTGTTTGGGGTTTGTTTGTTTTTTTTGAAGACTACAATACTTACTGATGATGCTTCTAGGCAGAGTTTGGTTTTTCATTAGGTAAATGCAGCAGGACAAATATGATGGGTTATGCATGGTGCTGTGCATCCTGTTTCACTACTCTTCCCCCAGTCTTGAGCTTGGACAGGATTACTTCTTGACTTAAGGCATTCTGAACCCCTGCATCCTTTGGCCACCCAGGCTGCCTGTTTGTTGGAAGTTCTGGTTGTAGTTGTAGGAAGGTGTGTGCTTACCGTAGAAAATCTGAAATCTTAATTTGGAGAGTAGCTGTCACATAGGAATAACTGTTGACCTTGGTCAGTTACGGACCACTGACCACTGAGGTCATTATCAGCCTTCTGAGCAATCCAGTCCACAAGCTGTTAGTTGCCTTAACTATTGTGGATTACTTTTGCCTTTTGTTCTTGTGTAGAACAAATCCGTGCAGTTGTTCAAAAACTGGCTTTTTTTTTTTTTTCTTCTTTTTCTTTTCGGACTACCCACATTTAATAGCTACAGCATATAAGCCACCAGGATATTGTGAAGGGAGGACTCACGCAGGAAGTAATAAAAACGCCCCGTGAACTGCTAAGTTAGCAATCCATTTGCACCTCTCCTGCAACAAGTCATTAAATTCAGAGTCCGCATGTCTCCAGCTGAGGGGAAAGAGCTGCATGACAGCATCACCAGGTGTCCCACTGTGACGCCGCACGTACATCAACTGCTGAGCTGTGACTTGGGGTGAAACAGAGTGATCCTGCAATATCTGATGATACCATTTCTCCTGTTCTTAGCTATTTTGTAATGCAGGATGTCAGGGTCATAGGAATATATTCCGGTGCCAGTTCGGGTTCTTTCTGCCTCTTAGTCCTGGACATTTTTAAAGGAGTTAGAAAAGATTTAAAGAAAAAGAGATAAAGAAAAAAATCTTAATTTGGTGACCATCATGTTTTCATGGGAATAGAAGTCCAAAAATGTGTTTCTGACTTCTCTGGCATGGTGTTTTACTAACTTACCTATGACGGTACCAGTTCTTTTCTTACTGCTCCAGGATGTATAGATCATCTTTCGTCTGCAAGCGGAGCTGACCCCTGTTAAAGAGCAAACACATATTCCATCGGTTCATTTTTTAAAGGCTTCTGGTAGTGATTCCGGGTATGTCCTTTTCCTGACCAGAAGTGTTCCCTCTTCGAAGTGTTCCCATGAGCCTTTGTGCCTCAGTCTTTGAAAACCCACCTACACTGCTGATGAACTTGGCCTATTGTCACTAGTCATCTTGAAACTAATTTTTCTTTTCCAGAGTATAAGGTCGCCAGTGAGACAAAACCTTCCATGTGCGCTT
Organism: Cygnus olor; assembly: GCF_009769625.2. Classification (NCBI taxonomy): domain Eukaryota; kingdom Metazoa; phylum Chordata; class Aves; order Anseriformes; family Anatidae; genus Cygnus; species Cygnus olor. The sequence goes on along the minus strand of NC_049188.1, from coordinate 2,007,014 downwards.
TACTTGCACGTAATTGCTCCGAAGAGGGGAAGAAGTTCCCTAGATAAAAGCACTTACTACTTTCCTTGAAACTGTTTTCTGTAAATAAAACTCTTTCATCTTTGAACTTAAATATATTTCAAACCCAATTGAATTGCTTTTTTTTTTTTTTTTTTTCCCTCTTAGGCCTGGACCACTCTAAGTTTGGGGGGGGGGGGGGGGGGGGGGGGGGGCAGGGAAAGACTTATTTAATAAGCCCCAAAGGTAATCAGAAAGAAGACAGCAAAATGAAACAACTCGTAAAATATTCTCTAACATCTTTAGGGAATACGTAATGCACACAAGGTCAGGGCTTTGTAATGGTAATTTAAGAGTTGTAGGAAGTGATCCATCATTTTAAAGAGCAACATTGCCATCCTTGACAAAAAGTTTATGTTTCGGAATCAACTTGAGTCCCTGCTCACCTCAAGAAAACAAATGTTGGCAGATCTTCTTGTAGGACATGATGAAGGAGATTTTCTATAATGTTATGCAAATGTCATGCTAAATTGTATGTAAGCATTGAGAAATGACAGGCAACTGTGGCTGTCCAGTCTTCTGGAAGGTACCGATGCTGTTTTGGGTAAGTTTTCTTTCTGGAGCAGACGTTCTGTGGAAATTACCCTTGACTGTACTCCATCGTTTGAAAGGTCACAGCGGTAGATACAAAATCCATAGGCAGTCGATTGCCTTCCACGTATTCAGCATTACTGCTCTTGCCTATTTTACCCTTAGGCATCTTTTATATCTTGCACAGATGGTCTCACTCAGCCCTAACAAAATGTTTTAAGCTGTTGCATAAATTAAAATAAGAGGCCCCGAAGTACAAAAGTGCAACTCTTTGGTAAGAAGTTGGGGGCGGGAGGGCCGGGGGGGAGTTGATAGGCAGGGAGAGAAAACACAACACAGAGTTCTGCTTCCCTTCCTGGTACATTCCTGACTCAGCTACAGTGTGCAGGTTAGTTGCAGGTATTTCCAGTAGGGCAAGGTAAAAGATAGAAGAACTAATGTGTAAGGTTGCAGGGAAGTGGACTTATTTACTATTTGCACATCATATCATAACCATGCACTGAAATAACAAGTGGGGCTGGTCAACTTTTTTGTGACACATTTTCCCTCTTAGAGAGGGTGGTCTGATCAAGTTCAGTGGATTGGGAAGGGAACTGAGAGGAATTGATTTGATATACGCTTTTATTGAAAGATTATATAAATGATAATCAGCCTTCAGCCTTGTCATTTGCATTTGTTAAAATGAAGCTCCTCAGAAGCGTCTCACAGATAATTTTGAAATACTGGTTTTTATTTCCAACATGGGAAGGAAGGAGACACTGAAATGTCAGAACGTCCTGCTAGGTGGAATTCTATGTGCTGACCTACTTTAGTAACAACCACAAGCATCAGCACTGATGGCCAAACTGCAATGGCTTATGTGTACAGACTTCTGAAAGATGCTGTGACCTGTTGAAACCAGGCTGGACATACCTGATAGTGGGATGCTGGAAAAAAGTGAGCTCCCGGGCTGTTATTTGCATTTAAAAGTCTTAGGACTACACCTGCTGTATAAAAAGCTGCATATGAGCAAACCATTGGTTGTTTGTATGTTTTTCTCCTTACTGAATGCATTTTTATTTCTGTTTGAATTCAGCTTGCTATTGATGGTAAAATACTTCTATTCCAGGTTGTAGCTTGTGTACTGGCTTGCAAGTAAATTAAGCTAACTGGAGTAAAAGTGAAGCTTGGGGCCTGAAGGCTTCCCCTTGGCTACAAAGCCCATTGTATTACAGACGTATCTGTAGGGCTGTCTGCCTCTGCAATGCCCAGTGCAGCTGCCTGTCCCTGTGGTTCAGTCCTGATGCCTCAGGCTTCCAGCAAAGTTTATCCCCACTGTTTTCTTCGAATTTCTCAGTAGGTCTCAGCCTTCTGATTTACAGGTAAACTGTTCAAAAGATTTGTGTTACTGCATAACAGAGATGAAAATGCACATGGGTTTTATATGGTATTTATGACTGTTGGTATCTTACCTGAAGATAAACAAGAGTTTGCAGCTCTCTAGGGGGAACCCCACCCAAAAAAACAATATAGGACTTCTTAAATTCAGTGCCTTAACCTTATTTCACCTTTTGTTGGTGATCTGGGGTAGAGGGTCACTCTGAATTCAGGAAGGCAGCTACCTTTTGCTTCGCTGAACTTCAGGTTTATCTGCGATGCTCAGATGCACTGCAGTATGATTCTCTAATTATCCATTAGCAGATTCAAGCTTAATCAAGTTGTTGCTTGGGTGACTTCCACAGTGCACGAGGACCTTCCTGTAGGGAAAGTTAGCAATAGATAATATTTCAGTGATGAAGCTATTAGGTCAATGATCCTTTCTTGAGGTCTGTGACAATGCCTTGGGAGATGCGTTTGAAGGAACAACCTGGCAAACCACATGCAGCCTGATAAGCAGAGAATTTATCATCTTCATCGTGATCCATGGCTGTTCATAGATTCCCCATCTTCTCATTGGGGGATACTGGGGTGATGTAGTTAATGGTACTGAACAGCACCAGAAAACGCAACACAGCAGATGAGATGTCTTCCTCCTGTCAGTGCTCTTTCTATTAATACAGCCTGTACTGACTTATGCCTTCCTGAGCATCCAGTGTGCAGCTGTGCTCAGGAGTGTGGTGGCTAGGCTGGAGTACACTGGGCAGATGTACTTGTTTGCCAGGATCCTTTCCTTGTTTGTGTTTCCAGCACTTCTCGCCCCCTGAAGAATTAGGACCAAAGGTGGTGTGTAGTAGCTTCCTGTGCTGGGGGTAGGAGCTGGGGAAGTGAATGGTACCAGGATTGGTAACTTGTGTTCTGCTGGTGAGGCTCACAACCCAATGTACAACCCCTGGGGAGAAGAAGGAAGTATATTACAGGCATGACTCTGTCCAGTCTGGACAGAAGTGTCTCCCTGAGCACAGCCAATGTTTTGTCCTATGTAACAAACAGCAGTGTGCCCAGGGTCTCTCCAACATGCGCTGAGGACTTGTCTTGTTCCTGCAACTCTCATCCACCTCTAGTGCTTCTTCTCACCCATGTAGTTCTCATCTATACTCTGAGCCAAGTCCTGCCAAGTGCCTTGCTCCCCCAGGGTATCAGTAGCCCTTCGTGGGGTGTGACCCTGATTAGGGATATGGTTTAGTGGGTGATATTGGTGGTGGGGGGATGGTTGGTTGGACCAGATGATCTTGGAGGTCTTTTCCAACCTGTTGTGGTTTAGCCCGGCTGGCAGTCAAACACCACACAGCCGTTCGCTCACCCTCCCCCCTCCCTCTCCGGGATGGGGGAGAGAAACGGGAAAGTGAAGTCTGTGAGTTGAGATAAAGACAGTTTATTAAGACAGGGAAAAGAATAACAACAATAATAATAATAATAATAGTATTAATAGTAATAATGTGTACGAAATAAGTGATGCACAATGCAATTGCTCACCACCCGTTGACCGATGCCCAGCCTATCCCCGAGCAGCCGGCCCCCCCCTCCACCCCGGCTAGCCACCCCTATATATTGTTCAGCATGACGTCAGATGGTATGGAATACCCCTTTGGCCAGTTTGGGTCAGCTGTCCTGGGTCTGTCCCCTCCCAGCTCCTGCTGCATCCCTAGCCTGCTCGCTAGCAGGACAGAGAGAGGCTGAAAAGTCCTTGGCTTGGTGTAAGCACTGCTCTACAACAATTAAAACATCAGCATGTTATCAGCGCTCTTCTCATTCTAATCCAAAACATAGCACCCTGCCAGCTACTAGGAGGAAAATTAACTCTGTCCTAACTGAAACCAGGACACAACCTTAATAATTCTATGATTCTATGACCTCCAGCTCAATTTGCAGGTGGATGGGCAAAGGCTGCCACATGCGGACTGGCAAGGCTGAGGCAGATAGTTGCCGAGGACATGACACTGCCCAGTCACTGGCCTGGAAAAGTTAGGGACCAGAATGCGTCTCTGTCACTAATGGGGACAGAACATGCCCTGGCATGAGCCACATGCTCTCCCTGCCTCTTAGCTTGTTTATCAGGGAGACAGTACAACAATTGCATAATGCCATTCCTTTTCTCCAGTTCAGAGATTCACACACACACACCCTCCCTCACCAAAATAAAATAAGCAAAATAGTAGGCTAGGTCTTGGAGAGGTCTAGGGCTTGTGACTGCTGTTTGTTACTGAATCCTGTCACCTTTACCTGTAACAACAGACTTCTGGTATTGCAAGTTCTTGACTTTGGCTTCTGTCTCTGATGCTGGTCTGCAGGATGACTGCCGTTACATCATGACATATATCATAGTTTCTTCATCTGTTAAGATGTATAGATAGAAAGCAGTATAGAAGCACTAGGCATTATGCATTAGTCACTGTCGGTACTTCTGACAGTAAAAACTAATAAATAGGAACACAGATTTTTATAGGTTGTGGAGTACTGCAAGGTGAGTTCTGAAATAAATAGAGTATAGCATGGCTGTAACGTTAACCACCTCCTTCATTCCCATCTTGCAGAGTTGTCTCTGTTTGCTCAGTAGTGTCCTCACCATTTTCACAGTAAGAGAGGAAAAGACTAGTTGCACCTGGAATGTTTTTTTGTTTATTGGCTAGAATTAGGTTTTGACAATTGATTCTGTAACCGTATTTTGATGTAAGATATGTTGATTTCGCCTTGGATATTGTGGTAACTGTTTTCTTCAACTTCTTTAACTGAGAATATTTCTGTGCTTAGTGGATGTAAAACTCAAGGTGACCATTTCTATTTTCATGTCTGCTCTCCCTCTAGGCTAGGCTTTCCAGTCTTCTTTTCAGCCAGTTAAGGGGGAGAAGAAATAGTGTTCTCCTTCAGCCAGTTAGACGATGTGTATCATAGCAGTCAGTTACGTTTAGTCACTTAATGAAGTATGTTTTGCCAGTTGACAAAGGGGTTGATTAGCAGACAAAGAATTTGAATCCAAAAGGGACAAAGAAAGCAACCTTGGCTGTATTATTAAAGAAGCATTTTACAGACAAAATCTAGATGTTAGAATATTATAATACCTAAGCTACAGCCATTACTAGGCTGCAATCATTTTTAAAAGGGACAGTCCCCTTTTTACAAGATTTTGATGCTATTTCATAGCATTTTGTTTAACAGCATCTTGTGTAAAACTTCAGCTGGCTTAAATCACACACACAAAAATGGTATTTCTTGTGTATCGGTGGGGCTTTTTGTTACAGTTTTTCAAACTATGGGGTAATGCATGTGTAGAAAGCTAATGATGCGGTCTCTAGGTGTTGCTTTACTATACAGAGTACTGATAATGAGCTTCGAGTAATAGGGTATGAGTCCCAGAAGATGAATTCTGATTACCTTTGTGGTATTGTCCCCTATATGCCCCTTCTTCCTTGATGTTTCTGTAAAGAACATTTGGATTTTGATGAGGGTATTACGTATTTGACTTTTAATTAGATTTGCAGTATGTTGTGTTAATAAACTGTGACTCTGTGGTTGTTTTGTTTTGTTTTCGATTTCTTAAAGTATATGTTCACTGAATCATATGACGGCAAGCAGCAGTTGAAACGTCTTGCTGCTCTGTGTATAAAGCTTATATTTATTGGTCCAGAGAGGGCAAATTTTGTCCCATACTCAATAATAATCGGTAAACAGTACTTAAATTGTACAGAGACTAGCAAACTGCAGCATACTGTGAAAGTGCAGAGAGATATCCTCTAAGGAAATAGCATGATAGATCTTAAATAATACCTTGTAGTCATGGGCTATGCCATTATAGGCACTAAAATTAAATATACAGCTTCCCTAAACAGCAGGTTGTCTTTCCCACTGCCCCCTTTTAATAAAAACTCTGGGACTTTCTCATGTTGACAGGTCAAATATAGCCTTTTTATAATCTCCATGTTTTATCACATTTGGGGTTCTTTTTGAAATTTGTTTTCCTTGTACTCACTCATTTTCCACTAAATCATTTCCTTGTTACTGAGTACTTTTAATTGAAATTTAAAAAACAAAATTAAAGTCCAATCTTTTGCCAAATCTCATCTAACATAAAGGCATTAAATTTACTGCTGGTTTGTAGCTCTGACTCATGTTGCCAGTATCCTCGCTTCTGTTTTGTTTTGTTTAGCAGACTGCTACGCCAATTTAATAAACATGCTGTTATATATTCTGTTGTAATTTAGCTGCCATTTTGCTACAGCTAGACATGGATTGGTTATGGCAGGGCTGTAATGCGTTGTCAGCACAGGTTACTCACTACTTGTTGGTGGTGGCCGAACATTGTCTGAGACAGTGTCATTGCAAAAATGTTTGACAATGTTGATGCTGTAGTTGTGCTGAGCAATAACAACTGCAGAGGTTGAGGAAGGGCATGCGGGAGCGGCTGCTCTGAGGGCAGCGATGAAGAGGGAATGCTAAAACAGAGCAGCAGGACATGTCATCAGGGAAAAGTTTGTTTATCCGTTATTTTTGCTCCCTCTTGTTGTTCTTGTTTGATTTTTCCCATTAATTAACTACTACGGAAAGGTACCATATTGATTGTCCTGAGGACACAAGTCCCCAGAAAAGCTGGTGACAGATGTGCAGACTGTGTTTGTCCCTGCAGGGGCCAGGCTCTGGTCAGCTCTTGGCCTCTTGGCTGAGACTGCCACCACTGGATTTGGTGGCAATCTTTCTGATGCATAAACCCAGTTCCCTTGGAAACTCAGTTAAACCAACAAACTTTGGCCACATAGGTCGCTATAAGATGATTTTGCTTTTCAAAGATTATCAGCTTGGGATGAGCTTTAATACTTAATGAAGAGGCAAAAAGCTCAATTTTGCAGTGCGGATCATTTAAGCCATCCAGTCCTTTCATAAGGTCAGGGTCACTTAAGATTCTACTAAATCAGAGTGTTTTGTGTGATAGCGATGGTTTGCTGTTTAAATTCTATTTCTTACACTATTTTAAGCTTTTTGCAGGTTCTCTTTTGTTTTAGAGAAGAATTAAAGTTTCAAAAAAAAAAATCTTTTTCAAAATCTTCATACTTCTTTTGAGGAGACGGAAAAGGGAAAGAGGTTATTTGGGAGTCCTCCATAGCCATTAAAAAATAAATAAATTACATTTGTATTCTGCTGCTTACTTAAATTAGAGCAAAATAGATAAGAGAAGCCCAACTTGGCTTTCACTAAACCCTTGAGTTAAATAATCTTAACTGTCAAAATGAGTAACTGACAGTGGGATCTGGGCCTTCATGCAGCACATTCTGGTACTTTATTAATACATGGTATTTTGTTGTTGAGGGTCTTTTTGCATTTATTTGTCTTTAATAAATCTGGAAGCAACCTCACATATTAGAGACTGTCTACTGTCCCTTGGTTTAGGGCCTTGTGTCATAGACATAGCAAGATTAATTATAGCCCAGCTTGCTTTCCGCAAAACCTAGATCTGTTTACTCTTTCATTTTCCTCTGAGACAACAGTCAGCCTTTTCCCGTCCTTTTATATGAAATTTTAGGTATGGTATTGAAAGTCATGCATTTATTTCCTTTGTGCGTCCTGTCTCTGACAGTGCTCCTTTGCAGTTTTTAGGAGTCCCTGTTCCAGGTGTTTCCAAACGCAGGTGGTCACCAACATGAGGACAGCCACAACTTTAACACATAATGAAGAAAGCTGGTCTTTGGGGACTCTGACGGAGACAGTGTGAGGTGAATAATAATGAAAAAAAAAGTCTAATTGGCTTTTGCAGATTAAATTTATCACTGCAGCTTTAAAGTCTGAGAAGACTAGCATTTGGTGTCTGGCTCCGAGGCACCCGGCCTCCTGTTGTTTGACTTGGGCTGCAGTGAGGCCTGAGAGAACTCAGCCACCAACGCTGACTGTAGGAAGGGCTGGGGGAGAAGACAGAGGGTGAGTGGAGGTGCTGGGGGCATTTGGGGTGGGGGCTCAGCTGGGAGAGGAGGAGGCCATAGTGAGAGGAGAGGCTCGTACCTCCACCCTCTGGGGAGACCCTCCCAGCTGAGGCGCATGGTGCGGTGGTTGTGCAGTGGCTGGTAGATGGGAATACGCCTGTCTGAGGGGAGAGGAGGATGGGGCGGGGAGCATGGGGCTCTTGGGAGGCCAAAATTAAAAGCTGAGTGTTTTTACTTCTGTGTTTAGTTTGTGGATTGTGGCAATAGGGTGAGATGTTACTGCTGCAGGGTGAGGAGGCGTCGTGGGGAAGACCCTCACAGGGCACAGGAGGAGACGTGCCAGCAGCCTGTAGGGCCGAGGCATGCTGTGGCTGACAGAAATGCCTCCTGCCCGGTTCTTCCCCCCACAGAGAGTACTGGAAAGTAATAATCTTTCCTTTTCTTGCTGCCAACGTATGTGGTTTGCTGCACTTCACTGATGGGAACATTTCCTTCCACATGAAAGGGGCTACTCGCACACACAAAATGAAACACCAACTCGTGCGTTTTCAAATAAAGGGGTGTTTAAGGCTGGATTTCTAATGTAACAAGACAGTTGTCAGGCATCAGCTTGATCATCTTCTCAGGTAGTTTGTTTCATTAGACTTGGACATGCAGCACTCCAAGCGCTGTGGTGTTAATATATCTCCCATGGCTGTGCAGTGGGATCTTTTGCTTCCCGCAGGCCTGTGACGGGTGCAGGGGAACAAGATCTGTCCCCCGCATGTGCCATCACCCCTGCCAAAGCTTACAACAAAGTTTTTTCTGCACTTTGGATCCCATTGCAGTCTGATGGCATCAGAAAAGGGATGTGCAGTTGAACTGACAATCAGTGATTGGCATCACGCATAACTCATTATTGTGTCAAGGATTTGGCATGTCCATGGAGAGGAAACCATGTGCGTTGTGTTGACACCGAGCTTAATTCATATCCTACCGGTGGTTATGCCAAATCCTTATCTCATTGGTGCTCATGCCAGATTGCTTGCTTGCGTGCCAGATTCTTGTCAGAGTAATGAGTTATGCCTAATACCAATCATTCTGTGGCAGCTGCCGCCTGGTGTAGCCATTTTCTACAGTTGGGATTTTGAGCAAAATGGCCGAGTTTTCTTGCAGTGTAAGGAGCATGGCAGGAGATCTCCAATGGGGTCATGAAATGGAAAAAGGTTTAAACAGCTTACAAATGGTATGCCAAATTTTCTGCCAACTTTCTTGAAAAATGTATTTCTCTCTTCTCCTATTCTCTCCCCAAAGCATACCCCCTCTCCCCAATACGTTCATTACCTTTCTGCTTTTAAGATCTTCAAAATCACATTTGTGGATGTGTCGTTCTAAGCAGTTTTGTCTTTCTGTCATCTTCTCCCTTATTAATGCAACAAAATTTTGTAGACAGCTCTGACTCTTACTAACAAGGGTTTCATCTGCAATCCTTATACAGGCACAGGTCTGTGTATCAGCCTACCACAGCTCATGGTTTCAGCAGTTAGTCTTGCCAGGAGATTGTCAAGGGAGATGTGCTATCTCCCTGCTGAAAATAACCCATTAACTCTCTTATATTATAGAAGGTAGGAGGAACTCGGGAGGAAAGAAGAGCTCACATGCATTTTTTACTTTTCCCTATGGGAGGAGTCCAGGTTGCCACCAAAGCTGGAGAGAACATATGAGCTGATATTTAACTTATAATTGAGTTCTTTGTTGTGAGAACCGAATACTATGAGAAAGGAAAGGGAAGACTTCCACAGGGTACTGCGTATCCATAAAGGGAGGAGAGTATAGAGTATCTCCTGTTCACCTCTTTGACTCAAACGGGTAGTTTGCTGGAATAAAGACAGCAAGAAAGGGCTGAATGTCCAGTAGTTCACATTTGCTTCAAAATCAAAAGGCTCCAAAACTAGCTTGGTATTCTGAGTTGCTTGGATATGAAAGTTTATACCCAGGTAATTTCAAGTGTAGGTTGGAAAAAAAAAAAAGGGATTGTAATTACCCTTATCCTGGTCATCGTTTGTTCTCAAACCACATCCAAATAGCAATGCTTAAAAGTAAGTTATTCATAATCATGTTGTTTAAGCTGCGTTACTGTTTTGTATCCAGTCTGTTGATTTTTCAGGATTCTTGTGCATGAGGCTTTTTCATTAGTATGTTTTATGGAAAACAAAACCCATAGTGGGATCATAAAATATTGTACTTACAAAAGCTCCTTAATTTTCTGCTTTTAATAGAAAAATAAATGCACCTGGGCTGACAGTTAGGATACCAAGATTTTCTTAATTTAATTTGAAGCAGCTGAAGAGCTTTACTTTGGATATCAGCAAAAATGAGGGCCAAACTCAGGTATAGTGTATTGGGTACAAATTATTTGGTTTCTGTAGAATTACTTGAGTTTACATAAGAGCCACTGTAGTTGGTCACTTTAAATATACACACCTTTGCATTTCTTTAATAAATCAATTGCTTACAAACTTTGGGAGACTGACATTCCCTGGGATGGACTATGTGGTGTTCTAAACCTGAGAAGTATTTTATGTGGTGTGAGGGTACTTTTCATTAGTGTAGCAAGCTCCTGTGCCAGTCAGTAGCGCTAAAAGAGGTGAAAGACAGTTATAGAACAGAGCCGTGTTGAAAAGAATATAAAAATTGCTGTTGAAAATAGAACTTCTCTGCTGAAAAATCTCCCTTGTGATGAGCTGGTCAATCACTGTCAGGGCCAAAATGGGCTCTTGGTATGCAACCCCTTCACTGCTGTTACAGTCACACTTGATATGAAATATTTTCAGTGGGACAACCAAGTGGTTGTGGTACATCCCTAAAGTTACTTTTGCTTCCTAGGGGCTGCGATACCCAGCTAGCCCTCAATTCTGATGAATATTTATACAACATAAATGGGAAAATCGGTGGGTTCCCTTGGTGGAAACGTGATATTGGTATTTTTTTAAATAAACTTAAATAAGGTCAGAATTTTTTATCCTCTAGAGAAAATTTCACGTCTGATTAAATAGTTTACATAAACTTAATCTTTTTCTGCTAGATGCATTATAATTTCAGATATTATTCATGTAGCTATTCCTCTGTGAACCATAAAATGTTCATTTCTTCAAAATGAATATGAAGCTCAAAGCATTAGTGGTCTTAAGAGCATAAAAAGTTTATTGCTTTGTGCTTAACATTTTTCAAGTAACTTTAGAAAGCTGAACAAATTTTGCATTTAGATTAATGGAAGATGTTTTCCATTTGAAGGAACTAGCAAGGGAGCAGCAATAACAAAAATCCCCCAAGGTTAAAAATGTAGTGCTTTTGATTTTTACCAGAACTGTGTTAGCAGAACAATCATTTCTCAGCATGGAAAGGTAACATAATTGGTCTATACAGTGGCAATATAGAAAACGAGTATGCTTCAGAGAAAGCTAATATGGCTCTACTTAATAATTTCCTTCAAGAGCTTGAATTTGAATGTATATTTCACCCAGCTTGAGGCAAACAATTTGTACCCATAAGTTCTAGTGGAAGTTACCAGGGGGTCATGCAATTTATTTTAGTTCTTGAAGTTTTCAGAACTGCAGACCTAAATGCACATTCACTTGCATTGTTTCACCAGTAATTTGATCCAATTGGGCAACATTTTCCTTCTACTCTATTATGTTAGCTCTAGTGAAAAAAAAACAACCCTCTCATGAAATATTGTGAAAGAAAAGTTTTCTTGGAAGAGAAACTACTTCTCAGATTTATACTACTAGCTTCTTCCAGAATTTGTCAGACCCTTTCATTTCCTAGCACCTGAAACCTGCTGTGTTAGTTTCCTACAAACTGATGTTACAGTGCAAATCCACTTTCCTTTCCAGTTTTATTTGTAGAGTCTCTGATTGAGGAAAATAGCTTTCTTCAGAACAAACTAAAACATGTATTTACATTTAAACACAGGACAGTGGTTCTTTCCACTGCTGACTACATACAGCCTGGTTTCTGTGTTCATAAAACCCAGCAGCTGAGTTCCATGTACAGAACTGTGGCTGGTTAACCTCTAGACTTTTAAAGGCAGGTACACTTTTTTCTATTGTACTGAAGTACTAGCTTACCTTTCCAGTTGTGCCTGAAATACTTATTTATTTTTTTATTTTGGTGGGATGATGCTTTGATTTGTAGAAAAGAATTTTTGGCCTTCTTTAACATGCCCGTGTTCTTATAGCTGATGATATCTTTTAAGATGGTTTTGATAGACCACTTATATTCCTCCTCAGCCAAGACAACAAATGCTGCGATGTTATTTTTATGTAATTCTTCTCATCTGTTACAGTTCTAGAAATCCATCCTATACTTTTGAAGCCAACCAAAGTTTGACTATTGACTTTATTGAAAGTCACTCTACTTTTTTTTTTCTTTGATGCCAAGTGTACCTCAACAAATCTTACAAGTACAAGGTAGAATATCAAATAAATCCATCCCTCCAGTGATAATCACCAAAAACTAATGTCTCTTACTTCTATAGCCAGGGACAGTCTTGCTGGAAGTCTGCCTTTGGGAAATACTATTTTTTCCTTCCTTGGTTCTTCAAGGTTATATGATCTATCCTTACTATAACTGTGCAGCCATTTGTTAGCAAACTAATTTTTAGAGCCATGATTTGGTCAGTTTACTGCGATGAGGTAAGGGGATCCTTTTCCCTTTAAGAGGCCATGATCAGAAAAACATGGCCTGAATTTCGTTAGCAGTGTGACAATGAGGGAGATAAGTAGATGTGACAGTTATGAATGACGTACTGTCATGCACTTCTGCGTTCTGACTCAGATAAATTGACACTGCTGTCAAACACAAGCTATGGAGAGTAGAGACCTCTGATGAACCTTCTAATATGGTAAATGGGAGTCTTAATTCTTCATTAACTGGAAAAAGGAGATTTGGCCATGTAATTTTCTCCTTGCTGCCTGTTTTAAAGATTCCAATAACCCAGCATTTACAGTTGACTAGGCAGGGATTGCTTTTTCCTATGCTAGCGACATGCAGGCTGTGAAATCTAAGGAAGCGCCGCTTAAACACAGACTTATTGCCTTGGTTATCTTTAATGACTTTGAAATGTATTGGCCTCATTATGGAACAGTGCAGTTATCAATTCCCCTAATTAGGTGATGTGGTCCCATAAGAAATTTAACATTAAAGTGCAAAAATGAGTTAGTGGCATCAATTGCTGGCAACCTGGGTGTTGGCACTGGATTTAAAGCAACGGTACTCTTTTTCTGTGTAGTTATTCTGCACCAGTCTTATTCATTCAAATATAAACAGTAATTTTTTTCAATTCATTTATTTGTGCCTATGTGAAGAGCTGTTTATTTATCTGAGAGTTTCTTTACTCACTGAAGCCCTTTTCCGTCGCAGGTGGCTGGTGTAAGTACTAGCAAACAATGAACTAGCTGGTGGACAGCGAGCTCTCTCCATTTACAGGTCAGACTAGTTGGTAAAACTGCCAGTCCAACTTTTCGTTTGTAGTGGCTCTGTCAATCTGAAGATCTTGTAGCGATTCATAAGCATTAAATAAAAGGGAGTTTTGCACAGTCATACCACAGCAGCAAAGCTGGAAACAAAGCACGATAGCCAGAGCTCAGTAACCTTCCCAGGCTTTGTAATGCTGTTCCCACCTACTACTGCCTGAGGTTGCATCCCCTTTTCCACCATATTGAAAGGATTTCTGGTGGCCAGTTTAGAATAGGCATCTGCCTGTATTTTTGGGAGAAAAGGGGAGTCTGAGAAACCTTATTTTAATGTTGTCTAGTTTCTGCAAACGCTTTGGTATGACTGTATACAAAAGCTTGTGCACAGTAGTTTATCTTGTTACCCTTCTCTGTAAGTTAAACAGTGCAATCCCATAGTTTATTTCAACATGAAGATCTCTCTTTAATACAAGTTTATAAAGCTTGGTGATCGTAACGTATGGCAGGATAGTGTGTGCTCTTGTTAACATGAGGAGGATATCCGTGTGAATCCATCAGGAGAGCTATTTAAATAGGAGTTTTTTGTGCACTCTTGAATAAGTAGTTCCAAAGATAACTACAATGTTAGATTTACAAACCACAAGTGGTCACAAACCCAGTGTTGGAGTAGAATTTCTGTCTGGTTAGACAAGCAGTAAGCCAAGGCTGCAAACATCACACATAAGCATGTACCTCATTAAGAGGTGATTCTGCTTCTTTGTTCCTGGGCATCTGCTTAGGCTAAACGTGCTGAGAAATCTCTACCCCTGCGGCTTGGTAGGAGCTGATGGCACACAAAGGCAAAAGGAAGAGAAGTAAAACATCAAGCATTGCTGTAAGTCAGGGGTGGGTCATCTGTTCTGCATCCTGTCCATCACCGAGTTCATGTCCCAAGTGGCTATCCCACGGCCAGCACCTGCTTGAGGACCTCCAGACACCTGCACCCGCCTCCTTCTCATTGAGAGCTTTAGACCCAGAGCAGCAGAACTGCGAAGGTGCAGCCGTGGCTGAATTTGGTCCCCACCCTGGCACATCAGCCCCAGAGCACTGCTCTTCCAGGTGTCAGCTGGAGCAAGGGCCCTGCACTTCAACGAGGAGACAAGAAAGTCTCTGCCTCAGAGGGTGATGGGGCAGATGTTTGTACTTGCTGTCAGGCTTGCTGCTTGATTTTTACTTCACACTCACAGATTTAGGAGGAGGTGAGATAGATTGTGGGAAGGAGGTTGCAGGCTCGGAGGAGCGTGCCAGCACTCTTGGCAGCACCTTTCATTGTGTCTAGCATCCCAGGTGTGGGGCTTATGTCTCTAGAAAACCCCTGATGTAGCGCTGCATAGGTAGGTATTGGAAGGATCCAGCATCAAACCTTTTTCAAGTCAGAAGGATAAACAGTTCTGGCATTGTGAAGAAGTGTAATGTGTATGTCAGTCAACAATTTTGTTCCCTCTCTGTGAGGCTCAAAGACAAGAAGATAAAACAAATTGCACTGAACAGGAAGGATATTTGTTGCAGTTGGCCATAAACAGAAAAGCGCTGTGTACTGGCAGTGCAGCGAGATGTGCCTGGGTTATGGTCAGATTCATAACCTTACTGGTTTCAGTGGGTTTATTCGAGCCTGTTCCCCCATCTCCTCATGCAGCAAATATAAAGAGACCTTGAATTACATTCACATTGCTCATCCTGCAGTCAGGTGCTAAAGCAGTGAGGTCGCACTACAAGTACGTTTCTTTGGTTGCTTTTAGAGGACAGGGCATTTGTTAAAGACTAAGGGCAAAGAGAACAGGGAATGGATGAATTCACTTTGTCTGCTTAGGCACCTAATTTGGGTGTTCTCAATTACACCTCAGCTCCTTTCCTTTTGCTGTGCACTGATACTGTTTTCCCCTTGAATCACAGTTAGATATTTCAAGCAGAGAGTGGATACAATCCTGCCACCCCTTCCATTGTGCACGTCTGGTATGGAGCTGATAGCAGGAATAGCAAGGGGAGACTGTGCTAATATGTGTGTGTTTCTGGGCGTACCCAGTCTGCAGTGTCCTAGATAATTCAGTACTTGAGGAGTTAATACAGGGGCTCTTTTTCTGTTCAGCCATGCCATCGTGTCTCTGACTACTACAGATTGCAGAAGCTCCTCGTAGATGGAATGATTTGTTCTTTGTCCGTATGATGCCCTCCCCTGCAGCATGTCTGAACACCTCCCGGCACCGTGTTAAACCCTGCGACTGACATCTACTAGGTGTAATATCTAGTTTATTCTCTTATCTTCTGTTCAAAAAGAAAAGCGTGTGCAGTATAGCTTCTTGCTTTAAATAAATAAACATGCACGCGCACATTCCCACACAGTATTTGCTGCTGATGATGAGTATTTAGAGGAGTCATGTCAAGAGAGTGCTCCTTTTACTTAGACTGGGAGGAAAGAGGTAGGGGATAATTCTGGTTCCTGAGGGAGTCAATTTTGTTCTCTTGCATTAGCTTTCAAGATAATTTGTTTTTTAGTCTTTTTTTTTTTTTTTTTTTAACCTGTGGACAGGCCCTGTTCTAGCAGTGGTTATCAGCAAAGCATCTGAGAAGCAGAATGGTCCACTACTTCTAAATGAAGAAGAGAAAAAATATCAAATTCTTCTAATTTTATTCCCTTGCCCTGTTTCTCAGTGGAGTTTGCAATTTCCCTTCTCTGATGAGAATGATATTTTTCAATGATGAAATTTTGTACCTGATTATACTTGCACAGTCAATGCAAGAAGAGGAGCAGTGGCAGGAGAAGGGCTACCTATCAATGCTGTATGTTGTTCACAAGTCAAAATGTTGACTGAAAAATATTGGACCACACTTAACCTTTGTTTAAGTGTAGCCTCCATGTTTTCTCCATAGTCCCAGGTGACAGCCCACATGTGCTGTGTGCAGAGCAGTGCATGCTCCTAAACCACACATCTTATCCTCATCTCATGTAAAGTATTTCTGCATTGTTCTTATAGACAGGGAAAAGAGAGATGATAACTGTACTTTACAGTCCTACAAGCCCTTAGACCAAAGATCTCCTTCAAAATAAACACTGTAGCTTTAACGCTGGCTGCTGTTTCCTTGAATGGAGTTACCCAATCTTTCATCAAAGAAACATATCTCCCATATCCCTGTCTTTAAAAACAGCAATTATGTGTAAATGCCTTCTGATTTATTTGAGCCAGGGCCACCGGCCAGTGTGAGTCACCACAATTTATTGCTAACCGTCACTTTTACATGATAGGTTTGTAACAAATATCTGCCGCATATTGTTAAATTAATCTTCCATTTAAAATTAATGGAGTTAGACTCCCCAGGTTCAATGTAATTTCGTGTTCACGGGCAGGGAGTGATGTGAGCTGCATACAAAATGAGCCGAGGCCAAACGCCCTAATCTTTCATCACCTTGAACCTAGTGACTAGGACGCCTTCTCAGCACCAACTAATGAGATTGAGCTTGCTTCTCTCCTGAGGACGCCAGCTCAAAGAAGCTTTTCTGCTCAGATACAGCAGGCTTCGTCTTATTTTAATAATTCCTCAGATATGACAAGCCTGATGTTATGTATGAAAGAGTCAGGCTTGAAAAAGAGATGAAATGAATTTTATATCATTACTTCAAAACCAAAACTGGCAAAAGGAAGTATGTCACAGTTAAAAATGCAGTAAGCATTTTAGCTATGAAATATTTTGAAAGTAAACAGGAGCCGTTCTTTCATTTATTATTATAATGCAGCCTCACCTTAGACTCATCTTCTGTAATTCTAGTCCCATTCATAAATTAATAACAATAATGTAGATGAAAGCAGCAGACTGTCCAATAAGCATGTGGATGGGACTATCAGAGAGGAGAGATTTAATTCCTAATGGAATATGCCATGCTATATTGCTGAGCTCTATCATTTCTCTTTGTGGGCATTTGTAGGAAATGAGCCTGTCTTTTATGCAATGGCAGACTGCAAATCCATCACATATTGTTCAAAAATAATTGAGTTGAATTGTATCAATGTACCTTTCTCTCTTTCCTTTATTGTGGCTTAAAAAAAATAATGATAATTTTGGGTATATTTTAGTATTTATCAGTGCAGGAGACTAACAGCATTAGTTACATCTATACAAGGGTCTGTGCAACCATGAGTCGTGACTGTACCTTCAGCTTCACTGGTAGCCATACTGTCTTTGTTGCCCCTGCTGACCAACCAGTGTCCCTGGCTACTTTTATACCAATATGTGGTATAAAATATACCATATACTTTTTATATGTATGGCATAATAACCTGCTTCTGCATTCGCATCACAGAGATGTGGCCTTGCCACGCACGCGAGCCACGCAGTGGGAACAGGGTTCAGGAAGCCCTTTTCCCTTGCTGATGAGTTGTGCCATGGTGCCTGCTTCAAGGACCCTGTGCCAGGCAGAGAAGGATCATGGAATCATTCAGGTTGGAAAAGACCTTGTAAGATCATACACTCCAACCTTTTACCTAGTTTAAAAAAAAAAAAAAAGATGATGAACTACTGTGAACTGTTCTCTACCTTGCATCTGATCTCTGGCTGTTGGATAGTAGATGTGGTGCTACCTCCTAGGAAGAAAGATGAGAAACATGGGATTTTTTTAATGTAGGGGATTGTGTTTTAGGAAGAAAGATGGGAGAAAGGTATTTCCACAAGTTATAGAAAGGAGCAGATCATAATATTTTCTAGTGTGTGTGGTGGGTAGGACAAATGACAGTAGGCTGTGAAGGTTTCAAAATCTTATTATTTTCATGTAAATGTGTGATTTAAAAATGTCTTGAACCATCTGAACAGCTGAAGAGAGTATCAGTGGTGATTTCTTTCCATTGTGCAATTGACTTAAAATGTTTATCAGTCTTCCTGGGGCAGTTTTCCATAACTGATTAGGCCTCATGTCTTGTGCCACTTTCTATCAGTTGCAGCTGTTCTGATTTCTGCCGAATCCTGACTCTGGCTAAACCAGTGAATATAGTATCAGTATCACGACTCTTCATTTGTGTGGTGGTTTTGTGGCTGAGGAAATGCTGACTATTTAAGTCATTTGGTAGAACTTCATCTTTTTTAACTTTTTTAAAGCTAGTTTTGAGGATTTGATCTTCTGCCTCTTTACGATCTCATCTGAGTGTTACCATAATGCCATACAGCTCCCAGCAGCTCTTTCAATTGCAGGCCTGTTGAAGCATCAAAAATTTCTCAGGGGGTTGTGTGTTTTTTGTCATGATGAAATATATGGATGTATACCCTCAGTATAGATACTTCATGTCCTTTCACAAAACGTCTGAAACAGTGCTCCATGCTATGTGCAGTCAGTGATTCTGACATCCGTATGTGTCTAATTTCCTCTTTCTCTACTTTATTGCTACCAGTTGCCCAGTTTTTCTTTCCCCTGAGATCCAACACTTGGGTAGAACAATAGGGTATGTTCTGGATGTATCTGGAAACCTGGACACGTCCCTTGGCCTGTTTATTAATCCACACTCACCCAAAGTAGTAAGGAGTACTGCTAAGAGTACAAAATTTCAAAGTATGGCCACAGTGGTTGACATCAGGTAGGAACCAGCCCTCGGTGTCTGGTCCCAAAAGCATCACCTAAGGGTCTCTGAGTCTGACTGTTGATGAGAGCTTGGAGCAATGGTGGAGAAGTTGCAGTCTCTGCAAAGGCGAGAAGCAGGTCCATGAGGTGACGGCAGCATCAGTCCATGCAGCAAGTGAGTGCTCCAGTGCATGGAAGGAGCTCTCTTCCATTACCTTCTGTGGCAGGTTGCCTCATACAGGAAAAGCAAGGTGCCAGCTAGGACTGGCTGTGCTGCCTCGCAGAGGAGAGAGTAAATCAAGTTCCTTTCCTGCTTTAGTTACTTGCTATTCATTTTTATACCAGGCTTATGCAGCAGACAGCAATGAAACTTCTAGATATTCATAAACAAAATCTGGTCTTCTGTCCACTGATATAGATCAGGGAGGCCAGAGTGTATGCTGAGAAAGAAGAGAGTTGTAAAAAAACGTTGAAATAGATTTATTGGAGACTTCAATATCTGTTGAAGTCTGCAAAGCTGGAATAAGCTTTAAGTAAACACTATCAATTTTGATGATAAGATTTAGATAGTGGCTTCTATTTTTTTTCTCTAGATGAAACAATATCACAAGGCTTGTCTTCATGGAAATGTGATCAAGATGTAAGCAGTTCTATCGTTAACGCCTTTACATTTGGTTTAGTTACAATCAGTTCTCTTTGAATAGCAGAAGATGTGTCTCTTAGCATTGGAATTTTTCATTATGTGGGCTTTTCTTTGCATCTTAATATTTTTCCTGTCTCCTTATATTCTGGCTTGTTGCCATTTTGCAAGGTGAAAAGGTTACCAGTTCCAGCTCTTGCATCATTGCTGCACTAGACCTTCTGGATGCCCTTGGAAGCCTTTTGTCTTGCTTTTTATTAAGAAAAAAACTACATTCAGGTAAAATGAATTTCTTAGTTTCAGCATCCAGAAGTATAAAAAAAGTTCCTTTCTATGCAGTGCATTTGATTGGGAATAAAAATGACTGATGGCAGCCCATACTGGACCCTTTTGTTCAATTCAGCTATGATTATGGAGCCTATTAGCTGGAGTTACAACCTATTTAAGAGCAGTGCTTACTAGTAATGGGGGCCAAATGATTTTGGAAAGTTCAGATTTACTGGGCTCCCTGCAGAAATGAATTCAGCACTGAACATATTGATGCAGAGCCTGAATGAGGCTGTTCCAGTGGGACTCAGAATTGTGTGCTTAGCAAGAAATGAGCGGGTAGTAGAATTAAAGATCAGATAGATGTGAGGCTCAAGGGCAGTCTAAACTCTGAAGTTCATCACAGTGACTTAATCAGACTAAAATGAGTGTTGCACTGACAGGAATCAAGCCTCTGTGTGACAGGAAATTTAGCTTGTTAAGATGGTGCTGTGTTCCTTCTAACTCCCTGTTTTGTAAGGTCATGAAAGTGTTCTAAAATAATTGTGAGATGTCAGTGTTCAGTGGCTACTGAGGCAGCTCGGTTGTTGATAATTTAGATGTTGACTCTCTACTTAATATTTACCTTTGATACAATCCAACTGCAGTTTTAGTGAGAAAGAACAGGCTGTGGCACCTGTATTCAGAAGCAAGGGTAGTTTCAGAACCAAGAAATTTCCATGTTCTCAGTATTTTTTGGCACAAGTCTGCACTGGGGAGAATAAAAGTTGGATCACCGGGCCCCACATCCCACCTGTAAACAGGACCCCCATGGACCAGGCTTCTGGCTAGCTTCAGGAACAGCAAGAGGGGAAATGCCTTCCCCAGCAGCACCACAGCAAATGGCATGGGAGCAAAGACTTGTAGGACTGCTTTGTCACTCACACTTCAACAGGGCACGTCCTGCTGCCTTTCTAGAGACAGACCAAGTGATCTTTTGGCATGGAGCATATTAAAAAGAAACATTTTTTATTGGGCCAGTCTAGTCTTCAAATGTGAGGTTGTTACTTTTGTGCTGGTTACGGTCTAATAGTCCGATCCATTTGAAGCCTCCGCTGAGTTTCTGTCAGATGCCTTCTTAGCTCCCTGAGAAACCTCCAGGCACAGCCCCATGTGCCCCATCCATACCCAGCTGTGGCAAGGCTTCCAGAGCTGCCCAGCCCCGTCATTCCCGTGGTCCGGGAGATTCATCGCCAGCATTGCAGGTACGGCCTCACTGCTCTCATCTCCCCTTCCTGTAATACCCCCAAATGTAACACCTCCCACCCAGCACTGAGCTTCTCCAGCCTCGTTCCTACATCCTGCCCATCAGATGCCTCCCTCCTGTTCTGTCCACATACACAAAGATACCACGTACTTCTGAACCACAGTTCAGTGAGAGTACACTCAGCTGACAGATCTTGCACAATTCTCTTTTCTGACTTTGCTTCTGCTTTGGAACAGGAAATTTATTTGTTCTAAACCAAAATTTCTCACTACACACATTTGACTTGAAAGTCCTGTTTTATAGATCATGGGAATGTACTGCTTTGTTGTCCTTGAACAGAGCTGTGAATATTCAGTGTTTGTCAGTTAGATATATGTGTCCCTTCTCCGTCTGGGCGACAACAGCAGGCTCTGGTAGTTTATTTGTGAGAGGAACCTGGAAAAAATGAGTGTTTGTCATGTAGTAATAAAATGGGAAGCATAGAGTTGTTTTTATATTGTTAATATTTTTAATTTTGACCTTAAAAATTGTCTTAATCGGGAGATGCTTGTTAAGTAGTACGTTGGCCTCCTGTAGGACCTGGATCTGTGCTGAACCACGCTGAAACCAGTGGCAATGTGCTCACAGATGTGGCTGCATCAGTCCGTGGCTGCATGAGGTCAGATCTCCGCTACCAGGCTGGGGATGCTGGACGGAGGCTGCAGGAGGGGAAGGCCGGGGCGGTTTCTGGGTCACCATTCTGACCAATTGTTCATGTAATTGTTACAGGGGATGTTGCTTACGGGAGTCCTATTTTCAGTCATGTGAGCATGTCCCAGATTTTTATAAACCATCTGTTCAAGTGAGGAACTTCCAGGTTGTGGGTTTTCGGGTGAGGCGGGGAAAGGCATAAGGAAAATTCCAAGCGGGAGATAGAAGGCACGTGTCAGCTGGGCTCTAGTAGGAGGCTTTTTAAAGCTGGAATGAAAGATCATGAGAGAAATGGTTGCAACTTGACACACAGATGATAAAGCAAGCCTTAAACAGAAGCTGTGGCTGCACAGCAGGTAAAGATATCCTGCCTAGATTAAAAATAAATATTTTATGCTGCCTGTATGCAAAGCTTTTTCTTTCCTTTTTTTTTTTATTCTTATTTTGTTATTTCTTTTATATAGCTTAAAGCCCTATACAGTTGGAAGCAAGTAGAAAAAATTACAAGAGGAGGTTTGTATTTTTGTAGGGTAGGATCCCCACAAAACTGAAGATTAATTTTTTTTAATGATAACGAGAAAATTAAAGAACAGACTACTCGTTAGAATTACTAAGCACAAAAGCATTTGCAAGTTAACTGGTTTTATATCTGTTGATAGCACAGAGCGAACCCGACCCTTATAAAATCAGATGGCAAATAATTTTGTGAGGCAGGCATCAAGGTGCACAGCACAAGAGAGCTCAGCTGCAATATGCATGAGTTGGCGCTCGCTGTGCAGAGGGGCAACCGTGAGGTAAGGAACATCATCACCCGCTCCTCTTCCTTGCCATCCATTTGGAACATTTTAATGACTAAAGCAGGGTAAACATTTGTGAGGATAAACATTGTTTTCCTGCTGAGCAACAATGTCTCCAGTATAAGAACAGGATTGTTTTGGCATATGTCGGCTCTAAATATCCCTGCAGATATTTTGCAGGAATTGCTACCTCTTTAAACATTCATGCTATTAAAAATCAGGACGATTGTTGACATAAACCTGTGATAGCAGCTGCATTGTAGACAGAGTATGAATTTTTTATGTTATTGATGAGAAGTTTATATCATTTATGTACTGTAGTAAGGGAGGCGTATGAGTGCTGAATACAGAAAATTACGTGATTGAAACCATTTAGATTATCAGGGCACAGTATTTATTAATGTGTCCTTCTCAAAAGGAACATGAATGCAACAAATGGAAAGCAAAAAAAGCTAAGTGATTTATAATATTTTAAAAACTCTCGTTGGGATGAAAGTATGTTTTGTGGCACTGCAGCGTGGGTTATCTGGTTTCGGTACCAGTGTCAGCACCGCGGGAAGGAGTGATACTGTTGTCAGACCGCCGGAGAAGGCAACCGGTGGGTTGAAGCTCGTGGGCTTGCACGGCTTGTGACTGGAGGGGGTGGAATATGCTAAAGGCATGACTGTAAAAGAAGTTTTGAAGGACACTGGTTCTGTGTGTATTTTCAAGCTTTAAATTAGTGTGAGTCCAGAGGAAGGACCAAGGCTGAGGTTGCTTCTTGCTTTGGAGCAAAGATGTTGACCTTCTACCTAATCCTCTCAGTTTTTTTTCTTGTCTCTTTTGGTTTTTTTCTGTAACTTGCTATTGTCACTAGCCTTGTGCTTTCTTTTCAGGCTCTGCTCCTCCACTGAGAGCAGATGCAGAACACTTCTTCCTGCTCCCAAAAACAAGGCCTTAGTTGCTCAAGTGGCAAAATTTCCCTCATTGGAGAGCTTTGGAGGGGGCTGTGCAGTTTGTAAGGATTATGGTTCACATTGTGGTAAAGCTTGGTTCCACAGTAGCTCCTTCAACAAATGTCTCCTATGAGGTCTTGGCGTTGCATAAAGCTCTCTCTGCTCCCTCCAGCATGGCCTCAGGAGGCAGAGAAAGCAGTTCAGCTTTCCTCCTTCAGGCATGACCGTCCCTATTTTGGCAAGATCCTGCTTGGAAGTGATATGAATGCTTCACATTTCCCAGCACCAAGCAGGCTAAATTAAATTTTCGTATGTTGGCCTTACTCGTTTTTCTTACAAGAAGTAACACTGAGCAAATTTTCGGGACATTCTTCATTTAATGGAAGCACAGATATTGCTCAATTTGTGACATTGCTTTTTTTTCCATCCTCATTGGAAATTGCACTTAATCTTCTGACGTTATGTACATGAATAGCACCGCTAAGTCAGTGTAATTACTCATGTGCTTTTGTGCTCTGCTACATTGTGGTATTTCAGCTGTCCATACCGGGTCTTTGTGGAGAGAGTGAGTGTTACCATATCAGCTCTTCCTCCAGGAGGATTTCCAATGGGGAAACCACCTGGAATCACATTTGGTTGAGTACCCTCAACCACTGTAGATGCATCATCCACTTAAATCCGAGGCTGTTAAGGCTACAGCTTGGACAGCCCATCACTCCAGTACAGATATGGGTGGCATCAGAAGCAGTGGTGATTTGTACAAGGTAGGTGCACCAGTCTGTAGACATCCAGATCCACCAGTTCATTTCATATAAGCCACCAAACAGCTGGCCAGCAGTAGTAATTTCTCATCACCTCACCCCTAAGCTGTATTTAAACCAATGACCTGGAGGTGAAAGGCTGTGCATCCTACTACCAATCCATTGAGACGTCCAGTCCTCTGTGGGATATGTCTATAAATTAATATAGCTCTGGATTAATATTGCAGACAAAAACTACATTAGAAGAACATTGTTAGGGTTGCAAAGTCAAGCCTGTGAAAGTTAAGAAATGTGAGAATTAAGTTTGCCTGTTCAACCTTAATTTGCCCCCTTCTGTGTATGCATTATGATACAGCCTTTAATTACATGATCACATTCTACTCAGCCTGAGGCAGACACCTGGCATAGAAAATTTCAGCCCAAATGGTTCGAAGTTTGGCAAAGTTATAATCGACTGAGAAAGAGGGACTTATAAGGATTGTCTAGGAACTTCAATGAAAGGCTATAGTCGGTGTTGTTTTCCATTTATTTTACTGCATTCAAAAGGTATGTTTAACTTTCAGTAGTCTGTAGGTAAGATCCATCTCTGTGGAAGATCCAGGAAGGCACTGTGTACCACAGATTGTTTAACAGCAGTAAGGAGCTTTTACTAAAAATATCTACTGTTTAGACATGCTGTACAGTGCCAATAAGATGAAACTGAAAGGGGAACCCCACTGTTTTAGGTGTTACATAGGAAAATGAAGAAAAATAGTCTCTGCAGGTAACAACCAAGTCACTCCATCAAATACATTGAACATTAGGAGAAATCCAGATTCATTTTCATGGTATCCTTTAAGCCTAACAGAGGGTTTATTCAATCCAACTGTCTTTTTACATCATGGCTGCTTGGGAAGTGTTTGTTGTGTTGTGCTGATCAAGAGCAAGGCAGGTCATTTTAATTTACGTTTTTGTTTAGAATATCTTTGTTCATTTACACTTGATATAAAGTATGTTCCAGTGTATTAAGACATTGAGCACTGGTGGATGGTCCTTGCCCTTACAAGCAGAAGTAAGTGCTTATTTTAGAATACACTAATAATAATTAGTTTATAATTTCTGGGGGTACTGGCATAATAATTACCAGGATCAGTTTGGAGTTTGGACAGGAAGAAGCTCAGTCTTTCTGTACCCAAAGCACATTTGGAAATTAGTGCATCCTGAAGGGGAATCCTCTACTGATAAGGTATTTCTTTGCATAGGTTCTCTTCTAGAGTGGATTTTAGTCAAAAGCTTATGTAAGTGTCCTAATAATTTTTTACCTGGATGACAAAAAGAGAGGTGTCTTTTGGAGCTTATTTAATATGTAGGTTTAATCTCTGTAGACAGGTACAGGCATGCTTTTCTGTAAGTGTCCTTCACAAAACACAATGACTATGTTAATATTTGAGCTGTAATGTGTTCTGTCTTTCTTTGTTACTGTCATGTTTGTTGAGGGTGATTTCGGGGTCACTAGCAAACACAGTGTTCCATTCCTGGGGAAGTGGAAATCATTACAGCTGGAATGCCCAGCACTCTGGTGGTGCTCGGCATCCCAAAATAATCTCGACAAGGCCCAGGAAGAAGTTTGCAGGCCTGTTTATACAGTAAGCCAAATGAACTGGTGAAATCTGGTAATGCGGGATGTTAACGTGGAGGAAACATTTTCTAATAGCATGCATTATCCTGACGTTTTTTGACATGGCACAAGACAGATGGCCTGGATTTCAAGAACTTCCTTCAGATCCTTAATAACAGCAAATGAGAAATGCCTTACCAAGGTCGTACTGCACAGTTAGGGCAAAATCAGAAATAAGAACTTGGTTTCTTGTCTTTTAGACCTGTATAATCTTAACTGCTTTGACAGTCTGCTGTATATGCTTAGTGTACTGTCACTCTGTTTTACAGTACATAGTGATCAGC
Organism: Cygnus olor; assembly: GCF_009769625.2. Classification (NCBI taxonomy): domain Eukaryota; kingdom Metazoa; phylum Chordata; class Aves; order Anseriformes; family Anatidae; genus Cygnus; species Cygnus olor. Next base: position 1,980,793 of record NC_049188.1, on the reverse strand, counting down.
ATTCTATTCTGTTTATTTTATACAATACCTTTTTTTCTTGGGATGTTCTCACAGCTCAATGTTCTGTTTTCCTAATCACTTAGTAATGCTTATTTTCTTGTAAAGTAATTGTGTTCTGAATTTAGAACAAAATGCCGAAGCTAAGATTAGTTCTAACCTTCAAACTTCAAACCTTCAGACATCAGAGATGAGCCATCCATATGTAAGTCTTGTGTGTGTGTTTTTAGAAGTGGTAAAGAAAACAAAAAATAAGCCCTGTCCTTCTAAAGGAACTGGCAAGCTGCCATCTTAATTTTTCAAGAAGAGTGCAGGTTGGGATGAGTCAATCAAAATCAGTCAATTTCTTGGACAGCAGTTCAGGTACAGCAATATAAAAACCCTTTCAGTGGAGGTCTATAACATTAATCAGAAACTGCAGAGTGGTCTTTTATAGGACTTTGGGGACCAAAGAAAGTTGATAGTGGGTGCTTCTGCATTGAGATTTTTGCGTATGTTGCCCTTGTGCTGTGTGGATGTAGGAGTTTCATTCTTCTTTCATATCGCTACAGGTTGTTCTTCACTATGCTGAAATATTCTTTTGTCACTTTACATAGGAGGACACAAGGAACTGTACAGAAACTGTAATTCCATAGTAACCGTTGACTCTGTAATTACATGTTATGTACAGTTCAATGTAAATATGTGGTAATACAAGCAATTTGTATTTTCTCAACTACATTATTAAATCTTAAAATTGCAAACTACATGGAGATTAGGTTGAGAATAAAATGGATAACTTCACATACTGTATTATTGCAGCACATTATCTCTAGAAGTCTGTAATTACTTTGTAGTTACATGCTATTTTTCAGATAATAACTAAGCGGTGAAAGTTTGCGGACTTGTCCAGCTTGTAGTTGCACAGCATAGCCGTTAATTTGGGTTTAGGAGGTGGAGAATGTTGTCAACTTGGTCGTTTAGTCTTCTTTTGTAGAGGGAGAAGGATTTTTTTCTTTCAAGCAAACAATCTGACAGACAGGTAACCGTTGCTATTTCATATTTGTTGCAAATATAAGCAATGCTCTTAAAGTGAGTGTTGTGTCTCTACCAAGAATCAAACTCAGGCTTTAATGCTCTGTCATGTGCCTGGTTTTCACCAGCCTCTGGGCTCTCAGAGATGCGTGTCAGGTGATACTTCATCAGCAAGACTCAGACTTCACAGGTCTATGCTGCACTCCTTCTGAGCCTCTGCTGGAAGGGCATGGCCAGGCATTTTAAGGACTTTTTGAGTCTTTCTTCAATTGTGTCTGACTTCCAAGAGTGAGAAGCTCATTTTCTTATGTGTGCGTACTGCTTTATGGGGGTTCTGGTATTTTAACCTTTCTCTTTCTTTTCTCTCTTCTTCTTATTGTCTTTGTCCCGTTGAATGTGGCATTAGGATAGGTTATTTATTTATCTGATGAGAATATGTAAATCTTTGTAGTCCTCTTAGTCTAACTCTCTGTACTTTGGCCCCTTTTTTTTTCTGTTGAAATTTTGAATGAAGGAAACACTGAGTGAGTCTTTAAGCTTAGAAATAATTGTGTTTGTTTAAATTTACACAAAGCCTGCAAGCAAGAAGGTTAAAAATTCCTCTAGTATTTGGTTACATTTGTCTGTTTTTTAAAATGTATACATGTACATTTCTATACGTGCTATCAAATCCAAGCATTTTGTTGGCTACCTAGAGAAAGACAGCAAAGATAGAAGTGTTTGCTTTGGTAGTCAAACTGGCAGTCAGGGCACCAGGCCAGGGGCATGTGATATATTGGGCTGAAAACTACACCTAAGATCTGAACTAAAAGACTGAGCTCCTCTTGGGAAGACAAAAAGATGCAAGGACATAGTCAAGTACTGTAACCAAGGTAATGATAGTCACCCATCAGTCTCTGAATGCTCCAAAATGAAGTCACAGCTGGTGCTCCTCTTCACGAGGAATCTTGATTTATTTACGTTCCTTTGCCTTTACACCTGTATCTTCTGGGTTTTCTGGCCTTTCAAGGTAGATTTATTAGCTGCTCTGAAGCAAGGAGGTAGACTTGCAGGGAGGGGGGAACTGGAGGAGAATCGAGAAGAAACAGAAGGAAGACAGAACAGTGGGAGGGAGAGGGAGGAAGAAGATAAGAGGTAGATGAATGAAGACAAATGGAAGAGAAATGAGACAGGGAGGATGATAGGGGAGAAAAAGACTGGAATGGACCTTTTGAGAGTGCATGTGAAATAGAGGTCTGGTGGAGGATTTCCAACAAAAGTGGTGTAAATCAATGATGAGTAAATTAATAGGGCAATTGTGCAAATGAGACTCAGTCATTTAAGCCAAGCGTAATACATCACGGATGATTTAGAGAGAGTGTAACCCACAGGGCACACCTTTCAATCTACTAAAGATCTAAAGCAGGATGCTGACGCGTCAGAAAATGGAAGAGATGAACAAAATGAGGGACATACGTTACAAGGAAAGAGGTTGTAAGGCAAACTCCAAATGCAGGGCAGCATTAAACTCCTTAATGCCAGAGCCCCATCTTAGACTGAAGTAAAAAAAGTTGGTCTTTCCACGTCAAGAGATTATTACTATGGTTTCTGATACAGTCTCCTGGTGTTGCGTTGATTCCTGATGTGATTCCTAACTTGTATCAGAAAAACAAACAAAAAAATGCATCCAGTGCTTCCTTAAATGTGGTGTTCTGTGGAACCGCATCCTGTAGTTGCCACACCAGGAGTTTCTGCTATCTAACAACGCTAAAGTATGAAGGTAGTTGAAGAGGTGATGAAGAAGTTTTCTGTAGCCATCTGATCATTGACTGGCAGGTGCCTGTCTTTGACCTTGCTGCGTCCTACTCTGTGCCAATTTGAGGTTCCTAAATGTATTTGTACATCAGCGAAGATGAGACCATCTGAATATGCTGTTGTCTTTCACTAGTATTACAGCTGTGCCCAAAAGTCCTGGGATTTGAAGAAATTTCAGGAATTCTAGATTATCCGATTTCTCTGGGATTTTTTTATGCATCGTTTAGTTTCCAGGTCAGTTGTCATGCTTTAACCCACCTTTTTGAGACCATTTGCCACTTCTCTAACCCTGAAAATGGATTCTTCTGCTGTAGCTCTAAAATGGAGCAGACCCATTAAATCCTGTGCCTTTTAAATGCATTGGTTGCTAACCTTTTGTAGAGGATCAAAATTAACAGACTGTTTAAATGAATTTCTGACAGTCATTCTGCCCTATTGGTTTTTTGAAAGCATTAGACAGAGTGCCAGGTGGCCCAGTTGATAAAATGTTTTCTTTCACTCCGTGACTCCTGTAAGTTCAACTCTTTCCCCAAGGTCTTAAGAAAAATAAGTGTTTTTCAAAGACTTTTTTGTTTGTTTGATTTTACCATCTTCCTTCTCTTTGCCTTGAAATATTTAAGTAGAGTGTGAACTTGATTTTCATTTTACTCAGTAGAAAGTTAAATGCAACCCAGGTGTCTTGTTAAGAATAAATATTTTTCTAAAGGAAACAAAAGAAGTGATGAAAGATTAGGTGGAAAGGGAAACCTTTGCTGCTGATGGGGTACAGCTGGATTTTGTCAGTGATAGTAGTTCCTTCCTCTTTTGCCTGCTGCTTTCTGTGAGAAAAACAGCATTTGTATCTAAAACTCAGGCTAATTGAATACCGCTTAGCTTGACTGCATCCCTTCTGCAGCCTTAAAATTCCTTCCTGAAGTTCCCTGAAATAGTGCCTTGGGGTATAAGGTTGTCTTCTTCAAGAAAGAACTCAGCAACTTAAGGTCTTTTTTAGGTCAAATTAAAGAAAACCTTCCATGAAAAAGATAGGTAAGGCATGAAACCTCTTTTATATGTAGTTTCCTGGATGTGATGGCATGGGAGCATGAATGGATCCTGGCTTTCTATTAGGAAAATGATTCACAAAGCAGTCCAGTCCTACACAGACCGTCTGGCATCCTGGGTGCCTGTCGCTGATGAAGCTTGGGTTCCTTTCTCAAAACGGTAAAAACTGTCTTTCACCAGGGAGAACCCAAGTTCTGTGATTCTGCTGACCTTTTCTCAGTCTTGGAATTGTTTATGTGTTTTCCACAAAAAAGTTTGAAAACTCTGGCGTTTCTCCATACCACATGGTGTAGACATCAGTTGCATTCTGACTTATGGAAGCGCTTGCATCCCTTCACTGCTAGAGAAAGAAATGTTTAAAACAACTTTTAAAATCCCATTATTATTTTAAAAGGAACAAAATACCCTACTAGTCTGTCCTTGAAAACTATTCTTTATTAAACAAATACAGATCCTACATTCTCTTTTTTTTTTTGAGAATTAGACTTTCAAATTGTTATCAGTTACAAAAGTTTGATAAATAGTAAAGAATAGAAGTTGCATTTTATAATTGATTTCTAACATAACTGCTGTAACGCTTTAGTGATGTCTGAAAAGAGCCTAAGGTCAATTCTATTAGCAGTAGGTGAAAAGTTTTATATAGTAAGCACATTAACTGTTCAGCAGCCTGTCTGTACTCTCAGTTTAAGTCTCTGGGGCTGCTTCCTTGTTTCAATGTGAGAGTGTCAGCAGGAAGTGTGATGCTGGAGGACAAGTGATGATTTTTAACTTCTTGCTGAAGTGTATCTCGTTGTAACACGAGCATGGAAATGAAAACCTTTTTCCTAGTAATTCTTAGAGTACGGTTGGTCTTGTGAAGGGGTTATGCTATTTAAAAAAGGAACGGAGATGAGATGAGTGGGTAATGTTCTTTCTGTCTCTCAACAATTGTCAAGGCTTTGTGAATGTTCCTGTTCCAGGCTGGGCTTAAATCCAATGAGAACTTTAGAAATGTGTCTTCAGAATCAGCATCCAGAAAGGTTGACTCAAAAGGTGGTGCTTTTCTCTGCCCTTTGGGAGATGCAGGTAGCCTTGGAACTGGATTTGGGTTCCTTAAAGTGAGTGCACCAGCCACTAGGCTTAGGGGTGGTTCTGTAGCTCTCCGAAGTTACCACCAGAAATCTGTTCCTGGGCCTTAAAATGTATTTCAGTGAAATTGTGCTGAATCTGACACTTCTGTGAAACAAATTTGTCTTGGAAAATTATTTCCTGGCAAAAAAAAACAAAAACAAAAAAAAAAAAAAACTGTTTTATCAGAAAATTCCCTGTTGGCTCTAGAAAAATCATAATACTGCAATATAGTATAAATAGGAGGCAGAAACAAAGCATAAATACAGTTAGGGCTGCACTGATCTTTTCCGACCATTGTTAAATAATGAAATAAAAGAAAGGAGAGTGAAAATAAAGGTAGTGGGCAGATGAAGTAACTGAACTCATCTTGCAGTGAAAAATTGTATAGTCCTTGGAGCAAACCTGGTTTGTGAGACCGTTCAGATTCTCTTTACCCGGTCTGTTTTCACTGCTTCCTGCTGTCAGTGCCTCTTAACAAGTGCAGGCCTCAGAATCTGTGCCTCATCCTGACTGAAGAGCTTACAGTCAGAGCAAGAAAGGATGTGAGCTCTGCGCAGCCACCCAGCAAACAGAGGCTCTTTGGACACTCGGTAGCTGTAGTGACTTCAGATTCACTCCTGCTTTAACAGTTAGTGTCCTTTTAACACACTCGAAGGCTGTAGTCGATATTTGCCAAGCCCCTGCCTGGGTAACTTCAGTGGGTAATTGCTTCTGTACGGTGGTGGGATCTTACAGAAAAAAAGAACACCGTACTAGTCATTGAAATAGCAACTTCAGTATCTCCTTTTGTTGAAAGAGCTATTGTCAGGTCATAATAGTGGATGAAAATATGCTTTGTGTTTGTCTTTGTTAGGTTTCTTTTTGGTTGAAGTGTTCTGTTAGTTCTTACATACCATAATTTGTCTAATCAAGTCTTACTGGAAGGGATCTGGTTGTGCTCCCCTGGCCAGACATCTGGCAGGATGTTTTAAGAGTTTGGGACCCTCCATCCCATGCTGCTTTCCCTTGCAGAGGCTAGGTCGGAGTTGGTTATTGGCTTTGGGTTTGTAGAAACATATTCCACATGTAGATCTGTCTTTGCAGCAGTTATGTTTTGCAGTGTGTGTTTTTCTGTCAGCTTTCCCCAAGTCCTCTTGGATGTTTCTGAGAAACCCACTCAAGGCTTGAGGTTATTTTTTTTTTTACTTTCTAGTGTACCTCTTGTGGTACACACAACAAGCACAGCACAGGCACAGATAAGCTTTTCCCAGGATCCCGAACCACCTTGCTACTTAGGGGAGAGAGCATACAAAAGAGATTACAAAGTGAGCCAAGGTAGCAAACCTGAATACTTACCTGCCTGTCTCCCAGCGCTCTGGAGCACTCTTTGATCTCTCATGAAAAATCTGAAGTCTTCGCATCCCATCTGGACCTATTGGCATTTCTCCAGAACCTTATGGCTTGTATCTCATCAGAAATTTATATGCTTTGATTTTTGAATGGCTCACACCAAACCAAGTTCTCCTTGCTGGTAAAACCTTCACTTTTGCTTCAGGTTTTGTAAAGCAGCACCTCGAGTCTCTTCATGGTGACCTCTTGTTGGCGTCATGGTCTTTTGTTATGCTGCGGCAAATTTTTCACTTCTTCAAAAGTCCCTCCTAAATATACTGATTTTCTACCTTTGGCACCTGCTGTAGCATGCCCATGTCTCTTGGTTTAGAATGCCTTGGCCTGTAACCCAAGGAGAACAGGAAAGAAGCCCCGTCAGCCCTACGTGGACTTAGCCACTCTCATAGGAACATTTTTTAAAATTTGCAGCAAGTAAAAGATTAACATTGCATACTGCTAAACAGAATTCAGGTTTAGATTCTGAACTGTCAGATCAGGAGACACTGTAGACAATAAATGTCAGATCCTGACACGCAGAGTTTTACAGTATAAAACACTGAGTTTGGTTTCTAATGCTACAGAAGTAAATGAGGAGGAAATCAGCAATATACTACCATGGAAGTTTAGTAAAGCTCTATTAAGTTTAATGAAGAGTTTCTGTCTTCATGGGGATTATTTTTGAGTTACCTTGTACAATTCCACCCCTAAGTTACAGCTGTCTGAAATGTTGTACAACGATTTACATTCATACAAACTGTTGGGTTCACATGAGATCTGTAATATGCAGTAATGAAAATCCTGTTTTTCAATTTCTAGCTATTTTTTCCTTCTTCAGTGTTTGAACAGTGGTCATGCCCTACTTAATTAAAATGTCAGCTTGGAAACTTCTTTAAAGAGACTCCTAATGTAAAACATAAGAGCAAAATATAGGCTTCTAGAAGATAATTAACTTGCTTAGAATTAGGCCCTCTTTAAGCAACAGTTGTGTAAAATAGACCTTATCAGTCTGCCGGACTCCTCAACAGATACAGCCTTTTCATTTTTATGATAAAGATTTAAAAATATTGTTCATTCTAAGTAAAATAAACAAGTGTTTTGTCAGTCCTCTAAGCTACCTGAAAATAGGGTTTACAGATCTATATAATTGTATTTTCTTTGTGTTTGCATAGAAGTCATAGCATAGCTGGAAGATGATGGCAATTATAATTTATTATGCTGTAATTGTTACCTAAATGTTTTTGAATAAGCAAAAATCACATCTGTTTAGGAATAAGTTGCACAGCAAGAGAATTCCCTTTGAAATGAATGCTGTGTTCTCAAATTCTGTAACTGTACACATAAAACAACATATTTATTTCCCCACTGAGTCCATTACATTCCCAAGTCAAACTGCATCCTCTCTTCCCTTCCCATATTAAACCCTTTGATTTAATGGAGGTTTTAACTACTGGTTCTTTAGGGAATTTTCAGTAGGCTTTGCACAGATTAGGTTATTGGAAAGTATAGTTATTTGCTTGTAAAGTGGCAGTTCTGTGTCAAAATTGATTTTCTCTGGTGCTGCAGTAGTAAAACAGATAAGCTTCTGCTTTGCATCCAAAATACACTGATATTCCTGCCATGATACTTTCCTTTTGCTTCCTACCCAACCTCTGTTATAGGCTGGCTTTGAAATAAAAAGGAGAAAATGATATGCTGCACAGAATGCCTTTGGATCAGTCACTAATATTTACATAAATCTTCTCTTTGTTAATGGACCAATGATGAGCAATTGCTCATAGGAAAAATCTACTGTGGCAGTTGTTGAGCACTTCAGGCAAGGAGTTGGACACTTGGTCAGCCTTTCAAGGCAGTTGGAGTTGTGGATGTTCAGCATCCAGCAGGAATGAAGTCCCAGGCACGGCTTCCCAAACCACTACGTACGGAAAGTGAAGTGTAGGAAGTACAGGCAGACAAAAAAATGAATAAACAGCAAATACATCTGGTGTGTCCTATGAGTGACACGAAGAGGTTTCCTATCTGGTTTTGTTGGCCAGCTTTCATAGCTAGGATGGGTCTCTCTTAGTCTGCATCTAGCACACATCTATTCCTTTGCAGGCTGGACTCCTAGAAAACTACTGGCTGTTAACCAAAGGAAATGAGTTTCACCATTATATATGTGCCACAGGAGACAGTAATAATGGTGACAGTGGAATGAATCAAGAAAAACGTTATAGATAGATAAAGGGGTTCAGACACATTTTCTATGGCCCGCTGACCATTCTGTTTCCCATTTGTGGTTGGCAAGTCCCCAAAGGGTTGGAGGTTTGGTTATGTAAACTCCTGAATCTTTCCCTATGGTTGGAGTTACAGATACAGTGCTAGCAAGTAATGATAGCACTCTTTGAATATTATGTCTAGAAAAAAGTATTGTGTTTAGCATATGCTACCTGGCTGAGTTAAAAACTTGTCCTGCTTTTAAATTGAACTTTAATAAAATGGGTTAGCATATATTAACTAATTCAGCCTGTTCCTTCTAAAACTTCAGTAGACCTGGTCCAGATTTAGTGGTATTCAGTGATCCAGCGAATACCAGTGATGCTCTGATTTCTAGCATTTTTCCGACTTGGTTTGCTGCAGGTTTTCGGTTCAGTTCTTCATTTATTCAATAATGGTTTGTCCATCTGTATTGTTCATGCTGTTAACAGAATTGTTGTCACAAGCTCTCAAGAGATTAATGTATTTACTGACTTCTATAAGACATTGCACCAATCAATGTTAACAGTCTTTGACAGAGACATAAAGGATCTATTAAATTAGATCTGGGTTCCTATTAAATTACTACATATAAGAAGCTAAACGCACCTTATCTGTAGCAGAAATGAATGCCTGCTATTAAAGCCTTTACGGAAAGTTTTTAAGAACAGTCCAGTAAAAAAAGTGGGATAATTACCAGGAAACAGTAATCTGTTGACATCCAGCACTGACTGTGCTAAAGCAACGTAGGGAACGGAAGGCTTTCTATATTGCAGACATGAAGGCATTCCCCTCCCCGCCAATTGGTTCCCCCCACACACTTCTCTTTAATTAGATTAGAGAAAAATAAAATTAAACTATTAAGGCAATTAAATTCTTAACATTTGATCAGTTAGCTGAATGCAAATCTATTCTCCATCTTTCTGCTAAAGGGCTGATACGTGGAGTATTATGTTCTGCACTGCTACTTGGCTTCTTAAGAAAGACAGCAAAATGCTTGGGTTCAAATAAAATAGCAAGATTTTTTTTTTCACTATACTGCTTCCCTCCCCCTTGGCATTCACAGGTAACTGCCACTTCTTAACCAGTGCAGACTCTGTTCTCTTGTTTACAAGTGTCAAGTCTCAAATTCCTCTGTTGTACGCAGCTAGGCAAGCTACGTTAACTTAATTTAGATGGCCATTCAGGAGTTAACTGCTCTCATGAACTTGTGATAAATTACACAAATGTCTGATGGCGTCATAAGGAACTGTCCCCAAATAGTGAATGAAAGCCTTCAGTCAGTAAGGTTTTACTGTTTTCTCTCTTTTTGAAGACAGAAAGTGGCAGACAGTGGCTTGATAGTTTTGGGGATGTATGCCCTGTGATCGTGGCGCATCCTCTTAGTTGTTGCTGTTGTAGGCTTTGCTTGCATGGTGCATAGGGACACCATGCAAATAGCCCTGCACGTGCCCCCTGCAAGCTGGTTTCAGCGTTGGAAGCAGTGCTGGGGCAGCTCTGCCTTAGCTGGGGCAGCACACTGGGCAGCCTGTGCCTTCCGGCACCAAAGCCTGTTGCAGCAGGACAGCGCGTGGTGCCATCCCGATTGATCGTCCTGCTCAGAGCTTGCTCTGTGATCTCTAACTTGGAACTCCTTCGTACCATGAGTGCGGGATGATGGGAGTCATAATTTCCATGTCTGGTAAAGGAAATGGAGTTTATGTAGTGGTGGAAAGATAAATCATATGATTCTCGCATACACACAAAGCGTTGGCCCTCAACTGTCCCAGCCAAAATCAGGTTAGGACAGCTGGCTCCTGTGCCCTGTCTGTGAACCCCTGGGGCATCTCAGTTGAGTTTTCTAGGTGTCACTGGGAAGCGCTGGTTGGGGTCTGGCTCCCTGGCGGCACCTCCAGTTGCCCAGGAGATAGTTGTTTCATTCAGTTGCTTATTTTTGCAAACCAAACTGTTGGTCCTTAAGAAAGATGTCTCAGCGCACCCGAGGTGATGTCAGCACTGCAGTAACTGGTACTGTGCCCCAAATCTTGATGCTACACAATTGTATACCTTTACCTTTTGTTTTCAATGCAAAGTGGATATCTATGCAAATCTGTTTCCTACTTAGCAAATCTGGCTTCAAGAGGCAACAATACTGCTAACACCGGTAGTATTTACTTCAGGTTCTAATAGCGTGATGGTTCTGACACTCCTAGAAAAGTTCAAGTACCCTTAAAAAGCAGAAGCCTTACCTGATAGCAAACAAAATTGAGCACTCAATATTAATGGTCTTCCAATTAAAGTTAGAGCAAACTTGTCTCAGTGTGTTCATCTCACTATGCATCTTTTTAGATGCTTAAAGAAGTGGGTTGACCCCTGAAAATTTAAAGTGTCAGTCCAAGTTAGAGAGCTCCCCTAGTGCCAGTACTTCGGGTGGTCCTGTCCCGCATGGCACTTGGACCAGCTGCTGGAATTTTGTTCTTCCAGCTTTCCTAAGCGTGCAGGCTGGGCCGTACACAGTGACGGCAGGCCCATACAGCAGCGCTGAAGTCACTGCCTGTGGATCTTCCCAGGTGTTTCCATCGCCGCTCTCTGGATTGAGGGGCACCCTTGTAGCCTGCTGGCAGCCCGAACACAAACATCAGTGGGGGTGGTTTGTGTGCTGCCCAAGGGTGTCACACAAGTACTCCCTGCACATAAAGACATTGTGGAATTTCATTAATTCATTCATCAATACAAGCCATTAAAAGAAACTGTCTTGTTAACTGGTATCTTGGATACTAATCGGCAGCTTCTATTAAACATCAACCTGCTGATACTGTCCGTGTCACAAAGGGTAACGACCTGCGGTGCTGAGTGGAATAAATGCATGCAGGCAGCCCTCAGGAATAAACAAACGTTTGAGACCCTTTATTGTAGTCTGAGGCATTTTGGAAGAGGGAACGCAAGGGAGGGGGAACAATGCAGTTAATAGTAGAGCAGAAAGGTTTCAATATTGTGCCACTTAGAGGAGTTCCGGTTTGCGTAAATCCAGTGCGTGTTCACTTACCTCGGAAAAACTGTTCGGGGGTGTGTGCGTATTCTTGTACTCCTGCATCAGATCTTGAAAGCGGTGAACAAATGAAGTCTGAACCCAGGAAATAAGAGAGACAGTAGGAAGAGATGGTTGGAAGATAACAGAATTTTGTTAGAAGGAATTGTCTGGGGAAATGGGTAAGAAACACACCATGAACTTCCTCTGCCGTGCTGGAGCTATAGGCCACTTAAGTGAATCCAGTTTGTTACACTGTAATCAGGAGGCAAATGTTGAAATATATGTGGAAATTCTTGCCCTTGCCTATGACAAATACAGCTGGGAGGTCTGGTAAAGCTGCAGGTGGGACAAAACAACAGTATACAACAAACCCATGCTCAGTTATCTGCCAGGCTTTTCAGTCACTCAGTCAGTGATGGGTACTCAGCAAGGTCAAACATCTTATACCATTATAAATAATCCAAACTTGTTATCTGCATCTCTCTACAAACAAAGAACACAGTCACCAATATTTACTTTGCATGAAAGTAAAATACGGAAATTTTACATCATCTAAAGTACACTGAAGATTTTGCAAACTGAGTCAAAGTTTACCATGGTTTCTGCCAGCAAGCAGTAGAGCTCATGTTGTTTAAGGTCCCTGTGCAGTCTTGTGAAAATGGGACATATCAATACCTAGTTCGTAGATTATGTCTTTCTGTCATTTTATGCAGTTTAGGTTTTGTTCATCAAATAAAATTTCAATTACGCAAACCATTCAAAACCACATCCAAAGAGTTTTAGAAGTTTTTCACTAATTTAATTCTTGCTATTCGCGGTCTAAGTTCTGTTGTTGTTGAAGAGTTAACATTTGCAATATTTCAGCTTGTTCTATTGATTACCCATGTACTGCTAGATCTCTGTGAAGTATTCTTATCACCGGAAAGAAAAACAGTGCTAGTACTTCAGCTGAATGCTGTGGGTGAAAGTTCACTCATGAAGTGGGTGAAAGTTATTCTGGATTAGCATCATGAATTAACTCAGTCTAAGTTCTTGCAAACTAGTGCAAATTAAGTCTTCTGTATATGCTGACTCTTGGCCACCTACCTGGCATTACTTGATTGCATGTCCGTAGTAGAACTGCCGGGTTGGTTGGTGGTATGCTTGGTGAGATATGCGTAGGCATTTAAATGAGCCCTCCAAGAACACACCAATATGGTTGTTCTGACCAGAAGTCTGAAATAGAAATAGAGAGCAGCAGTCTCTAACATATCCCCCGAGCACCGTGTATGTTGCTTTTCCACCACTGAACACATCAACAGTTGCTTCTTAGTGGAGATTGCTTCTTATGAATGCCACTCTGTGTGCTCCCTGGTCACTTCAGTTCTTGTGGGTTCTCTTCTGAGATGTTTGTTTCATAGTGGTGAACCTCAGACCCCAGGGACTCCTTACCGTGATTTTCTTGGGGCTATAGTGGGCTATTAATCAGCCCATGTATTTTTTCACTTCCAGTCCCTTTGTAGAATTAGTTGAGTGGGATTTGTTGACTCTTCCTCCAACTACAATATCTGATAAAATCTTCGCCCCAAGAAGGGTCTCCTGAAGCTTCTATTTATGCTCTTACTACTGCCGCGTGCTTGCAATTGTGCACAATGCTTGGACCCCCTTCAGCCCCTTCTCTCCCCACCCCCCCTCTTTTTTCGAATTACTAGCGGGTGACAAATAGCTACTGCTTTCCACTCCATTTCGCCAGGCACAGCTTCTTTCCTGTCCTCATGAGGTTTCTGACCTTTCAGTCAATGCCTTTTGCAGCCCCCCAGGGGCCTCCAGGGAGCTGTAATGGACTCACGTTAATTGCCTGTTGAAGGACAGAAGCAGTTCCTAGCAGGATGATTGGTGATCCCCCTGTGAGTACAGCTGTCCTGGTCAGTGAAAAGATTGATCTGACACACACAAACATTTCGGCTCACTGCTCGATGTGTCTCACAGAGCATGCACATAATCACTGCTCTGGCTTTAGTGGTTTCCTGTCTGCCCACACTGCACCGTGGGTCTATTTGCTAGTGCTGTGACTCAGAGGAGCGAGTGAACGAGAGACTATCCATTCTAATCCCCTTGTGGGTTACGGTAGTTTAGATAGAAGATACCCCACAGACTGCAGTATAATCCAAAGATTTATAAAGTCAGTCATACGGGTTGGTTTTCTTTTTTTTCATTGCTCTCAGTGGAAGCATATCTTCCATTCTGGCTTAAACATGTTTTAATGTAGTTTAAAGTGCAAGTGATGCACTTTTTAAAGTACGCATGCATGCATCCAGGGAAAAAAAAAAAAAAAGAATCTCCCATTTCTGCTAAAATCCAAACATACCTTTAAAATTAGGAAAGTGGAGGAATTTCTCTTATACTTCTTGCTTCTGTTCTTCTGCAGCTGGATAAACCATTATGTTCTCATTAGAACTGAGTATGGGTCAGTTTGCAGAGCTCTGTGCAAATATTATTTTTTCCCACTTTTTCTTTGTATACATTCAACCTGTGTTAGGCTTCAAGCTCCAAATCTGAAAGAGAAACTGTGCCAAAATCAGCAAACATGCTTTGATATTGCAAAGTTTTGACCTCAGATATTATCAACCTATGCATGTTTTCTATTTGAAAATATTAATCAGTTCAAATCTACTCATTCATTGGCACATGTTCAACAAAAGATGTTTTCAACCTGGTCCACGGTTTATCATTTGTAACAAAGGTTTTGCACAGTACTGGTCACCACACAGATAAGCTTCTCCTGAAGTAAATCCCCAGTAAAGTTTAAAAGGATTGACCTAAGTGCTGCTTAAAAAGATTCTTCTCTTAGTTGCTTCATCCTCTCACCTCCATGCTTCACGTTAGCCAGAAATGAGATGGTCCTGCTTTAAATCCGTGCATCCAACCACCTGTGAACTTGGAGGAGTACAAAATCTGACACAGGATCTCAATTCTTCAGGTAGCACTTGTGTTCATTAAGGCTTGGTCTAAAATCTCATGTCTAAATGTTTCATTGCATTAGAATACATGATGCCCAAATACAAAAGTCTTACCTTGTGCTACCTTTTTGTTTTAATTGGTGTTGCAAAATCTCATACAGAAACAAATACAATACAAGGCAATACAGCTAAAATCGATTTGTGACAAAATTTAGCAATTATATGTTTCTTGCATTTTAGTAAATATTCTGCTTTTCTGAAGTACAGACCAGTAAAGGAATTTAGAAAGCATCAGTGAGAAGAGAATTCTAGAGATGATGAAAAACGGCAAGGATGAGGTAATTCGTCATTCTTTGGGGTCCTACAGACATACAAACACAGACCTGCGAAATATTATTTCTCCAAGAAGTTGCTGTATTACAAGTGTCAGTCAAAATACCGCATTCCTGTTCAGAACATTCTGCTTCAGAAATGCATTATTCACAACTGGAGGAAACTCAGAGGACAGCCACCCCTGGCAATTGCTGGGTACTCTATGTGTACTAAAGATAAGCTTTGCTGTGAGTTTCCTGGCTTTGCTACTACAGCCATACTTCTTAGCTGTTATTTCAGTCCTGCATTTCATATTTAATACAGGTATGCATACAACCTTGGGCTAGGTTCAGATTTGAACAGATGAAAATGTTAGGACTTTTTAAGCCTGAAAGCCAATTAAACATTTTCAGACTTCTTATTCAGCCCCAAACCCTTCCCAGCAAGAGTAAGTGAAATGGATGCTTGAAACAACAGAGGAAGTAGGAAGAAGTATCTCTGCAAGCTGTGTAGCAAGCGTCCAGTAATTAAAGATACAATAGCTGGACACCAACCAAGAACCCGAACAAAAGTATCTGAAGAAGTCTAGAATAGCTCCAGTGTAATAAAATTCTAGGCAGATTCTGGGATAGGAATGAGGCCTTATTGCCACACAACTGTCATTGTGGTTGTTTTTTTAAGAAAGGCTTAAAACAAAATGTAAACCCTGTTGCCATTTTTACTAGAGGTTTACTAAGCGAGACAAGAAAACTATGTTACAAGAAGACCATGTCGTCAAATAAGTTGTAAACATAGAAATCTCATAGACATCCAGCATGCTAAAATAATACCCAGATATAACATGAAAGGCATGACCAGATAAGAAATTGAATGTCTCAGAGGGTTGTATTTTATTACCTCAAAAAAAATTGTATTATGTTTATAGTCTTTATGAGAACTTGAAAATTCTACTTAATATTGCATGTGGAATGAAAATTTCTGTGTGTACTCTGAATGTAGTGGAAAAAGGAGCATTTTAAACTGCTGTTTTAATCATGCACTATTATTAAATAATAATCAAAAATACTGTAACATAACGTTAAGAAAGTACATGAGACAAGGTAACTTTTATTGTGGGACAAGGCACGTAGGGGATGTAAAATGGAATCTATATTTGAGGAAAACAGTATATTGTGGTTTAAGCTGGAAAGCAGGAATTTTTTCAGCCTCTGGATGCCAGAGTTCACCTGTCTGTTAAATGTGCATCATGAAATAAAACTGCTTATTTAGTGACATGAGTAGAGAATTAAAAGCTTTTTTTTTTTGATAAGAAGTATGCTCTTGGTCTTCATGGATCACTCATTGCTATCAGCAGCACAGAGGTCTTGCTCTGAGAAAATGTATTTTCCAAAAAGTCCATTTCATTGGTGTGGAAGTCCCTCTGGTTGCCCAGGGCTTTGGGAAGATGCACAGAAGTACATCCCCTCTGAGGTCTGTCTGTATGCATATGAGCTACCTTTCTTTTCAGAGGTTCTTTTCAGCCTCTGCTTTTACTGCAACCTCTTCCTTTCCCTGTTTTTTCTGCCTACAACATTTTTCATTCCAGAAGCTTCTCTCCCTTGGGCATGTTGTTCGAATAACTGGACAGCTCTGTAAAATTCATTAACAAAATTTCAAACAACTGCTAAGGCTTGCAGACCTTGGTTATTTGGCTTTAAAAAATGTTTTATATGCCTACATACAGTAGAGTTCACATCCAATACTGTAAAATACCATAGTCTATTTTCTCGTAGGGAAATACTTGCTTTCTGGCATAGATACTATCAGTTCTTTTAGTTTGGTCAGTAACTATATGCCTGAAGTGTAAATACAGAAACCAAACACGGCAGGCATAATAACATTTAGGGGTTCATTTTTAGCTTGGTGTAGGAGAATTAATTTGGCTTCAAGCCCCATGTTTCTCATAAAGTTTAATGGGAATGGCAAAAGTGATCCTCCTGTCCACCGTTCTGAAAACGGACACCTTTAACTGCCTCATTTATACGTCATAAACAAGTGATGGCATGTTAATGCTGACTGACTCCTGGATTATAGGAAATATGCAAGGCATATGTACCACATGGAAAAAATAACTCTCATGAGAAATGTTGCCTGGCAGTTGGGATAAAGCAAAGATGAATTTCATTTGATTAGGCGAAGGTATGAGGAGTTGAATTCCCGGGGATTTGGACCAGGGTTTGTTCAGCTCTCAGAGAAGACTTGCAAAGGCCGAAGTGGGCCTTGCACCAAGTTCCAAAGAGTCCGAAGGTACAGGGTGACCTGGGAGAGCAATAGCAATTAGGAGAGAGTTCATTAGTTTGTCATCGGCAGCCTAGTTGCAGTTAGCTGTGGTGGGCACTGCTGGACAGTTTGGTGTGAGGAGCTGAGCGGAGAAGTTGTGCTGTTCGTGATGAGTCTGAACAGCCTTGCCCCCAGCACGTCCCGCTCAGCAGCTGGCAGGGCGGGATCGGCCTGGGCCTGTTTCGGTTCCACCTGCAGGGCTGGGCCCAGCAGGGTTGGAGATAAGTGAGTGGGTGCCTCTTAAAGTTGTCGTGGTTGGGGGAGGAGGGCACACAGGAGGCCATTAGCCACGAAAAGAAAATGTGTGTGATCGTTCACAGATTGTCTGCTTAGTTGCTTTGAATGACACCAGGTATGTCTTCGTTCCTGAAATTACTGTCCTGAAAGCGTAATTCCACAGATGGTGCAGCATCAGGGATAATTGCCTGGCATTGCTAAGTCCAATCAAAATAACTACTGAGGGAGGTGCGTAGTGCACTGATGTTTTTCACTGGAAAGGAAATATGTGTAATATTGCATCTCAAAGATTACCTACAGAGAAAAAAAAATGACAAGACAATCTGCTTTTATGATTAATAATGTTTTACTTGTTTAGTGGAATCTAACCCAAAACTCCTGACCCAACTATTCTCTGGAGGTTGGCTGCAGATCAGTATCAAAATTTAGCAGCTTGCATCCATTTCCAATTCTTTTTTTAACACAGGAATATGGTTTTGCTCCTTGGCCAGCTGCAGCTCCAAGCACTGAAATTAAACTTAACATGTTTTACAAAATGAATGGAAGGCCAGACAAGAGAATCTTGTTTCCAAGGATCACATAGCCCCTTTTTGGGATTACAGAAACTCTGATTCTATTAGAATTTGGCAACAATGCTTGAACTGCACAAACATGATGTCTCATTTGTTTGCCAACTGGTGGAAGACATTCGGAGTCGGCTTCTCCATTTGCAACCTGCTCCAGAGCCTGTTGGAGGCAACCGACAGACTGCCACTGACTTCTTCGAAGCGATGCTATGCAGCCTCCCTGTGCTGGCTTATACAGCCCTGCAGGTGCTGTAGGATCAGCCCACTTCTGAGAATGAAGTCCCATACAGTCTTGGTCAAGACAGAGTGGTAATTAAAACCAGCTGAGTTAAAGCTGGACCACATTTTTCTTGTCTGGTAGCAAATTTTTTGTTGGAAATAATTTAGCTACCCACATGTTCCATCGTGTCTTTACAGATGACATGCTAACAAATGTGTTAGTTTATTTATTACTTTGTAATTTCAAGTTATTTGAAGGGCTTATATGAACGTATTTCAGCATTTCTTCTCTTCACAAACTATTCAGAATATGCATTGTTCTGAATATTTCTTATTCATGACCTGTCACATAATATCATTTCTATTATCTAAGCAGATGACTCCTGAATACACTTCACAGATGTTGCCACAAGATCTTGAAAGATCTTGCTGAATTTCTATATGTATTTCTGTAACCATCTTGGGAATTTTTTTCTGTTAATCTTGCTGTGAAAAATCTATGAGGGCTTTAGGAATATCAACGTATTTTTAAATCAGCAAGTGGCTTTATTCACAGCATTTGCATGGAACTAAGAGTCAAATGTATCTTTCTTTACGAGTAATAACATTTAGGTGATAATAGATAATATTTTGTCCAGAAATGCGAGATGACTTGCAACTTGTTCCACAAATGACTTCTTCAGTCGTGCTTTCAATGCAAGCATGCAACCTTGGCATTTCTGTAAATGCTTTCCAAGCACTTGTTAATTTTCAGATGAAACTTATCTAATGGCTGTTTAGCAAGTGTTCAAAAATAGCAAGTTAAAGGTTGATAAATTATTTAATTAAAAATGTCTCACTTTCGCTTAGAGAGTGGGTGTTACTCACTTGTTATGGAGTCTATTTACTTTGTGTGCAAAATGCTGTATAAACTGTTGAAAATGTAAGGATGTCTGCCTATTTTCACTCCATGGTTTAATGGATTCATGAAAAAGGATGTGTATGTAGTTTCTCAGCAGTGGTCTGAAATTACAGAGTTATTCATCTATCTTGAAAAAGAAAATTGCCAAGGATTCATCAGTGCTGCCTGACCCAGTGAGATATTTTAGACCATAAATGCCAAGCTTATACACTAAACACTAGAGATACTTTCCTCAAGGGCATCTCCAGACTCTTCAACTTCAAATATGGTGGAAATGGGTTAGAACAAAAGTAAGCATAGTTACTGGGTGGCTGCTATTGATAAATAATTGCAACCCTCATTGAACAAGTGATTACTGTGTGCTATTTAAAAATATTTTGTAAAAGAATATTCAGTCAGGTATTGCAGATTCTAACTGTAGTGATCAGTATCTTTCTCTTCCCTTCCCAACTGCTTCTTGATCTTTTGTGCTACCCCACAAATATTACTCTTTGTCTTCTCACCTTTCTTCTCAAGCTGTCAGGCTGAAGGACGAATTCCATGTAACATCAGATGAACATGGCACGTCGTATGTATGATAAGAGATGTGTAATAGTGAAGGTGCAGCTGATTTTATTTTTTGCTAAACCAAGCAGTAATACCCCATCTCTATTGTGAGCTGTAAAGTGCACAGAAACCAAATGGTGAGCTTGAAAGAAGATGATCTCCCTTGGTTTGCAAAGCACCCAGGGCACCTATTGATTCCTTCCACTAAATTCCATCTCTCATGATCTTCACAAGTGAGAAGGGCTCACTAGAAGGCTCGGCTAATGCTGCATTTTAATAGCAGATGGTTACCCCATTACCATTCTGTTTGCATTGTTTTTCTGGTCTACTTTGTGACGTTGCCCTTCTGTGGACAAGAGGGTCGTGGTGTGTCAGCGCACTTGATTTTCAGGGTTGCAGTCAGTTTGGTTTTTTGTTTTGTTTTTCTTATCGTGCAAGAAGGCCGTGATATTTCTGTATCTGGCAGCGTGTCTGCATGAGACAAGGCAGACTGAACAAGGCTTGATGTGTGAATGACAGATCCCTAGGTGACGCCGCTGGGAAGCTCTTGATCTGACTGGTTTGAAGTTGAAAGCTCACTAGGTCACACTGAAAATGGTTGCCACTGGGCATTTCTTTCATCCTTGTTTATTTATTTTTTCCTTCCCTTTCCTGAAGTTTTTCCACTCAGACGGGGGTTTTGTTGTTGTTCCTCATGTTCCTTGTTGCTGGTGGGCTGGATTATAACCTTTTACTAAACTTAATTGCTGTTGTGTATTCTTGTACTTTTTTTGTTGTACTTAGGTGGGTGGAGGAAGGAAAGGGGAGCCTCATGCTTTTCAGTTTGGCACATGTGCCAGGGACTAC
The DNA here is from genome assembly GCF_009769625.2 of Cygnus olor. Classification (NCBI taxonomy): domain Eukaryota; kingdom Metazoa; phylum Chordata; class Aves; order Anseriformes; family Anatidae; genus Cygnus; species Cygnus olor. Next base: position 1,960,342 of record NC_049188.1, on the reverse strand, counting down.
TACCAGATACAGAAGAAGTAAGTGCCAGGTGTTTTTAAAGACATGGTCTGTTTATTATTTAGCAACCTGCTGTTCAAAGGTTCTGGCACTTGCTAGCCAGATCAAAACAGGAGCCAGGTGGTGATTTTGTGACCTTTTTTTTCTCCATACGTGCGGCATGCCCTTAACTAAACAGGCATAAAGAACAAGGCATAAATTAACCTGCGAAGACATAGTGGCATTGGAAGAACTCGTGATTCTTTTGTAAATGCCCTTTTGGCAAAGCTAAAACAGCAACTCTGACACGGGCCAGGAGAAGATTTCCTCCCCTGTGAGCATTGCTAACAGCTTTTCGCCTAGCCATGGAAGTTGTCCTTGTGGTAGTACACAGCGAGTCAGAAGCCAAAGCCCCGCGTTGTGCACCCTGCAAAAGGGTCAGAAAGTCATCTGGCACGGAGTGGGGCTCAGGGAGCTGAAACGAGTGCAGCAGACTCTCGAGTAGGGTAATAAAAAGCCAGGCACAGGCAGTATATTCAGGGGCTTTCAGCAATTTCAGGCATCTATTAATGATGTATTGCAGGTAGACGCGTTGCATGCCTCCATCTGCCTCCACATGGCCCTGGGTATCCAGTGCATTTGTTGTTACCCGTTAATTAGGACTGCCAAAACACCACTTAGTTTTTACCGAAGTTCATAAGCTTTATCTGACAGCTTCTCTCCAGGCCCAAACGAGCCTTTATGTCACCTGACCTAACGAGTCACTAACCACAGTGAATTTCTCGTTTTCACACTGTAGTACTTGAGAGCTGAATATGAACAAATAACCTCAAACTGGTACGGGTGGGCCTCTGGAATTTGCAAAGAGAAATAGACATTATTAAATCACTGATTTATCAGGTTACTCGAAGTGGAGAAAGTAGGTCTCACTTTAAGCTCATATATTGTACCTTGAAATGTGGTCATACACGTGACTGAAGTGAAGTACAAATGTAAGACCTTTGCTCACTCAAGGACAAAATGCTGACCCTTGCATGTTTGTGCCCTGCATGCTGCGTTGACATGGGGAATCTTGACATCTGATGTGCTTCCTGATCACTGCGTATCATCGGTGTCCCAGCTTGCACTGTAATAATGGCAGCTGCTGTATTTCTGCTTCTAAACATAAACATTAAGTTCAAGATTTTGAAAACAGTCTGGTGTGCCATCAGCTGGAGTTAGAACTGATTTCACCAGCATAATATATGAGGGAAGCGTAACTTTTTTTGAGAGGAGACACTTTGAAATACAGAAGCACCAGGTTAAGACTGCTGTTGTCTTTATCTTTGCTATGAAAACATCTGAAATTTAGCAACAAATTTCCTTGCATGCTTACATAAGTTGAAAAAGCAGACTGAACAATGGTGAAAGGAAAAGCTAGCCATCACCCTTTAGCCCTTCTCAATAATTCATGTTCAGCTTTGAAACAGTAGAATGGGATGCAGTCATTCCTATTATAGAAAAGTATGTCTGCCTTTTTAAGTTTTAAGTATCTATTAAGCAGTTACTTAACATGCCTTTCTGAACTGAAATGAATTGGAATAAATTCTCAGGACAGATAAATCTGTGACCCTAAACTATTTAGGGTCATTTCTTTGAGGTGAGGATTTGGCCCACTGGGCTTGAGCATGGGTGGCTCTTCTAGCTCTAGTGGCACTCTCATTGTTCCTGGAGTAAATCCCTTCCTTAGCAGACCGTAGCACACTAATGAGAGAGGAAGGGAGGGAAAAGAAATAGTTGTAAAGAATATGGCAAATTTAAATTTCGTGCAACTAGGTGCTGTGATGATTTGCTGGAGTTAATGAAAAAAACAAACCTGTTTACATTTCTGCTCAGTACATCCACCTGTCTCACTTTGTTAAAAAAAAAAATAAAGAGCCAATCCAAAATGGGATCATTATCTTTAGTGGATGCACTTCACATCACTGAAAACAATTTCAGCTTATTTAAATAACATGCAGCCTTGAAATTAAAGCTGTCTCCTTTTCAGCTGGGTAGACAAACATAGCCGTTGGTACAGAGATCACTTAGAGCTCAATATTCCTTTCAGTAGTAACTTGATGTATCATATTTTTTCCTGCTTGTGATTGCATTCCACTAGGTTTTATTTATTTAAATCTCAGACTCCTTTTGCTGACATAGCAAGGCATAACCAGAGATGTTTAGTAAAACTTAGATGAGCCCCTAAGTGGGACGCTTGTTTTATAAATCTTTAAATATTTTATGTAACTCCTTTAGAAATTGCTTTTGCTAGACTAACCCAATCTGCTTTGAAATGACTAGGGCATAAAATAACAGCCCTTTTAAAATTCTCCAGTGAAAATAGTTATCTGGTATATTTTTTAGGGAGGACCAGGCCTTGTGGTCTCTAATGAAAGATAAGCTTTAAACTCGGAGAAGTTTTGCTCCAAAAGGAGCCATTCTTATGAGCCCTCTGGACACCCCTAAGATCGTGTTGTTTTCCCAGGACTTGTCTTCTGGCCTTCTGGCCTTTTGAAGTCAAGGAAAAACTCCCACTGAATTATAATGTAACTGGGATTTAACCTGAGGAAAATAGAGCCTTTGTTGTCTTTTATCACCAGCTACATACATTCTCCCTGAGTTGTGTCCTAGAATGGCCAGTGGTGGAAGAGGTTGATGACCGTGCCAAGCGGCATGGTCCCTGGGAGCAGAAAAAGGAGTTATGTCTTACAAGAGCCTAGAATTTTAGGACGACAAATTGGATCAGACTATTACAAAGAGCCCCAAACTTCACCAATAGGTGGACTCAACAGCAATGTGCCAGTCAGCACCATGTGACTGCACACTAAATCCTATTGGTTATGTCTCAGAAAAGCTATCTAATTTTTTGTCTTTTTTCTCCCAGCTGCAAAAGCCAAAACTACCCCTGATCGTATGTGCTCTCAGTTACTCAAAAATCCTGTCTTTGTCTGGAAAATACTTAAAATACTTGTGCCACATGTAATTCCGCTAGCCTATTCCAAAGCTGTGGTTACTGCTTGAGTAGAACAGTGATGTCTTTTGAACATGGCCTGTTTACAAGCTTCTGTTTTACTTTGCAAATCTAGGCAATTTGATAACATAGATTGTGTTATGCCAGTACCAAGGACAAAGATAAAAGGGGATGTCGATGACTGGTTTTAAAGTAGAGAATAGTGTTTGCTCCTCTGCAAAGACAGAGTTCAGCCCGCATGTGCACCATATTCACCAGCTTCCCAGGATGGAGGTCTGGTATTTGGGTGGTACCTTGGTATCGTATGTGTATGAAACCATGGGATGTGTTGACAACACAAAATGGCAAGGATAGAATGATGAGTCTGTTTCCATAGGCAGTTAAAAAAAAATCTGGAGGGCAATTATGTCTGTTTCTTGAGTATTTATTAGGTCTTTACCTCTAAAATTGCCTTGCAAACAGAAGGAAATGCACCGTGGGTGGTGGTAAAGATGCAAGTATGAAATGGGGGAGTAACTACTAGGTACTGATACCTGACTGCTTCAACTGAGCATATGCAACGAATGGGAGGAAAGAAACTGCTGTTTAAAACGTTATGGGCTGCTGTTTAATTCCACACTTGCAATGTATGTAACCCTATATGCTCATTTGAACCGCAAGATTAAGATCAACACAATCTCTGCAGAAAGGAAAAAAGTCTTCACACCTCTTGACTTGTTCATCATCACCAGAGCCCTCCCTTTCTCGTGTGCGCTCCAATCCCCTTTACTGCTCCCCTGGCATCAGTTTATTTTGTATTGTGGTACAATGTGATCCATTCTGGAAGCACTACTAGCAAACAGTAAAATACATTTTCCCTGAAGCCAACATCTTGCTTCATATTTGCACTGTAAAACAGCAGAGCAAAGGAAAATGCCATGCAAACCAATTGGCTGTAGCCGTTCTTCGCTTCTTCCTTTGTTTTTCTTTGGCTGATTCTGTTAAAAACTTAAAGTGCTACGCAAGAGTCCGAAGCTTAAATGGCTGTTAGCTTTGTTTGATCATATATCTAATTTACTTTAACATGGGATCCTGGCATGGGTTTCTTTAAGAGACGGAATCAATTTTATGCTAAGTGATTTCTTTGAGCAGTTTTTTTTTTTTTTATTGTCCCCTTTGCCTAAAGTAAATTAGTGTGATAGCTGGAGCAACCAGGGAATGAAAAGGAGTCAAGTCCTCAAGTCACATTAGCACGCTTGTTGAGGCCTTTAAACAATCATCGCCATCAAAGTACTCCATAATAACTGTAAAAAAGCTAATCACAGGTGGCAGTGGGCGTGAAATGCGTGGCTCTGTGCTCAATCCTTAGGATAATGGGGGTATTCATGGGATTTCTAGAAGGACTCCTTTGTGCGGCTAGTCATGTGCCTGCTGAGCTGAAAGGACTATTTTGCTCAATTTGTCTAAAAGCGGCTGGCTTATATGATAGCTGCAGGGGTTTAGCTACTCAGGTTGTTTTAACCCTTCCCACGCAGATGGATTTTGGTACAATTCCAGGGCCTTGTCTATACTGGGAAATGTCTCCAGTTTAAGGAAGCAGGGTGCATTGCTAGTCAAGAATCAAGAGTATGTGAAGACCACCAGCCTTGCTGAAAAGGATCAGTGGCTTTGGATGTGCCTCTTTAGGGATGCTCAGCTTGAGGTACTTGGTTTTCCCTAGTTGGCAGCAACGGGGAATCAGAAGTTCAAGAAGCACCTCGGGCACTAAAACTGAGGCTCTCACCCCTAGCGAGATGCATTTCTTGAAGCTAGGAGTAAAGCCTACTTAAGGCTGTCAGTTTGGGGGCAGAGTCCCAAGGTATGCCGAGCTTTTCTTATGGTCTCTTTCATTGCAAAAGGAGATCTCAGCAATTTCTAAAGAATTGTTCCAAAACGGTGGCGTTATAGAAATGTTATTTGTTGCATGAAACTTGTGCAATTGCACAATCTAGAAATGCTTTCCTTCCTCGATAGGAATAGTTAAAAGGGTGCCTAAAAGTAAAATTCGTCATCTAAGAGACTCTGAACAGAGGGAAATATGATTTGACATTAGAAATCTTTTACTTTGAAATGGAAGCAAATATTAATTATCTAAACGCAGGAAAAAGTTAACTAGCATACATTTATTTACGTTTCTATCAGTACCTAGAGGTGAAGCTGAGAACAGTTCTGAGTTTTCTACCAACAAGCTTAATGCTGGTTAACATTGCTGTTAAGATACAGTGTAAAGCTTTTAAGCTGATGGTTCCTGCCTCTGCCTTCAGTCTTAGAACTCCAGATACAAGGAGAAATTGGAAGTCTAATCCTGCTTCTTATCTTATATGTGACACCTTTTAATAGTTAGAAATAGTCAGTGGTCACTGTGTTAAAGTGGGCTCTAGTGAAGAGCTTTCCAATTTCAGGTAAGGCTAAACCAAACCAAAACCTATAAAGACACCACACCCAAGATGTCCCACAGTAGTGATCCAAATGACAGCTGTCATGTTTTGAATAATAATGTACTGTGTCAGCAGGTGAGGAAGCTGTGATTTCAAATGGGGGTGCAGGTAGTGGCTTAGCCAGCACAAGTGTAACAGGGGTCTGAAGTTCTCATCTAAGCCATTAAGTACTTATTGAGAGCCTGTGTATCAGGACTTAGATTCAGGAGTTCTCGTTCCCCTTCCTTTCTAGCCATTGCTGCGCCACTGACACCGGTGGGAAAGGCTTCCGCTTTTCCTTCCCATTTCCTCATTCTGCTTTCCCCTTTTCCTTTCCCCTTCCCCTTCCCCTTGCGTACTTTGTGTGCCATGTGCTGTTAACAGCAGGGAATGTCTCTTGCTCTGCATTTGTGGAGTACCTCACACAATAAGGTCTCAATCAGAGTCTGCCAAGATGCATTAAAACCAAGCTAGGCTAATAAACAAAATACCTGACATTAGCATGTAACTGCAGGGTAATCCAGGAAAAAAGAACAGAAATATCTCCACAACTTCCTTCATTCTGGTTGCTTTCTAATTCTTAAGGTAGGGGACCAGCGGTGAAGCTACTAAAGCTTGTCACCAGGAAGCCCATGGCGTTGATATCAAGTTGCACTGAAACTAGCTGTGGCCGGGAGGAGGTAAAAAGCTAGGAGGAGACTTGGAACAAGTACTCGCTCTGTCTTTCTCTGATTTACATTTGCTGATACCCCAAGTGAGCTGCAGCTGTGAGGGTTCTTTTTTGCTCTGCTTATTTTTCTCTCTCTGTCTCCTCCTGCCTCAATGAGCATTAAAGTAGCCGTCACTGAAATAGAAATCCACATCCTAATTTCTGGTTCAGATAACAAGACAGTTTTCTATTCACCCCACATCACCCCACCACAAATAATTACCACGTCTGGAATGGAAAAATTCCAAAAGCAATCTTGAACCTATGGCACCTGCAGAGCACCACAGTCATTTTGCTGTACCATGCCATCAGAGGAAGGCACCTTGGTGTGCATTATAACAGATAACACTTTTTTTTTGTTTTGTTTTGTTTTCATTTTGTTTCTGTATGTGTTTCTCAGAGAACGTGAATGTGCACATCCCAGTCTGGCATGGGACAGACAGTGAAGGAAGACAGATATAAGGAGAAGAGATAAGCAGTTGCAAAATAACTTTCCTTTTGTTGAGGACAGCTTACCTTGGCATATGGAAACTTCCATTACAACAAGAAATTTGTTGAATATTTCTGTGCAGATAGCCTAAGATTTTCAAAATTCCTCAGGAAAACGCCTAGTTCATGCTGATGTTGAGCCATTCTTTGATAGTTCTGTATGGATATTGCTCCTCCCTGCACTGATTTGGTGTGGAAACCCTGATTCAAAATGCTTGGCGCTGCTGCATTCTGTTTGCGTGGTGCTTGAGGTGAAGAACACAGGCGAAATCCTCCCTCTGCTGATAAAATGGGAAAGCTTTCTTTGGCTTCCAAAAGCCAAGACTTTGCCACCAGTGAACTTGCTCAACATAAAGTTACCTTAAAGTCAGGAACATTTCAAAACAAATTCTCACCACACTTTCTTCCTTAGATGATGATATCAATGTCCATCTATTTTGGACACCCATAAAGCTACTTCGTAGGTGAAATCCTTTTCCTTTCTTCTGTTGTTTGCGCAATTTGATCTTGCACCTTACAGACGTTACCTATTGAAGGTAGTGCATGCTGCTTCATTCACCAATGCAGCCTTTGAAGAGTTAAGCTCTGCAGTCACTCAGAAGGTGGACTACTGCTTTTCCTCAAGTCTCTATTCATCTCCAGGAACTGAATTTTTCATGCAGTAATTAAAATTTGTAGGTCAAACCTCCCATGGCACCGTTTTCTGCTAATATGGGAGAGCAACGGTCGGATTCGCTTACGCTGCTCTTCGCCGCACTGAGATTTAAAGGATGAAGGGTGACATTTTCCCCCATTTTGTAAATTAATGCCATTGATCTGCCTAACAAGAACAAAGTTAGGCTTCAAAATACCAAATGATAAAGAGATTAAGACTTTAAATGGCTTTCCAAAGGCAACCTCTATTGTAAGATTCGAAGCAGAGTATTGAACTTTCAATTAGAATTTCTAATGGACTATTGACTTAAATGGATAAAATGTTGCAAGTGATAGTTTTCAAGATGACGAAAATTGCTTAGTACATTCTGGAATATTACTTTATGAAACAAATACTGTTCTGGAGGCTGAGTAGTAATAACCCAGGCCCCGGGCAATATTGTACTGTGTCTCTGTGCACCAGTTTTTCAAAATTGAACTAATGCATTTTGAAACATTTTCTCTTTTCATGTTTTGTAAATCTTTGGGAGTGAGGTACTTTAACTTTCATGAAAGAATCTTAAATCTCTAGTGATGTAGCTATGATTGCACTCTTTATGAAATACAATCCATCTACCCAAACGCTGTATTTTCATACATTCCCTCATCTAGGGCACAAACAATGTGCCCACCTCGTGTGGTTTTTCCTGACTGCACTCCAGAATGTATCTATTCTGCAGTGCATGTACTACAAATAACATCTGAAACTCTCCCAAATTATCCTGGCACTTTACAGCGAATTGACTTGAAGTCTTGTTATGAAACACTAGCTCTAGTACATTTTTCAAAGAATATTTTTTCAGAGACTAGCCAGCCCTTTCCAGGATAAAGGGTTAATATTATGCTTATGTTACAGTGCATTAAAAACTCTAATTAAAACAGCATTACATTCCCATCTGCCAATCTCCAGTAATCTTCTTTAATTGCAGTAATTAAACTATATTTACATGTTCAGAATACTTGTAATTTAGCAAATTGCACTCTCTGCTCTACATTTAATCAAACAACCAGTTCCAGTATATTTAGTGTGGAAAGAAGTAATTTCAATGTTTTGATTACTATAGCAGATTTGACAGAGTAAGTGCCCCTCTAGTAGAGCCTTTGAAAGGGAAGGCAAACATGAAATATAGTCCTGTTCTGATTGTCATGTGAATGCCTAATTACATGTTAGAGGATTAACTATTAAAGGGTACACACTGTTTCACTTGATTTTTTTAGGCACAGCTGACATAACAGATAATAAAGGTTGCCTGTTTTGGGCTGCTTGGTGGAATATGTAAGCTTATTATTATTATAAGTCTTAAAAACAAGCATTAAATCCTGTGCGTTAGTGAGGTCTTAATGCCCCAAATCTTTTACTTTAAAGACATAGGTAGGTTGTCATGAAGACAGTGTTTATAGTGCACTCTTGGCAGCTGCTGTCACAGATTCTCCCCTTCTAACCTTTATCGTCTTCTTTGTTTATGTGTGTGCGTGAAGTTTGTTATTCTTAGAATGATAATTTCTGGGTAGATCTGTCAAATGCTTGTTTATATTTTCTGGATGAAGTGTCTTCTCAGGTAAGCAACTCCCCTGTGTTATATTAATGCTAGATCTGTGCCCTGGGAATAGGTGTCACTGAAGTGATCTCTTCAAAGTCTGTGCAAAGACACACGTGGCGATGACATGCAAGTGGGTGAATCGATGACTTCCTCACAGAAGAAAGCTTCTCTTTTACTGTACAGTTCTTCCTGTGATCAGTGGTCTATAGTGAACTTCAAATGGTGATTCTAGTAGTCACCACGTGGTCGTCCCTGAATAAGTTACACAAAACAGCAAAACCCTTCTGACCTACCAGTACCAGAAACACTAGGTTCAGGACCAAACTGTGTTCGGCTCGTAGCACTGCACCTGTGCAAGCAGCTCATCTCCACGTGTCGGAATCATGTCACGTGAATGGAAGTAAGTGCCCAGATACCTTTGGCACTTTGTCTTGCAAGTTATGATGACAAGCTGTGGTCATCTGTGAATGTGATATTTCATAACGTTAACATAGATGGGGAATAAACTTCATCTCCAGAAGTTGTGAATGTAGGCTCTTAAGGACAGCAGTCCTTTGCATGTTGGACAGCTGTAGGCATTTGTAACTATTTAATTGCTTGTTGACAGAGAAAGACTAGGAAGAATATTGGTAGAGGTAACAGAAATGCTCCAAGTGAGCAATATATGATCCTTAATAGATGCTCTTCACATATACAGCGTGTGAGATAAATTGGGTGTGTGTACACAGGTGCAGTTGTGGTGGTTTTCTTCAGCCATCTACCTCCAAACATATTGCTTTTATTCCAAAGGCAGTCGGAGAACCCCTTAAGTGTGTTAGAAGTCCCTAGCTCTCCCCTAACTAATCTTCCTTACAAAGTACCCTTCTACCAATGTCCTCCTTCCCCGTGACCTGAACTCGAGCACAGTTAACCGTACCTAATACCAAGATTTCTTACATCATTCTGGCTTCATTCTTTTCAAAAAAGTAACTCCTGCTTTTCACTCCTGTGAAGGAAAATCAGGTCATTTCCAGGCATTTCCTCTGGGACTAGGTCATTGCGTTTACTGCTGTGAGTATTTCAGGCTGCCAACAATGAAAGCTCAGCATTGAACCCTTTCATTTGAACCTCTCTCTCCGTATAATACCACTCTGTTGCATTGCTCTCAGTTTCAATCCAAAAGCACCGTTTTCTGGATCGGAATTAGAAGTAGGTATGTTTTAATGAAACCACTTAGTGAAGGGAAACATTTGCTGTATTTCTCTGCTTGTGTTTGTGTATATTTATATATGTGTATAGTCATAATATTTTTTATTTTATTTAGTAGTAGATGATCGCAGATTTGTAAATTGGCCTTAAGAGGCATAAGGAAAAATCAAGATGAGACAAAGATTTTTAAAAGAACATTGACCATATTTTAGAACATGTAATGAAGTTAGCCTAATTTCTACCAATTTCTGATGATTTACTTCTGATTTTACATGAGTATATGAAGTATGGACAAGACCAACGATGTTCAGTTCTTCTGTAACTTCTGTCATAAAGTTCAGATAGACCAGAGACCTGTAATGTTTTGGATTTCTCATTACTCTTCATGGTATTGCACAGTTAGGATTTCAAGATGGGTCATCTTAAACCTATTAAAAATCAGATTCATGCTGGTCATATGTTTAAATAGATTTAGTTTAGTGGCCTCAGGGGAAAATAGGCACAGGGGGGATGAATAATAAAAAATCAGATATAAAAATACATTTGATTTTTCAAAGGTTTTTGAAAAAAAAAAAAAAAAAGGAAGTTCTGGCATTTCAATTTGCACTAATTTCACACATCATCTTACCGAGCGCAGGGTTTGGTCCCCTGCCAGGCTGTCTGAAAACCCTCTTTTGAAAAGCACAGTTTATGTGCTGAATGGATGCTGCATCACATAGATATTTCCTAATATCTTTCATTAAACTTCCAAATGGACACTAAGTATGTAAATACAGCAAAATTCAAAGGCTGTCTTTGAATTTATATTTTCTGGGAAAGCTTTTAACATTACTAGGCTAACAATATCGTGCTATGTCTGGCTTGCCATTTTCAAGGAGTAACTTAATGAGTTTATTGTATAATGAAGGACTGTGATTTATTAGCTTTTCATTATGCTCATTCCATCAGCTTCCTGCTAAATACTATAACCCTTGGCAGAGATGTTAGTCTTTATCAGGTGATATCATTGCTTTTTAATAAACTCTCCTCCCACATTGATAATATTACTCGTGAAATCCCTTATCCTACATTATTCCCAAGGGGAGAAAAAATAAATTTATTGAAAAGGCTGCACTGAAGCACTGCATAGAGTTCATTAGTAGTTTTGTATTACCCATTTCCACTGGCTCGGATTTAGTGGGCAGCATTGGAGGCTGCTGGTAGGTCCTTCGGCTTGCTCCCCTCAACTGGCAGAGAATTTAGCCCATCCTATTGATACTTTAATTACATAGAGAAGCCATCAGTGCACAGCTGGTTCAAAAATGCGGCACTTGCAGGTATTAACAAATATTTCTTCAGTAGATATTTAATGATCAACTCTGTTACAAGAATTGACATGGTGATGGCACGCAGAGAGGGGGGGAAGGAGGGTAAAGTAATATTTTACAACCTGAAAAATTAAGCACTGAGATAGTTAAGGCCCAGCCCTCATTAGCTGTATGGTAGATTTTTCTAATTAGTTCTTTCTAGTGTAATTAGCATGGATGAGTCTAATCATCTCATGTGAAACCAAATCTAATGCTTGGGAAGGAATGTCCTTGGCCTCTCTTTCAGACTGATTCCAAGGATTTTGTGCATTTCTGCTGAGATGCTCCTTAAAGAAACAGCATGCTGCCTGCCTTCCTAACGAAGGTGGGCTGGTAGCAATAAGAAGACTTGGACCTCATCTTGTGCATTTATGTAGGTACAGAGAAAATAGTCCTATGAAAATGTTCAGTCCTCATAGAGCAAGAAAATCAGATGTGGGTAGAAGCTGTAATAAGGCAAAAATCGTAAATCCAAATTTGGACCCACATGAGAAGTGAGTGTTTGACCATTGAACTTAAAATGCCAATGTTTCCAAGGACTGCATTTTCCTGCAGGGATATCTTTTCAGAAATGAACACAGAAAAGGAGATGGAAAATAGAAAAACATTTGTTTCTTGTGTAGATAATCTTGCTGTGAAACCCCAACAATCAGAATTGTGCGAGTTTTGTTGTAAGCAGTCATGAGCAAGGTAAAACAATATTGAGTCTTATTGAAAATAGTTTTGATTATAGATTGCCATCAACCTTCACAGGAGAATTAAAATTGCAAAAAATGTTGGGTTTACTCTTTTTTTGTTTTTGAGAAATATGGGTGCGAATGACTGGCAGGAAGATTGGTTCGCCCCATTTTGGCCTAACGTGCTTGAACCAATTGGCCTTTAGCAATAACAGTAATTTGATTTCACAGTCTGAAAAAGTTTGGAAGGGTAAGGAAGTACAAAAATCAGCCTCATAGCCTAGAGGAGCACACGTTGCTTCCCCTGAAGCTGCACACATGTACTGACACAAGAGCACAAAGCGGTTTCATGCCCAGAGGCACAAGGAAAGAAGCGAAGGGCAGGGCCAGGAGTGCCAGGGGATCCGGCTGCACTTTAACAGGGCACTGCTGCAGGGCTCTCAGGTCACTTCTTCCTCATGAGCCACAGCCCTCGTTGCAGTCATGATGAGGAAGGACCAGTGTCGCACTGGGCGCGCCGCTTCGCCCTCTGTGGCGAAGCTGTTGAATTCGCAGTAACGGAGGCAGCCGGGGGACTTGTGTGGGTAAGCAGAGCTCGCACAGAGGTGTTTATCTCATCCGAGCTGTAAGCCGACCTCTGGGGTGGTGCCCCGTCTCTTTTTGCTTGATCTGCTCTTTTCCTGACAAGAATTTGCAGTTTAACAGCCCTCATTTCTTATGTACTTTCAAGTTTTTAATCTGGAAAATCAAAAGGTAAATACAGTGATTAAAGGTATCTCTTAACAAAAGATCTTTATCCAAACTCTGTCTGTGGGGGGTTGCTTTTGCAAGTGGATTTACTAAAAATGTGGTAACTTGCTCTTGCTTTTAGGTGCTAATGAGCTCAGGTAGTTTGTTTTGGAGCAGAAGGCAGAGCCCTGTCACTGGCATGTTTGTGACAGGACTGTCCTGAGCCCTGGGGGGGACACAGCCCAGGGCCTTTCTCCCCTAAGAGCAGCTGGATGCAGGGAAGGATTGGGAGAAAAGGTGCAGGTGAAGGCCTCTTACTCATTTTGTGGCCTCAGGGTATAGCTGTGTGATGTGCTTTCCAGCTCCAAAGAGAAAGTTAGGTACGCAGTACACAACTGTTCCTTGCCATTTTCAGGAAAGTGAAAATGCCGCCTCGTTTCTGACTGTAGTCCTCAGTGAAATCCTCACTGGATATCCCTCATATCCAAAGAAATGGGTAATTCTCTTCCTGAAGCCATCTGGCTTTCCAGATCTTGTGCGGTTTCAGGGCAAGGGATTTAAGGCCATCCTAATTGCAGCAGACATGCTGCTCAGCAAAGTTTATTGAAATGGCACACACACACACACAGAAAGAAAAAAAAAAAAAAAAAAGACTTAGGGGCTGACATTCTGGACCTGGGGAAGAAGGTAGACATGACTGGTTAGTTTATGAAAGTTGCTGGATTTTACAGGTTTTAGAATGAAGTGGCTGTTTTCAGTCCATTCCTGTTAAAACCATGGAGTGGTGTAAAACCCCTGTGCTGATAACGTGATGTAGGACTGGACTGCTCCGAGCACTGGCCAGCAGCAGTGGCGGGATCTAGCTCTGAAGGGAGATCACAGGCTCTGGCTGAGGAACTGGTGGCTTTTATGAAAGCAGCAAATACTACAGATATTGAGCCATGGAAAACCCATGGGGTTTATGGCATGGCAGAAGAGCAATGGGAGAGAACTGAAATGTCGTTAGTGATATTTTTACATGGACAAGAGGAAATGAGATGTAAACAGTATTAGTGTAATACAATTTTCATGTGAGATTAAAAGAAAAGCCAGGATTTGAGAGATTTGGAAATTGCAGTTAAAGGATAAGTGATATTTGAAAGGATCCTACTTGATTTGATTAAACTTCAGTTCAAATGTCGTTACAGAGATGCATTATTTACAAGTTTTTTCAGAGCTTTTGTTGATGCCGTCCCAAGCTGCCTTCTTATCAAGCCTGTGCAATGAAGCCGGCCTGATGCAGGTGGGTGTTTGGGGGAGATTCCCCAGGAGAGTCCGGGTGCTGCACAACGTCACGGTGCATATGCAGCCCGCGGCAGTCGTCCCTGCAGGTTTGCGGGGCTGTTGGTGCCGCTGCGCTAAGAGCACAGTGCTCCTGGGTTGCCCTTGCCTTAGGTGAGGTGTAAGAGGCCACTTCTGGTATTTCTACAAAAATAGGCATCAGCTGTTAAATTCTGTGCTCTGGCTAAAAGTTGGTTTGGTTATTGGTAATCTCAACCAAACATAGAATTTTCTTTTTTTTTTTTTTTTTTTCCTATATTTTACCCTAAATATGGTGGAAGCCCTATGGTGGGGTCTATTTGATGCACAGTACCGTGGCCTGTGTCCCGCCTTTGTTCACACTGGCCTGGCTTCACTGAACAGCGCTGTGATGATTTCTGCAATGCAACCAGCCGTTCCTTACCCAAATTTGTACAATTGAGGCAGTGGATGGAGTGACATTTTTAAAGCAATTTGAACGGAAGATGCTTGATAACTTTAAAAGCCTCCGGTGGTTTATACGTTAGTCTCTCAGTGCTAATGTTTCCTCTGGTTCACAGGTTATGCCAGCTCACTGTTTTAATTTTGCTTCCCAGGGCCTCACTGTGTGACACATGAATCACCATTAATAATGGAGAGGCGTGTTGGGTAAATCCCGTCTGAAGAAGTTTACTGCTCCTGCGACATCGTGGCAATTCCCCTTGATCGTGGCAATTCCCCTTGACAGTACTGGCATTTTCTCCAAATGCACAAGTCTATTCCCGTGTCCCAGTCCCAGTCCTGGGAGATGTTATACCAGCATCTGGCACTAATATCTGTTGTTGACATTTTGGGAATGAGAACATGAGCTATTAGCAAAGATGTTTGCTTGTACCTAATTAATGTTCAATTGTATACCCCTTCCTTTATCAGCACTGCAGCAGCAAACCAGACTTGGCATTATCTTTCACCAGCTAGCTTTAAAACTTAATTATTTCCTGACTCAGTGTTAAAGGCCATGCAGTGAGACTTGCTACCTTAATACAGATTTAATCAAGTTACCAAGCATCAGAGTGACTTGATGGCTCTTTAGCTGAAGTGACTGTATTTATGTATCAATAGAGCAAAATTTGGAGTGCGCTTTTTTGTGATGCTTTGGCAGGGCACCATGGAAATAAATGGATGGGTGAATGCCTCCTTCAAGAATGGGCTGGGAGAAACACAGGCAATTTTGATTCATTCAGTCAAATTGCGGCATCGTGCAAAAGCACTCAAAACCTTTTTCCAACATTGCAAGAAAGCATCATAGTGATGCTGATCAGGTACTTCAGTGAGTGGTTTCAACTGGGTGAGATACAGATACCAGATCACGGACGTATCACTAGCGAGAGTGTTTTAGCCCTCAGCTTTTCCTGAGGCAAACTGTGTGTGGGAGGGGGAGAGGGAAAAGATACACGGAATCAAAAATCATTATTGCTACGAACACTGGACAACAACTGTCTTAGGTCTTTGGCTACAATTTGTCGGTGACATGACTGTAGAGGGGTACACAGCATACAGAGAATTGTGCTTGAGCCTTGACAGAGCAATGAAGCAGGTATCTGACTTATTCTCATATTTTTATTAAATGCTTATTTTTGTCACATGAGCTTTGCATCTCTGTTCTTAAATCTAAGATGAACTCAAAGGATTTGAATGTGCAGTGAGTTACCCGGAGGAATAATGGCTATGGAGGATTTTCCCTTCGGAGATCCTGATTTAAATGTAGCATGAAATACTCGCTAAAATGATTTTAACTAGGCTCAGCTTAGTTTGCATTGAGATCGTGTGTTAGCCTTCTCTCTGCCTTTCAGTGCAAAGTTCAGCCTGTGAGTAATATGTGCTTAAATAATTCATGGAGCAAAGGTGTGTGGCTGACCTCATTATTAAAGATGATGTCCTACTGTACTGGTTTTTGGCTTACTGTTTTGAAATACTCTGTATGTTTGAGTTTTTTTAGCACCGTGAAAATCAGAGCCTGGTTGTGGGAGGACGGGTTGGGCCTTTTGAGGATACTTTTATAGCACCGGTTTTTAAACCCAGCCAGCAGCAGCTCTGCTGACTGGTTTCACCACAAACAGAAACACTTAGATCTGTGGTTGTAATGTGAAGAATATTCATCATAAGTGTCCAGATTCCTTTTACTTAAAACCCAGATATCATTAAACTTGAATTTCAAGTGTGAAGGACTGGTATGCTGCATCACTGCATTTTTTTTAACTGCAGCATATATGTAGGAGAGTCCAGATTTTTAAATGAGCTCAGGTCAACCTAGGCACCTTAGTAAAGACTAGATTTTCAGAAAGATTTCAGCAGGCTGCTGGCTGTAATCATTTCACAAATCAACCCCTTGCAGCACAACATCACTTTGGAAAAGCATCTCCTAATTTAAGAAACGTTGAATCTTTTATCAGGAGTTATACGTTTTTTTAAAGAGTTTGCATACAGCTCATCAAATTATGAATAAGGGAGCTGGAGGGGTTAAACATATTGCACTGTTATTTATCCTTGAAACTATTGCAGGAAATCTTTTCTTACCAGAGGCTTCCTCAAATGTTCATTCATTACCAGATATTGTAAAATAGACAGTAAGCATGGCAGCAGCAACTCAGAAGTGCTCTTTCTTTCAGACTGCACTGTGTCATTTCTGTATCCACCTGAACAAATGTTGAAAAGGCAAAACCCTTGAGAGGCAGTAATATAATCATAACAAATTCTACATAGACCAATAACCTCAAATTTCTGTTTCATGTGGGTCAATTACCTTAAAGTCTAATTTTGTGCAGAAAGCATAACAGCTGACCTAGAAGAAGCTGCTTTATCTGTGAGCCTCAGTTTTTTGTTTTTCCTTCTGCTGAGTAGGGGTGACTTTGCTCACGTAGCTCCCTGGGGTACATTGCCATATGGAAATATGAAGTGTTGTTGCTATGATGGTCTGAACATAAGATAATTTTTTTCCAACTCAGAAATAAGTGAATGAAAAAAAAAATACACTTGGCTATAGATTTATGGACTGTGCTGCAATGCCAATACCTACTAAAGATACCGAGGGCAGATACATAAATCTCCCAAGTGGTTAAGGCATTTATGTTGATATCTGCTCGGTATCCGTACTTCATCAAAGGATCCACATGCTTATTGCCACGGTTTTAGGCAGGTGCAGCTCATGCAATCTGAGCCAGCATCATGCTCAAGGCAGGGTGACATTTGGTACCAGAGTATAGTGGACAGGCCACAAATGAATGAGGAAGGTGGTTAGGGGGAAATCACTGGTGGCAGTGTTATCCTTGCTTTTGGGGCAGTGGGTTCATAAAATTATTTGTGTAGGGCTGGGGAGAAGACAAGTGGGCAGAGGGATCTGCATGTTTTGGGTGTGGGGTATCTGATGATGTGCGTGGCATTGGAGAGCTTCTCATATACCATTCAGCTGCTCAGTTTTCATTTCTAAGAAGTATATTTTTTGCTTTTATTTTTATTTTTGAAAAGTAAGAGTGACCTGAGATTTTAAGCTACCTTAAATCAAGTCAGTGCAAAATTTATTTTTATTATTAAAACTGCCATACAAACATTTTCACCTTTTACATGTTCTGTACCGAATTATGCAGCACAGCGCAGTAAATTTGAGACATTCTAGGGATTAGCATTAGGCAAATAAAAGAAGATTGAAAGAGCTGGTTCTGTTTTTTATCATGGTTTAACATCAGGCATATCTTCTTTCCGTGTAAGTTAGAGCTGACTGTATAACACTATTGTCATCCACGAGGGATCTTGAGGCCAGCATTACAGATTTAACATGCTCAGGGAAACCAATACCAAGCTATCAACTGATACATGACACTAATACAGGGTTCACTTTTACACTCAACCAAAAAGAGAAAGGGAGAGATTGTTCCAAGTTTAGACAAGCTGTAAAATCCTTTACTAGTAGGTACTGCATTGGACAGCCCTGGAGACTATTCTAATTGCTTTACATCTGTACAAAGGTTCCTTGTAATCGGGCTTTCTTCCTCCATTTGTCTTCTTTTCAGCCTCTTAGTAAAGGCCTTAATTGGTCTTAGTGGGGCTTTTTTCAGTTAGCGCAACCATACCTTAAAGGCTGAACAAGTACCAGACATTACCTGGGGGGGAATGGAGGGAGTAGAGGAAAGACATCAATACTTCTTTACCTTTAACACTGTAATTAATGGGCTCGGAGCGAGGAACAGATTTGGAGAAATTTTAGCTCTTTGGGGGATTTAGACACAGATCAGACAAAACAGAGCAGGGTGGAATTCTCTAGAATTTCTTCCTGCTTCATTTCTCTGCGAACAATCATTAGCCTTGTAATTGTCTCCTGGTAAACTGCTGTATCAGGTTCCATTTTGTCCTCTTTAGAGGATCGAGTTGCCTTTAAATCAATAGTTTGAAGTACTGGGGGGATGTATGTGAAAGGAAGTGCCCTCTAATTTCTGTTTCTTAGCTACTAATTATTTAATAATACATTTTATTGCCTATTAAAATGTGGCATAACTTGCTTGTCAGCAAAACTAGATGGAACATAATCATTTGAGGAGAAGGATAATTGGCACTTTTGCAGATGGCTTTTATTGCAAGCCTGGTTTGTTGTTATAGAAGAGGTTTCTTGCCAGGTTTCCTTGCAGTCTTTTCAGACCGGTCAGTGTCACAAGTGAGTTGCTGCAACCCAGCTCAGACTCCCAAATGTGGAATAGCAAGAAGTCAGGCTGGACGTGGTTTTCTGATGTAAAAGCTGCCGTTGTGCATGGAGGGTTTTTTCCCTCCACCCTTTTCCTTTTAAGAACCTTTGTGGTTTTTAAAACTGCGCTGCAAATTACTCTGGTCACTAGATATAGCAAAATAGGAGAATTTGTTTGGCTAACTGATTAATGGAGGTAGGTAAAACCGGGGCGGGGGGGTTGCCTTGCGATTTTTTTTTGGTGCAATCAGAAATGCATGTGTGCTTTTGGCTGAACTCTGTACATAGCTTACACAGCGAGGATTTACAGAGACACGGTGGGCATTCTGCAGAATTTGCCCTAATGTTTAAGAGCTTTAGAGAAATAGTTGGAAGGTTAGCTTCAACTGCCTTCTGATTTCTTTGAGACCCGTGGCAGCGTTAGGAGGAATGGCTAGCAAACGTGAAGAAGGAGCTGCCGTGGCTGGGCACAGGGGGACAGAGCCGCTGCGGGTGGCTGCTGGCGGTGGGGCCGAGGGGCCGGGCAGCCCCCGAGGGGCTGAGGCACTCGCAGGCACTGGGGCTGCAGGCCCAGAGGTGGAGGGACTGGTGCTCCTCGGGTTGCTGGTGGCCAGGAGTCTGTCTCGGTCTCTTCCCAGCTTTCCAAGAACCAAGCTTCCCAGGGTGACCTTTGAATTCCTGTCTGTTCCTTCTAAGGGAATGACTGTGTTGTATAGGAGAGAGATCTGGTTTATGTTAATTTTAAATTAAATGAAGAAGAGACTGGAACAGGCTGTTTCTTATTAAATCCTTCTTCAGTTAAATTCTCTTTTTTTTTCTCCCTCTCTTGGGGAG
This sequence comes from Cygnus olor, assembly GCF_009769625.2. Taxonomy (NCBI): domain Eukaryota; kingdom Metazoa; phylum Chordata; class Aves; order Anseriformes; family Anatidae; genus Cygnus; species Cygnus olor. The sequence goes on along the minus strand of NC_049188.1, from coordinate 1,940,723 downwards.
TGCTTTTGTTTATAAAAAAGTGTTCCCTTTTCTGTCACTGTTTGCGTTTCATGTACAATGAACTGTTCTTGTTTGTGGAAAGGTTTTATTTAGCCTAGCACTCATGGCGGGTCCTGCTTCAGGACAGCGCTAGCATCGCAGTCATTCCCTGCCCACGAATTCAGGTTAATCCTCCCCTCTAATGGCTTCATTGCAAGTTAGAGCAGTCTTTCTATTGCCTGAACAAGAGCTCTAGAACGAGCGTTAGACTTCTTCTTTGGAGAAATGTTAGAAATTCAGGGACGGCAATGTTCGTTTCTTCAGAATAGCAGAAGTACGCAGTATGTGTGAACTCTGGAGCTCATATTACATGGTCAAAAGTGGTTGAAATTAAATGGTGTTTGTGAGATTCGGTGTCGTCTTAGTAAATGTTTCTCATAATCTCTCCAGATCATCTCTCTTCATCATGGTAGTCAAAGAATAGAATCAGAAATGATGTTCTTGCCTGCAGCAATTACTTGTGAAGTAAGTGCTATGCAATCAGCCCCTTATGGAATAGAGTGCCACTCACTCTTAATACAGGTACCAGAAACCAGTCCTTAAAGGAGATGACTAATTTCCCTGGAAGCCGTTTCTGTTTCATTTGTGATGACAGTCCTGGAGCTGCCTGTTTCAGAAAGCACTTGCTCCAGGAGTCAGCCAGCTCTCAGCATTGGTTCAGTGGCACTGGCAAATTGACTGCTCAAGTCTTGAATAGATGGCTGTGGTTCAGGTAAGAACGGGTGGCCAGGATGGAAAAACAGTTTTCATGAGCATTAGTGCCTCTTGATTATTTAAATATGAACAACTACATCTAAGAAGTAGCCATCTTTGCTGGGTTTTAGCTGCACTTGCTAATGAGGCAAACAACACCCTCTTGGGGTCAACAGAAATCTCTTGTGATTGTAATAGACTCTCTGTGCATGTAGACAAGATGGAAAATTGATCCACTACACTTCAGTGAGAGTTAAATAAATGGAGCATTGTTAACTTGACAACATTTTGGAGAATTCAGACGTGAGGTCTTTGCTTTAATGTTATATATTGAAAATTCACTGTCAGATCTAGCTCAAAGTTTCTCTGCAGTTAAGGCAAATCTTAATTTTATTTCCCCTGAGACAAGGAGCAGATACTTGAATTTGTCCTTTATCTCCAGTGACTTCAAAATTCAGTTTCATGGATGTGGCTGATGAGTCTTCGGAGAAGGTGGCAGGCAGTCAAGTTTCAGTTGCAATGGGGAAGGGAGCAGGAGGATGCAGGGGCCTGCAGCTAGGCTGGGTTGATTTCTGAGGTTTCAGGGGACTCCTGTTGATGGTATCTTTACCTTGTCTGCCTTCTCCCCATCCCGTGCATGCTACTTCCCGTTACCAATGTTTTGATGTTGCTGGGCCTCTGTAATGGGGAATTCACGCTACAATGATGATACAGTGAGTGCTGGCCCAATCCCAACGTTAAAATGGAAACCTGGGGGAAAGCATCTATCTTGTGAAAGATGTGCATTGCCTGCTTTCAGCTCATTCCCTCCGTTTGATAGTGATAGGGATGACTCCTCCACCATTAAGATAAGTACCTCTTTCTCAATGGTGATTCACTCTACCTTTCTCTTTCCATTGATCAAAGAAGGAACCTCAAGATGATCTAGACTAAACACTATTAGATGGCTAAGGTTAGATGGCGAAATCTCCTTCCTGGCAATTAGAAATGAGCTTAGACCTTTTGGAAGTTGTGGAAGCAGTCTCAAAGGGAGGTGGCAAAGAGAAGAGAAGCTCATGGGTCTCCTGCTTTGCTGCCCACCTCTTCTGCATTATGTTCAGAGCAGTGCTCATTATATTGTAGAAATACAGTACAACACATCGTTGTCCTCTCGTTTGAGGCGTGTAGATTTTCACTGCATTGTCTCTGCATGCCGACCACTTAAAGAACAAAGATCTGCAAAGTTACTGGAGCTTTTCTTTTTACTGGGAGACAAACATTTTCCTTAAACTAGTCTAGTGAAGGTGATGCTTGAGGATAGAAATAAAAGTGAAAAAAGCTTTTAGAAAAAAGCCAAAATATGCATAATTTAGTCAAGATACAATGACGAGTGGTTGAGGTTTAGCAACATGTAGTATCTGTTAGAAACTCTGGATGACAGACAATGGGAAACAGCACTCAAGTGCCCGAGTGACATTTTTTACACAATGGAAGACAAGTACTTGGCAGCATCTTCACTTTAACATGGCTCTGTATACACTGATACTTAAGCAAACAGTTCAATTAACCGTGGTCGCCCTTCATCTGGTAGAGCATTGTTAGTGTTATTTCCTGTTTAGTTAGTCTGAAAATTTTCTTCCAAAATCCCAGACTAATTAGGCGGACTATCAAAACATTTGGCTTTAAAGTAAATCAAAGTATGTGAAGTGGCTTTTTGTGCTAATTTTTAATTCTAGGTCAGGCAGGTTTTTGCTTTTTTTTTTTTTTTTTTTTTTTTTTTTTTTTCCTGGTAAGTTTTGAGATGCATTTGAAATCAGCAGCTGAGCTTGTAGGCCCCTGCAGAATCTCTCAGAAACTGAAACTGATGCCTCCCTTGAGCTACGTGTTGGGAACAGTAGCCACACTCTTCATCAAACCTCTGTCAAACCAAGGCAAGGGAAGCAACGCTCATTTTGCATTTGCAAGATGTGGGTTTGTCAATGAACTTGGGGATGTATTCAGATTCTCAGGGGAACAGGTGCAGATTTTAATTCTCTAACAATGCTTGAAACAGTCAATCCATGGAGCAAGTGGAGGTCAGATGTCAAGACAGGCAGCCACCAAGAGACAAGGAAAAGAAATAATAGGAGGGAAGAAAAAAACCACCATCAAAGTGAGCTGATTTGCCATGTGAAGTTAAGTGAACTCTACATTACAACAGATACACTGTCTGGAGGAACTAATTGCTCATGTGGTTAAGTAACTCAGGTCTACCTGAGACCTTCTTGACTCTGGAAGCTATTAAATAGAACAGAACTTGCTAAAAGCAGAGAACTTCAAAAACATGAACTTTACTACTTTGCTTTGAGATAATTTTTTCCCCTCCCCTCCCCTCCCCTCCCCTCCCCTCCCCTCCCCTCCCCTCCCCTCCCCTCCCCTCCCCTCCCCCCCCTTCCTTAAAGGAGACATTACTGATTTATAGCAATTTTAACAGTTTTTAGGCAGTACCAAAGACTGTTCTGTAGTCTCAAGTGATTATTGTGGAAGTCTTGCTGATCTTTTCCTGAAGAGTCCAGAACCACAGAAAATTCTTAGCATATTAAAAAAAGAAGACAATCTATGTATGTGTTGTGCAAGCTTTGAATCTGCTCCATAAAACATTTTCTTCGTTATTATCATAGACATGACTCACTGCTTGTAATACAACATTTGACATTTATGTTGGTGACAATTGAAAACGGGTGAAGCAGTTCTGGCAAAAAGAGACAGGCTGGAAGTATGTAGTGATCAGAGCATATTTCTTTTAGTATTCAGAATACAAAATCGGAGTAACTTTGGAAGGAGTGGGGAATGGGGCAAAATAAAGTACACGTATAGATGAACATTTGACTCAGATTGGAAACAGATGTCATGCTCACACCTATAGATTTCCTCCTAGATAAAAATGAACAAGTCATGCAATTCTATTTTCCTTGACTTGAATGGGTTTTCTGAAAGTATAGCACTTGTAATCATGTCATTTACACTCAAGTGACTGAGTATATAAATGTAGGAATCAAAATTTCAGCATCAGTGTCTAACCAGAAACCTTCTGACATAGCAAGAATTATGCCAAGGACATTTCTATTTATAACATGACATGGTAATGCTAAGAGCTCTTGTGAATGGCCACTTGTTGTAATTTTCCAGTCCAAAAATAAGCTAATAAGAATACCAGAATAAGGGGGGGAGAAGGGAGTAAGACTGCAAAATGGAGAACCTCAAAGGCTTAAAGAAACTATTTGGTATTAGACAAACTGGTGCAGACTAAGTTTTGATTTTTTTGCCAGATTTCTGTGTATAACTTGAGTATGAACATTCCAGTAAATTCTCCTATACTTATTTTTACTCTTTGGCATGAGGACGACTTTTTGTTTCATGGAGGTCAGTGAGTGTACCAGAGTTATGCTCAGTTCTTTTCAAAGGGGAGGAAACACAAAGGGGCATTTTGCTGTGATTTTGAGGGATAAATAGGATAATTGAAGTGAGTAGTCTGGACATAATTCCCAGCCTTTTCATTAATACATCTAGTAGGTTGCTCTTGAACAAAGTTTTCCATAAAGCAGCACATTATTAATTTTAGGAAATCTACCATTCTTTATGTGAGGGGACACATTCTGTGAGAACTCAGAAATTTAGAAAGCAGTATCTTGAAGTACATATATGAAAAGAGTGAAAACTTTTTCTGTTGTGTGACTTTGGGTTAATTAGATATCCTGGGAATGTAAGCAGATTTTATTTCCGTTTTGGCTCAGAGAAGAGGATTTTGCCTACTTTGTAGACTTTGAACAGTAAAATTGAGATTACAAGCAGAAAATGATAAATATACTTAAAACTTTTTCTGGTTTTCAGTTCATGGAAGCTTTAGAGATTATGGAGACTGTTGTACGATTATAAACTGAAAACTGTACTGAATCAAATAGTTGCAATAGTCATCAGTGCAAAGAAAAAAAACCCAAACCCTAAACTATGAAGTTTACACAGAACAATGGAGTTTCAAAATGCCAAAGTCCATAACTGAATAAGGAAGACAAAAGTCATCCAGGTTTTCCTAGGAAAGACATGTGATTTTCTTTTAGCACTGAACATCTCTAAACACAGGTTGACTGGATGATTTGCTCATGGTTCACTCTATAAACGGTCCTTTTATTGAAGTGATCAAGTTCTCTTGACATGGCATTGAGAGACAAAACGAATACCAAGAGATGTTTTATTGTAGTACAAGTAAATATATTTTATGTTTGCATTTCTATTCTTTCTACCTAACTTTGACAGAACATTAACATTCTCAGTTAAAGTTAGCTTGTACACATCATTTGTCTCAAAAAGGGATTAAAATTCTGGATTTTATGACTATTTTTATTATTAAGGTAGTGAATTGATACCCAATTTAGATATCCAATAGTATAGTTCAGTTACTAAAGCTAATGTTTTGTTTTATCGTATTTCGTGACCCAATCCCAAAGGCTAGGAGGAAATAGGACAGGTAATTCTGAAATACAAATAAAAGAGTAAAAGCTGAAATCTTTAGGCATGTATAAAATATGTATGGCATATAATACACCAAAGCAGAGAGAGAAGATAAGAGAAAAGGAGGCTATTAGATTGTATCCAATCATCATCCAAAAAATGGTAAATAGCTTGTAGTCAGTCATGGGATCGTTAACATTCAAATAAAACAAGCAAAACTTCAGTTCTTTTTACAGATGAGATAACATATACACAGAGGAATTTTTTGTTCTGTTCGTTATGAAATTCTGGTAAAGGTAGATCTAAGGCTAAAAAAAACTCTGAAGCACTAAGGAGCTTAGGTGTTTATAAGCGGTATCCTCAGCATCAGCAAAAGGAAGAGGTGGGGTAATTACCTTTATTCATTCCATGCATCAGCAGACTTTCATCAGCAGGTGCTTAATGGTGCTATGTACTCTTAATTATTGATCTTACCATTTAAGTAATAAGACATGTGGAAGTGGGCACTATTATCTGGTAATTGACCATGTTGGAGAGTTGACAAGATGCTAAAAGTGTTTAACATACAGATAAGATCAATTATAAGATAATGCTTGCTACTGTAATGAACTGTTGTAAGGAGGAAACTTGCTCCTGAGTTATTCATCAGGCAAGAATCCTAGGTCAGAACCATGAGTGTTTTTCTCTGGATAGATGCAGGATAAATATCAGTTCACAGGGACTGGATGTCTAAGTAGAGTGGAATGATGAGACTGATACAATATCCACAGGTAAATTAGCTTGCAAGAGAATGAATGAAGAAAACTTAACTTTTGTTAAGTTCCTGGTTTTGAGAAACATGAATCTTCTGTGATCAAGTTACTTCTTAGAAGCTCCAATTCCACAAGCCACGCAGATGCACACTAAATCCTTTCTGAGTTTGTAGTTCTTAAATATGCCGAATACATGTTTTAGCTTCTTTCATAAATCAAGGCTTAAAGTTACAATTTCAAAAGTAAACCAAGCAAGTAATGATTGAGGCGAGCTACAATTTTTCTGTATAGGAAACTGAAGGAAGAGCACCTCTTTATCAGAAGACTGGTAAAAACAGGTGTCAAGCTCTTAAAAAAGGGAAGGCAAAGCCCTTGTCCAAACGAGTGACTGTGGCAATAATGCGTAGCTTCAGCCTGCAGTATTTCTGAGCACTGGAAACCCTTGACAGAACATTGCCAATTTCATGAGAGCATTTCAGGTGTGTAGGTTTTAGTGCTCTGCAAACTTTAATCGTTGGGAATTAGGGTGTTGAATTTTAGATTCTTTCATGTGGCATCAAGGAGAACTGGATATGACAGATACAACCAACACCACTGTCCACCAGAATGGAGGTGAATTAGGGAAAGCAAGGAAGATCAACAGAAAAACTCAGATTCATGTATACAGAAAACTGTGTTTTCAGGGAACTGTCATTTTGGATGCAGCATCTTAATTCCCTTCATTTTCTCAATGCCTTTCAGAAAGAAAAGCTACTAAGTGAATGCTGTTAGAAATAAAGCCCTGCTTCCTGGGCCTGAAATCAAAATACCTCCAGCTGTCTAGCCAACAAAGAATTTATAATCATGGCATGACTTGAATCAGTAAAAATGATTCCTGTAAGGTGATTTTATTTCTGTCTCACATACACATTCTACGAATGAAGATTTGGGACTATACAAAGGTTGTTACCCACGTTTAGTTTTATTTCCCTTTCAAAAGTAGTTTCACAATATCTTCAAAGTGATTTAATTTATACAAAGTTATCATATACAACTTTTAAGATGTGAAAATTGGGGGATAAAAACATATTAAGGCAATGTATTTTCAAGAGTTTATATATAAAAGTTACTCTCTTTTACTTATATTGGTTTTCTTCTTGTAATATATGAACCAAAAAATGGCTCTTGCTTTGGTTCTCATTTCCAATTTTATATAGAACATTTGGAACAAAACTACTCTGCCATCGTTTGGTTAGCACTCCCAAGCATAAAGACAGCTTCTGAGCAGAGTGATCTGTTCCTTCCTGAAGCACATCTGCCGCTTTGCCTCAAAAAGAGGAGAGAGATGGTGCGGGTCCAGAATGGGCAGTGCTCGTTGTCCGCTCTCTGTAGCTGTGAGCAGAACTGTCCCGAGTGCCTCAGTTGTTTCCTTTTGCAGAAAATAGATTGGTTAAAACTCTCAGGTTAAGAATGAGATATCAGAATGGCATTTTTTTTTTCAAATGGAATTATTTCATATACTAAAATTGGAAATCCCCGAACAGGAAATTAGAGTATCTGTGGTTGCAACAGAACGCTAGCTATTCTGAAAAGCTGCTTTTTTCTTTTCCTTCACCACCCCATTAGGAAGTAGGGTAATATCACTCTAATGGCTGTTTTCCTGTGGCCGGCTTTCTTGGGGACTGATGCCTTTCGGTTAGGGTTACATTTTGTAACCCTTCCACATGTGGTAGGGGAGGATCCTAAGTCGATGCTGCTCTCTCTGCTATGCACAATCCCAGTTTGACTGTGGGCAGTATGTCCTTTATTCCACAGGAATCTGACTGTAATTACGCTGTCATTTAGGATGACGTGAGAATGCCAGATCAAATTGGGATGGCGGAGCGTGCATTGTCAGTGCAGTGACTGGCTAGGTTAGTGGAGTCCTGCTGGTCACAGGAGAACCTTCCCCAGGTTTCACCTTTCTCACAAAGGGGAGAGAGAATAAGCAGGTAGCAGTAATGATTACTTCTCTCTTACTGCATTCGATCTAACCATTTTTACTGATAAGGTATGCCACCGTCATCCCCATTGTACAGATAAAGGACATGACATATTTATGATAGTCCAAGTAGTGTGGGTAAGAAGGAAGTCAAGATGTTTCCATTTCCTTAAGATTTTAGCTAGGTATGGCTTAACTTTCCCTGGTTAAATATTGACTTTGTCTGCATCGCTTTCATTTTTTGAGGTTTTCCCTTGATGTTTCTGACTGTGAGTTCAGAACCTGAGTTAATGGTGCTTTCGTAATTAACCCATGAAGATTAAAATTGGTGTCATTATCTGTGTAAATGCTAATCTGTGCCTGGCTTATTCAGTAGTCCAGCAGTGAGCAATTTAGGCAGATGTCCAGTCTTGCTACACTGATGCACTGGGTAATCCTAAATGTCTTTATTGGAAGGGTTTATTTTTCTGTAGCAACTGAATATGTTGTGTTCTTATTTTTGTGAGAAAGCAGTGACTTCATTTAAGAAATACAATTTGTCACATTGCTGTTGTTTAGTTGTAAAAAATTAATAATGGGTGTCTTCAGAAGGGGAAGGCCCCCCGGCCCCCTTTCCCACTGCACAAACCTAATCTGAGCCTGTTAGTAACTCAAACACTGAATGCCTGTACTGCATTGTGAGACCTGGGGGATTAATCTGCTGGATATAGACTGGCTTGTCCTCTGAGAAACACTATGTTAAGGAAAAAAAAAGGGGGGGAGGGGTGGTAAAGAAAGAAAAAGCCTCTGCTGATGAAAGTAGCTGTCAAATTAGCAGGTCTAGAAATTGTGTGTATTGTTATGAGCTGCTCAAGTTCACACCAGAGCGACCCAACCTCATCCGTCTTTCTCAGTTTACATTTTAATTGGCTTGTAGTTAAGTTTTTTAAACACTGTGAGACTGCTGACATACACTGTAATATCATGTGAATAATTTATAGGAGCTGTTCGAGATGAGCTTTTTTTTTGCCTTTTTTTTTTTTTTTTTTGAGAATTGGATAAAAGGAGAGAGAATTGGAGGGGGAAGAGCAAAGGAGAGGAGCAACAACAATCCAGTAGCATGTTGCATCTGACTGCATTTGGGATTTCACGGAGGTTTGTACAATGCAATCTTATTAATAACTATTCTGTCAGGAGAGCACCCAATTAAATTGAATTGGGTTTATCGTTCCCCTTAGGTTTCTTAAAATGTGTGAATATAAAGCCTCTCCAATGTGAGGACTAGCTAACAAGGATTGTGGGGGCTGGGGTTCAGTTTGTTTTTCTCCTTTTTCTCTCTCTTATTTAGGAATTGCCTGTTCGCAAATTCAGAACCTGGCACTCCAGCCCCTCCAGCAGGGTTTTACCTTCCCCTTGTGGAGGCTGCAAGGAGCGGACAGGCTCCCAGAAAGAACTCCCAACCTGCTTGGAGACTTACCGCTGGAAATGAGGAGTGCTGGTCATGTAATTAAGACTTAGGGGAGCATCCTTTTCCTTTCCTAGGGAGCTCAAAGTTTGCCGGGGCATCTTGAATGTAAAAAAATACATTTTGGTAAGGTTTTATAAACTGCAAAGAGCCATTACTATTTTTTTGTTATATGTATTTTGTGAGATAGCTTCTGCTTTGGTGGCCACATTTATAGAGTGCAGCTCATTATGTCTTGGGAGCCTATGGGAAGGAAACAAAAGTTCAGCCCTGGCTCTCTCCCCGCTTCTGCTCCCAGCTCACAGGGCAGCACTCACTGCTGGGTTTTTCAGAAGTCAGGCATTTCACCTGTCTCCTGCCTCAAGAAGCACACACCAGTTGCAATGCTCTACCTGGCTACCGAAGGTGAAATTTAGATTCTGACCATCTCCTGTTGCAGGTTGGTTGTAAGAAATGCACAGCTTAGCTTTCCCCATGGGCAGGTCTGCCGAGCAGGCCTCGGTGCAGGGCTAGGTTTGCTGGCTTAGATGGAAGCTCCATGTCCGAAATTGGCCTGTGATGTTTGATTTCATTCTCTTTTCATTTAATCTCGGAGGATCATTTTAATTGTTCAAATCTGCCTTTTGTGCACAATGTTGAACACAGCTTGTGATTTGGAGAGTTATTTGTTTATGTGCTCCAGTTATTGATACCATAGTTATACAGACTTAAGCTGTTGAGATGCTGTTGAAATGGATTTTGACCCAGAGGTGAAGAAGCAGTTGTCATTTTAAATGTGCAGCCTTTGTCCTTAATATGAAATTTAGGGAGACTTGAACTTTGTTGGCTCTTAGCTTCCGATAACTGCCAGTAATCTTGGAGAACAAGGGTTGTACATGGAATTCTGCTCATTTTCACACTGGACTTTCATTTTTCCCGGTAATTTCCTTTAGAATTTGCATGACGGATTACTCTTTATGTTCTGCTTCTTTGAAAAGTCTTTTGTCTGCTCTGCAAGATAAGAAATGAGCTTATGCAAAAGCTTTGTGTGGCATTGTGCACCCAGCTAAGAATACTGGAGATTTGGGGGATCTCAACGTGTTCGTGATACCTGGAACGCATAGATTGTTCCAAAAATAAAGGCAACAAGTAAAAACAGAGGCAAGCTGAGGCAAAGTTGCATAATTCAGTGCTCAGGAAAGCCACTTGCACAAGTTCCATGACCACAATGCTCCTGCCTGCAAATCTGAGGGAAGAGATCCAAGTAACAAAAGCCTAAATCCATGGAGATGTACCATTTCAGGGCTGTGAGCTTTACTTTGATAAGAGTGCCCAAAGCCTTAACCCTCCATTCTTAACACGTCCTGTGGTGCCTCACTTTTGCAGCATATGCTGTGTGACATCCACATTAATCTGAGAGCCCTGCAGTACCAAAGCACAGCAGGACAAGTTAAGGACAGGCTGTTGGCCTTAACTTTCATTTTTCTGCTTTTGTTGCTGTGCGTCATGGATAAAGGTGACCTGGAAGGGAGGAAAAAAAAAGCGGCCTGCTTCTGTCCCATTTGCTTCATTAGGTTGTACAAAATGCTTTGAAAGGTTGTTTGTTTAGTTCTTAGCTTTTTTTTTTTTTTCTTTTTTTTTTTTTACCTTCCCTGTTTTCTGTTAGAAATATCAGATCCAGACTTCTCTGTTTTTCCTTGGAGACATAGTAGAAAACTGAAGAGCTCTTGGGATTAGAAGTCTAAAGCTCAAGCAGTTGAAAGGGGAAGATTTTCATTGTACCATTTTTAACCTTTCTGTGCTTTGTTTCCGTTTGTTATTACCAGCTCTGTACCACTCCTGCTTAATGTCTTTCACATTCAAGTTTTTTGGTTAAGATGTGAAGATCTCTCATTCCCACTCTCTGATCCTCCAGAGAGCTCCAGCAAACACAGTTTTTAAACAAACACCTTCTCAGCCACCACGTATGTCCACAAACTCTCTGCCGTTTTCAGATATAAAAAAACAAAACCCAACCTCGTTTTGTTGTCAGTGCTTCTATTTCACCCTTAATGTTTCCCAGTTGACAAAGCACAGTCCAATGTACAGAGAGGCTTGGGAGCAGGCTGGGAGCATGCGTTTTGTCTGCCCCTAAACTTCATGAAATGTAAAGTGCTCCCCTTAAATCCTGCATGTCATATTGTCTCTAAAAGAAAAATCACATCACAACATCTACTTCAAAGAGAAAGCACAGTCATACATATTGAATGTGATATATATTTCTTCTATTTTCTGTTAATTGGAGGACTAGTCTTGGATTAGTTTTTTTTTTTTTTATTGTAGTTATTTTGTTAGTGGGGTTCTAATGATGAGGTTTAATACAGATAAAAGAATGGAAGAGGAATTAATAATTGATCTTAATAATCTCTTTGGAGCTGCTGAGCTCTCCTCCAATTAATTTGAGGCATTACAAGACCTGTTGTAGAATGAAGGGGGCAAGTCTATGTCTTAATAATCTGTAGTGCTTTGGCATATATGATGGTACCATGGGGATGCTCATTTTATATCCCTGCTCATGTTCCTTTTATAAGTAGTAACTTCAAGAAATCTGGTTAAATCAGCTGAAAGGCCTTTTGGTGACTGTCATGCTCGGTGAGGTCATAGCAGACACTTCCATCTCTGAAAGTTGCAAAGCTCTCTCATTTTCCTCAAATATAGGTAGATTGTAACTGTGAATAATCAGATCTTCTGATGTTTTGTTAAGGGTGTCCAAATAGCCAAATTTTGAGGGAGCTGCAAAAGCAGATGAGAAATTGAACAACTCAATACATTCTATGTTCTTGAACTGTGTAGCTTACAAAGCTCTATCTTTAACTGTGTCTAGCATGATGACACTATCAGCAATTTCTGTTCTGAAATACAGCGATGGGTCTAAGCATTTAACATCAACAACAACAAAAGCATCTAATAGGTGATCTGGCTTCTTTCATGCGTCTGGACTTGAATCTCGTTTCATGTCTATCTGCAAGTATTTGTGGCACAATTTCATGATACCGGGACTGATAGCTCTGCCCGGAGGATGGCAGCTGTGTTCCTAGACAGTTTACAGGGTTTCAGAATTTGTATTTGTTCCATGTTATGCTGTTCCTTGGTACAAAGTCTTCTATATGAAAATGAAATTGCATTCAAATACCTGATTTTAGGCCAGAGATGTGCTGTGAGTGAGTTTATGGGGCTTTGTTCAAGCATGGCTTGTGTGTAAGAATAACCAGGGGGGTATGCGGTGGGATGCAGATGTTGGTCCCTGCTCTGCCAGATGAGAGCGGAGCATCCCATAACTGCCCCTAATAAAAGAGGGGTTTGAATCAAAGCAGAATATACTTTGAGTGGGTAAAAAACCAGCAACTATAACAACAAAAACCCTGGCTGCAACCTGGAGAGCATCCCTTCCTGTACTGAAGTAGGGTAACTGGTGATGAGACTGTCCCAAGTCTGTCCATGTACAAAGTCAGCATTAGGTGACTGTTATTACTGACAGGCTTCCAGGCCAGTAAAACCATTGAAGGAAAAGCAGAACTCTGTTTTTTCTCCAGGGCTTGTCAACATCTTTCTCAATTGTGTTGTGATGCTTCTGCGAAAATGTTTACTTTGAAGTAGCAGCAAATTTTGGCAAATGCAAAGTTAACCAAAACCATTGTAGCCATGCTTATAGGCAGAGTTTTGACAATGAATGCAGTTTATTTAACTGTGGGTGTTGGCCCTTTGGCATATACTGACTGCACGCATTAACAAGCCTCAGTGATAAGCACACACTTTGACCCGTGAGGTCTTTTTTCAGGCAGAAGCACTGCTTTCAGAGCGTGCCTTGTGCTCTCTGACTTGTCCAGATTTGGCTGGGTTTTAGCCACCCTAATGGTATTTGTTATGTTGTGGTTAATTTGTGGGCACCAAATCTGTATGCTTTCTGCAGGGTGCAGAAATATTCTCAAACTAATGTTTTTCCCTGTTCCTTTTCTGTTCACTGTTCTGCTGTGAAATGTACCAAATGTGTTTTCTTGAAGAGAAGCACAATAAGGGAACCACTTGAGTTATTGTGGCAAAAAATGACAGCTGATACCAAGGCGTTAAGAACACCAGTCGTGGCGATGCATCTCAGGGGAAAGTAGATGTTAAAAGCTCTCAAGACTGGACCTTTCCCTTGTGACGGACACCTTCCCACTTGATTCCATCTTTGTCCTCTGCCTCCCCCGGGAACGCCTCTCTGGGAGCTGCTGTTCACGTATGGTATCAGGAGGCGGCTTAATGTCGGACCAAAACACGCAGACTGCCAAGCTTCTCTCCCAGCTCCACTGCTCGCATGGCATTTCTGTGCTTCTTGTGACTGCTGCAGTGGATTTTGTGCTTGTGCTGTGGGAGTGTCAGGACAGTTTTAATTACTGTCAGTTGCTTTCCATTCTAGGCTGATGGTTTGTAACAGGATTTTATAGCCACTAATACTAGGTGCCTTTCTGTATTAGCAGCATTTTCTTTCTCTGGCCTTTTCAACACAAGTGTCAAATCCTGTTTTACCCAGCTGTTGGACAAGTTTTGATGGTCTGGGACTTAGGACAAGTGCACACATGTTTAGATGCTTTTCCCAAATATCATCCAAGTCTCTCAGGCCTGACAGATGGCTTGGCAGGACTAATTACACTTCCTGGTTTTGTCACAGATTAGCCGTGTCCGTAAGTCTTTAACATGTGAGGGCTGTTCAGGAACCGATGGGGAGTAAGCTCATTTCATTTTACAGCATACTAAACAAGGGGCTCCAAAGAAGAAATGATCAGAATTGCTTTGGTTCACATAATTTAAAAAGCCCAAACCTTGCAATCAGAGGACAGTCCGTTAGCACAGCATGAAGCTGGCTTGTTCAAGCGGAGCTTTTACAGCCGCTATCCATCAGGTATCTCCTCCCTCGAGCACGGAGGGGCTTCTGGTTCTCCATCGTGGTCACTCAGATCCTCTGCCATTATTATGGCTGATGTTTTTAGAAATGTCAAGTTTGCTTCTAGGTGTCAGTGAATGTCACTGGATGTCAGCTCTTACCAAGTTGTCTTTGAAAATCTCTACTTAGCTGAATAGCGAGAGTATTCACAGCTCTATTGAATAGGACATATTTATGTATGTACTCTTCAGAATGTATATAGTACACACTGTACTTCTGTACAGTACTGGGGACAAAAAAAAGCCCCAGGCTGTGTAAAGCTTCTTGCTGCTAAGGCAATAAAATGCCATCTGCATTGGACATAAGAAGACTGGTCTTTGGGCTGTTAGCACATCCCTCTGATGCAGCTCCTTACCTATGTGTTTGTTGCTCTGCTGCTGTCACAGAATTTGTAGACATGCTGCATAGACATGTTAGTAAATGAATAAAACTAGAAACAGAATTTTTAAATGTTCCCATATCAAAACCAAGAACCATTTAAACCTCCTGATAGCATTGCTTTCTGGATTTACCTGTGTCACACTGTGTAAATCATGTCAGGATTAATATCATGTCAGAATAACTGTAAGAGTGACAGGACTCGGTTGTCCATGGTCCATGGCCATTCTTTTATGAAGCTTACTCCATTTTTTCATATGAAGAAGTTTATTAGTTTGGATTTATTAATTTGGATTAATTTTATAATACAATGTAGTGTAGCCACCAATTAGTGAATAAACTTTGCAATGCCTGTCAAAATTCAGAAGAACCTATTCTGTAGGACGTTGAGCATGGCAAAAGCCTGCGGCTGTGTGGATGAAGCTCCATAATTGTCTTTTTGTACACAAAGTGCACTTCTGAAGCATGAGTCTCTTGCTCCAAGTGAAGTTAGTGTGAGACGAAAAAGTAGATGTAACATTAAGACTATTTCTTCGTAGCAGCACAGCAGTAAAGAACCCCCAAGTTCTTCTGCTCTTCAGAAGTATTATTTTCTGTGAAACAGGAGGGTTGCATGTATTTAGTCTCAAACTATTAATTATGCCATTTAATGTGACCTGCAGAGAGCTTGCTCACCAGATGGGATAGAGGTCATCCTTTTCCATTTGTTATGTGTGTTGAAAGTTGGGAACTACTTTGCTTCTCTGAGGTATCACGGCACATGCCGTGTTCGCAGGCAGCAGTAATGCATGAATGAGCAAGAAACTCATTTGCATTCAACCTGCTAGTGTTTCCAAAGGCACCATAAAAATACACACCTCCCCTCCTCAAAAAGGGATGTGTCCTGGTTCCGTGCCCTGCTAATTCCTGTCTGTGATGAGAAAACTACAGGTGGTACAGAGTGATGGTGTCAATCAATTCAGGAAGAAATGAGTGTCGCTGTGTGAGCTCTTGTGGCAGGCAGAGAGCAACCTCCCGTGTATTAGCCTGAACTGTGATCTCCACCAACGTTTAGGAGAGCCTCCTCCTGCTGCACTTACAAATAAATAAATAAGGATATTTCTGTCTTCCCTCTCTCTTTTTGGCTTGTGACAGGAGCTCATGAATCAATCGTCAACAAGCCAACTTCTCCGCCAATTGTGGTAATGATGTATGTGATCAGCGGGCTGCAGTTCTTTCTCTTCTTTCCTTTCCCCCCTTTTTTATCTTTTTTCTTTTTTTTTTTTTCTTCTTTTAAATATGTAAGCAGGAGTTGTTTTCTTGTCACAGCAAGCGAAAGGAAGGGGGTCTGTTCTATGGCACGTCCCCTCATCAGCAAGCACGTGGCTGTGTATCACTGCCCTGCCATGTGCTGGGTGGGAGGAAGTTTTTCCTAGCCGAGCGGCACACAGCTCAGCCTGAGGGATTGAGAACATATTGCTCGGCAGGTGGGGCCCGCTCAGACGCATTTAGTGTTATTTCAGCGCTGACAGCAAACATACATCACACAGGTCCGTAACGCCAGCACGCGCTCCAGAGTAACCTGATGAGAAGGACTGCAGCCCAGAAGCAGAACACTCTGCCTAATATCATGTTTTGACCCAAAATGGGTGAT
The DNA here is from genome assembly GCF_009769625.2 of Cygnus olor. Classification (NCBI taxonomy): domain Eukaryota; kingdom Metazoa; phylum Chordata; class Aves; order Anseriformes; family Anatidae; genus Cygnus; species Cygnus olor. Next base: position 1,924,415 of record NC_049188.1, on the reverse strand, counting down.
GAGAAGTCACAGCAGTGTCTTTGCTGTCTGGATGGACTGGGCCTTCTCGGTGGGGGTCTCTTTGGAAGTTACTTTGAGTGTGAGCCCTAATGATGCTTTTCCTTCCTGCTCAAGGCACGACAGGTCAGGCTCAGCCAAAAGCCCCCTGAATTTTGAGGGTCTTCTGAAAGTGCAAGCTTGGGCATTTTCAGTAATTTAGAAGGTAGTATCACTTGTCTGCGAGCTGGTGAGGTATATATAGACATCTATAGGAGATATTGTGGTCCAGATGTCTTAGTACCAAAATGGAGAGTTCCACAATTACTTCTTACTTTATAAGGTTTTCCTTTGGTCAACAATGTGTTTATGGTGCTGTCTACTTTACTTCAGCTGAGGTATTGGTAGTTTTTTTTTGTTGTTTTGTTTTGTTTTGCCTTTTTTTTTTTTTTTTAAGGCTCAGCTAACCAGTAGATTTAGTGAGAGCCTGATCACAGGCCACAGTGTGGCTTGCACTTTGTTATCCAACTTCTTGCACAAGCTATCAAGTGAAAGTGGAGTCAGGAGGAAAGGGATAGAGAAGTAACACATGCCATTCTATGCACAGCATCCTGCAAACAAACTCCTTTTTAAATAGACTTTTCTAAAGGTAAGGTTACACAGTAAAAGAGCCTGCCCAGCTTTTCTTGGATGTTCTGCATCCTGCTTTCTGACTGTATTTAACAGGTGCGTGAGTGAGAACTAATATCGGCTTTAAAAAGAAGAGAGAGCTGGGGGGTGGAAAAAAAAAGCTGGGGGTTCACTGGGGCAAACAACCACTGAGGCTTTTCCGGGTAGCGCGGCTGCGTGGGATTTGAGTCTGGGCAAAGCAACAACAGTCAGTGCAGGGCTGCAGAGATCCAGACATGGAATGTCCTTAAAAGAGATAGGAATGAGTGAATAGAGGATTTACTAGCCAGGAACCAATGTCCATTTCTTAATTACAGAGATGAAAATCTGACCTCTGTGGTGGTGGTGGTTTTTTGTTTTATTTTTTTTTTCTTGAGTCCTACAGTGGATGATGTAAAAGAACCACACAGATTAACTCCCAGTAGAGATCTTCTAAAACTTACTCCATTCTTCTGTACATTGATGTATTTATCAACAAATGTGCTATGGGTAGCGGTTAGCAGTAGAAGCCAGTTTGGTCATTGCTTTTATCTACAGCACACAGTGCAAACCAGGGGTGACTGTTTGATAGTTCATTTTGTATAGCTGTAGGTACCACCAGATTGGCAGTAAGATGGAGCACCTAGGAAAATTCCACTGCTCTGTGAGAACGGAAAATTTTATCTTTATATTTGTCCAGAGGCACTATTCTGTGATGGGATTTACCCATCTAAATCCCTCATGAGGAAAGATTGAGAAATGTCTCTGCTTTCTGTTTTGGTGTTTTGAATTGGCAACCAGGGGAGAATTAAATAATGGGAAAAGCTCCAGATGCCTCAGCTAACATGTGGAGAACTTCCTGCGGTCGCTTCAAGAGTCTGTTTGATTTCATTGACGTAAGTAAGCAGAGTAGATGAAGCCTTGGTAACTCCCTGAGATGGATGGGATGCGTCAGGACGCAGGCAGACAGACTTTTTTGTCATCCTCAAGCCTAATTTTAAGCTTGTGGTTACCTCAGGAGACTGATATTTCCTGAAGTCTGTACCACAGTTCGTTTGTGTATGTGCGCGTTTGTGTTGCAGAAGCAATTGATTTTGTGAGCAATTGCCTTCTGGAGCCAAAAGATACAATATGCCAGGGTCAGAGCTGGCTCCCTTCCGTCGCTGCCTAAACACAGCTATTACAGACACCTAGGCTTGGTCTCCTGTTATTATGTTTTCCTGGTGTTCACCCTTGAAAAGAAATGCAGTGAGCCTGGCTGAGCTTCCCCTGTGTGGAGGAGGCAGGTTCCTCCACCCCACCTAACTTCCAGTGACCAGTGACGAGTGCGTGCCTTGCCGAGGCCTAGCTCCACGGCCCGCTGGTGCCTGGTGGCTGCGGCCCCTCGGCAGCGCCAGGTGTTGGGGTGCACCGAGTGCTGCCAGCCCGGTGCCGGTGGCTCCTGCAGCATGCCTGGCCCGTTTGGCAGCACGCAGTGGCTGGCAGCTCATTAGCTCACCGTTCACCTGTGGGACTCCTCAGAAAACACCCGCCTGGTGTTTTAGTGCTGTGGTGGAATTGGGCTCCGCGAGCTGGAGCGCTCTGAAAAGCTTGTCAGGCCTGTCTGCAGCTGTACTAGTAAACTGCTGGTTTGTTTGTTTCTTCAGACTCGTAGGCACTGTGAGTAGCTGTCATTTTGCTCACTGAATGATGCTAATGTAAAGATAGGAAGTCTGCTAAAGTATTAATGATCCCAGATGTGCTGTTACATTTTTTTCTTTACCTGTCATGTACAATAGCGATGTATGTTATTTTCCCAACTGCTGGGCTGAGATGGGAAGAAAACTATGAGAGGATCGACATTTCTTCCTCTGCAATGTTGTCCTAAAGTGGATTCTTTGGGTGAAGTTTGTGAGTTTTTTGTTTTGAATTGAGCATCACTTAATCGGTCCTGTGCAACCATATTGCACTTCATTTTCCTCACATCACTAAAACAAGCTGTTCTACGAGCATGGAGAATAATGAAGTCAACTGCCTTAGATTTGTTACTACATCATGCAGCCATCTTCTCTTCCCTCTGCCCAGGCACACATTAAGTCCTTCTTGCTCCGTTGTGTATTCCTTCTCCATTTGGCCGAGCAGACAACATATCCTCTGTCTTACTGTTTGGTCAGCTGCCTCTTCAAAGGCCTGAGCTGTATCTGTCTGTCCTGCGCTAGAGCTACTGACTTGTGTAAAACTTCTCATAACTGGATGCTTTTTAGATCTCTGTCAAATTTAGTTGAAAGGGAACAAGGGGGTTGAAAATTATTAGGACTGGGTGGACTGGCAGCCTTTTGCATAAGCTTTGTTTTCTTCAAAAGCCAGGCAAAAAAATAAATAACATATGCCTCTCAACAGCATGCTTTGTGCCTTTGTTACTGTATATAACAAAGGCACTAGCTTCTACTTTCTCCCTGAAGGATTGGTCAAAAAATTACAATTTCAGGTTAATGTTATTTCACAGATATTTTGTAGGCTGCCTGAGTGACTATACAAGGCACAAGATCATGGATAATCAAGCTTTCTTTCCTTTGTGGTACCTATCCGTTTTCAGTGCTATGTAATATTATTCATACAGGAAAATCAGATAAAGTACTGTTGAAAGGGAAAAGCTAGAGGTGCCCATAGCTTTATTTCCAAACAGAGTGAAAAAAAGAAAACAAGATCCACCAACAGAACATGCATGCTACTGGTCAGATCCTATCCATGATTCTCTCACAGTACGATCACCTAACAGTTCTAAAATGTAACAAGGCTGTGCTCAATTTTATCTACCTAAGTAATCATTTGTGCTGCACATCAGGGCAATTTATAACTCCACAGCAAACGTCAGGAATGAACTTTGAGCCCTTGTTCCTGAAGAGCTGGGGCTTGGTGGTATGGCAGAAATTTTCGAATATTTTTTTCAACAGATGGAGTCCCTTAAGCTTTTATCAATGGAATCAGGGACCCAATACACTAAAACAAACCAAATCAGTTTTTACAGACCCTCATACGAAGAGTACGTGAATCCCCTGGGTTCACAGACCACAGATTGAAAAGCACTGAGCTAAAGAAAACATTCTGTTAGCAGTTAGCAGCATAGGAGATATGACTTACAGTTCAGCAATGCTAATCCTATCCGTTCGAGGGCAGGGGAGTGCGTGCACATGTGCACACTCACACACGTACATGCTTTATTGCATTACTTGGGGGGTTGGGGTTCATTTAAAAACACTGTTTCTTAGGCTTAATTGAGATTTCTTGGAGGCCTGTTTTTGCACATATAAGGGATCATTACCAGGAAATTGTAGTTTACAGTGTTTATCTAGTGAGTTATGAAAATACCAGATAATAAGACTAATGACTCAACACAGCATTTTCCAAATTGTGAAGTAATCTTTGGATTTTCCAAGATTATTATTATATTAGTTGCACTTTTTAGTCTGTCAGAAAAGAAATAAATAAAAGGCCTGTATTTTCCCATTAACATTCGGAGAACATCTGTTGCGTATTGTAAATAACATACTTATAAAGCAAACTGATAATAACTACTCAGACTATTTTCCTGTTCTGACTATAGCGTTCAGCGCCATACAATATGTTATATACTACACTTTTTATCTGGCCCCAGATAAAACGGAATTCTTCTGGTAGTACCAGTCAATTACATTTAAAAACCAATCCAAATAGTTTGCAAAAAAACCTAACTCTAAAAGCATACACTTCAGATTGTGTTAATGAAGAACAACAAGGACAGACCAGAGTGGCAAGCTCTAAGTTGATACAGCTCTGCATTTGGAAAAGCGTGTGCCACTGAGATTATGCTGTGGTTGAAGCGGTTAAAACAAGGAGGTATGAGAGAGTTTTATAAATTGCTTTTCCTCTGAATCTCTCTCAAAATGCAAACCAACCCTAGGATAAACTATTTCTGAATGCTAATCACACTAATAGGAAAATAGCCCCATAGAGTTCTGCTTTGAAATTCCACCCCTAAAATGCTGCACTTTGTTCTCCTGAAGTATCTTAACACAGTTTTATAAAATTGAAGGTGTAGAATAGATTTTTTTTGCTTTGTGGGAGGCTGTAGGCCACAATTAACTTGGAAGTCCTTTAAAGCTGATCTTTTGCTAACATTACCATGTTTAACTGCTAAAATAAACATGATCTTATTGCAATAATACGGGTAGCATGGTAAATATAGAACAACTTCACATTTGTCACAATTTTGTCAATATAAAATTGTCATAATTATTACAAGAATAAGGCCCATGCTATTGGAAGATTTCAGCAGTGTAGAGTATGTCCTTGGTGTACACATTTGATGTACACAGCTATTTCCTGGGAGCCAAGAATCAATAGCTCTTCGATTGATCAGTAGGAGCATGTCAGAAGTGGAAGTTTGTTCTCGTAATAGTCTCCTCCCCACTGAAGTCCCCTAGGACAGTCAGAACTGTGTCTATAAACGTGTGAGTACTGTCAATCTCTTTCCTCCCCACTGAGGAGGAGAAAGAATGCTCTTAGAAGGTAATACTATCATATAATGAAATCACTTGAGTTTCTGGGTGTGTCCCTCATTTTTTGCATATTTAGTTTTCTTTACTTTTGTTTCATCCTTCCTGTATTTGATTCTTTCTCTTTGTCTGTCTGTGTCGTTTGGTGTCACAAATGTCATGCCCTGTGGATGATTGCTGGTATGTTAAGGGCCTGAACCTTAATTTATTTTCACCTTGACATATCCTTAGTGTATATATATTAAAAAAAAAAAAAAAAAAAAAAAAAAGTAGAAGGGAGAAGAGTGGGAGTTGGCTAGAAAAGCTTTGTCTTGTAAAGCAGCAGTATTGTGGATGCCATCTGTTACAGCTATCCATAATATTATCTGAATCAGAAGCAGAGTAGTTAGAGTGACTGAATGCACTCCTATGTCACAGGGTTGCTAGGACAAGATTAAATGCACTGATGAAATACTTAAATTTCTAGAAGTCATATGACAGTGTTTCTAACAATATATTAAAGGTTTCCCTAGAAGTCCTATTCATGGTAACCTCCATAGTTCCAAATTCAGAGTACCTCCAGTTATTTACTTGTCTTTCCTGTAGTCTAATGGGCCATGGCTGAGTTCCCAACTAATCTGTGTTTTTTAGACCATGCACCAACACCTGCCTTGGCATGACAAAATAAAAAACAGACTGATTAGTGTGAGCATTTGAATTTCTCCTCACTCTTTCATGCACAGTGATTTCAGGGGAAGTAAAAATTAAGGAGATCAGACTATGGAAATCTCTGTTTTTCTGGGTACTTCCAGTCTTCCTCAAATTGAAACTGAGAGATGCTAGCTCTGGTTACACAGGTAAATCAGTCCTCTAAATCTCTATCTATGCAGTGCTTGCCACAGTCTTTCATTATATTTCATTTGTTAAGTAATTCAGATTTAACGTCCACTCCCTGTAAATGCACACAGTCCAGGCCATCCTTTCATTTTGCATTTAGTTCTTTACAGTTGGTGAAATTACAGAACAGCAAAACCAGCTTGGGTTGTTGCCTCACCCTTTTGTCACGAAGAGTTTGATTCACCTGTGTAACACAAAGGAGTCACGGTTTAGTAACTTTGGAAGCTTTTAACAGTTTGCAGGTTTTTTGAGTTGTGCATCCCTAATATTTTTCTTTGGAAGGTGGAGAGTTTTCTAGCAATTTTAAAGCTACCAGCTGTTGGTTTGCTATTCTTGCTTATGATTTAGATATCTTTTGGAGGACATTTGTGGAATTTCAGAATACAACAAATTGCAGGTTGAAAACTGCGGCGTTACAGTATGCGATGGAATAAGGAACCACACGTTCCTTAGACTGGCAAATGCAAGCCCTTCCAGCAGGCCTTCTTCAGTGGGATTAACTGCTTGGGAGTTTGAACTGAAGACTGGGGTAAGCATTTGTGTACAATTCAAATGAGTTTCTGAAGACTAATTGTGTGTGTGTGTGTGTCTCTGGGTACATTCAGTGGGGTAGCATTGATGCTTATTTGTCAGAAGAACAAATATGAAAATATACTCAACCAGATCTCAATTTGGCAGAGCATTACAAGATCATATTTAATAGACTGTAAAGTCAATGGATCTACTTCCTCTAGCTGCTGTCATTAGAAGGTGGGCTCAACTTGCCAACGGTGCTGTAAGAAGCTGATGTACATGTGTGCTGGGCTGCTGATGGAATAAGTCTGTTCGTGTTCTCCTAAGACTCGAGGTCTTTCTCTTTTGCCCAGTTATCTAAAACTGTAGTGATGAGCATGTAGGGTTAATGCCTAGTTTTAAAAGATGCATATTCTTTCCAGTAACGGGAAATTATAAACCTGTTCAGCCAGCATGAATACATTTAACTTTAAAAAAAATGCTGAAAGTGGCATTGTATGCCATAAAAATATACATCATGTGCCAAGACAAGCAATTGATGCTCTCCCATAAAATACAGTAAACACCTCCTCCCTGCCCTTCCTGTGACTGTCAATCAGATTTCAGAATCATGAAATTTTACAGTATTACTGGTTAGAAGGGCTCCCCACTGGGAGCAGATGCCATCTCCGTCTTCATAGACTCAGAGAAAGTCCTGACATGTTTCATGGCGTTCATACGTGGAAGTCTGTGAAATGGAAAGGAAAACAGCTTTTTCTGTCAACCTGTCACTGATATAAGCTCTTACATTTCATCAGAATGACTAAACTTTAAAGCTGTTTCTTCAGTGCTGAGTATATTTGAGAACTCCCAAGTGTTATCAGATTTATAGAGTCCCAGCATATGATAGAAGACCAAAGCATTTTGTGGCATGATATTAAAAATTCATTCAGATACTCGATAAAGCGTGGATGACAAAAGTGTGAAATGGAATAAGGTAGAGTGAATTTCTCCATGGTTTATTGACCTTGATTCCTCTACACAAAATAAATAGACAGAATGGACTAAAATCTCTTCTTTATGAAGGCGAAATCCAGGCAGTCAAAAACTGGCTCATAAAAATGCTCTCTATGGCACATACCTTGGCAATGTTAGAAGTTGGAGGCAATGGAAATTTATTGCTGGTGCTGCAATGTATGTGTCTGTATTTCAGAGAAGGAGAAAGCAGGGGCTGTTTTTATGAGGTTACTGATGTTATTCTGTGGAGAACAGAGAAAGAAAACACTCTCTCTTTCGTCATTTTGTGTTCTTTCCCTGAAGGTATAATAAGATAAAACACTTTCCTTTGCATACCCATTTTTTATTTGTTTGAAAAAGCAGGAGAAAATGCAAGTCTTTCAGAATGAGAAGTTTGACATCTTTCCCTGCTGAAAAAGGCTGGGGCTCAACACTGCTCCGAGAGCTTTTCTGCCGTGCTGCAGTCGGAGTGCAGAATGCCTCATTGGCTTCAGATATTAACTTTTGCGCTGAAAGCTCAGTTGGAGCTGGTGTGACAAATGGATTTTACCTGCTGCCGAAAAACACAACCCCCACCTCTCTACACCTCCCATCTTGCCTAACCTAACCCCCAAGAGCACTGAAACAGAAAGCTGCCCTTAGGCACCATCTGTTTCTGCCAGCTTCTACTTTGGGCCCTGCCTTTACATCTGTTAAGTGGAGGCAGCTTACTTGATGAGTTGTTTTGAAGAAATATCTGGTCTCCCCACCATGTTCATTAACTATTGCAGATCTGTTAAAGAGAGGCTCTGTGATGCAATTTAACTGTAGTTAACTAAATTCATTGAAGTCACAGTCACAGATTATTTTTGCATCCCGCAGAGATAGAGAGCAGCACTGGTTTAGAAACACTGTTTTCTCTTCCCTTTGAAAATAAAATTCTTCTGTTTGTCTGTGGAAACACCATTTTCAAGCAGTGGTGAAACCTATAGGGGATTTAAAGTGACTAGTTGGTGGCTGATAATTTGTTACTTCTTGTAAAATCCAATGACGTAAGCCAAGCTGCATGCATAGCACATGCTAGGACAAATATGTTAGTCATGTAGCCCTTGCAGCATAGCAAAGGAACTGTTTTACTCCTAACAGCTCCTTAAATACCCCAAAGCTACTGATTTGTTAAGTTGACACTTTTCTTTTGGACAAAACCAGCTTTCTGAAGTCCTTGGAATTTGTTCATGGCCAGTGATCAAGAACTAAAAGAAACAAAACAAAAATCCACTTAAAATACTTCAGAAAAATGGATTCAGTATGCTTGTGTTTGGATTTGTTAGAGTTAGAAAACAAAGTTTAATAGGCATTCAGAAGAAAGCAGGCATCAGTTTATAGAGAAGACAATATTACAAAAATAGAAGGGAAAGGCAAAGTTGAGGGGAAGAGGAAAACCGAGCTGTTTTAAAGATGAGGGACACAGAAAGAGGGGGAAGGTCTTTTTTTTTTTATTGAAAGTTGCTACAGAAGAGTATGTCACAGCTAGGAATTAAACCCACAGTTTTAATAATCTTATGGCTGTAAGCATGGGACCATAATTTCTGTGCTGTTGGACAGGCAGTTTACCAACTTCTCCATGTGTACAGGGTCACTTTAAAATCCCAATCTGGACATAATATAAACGGAATTTTCTTTTATTGTATATGTTATATTTTCATCTAAAATGGTGCCCTAAAGCTATAATTATACATTATAGTATATGCTATACAGAGATGTCCCTGTTGGTTTCAAGGATGAAGATAATTTATATATTAGTTAAAAGCTGGCACCTCTGAATCTGAGTCATATGTTGTAAAATAAATATGAGTAGTTCCATGAGCAAAAAAACTTATCAAAGCCTGGATTCCCATAGAGAGTTAATTGAAAGCTCTGATTGATGCCTTTTCCTTGGAGTTCTTATAACATTTCTCTTCTGTGTGCGTTTTCTGGTAGCAAGTGAGGTGTGATCACACACTGCAGCCTTTCTTTCAGGCTTATCGGGTCTCTATACCAACTGGCCGCCTTTTTTTTTTTTTTTTTTCTTCAGAAAGCTCACAGGAGTTTAATTATCTTTGAAATCTCTTGTCAAATGTGGGTGAAATTGGCCAGTGGGTTCAAAAATTTTGAGAAGGAAGGACAGGGAGAGGAGCTTCGTGGAATGATCACACAGGCTTTGTTCTATCAGGAAAGCACACTGCAAGGAAGTCTTTGTGCTTTCTTTTTTTTTTTTTCCTTTTTTTTTTCTCTGTGTATAACAATGCCAACAGACAGATCAGATATCATGAAATTCAACTTGACACGTTGACTCAAAAGATGACACTTATGCTGTTTATTCAAATTGCCTAAACAGAGCAAATAAAAGGCTCAGTTCTGCTTCCATTCCTTGTACAAGTAGTTACATTGCATTGGTATAATTTATAATCTGCTCATTATTGTTTGACTCCCCTCTTATACAGAGAGTCAAGTAGTGAGAAAAGGTAACAAGTGTTGTCTAAGTTGGAGTTAAAACGATTTGTAATACATATATATGCTGAGATATGTATAAAGACACTGTCCTGCACTGCTGTGGCTTTCTAAGCATAGAGCTCTGGTGACATCAGGAATATTCTGCAATTTTCTTGTCTAAACATGCCACTTGGAAAACACATGACATGCATAAGAATTAGCAATTTGCACAATCTAAAGAGAATTATCTGTTTGTCTCTAGGCGATTCACAAAAATATGCCCATAGCAATTTGAGGCATTATAAATCCATCCAGGTTGGTTCTGACCATGTTGCAGAAGTAATTTCGACTGGCACATCAGATGAAAGAACAGATTTGAAAACAGTAGCGTGCATGGCCCTGAAGGTTTTATCTTGGCTAATATTCCAGGCACCTTATGGCACTGCTTCGGGTTTCTGTGAAGACTCCAAATAAAGTGTCTGTAGCCTGATGAAAGATTTAACACATTTTTTTCCTGAACAAGCTTTATAAATGTTACACTAAAGATAAAAGAATGCACTTGCTGATGGGAAGCAGCTTATTTTTCAGTGTGCTCTTCACTAAGAGCACCCTTTCCACGTGGTGCTTCTATATTTCCAAAGCGTATTTCATGCAGCAGTTGAGGTCCTGTAGCAACAGCTCTGGTGGGTGCAAAATTGCCACCCTTCACTTTTCATAATGCCCATGAAAATTCCTTAATTTACTTTTATCAAGGTATCTTTGTGGTTCCAGATAGAAACAGGCAGAACAAATATGTCCACTGAAAGCACTGCACGAATGGGCAATAATACAAATAAGCAGATTATGTTTAGCAACACAACTTGTATTATGTGTGACCTGAATTAGCTTTAGGTGGCCTCAAAGAAAGGCTGGTTTGCTATTTGTGTGAAAAATTAAGAGGCTTTCTCAGTGTTTTCTTTGCTTTCCCATTTGTAATGTCTTGTTTTCCAGTATCAAGGAGGGATTTCAGCACCTAGTTTAGGTGTCTCAGGGAGCCAGGCAGAAGAATATTCAAGACAGCCCTCAGTCTGTGGACAGTGGTCTCCTCGGGCTTTCTCTGGTGAGGGGCAAGAAAGCATCTCCTCTGGAATGTGATACTGAAAGCTTTAAGAGCCGCTGTGTGCCAAAGCTTAGACGGCAACTCCCTTCTCGGTCCCCAGATCTTTTTGAAGCACGTGCTCCTTCTGAGGCAACACTGTAGGGCCTGAAAAGGGAGATGGGGAAATAACTGGGCATAAAGATGAGCTCTTTGCTACGTCTGCCATAGAGCTGGTAAATGTTTCCTTTATTATCTCCTCCTGGTCGTGAGCTTGGCTGACCTTTTGTTCTGAGCAGGTCTGCGAGCTTCTGTGGCCTTTCAGGGCTCCTGTGCCTCAGGAGGCTGCCTCATTTTCCAGCTGAATAAGGTCCTAAATGCCATAGGGCACTCACTCTTGTTTCTTTTCAATTTATTTCTGTGGGTTGAAGATCATAATGAAGGGCCATGTGTGGTCTGCCTGAGCAAGCACTGAACAAGTGCAGAGTGCGGGGTTCAGGATGAGGCCTGTATGTTGTGCTGGGGGTTTTGCTTCAGCCAGAATACTGCAGTCTTTATCATGGATTAAAAATACCATTTGCCCCTTTATTTAGACGTGTCCACTGGAGAGAGCTTACCAAAGTGAGCATGGATATTAATTTCACTTAACAAAAAGAGAAATAACATTTGACAAGTTTATGTATCCGGACCTGAAAAAGCAGAGTCTTGTAGACTCTGTCCCCTCCCAACTCAGAGGAGTGGCCATGCAAAATCACCATTGTTCCCCTTGGTAAACACCAAATCCTCAGCAATGAAAAGAGCTTTATTTTCCCAAATGGAATAGGGACAGAAGGGATGGGCACAGTAGGGTTGGCCTTAAGGGACAG